>NC_088911.1:72755255-74005255 GCF_963576675.1 Euphorbia lathyris | reverse complement strand
AATGCTCAATCCAATATATAACGATCCCGCAATCACTTCCTGTGATACCCAACGTCTACTGTTCACACCCCAGAGTCATCTCTGTTAAGGATCGTGTTACACCAGAGTTAAAGCGTCACATTCCGTAATCCAGAATACCAATTAATATTCCTTTGAGTCTGAGGATTAGTTATACCTATTAATACCAATGAGATGAACAAGTGACAAGGATGAATCTACCCATCCTGTTATCTCAAATCGGATCCCCAATCCTAATGAACTACTTTTCATCGGATCCATGTAACTGTCCAGATATCTGTATATATGAAGCTTGTGAGATCAGCTTTCTGTCGGACAGAAGACATTGTTACATGCAAGTGTCAACAGTGATATATCAATCCTAAACATATCACTTGACTTGGGGTGGTTTTAAGTTTATTAGTTTATTATAAAGTTTTGTCTCACTTCATGCTTGTATGAACACTTTATAATCACTTTAAATAAACTTACGGATTTCCTTTTATTAGACTTTATTTAGTGCTTAAAAAGGGGTTGCCTTTATATAGTTATAAAACATATATCTCATTAAAACAAATGATATAAAGAACAATTCATTTACATTAAGTTTGTATCCTAGAACAATTGTCTATAGGACACTAAACCCCAACATACTCCTAAATCTCCATTACTATGTATCATGTCACTTGGCTTGTTATGCTTATGGAAATGTGTTTAACATGGTGATGAAGTTGTATGATTCTAACAACACAAGTTTATGACTAAGCTTGTGGTGACAGTATCATACACTTCATCACCATGCTAACTTCATCATGAACTGTACAGTTCAAGTGGCAGGTACATAGTGGTGGCTTTATGATGCTATGAGAACAAGTTTTAGACATGCATGAATAAGTTGTCTATTTGTTATAACATGTTAGGCATACTCTTAAAGCTGAAAATGTTATGAAACCATTCAGGATGGTGATGAGATAAGTTTACAATATACCTTCCACTTGGCTTGTTATCTGATTGAAACCATTCAGGATGTTGATGGGTTTTCGATGCTATCAGCATAAGTTATGAACTTGATACTATTTTAACATGAGTTATGCTTATGAGACATATGTTTCATGTCAATTTAGCATGTTATGTGTTATGTGTCTATGCATGAAGCATGTTGTCTTGTTTTATGTTCTGTTTATGAAGTAACTAATTCAGGAATAGACATATGTTTCATATCAATTTAGCATGTTATGTGTTAGGAAGTATAACTGATTCAATTTAATAGACATAAACGAATAAGTTGACTACTTTGTTATAGCATGTTATGATCCACTTGAATATACATATATATGTCTACTTGAATAAGTTGTCTACTTTGTATTGCCTATAAAAAAAGGATAGCGTGCAAGGGGTGCATTATGATGTGATGTGCGAATAGCGTACAAGGGGGGCGTGATGCGCGATTAGAAAGGAGATTTTGATGCTAAAGAAACACTGGAGCTGGGTGGATGAAGTGGAGTACTGGAGGGGCATGGAGCCAATATTGAAGATTAGATTGATTACCAAGTACATTTGTAATCAGTAATCATTCTGTTCTTCAAGAATGGCTCTATGCCCATCCAGTAGTCCACACCAGCTCAGTGTTTCTTTGGCATCCAAATCTCCTTTCTTCAAGAATGTGCAGATGGTAAACAAGGATATCGGGATGATGTGGAACCATTAGAGTTAAATGACGTCGAATACTGGAGGGGCATGGAGCCAATATTGAAGATCAGATTGATTACCAAGTACATTTGTAATCAGTAATCATTCTGTTCTTCAAGATTGGCTCTATGCCCATCCAGTAGTCCACACCATCTAACTCAATAGTTGCCCAACATCCAAATTTCCTTGCTATTCGCACATCACGTCCCCCCCCCCCTTGTACGATATTCGCACGTCACATCATAATGCCCCCCTTGCTTGCTATTTGCACATCATATATCCACTGCATGCTCTTCAGTCCATCTCCTGGAAGTTGCTACGTAACCTGTCCTGTTGCTGATGTATCGTTCAACAATTCGCTCTCGGCCAGGAAATGGCCCCTCAATGAAGGGCTCTACCAGCAGTCCATAAATATTCCACATCAGCTATAAAATGCATAGATAAATTAAATTAGACCCCAAACATGAGTAGATAAACTAGACCCCAAACATGAATAGATACATTTACGGGTAAAAAATACATAGATTTACATCTTACCGTGGCAATACTATGGGCAGGGCGATCAAGTAGCTGGGGCATAGAAACATGCCCCAAGGGACCGATATTAGGATGGTAAATTTTGGTCCTGAATATGACCTGCGAACAATAGTAATATCATGAGTGTATTTACAAAGATATGAACTGATTTATGTGTGTTAACAAGTTTATGCATGTTCTTACAACTGGAGGTGTGGAGGGGAAATCGACAGGGAAGTCCATTTTGACTATGAATACACCTCCTTCATAAGGGGTGTTTGGAGGGCCATTCATCACGGTAGTCCATTGCTGCCGGTCAGGACCATGTATATTGACAAGCCACCTAGGTGCTTCATATCCGAGTTGGTCAATCTGAAACTCAACATTACGACAGAGGTTCCTTCTATCCATGCTCGAAATAACAAACTGTAAGTATAGTGTTAGGTTGCCCTGGGTGACTATTGAGAATTGGTAAACGCTTCCTATTTATAATGTGGGTGGGTAAGTGAAGGGTCTCAGAATGGAGAAAGGGTAAAAGGAGATTAGTTAGGTCTATCTGTATACGGTATGTAATTAATGAGCATCATCAATTGGTTTTGCAGATATCAAGACTTTGAGGATTCTAGGAGATGATGCCTTAGATATGCTTCAGTTCAAGTTGGATTTGGCTTTCCAATCAACACCACCACGCCTCTAACTATATATACAGATTTGGAGATGTACATTAATTGCTTATTTTTTTTACCCTACATTCATTCAGTTATTTGTGTAGTTCAAATGTAAACAGATTATGAGCATTAGTCTCCAGTAAAATTAAAATCATTGATATACAGAAATTCTTGTTCATTTGATAATTATTGTTCATTTCCAGAATCATTCGAAGAAGAAGGCAAGGAGTGACATTTACGTTTAAAAAAATATCATCTAAACAACAATAAAAAGACATTAAATTAAAAGAATCTATCATCTAAAATAAATCTCTTGACATGATTGATTAAGACCTATGCCATCTGATACAAGTTACTATGACATAAATTATTATAAAAACTGTCACCGCGAATACCAATAAAAGTGACATTAATAAATAAAAAGATGCATCGTAACAATGTTCATATGACAGTACGAAACTAGGCTGATGTCATGTATAGCATCTTCAAATGACAGAACCTAACCATCGTCTGAAGGTGCAATAGACGGCAGCGAGCCCTGTGACAGATTTATATCTCGCGGGACGACGGTTTTTAACCGTCGTCTGAATGGGGTTTTGGCGTAGTGATCTTTCATTTGTTTTTTATGACCGAGTGTTTTTTTCTGTTGATACATTTTCAAATAATTTTCTTCTTTCTTCTAAAAATTTTATAATTCGAAAACCCTTTTTTCATCTTTATAAAAAAAAATTCAAGTTTTTTTATTTTTCTTCCTTTAAGATAAGACAGATTTCTTTTGAAAACCTTGTTTTCTAAGTTCAACATGAAAACATTATCTATCCTAGGAGCAGTAAGGATTAGAGAATTAGTCTTACTATTTATGATTTAACATCTAGAGGCATCGAAAGTAACCTTTCTGTCTTTGCCACAGAGTTGAGCCACACTCAGTAGGTGGAACTTCAGACCTCTGACTATGGAGACTTCATCAATAGCAGGGTTGGTTACGATGGATCTAGAGCCTACTATCCTTCCTTTCTTATCATCTTTAAAACTTACAATCCCACCTCTTTTACGTTCAATGTGATGAATTGAGTTTCAGCACCAGTCATATGCCTTGAGCATACAATGTCAATATACCACATTTTTTACTACTGTGCACATGTCAAGCCAACCTATATCAATATCAAGGTTTCTTAGGTACCCAAGTCTTTTTGGGTCCTCTAGGGTTAGTTCTGACAGGTTTGATATCTTCATGTTTTGTATAGCCAATTCTATGCCAACAATCCTTAGTGGTGTGGCCATATTTTCCACAGAAGTCACATTGGACATTCTTCTGTGGTTTCCATCATTTCCTACTAGAAGAGTTACTTCCATAGTACTAACGATGGTGGCTATATTGATTCGGAGTTAAGTGACTCTAAATCGATGTGATATCATTCTGAAGGTTTTTAGATTCCTTCTGATCTTTAGAGACAAACTTATGTATGATTTTTAAATTCTCATCTTGCCTAGTGTTGTCTTAAAGGAGATGTCGAATGTCAGAGAGTTTGACTTCCTCAATCTCATCACATCGTCTATTGAGTGCCCTGATCTTCTTATTACACTTTTTAACAAGTGTATAGACATCACAGAGGCAATTGATGGTTCTGCTTCATCTGCACTCTTCTCTTCTATCTCCATAGCCATAAAGCAAACGTGTGCTGTCTTAGCAGCATCAGCTCTGAGGAGGAAAACTCATCGCTATCACTCCACGTGGCTATCATTTCCTTCTTCCCAGACTTTTTGTCCTTCTTTAGAGTTGGACGGTTGGATTTGATGTGTCTAGGTTGGTGGCATTCAAAACAAGTGATTGGTTTGGAAGACTCCTTCTGAGATTTGCTTTCACCTTGTTCTTTTCTTAGTCTCTCAGACCTTTTGTCTGGCTTTTTTTACTAATCACTCTTTCGAAACATATGTTTCATCTTACGAGTGAACATTGCCATCTCTTTGTCATTAGTGGTGCTGTCTTCTGAAGAATCGGCTTTAAGCACTATAGACTTCTGTTTCTTGTCTTCTGACTTCTCTTTGGCTTCAAAATTCTTCATTGATATTTTGTGAGTTAGAAGTGTTGGTACCTTATAACGTAACAAGTTAGTTCCAAGGGGGGGGATAGGAACTATTTAAAATTTTGGTACGTTAAGGCTGACTTCTTTTACAATGAAAATGATTACACAGCGCGCTGAGTTAATTTAAGACACCAGCTTAGTCAACTTGTGACTAAGTTAGCTTCTTTCCTTGAGTTAGGAGATAGCACTTGAGTCTATTCCTGAACTCAGATACTCAATGCACACAACTCAGCGTGACCTCTTTACTTAGTCAGTTTTCGAGCAAGCAAAATATATCAAAGGAGTTTAAAGGTTAGAGAGATATTACTCAGCAGATTTATCCAGGTTCGGCCTCTATGCCTACGTCCTGTCCCCGGAACACGTTCCGAGCTTTCGAATTTTCTACTAAGCTCTTTAAAGATAGAGCACCAAACCTTTTACAACTAGAAGCTGAGTATAACAAGAGTACCTTCCTTTATACCTCTACTCACTCCTATTCTACCGCTGAGTAATATAACCGAGTACTCAGCCTCTCCTTTCTATACTTCTAGAAATGATAATTAGATTGTCCTAAACAACAATTGCTAAGACACTTTAGATGATTGGAAATCACTCTAGACTTTTACACAATAATATGGAAATTGGTGTAAGGTATTTGCTTTGCTTTTCTCACAGAATCTTCGAGTATGAAATTGGTCAGCGTTTTGACAACTTGAAGTTCTGTATTGATTGAAGCATATCGATGGCCTTTATATAGTGACACTTGAGGCACCTGGTCATTTCAAATTTCGAAATAACCGTTGGAGGGAAACGGCTTCCTGTCGTTGTCACTCTGGGCGTGCTCAGCGTCGTTGGCCAATAGAATCCTTGCATCTTCTGTCTTCGTCAGTCTTCGGCAGAATGTTTCGACATTTAAGGAAAAGTCCACGAGACAGCTTTCTGCGCCTTCTGATCTTTTCCCAAAGTAGAAATACTTTGACTGGAAGTTGAACATTCTCTGCCGCTGTCCAGACTGCTTTGTCATCCAACTCAGCAGCTTCGTCTTGAAGCTTTTGCCACGAAGGCTTCTCGATCCTTCTCTTGCTGAGTCATCGTTTTGGTTGATACGGCTTCGTTTTGAACTTCTAAGCCGAATGGTGTTGATGTGTTGACTTGGGCTTGACTTCCACTTTATGGGCCTTTGGGCTTTTTAATCTCAATGTCTTATACACAATTAAACTCAACATTGAACAAACACATTAGTGTAAATAAATCCAAGCATTATAAATTTAATGTGTTAGAATATTTTTATCATAACTTAAATAATTTTGTCAAATCAAAATCATGTGGAAAGGTGTTTCAACAAACTCCCCCATTTTGATGTTGGCAAAAATATTCAGTCGAAGAACTCAGTGTTGAGCTCTCCCATGATAGTTGACCTATTTTATCAAATAACTCCCCCGTAAGGGTTGAGCTACCGACTTAGTTTTACTCTAAACATTTCAAGGTTTAATTGAGTAAGTCTAAGGTCAGTTTTCAGAGATAGGTCAGTTCATGGAACATATTCTATTTAACTCAGTTTTACGCGGAAGGTTTAAATATCAGAGAGCGCTGAGTAAAATTTGTTCAATGAGTTTTAGTTAAGTGGACATATAAGAAGTGGTCAACATGCATGATCAACACAGCAAACATATCATCAATTGATATAGACAGTAAAGCACAGTTGATTTAATGAAGATGCGGTTTAACAAATTATATCAAACACTTAAGTAGGCATCGCATAAGAGTAGTCAGTGTGAAATGATAAAGATGCATATAATTTGTTTCAAGTTTAAAGTCAGCACAATACAAAAAGAACACAGATAAAAAGGGTTCAAAAACAAAAGCTATTCTAGACAATACAAGTTAAGCTATTTTTGTTTGCCCTTGCCCTTGTGTTGCTGACTGACTGATGCTTGCTGAGTTCTTGGGGCTTGTTCTTTCTCCCCCGTTTTGCCATCATCAGGTTTGGGAATGAAGATTGAGTCATTGGCAGCTTGAGTAAGACGCTGAGAAAATGCCTTTAGCTTTTTCGTGCTTTCATTTATTCCGTCGAAGATTGGAACGCCATCATCGATAATGGTTCGAGGAATATCGATAGACGCAGCACTCAGCATGCTTAAAACAGCGGCTTGAGACTTGCCGATCCAGTGCATGTTGTCAGTGAGTATTGCAAAAGCTTGATGAAACATTTTTAGCAGAGATGAATCATAATACTCACGTTGACCCTGGATTTTGCGCACATCGTTGTAGATTGCTCGAGAATACTTCAGAATCTCGTTCGTTTTAAGCTCGTCAGTGGCCATCTCTTACCTATTTAAGTTCAGCAGACGCACAGCTTCAGAAATTTGCTCAATGGAGCATTGGGAGGAAGTGGAAAGCTGGTGATTTGTTTTCTCTTGCTCAGTGTGAAGTTGGTGAAAGAGATGTTGGACTTCGGCAGAAGTGGCATATGCTGAGTTCCTAGCTGACAGTTGATGAAACTCCTATTGTAGACGATTCATATGGTTTACAATGGTCAGCTGGAGTTCGGCCAGTTTCAGTATAGAGTCCTGCCAGGGCTGTTGAGATTGCAGTGTAGTTATAACACTCAGAAGGTCCTTCATACCTTTAATCTCGGTGAGAAGCTGAGTGATAGATGAGAATGAAGTTGTCTCAATAGAACTGGATTCAGCGGCATTGGTACTTGATTTTTGGAGGTCCTGGATGAGAGCTTGAGCTGAGTCAACAATTCGTCTACCAGACTCAGAGGCAATGTTGTAATTAAAGGATCCATCCAGTGTTGGCCTAGATGTCGGAAGTGGAGTAGAACCAGTTAGAGGCAGTGTTTGGTTCTGCTCGACATTGGTTGGCCCAGCATTGTCAGTTGAGGCTGACTGATTCTGATTCTGCTCATTTACTTGGGGAAGTGGAGGATCGGCAGAAAGAGTTCCTTGCACGGTGTCAGGCTGAAGCTGACTTGGTGATGGAATTTGAGGAAGTTCATGTTGGGGTTTAGTGTCCTATGGTCAATTGTTGCAGGATACAAACTTAATGTAAATGAATTGTTCTTTATATCATTTGTTTTAATGAGATATATGTTTTATAACTATATAAAGGCAATCCCTTTTAAGCACTAAATAAAGTCTAATAAAAGGAAATCCGTAAGTTTGTTTAAAGTGATTATAAAGTGTTCATACAAGCATGAAGTGAGACAAAACTTTATAATAAACTAATAAACTTAAAACCACCCCAAGTCAAGTGATATGTTTAGGATTGATACATCACTGTTGAGACTTGTATGTAACAATGTCTTCTGTCCGACAGAAAGCTGATCTCACAAGCTTCATATATATAGGTATCTGGACAGTTACATAGATCCGATGAAACGTCGTTCATTAGGATTGGGGATCCGATTTGAGATAACAGGATGGGTAGATTCATCCTTGTCACCTGTTCATCTCATTGGTATTAATAGGTATAAGTAATCCTCAGACTCAAAGGAATGTTAATTGGTCATCCTGAATTACTGAATGTGAGACTTTGATCCTGTGGTCCCACGATCCTTAACAGAGATGACTCTGGGGTGTGAACTGCAAAGGTTGGGTGTCACAGGAGGTAATGTCAGGGTAGTTATACATTGGATTGAGCATTTATCACTCCCGATTAATGGGAGATATATCCAAGGATCGCTTGTGGAAGACTCGACTCTAAATCCTTGCAAGGTGATAGCTTAAGAGTAGAAATACAGATTTCACTTAACCTATCTATTTGAGTTGACTCGGCCTGTACAAGTAAAACGAACGTCTCGCTATATGTGACTCGACATCACCCATAGTCATAAGATTCAGTTCAAGGATATAGTTGATAAAGGATCGAATTATACTGTAACTAATATGGAAGGGTTAATGACAGAATCAACCTGTCTTCTTAACGGACTCTGGGGGAATGATTACAGACTTGCCAATAACATACTCAGTACATCATTCCGTTATGCAAGGATTAAATATAATTCTTGAAGAAATTAATTTAATAGTTGCATACGGCCAGAAGTAGTAAGAACCTAATGGATCACACATAAGACTTGGAACCAAAAGAGAGATGGATGTGATTAATAGATGGAAGCCCAATTGAGCCCAGTAAGGCCCACTTAAATGGAGGGGGCCGAAATTTATATATATAGAAATAAGGAATTATTTTAATTCCATTAATCCTAATTTGATTAGGTTTGTGAATTAAATTAATTAAGAGATAATTAAGTTAGGAGTTTTAATTAGATTAATATACTCCTATTATTATCCAATTAGGTTATTTATTATTATCCTAAATGTATTTGATATATTATAAGATAATAATTAGGAATCCTATTCCGAATGGAATTCCTATTAAGTAACCTATTCCTATCTAACTAGGGTTTAGATACAAGCGACTATATATACCCCCTCCTTATGAGAATTTCGACTAAGCCTCCTAACTCCCCTTTATGTGATTTTCGAAACCTACATTAAAAGAGAGAGAGTGAATTCGCATCCCCTAGTTCGTGGACAAGAATTCATACGGCTTTCGTCAATTGATTAATCTCATTCATCTCCTTTTCTCTTTGATCTTGTGTTGGTTAATTAGAGGCAATCTATTTTGGTTGCATCTCATAAGGATTGATTTCATCTTAACCTCACCGTGTTATACTTTGTGGTTGGAATCTCGGAGAAGAATTGTGGGCGCTTCTTTAACAACAGTAGATTGTTCATCGAAAGGTATTCCTTCTTATCCCTCTTTATATGAAATAACGATTAACGGATCCTATGGTTAAAAGGAAATAGGCTAAAAAATTTATATTTCCGCTGCTATACCTTAGCCTTAATTTCCTTCAGTGGTATCAGAGCCATCGTTAAATCCGTTATTTCATACATGAAAATTTAGAAGTTTTTCAATAGGATAGAATAAATATTTATGGTTAGGATTAATTAACAAATTGTTTAGTCAATTAATTCTAAAGATAAATAAATTTTAGTTAATTGTTAATTAAAATTGATTATGCGTATGTTCCTAATTATTTCGGTTGATAATCATTATAACAAAATCTATTTGTTTTATAGTTAGGTTAATAAAATTAGTTTTATTAATTCTAAAAGATAAAACGGAAATCTATTGTAGTTTTTCCTATTTCTGAAAAACGTTTTTAAAACCGTTTTAAAAACTGATATATATATATTTATATTTTATAAAAAAAAATATACAACAGCGGCTCGGGTCGCGCCTCACGGCGCGACCAGCCGCTGTCGCGCGGCTGCTGCCTCGCGGCAGCAGCCAAACGGCAGCAGCCCAGTTTCGGGCCCAAGCCCGAATCCCACTTGATTTTAATTGTTAAAATCGGCTTGTAAATAATTTATATATATATATATATGTTTCGGAAATCAATAGTTTTCTGTTTTGATTATCGAATGAAAAATTCGTTTAAAAGTTTGTTTTTACCAAGTTGTAAATCAAAGCGTTAAATGAATTGAAATCAAAATAATTGGGACATGCATAATCGACGTTTTATATGGTTATATTAATCTAAGGGTTAATATAAAGATACGAAACGATAAGATGTAAAATTGGATGAAAGTTAATTTGACGAGTTAATGTGATTAACCTAAATATTACATAAGACGGTTATGTAATCAACCAATTAAATTTATTTAATTGAGTCTTTGCATGTTTGGAGTTATGGACATATTTGGACCCTCTTTTAGTCTTTTGGTATTTTTTGAAATAGGGCCTGCGCGTCCTGCCTTTCTACTATCTATTATAATTTCTCCTCTCATCTAATTCCCTTCAATTCAGTTGAAGTTTTCTTATAGTAGTATAGAAATTAATATGTAATTTCAAGGCGCCATGGAGAAGACGGAGGACCTAAAGAGAAATATGTAATAGTTAGTATTTCCTTAGGTTTGGCCTTTTTATTCCGTCTCTGGCTCGACGGAATAATTTAGATGATATGTCCATAACGCCAATGTATGTATGTATGTGTGTCTGATGTATGCTAAAGCAAATCAAGACTAAGTTAGATTATGAGACTTAAATAAAAATCCCTCATCAAAAGTTAAGTAAATAAGCAAGTTATTAAAATCGGTTGCCCCTCCCTAATATTATAATTCAGCCGGCAGTACTGGGGGCCTTTGGGTTGTTGGCTAAAGTCAAGCTCGGGGTCTTATGGTAACACCTGGATTATCGAAAATCGTTCTTTCATGAATATGGGGTAATACTTAAATTAGATTATGATAATTGGATAAGCAAACTCATGTTGTCATAAACTAATGGGCAAGATGGTTGGGATTAATATGAATGACATATTAGTTACTAATGTGGTTAGTAACCCAATAACCTAGGAATCACATTCGAGATGTGATTGATTGCATGAATCTACCTAACGAATGGGACTAGCTTGTTGGCTAAAGTCAAGGCGAAATCTCAGGAGTTAGGATCCTAGCTCACTAAAGGATTTGTGAAATTCTTCGAATTAATATGGAGGGTTATTAATTTGGCAAAATAGTGGGAGCAATCTAAAATAAATTAAAAGGCCTATAATTTTAGATTGTTATACTTTAAAGCAAATGAATGACATACGTTTACTCTTTCTCACTCTCAGGTTTTGTTTAAACACACACTCTTAAAATCATGACTAAAACCAATCTGCAAAACATTCTTACCGATAACAAACTGAATGGTTCAAACTTCACCGACTGGTTTCGCAACCTCAAAATTGTTTTGAAGTTCGAGAAAATTGGGTATGTACTTGATACATCGATACCCCTGTCCCTGAAGATGATGCTCCCATCGAGGAAATTGATGCTTACCAGAAGCACAAGACTGATGACGATCATGCCGGATGCATCATACTTGCATCGATGACATCGGAATTACAAAGGCAACATGAGGAGATGAATGCCTATTCCATCATCATGCACCTAAAGGAATTGTTTGGGAAACAAACCAGGTGCGAACGCTACGAGATATCCAAGCTGTAATATCGTTGCAGGATGCAAGAGGGCACATTGTGTCAAGATGATTGGCTACATTACCAAACTTTCTAGTATTGGATTTGCGATGGATAACGAATTAAGTGTTGACTTAATTCTTCAATCCCTCCCAGAAAGTTATTCACAGTTCATTATGAACTATCAGATGAATGACTTGCAAACCTCTCTTGAAGAGCTTGCAAACATGCTCAAGTCAGTTGAGCCCAATATGAAGAAAGACAAGACCATACCGGCTCTTGTAATTGAGGGATCGAAGAAAAGGAAAGGGAATTTTCCCAATCCTAAACATCCCAAGAAAGGTAAGAAAGCTGTGTCCAAGGGAAAGGAAGTGAAGAAGTCCAAAGGAGAATGCCACTTCTGTGGTAAAGACGGGCATTGGAAGAGAAACTGCAAGGAGTATCTAGCCACCCTCAAGAAGGGAAAAGGCGGTGCTTCTACATCTGGTATGTTCTATATTGAAATAAACACAGTTTCACTGTCTAAATCTTGGGTACTTGATACCGGATGTGGATCTCATATTTGTACAAATATGCAGGAACTAAATCAGACTAAGGAACTAAAGAAAGGAAGCATAAACTTGCGAGTTGGAAATGGAGCAAGAGTTGCCACCCTCGCAATTGGAGATTATGTTTTACCTTTGCCCTCGGGCTTGTAATAGAATTAAGGAATTGTTTATACGTTCCTGAGATGTCTCGTAACATTATTTCTATTAGCCGTCTTGTTGACGACGGTTTTCACATTTCAATAAAGAACAATAGTTGCAATTTTTATAAAGATTCGATCTTTTATTTTTCAGGAATTTCACAAAATGGGATTTATGTGTTAGATGATAAAACTCCTGTTTTTGCAATTGATACCAAAAGACATAAGATAGATAATTCAACTTACTTGTGGCATTGTCGTTTAGGCCATATAAACAAGAGACGCATGCTAAAGCTACATTCAGATGGGCTTATAGATCCAATCGATTCCGAATCATTGGAACCATGCGAATCATGTTTAAAAGGTAAAATGACAAAGACACCCTTTAGCAATAAAGGTGAGCGTGTATCAGACACTCTAGGACTCATTCATTCAGATGTATGCGGTCCTATGTCAGTCCAAGCAAGAGGAAGATTCAGATACTTCATAAGCTTCATAGATGACCATACTCGATATGGTTACATCTACTTGATGAGGCACAAATCAGAAGCTTTTGACAAGTTCAAATGCTTCAAGAATGAAGTGGAAAATCAATTAGGAAAGAAAATAAAGACGCTTCGATCCGATCGAGGTGGCGAATATCTTTCAGATGATTTTCTGAATTATCTAACTGAATGTGGGATATGCTCACAATGGACACCTCCCTATACACCATAACACAATGGTGTATCCGAGAGGAGAAACCGCACCCTATTAGATATGGTACGATCCATGATGAGCATGGCCTTACTTCCAAAGTCGTTCTGGGGCTATGCCTTAGAAACTGCCCTCTTCACCCTAAACCGAGTACCAACTAAATCTGCTAGTTCCACACCATATGAATTGTTCGTTGGTAGGAAACATGTGTTCTCATTTATGAGAGTATGGGGTTGTTCAGCATATGTCAAACGCATAGCGTCCGACAAATTAGATTCTAAATCTGATAAATGTTTCTTCATTGGATATCCCAAAGAAACCATGGGGTATTACTTCTATCATCCAGATGGTCAGAAAGTCATAGTATCTAGACACGCAACCTTCTTAGAGAAAGAGTTTCTCGAAGAAACACAAAAGGGAAGCGTGATTGAACTCGACGAAGTTCAAGAGGAAGAAATGCCGACTGAAACAACAGAAGCGGTTGAGGTACCCGAAGAAGTCCCATTAGATGAGACAACAGTGGCACCTATTCGTAGATCATGAAGAGTTCGTGAACTCTCAGTTAGATATGGTTTTCTAGTGGGAGATGATAACGAGGTTCCCGTATTAGACGACGAACCCGAAAACTACGAAGAGGCTCTTACTAGTCCAAATTTTAAAGCATGGCTTGAAGCCATGGATTCTGAAATGGATTCCATGTATACTAACCAAGTGTGGACTTTGGTTGATCCACCCGAAGGGATAATTCCCATTGGGTGCAGGTGGATCTTCAAAAGGAAGACTGACATGGATGGAAAGGTTAGCACCTACAAGGCTAGGTTGGTAGCGAAAGGATATCGTCAGAAACAAGGTGTTGATTATGACGAAACCTTCTCTCCTGTTGCTATGTCCAAATCAATCAGAATCATGCTTGCAATTGCCGCTCATTTTGATTATGAGATTTGGCAAATGGATGTGAAAACAGCTTTCCTAAATGGAAATCTGCTTGAGGATGTATACATGATGCAGCCTGAAGGTTTCATATCAAAGGATGCAAATAAAGTTTGCAAACTTCAGAGATCCATTTATGGACTCAAGCAAGCATCTAGAAGCTGGAACAAGCGTTTTGACGAAACCATAAAACAATTTGATTTCGAACAAAATTGCGAAGAAGCTTGCATTTACAAGAAAGCAAGTGGGAGCTCTATAGCATTTCTCATACTATATGTGGACGATATACTGTTAATGGGAAATGACATTGCTCTATTACAATCGGTGAATGTATGGTTATCCGGTAACTTCTCAATGAAAGACCTTGGTGAAGCAGCCTATATACTTGGTATAAAGATCTACAGGGATAGATCGCGTAGACTGCTTGGTCTTTCACAGGCTACATACATTGAAAAGGTGCTAGATCGGTTTAGCATGCTTGAATCGAAACGAGGTAACTTACCCATGGTACATGGAGTAAAGTTAAACAATCATCAATGTCCTAAAACTGATGATGACAAAAGACGCATGGCTATAGTCCCGTACGCCAGCGTGATCGGTTCGATTATATATGTTATGCTATGCACTAGACCTGACGTAGCGTTCGCGTTATCTGTAACGAGTCGTTACCAAGGGAATCAGGGAGACGAGCATTGGATTACCGTCAAGAACATTCTTAAGTACTTGAGAAGAACCAAAGATATGTTCCTAGTGTACGAAGAAGGTGATCTGAAAATAAAAGGATTTTCAGACGCAAGTCATCTCACAGATGAGAATGATTTTAAATCCCAATCAGGATACCTGTTTATCCTGAATGGGGGCACGGTCAGTTGGAAGAGTTCCAAGCAGGGAAGCGTAGCTTTCTCTACGACCGAGTCAGAGTATATCGCAGCTGCGGAAGCAGCAAAGGAAGCGGTTTGGATAAGAAAGTTCATTACAGAACATGGTGTGGTGCCTGACATTGTAAATCCCATTACACTGTATTGTGATAACAATGGAGCCATTGCGCAAGCAAAGGAACCACGGTCTCATAATGCATCCAAGCACTACCTAAAGCGATACCACATCATTAGAGAGATTGTGGCTAGAGGAGATGTGAGAATAGAAAGAGTACCTATAGAGGACAACATTGCAGATCCGTTGACAAAGCCTTTAACCCAGAAAGTACATGATCGTCATTTAACTTCTACTGGGATAAGTTTTAGAAACAATTGGCTTTAGTCCAAGTGGGAGTATGTTGGGGTTTAGTGTCCTATAGTCAATTGTTGCAGGATACAAACTTAATGTAAATGAATTGTTCTTTATATCATTTGTTTTAATGAGATATATGTTTTATAACTATATAAAGGCAATCCCTTTTAAGCACTAAATAAAGTCTAATAAAAGGAAATCTGTAAGTTTGTTTAAAGTGATTATAAAGTGTTCATACAAGCATGAAGTGAGACAAAACTTTATAATAAACTAATAAACTTAAAACCACCCCAAGTTAAGTGATATGTTTAGGATTGATACATCACTGTTGAGACTTGTATGTAACAATGTCTTCTGTCCGACAGAAAGCTGATCTCACAAGCTTCATATATATAGATATCTGGACAGTTACATAGATCCGATGAAATGTCGTTCATTAGGATTGGGGATCCGATTTGAGATAACAGGATGGGTAGATTCATCCTTGTCACCTGTTCATCTCATTGGTATTAATAGGTATAAGTAATCCTCAGACTCAAAGGAATGTTAATTGGTCATCCTGAATTACTGAATGTGAGACTTTGATCCTGTGGTCCCACGATCCTTAACAGAGATGACTCTGGGGTGTGAACTGCAAAGGTTGGGTGTCACAGGAGGTAATGTCAGGGTAGTTATACATTGGATTGAGCATTTATCACTCCCGATTAATGGGAGATATATCCAAGGATCGCTTGTGGAAGACTCGACTCTAAATCCTTGCAAGGTGATAGCTTAAGAGTAGAAATACAGATTTCACTTAACCTATCTATTTGAGTTGACTCGGCCTGTACAAGTAAAACGAACGTCTCGCTATATGTGACTCGACATCACCCATAGTCATAAGATTCAGTTCAAGGATATAGTTGATAAAGGATCGAATTATACTGTAACTAATATGGAAGGGTTAATGACAGAATCAACCTGTCTTCTTAACGGACTCTGGGGGAATGATTACAGACTTGCCAATAACATACTCAGTACATCATTCCGTTATGCAAGGATTAAATATAATTCTTGAAGAAATTAATTTAATAGTTGCATACGGCCAGAAGTAGTAAGAACCTAATGGATCACACATAAGACTTGGAACCAAAAGAGAGATGGATGTGATTAATAGATGGAAGCCCAATTGAGCCCAGTAAGGCCCACTTAAATGGAGGGGGCCGAAATTTATATATATAGAAATAAGGAATTATTTTAATTCCATTAATCCTAATTTGATTAGGTTTGTGAATTAAATTAATTAAGAGATAATTAAGTTAGGAGTTTTAATTAGATTAATATACTCCTATTATTATCCAATTAGGTTATTTATTATTATCCTAAATGTATTTGATATATTATAAGATAATAATTAGGAATCCTATTCCGAATGGAATTCCTATTAAGTAACCTATTCCTATCTAACTAGGGTTTAGATACAAGCGACTATATATACCCCCTCCTTATGAGAATTTCGACTAAGCCTCCTAACTCCCCTTTATGTGATTTTCGAAACCTACATTAAAAGAGAGAGAGTGAATTCGCATCCCCTAGTTCGTGGACAAGAATTCATACGGCTTCCGTCAATTGATTAATCTCATTCATCTCCTTTTCTCTTTGATATTGTGTTGGTTAATTAGAGGCAATCTATTTTGGTTGCATCTCATAAGGGTTGATTTCATCTTAACCTCACCGTGTTATACTTTGTGGTTGGAATCTCGGAGAAGAATTGTGGGCGCTTCTTTAACAACAGTAGATTGTTCATCGAAAGGTATTCCTTCTTATCCCTCTTTATATGAAATAACGATTAACGGATCCTATGGTTAAAAGGAAATAGGCTAAAAATTTTATATTTCCGCTGCTATACCTTAGCCTTAATTTCCTTCAGTTCAGCATCCACCTGGACAGGAAATTCCTTATCTTGCTCAACAGTTTGAGGAGCGGAATCTTCGAGCAATGGCTCGGCATTGCTTGGATTTGCAGAGGCATTTAAGTCGGCATGTTCCTTTGGAGAAACAGAGGCTTGATTTTCTAAGTGCCCTTGGTCAGACTCAGGAGGATTGGAGAAGTATTTGAGATGTACCTCAGTAAGATCAGTGATTTCATCTCTCAGCGGGGAGTCTCCCATTAGGTCAATGATCGGTTTTCGAACGGCACTCTTCTTTCTGAGTCTTTTAAGCTTTGGAGGATTGGGGTCATAAGGAATGGACTCAATAGAGTCATTAGGTGAGGTTTCCCGTTGACCAGCGGGAGTAGCTACTGGGTGCTCAGCTTCATCTTCATCAACCAACTCAGTGTTGATTGGTTCGAACTGCTCATCCTCAGTTGTTTCTTCAGTGTCGTCTTGACCACTGTCTTCCTCATCGGACTCATCATCCAGTTCTTCTTCGTCAAACTGGTCATCCAACACTTCCTCATCAAACTGACCACCTACTTGGTCTTGGTCTTCCTCAACCTGTTGCTCAGTGTCGATTCCTTGACTCTGTGCATAGTGTGAGTTAGGAGGAATGACGATATCTGTCGGCATGGCCTCAATAGGTCTTAACTCAAAGTTGAGCCTCTTATTCTTCTTCTTCAATGGTTGCTCTTCAATGTCCTCTCTTTCCTCTGTCTCAGGCACAGCTTGCCTAGATCGTTTCAAAGCTGACTTAGATCCACTCGGTCTTTGTTGAGTTAACGGGTTTGTTCCTTTACACACAACCTTGATCCTCTTTGGGGTAGAGGTAGCTCCTTTGGAGGTGTTTTGCATAGCTTTCCTCTTTCGTTGCGTTCTGCCCTTCTTAGGCATTGTCCCTTCAGCGTTTTGGACAGCTTCCCCTTTTCCCTTCTTCGGCACAATTGGTAGGTCGTATGCCAATCCAAATAGGGCAGCAGTAGTAATTTCGGTTCCTTGAACTCGAATTTCCGAAACTGTGTCAACTTTTTGATCCAGAAGGATTCGCGTGATGAAGGAGCCCAGTCTAAGGGTACCGGTACTTCGTAGAAACCCACCGATGATGAAAACAGGCATGTTAATCGGCGTGTAGGTCAGCATGTGCCATATGAAGCACTGCTCGAAGTTGGTTGCTGAGTTGGTGCAGTTAATTTTGGGGTAGAGGAAATTTGTCAGTATGTAATGGGCCATCTTTTGATGCTGACCCATGGATGTGCTTGAAATTTCACCGACATGACCCTCACGTTTGCAGAAGGTCTTAACGTAGGTGATTTTGTCATGGTCACCTGACTTACGAAGTATAGCCCCTTCGTTCTTCAGCTTGAACAGTGAGGCTAGGTACGCTGGGGTGATGGAGATGTTCTTTCCTCGAACATTAGTTGCTAGGTGGTTCCTGTTGTCAGTGGCGACTTTTAGATTGGCGTAAAATTCACGTACCAACTCAGGGTAAGTTGGATCCCGAACTGAGAACAGCTCGGTCTAGCCATTATTCTTGATCCACTCATAGAAAGGCTGCTCGGCATCCATAAATCCTTGTGAGAACCACCTCGAGTGGTCAATCTTCCACTCCCTCACATTCGCGAAGACCTGAGTGTAGTTGCGCTGTACTACTTGCTTGCCCTTATCCTTTTGCTGCTGTTTCCCTTTAGAAGAAGTAGCTTGGACAGCTTGAGCTTTCTTACTTGGCGTAGTAGCTCCAGCGGGATTGCGCTGAGTAGGAGACGTGGGATTGTCATCGGAGCGGTTTTGGGAAACACCGGCACCGAAGATGTTTAGAGAAACTCTTGTCATATTCTCAAAGAAGTTTTAGGAATTTTGGGAATTTTTGAGAGAGAGAGTATAAATGCCAAAGATTTCTAAGCGTAAAGAATTAAGAGTGGGAATTCATCCACTATTTATAGAGATGTTGAGTTAATCCAAAGCGTTGGGTTGTTCGTTTTACCTCGAGATTCTCAAATGACAAAGATTCTGGCATTTATGACATATACGGCGCGTGTGTTTTCTAATTATAGCCTATACATCATCCTAGGTGGCTATTCAATTCGCGTGCTTTGCATTAAAGTTTGCAACGGCTCTTTACTCAGTGTTAGGAATTCCAACCGTTTAAAATTCTGAGTAGTCAGTGTTATGCAAAGGAATAGATATAATGCGTAGAAGCTCAGCTTGAGATAAATACTCAGCATATATATATTTATCTACTCAGCATGCAATATCACAAATCATTCATCATAGAAACTCACTCAGCATGCATACCATACTTGGAATTTATTGAAGAGGATTAAACATACCAATGGCTTCTCTAAGTATGTTGAATTGCTCACGAGCCAGTGGCTTTGTGAAGATATCAGCAAGCTGCTCATCCGTTGGGACATAGGTCAGCTTGATCTCACCTTTGAGTACATGGTCTCTAATGAAGTGATGTCTGATGTTGACATGCTTCATCCTGCTGTGCTGGATTGGGTTCTTTGATAGATCAATTGCACTTTTATTGTCACATTTGACTTCAATTGTTTCAGTCTGAACACCATAATCTTCAAGCTGTTGCTTAATCCATAGGACTTGAGCAACACAGCTTCCAGCAGCAATGTACTCAGCTTCAGTGGTTGACAGGGCTACCAATGCCTGCTTCTTGCTGAACCAGGACACAAGACAGCTACCAAGGAAGTGGCATCCTCCTGAGGTGCTTTTTCGTTTAAGCTTGTCTCGTCCGTAGTCAGCATCAGTGTATCCAAGAAGTGTGAAATCTGAAGTGTTGGGATACCATAAACCTGCATTCACTGAGCCTTGCAAATATCTAAGGATTCTTTTTACAGCTATGTAATGAGATTCCTTAGGGTTAGATTGATATCTAGCACAATAACATACTGAGAACTGAATGTTCGGTCTACTCACTGTTAAGTAAAGTAGAGAGCCTATCATACCTCGATACAATCTGCTGTCTACTGACTTACCATTCTCATCAGCGCAGAGGACAGTGTCAGTGCCCATTGGAATAGATATTGGCTTACAATTTTCAAGTTCATATTTCTTCAATATCTCCTTAGCGTACTCAGTCTGGCTTATGAAGATGCCATTTTTCCCTTGTTTGATTTGAAGTCCAAGGAAGAAGTTGAGTTCTCCCATCATTGACATTTCAAACTCAGTTTGCATCTGCTTGCTAAATTCCTTGCACATTGACTCGTTAGTGGCACCAAAAATAATGTCATCCACATAAATCTGAGCCAGCAGGGTATCTTTACCCTTCCTCTTAATGAATAAGGTTGTATCAGCTTTGCCTCTGACGTAATTTCTAGTCAGCAGGAAACTGGTCAGCCTCTCATACCAAGCACGTGGTGCTTGCTTGAGGCCGTACAGAGCCTTTTTGAGTTTATAAACATGGTTTGGGAACCTAGGATCTTCAAACCCTGGAGGCTGATTAACATAGACTTCCTCGTTTATAACTCCATTAAGAAATGCACTCTTAACATCCATTTGAAATAATTTAAAGTTCATATAAGATGCATACGCACATAAAATTCTAATAGCCTCTAGCCTTGCCACTAGGGCAAAGGTCTCACTGTAGTCAATACCTTCTCGCTGACTGTAGCCCTGAGCTACAAGTCTTGCTTTGTTTCTGACCACGTTCCCTTGTTCATCCAGCTTGTTGCAGAAGACCCATCTTGTTCCTATGGTCTTCTGGCTTCTTGGTTTTGGCACTAGATCCCATACTTCATTTCGTCTGAACTGATCAAGTTCTTCTTGCATTGCATTCATCTAGAATTCGTCATACTCAGCTTCAGCGAAATTCTTTGGTTCCTAGATTGAGACGAATGCTACTGTTAGACAAGGTGCCGAACGGCCTCGCCCGGGCGGACCGGGGGGTGGACACCTCATGGCGACATAAGCGGTGATTGGCGCCGAAAGTAACCAATCGTGGAATCAAGCTGCTCGGCAGGACCGGAGCTCGGAGTATAGAAGAGTCGCCACCCACGAATGGGAAAATGAACACCGATCCCTTGCGGGAGACCGGTGAGGGTTCGGGAAACTTAGGTACGAGCCGAGAAGGCTAGCTCCTTTTCGGAGAAAGGCTACTAGGCACCCCGACATCGCCCGGTTATGAACCACCGGCCTCCTACTCAGCGTGTTAGGCGATAACGGACTAATCGCATATTTCTTTATGTTTAAAATTCATTTTAAACCTTTTCTTTCTCGCTTTGAAAACCGTTTTGAGCATGTCATTAAAAGCCATTTTAGTAAAGAATCACTCATTTTGCATAAATTTAAAATACATAGGAGAGAGAGGGGGAGAAGAGAGAATTGATTTATTCACATTGTGATTTTATGCCTTAGTCTATACACTAATTCTAAGCTAATCCCATTCCCCAAAAACGAGTTTATTTACATGGTTCGTACCTTAATCGCCGTTGAAATGATTTAGGTACGTTTCAAAACCCCGTTAATGATGTTCCCTCGAATCGTCGTTGGAACGACTCGAGCATTTGAAAACATTGAGCAAACCATTTTAATCTAAAAACGTGATTAATCATACAAGTCAATTTATTTTGTACAAAACCATTTAATTAGGAAACGATTCAAAACTCTATTATTTACAAATAGAAAACGATTTTAATTACAAGGTTCGCTTAATCCGCCGTTGGAACGAATTAAGGTTTCAACACGTGATATTTTAGAAACGGTTTAAAATGACAAAAATCTTTTATTTGCACTTGAAGAATATCTAGAAAAACTTTAATTTAAACAAACAACTTGAAATCTCTTTTTGTCTTTTATTTTCCCCTTTTCACTCAATTAACCTCCATTTGAACATAATTACAACAATTAATGAATTAAACCCAAATTCACCCAACCAAAACACTTTCAAAACATATATATATAGATAGGAAATTTAAAAGGAAAAGAAGAAATATGTACATATACATATATTTTTAGTAGAAATGGTGACTATACCTATAGATTAAAGAGGAGGTAAAGAGAAAATATATATATATTATGATTATCAATAGGTAAAAATGGCAATGAAAATAATGCTAGATATAATATACTTTTATTTTAATTAAACAAACATGTAAGAAATGAATAAGATTCATAAAGAAGAAAATGGTATTTAACCCCCAAAATGGTTTATGATAAGTATATATAGAAAATAACCCCTAATAACCCCAAAATAACAAATATGTATAGTTTAAATGAATTAGATGGAAAATCTATAAATATACATATAATCTTATCAAATCAAATTAATGAAAAATAATATCTAAATATGTTAAATAAATATATACAAAAAACCAAAAATAATTTGAATACATATATTACCTAATTATGCATATATATATATATATATATCAAGGACCAAAAGTCTAACAGTTGAGAAAGAATGACCAAAACAGCATTTTTTACATTTCAGCAGCTTTTCCGACAGAAATTCCGTCGGTAAACTACCTTTTGTGACAGAAAATGGAAAATTACAGAAACAGTACCTAACATTCCAGATTTGTTCAAACACTTTAAATTAGATCTATTCTATCGTTTTGGATCTCCGAACTACCCAAATAGGATCATAGTCTATAACGGAGACTCCTAAAACGAGGTTTTATTTTTAAAACGTTATTTAGAAATATTTTCAAAACTTATAATTACAACGTTTCTAAATCCCGAACTACCTTTGAATCGGATCACGATTCATATTGGGATGTTAAAACGAGGTTTTTTATTTCAAAACAAAACCGAATGTTTATTTAATACGAGACAAAGATTAAATAAATACGGAAAATTAAATAAAACGTGATAAATAAATAATTAACTAAATAAATAAAATTATAACATAAAAATAAATAAATAAAGAAAATAAATTAAATAAAATAAAACGAGTCTAGTCCTCGGATAATACCTCAAGATCGGTATTGACAGTTGAAGTCGGTTGATTCCACGAATCGTGATTTTCCGGTGTTTTTTGTGTTTTTGGTAAAATTTTAACTTATAGGAAATTCGGAACTTTTAGGAAAAAAAATGTTTTTTTCCCAAAAAATAACTTTCTCTCTCTAAAAAATGTTTTAGAGTGAGAAGCTCCCAAAAATCCCTCTCTCTAAATGCATGGGGATCCGTGCCTTTTATAGGCACGGATCCCAAAAAAATTTGGGCGCAGCCCGAAGGGCGTCGGGCTACTCCCAAAAATTTTGGGCCTACGCCAAAAATGGTTAGGCGGACGCCCAACTAATGTTGGGCGAACGCCCAACCAGCGTTGGGCGAACGCCCAACTTGGTTGGGCGTACGCCCAACCTCTGTTGGGCGCGCGCCCAACCAACGTTGGGCGTGCACCCAATAGACGTTGGGCGTTCGCCCAACAAACGTTGGGCGTTCGCCCAACGTCGTTGGGCATGCGCCCAACGGATGTCGGGGGTTCGCCCGACGGATGTTGGGCGCAAGCCCAACGTAGGTTAGGCGCGCGCCGGCTGCCGCTAGGCGCTCGCCCAGCGCCGCTGAGCGCCCACGAGCCGTCCACTTGACGATCGCAACCCCTACAGACCCCCGTGATTCTTATTATTATTTTTGCTTTAAATTATCAGAACCAACCGCTTCAACCGTCTTGTTATGGGTTTTCGTCACAGGTCCTCCGACTCGGTGTCTACAGTTGCCCCTACTTTCCTATTTTGACAGTGATGTGTGTGTTTTGAAAACGTTTTTTGCTAACGCAACACATGCAATGTAAATATATTAAAGTAAAAGACACGTATAGAGTGGGAGGAAGAATACCTGATCTCCATGCCGCATGCTCCGGCCTTTTCTTCGATCTTTGCCTTGTCCGTCTCGTTAATAGCAACCCTGGTCCACGACCGCGGGTAAAATGGCTCAAAAGCAACCCTGGTCCACGACCGCAGGTAAAATGGCTCAAAAGCAACCCTGGTCTCTAAATCGACCGCAGGCAAAATGGCTCAATAGCAACCCTGGTCCACGACCGCGGGTAAAATGGCTCAAAAGCAACCCTAGTCTCTAAATCGATCGCGGGTAAAAAGGCTCAAAAGCAACCCTGGTCCACGACCGCGGGTAAAATGGCTCAAAAGCAACCCTGGTCCACGACCGCGGGTAAAATGGCTCAAAAGCAACCCTGGTCTCTAAATCGACCGCAGGCAAAATGGCTCAATAGCAACCCTGGTCCACGACCGCGGGTAAAATGGCTCAAAAGCAACCCTGGTCTCTAAATCGACCGCAGGCAAACTGGCTCAATAGCAACCCTGGTCCACGACCGCGGGTAAAATGGCTCAATAGCAACCCTGGTCTCTAAATCGACCGCAGGCAAAATGGCTCAAAAGCAACCCTCGTCCACGACCGCGGGTAAAATGACTCAATAGCAACCCTGGTCTCTAAATCGACCGCAGGCAAAATGGCTCAATAGCAATTCTGAATTTTAAAACACTGTCGTCTGTGTTTTACTAGGGTTATCGTCTTGGGTATTTGAGTTATTGATAGGAACGTGCTTATCCTTTTGTCTGGAATGCTTTTGACAAAAAATTATTTTTCTACTGACTGTTGTCTGTATTTTGACTGGTGCCACTGTTCTGTAAAATTCTGACTGTCATCTGGAATTATGTCCTTAGGGTATTGGTCACCGCCTGACAGAAACGCAGGCTGAAACGGACTGCGAATCGGAGGTCTGTGTACCTGGTAATTAATTATTTACTTTTCACCTTTATGTCACGTCGTACCTTTTTCACTATTTACGGGAATGTCATTCCCTTTTCCTATATAAGGTGGTGGGGTTTCATTTCAACCCCACACCTTCTCTCTCTTCTCTCTCTCTCTAGCACTAAACTTAGAGCATTCCCGATGGATTCGGATAGGCACGATGGCACGAAGGGCATGGATGCGGGTTTTGAGAACTTGACTAGACTGGTTCCTTTTCAGCACCCTGCTTCTCATCTGAGCCAGACCAACATCAATCCGGTAAGTACCCCCTTGATCTTTATCTTTTGACAAGACTTCTAGGCCTTAGCAGCCCCATTTTGAACGTCGTTTGCATGCCAACCTTTAGACCGTTCTGTTCCTTCCAGGTCATTGGTATTTCAGGGACCACCGAGGGCATTCACATCTGGCATGCCATGCTTAGCCCGGTGGCTAAAGCCCGGGTACGAGAGTTAGGCTTCGAGCCTTTCATCCTGGCGCTGCCTCGTGCCAACGGGGTGTGCGACCGATTCGGCATGCGCGCCTTATGCGAGAGATGGGTAGACTCGACCCACACCTTTCACTTTTCTTTCGGGGAGATGACGATCTCGCCCTGCGACTTCTCCTTGCTGACCGGATTGCGGGGTAGCGGCATCCCGGTCCCGCTTTTCTTTGACATGGTGCGTCCTCGGGTTGACCGTGCCGAGATATCTGCTTTGGTCGGACCTGGAGTCTATACCGGCGTCAAGTCTACCCCGGCGAAGTTCATCACCACCTACGGATTATTGAGTCGCAGGGACTTCTGTGACCGAGACGACATGGATCAGGCTACTCGCAGCTTCCTTCTGTATGCTTTGGGCGAGACGATCTTCCGTACTAAGAGCGGGACCATACATGCGGGTCTCATCCAGGCTTTCCGTAATTTGGATGCGGTGTCGTCCTACGATTGGTCAGGAGCCGGCTTGGCTTTTCTATATAAATTCCCGGACCTGACTTGCCGGAAGCGCAAGGATTTCGGCGGTTACACCTTTGCCCTCCTGGTACGCCTTCTATCATTGGCTTGTCCCTTTATGCTTTCCGTGATTTCTGTTTCTGACATCCGTTTCTACGAGCAGGTTTGGGCCTATGAGAGGCGGATTCTGCCGTGCACTCGCAGGAGTAGGCCACGCACGGTCAGGCTTCCACTTATGGCGAGGTGGAGTGACTTTGATTTGCGTACTGAGAGGAGGCGGACGGTGGCCCGACTCCTATCATGGATCGACACGCGAAGCTTGGGAGAGGTGAATATCTCCTAACCATGATGGATTTTGTTTGATCTTGTCTGACGTTTCTTTTGTTTTTCAGATTTCCTTTAGATGGGACGACCTCGACTTCGGTCCCGACTATGCTTATGTTACTCGCATTCAGGGGCAGTAGTGTGTGCTCACCGGCCCGAATGTTCGAGCCTGGTATTTGGGGGACCGGGGTTTTACCGGGGTTAGTGCCACACATTGGACGCCAGGTGAGATTCCCGTGTCCATGTTTGCGGTGAGGGTCATGCCTTTGTCGGACATCCGTCACGATTTGACCCGTCGATTTGCCCCTCGGGATGTGTGGGACCACGCAGGGGGTCGTGCCCGCTATTTATCGACTCTGTTGACCCCGTTGGATCCTCCGAAGGTCGCGATGGATGTGGACCCTGTAGATGATGTGTTTTCGGCGGAGGCTGTTGCCGCGGTCTTTGGTCAGGAGGAGATTCTAGTGAGTTCTTTGACCTATTTATTCTTTATTTACGAGGTGGTTATGGGTATTTATTGTGTCTTTACGTGCAGGAGGGTTCCTTGAGGAGCGCTCGGACGTCTGACTTTTTCGATGGTGCTCGGGCCCGAACTTCTACGAACGAGCCTTCCTATTATGTAGGCGAGTCCTCCGGCGTTGCTCAACCAGAGCGGCTTCGTCTCGGCACACCCTTCCCGATCCCAGGGAGAGATTTTCCGGTGATTCATTATGGCAAGGTGGGTATGGCCTACTCCGGCATCGAGACAGCCCCTTCGGTTTTTACCTCGAGGATGCCGTTCGATCCCCCTGATGCTCTCCATACTTCGAGGGAGACGTGTACTGATTATATGGGATTGTCCGGTTATTTCAGAGAGCAGCTCACTCTATGTTGCGCCGGCCACCTGGTGAGTATTCTTATTCTGTATTAGTGTAGTGAAATGTATGCGTGTGATGCACATATGTATGTATGATATATTTTTT
This sequence comes from Euphorbia lathyris, assembly GCF_963576675.1. Taxonomy (NCBI): domain Eukaryota; kingdom Viridiplantae; phylum Streptophyta; class Magnoliopsida; order Malpighiales; family Euphorbiaceae; genus Euphorbia; species Euphorbia lathyris. The sequence goes on along the minus strand of NC_088911.1, from coordinate 73,977,957 downwards.
TCCCTTCTTTTTTTTTTTTATTTGCAGAGCGATCTTCATGCAAATGAGCAGCGGTTCAGTGAGTCGCAGCGGGATGCCGATGCTAGAGTCGGGCATGTCTATCGCGAGAGAAATGCTCATTGGTCGGAGATAGTGCGAGTGGAGACCGAGGGGCATCTTGCCGCAGAGGAGATGACGCGAGTGGAGACCGCGGGGCGCCTTGCCGCTGAGAAGGGTCATCGGGTTGCCGAGGAGGCCTTATCTGCGGAGCGGGCTTCTCATCTGAGGGACTTTGAGGACTTTTGGGATTTTCCTCCTCATTAGGCTTATTATTTGCAGTTTTCTTATTAGTATTACCCCGATGTATAGTTTGTATATAGGGAGAGGGGTGGATAGGACGTAGGCTTTTTATGTGAAAGAGGTAAGAAATGTATAACTCATGATTCATAATACAATGCATTCAGTAGATTGTAATGATTCCAATCATCCTCTTCGAATATATTCATGCCTTTATTTATTTACAAACAATAGAAATACTTAGCCGCTTATACATTATTTTCATAATTGCTCAAGATATAACTACTGTTACTAGGACCCGCCTTTTTTCGGTTTTCAGATCCCAACGATTTTTCATCTCTCCTTTTATTATCCCGGAATTTTCAAACGAGTGCCCTTTCGGGTTTTCACCCATTGGGATGTCCCTTATTATTGCATAGGTCGCCCTTTGCGGGTTTTCAACCTATCGGGAATTTTCATTTCTTTCTCTCTTTTTTTACGAAAAGTATTTCTTAAGCCTATCCAGATTGGTAGGTTCGGAGAACTCCATGCCGTCCATAGTAGTTAGCTTCACCGCCCCTTTGCTTAGGATTTTCTTCACGAGGAATGGTCCTTCCCAGTTTGGCCTGAACTTGCCCCTAGGGTCGGTGTGCGTCATTCGGATCTGTTTCAGCACCAGGTCCCCTTCTTTGATAGGGCTGGCCTTGACCTTTTTGTTGAAGGCTCGGGCCATTCTTCTTTGATATAACTACACGTGGTAAAGAGCCTCCATCCTTTTCTCGTCCACCAATGCTAACTGCTCATATCGCTTCTTCACCCATTCTGTCTCGGGAATCTCTGCTTCTACTGTGATTCTTAACGATCGCTTTTCAATCTCAATTGGGAGGACGGCTTCGGCCCCATATACCAAGGAGAACGGCGTGGCCCCAGTTGACGTTCTAACCGTCGTGTGATAAGCCCATAAAGCGAGTGGAAGCTGCTCGTGCCAATTCCAGTGCGATTCTACTGTCTTTACGAGAATCCTTTTAAGGTTCTTATTAGCCGCCTCTACTACACCATTAGCTTGTGGGCGATACGGAGAAGACCTATGATGCTCAATACCGTACTCTTGGAAGAGACTTCTCACCTCTCCCTGAAACTGGACCCCATTATCCGTGATCATGTGATGAGGCACTCCGAACCTGGTGATCAAGTGCTTTTCAATGAACTTCCTCATCTGCTTAGACCCCAACTTGCTAAATGATTCTGCCTCTACCCACTTGGTGAAGTAATCAATGGTGACTGTAATGAATTTGTGTCCGTTCGACGCATTAGGCCTCACCTCCCCGATGATATCAATGCCCCAAGCCGCAAATGGCCAGATGGGTGCTAGCACATGTAGTTCCATAGCTGGTAAGTGATTATAATCTCCGTGGATTTGACAATCATGGCATTTCTTCGCATATTCATTACAATCTCTTTCCATGGTGAGCCAATAGAAGCCTTGCCTTACGATTTTCTTTGCCAATACTGCTCCTCCCATATGGGCTCCACAAATTCCCGAGTGTACTGACTCCATTGCCTCACGGGCTTCTCCCTCATCCAAGCACCTCAATTGTAAACCATCGGCGTGCCTTTTGTAAAGCAAGTCATTGTGGATGAAAAATTGCTGAGCTAACCTTCTGATCACAGCTTGATCCCTAAGTTCTGATTCTGCCGGGTATGTTCCACTTTTCATGAAGTTTAGGATATCGAAATACCAAGGCTTTTCATCTGCCCCTAACAGCATTACATCTTCGTAGCATGGTTTATGAGACCTCCTCAATACCAAAGGCTTTGAAGCAATGTTCCGGGGATTATCCCATACCAACACCAGAGTGGCCAAAGCATCCGCTGCCTGATTCTGTGCTCGAGGAATGTGATAAAAATGACACTCACTGAATCTCTGCGCCAGTCCCTCCAATTGGTCTAGGTATGGACGCAACCTTTCTTCCCTTACTTCCTAGTTTCCCTGTGCTTGTTCGATAATCAGTTTTGAGTCGCCCCAGATTTCAAAATATGATGCTCCCAATGCTGCTAACGACTCTAACCCGTAGATGCACGCTTCATACTCGGCCATATTATTGGTGAGAGGGAAGGATAACTTCTTTGCCATTGGGACCCTTTCTCCTTCTGGTGAGATAAGTAGCACTCCTACCCCAGCTCCATTTGAGTTAACCGCTCCATCGAAGAACATTTTCCACGGTATCACTTCGATTGCGTTCAAGTGCTCATCGGGGAAATCATAGTTTATCTCTTCCTCTTCCGCATTTAGAGGCTGATTGGCCAAAAATTCCTCTACGGCTCTCCCCTTAATAACCTTTTTTGTTACATATTCGATGTCAAATTCGGACAAGAGCAACAACCATCGGGCTAGCTTCCCTGTTAGAGTCGGAGTTTGGTACAGATACTTCACGGGATCCATCCGGGAAATAATGATCACCTTGTAGGATTGAAAATAGTGCCGTAGCTTCTTTGTTAGCCATACTACTGCCACGCACGTCTTTTCGATCATGTTATACTTAAGCTCGTATTCCAAGAACTTCTTACTTAGATAATACACCGCGTGCTCCACACCGGTGTCCCCTTCTTGGACCAGCATTGCCCCAATAGATCGCTCCTCGATTGCTACATAGAGGAGAAGCGGTTTTCCAAGTTTAGGCAGTCTTAAAACCGGTGGATTAGACAGATAGTTCCGGACACTCTCCAATGCTTGCTGGCACTTATCATTCCAAACCATTGGTTGATCTTTCCGTAACAGCTTAAAGATCGGCTCGCAGATCGCAGTGAGTCGTGCTATGAACCGACTGATATACTGAACCTGCCCCAGAAATCCTCTCACTTCTTTCTCATTCTTGGGTGCTGGCATTTCCTGTATGGCCTTTACCTTGTCGGGATCCACCTCAATCCCCTTGTTACTGATCACATAGCCTAAGATCTTCCCCGATGAAACGCCAAAGAAGCACTTCTTCGGGTTCAACCTTAGCTTGAATTCTGCGATTCGGGCCAAAAACTTCTCAAGTGCAGGGAAATGCCCCTCTCTCGTCTCTGACTTGACCATTACGTCATCCACATAAACTTCCACCTCTTTGTGTATCATATCATGGAATAGTGCCGTAGCCATCCGTTGATAAGTTGCCCCGGCATTTTTCAAACCAAACGGCATTACCCTATAGCAGTACGTTCCCCACTCAGTTGTGAACGAGGTCTTTGCCTTGTACTTTTCTGCCATCTGAACTTGCATGTAGCCCATGAAGCCGTCAACATTCGTGTGCAAGATGCTTGATGCTGCGCTGTCGATTAATACGTCGATATGAGGCAATGCGAATTCATCTTTGGGGCTAGCCTTGTTGAGATCTCTATAATCGACGCACATTCTCACTTTACCGTCCTTCTTCGCGATTGGCACTACATTTGCGACCCAAGGGGGATAGTCAATTACTTCGATGAACCCTGCTTCTAACTATTTCTTCACTTCCTCTCGGAACTTATCTGCCCATTCCGACCTCATACGTCGGAGTTTCTGTTTCACGGGCTTAGCATCGGGGTATGTTGGAATACGGTGAGTTACGATTGATTGATCGATTCCTGGCATGTCTTCGTATGTCCAAGCAAACACTATTTCGTATTTTTTAATTATTCTCTCAAATTCTTTCCTCTCTTCAGTAGTTAATTCTTGAGCAATTTGTATAAGTTTAGGATTTTCATCCGTGCCAAGATTGAAAGTTGACATTTCTATTGTATTGATTTCAAATGTAGGCATGTTATATGAATGAGAATGCATGGAATGATCAGAATCAACATCAAGCAAGTAAGCAAAATCAGAATTCATTTCATTGATAGTATTGGCGAGTACATCATCGGATTCAAATAAAGTAGTAATACAATTTTCATCATCGGGGTTCTCGGGTTTCTCATAAGCCTTGGAGGTACCGGGCTCGTCCACCGCTCCCACAGTGGCTTCCATTGTGATGACCTGCTCCTCAGCATTCAGATCTAACATCATGATCTCCTCGACGAAGCAGCTTGCTTCTCCTTTGCCCCAGCTGGTGACATCATTGAAGATCTCAAAGCCTGGCAGAATCTTTCCTTCGGCGCTAGTCCATGACTCGGGAGTCCCAGAATAAACCTTCCCGTGCCCCTCATTCACAAAATACTTCTTTAGGCCCACCTTTCCTTCACCACCTGTGTTGGACGGACCTCCCAGCTCATATCCCAAACCCCTCCGGGTTTTCTGACTCTTGAAGTCCGGAGATTCTGGCAACCCTTGATGGTGTGCTCCCAAGCCCATACCGGGGATGAAACCCCCTTTCATCATCTTCACCACATCGGCGGTCATGCTAGACTCGTATATCCCTGAAACTTAGAATCCGGAGAAAAGCTGAGGCTCAATTCCCAACGCCGCCACTGAACTCAATTTCTCAGCTTTGATCATCACTATCTCCTCCCCGAAGGGAAATTTGATCATTTGGTGGAGCGTGGAGGGCACCCCTCCTAGCTTATGGAACCATGGGCGTCCCAACAACACAGCAAAGGTCACCGGTATATCCAGCACAGTGAACTCTGTTTCTTCCTCGTGTGGCCCCACCTTCAGCTTGGCCTTAAAGACTCCTTCAATGTGCATGCGGCTATCATTGTAAGCCCTGATCACGGTTTCCGAGGCAGTCAAGTCTCCTCTTTCCACTCCCAACTTGGACAAAAGTTTCAGCGGGCAAACGTTAATGGCCGATCCACCATCAACCATCACACAACTAGTCTTCTTCCCGTTAATTTCAGTTCGGATGTATAAAGGCTTGTTGTGAGCCTTACCCTCTTCTGGGAGATCTTCATCGGTGAAAGTGATTTCAGCCTTCTTTCGGGCCATAATCGCCCCTACTAACGCTGTCGGCTCAGTATCGGTAGAAATGACCAAATTCTGCAGCTCCTTCATCAGATTCTCACGGTGGTACTTGGAATGACATAGGACTTCCCACACTGTAGACTTAGCTTGTGTTTTCTTCAACTGCTCGAGGACCTGGTCATCTGGCTTGGGAGCCGATCCCTCCCCTATTTTAGTCTCAACCATGGGTGCCTTCCCTTCGGCCACCCGACCTGATCTTGTCATAACGGCGATCTCCGGCTCATTATCAAATTCATCCCAAATATTGATAGGAATTCTCCGATCAGCATCCTCCTCATCCGAGGAACTTTCCCAAATGTCCACAACCATCAGATCCATTACGTGAGGGACGTTTGAATTCAAATACAATGGATCCGCTGATCCATACACAGCCCAGCCTATCAAATCATCATAGTCCCTGAGGGACACTCTGTTCATCCTTCTTGCCGCCATCGGAATTGCGCCTTTTTGTATGCACATGAGCTGCACCTTCTCACTCATCGTGTCTTGACACTGCTCGTAGTGGTACCTCCACCTCCTAGCGTAATCCACAAACGGTTCCTCGGGGAATTGCCTGATCCTATCCAAATCTTCCAGGGATCCCGTCCATGGAACATACATTTTATACCTCGATACAAACGCATCCCGCAGAGGTATCCAATGACCCATTTCTTCCTCTGATAGGCCTTGGTGCCACAACAAGGCTTCTCCTATGAGAGTTTCCGGGAAGTGTTTATGTAACTCACATTGAGGGAACCCTGCATCATACATATGGTTGCGGAACAACCTTGCGTGCTCCACGGGATCCCGATATCCGCCATACTTGGGCATTGCCAACACCACTTCAGGTGTTTCATAAGAGGGTGAGCTCGGTGTTTGCTCCGCAAGCATCCATACTGTATATTCCTTAATGAACCTTTTGGTCATCGCGGCCCAATCGCACTTGATACGCATCGGGAGAGACATATACCACATCAGCGGCTCCCCCATCAATGAATTGCAAAACAGACTGGTGATCTCTTCTTCTTTAAAACCCAATGGCCCCATGGCTGACAAGTAGAAGTGAAGGTGCTCCATTGGATCCTTATTGCCGTTGTATTTACTGACAATTGGCAACGGACGCTTAATGGGCCCAATTTGTAGCGCAAAACACTCTGCGGTCCTATCCTTAGCTTTCTTATACTTCTCTAGGAATAAATCGGACAATTGTTCCCAATCATGCTTGCAAGAGTCAGGCAATGAGTGGAACCACCCCAAAGGCTCGCCTATTAACGAATGGTGGAACCACTGAGCAATCTCGTCCACCCCAAAGGATTCAACAAACATATCATGCATATACTCACGCAAGTGCACATCGGGATTCTCTCCTCCACTAAATAGACTCAATTCTGGCACAATAGTTCGAGACGACCCTTCCCAGGTCTCTTCAGCACTATCTTCATCATACGGTGCTCCGCCGTCTAACCCTTCATCCATCGGTTCACCCTCCTACTCCTTGCCAAGGAAGGACACGTATAAACCATTTCCAACATTACTCTTCTCATCGGAGTCCAACAACTCCTCTTCATTTTCCCCGAAGGATTCCATGACTAAACTTGCTCCGAGCCCAGATCCGATCATGCTCACCCTATGGTTAGGCAATGGATTACGCCTAGTGGAAGGGTTCGCTAACGAAGGATCGGCTATCTTCTTTTCCTCAATCAAATCCCGAATCTCGTGTTTCAGCCTCTCGCAGTTCTCAATAGTGTGCCCATAATTACTGTGGAATTCGCAGTATCCCCTAGCTTGTATTTGCGGAGTAGGTGGTGCTTTGTTATAAAGAGTGAGGGCTTTCAACAATCCCTTGTTCTGCAACCGTTCGAAAACTTTTGCATAGGTTTGATCAAATTTGGCGAACTGCCTCTTCTCGATAGCATTAAGATCAAGCACTTTCACTGCGGCCGATTCTGTACTCGCGCTTGGCCCTCCGGCACTATATCCAGACTTTGTCCACTTGGTATAGGCTTTCTTCGGCTCTCCATCCCCCTCGACTGTCAAAGCGCAGCTATACATCTGATTAAAATCGGTAAAAGGCATATACCACAGCTCATTCTTAATATATGGCAACGTGTTGCCAATTACCATTCGGATCTGATCCTGCTCAAGCGGATTTTGCTTCATAACCGCCGCCTTGGCTCTCCACCTCCTCACGAAATCAGAAAAAGACTCACCAGTTTGTTGTTTAGTGCTTTCCAGCTCCTTTAGAGTAACCTCAAGCATAGTGTTGAAACTATACTGAGCGATAAATGATTTTGCCAACTCTTTCCAATCTCTCTTAGTCACCAATGGCAACGCGTGAAACCACACGAGGGCAGCTCCCTCCAGATAGGTATTAAACAGTCCCAGGACTTGATCCTCAATCAGGATCGTGTGCTTCATTACTGCCACATACTGATTCATGTGGGCAGTAGGATCCCCAGTTCCATCAAACTTCTTCATGTTAGGGAGCCGAAACTTTAAAGGCAAAGCAGTTGCCGACAAACAATTCTTCAAATTATAAAAGTCCTGACTTCCGGAGCTTCCCCCACGCAGATCATGCACCTCCTGAGTGATGTGCTGCTTCCACTCCTCTTCCTTAGCCTTCTCTTTCTCAAGCTGTTTTTGGATATAATCCTGATAGTCATCCTCGTTCCCGAAGCGGGGACCAGTGTTCACCTCATTCTCAGCGCGCTTACTACCACTCTTGTTATCCTTCAACGCCAGCTCAGCTAGCTGGGTCAAAATTGCGGCCAACTGATCATTAATGTTGTTCACAGAATTTTCTAATTCGGCCACTTTTTCGTCGGTCGCAGACATACTGGCAGAAGACTGAGTATACTCGGACGAAGACGATTCAGAAGCCACAACTGCCGATTCAGAACTGTCAATCTGTAGCTGATCAAACTGCCTGACTAGCCGGTTACTCTCGCGAATCCACAATCGCTTAATGATGAAGTCTACGCGAACGACATCCATTAGTATGTATGCATGATTTTATATGCATGATTCGTGGTGTGTGCATTTATTTATTTATGGATATATAAGATAAGAAGAACAAACGTCAGTCTAATTACACGTATCACAGCATCTCTCTTCCACCCTTATTCCTCGACACACTCGATGGTCCAAGTTTCTTTCCTAGGATTTTGGTTTGGGTCTCACATTGCGGTCCAGGGGACGCGTGATGCCGATGATTATTGCGGAAAAAGTAAATCATCCATTAGACAATACAGTTCGTTTTGACGTATCAACGTTTAGTGACTAAGATATCGACCAAATTGGATTGTCCTTTTGGAGTAACTCGTCCCTTGTTATTTTACGAGATGCATCAGTTCCGGTTTTGACACCCTTTGAACGCATCTCAGTTTTTAGATGTGGTACGAATTATTCTTCTGGTTCAATCGTTCGTTATTGACAATGACTCGTTCCCTTTTATTCGCGTGGGTTCGTGTCTCGATTTTTGGATTACAACGGGATCTTTTGGATCTATTGAGAGATGTAACCACGTGTTTATTTAGTGATGAAATCACTTTTTATTTTAGGGAACGAACTCATCGCGTAACGTGTTTGTTTTTAGCGTCAAGAATCCGTTTGCTCGTTTTTGCTACGTGAAAAGACGACGAGTCTTATTTGAGCGCACGGTAATCTTTTGGCTACTAACAACTCTTTATTTCTTCCAATTTACGGGATATATCATCCTAGCGTGGTTATAGAAAATCAACGTCTTGTTGAATCGCATGCTTATTCAAAGCAGGGATATTACCGTTCTTTTTCAGTTAGGCACGAGTCAAGCAAACACTCAGATCGGGCCATACTTCTTGTAGTTTTGGTAACGGTCGAAATGATCGCCATTAATCAAATCCACAGTCTCGTCCATATGGCGTAATTATGCAGTTTTAGCTTAATTCGGCTTTATGATTTTAAACGGCGTACATACCGGCTCGAGGCACGTACTTAACGGCATTCGGTTCATTTTCTTTAACTACTCTCGGGATGGATATATATCGTAGATACAGAATGATTTTGGTCGTTTGTTTATTTTTGCTTTTCTTTTATTTTCTTAGTCACTTTTTGCGGATACGTCCATTTCTCTTTAGAACAACGCAAGGCATAACGTAAGAGCTCGTCTTTTATTCGGAAGGGACGGGCCATGTTTGCAAAACTCTTTACGTTACAACGGGGTCGTTCAAAACAGAAATGTTTCTTTGTTTTTGTTTTGTCATGATTTCGCATTATCCCAACGTATTTAAAGAATGTGAATAACGGCTATCGTTAATATAATCTTTTGAATCGAGATATAATTATCCTTAATATCAAAACGATTTGTACTAATACGTGCTTACGTCATAACGTATTTCCTGAACATGTGCCTTCTTCGGGACACGGAAAGGGACCAGGCGGGTCGCATAAGTCCATTCATACGAGATGACTAAGTCGTCTTTAGTTCGCATTGTTTCGATGTTTTGGGGTAGTTTGTATATCGATTTAAGAGTATATATTAATGTATCGTTTCATTTTCTTTACATATTTTAGGATTAGACACGCATCATGGCAATTTGACAACACGAACTGATTCATTCATCACATCAAAAATAGTAACGGGTAATCCTATGGCAACTTCTAAGGCTACTATATGCTGACACGGCTGATCGCGGGACCTCACAGGACCGCACAAATTCGCCCCTAACGAATGAATGGGGACCCTTTGGCGCCTTACTGTAAGGGGGAACTTACGCTAGCCTCTTTCGAGCGACGAATGGACTCTCGCTAGAGGTTTTGCGGAAATTACCCAAAAGGTTTGCAATAATGCTTATGAATGCATACGAAAAGAAATAATACGATCCGTCCCCGTTAAGGGCTTAATACACGCCTTCCGGAATCAAATTTCTCGCTTCCCCAGCAGAGTCGCCACTTGTTAGACAAGGTGCCGAACGGCCTCGCCCGGGCGGACCGGGGGGTGGACACCTCATGGCGATGTAAGCGGTGATTGGCGCCGAAAGCAACCAATCGTGGAATCAAGATGCTCGGCAGGACCGGAGCTCGGAGTATGGAAGAGTCGCCACCCACGAATGGGAAAATGAACACTGATCCCTTACGGGAGACCGGTGAGGGTTCAGGAAACTTAGGTACGAGCCGAGAAGGCTAGCTCCTTTCCGGAGAAAGGCTACTAGGCACCCCGACATCGCCCGATTATGAACCACCGGCCTCCTACTCAGCGTGTTAGGCAATAACGGACTAATCGCATATTTCTTTAAGTTTAAAATTCATTTGAAACCTTTTCTTTCTCGCTTTGAAAACCGTTTTGAGCATGTCATTAAAAGCCATTTTAGTAAAGAATCACCCATTTTGCATAAATTTAAAATACATAGGAGAGAGAGGGGGAGAAGAGAGAATTGATTTATTCACAGTGTGATTTTATGCCTTAGTCTATACACTAATTCTAAGCTAATCCCATTCCCCAAAAACGAGTTTATTTACATGGTTCGTACCTTAATCGCCGTTGAAACGATTTAGGTACGTTTCAAAACCCCGTTAATGATGTTCCCTCGAATCGCCGTTGGAACGACTCGAGCGTTTGAAAACATTGAGCAAACCATTTTAATCTAAAAACGTGATTAATCATACAAGTCAATTTATTTTGTACAAAACCATTTAATTAGGAAACGATTTAAAACTCTATTATTTACAAATAGAAAACGATTTTAATTACAAGGTTCGCTTAATCCGCCGTTGGAACGAATTAAGGTTTCAACACGTGATATTTTAGAAACGGTTTAAAATGACAAAAATCTTTTATTTGCACTTGAAGAATATCTAGAAAAACTTTAATTTAAACAAACAACTTGAAATCTCTTTTTGTCTTTTATTTTCCCCTTTTCACTCAATTAACCTCCATTTGAACATAATTACAACAATTAATGAATTAAACCCAAATTCACCCAACCAAAACACTTTCAAAACATATATATATACATAGGAAATTTAAAAGGAAAAGAAGAAATATGTACATATACATATATTTTTAGTAGAAATGGTGACTATACCTATAGATTAAAGAGGAGGTAAAGAGAAAATATATATATATTATGATTATCAATAGGTAAAAATGGCAATGAAAATAATACTAGATATAATATACTTTTATTTTAATTAAACAAACATGTAAGAAATGAATAAGATTCATAAAGAAGAAAATGGTATTTAACCCCCAAAATGGTTTATGATAAGTATATATAGAAAATAACCCCTAATAACCCCAAAATAACAAATATGTATAGTTTAAATGAATTAGATGGAAAATCTATAAATATACATATAATCTTATCAAATCAAATTAATGAAAAATAATATCTAAATATGTTAAATAAATATATACAAAAAACCAAAAATAATTTGAATACATATATTACCTAATTATGCATATATATATATATATATATATATATATATATCAAGGACCAAAAGTCTAACAGTTGATAAAGAAGGACCAAAACAGTATTTTTTACATTTCATCAGCTTTACCGACAGAAATTCCGTCGGTAAACTACCTTTTGTGACAGAAAATGGAAAATTACAGAAACAGTACCTAACATTCCAGATTTGTTCAAACACTTTAAATTAGATCTATTCTATCGTTTTGGATCTCCGAACTACCCAAATAGGATCATAGTCTATAACGGAGACTCCTAAAACGAGGTTTTATTTTTAAAACGTTATTTAGAAATATTTTCAAAACTTATAATTACAACGTTTCTAAATCCCGAACTACCTTTGAATCGGATCACGGTTCATATTGGGATGTTAAAACGAGGTTTTTTATTTCAAAACAAAACCGAATGTTTATTTAATACGAGACAAAGATTAAATAAATATGAAAAATTAAATAAAACGTGATAAATAAATAATTAACTAAATAAATAAAATTATAACATAAAAATAAATAAATAAAGAAAATAAATTAAATAAAATAAAACGAGTCTAGTCCTCGGATAATACCTCAAGATCGGTATTGACAGTTGAAGTCGGTTGATTCCACGAATCGTGATTTTCCGGTGTTTTTTGTGTTTTCGGTAAAATTTTAACTTATAGGAAATTCGAAACTTTTAGGAAAAAAAATATTTTTTTCCCAAAAAATAACATTCTCTCTCTAAAAAATGTTTTAGAGTGAGAAGCTCCTAAAAATCCCTCTCTCTAAATGCATGGGGATCCATGCCTTTTATAGACACGCATCCCAAAAAATTTTGGGCGTAGCCCGAAGGGCGTCGGGCTACGCCCAAAAATTTTGGGCCTACGCCCAAAATGGTTGGGCGAACGCCCAACCTCTGTTGGGCGAACGCCCAACCAGCGTTGGGCGAACGCCCAACGGATGTCGGGCGTTCGCCCGACGGATGTTGGGCGCACGCCCAACGTAGGTTGGGCGCGCGCGCCCCGCACTGCCGGGCGCACCCCGGCTGCCGCTAGGCGCTCGTCCAGCGCCGCTGAGCACCCACGAGTCGTCCACTCGACGACCGCAACACCTACAGACCCCCGTGACTCTTATTATTATTTTTGCTTTAAATTATCGGAGCCAACCGCTTCAACCGTCTTGTTATGGGTTTTCGTCACAGGTCCTCCGACTCAGTGTCTACATCTACGTTGCTGAGGTATCTCCTGAGTTGATTTCTCGTCATCAGGGTATTCTCAGCGGCATCAAGAATGGCACTTTCAGAGTGCCTTCTTGGTATCCTAATCTTCTTTGGTAGATTGATGTCTTGCGCTGGCTGTGTTTCAACAATCTCTGCAGGTGTAGATTGGTCAGTGAAAGTAATTTGAGTTTCACTTTTACCTTTGGTCAGCCCTTGAGGAAATAACTCAGCGGCTGTTTCTTGGTCAGCGGGTGCTGAGTGTGGATCGTCCTCGGTCAGTGGCTGGTACCTTCCTGCATGGTTAGTTTCATCGAACTCAACATGTACTGACTCTTCTAAGACTTGAGTTCGTTTATTGAAAACTCTGTATGCTTTGCTGTTTGTTGAGTAGCCTAAAAAGATAGCTTCATCAGCTTTTGAGTCAAACTTAGCTAGGCTATCTTTGGTGTTTAAAATAAAACATTTACAGCCAAAGGCACGAAAGTATCCAATGTTGGGCTTTCGTCCTTTCCAAAGTTCGTAGGGGGTTTTCTTTAGTATAGGTCTAACGAGAGCCCTATTAAGAATATAGCACGCTGTGTTGACAGCTTCTCCCCAAAATACTTTGGAAGCCTATGCTCACTCAGCATTGTCCTGGCTATTTCAACCAAGGTTCTGTTTTTCCTTTCAACAACCCCATTTTGTTGAGGCGTTCTAGGAGCAGAGAAATTATGGTCAATGCCGTTGGTTTCACAGAATTCAACAAACTGTTGGTTCTTGAATTCTCCACCATTATCACTTCGGATGTGAGCTAACTTAAGGTCTTTATAATTTTCAAGTTTTCTAACCAAATTTGAAAATGTCTCAAAGGTTTCATCCTTGCTACTCTGCAGGATGATCCAAGTGTACCGAGAAAAGTCATCTACAATGACCAAGGAAAATCTTCTTCCACCCAAGCTCAGCGGCTGGACTGGACCGAAAAGATCCAAGTGTAGTAACTCTAATGGACGCTTAGTTGAGACAATGTTTTTACTATGAAAATATTGTTTGGTTTGTTTTCCAGCTTGGCAAGCATGGCATAATTGATCTTTTTCAAATTTAAGTTCTGGCAGACCCTCAACCAATTGCTTTCTTGCTAATTTGGCCAGGAGGTCCATGCTTACATGACCAAGTCTCCTGTGCCATAGCCAGGAATTTTCTTCCTTTGACACTAAGCATACAGGTTTTCAAAACTTCTTTTCTAAGTTCAGCATGAAGACATTATCAATACGAGGGGCAGTTAAAATTAACTCATTTGTTTTACCCTCGAATATTTTACATCCAGTGTCATCAAATATAACTTTTCTCCCATTGTTACATAGCTGAGCTACGCTGAGTAAGTTATATTTGAGTCCGCTGACTAGGGAGACAGACTCAATAGTAGGATTACCACCAACGGTTCCTGACCCTACTATCTTACCCTTTTTGTTGTCTCCAAAACTTACGCTTCCTCCTCGTTTACGCTCAAACATGATGAACTGAGTTTCATCACCAGTCATATGCCTCGAGCATGCGCTGTCAATGTACCACATCTTTGACTTCTCAGCACACCTCAGACTTACCTGCAATATAGCTAGTTGCTTTTAGGTACCCAATTCTTTTTGGGTCCTTGCTTGTTAGGTTCAACAGGTAAAACATCATATTTTATTTTATGACGACATACTTGAACAGTATATCCATTCTTTCCACAGAAGTCACAGCTGACCTTCCGTTTAGGATGTCTCACTGACTGGTCAGCACCCTAGTGCTGAGCGTGCCAGCACACCTTAGTGGTGTGTCCTTTCTTCCCACAGAAGTCACACCGGACATTCTGCTAAGGATTCCATCTCTGCTGACTAGTACTTCGGTACTCAGTGTTCAGAGGATTATTTCTTTTATTCGGAACCTTAAGTTGGTTCTAAATTGATGTGACGTCCTTCCTCAGTTTCTTAGAATCTGATTGGACCTCAGAGACAAACTTTTGCATAATTCCTATGTTACTATGCAAATCTGAGTTGTCCTGAAGAAAATATCGAAGGTCACTCAGTTTGACCTCCTCAACCTCGTCACATCGCCTGCTGAGTGCTCTAACCTTTTTATTACACTTTTTGACAAGTGTGTAGAGGTCACTCAGGGCATTAACCATTTCATTTCTGAGCAAGGGTAGTGATATTACCTCAGTTGAGTGTTCCTCATCGTCAGATGCAATGGAGGGGTCAGCATGCTCAGAAACACATGGCTCAGCAAGTTCGTCAGCCATGAAACAAATCTTTGCTGACTCAGTGGCATCAGCTTCAGATGATGATGAATCATCACTATCGCTCCAGGTTGCTACCATTGCCTTCTTGCCGTTCTTCCTTTCTTTCCTCAGCGAGGGACAGCTTGACTTGATATGCCCAGTTTGATGACATTCAAAGCATGTAATGGGCTTTGAGTTGTCCTTCTTGTACTTGCTGTCGCTGGAGTCAGCTTTGTACTTACCAAACTTCTTGTAAGGCTTCTTAGAATATTTGTCATTCTTTTTGAACAGCCTCTTCATCTTTTTAGTGAACATAGTCATTTCTTCATCGTCCGTTGAGCTCCCATCAGTGGAGTCAGCTTTCATAACAAGAGACTTTTGCTTCTTGTCTTTAGACTTTTCCTTTACCTCGAAATTCTTCATTGAGATCTCATGGGTCAGCAGTGAGCCAATGAGTTCATCATACTTGTAGGTGGTTAAGTCTTGAGCTTCCTTCATCATCGTTCATTTCGAATAGCTCGTACAATCTCATATGCTGGTTCACCTTGGATTCTTTCACCTTGTTGGTTCCTTCATAGGTGACCTCCAGCTTCTTCCAGATCTCCTGCGCTGACTCACAACCTGAAATCTTGTTGTATTCTGCAGCATCTAGCGCACAGTGAAGCATGTTTATAGCCGAAGCATGGTTTTGTAGCTTCTTGAGATCATCCTCTGTCCATCTAGTCTCAGCTTTGACAACCGTTTGGCCATCAATAGTTTCAACAGGAACAAATGGGCCTTGGACTATAGAGAGCCATGCGCTCATGTTTGTTGCCTGAATGAAGTTCTTCATTCTATTCTTCCAAAAGGTATAGTTAGACCCGAAGAATAGAGGAGGCCGAGTTATGGACAGACCCTCAGGTAAAATCTGAGTTGTCAGATTTCCTGGGAGAAACCGAGTGCTGTTTTCAGCCATAGTGGGGATCAGCTTAAGGTAGTTAAACCTTGCACATTGAGCTATTAAGCTCTGATACCACTTGTTGGTCCCTTATAACGTAACAAGTTAGTTCCAAGGGGGGGATAGGAACTATTTAAAATTTTGGTACGTTAAGGCTGACTTCTTTTACAATGAAAAGGATTACACAGCGCGCTGAGTGAATTTAAGACACCAGCTTAGTCAACTTGTGACTAAGTTAGCTTATTTCCTTGAGTCAGGAGATAGCACTTGAGTCTATTCCTGAACTCAGATACTCAATGCACACAACTCATCGTGACCTCTTTACTTAGTCAGTTTTCGAGCAAGCAAAATATATCAAAGGAGTTTAAAGGTTAGAGAGATATTACTCAGCAGATTTATCCAGGTTCGGCCTCTATGCCTACGTCCTGTCCCCGGAACACGTTCCGAGCTTTCGAATTCTCTACTGAGCCCTTTAAAGGTAGAGCACCAAACCTTTTACAACTAGAAGCTGAGTATAACAAGAGTACCTTCCTCTATACCTCTACTCACTCCTATTCTACCGATGAGTACTATAACCGAGTACTCAGCCTCTCATTTCTATACTTCTAGAAATGATAATGAGATTGTCCTAAACAACAATTCCTAAGACACTTTAGATGATTGGAAATCACTCTAGACTTTTACACAATAATATGAAAATTGGTGTAAGGTATTTGCTTTGCTTTTCTCACAGAATCTTCGAGTATGAAATTGGTCAGCGTTTTGACAACTTGAAGTTCTGTATTGATTGAAGCATATCGATGGCCTTTATATAGTGACACTTGAGGCACCTGGTCATTTCGAATTTCGAAATAACCGTTGGAGGGAAACGGCTTCCTGTCATTATTGATGGAAATTAGGCTAAGGTATAGCAGCCGAAATATAAAATTTTTAACCTATTTCCATTAACCCTAGGATCCGTTAATCGTTATTTCATATAAAGAGGGATAAGAAGAATTACCTTTTGATGATCAATCTACCGTTGTTAATGAAGTGCCCACAACTCTTCTCCGAGTTCCCAAACACGAAATAAAACACGGGAAGATTAATTTAGAATCAACCGTTGAATAGCAACCAAAGTAGATTGCCTCTAATTAATCAACACAAGATCAAGGATAAAAGAAATAGATGAAATCAATTGATCGGAAGGAAGCCGTGGAAAATCTCGTCCTCGAACTGGGGGTGTCGAAATTTTCTCTCTCTTGCACTATAGGGGATTTCGAAAATCTCTCTAGGGTTTGCACTCTTGGATTTCGAAAATCCTAAGGGAAATCTCTTGTATCTAATCCCTAGTTAGATAGAATCAGGTTACTGAAGAGGAATTCAATTCGGAATAGAATTCCTAATTATTATCTCATTATATATCTAATATATTAAGAATAATAATAATAACCTTATTGGATAATAATAGGAGTATTATAATCTAATTAAAACTCCTAACTTATTTATCTCTTAATTAATTTAATTCATAATCCTAATCCAATTAGAATTAACAAAATCAAATTAATTATTCATGTATTTTACTACATGAATTTCGACCCCCCTTGGTCCATGGGCCTTATTGGGCTCAATTGGGCTTCCATCAATTAATTAACATCTATCTCTCTTTTAGGTTCCAAGTCTTATGTGTGACCCATTAGGTTCTTATTGCTTCTAGCCGTATGCAACGTTATTAAATAATTTTCAAAGAATTATATTTAATCTTTGCATAACGGAATGATGTACAGAGTATGTGATTAGCAAGTCCGTAATCATTCCCCCAGAGCCATAAGAAGACAGGTTGATTCTATCGTTAACCTTTCCGTATTAGTTACAGTATAATTCGATCCTTTATCAACTACATCCTTGAACTGAATCTTATGACTATGGATGATGTCAAGTCACATATAGCGAGACGTTCGTTTTACTTGTACAGGCCGAGTCAACTCAAATAGATAGGTTAAGTGAAATCTGTATTTCAAGTCTTAAGCTATCACCTTGCAAGGATTTAGAGTCGAGTCTTCCACAAGCGATCCTTGGATGTATCTCCCATTTATCGGGAGTGATAAATGCTCAATCCAATATATAACGATCCCGCAATCACTTCCTGTGATACCCAACGTCTACTATTCACACCCCAGAGTCATCTCTGTTAAGGATCGTGTTACACCAGAGTCAAAGCGTCACATTCCGTAATCCAGAATACCAATTAATATTCCTTTGAGTCTGAGGATTAGTTATACCTATTAATACCAATGAGATGAACAGGTGACAAGGATGAATCTACCCATCCTGTTATCTCAAATTGGATCCCCAATCCTAATGAACTACTTTTCATCGGATCCATGTAACTGTCCAGATATCTGTATATATGAAGCTTGTGAGATCAGCTTTCTGTCGGACAGAAGACATTGTTACATGCAAGTCTCAACAGTGATATATCAATCCTAAACATATCACTTGACTTGGGGTGGTTTTAAGTTTATTAGTTTATTATAAAGTTTTGTCTCACTTCATGCTTGTATGAACACTTTATAATCACTTTAAATAAACTTACGGATTTCCTTTTATTAGACTTTATTTAGTGCTTAAAAGGGATTGCCTTTATATAGTTATAAAACATATATCTCATTAAAACAAATGATATAAAGAACAATTCATTTACATTAAGTTTGTATCCTAGAACAATTGTCTATAGGACACTAAACCCCAACATACTCCCACTTGGACTAAAGCCAATTATTTCTAAAACTTATCCCAGTAGAAGTTAAATGACGATCATGTACTTTCTGGGTTAAGGGCTTTGTCAACGGATCTGCAACATTGTCCTCTGTAGGTACTCTTTCTATTCTCACATCTCCTCTAGCCACAATCTCTCTTATGATGTGGTATCGCTTAAGGTAATGCTTGGACGCATTATGAGACCGTGGTTCCTTTACTTGCGCAATGGCTCCATTGTTATCACAATACAGTGTAATGGGATTTACAATGTCAGGCACCACACCATGTTCTGTAATGAACTTTCTTATCCAAACCGCTTCCTTTGCTGCTTCCGCAGCTGCGATATACTCTGACTCGGTCGTAGAGAAAGCTACGCTTCCCTGCTTGGAACTCTTCCAACTGACCGTGCCCCCATTCAGGATAAACAGGTATCCTGATTGGGATTTAAAATCATTCTCATCTGTGAGATGACTTGCGTCTGAAAATCCTTTTATTTTCAGATCACCTTCTTCGTACACTAGGAACATATCTTTGGTTCTTCTCAAGTACTTAAGAATGTTCTTGACGGTAATCCAATGCTCGTCTCCCGGATTTCCTTGGTAACGACTCGTTACAGATAACGCGAACGCTACGTCAGGTCTAGTGCATAGCATAGCATACATAATCGAACCGATTGCACTGGCGTACGGGACTACAGCCATGCGTCTTTTGTCATCATCGGTTTTAGGACATTGATGATTGTTTAACTTTACTCCATGTAGCATGGGTAAGTTACCTCGTTTCGATTCAAGCATGCTAAACCGATTTAGCACCTTTTCAATGTATGTGGCCTGTGAATGACCAAGCAGTCTTCTCGATCTTTCTCTATAGATCTTTATACCAAGTATATAAGCTGCTTCACCAAGGTCTTTCATTGAGAAGTTACCAGATAACCATACTTTTACCGACAGTAGTAGAGCAATGTCATTTCCCATTAATAATATATCGTCCACATATAGTATGAGAAATGCTATAGAGCTCCCACTTGCTTTCTTGTAAATGCAAGCTTCTTCGCAATTTTGTTCGAAACCAAATTGTTTTATGGTTTTGTCAAAACGCTTATTCCAGCTTCTTGATGCTTGCTTGAGTCCATAAATGGATCTCTGAAGTTTGCAAACTTTGTTTGCATCCTTTGATATGAAACCTTCAGGTTGCATCATATATACATCCTCAAGCAGGTTTCCGTTTAGGAAAACTGTTTTCACATCCATTTGCCAAATCTCATAATCGTAGTGAGCGGCAATAGCAAGCATGATTCTGATTGATTTGGACATATCCACATGAGAGAAAGTTTCGTCATAATCAATTTCTTGCTTCTGATGATATCCTTTCGCTACTAACCTAGCTTTGTAGGTGCTAATCTTTCCATCCATGTCTGTTTTCTTTTTGAAGATCCATCTGCACCCAATGGGTTTTATCCCTTCGGGTGGATCCACCAAAGTCCATACTTGGTTAGTATACATGGAATCCATCTCAGAATCTATGGCCTCAAGCCATGCTTTAGAATCTGGACTAGTAAGAGCCTCTTTGTAGTTTTCGGGTTCGTCGTCTAACACGGGAACCTCATTATCATCTCCCACTAGAAAACCATATCTAACTGGGAGTTCACGAACTCTTTGTGATCTACGAATAGGTGGCACTGGAGTCTCATCTAATGGGACTCCTCCGGGTACCTCAACCGCCTCTGTTGTTTCAGTCGGTGTTTCTTCTTCTTGAACTTCGTCAAGTTCAATCATGCTTCCCTTTTGTGTTTCTTTGAGAAACTCTTTTTCTAAGAAGGTTGCATGTTTGGATACTATCACTTTCTGATCATCTGGATGACAGAAGTAATATCACACAGTTTCCTTAGGGTATCCAATGAAGAAACATTTATCAGATTTAGAATCTAGTTTGTCGGACGCAATGCGTTTGACAAATGCTGAACAACCCCATACTCTCATGAATGAGAACACGGGTTTCCTACCAACGAACAATTCATATGGTGTGGAACTAGTGGATTTAGTTGGTACTCGGTTTAGGGTGAAGAGGGAAGTTTCTAAGGCATAGCCCTAGAACGTCTTTGGAAGTAAGGCCATGCTCATCATGGATCGTACCATATCTAGTAGGGTACGGTTTCTCCTCTCGGATACACCATTGTGTTGTGGTGTATATGGAGGTGTCCATTATGAGCATATCCCACATTCAGTTAGATAATTCAGAAAATCATCTGAAAGATATTCGCCACCTCGATCAGATCGAAGCGTCTTTATTTTCTTTCCTAATTGATTTTCTACTTCATTCTTGAAGCATTTGAATTTCTCAAAAGCTTCTGATTTGTGCTTCATCAAGTAGATGTAACCATATCGGGTATGGTCATCTATGAAGCTTATGAAGAATCTAAATCCTCCTCTTGCTTGGACTGACATAGGACTGCATACATCTGAATGAATAAGTCCTAGAGTGTCTGATACACGATCACCTTTATTGCTAAAGGGTGTCTTTGTCATTTTACCTTTTAAACATGATTCGCATGTTTCCAATGATTCATGATCAATTGAATTTATAATCCCATCTTGATGTAGCTTAAGCATGCGTCTTTTGTTTATATGGCCTAAACGACAATGCCACAAGTAAGTTGAATTATCTAGCTTATGTCTTTTGGTATCAATTGCGAAAACAGAAATTTTGTCATCTAACACATAAATCCCATTTTGTGATATTCCTGAAAAATAGAAGATCGAATCTCTATAAAAATCGCAACGTTTGTCTTTTATTGAAATATGAAAAGCCGTCGTCAACAAGGCGGCTAATAGAAATAATATTTCTAGATATTCCCGGAATATCCTCAGGCTGCATCCGGTATCAAGTACCAAAAGATTCAGACTGTGAAATTTCAATATAAAACAGATGTTGAAGTCCCAGCTTCTTCCCCTTTTGAGGAAGGCTAGGTACACCAACAGTTTCTTTTCCAATGCCCGTATTTACCACAGAAGTGGCACTCTCCTTTGGGCTTCTTCACTTCCTTTCCCTTAGTTTTGTTGGGCATGGCTTTCTTACCTTTTTTGGGATATTTAGGATTGGGAGAATTCCCTTTCCTCTTCTTTGATCCCTCTATGACAAGAGCCGGTATGGCTTTGTCTTTCTTCAGATTGGGCTCAACTAACTTGAGCATATTTGCAAGCTCTTCAAGAAAGGTTTGCAAGTCATTCATCTGATAGTTCATGATGAATTGTGAATAACTCTCTGGGAGGGATTGAAGAATTAAGTCTACGCTTAATTCGTTATCCATCGCAAATCCAATACTAGAAAGTTTGGTAATGTAGCCAATCATCTTGACACAATGTGTCATGACAGATGTGCCCTCTTGCATCCTGCAACGATATAGCAACTTGGATATCTCGTAGCGTTCGCACCTGGTCTGTTTCCCAAATAATTCCTTTAGGTGCATGATGATGGAATAGGCATCCATTTCCTCATGTTGCCTTTGTAATTCCGGTGTCATCGATGCAAGTATGATGCATTCGGCATGATCATCATCAGCCTTGTGCTTCTGGTAAGCATCAATTTCCTCAATGGGAGCATCATCAGCAGGGACAGGGGGTATCGATGTATCAAGTACATACCCTATTTTATCGAACTTCAAAACGATTTTGAGGTTACGAAACCAGTCGGTGAAGTTTGAACCATTCAATTTGTTATCGGTAAGAATGTTTTGCAGATTGGTGTTAGTCATGATTTTAGGAGTGTTTTAACTTAAAACTTGAGATGTGAGAAAGAGTAAACGTATGTTATTCATTTGCTTTAAAGTATATCAATCTAAAATTATAGGCCTTTTGTTTATTTTAGATTGCTCCCACTATTTTGCCAAATTAATAGCCCTCCATATTAATTCGAAGAATTTCACAAATCCTTTAGTGAGCTAGGATCCTAACTCCTGAGATTTCGCCTTGAGTTTGCTCAACAAGCTAGTCTCATTCGTTAGGTAGATTCATGTAATCAATCACATCTTTAATGTGATTCCTAGGTTATTGGGTTACTAACCACATTAGTAACTAATATGCTATTCACATTAATCCCAACCATATTGCCCATTAGTTTATGACAACATGAGTTTGCTCATCCAATTATCATAATCTAATTTAAGTATTACCCCATATTCATGAAAAGTAATTTTCGATAATTCAGGTGTTACCGTAAGACCCCGAGCTTGAGTTTGCTCAACAACCCAAAGGCCCCCAGTACTGCCAGCTGAATTATAATATTAGGGAGGGGCAACCGATTTTAATAACTTGTTTATTTACTTAACTTTTTAATGAGGGATTTTATTTTAGGTCTCATAATCTAACTTAGTCTTGATTTGCTTTAGCATACATCAGACACATACATTCACATACATTGGCGTTATGGACATATCATCTAAATTATTCCGTCGAGCCAGAGACGGAATAAAAGGGCAAACCTAAGGAAATACGAACTATTACATATTTCTCTTTAGGTCCTCCGTCTTCTCCATGACGCCTTGAAATTACATATTAATTTCTATACTACTAAAGAAAACTTCAATTGAATTGAAGGGAATTACAGATGAGAGGAGAAATTACAATAGATAGTAGAAAGGCAGGACTCGCAGGCCCTATTTCAAAAATACCAAAAGACTAAAAGAGGGTCCAAATATGTCCATAACTCCAAACATGCATAGACTCAATTAAATAAATTTAATTGGTTGATTACATAACTATTTTATGTAATATTTATGTTAATCACATTAACTTATCAAATTAACTTTCATCCAATTTTACTTCTAATAGTTTCGTATCTTTTATATTAATCTTTAGATTAATATAACTATACAAAACTTTAATTATGCACGTCCCAATTATTTTGATTTTAATTCATTTAACATTTTGATTTACAAATTGGTAAAACAAACTTTTAAACAAATTTTCAATCGATAATCAAAACAGAAAACTATCAATTTCTGAAACATATATATTTAAATATATATAAAAACCGATTTTAAACAATTTAAAATTCAAGTGGGTCTCGGGCCGGGCCCGAGAGTGGGCTGCTGCCGATTGGCAGCAGCCCTAGGGCGGCTGAACCGCCGCTGCTGCCGCGAGGCAGCGGCCAGTCGCGCCGCGAGGCGCGACTCGGGCTGCTGTCGTATATTTTTTTTTATAATAACAATTTTAAATATATATATATATATATATATATATATATATATATATATATATATATCAGTTCTAAAACGGTTTTAAAACGATTTTCAGAAAATAGGAAAAACTACTATAGATTTCCGTTTTATCTTTAGAATTAATAAAACTGATTTTATCAATCTAACTATAAAACTAATAGATTTTGTTATGATGATTATCAACCAAAATAATTAGGAACATACGCATAATCTATTTTAATTAACAATTAATTAAAACTTATTTATCTTTAGAATTAATTAATCAAAACAATTTGTTAATTAATCCTAACTATAAATATTTATTCAATCCTATTGAAAAACTTCTAAATTTTCATATATGAAATAACGGATTTAACGATGACTCTGATACCACTGATGGAAATTAGGCTAAGGTATAGCAGCGGAAATATAAAATTTTTAACCTATTTCCATTAACCCTAGGATCCGTTAATCGTTATTTCATATAAGGAGGGATAAGAAGAATTACCTTTTGATGATCAATCTACCGTTGTTAATGAAGTGCCCACAACTCTTCTCCGAGTTCCCAAACACGAAATAAAACACGGGAAGATTAATTTAGAATCAACCGTTGAATAGCAACCAAAGTAGATTGCCTCTAATTAATCAACACAAGATCAAGGATAAAAGAAATAGATGAAATCAATTGATCGGAAGGAAGCCGTGGAAAATCTCGTCCTCGAACTGGGGGTGTCGAAATTTTCTCTCTCTTGCACTATAGGGGATTTCGAAAATCTCTCTAGGGTTTGCACTCTTGGATTTCGAAAATCCTAAGGGAAATTCCTTGTATCTAATCCCTAGTTAGATAGAATCAGGTTAATGAAGAGGAATTCAATTCGGAATAGAATTCCTAATTATTATCTCATTATATATCTAATATATTAAGAATAATAATAATAACCTTATTGGATAATAATAGGAGTATTATAATCTAATTAAAACTCCTAACTTATTTATCTCTTAATTAATTTAATTCATAATCCTAATCCAATTAGAATTAACAAAATCAAATTAATTATTCATGTATTTTACTACATGAATTTCGACCCCCCTTGGTCCATGGGCCTTATTGGGCTCAATTGGGCTTCCATCAATTAATTAACATCTATCTCTCTTTTAGGTTCCAAGTCTTATGTGTGACCCATTAGGTTCTTATTGCTTCTAGCCGTATGCAACGTTATTAAATAATTTTCAAAGAATTATATTTAATCTTTGCATAACGGAATGATGTACAGAGTATGTGATTAGCAAGTCCGTAATCATTCCCCTAGAGCCATAAGAAGGCAGGTTGATTCTATCGTTAACCTTTCCGTATTAGTTACAGTATAATTCGATCCTTTATCAACTACATCCTTGAACTGAATCTTATGACTATGGATGATGTCAAGTCACATATAGCGAGACGTTCGTTTTACTTGTACATGCCGAGTCAACTCAAATAGATAGGTTAAGTGAAATCTGTATTTCAAGTCTTAAGCTATCACCTTGCAAGGATTTAGAGTCGAGTCTTCCACAAGCGATCCTTGGATGTATCTCCCATTTATCGGGAGTGATAAATGCTCAATCCAATATATAACGATCCCGCAATCACTTCCTGTGATACCCAACGTCTACTGTTCACACCCCATAGTCATCTCTGTTAAGGACCGTGTTACACCAGAGTCAAAGCGTCACATTCCGTAATCCAGAATACCAATTAATATTCTTTTGAGTCTGAGGATTAGTTATACCTATTAATACCAATGAGATGAACAGGTGACAAGGATGAATCTGCCCATCCTGTTATCTCAAATCGGATCCCCAATCCTAATGAACTACTTTTCATCGGATCCATGTAACTGTCCAGATATCTGTATATATGAAGCTTGTGAGATCAGCTTTCTGTCGGACAAAAGACATTGTTACATGCAAGTCTCAACAATGATATATCAATCCTAAACATATCACTTGACTTGGGGTGGTTTTAAGTTTATTAGTTTATTATAAAGTTTTGTCTCACTTTATGCTTGTATGAACACTTTATAATCACTTTAAATAAACTTACGGATTTCCTTTTATTAGACTTTATTTAGTGTTTAAAAGGGATTGCCTTTATATAGTTATAAAACATATATCTCATTAAAACAAATGATATAAAGAACAATTCATTTACATTAAGTTTGTATCCTAGAACAATTGTCTATAGGACACTAAACCCCAACAGTTATCACTCTAGGCGTGCTCAGCGTCGTTGGCCAATAGAATCCTTGCATCTTCTGTCTTCGTCAGTCTTCGGCACAATGTTTCGACATTTAAGGAAAAGTCCACGAGACAGCTTTGTTGGTCCCTTGTTTAGTTGCAAGTATAGTTCCAAGGGGGGGGGGGTTAGGAACTATTTAAACTTTTTGCAATTTAGGCAGACTTCTTTTTTCTAAAAAAAAGTTTGAACAGCGGTGCTGAGTAAACAGTAAGGTACTGGCTTAGTCAACAGGTGACTAGGTCAGTTTCTTAGCTTGAGTCAGGAGATAGCACTTAGAGTCTATTCCTGAGCTCAGACGTTCAACGCGCACAACTCAACTTGACCTCTTTACTTGGTCAGTTTTGATTATTTAAAGCAAGCAATATAAATAAGGAGTTAAGGTAAGAAATACTTCACTCAGCAGATTTATCCAGGTTCGGCTTCTTCTAAGCCTACGTCCTGTCCCCGGAACACGTTCCGAGATTTCAAATACTCTACTGAGCTCTTTAAAGGTAGAGCCTCAAACCTTTTACAATATCAGCAATTGAGTATGACAAGAGTACCTTCCTCTATACTTCTACTCAATCCTAATCTCTCCGCTGAGTACTTAAA
Organism: Euphorbia lathyris; assembly: GCF_963576675.1. NCBI lineage: Eukaryota > Viridiplantae > Streptophyta > Magnoliopsida > Malpighiales > Euphorbiaceae > Euphorbia > Euphorbia lathyris. The sequence goes on along the minus strand of NC_088911.1, from coordinate 73,951,187 downwards.
ACCGAGTACTCAGCCTCTCCTTTCTATCTCTAGAAATGATAAGTGTTTTGTCCTAATACAAAGATGTGCTAAGACACTTTAGACGATTTACAATCACTCTAGACTTTTACACAGATATGAGAAATGTAGTGTAAGAATTTTTGCTTTGCTTCTTGCTTGCAGAACTTGTAGAGATTTGGTCAGCGTAATGGCTTGATCAAGTTCTGTGTATTGTGAAGCTTGTGATGACACTATTTATAGAGATGTCTGGGCGTCGGTCATTTCGAATTTTGAAATAACCGTTGGAGGGAAACGGCTATGTGTCGTTGTCATCCTGACTTGCTCAGAGCTGTCGGCCAATCACAATCGTGTATCTTCTGTCCTCGGTCAGCTCAGCAGATGGTCTCTCCTTTTATGGTAAAGTCAACTGGACAGTATACTGTGTCGTCTGAACTTTGCCAAAAGAGGAAACACTTTGTCTGGAAGTTTTCCTTTGCCAGCTGCTGTCTTGTACGCTTTGTCGAGACGACTCAGCAGCTTCATTGTGAAGTTGTTCCCGAAGGTCTTCTAGATCCTTCCGTTTGCTGAGTTGCGTTTTTGTTCAAAAACGGCAACGTCTTGACATACACGGGCCGAGTGTACTGAGTTGTTTGATTTGGGCCTTGGCTTCCGTATTGGGCTTGGGCCTTTCGATTCTTATGTCTTATAGTATTTTAACTCAACATTGAACAAACACATTAGTAGAATTAAATCAAAGCATTTAAACTTAGTGTGTTTAGAATATGTATATATATTATACTTAACCAATTTTGTCAAATCAAAATTATGTGGAAAGGTGTTTCAACAAGCTTTCTGCGCCTTCTGATCTTTTCCCAAAGTAGAAATACTTTGTCTGGAAGTTGAACATTCTCTGCCGCTGTCCAGACTGCTTTGTCGTCCAACTCAGCAGCTTCGTCTTGAAGCTTTTGCCACGAAGGCTTCTCGATCCTTCTCTTGCTGAGTCGTCGTTTTGGTTGATACGGCTTCGTTTTGAACTTCTAAGCCGAATGGTGTTGATGTGTTGACTTGGGCTTGACTTCCACTTTATGGGCCTTTGGGCTTTTTAATCTCAATGTCTTATACACAATTAAACTCAACATTGAACAAACACATTAGTGTAAATAAATCAAATCATTATAAATTTAATGTGTTAGAATATTTTTATCATAACTTAAATAATTTTGTCAAATCAAAATCATGTGGAAAGGTGTTTCAACAAGAAGGGATCCAATCAGCTCATCATACTTATATTTTGTTAAGTCTTGAGCTTCTTCAATGGTTGTCTTCTTTTAATGCCAACATTTCAGAAGGCTTATGAGAATCTTTTTAACTTCCTCCTCCTCTGAGAAGATTTTTCCAAGTCTTTTGAGCTTTTTTATGATGTTGGTGAATCTAGCATTCATGTCAGAGATGCCTTCACTTTCCCTCATCTCAAAGAGTTCATAGAGTCTCATATTTTGATTGACATTTGACCTTTTAACCTTACTGGTACTTTCATAGGCGACTTCCAACTTATCCCATATCTCTTTTGCTGACTTGCATCCTGAAATTTTATTGTACTCTGCAGCATCTAGAGGATAATGAAACATATTGATAGCCGAAGCATTATTCTGGAGCTTCTTTAAGCCATCCTCTGACCACTTATCTTCAGTCTTCAGAGTTTTAACTCCTTTAACTGTTTCATAAGGTTCATATGGGCCTTTCACTATTGCCAGCCAGGAACTCATGTTCTGATCTTGGTTGAAATTCTTCATTCTGTTTTTCCAGAATGTACAGTTTGATCCAAAGAACAATGGGGGTCTAGTTATTGGCAATCCTTCTGGGAGGATTTGAGTTGTCTCATTTCCCGGAAGGAAACGTGTGCTATTTACAGCCATTAGGGATCTGGCTCAAGATAGTTATATCTTAATAAACAGAGCTTTAGGCTCTGATACCACTTGTTGGTCCCTTGTGAGATAGAATCTAGTTCCAATGAGGGGGTGAATTGAACTGTTGAGTAAATTTAAAACTTCATGAAGTTTCTCATGGAATTAATTCAATAGCACAAGGTTGCTCAGAATGAGAGGCAAAATTTGTTTACTGCGTTAGACAGGAACAAAGCTTGATTTTGCTTCTGAATGTTTAAAACACTATGCCACTTAACTAGAGTAACCTCTATGTGACTTTGTTAAACAAGCTACTGATTACAATAGTGAGAAGCACAAGTTATATATTTAAGCACAGAGCATGCAACATAAGTATGTCAGAAGAAAAAGGTTAGAGAAATAGTTACACAACGATATATACTGGTTCGGCCTACTGCCTACATCCAGTCCCTAGAATACCTTCTTCTGGGTTTTAATCCACTAGTGAACTCTTTCTAATAGGTAGAGCATAAACCCTTACAATAGATACATAGGCTCTATAAAAAGTACATTCCTTTTCACTCAACACTCAGCTATCTATCTAGCTCTCTTGCTATTCAGTTATAACCGAAGTGAACAGGAGAGCTTCTCAACTTTTCTAAGCTATTGATAAGTTTGTTCTTACTCAGAACACAATGAAAGAACTAAGAGCTATTACACGAATGAATACAGTAAATCTGTATAAGCTTTTGATTTGCTTTTGGGACTTCAAAGAGGATTCTCTTTATATTTCAGCGTTGATAATCCAGTCCAAAATGAGCAAGTGATGGGGCTTTTACAGTGACACTTTGAGGCTGGTGGTTTCGCAATTCAAAATAACCGTTGGAGGGAAACGACTCTCTTCTGTCGCTTTCATCCTCAGTAGCCAATGTACACAGCCAATGGTTGTTCTTCTCTTTTTCGTTGTGTCTACGAGACAACATGCTTCTGAGTCTTGACAGAGGCAGTCTGACTGTCTAACCAAATAAGGTAAAGATTCCAAATTGACAATGGGACAAGTCATCTGCAACTTCTGCTTCTTTCCTTATTTAGTGATACAGTGTCAGTGATCCAGAGTCAACGTATATTTTGTCTTCTATGCCTTGATCTCATTCTTCCGGAACAAGTCTGCTTGTGGCATGGGCCTTGGCTTCTGGAATCATCCAACTATTGGGATGTCTATAGTCCTTGGGCTTTTGATACATTCTTTAAGGCCTTTGATTATATATTCCTTTCTTAATTTAAATCAAACATATACTTAACAAACACATTAGTCCAAATAAATCAACATTTAATTTTAATGTTTTACTAACTATGGGATTTTAATTTCTTTTGTCATAATCAAAATCAGTGTGGAAATTATGTTTCAACAATTACAACTTCAAACACATGTGTTAGGGGGAAAATCACGAAAAGGTCTTCTTGTGAAGGAACTCTTACCAAATAAATCCTGAAAGAATGTCTAAAAAGCCAAAGAAAGGGGGCATCTGATATCATGCAAAATGACATCACGTGGATGATGTCATTTTCGCCCTCATTAGAGCTAAAAGGCATGTGTGCGATTTAGCGGCTCAAATACAATGATAGCGGCCAAATACAATGATCGGAGCTCCGACCTCCAATTACTAGAAAATGTTCTAGAATCCTACGAGATAAAGGATTCGGAATCCTGGAGGGATATGGAAGCCTAAGCTCAGAAGGACTCCTAGAGAGGTGACAAACCTTAACCTAAGAAACTCTATAAATAGACAGGTATTAACAAAAGATACGGTACGTTAACTACTATCTTTAATCACAAACGTATCATAGCGGGATCCCTGGATTTAACCCGCCTGACCTACGTTACTGTTTTGTAGATTAACAATGATGTCGGATTACTAGAAGAGTTTGAATATGTAAGCAGAACCAAAACCAATTATTAGACGAGAAGGTAATTGATGAAGACATAAACCCTTTATAAATATGAAAGGTGATATAGACATTAATGATATGTGTGGCGACAGATAGGAACCATCTCATACTGTGGGTTGACCCAATATTTTTATTCTATTAAAAAAAGAATCCTGAGCAACACGGGAAAGACACAGAGGATATTATGAAAAGAAGCATGGATTTTACACGTGAGATTGAAAATGGTACATGCAATGAATCTGATGTGGTCACCGTCCGTCCATAGAAAAATAAAAAAGAGAAAAAAAAGATGTGAGGCAAAGTTAAGCGTGTCTGCCTATTTGCTTGCCACCCATCCCTCCCTTTTGCTTATCTGATGACTATTTCACTCCAAATATATAAAATCATAAACTCAATCTCTGTTAACCATGTCAATTACTGAATTGCTATATCTTTTCAGTTTTCCTAATATCCTGAAATTTTTAAATTAATATATATATCATGTTTATAGTTTAAAAGAACAGAAATCAAACAGTCTAAATTGAATACTAGGATTTCCAATTCAACTTTTTTCTCTATTTTCAACTTCTTTACTTTCTGTGTCAACAGTCGGTTCGGTATAATCGAAATAACCGAATACTAAATAACACTTAAAATGAAAATCAAACCTAATCGAGTAATATTAACAAACTGAACCGAATGGAATCGAATAATTCGATTCGGTTCGGTTTTCGGTTTTTGGTTTCATCATTTATTAAATAAATTATTTCTTATTTTATATTATACCATTACAATGTTTATATTAAAAAAAAATCACCAATCCATAATTTGATTGCAGATTGAATGTTTATATTAAAAACAATCACCAATCCATAATTTGATTACAGATTGAATATACAGTAATTTCTTATTACTGTTCAATATGTAGTGAAACTCAATAGTATTTAATTTTTGTAATGTTGATTTTCATTATGCATTTAGTACGTTTTGTTTAATTTAAACCTATAATCAGATATTCTTATAATAATGTTATTACAATATTTAATCAAATGGTTTTATATTGTTACCCAAAAAAAAAAATCAAATGGTTTTATAATTCAAAAATTGATTTTTTTTAAACCTAAATTAGATAATTAATAGATGACTAATAAATAATAAATTTAGTCTCCACTCCGTCAAAATTTAGCCCTCATTGGTAGATGATCTGTAAATTCCACTGTAAACCCTCATCGAGGTCTGTGGTTTGCCCTGACCTTGGGAGTGGGTAGACCTACCATTACCTAAACTTTTTGCCTATAAAAAAAAAATTTAGTTAATTCGCATTTCGATCAGTTCAATTAATTCGGTTATTTTATCATAAAAACCAAACCGACTGATATTACCGATATATTTCAATATTTCAGACCGAAACCGAACCTAATAGACCGAAAAACCAAAATGTATCGGTTCTGTTGGTTATTTCGGTCCAGTTCGGTTTTTGAACACTCTTACTTTCTTCACCCAATCATCCCTGATTTTTTTACTACCCTCTACCCTTGCCCGTGATTTCATAGACTTCATTGACCAATATACCCATGTAAACGTAATCGTGGAAGTACCATGCGATTACACATACGATGGATACCCAAACAATGTCGTTTTGGAATGATGGAAAATAAGGCTAACGTATGGCAGCGGAAATATAAAAATTTCAACCTATTTCCATTAACCCAAGATCCGTTAATCGTTATTTCATATAAAGAGTGATAGAAGGAAATACCTTTATGAAGTTCTATCTACCGTTGCAATCGAAGTGCCCACAACTCTTACCCCGAGTTCCCGAGCACAAGACAAAACACAACCCAAATCAAGTTAGATATCAACCGTATTAAAACAATCAAGAATAGATTGTCTCTAATAAATCAACACAAGATCAAGGATAAAGAGAAAGAGATGAAATCAATTGAATCGGTAGGAAGCGGTGGATTATTTCATCCTCGACTAGGGGGGTCAAAATTCTCTCTCTCGGTTGTCCTGTATATTTCGAAAATCACAGGTAGGGTGTATTTATATTCTCTTGTATCTAAACCCTAGTTAGATAGAATTAGGTTACTGAATAAGAATTTAATTCGGAATATAATTCTTATTTATTATCTATAATTATATCTTAAATATAAAGATAATAATAGTAACCTTATAGGATAATAATAGGAGCAATTTAATCTAATTAAAACTCCTAACTTATTTATCCTTTAATTAATTTAATTCACAATTATAATCTAATTAGAATTGTTTAAGAATCAAATTAATTATTCATGTAATTCCTTACATGAAAATCGCCCCCCTATATACTGGGCCTTAGTGGACTCAATTGGGCTTCCATTAATTAATTAACACATGTTTCTCTTTTGGGCTCCAAGTCTTATGTGTGACCCATTAGGTTCTTATTGCTTATAGCCGTATGCAACTATTAAATTAATTTTCACAGAATTATATTTAATCTTTGGATAACGGAATGAGTACGCGAAATGTGATTAGCAAATCCGAAACATTCCCCCAGAGCTATAAGAAGATATGTTGATTCTGTCATTGACCTTTCCGTATTAGTTACAGTATAATTCGATCATTTATCAACTACATCCTTGAACTGAATCTTATGACTATGGATAATGTCAAGTCACATATAGCGAGACGTTCGTTTTACTTGTACAAGCCGAGTCAACTCCAATTAGATAGGTTAAGTGAAATCTGTATTTCAAGTCTTAAGTTATCACCTTGCAAGGATTTAGAGTCGAGTCTTCCACAAGCGATCCATGGACGTATCTCCCATTTATCGGGAGTGACAAATGCTCAATCCAATGTATAATTATCCTGCAATTACTTTCTGTGATACCCAACGTTTGCCGTTCACACCCCAGAGTCATCTCTGTTATGGATCGTGTTACAACAGGATCAAAGCATCACATTCCGTAATCCAGAATCACTAATTAACATTCCTTTGAGTTTGAGGATTAATTATACCTATTAATACCAATGAGATGAACAGGTGACAAGGATGAATCTACCCATCCTGTTACCTCAAGTCGGGTCCCCAATCCTAATGAACTTCTTTTCATTGGATCCATGTAACTGTCCAGATATCTGTATATATGAAGCTTGTGAGATCAGCTTTCTGTCTCGACAGAAGACATTGTTACATGCAAGTCTCAGCAGTGATATGTCAATCCTAAACATATTACTCGACTTGGGGTGGTTTTAAGTTTATTAATTTATCATAAAGTTTCGTCTCACTTCATGCTTGTATGAACACTTTATAATCACTTTAAACAAACTTATGGATTTCCTTTTATTAGACTTTATTTAGTTCTTAAAAAGGGATTGCCTTTATATAGTTATGAAACCATATCTCATTAAAACAAACGGTATAAAGAATACTTCATTTACATTAAGTTTGTATCCTAGAACAATTGTCTATAGGACACTAAACCCCAATATGGAAAACACGACGTCGAATTGCAAATCCATTCCTAGATCCTCAATTTTGCATACGACACTCTCTTTTTCTCTCTGCTTCAACTTGCATTCATTTCCTTCATCACTCCCAAAATCTCACTAATTACGAAGTAGTAGCTCGATCTCCCAGCTCAAGTAGGGTACTTCAAAATCCACAGCACGCCAACGCAATCCAATATTTTCAGTATACTGGAGATCCTAATATAGCTACCAACATCGACGCTTACCCTTTAGTGGGGATAACACGCCTTCAAACTAGTAATTCCAACATGTATGATGTGCTAAGTGGAAACGGGCTTCCTCCTCCCGCCCTTCTAGGGAAATGACATTCAATTTTTCATGTTAGATCCTTCTTTATACTTTCAGCGGTACCAAATTTCCTATGAAAACAACATCCATCTTTCCAGCAATGGGTTTAAGCTCTAATAGGTCAGTTTCATTGTATCTCTTCGACATCAAGTTACTGCATACCTTACAACTCATGCTTTATCTCTATCTACATTACATATACAACTAGCTTTGCTGCTTAAGAGCATTTCCTTACCTTTTTTTATTGTTCAAACCATATAGGAACAATATGGTTGCAAATTTTGCAAATTATATGTTACGTCGTCATATTATTCCATACAATTGGAACGATACTATTGTTAAGAATGTATTTGTGTACCTTGTGTTTTGTTGCCTTCTATTTCATATGAATGAGTGTACACCGTTTGAATTAACATACATGGACTATATTATACGTAGTGATGTATATTCTCTTATTCTGTGGAAAAACAAAGCACAACTGCCAATTTGCATTTGCCTATGCTCGTCATAGGAGAACTGTCATCCCGACGAAAATTATAACTTTATTATTTCATTTAGGCCTAATACATCCTCAACCCCTTCAAGTTGTCCAAAAATTACAATTGACCCCTGATCTTCAAAATATTACAATTAACCCTCTCAAGTTGCTTATTTGGAACAAGTAAACCCTAAACCCAAAAAAAAATCAACATAATATCACATCAGAAATAAAAGATTTCCAAAATATCGGTTGCTACATCTAAATAATCTACTGATATATTAACAAAAGGAAAAAAAACATCCAAAATCACAAATATTAACCTATTTGAGAACTTATTTGTTCCAAATAAGCAAGTTGAGGGGGTTAGTTGTAACATTTTGAATTTCAGAGGGCAGTTATAGTTTTTGGACAACTTGAGGGGGATGGGGATATATTAGGCCTTTCATTTAATGTGATGAATGAAAACATAGAGACTTAGGGCATCGGGGTATCTTGTAGTTCACCAAATAATATTATTCGATCTATTGTGGAAATTGTCCAAAATTTTGTGACCACCAGTGCTAATAACCCTCATACAAAACAATTTAAATTTAGCGGTTTAATAGCTATCTAATAAACTATTTTTGGGTTGTGGACTTTCTAGCTCATAACACATTGTTTAACATGTTTTTTACTCATGTCCGAACGTGCCATAAGTTTTGTAGAAAAACCCCAAAATGTTATCAAAATCTAACTTCTATCAAAGACGACCGTGTGAAAGATTAAAGGACATAAAAAAAAGCTTAAAATTTGGAGTTAAATCTAGAAAACTGATCTTAACTAAATTGAAATAATGCCAAGAATTGTAAATCGAATTAAATTGAGTAATCTTGAATTGAATAATTGAATTGACAAGAATAACTAAGAACTTGCAATAAAAGATGCACGAAATGGTAAAAAAATAACTACCTTGCAAATTATCTAAACTCCATTGAAGAATTTTTGGAATTCTGTCTGGTTTGTGTGATTGTTTGTGTGTGTGCTTCTTCCAAAAAATCTCCTTCTTATACCATCTTCCTTTCGTGAACAACCAACTGCCACTCCCCACTACATCTGACCCATAACTGCCCTTCTAATAAACCCACGTGTTATGTAAGCTCCAGCCAACAAGGAAGTTTTGGTCTAAACCAAGAAAGGTCTGTAACTACCAAGGTTGATCTAACCGCTCGTCCAAGAAGATCCCTAATCGCTCATTTTCTTCACTAACCCGCGTCTTCTCCCACTTTCTTTCTCTCTTAATTTGGTGGCACAAATTTGTATTTAAAGGGTAAATATCACCTTCCCACCAAATTATTGCTAAAACTATCTAATTGGCCCCAAACTCTTAAATTTAATCAATTTAGGCAGGGTTATCCAGATAATTACGGAAACATCCCTGATTAAAATCACAAGTGTATTTGATAATTCCCAATTTCCCTTAACTTCCCTAATTTGGACCGAATTAAACATGTTAACTACATAATTAGTCCAAATTAAATTAAGGGTGAAACAATTGCCCCCCCTCATGTGTTAGCTTAAGAAGTGAGCTAATACATGGAGACTTAATTCTCTTAAGGAGCTTATTTAATTCCATTAAAACTGCACTAATGGTCTGACAACTACTTTAATTCGAATTTTAAGCACCAATACGCGGACAGTCCTAAAGAGAACATACATATTTCCTTATTTCAATTCTATTCCCGTTAGAAGACTCTCCAGCTTCTCAGACTCCATAATATCTTCAACAACAAACTTTCCACAGAGTTCCCTTTTCCTTTCACTTGTATCTTCTGCGTTCAGTCTTTGAGCTTCGACCACTCATCCCTCGCATCCTTGGCTTACTGTCCTTTTTACTTCGGTAAGCATTTCTTGGTTCGTTCTACTTTTTCCAATGTATTTTTTGGTTTTTCGTTTACCGATCATTTTGCATGTGCTTTTCGTTTCTATTATAGGAATGGAGAAATCAACCTCTACCCCCATTTCTCATTCAGGTTCCTCAAACACTCCTAGTCCTCTAGCAAGTCTCTATTTTCTTTGTACTTTATATTTCTAGGGCACTTTCTTGAACCTAGTTGGAGTCCTTGTAGTCTATGCAACTTGATATATTGTCACCCCTACTTAGCTCTCAGTGGAAAAAGCAACAAATCAAGGATTTCATTGACTTGACTGCCCAGCCCAGCCCATCCAATTTTCTAAGGGTCTGGTGCTTGGTGCCCTATCCATGTGATCTAGCTCCTATAATTCCTTTATTTTCCCTTGTGGGCCAATATCCATCACCATTCGTGACATAGTAGCTCTGACTCATTTGTTGGTTGTTGGGCTGGACGTCCTGTGCATGATCACTATTGAGGCCTCTCCCAATTTCAGTGTCACACCTTTCACTTACTACAAGATGATCGCTTCCTATGCCTCTCTCAAAACGGACCAAACTCCAAGTGAAGATGAACACATAGCCTTTCTATGGGTTTTATTGAACAAGTATATGCTATTCTCTTGTGGTGGGATGCCAACTCTAGATTCTCTCCTAATGGCTAAGGTCTCAGCTTTTGGAGCCACCTTTGCTCTTGGCAAGATCCTGTTAGAATCTACTTTCCATCAGATTCAGCAGTCGATGATGTGTCTGGCTGCCATCGCTCTGCAAAAGCAGAAATCAGAGGCGCATCGATATGACCATACATAATAGTTGGAAGATGTGCCAACCCAGATGACTCTATACGTGACTGGATCTCCTCAGAAGCACCATTGTACCATGTCAGTAGCCTCGTGCAATATGATGATATGGTATGGCACCTGAGGACGCCCCTCTCTTGTTCGGTCTAGATAACAGATGCAATATGTCACAGGAAGCTCGGAATCACAAAACCATAAACTGGACCCCCGGGGACCGGCGCCTTCACTATCCAGTCGTCCTCTACAGCACTTCTAGAGCGTTTGCTGCTACCTGAAATTATGTTACACATATTACATTTGAATCAGATGTAAATCACATAATAATAACTAAATTAAACTAATACAAGAATAAATATATAATTTAAATTTCTTACCAGATGACGATCCTGCAGCAGAAAACACCCATCTCGACCCCTCGTCACTACGGCAGGCGGTACAGGGACAATATCAGCACTCAGAGGAGGGATAGAGCCATCTACGTCCATCTCTTAATCATCAACTTCCTGCTGACGTCCAACACGCTCTGCATGTGTAGCGTGTGCCCTCTAGGCGTCCCCCATCAATCTCTGCTCGGTCCGGATCCTCTGAGCGGAGGCAATAACAACACGACTGGATGTATGCCGGTGTCTAGAACCACCGTCAATAATGTCAGCCTGATAATTAACAAGGAAAACAATTAACTACATATCCAATCTCTAATAATTTCTCAATCTGAAATTTACTTAATACATGAATAATGACAAATTAACAACATATTATTTCCAAGCTTCGATTCTATGTTTTTGAAGTTTTTTACTATTTCGGGTCCACCTACATCGTCCCGAATTTTTTTTTAAAAAATTTAAATATACCAAAATTTGGCCTGGGCGGGTGATTCACACTACCTAGCCCAGGACAAAACGGGTGCGGCACACCAGGTAGCCCTAGGACCGAACGGGTGCCGCAACCATTCTCTACCTAGGGAAAACGGGTGACGATCCCGTTTTCCCTAAGGTAGAAACTGGTGCGCCATCCCGTTTTTCCTAAGGAAGAAACGGGTGCGTCGTACCGTTCTTCCCTAGGGCCGAATGGGTGGCGAACCCGTTTCTACCTTAGGGAAAACGAGATCTTCACCCATTTTCCCTAGGCACCGAACGGGTCCAGCACCTGTTCAGGCAAACTTTAACGATTTCCGTCTCCGATTCTGGAGACGGAACTCGTGTTTTCGAATATATTTTCATAAAAATAACTTACCGGAATACCCATCATGCCTTTTTCCATCCCGTATTTTGGTGGCATGATGATTTTTGTTCGGGTTTTGAGAAAACTAAATAATTTGAGAGGATTCCATTTTTTAATTAAAAATTATGAGAAGGGTATAATTGTCCAAAGAAAGGTGATTTTTGTGATTAGTACTTAGGGGACGATATTTAGCGGTCCACTTAATTTTTTCCAACAGCCGTCAGGTCACTCGCAGGTCACAATAGAACTGTTTCTGGGTGTCGGCTTTACAGGGAGAAAACGCAGAGAAATAACCAAAATAGAGGGAAACAAAACACATTTTGGGATTTTGAGAGTTCTTTTGTCAGTTTGTGTGATCAAGAAGCCTAAACAGCAACCATGGGTGATACTATGATGTACAGTAAAGATTACACTTCGCTTCAAGATTTTGAAATGGAGATTGAAGTAAAAGGAGCCAACTTTGCTTTCTCTTTCTGGATTTACCTCATCGATTCCATCACTGCATTTCCCGCTTCAATCATTAATCGGGTCCGAACGACTTCTTTCCCTTTTTCCTCTTGCTTAATCCCTTTGTCCCTTTCAATTCTGAATTTGGGTGTTCATATCATTACCCCTTCTTTCTAAAAGGTCTTCAAACGGCCAACCATTGATTTTCAAGTTTCGTTGTATTCGTAATTGGATATTTTTGGATGGGCACGTGTAACTCTGTTAGTCAAGTATTGCAAAAGCTTGTTGCTTGATTATCTTTCAATGTTTGAATTGGGGAAAAATTGAACTTTTTTTTTTCTTTTTTGTTTGTTTTCCAGATAGTTGGAATGACATTGAGTGCATTTTTCACATACTATCTTTTTCATGAGAACCATTCTCAATGAAGGTCAGCCTTTTGTTTTCTCATTAACATTTTAATGGTTTTGTATTCATGCATGTAGTCAAATTCTCCTTAAACCTATAAGCTCATCCCATCTATTTTTAATGGCCATTACTATTTTGTCCATGAGGGCGAGCCTTGGCGCAGAGGTAAACGTTGTTGTCGTGTGACCAAGAGGTCACGGGTTCGAGTCTTAGGAGCTGCCTCTTGCCAAATAAATTGGCAGGGAAGGCTTGCCCCCAGTACATCCTTGTGGTGGGATCCCTCCCCGGATCCTCGCTCAGCGGGGACGCGTAGTGCACCGGGCCGCCCTTTTTACTATTTTGTTGATGCACATATTTTTATGTGAAAGGTGATACATGTAGTATTGATGTTTATATTTGTTTTCTGTTTTGTTTTTTGGCCCTTTAAATTGAATGTCTGTATTTATTGTCCTTGGTTCACAGTTTATCTCAGATAGAACCAGCAGTGCTCCTTTCGTTGCTCTAACTGAAAAGAAGGTAATGATGCTTTTACCAGCGCCTCTCTTACAGAAGGAAGCTCCTGGTCCTAGTGATTTGCCTTCCTTGACAAGTGCTTGTAATATATCTATGGAAAATGAGTTTTCATTGGAACGTTGGGTACATGTTGGATATGAGGTATGCTTTCAGCATCAAGTGAGTCTTGTTATTTCTCATTTAAAGAGTTTATAACAAGGGCGTTGCTACTTCATTATATACTATATGGTGCCACTATTTGTAATTGAAGCGTGGTTTTTGTGTATAACCTTCTGAAATTGTTTTGTCTGTTCAGATATCTGGTGATGTCTTGCAGCTTCATGTAAATGGGGAAATTGTAGGAGAACAGCCTCTCCATTCTTTATTAAGCAGTGATTCTATTTCAAATGGTTTTGGGAAGATAACATTAGTTGGAGCTGGTGGAGATAATGGTTTGCAGGGTTACATCTACCGAGCAGAAGTCTTGCCTATGAGTTTAACTGTTAAAGATCACTATCTTAAGGTCCTTACAGTTTTATTTGTTGAATTTCTGTGCTTGTTTTTATGTTTCTGTTCATTTACCTAGATGTTTGCATCCAATTCCAGGACCCACCTTTACAATTATCCATTGATGACTCATCTACCTCTGAGATTGAAGAAGGCACTGATGGCATTTGGAGCATCGTTGGTGGCAAGGTCAGTTATTTAGAGTTTCACATTGTTGGATTTTTATCATAGCCATGTCAAAACTACTGATTTAATCCTTTGGAAAGGATTTTTTTTTTTATCATTTTGATTATGTTGTTGAGGATTTTGTACCTTTGTAGACATAGACTAAATCCAATTTGGTTGGTTTTTGGTGTTTGCTCTGCATAAAGAGACACAGATGAACCTGAAACCAATTTTCATGGTTTCTGTAAAGAAGCCTTTCAGTTTTCTAAATTTGCAGAAATGCTGTAGAGAAATTCAAAATTTTGGTTTTCTGTTAGTAATTAATTCCAGATTGTTTTAAAGGCACTACCTTATTACCAGCACTGACTTGATTTCACCGCCTGGTCCGCCACAATCACTAGAAAACTGTTGACAGGTCTCATCTTTAATGAATATAAAATCCTATCTATTATCATCACAGTAGTAGCTGTTAGTAACCCAATCATGATAACAATTACCACCATTGCAACTGGCATCCATGAACCTTGATATCACCTGTGGTTCTGCCGCTGTAAATGCCCTATATTTGAGTCGATGATTTTATTGCTTGCAACTTCAAACATTCACCATTGCTACTGTTGTAGTCATCCACTATACCTTTTCTGCCAAGTTTCTGTCACTGTCCACTCTACCTTTACTAATCAATTAAAGAGATAATTAACCCTTAAATTGTTATACCTTTACTATGACGACACACTATTGAGTAACTTGAAGAAGCAAATATAAAAATATAAATTTTACTTTTACTTTTAAAATTTTCCAACAGAAGAAGAAACATAGAAGTCAAACAGATATGTCTTGTAAGTAAACATACCTTCAGGTGTCCTGCTTCCCCTATTACACAAGTCAAACAACATGTTACTGTAATGAATTGCCCCCTTACATGGTGGGGTACATAATATATATCTTGAGTATGAAATGCTTCTGGAAATGTAGGATTTCTTTTCATAAACAATTTTTCTTTTCAGCTTTCTTGTCGCAGGATTTTTTCGTTAGACGTCATTTTATCAAATGCAATTACGGGGGATATAAACAAGGAAGTGGAGGTATGCACCTGCAGATTTTCCTTTGATCAACTTTTATGTTTTACATATTAGCTCTGGCAGGTCTTCTGGCACATCCACTCAAATGTGTTTTTGCAGGTTGTTGCTTCACTCGTGTATGCAGACAATTGCCAACTTGTGGAGAAGACATCTGATGATGAAGCTCCCCTTTTGATAAGCTATGATGGAATTGAGTTTGCTTCCTCTGATAGACCAAGCAAACTCTTGCATGGGCGTGCATCCTTTAAGCTCAAAATATCTCAGGTGGTGATATAAGACAAGAAAAACTTTTGCGTACTTACCTTTATATTTTCATTCAACTTGCTTATTCCATCTCCACTACATGCCTTCTTTCATTTGATGCTTTTTGGAGAGGATGCCCAGTTATACTTCTACTTCGCTGTCATTTTAAGAACCATGATTTCTTTAATATGACATGGGTATCAGAATCTGAATTGGATAAGTTTACTATATTAATGTAACTTATCTAATCAAGATGATTTTCTGCCACCTTTTATGCATTTAGGCTCATAGTGTCTTATGTCTGTTATCGTGTTTTTTCGAAGTTGGTTTTGACCCCAAATAATTATGATCTAGTAGTGTCATCTTCAGCTTCGGTAAAACGTTGTTGTCGTGTGACCAGAGGTCACGGGTTCGAGTCTTAGGAGCGGCCTCTTGCCAATTAAATTGACAAGGGAAGGCTTGCCTCCAATACACCCTTGTGGTGGGACCCCTCCCCGGACCCTCGCTCAGCGGGGACGCGTAATGCGACCGGGCCGCCCTTTTTTTTTTTTTTTTTTTTTTTTTTTTTTTTAAGTGTCATCTTCAGCTTCGTGTTTGTGTTCATGTGTTTCTTATGGGGGTAATATCGTATGGGGGTCATAGTGTCTTATGTCTCTTGTACCCCAAAGAATTATGATCTAATGTCATCTCCAACTTCATGTTTGTCTTTGTATTGGGGTAATATCTTGTTCTCTTCTGTTTTCTTGTAATGCCTATGAATGCTCTAAATCTTAGGTGTGCCAGCAATATGCAATAAGCAAACATGCACTTGGAACAACATTTTGATTTTCGTCGCATAAACGTTGTTGTGAATTTTTTTGGTTTCCGTTATGAATTTTTTTATTTTTATTTTTTTGGTTTCCATTACTTGACTGTATTGTTGTCTTCGTCAAAATCAGCTCTCATCCAAGTGTGACAATAGGCTATTCCGCATTAAATTTGAAATGCCAGAGTTTGGGGGGTATCATTTCCTTCAGGCATTTTCTCATCCAATTCGTTGCATTTCTCGAAGTCGCAATCCTCGAACATCCTCTCTTACATGGAAAAGACCAACATCTGATAGTCATCCTCTCCTTGGATTGGATAATGGATCAGCTGAATTCGAGCACAATTTTGCCCTTGAATCAAAACCTAGTTCATCATCGAAGCGGGTTAAACTAAGGCAGGAAAATATGTCTGTAGTGGAGCAACCAGATGAGGAATGCAACTCTCATGCTTGGAGCGCTAATCAGGTGGTTAATGAATTTAGTTTCTTTATTATTATTAAACATTCTTGTTGTTGTTGTTATTATTATTGTTGTTTCTCCTTCTTATTATTGTAACAGACAATGAAATATAGAGAAATCCATAGGATACCATTTAAATTAAGAGACTACATGAATATGTTAAATTGAAGGAGAATACATACATACATATATATATATATATATATATATATATATATATATATATATATACACATCAAGGATATAATCTAGACAGCTGTATATGTACATATACAACTGTATATGGAAGACATACCATAAGGAACTTAGCAGACCCATACCTAGCAGACATTTATTACACTCCTCCTCAAGTTGGAGCATGGATTTTAATCATGCCCAGCTTGCTAGAGATACAGATAACATAGTCTTAAATAAAACAATTCCACTAAAAACAATAATACTCGCTAGAAACTCTAGATACTTTAGGATATAAGACATAATCCGGGTTGATGCAACCCAAAAGAACAAATCAGACAGGCAGAAGGTAGACGACGAGACGACAAAAGAACAACAATCCTCATCTGAAAAGCAGATGGCAGTATAAACATCATGCAAGAGGCTTCCAGCAATGTCAAAAGAAAGAAGCACATTAACTGGAAAACTAACCCTAGCAGGTAGAGAGTAGATACAAAGGCGACCAGAACAATTGACGGCGCTGGAAGAGGACTGCCACGTGCCCTCACGTGCCGGCGCATTGACAGGGCTTTGGCGAGAGTGACGGTGCATGAGACTCACATGCTGGGATATCGGCCGCTGGAATCTGCAGATCGGACAGTCGGCAGCAGAAGAAGCTTGTGGGAGGGGCAGTGGGACTACCTAAGGTGAAGAAAGATATCCCCAAGGACCAGCTTCAACATAACAGAAGGAACCTCTTGGAAACTCAACCCAGAAACTAGAAAACCAGAAATAGAAGCTGGCTCTGACACCATGTAGAATAGAGAGAAAGATACTTGGGATACCATATAATCTATATAATCTAATAACTATATGAATATCTTGAATTGAAGGATAATACACATATATATACATCAAGGATACAACCTAGACAGCTGTATATCTAAATATATGGCTGTATATGGAAGACCATAAGGAACCTAGCAGACCTATACCTAGCAGACATTTATTACAATTATTATTATTATTATTATTATTATTATCATTATCGTTATTGTTCTTATAATATTTTTACCATTGTCTTTGTCATTGTGGTTACTGTAAATATCAATGACTAAACAATTACACTAAGGTCATAGTACATGTTGACACAAAATCCACAAAGATATGTTTGTTGGTGTCTATATGTGTGCTCGGGGAAGCTTGTCGTAATGCATAGGTAGCCATTTGCCTTTTCAAAAGTATAAAATTCTGTTAGTACACTAACTTCAGTAGGTGATTTCCTTCGTCAAAGAACAAACATTGAAATAGCATGCTCATGTTTGGGAAATATTTGATGTATTTCTTAGTATTGGGATTTCAATGTCAACAAAAACCTCGTTTTTTCCTAATTGTGGATATTTCTTTTTAGACTTTCATTATTTACTCCAGTGAGAATAAACGACTATATAAGATTGTATGCAAGTTATGTTGTTTGTCAGTTTACCTTCGAATCTCAAGAATACAAATTTTCTTTTCCAATACCTATTAATGGTTTGTTGTCAGGAAATGTTAAATTTCCTCATACAGCTGGATAAATGTTTTCATAGCTCCAATTTAGATGTTTCTTTCAAAATTTATTTAATAAAATTAAAACTGTATTTCATATTTCAGCAACCAAATGGTCTTTTTGCATGATTTTGCTCTTGGAACTCTGGGAGATTAAATGTTAAGACTCTCTAGTGAATTTGAATGATTACTTAATCAGTCATGTTGTTGAATTATAGCTAACATAGTCAGGATACCTATATCTCATGTGACTTGTATTCTTGTGGGGCTTGAGCTGGGGATCTGTGTGGTGCAATAGATGTTAACTTGTTGCAATGATAACTGAAATGAGTTATTATGTTATGAACACGGGTTTGGGATCTTGTTATGGGACCTTGCACCCTAAAATCCTCTTGGAAAGAATGCTGAGAAGTCTTCCTTCCCTTACCTATCTTGTTGAAAACGGTTAGGAGCTCGTTAAGAGAGAACCCCACGATCTCAGAATTGTTAGGAACTCGTTAAGGGACAACTCCGTGATCTCTTAAGGTTTTAATTGGATTTTCATCTGATGCTATTTTATTAATACTCTCCCCTTTAAATAGAAGAGGCATAATTACAAAATAGGAATAATGCTTGCTAGGGCTGCATAGGCAGCAATTGATTAGGAATAGGAAACAACAAATTAGGAAAAGAGAATAAGCACTATTAATGCATGAATCCTAAATAGACAGAAACTACTATAACTGAAACAAATCCTAGATGGAAACTAATTAATGCATGACTCCTAATTAGGACTGTAAAACATAATTACTAATTAGGACTCTAAACAGCAACAGCTCGTTCATGACAAGTTACTATAATGCAGCGACGACATACAGAAAGAATTAAGCCTTTTCACTATACCTTGTCTATGTGAGCTACATAATATATTTAGCATCCGGCCCTACTAAAATGCATATAACTACAATCTCTCTCTCATCCAAGCTGTATCGGTCTTATCCTACTATCATTTCCTTGTTCTAGAAAATGCATGAGAAAGGGACCAGCTGCAAGGATTTTGAACTTATGATTGCTACTTTGCCAAAAGCTGCTATTACCTTTTCTTCCCTTCCCCTCCTCACATTTTCATTAAATAACTAAATAAATAGGTTTAGTAATTAAAAGTCTATCTATATCTGCTTGAATTTCACTTGGTTAATATATTTTGCGTT
This sequence comes from Euphorbia lathyris, assembly GCF_963576675.1. Lineage (NCBI taxonomy): Eukaryota > Viridiplantae > Streptophyta > Magnoliopsida > Malpighiales > Euphorbiaceae > Euphorbia > Euphorbia lathyris. The sequence continues at coordinate 73,931,708 of NC_088911.1, read as the reverse complement.
ATCTAACTTTTATTTCTCAAGCATTTGTATTCTCTTGCACTAATATATTAATCCTCTGTCGAGTGTTCTCTTGCTTTTAGAGTCATACCCTCTGATCTATATTCCACTTGTAGCAGTCAATTTGGCATCTTTATTATATAAAAGATCTGATATATTGATGCTTGTGGTCTAAATTGGTAAAGTTGCCAGCCACTAGTTTCATTAGTGTATCTTCTTCATTGACATGGACTACTCGACAAAGGGTAACTATTAAAAGGACTTTAGAACTTAGTTATCTCATCTATTCCTCTTTAATAAACAGCTAATTATGTTTTTTTTTTTGACCTGATCTCAAGTTAAGAACATATATGACCATCTTTGGTATACACTAAGTTTTCAACTATTTTATGTTATGTATTTTTAAAAATTATCTTATTGATGAGTATGTTAGACGAAGAGCTGAAGAGTGGCAAAGGGATGTTGTGGTGAGGGGTAGGGGTAGACCTAAGCAAACTTGGAGGAGGGTGATCGAGAGTGATATGAGTTTATTAGGGATTGAGGAGAATATGGTAGTGGATAGGATAACCACTAGTTTCATTAGTGTATCTTCTTCATTGACATGGACTACTCGACAAAGGGTAACTATTAAAAGGACTTTAGAACTTAGTTATCTCATCTATTCCTCTTTAATAAACAGCTAATTATGTTTTTTTTTGACCTGATCTCAAGTTAAGAACATATATGACCATCTTTGGTATACACTAAGTTTTCAACTATTTTATGTTATGTATTTTTAAAAATTATCTTATTGATGAGTATGTTAGACGAAGATCGCTTGATATGCCGGTTAGGAGGACTGAAGAGTGGCAAAGGGATGTTGTGGTGAGGGGTAGGGGTAGACCTAAGCAAACTTGGAGGAGGGTGATCGAGAGTGATATGAGTTTATTAGGGATTGAGGAGAATATGGTAGTGGATAGGATAGAGTGGAGGGAGAGAATTTGTGTCCCTGACACGACTTGATTGCACGGTTTCACTTGATTGCACGGTTTCATATGATGGTTCATGTTAGCCGACCCCGAATCATTTCGTGACTAAGGCTTTGTTGTTGTTGTTGTTGTTGTTGTATCTTATTGATAAGTATGTTCTAGTCGAATACGATTAGGAACCACGTCTACTGTCCTAATCGTTTTCTGTTTTCCTAATTAGTGTTGGTGTAAGTAGTCGATTTCCTAGTTAGAGTTGGTTTAGGTATGATCAACTCTGTTGTGTATATATATGGCTGTGATTGAATTATTTCAGTAAATAGATTACTTACATGGTATCAGAGCATTAAGGGGTTGAATTCCCGATTATTATGATCCTTTCTCTTCTCCGTTCGATCTTATTTGCTGGATTCGATTGATCTCTCCGTTTTTGTCGATCGATCTCTTTGATTTTTCTTTCTCTTCTCCGATTGATTTCTTTGTTTCTTTTTTTAGCGGTGATTCTATTTTATTCTATTATTCAGTTGGGTATTTTAATTCCCAAGTCCTCGCAATCATTTATGGATTTGTCTCTGATAACATGCTCCCACAGTTAGTGGGTTCCCAAAGAAGCATGGGACAAGCTTCATACAACCTTTGCTACAGGCACTCTTCCTCAAATTCGACAGATAAGGAATCAACTTCTCACCCTTCAGAAAAATAATGATTTTGTTTCTACTTATATGCAAAAGGCTAAAATGTTGTTTGATGAGTTGGCAGCCCTACAACATCCTATAGTATGGATGATTTTGTTGATTGTATCATGGCAGGACTCAGATCTACTTACAGACCGTTTTGTCGCTCCTTAAAAGCTTGACTCGAGCCTATTACGTATGATAACCTATTTGGTTTATTGATCATTGAAGAAATCCAACTTGCTCGAATACGACGATGGATTTAAATATCTCCCCATCTGCTCAGTACGTTTCTCGTGGAGGATTTACCAATTGGGGACGAGGGCGAGGTCGTGGATGGCAGTCCCAGGGTGGACGGTCTAACAGCCAAGGCGCATCCCACGGATATGGACAACAATTTCAGCCCGGACGTGGCAACTCAAATTTAATGGTGTCTGTAACGGGAAAGGACACTATTCTCGTAATTGTTCTTCACCAAATTTCAATCAAGGACAGGGACAGAACAATCAACCTTCAACACATCTTGCAACTGCTAAACGAAATCAGTCTTGGGTCATGTATACAGGTGCTACTCATAATCTCACCTCTGATTTAGAAAATCTTACTCTTCATTTCGAATATCACGGTCTTGAGGAAGTCACTATAGGTAATGGTTCTAAACTCCCTATTCATTCTGTTGGTGCCTTTGATTGGCAGATGAATGGTAAAAATCTTAAATTCAAAGATGTGTTATTTGTTCCTTCGGCTTCTCAAAATTTAATCTCGGTTAGATCTCTTACCTCATCTAACAACATTTCTGTTGAATTTTTTGCTAACATTTTTAGTAAAGGATTTGGCAATGAAGAAAATCATCCTCAAGTGGCAGAGTAAAGATGGCTCATATTACCTTCATGTTCGAGCTTCAAGCTTCAGTTCCAATTTCAATAAATTTTGCTGCGTTATTTACATGGCATGCTCGTTTAGGTCACGCAGCAATTCCAAATGTTAGAAAACTCGTGTCTTCTAATGTTATTTTAGCTTCGGATAATAAGAAGCATTTTCTTTGTGAACCATGTTCCTTGAGCAAAAATCATCAACTTCCTTTCGTTAAATCCAATTATGTTACTAAACAACCATTAGAGTTGATTTGTTCAGACATGTGGTGCCCTGCACGTATTAAATCTCATGATGGTTATTCATACTATGTTCTCTTTTTTGATCATTTCACAAAATTTTCCATGGATCTTCATTCTCAAAAACAAATCTGACGTGTATGACACCTTTGTTAAATTTTGTTTACTTGTGGAAAAATACTTTGGACTCCCAATTAAATCATTCCAGTTAGACTGTGGGGCGAATTCATGCCCTCACAAAATATTTTTCAGATAATGGACTACATCAGTCCTCTTGTCCTTATAAACCAAAACAAAATGGTTGTGCCAAAAGAAAACACCGTCATATTGTTGAAACTGGTTTGCCCTATTAAATCCTGCTCGTTTACCCATTTCCTTTTGGTCTTATGCATCTGATATTACCGTGTATATAATTAATCGATTGCCAACATCCACTATTAATTTTGCAATTCCGCATCAGTTACTATTCGACACACTTTTGGATTATACACAAATTCGTATCTTTGGTTGCTTATGTTATCCTTGGCTTCGCCCGTATAGTCCACATAAACTTGCATCTTGGTCTACTAAATGTGTATTCTTAAGTTATCCTTGGAGTCCCAATTTCCCATTCAAAATTTGGGACGGCTACATTACTATTTGGGTGTTGAAGTTGAATGGAGTTCTATGGGGCTGTTTCTACATCAAACCAAGTATTGTAAGGCCATTCTTGAAAAGTAAAAAATGCAAAGCATTAAACCTGTTTTGACACCCGCAAATCCCACTGATAAATTAAGCACCATGGATGGTGCATTGTTAACTGATCCCGGCATGTACATGTAAATAAAGTCTCTGAGTACATGCATGCGCCTCGTGAATCGCATTGGCTAACTGTCAAACACATTTTGCACTACCTAAATGGGACTTGTTTGTATGATTTGACACTGCATCGGGGTGGCCGGCTTGGCCAATTGCATTGCTTTTCGGATGCTGATTGGGGTGGAGATCAAGATGACAGAAAATCCACCAACGGGTACGCTGTTTTTTTGGGCAGTTGCCACAATTTCTCGGTCATCCACAGAGGCAGAATATCGGTCTATTGCATCTGCCACGTCTGAGCTAAGTCGGATACAAATGTTACTCTGTGAAATGAAATCGGTTTCCCAATAACTTCTCCTCCTATTTTATGGTGTGACAATTTGAGTGCAGTGTTCCATAACAACAGTAAACACTTGGAAATTGATTTCTATTTCGTCCGTGATAAAGTTCGTTCCAAGACACTAGTTGTGCGATACATTTCTACAGTTGATCAAACGGCGGATGTTTTTACCAAACTAATGCATTGCGGGAGGTTTCATTTTCTTCGTGACAAGCTTTCAATGCGGTCCCGCCCAGTACAACTTGAAGGGGGTGATAAGTATGTCCTAGTCAAATACGATTAGGAACCACGTCTAGTGTCCTAATCGTTTTCTGTTTTCCTATTTAGTGTTGGTGTAGGTAGTCGGTTTCCTAGTTAGAGTTGGTTTAGGTCTGAACAACTCTGTTGTGTATATATATGGCTGTGTTTTGTTAATTGAGTAGGATTGAATTATTTCCGTAAATAGATTACTTACACTTATTACTTCATTTTTAGAGTTTCAAACTTATTTACTATTATTATTATTATTATTGTTTTTTTTGCAATATCTTTGTATTCTTCAAGTAGGGGAATTCAGTTTCTCTCTTATCCTTCTCCCATCTTTGCATATGTAACCTTGGACATTACATCATTTTAGCTAAATAGTCGGTATGTAATGAGTGCATAGGGCTTGCAAATGACATTCGAAATGTCAATTTATTAAATTATGATCTTGTCTCTCAGGTCAGGGAGGGAACCTAGTTTTTGTATGTTAGGATAATGAAGCACAAAAAGAAAAAATAAAGAGAACAATAAAAGAAGACGATTATATAGTATAGGCAGCAGATAATATTTCTCTTTAATGGTTGGAATATCTTCAGGCCTCATTCATTCTACATCTTTGCTTTTATGTAGGTTACTGAATGATTTTGATCTCTTTAATTATGATTGGTTGAATTCTCAACTTCTATCATCTCCCTCTCTCTCCTTTTCCTTGTGTGAGCCTTACCGCATCACCATTTTCCATTTAGGTTGAGAATAGACTCACGATGAAGTTGGAAAGAAGTGCAGAGAACCACGAAGAAGCAGAAGATTCACCATCTGATTTAGAGAGTATTGAGGAAAAAGGTTCAGATTTCAAGGTTATGTCAAGCAATGGGTATTCAATATCTGATACGACTATCTTTAAATACTGTTTGGGAGGCTTGACTGATAGGGCTCTTCTTCTGAAGGAGGTTGCAACCTCTGCCTCCGAAGTTGATCTCTTGAGATTTGCACATGAGGTTTCTTTATACTCAGGATGCTCTCATCACAGGTAATTTATAGTTACTTGGCTCCTGCTGTATTTGATCAAGTTTAATACTATTTGGCTCTTGAACTAGAAGTATGTTGTGACAGTCTGTTGCCTGAATTGATTGTGCTTATTTTCTTATAATCTTCTATTTACTGAATGCAAATGTGATATTATGCAGTTCTTTTTACACATCATTGATATTGCACATTAGATTGATGGAGCCAACTTATGCTAACATAAGGAAAACAGTTATATGTTTACTAAAGCCTCTAACTTCTTTTATTTGTAATTACTCTTAGAACGATTGTTTCTCATGAACCAACCAACTGGTTGGACTGGAAATTTGATTACTAGATATCATGCTGCTTTGAGCAATCCTAAAGCCCATTTTTCCATTGACCCATGGTGAATTGGCCATGGTATTTTTTTTATTCATTTAAAAATAAAATTAGTTCTTGTATCTGTAGTTGGTATTTTTATCAATTTTTAATAAAATCAATTTTGGGTTTCTTCTAATTTCATGAGGTTTTATCTACTACTTTGATATTCATTCTTTGTATCTAAAATTTTAACTAAAAGAAAATTTCAATTCTTCTATTTGGTTTCAGATTCAGAAGGAATTTTGCTTCTTAGAAAGCAAATGCTCCTTCAGTTAATCAAACATGAAAGTGTGTGTCTTGTTATGATCTACAGCATAATCAATTTAATGCTCTCATTTACACTTTGCAGGTTTGATATTTAGCATGGTACTATATGCTTGATCATTTTGTCATAATAGTTTCTCTCTTGTATGGTTCAACCCCAATTTGACTCTAGTTGGACTTTTGACCCAGATTCCTTTGGATGGGGTGGTTCTTAGAATGGGCTGGGTTAGAAAAACGATGCATGTACAGCTGTTACAAAAGAAACCAATAGTCTTCTTTCCATCTCTTTATTGGAGCTATGAGGTGGTCAAATCCTCTTGCTTGTTGATTGCATTCTGTTGTGATTAGTTTTGATGCCTCTTTCCTTCAAGTAAAAGGAAATTTCTTTCTCTTCCAGGCGTCAAATAATTGTTGCAAGGAGATTGATAGAGGAAGGAACCAGAGTATGGAATTCAATTTCACAAAACAACCATGCTGTTCCATGGGAAAACATGGTTTTTGAGATTGAAGAGCAATTCATGAAGATTGCTGGCTGCAGTAGTAGATCTCTCACAGAACAGGTTTCTCTCTTGAATGCATTCAAATATGATGTCAATAATTTAAACTACAAAGTAGTGACCTTGATCTAATTTTACTGATTGTAGAACATCTTAAGAAGTATTCTGCTATAGCCTTTTGGATGAGAATTGTTTATTCGATGAAGATATTAGTGAACATTATATTATTTTTATTGATTGGTGTTTTGATTTTTTGAAAATCTTTGAAGAAATGCCATGTTTTAACTAGTTGTAGTAGCACTCTTGAACTTCAGGGCTTGATCTAGTTGAATCCCATCCTCCCAGTTGTGGCAATTTCATAAACAAACAGGACTTGTTAGCCGAAAAATAACTCACTTTATTGCATTGTTTTTTGGCTGGAAAATGACTAGGAGGTGAAACAAATTACTATTTGCGATGTGCACTTTTCTAAACTAGCAGTAGCATGAAAAGAGAACTTTTTGTGCCTTGAAATATATAGCCTACAACCTGGGTGTAGGTTGAGCTCCTCCCTATTTTCTTTGTAAGCCTATGCGATTTATTTTCAGATTAATGAACCAATTGAATGAGTTTTCTGCAAATATTGTTCGATGCAAGAAAAGGTATCTTGTAATTGGTGGCCAGATTTCCCATATTAAAGCTCTGATTATGATTGTGTTCTCAGTTTTGCAAGCCTCTATCCTGTGGAGAATTTTTTAGATCAATAATTTGGGGAAAATGTGGAGAAGAGTTCATTTATTAATTGTGGGGTAGGGAGTCAATAATAAACTATTAAAATTAATTGTTTCTAGGAAGCAATTGTGGGTGTTTATCCGAAATTAAGACTAGCATTGTAGATTGATAATCACTTAATCATCACTGACCTTGTCTGACCATATTGTGTAAAATCTCAAGGACCTTTTGTCATCAATCCGTTTTTGCTTTGTGTTTCTACTTGTTGTGAGAAAATAAGGGCCAGTTTGTTTTACCTACTGTTGCTGTTTGCTGTTACGGTTTGCTGTTGGAAAAAGCTGCAGGGATTCTCTGCTTTTATAAAGGCTACTTTTCGGGGGTAAAAGGCAACAGGAGATGACTAACCAAACACTTAAAACTCTCCTTTTTGAAATGAAAAGACAAACATGAGCCTGAAAAGGAGCTACCAAACACCCCTTAAGTTTAGAGAAATAAATTGAAAAAATAGACAAGAACCATTTTCTTTTTGTTGCTTTTGCAACTTGTATTTTCTTGTAAGATTCATTGACCAAAATCATTGTATTTTACTTGGAAAAACAACCTTATTGATGACGCAATAATAAAACACTTCTCGGAGTTGAGCGATTCCTTGACATGATATCAAGTCCATTTATTTTTTAATTTAAAATGTTCATATTTTGAGTCTTGACAATCCAGTTATTGATTAAAATTTTAGTATTAGTTAAAGAAAGTCTATGCTTGTATTTGTTATATATATTATGAAAATATGTAAGATTAGCATATTTTATTTATATAAAGTTTAGTTAGTTTAGAAAGTTCAGTAGGAGGTTGGACATTTGTTACTATATTAGAATATAAATATAATGAATAATTGAATAATGAGAAATTGGCTCTTAAATCACCAAATTTTCTTATTTTCCATAAGTAAAGGAGGGTATTGATATATTGTATATTCAGCTAAATTTTTTAGAACTCTAAATTTGGGATTACTTTGCTATTTCTCTACATAAAAGGAAAAAATATTCAATTATTTGTTCTTGCTTATGAAGCATGAAATGCTGTTTGCGCAGCGTTTGAAAGTATTCATTACCTACTGAAAGTGGAGACACTGCGACAGCACATTGCCACAATTCAAAGTTGAGGTAGCATCATTGTGGCAACAATTCAAAACCTCGCATTGAAGTATTACCATTTTGATAGCTAAGATACAGATACTAATGAGTTATGGCAGAAAATCAGGGTACAATACTACTTCCTCACCAGTGCATCCTAGTACTGTCTCACTGGTTTACATGTTATAGATGTGGCCTGGGTTATTTGTAAATGCCATTTTAGTCTTTCCAATAGATAAGTGTGTCAAAATGTTTTAAAGGCTTTGTTTTCTTCTATTTTTGTTAAGGCAGTGGGAATAAGGGAATGCTGCTGGACCAAGTCTTGTGATCCTAAGATATGGAAAGTGTTTCCCACAAGTAATAAGGGACACGTTGGCAATCTTCTTAGCTGGCTTTATTTATGCTTTAGGAGGAACATGAAAAATTTGGGGGCCTGAAATTATTTAGGTGTGTGAGGGGTAGCTTTTGAGAAAAGAATCAGAGTTTTTGGATCTCGGGTCATGGCTGTTTTGCTTTGATAGGAGTGTTTTCTCGTGAGAGTAGTTGTGCTTCTGCACTTGTTTGTTTCTTATATTTCTTATCTGTTGCATTTATTACACTGTTCAATCCAAATTCCAGTAGAAGCGGTTAGCAAACTTCTTTTTTCTTTTTAGTTATCTGTGAGTTACTGGTTGTTTATCTGTCAGTCATCTTCTCAGAGAAGGATTCAACAATGAAGAATCTTATAGCACACAGAAACATTTGTGAAAATATCTTAAACAAGAGTGATCTAATAAGGATTTGCTGCTGCTGCATTGTGGTTCAAGCAAAGAGATGTGAGTTGGTGCCTTCATTAGTTGATATTGCTGAGCACTAGCAGGTGAATTCAAGAAGAGTTGTGGATATTTAGTGGTATACTTTATTTTATAGAAAAGCAGACAGTTCATTGGATCCCTCTTTTATATATTTTGGTTACTTTGGAGGAAGTGAAATAGAGAGCCTGGAGGAGATAAATAACTGTGCCTGTTATCACTGATTGCTGGCTTAGGATCCTCCCATATAACCAGTAGGTACTGTACTTTTGCTGGTGGCTAAGGTCTAATTATCTAGATTCAGGCAAGTCAAATTCTGCATTACACGGGGAAGCATTATAGCCATCTGTACATCTTTTTTCCTTTTCATTGCATTGATACATTGGTTTGAAATTTGCTATTGTATTTTAGTCAAAGTATTCAAATAACTTTTAGAGTCATGGCCTATTTGCTTTATTATCACTTGCTTCAGGACTTTGAGCTCCTGAGGAGAATCGCAGGATGCCAGGAGTATGTTGCTCAAGAGAACTTTGAAAAGATGTGGTGCTGGTTATACCCAGTTGCTTTTACGCTATCAAGAGATAAGATAAACTTAATGTGGAGTTCGACATCACCTAAGTGGATAGAAGGATTTATTACAAAGGAAGAAGCAGAATTTTCACTTCAAGGTCCTAGGGGTCTTCAAGAGCCTGGAACTTTTGTATTGCGGTTTCCTACTTCAAGGAGCTGGCCCCACCCAGATTCAGGTAGCTTAATTGTGACTTATGTTGGTGGTGATTACGCTATACATCACAGGTTGCTTAGTCTCGACTATGTTTACAGGTGTGTCTTTCTCTCTCTTTAATTTCTTTTTCTTTTTTAGATACAAGTTACAACCACTTAATATTATATACACACTTCCTCTTTCCCAAGGTAACAAGCTGAATACTTGATTCCTGATTTCAAAGTCGCTGTTCTCTTCCTACACATCTATATAATATCAGCCCGAATCTCACATCATTTCCAAAGCATAACAAACTTAAAACTGATATGTCCCTTAATTCCTCTAGTGCCAACGTGCCACACCTTTATATCCAGTAACTGTCTCAGATTCACAGTATACCATTCTGTCATAATATTTTCTAAGGATGGCGCAGATGAAATGAACAGAAAAAATTGAAAGTGATGGTATGTTTAACTCTTGACACTGAGGTTATAAAAATGCATTTTGACCGATAAAACATTTAAACATTGAATATACAACTTCACAAATGAAAATGTTTCCCTATCATCCATAAAGTTGAAAACTGATAAAATTAATAATAACTATCTTGTTACCACGGTAGAATCATTAAAAGGCACAAATATGTCTTTGCTAATCATGAAGTAAGACTTAAAGGGTAGTTTCTAGCTATAATTTGATCAATTAGAAAAGAAGAGCGCATTTAAAAAGGCCACTATGCAGCCGTATTTAGCCACAATTTTAAGCTAGAAAACTATGCCTTTGTAAAGTCTAGGATGCAATTGGAGAATATTTAAAACCGGAAAAACTGCCTTTTTTCTATTGTTCTTTTCGAATTTCAACTATAGAAGTAACACTGTCACTTAATTCTTGTTATCTATACACAAGATTGAGAGAAAACTCTAATTGATTATGAGGAAGTAATAGGTATTTATACATAGGGACACTAACTAGGAATAAATGCTAACTACTACCCAAACTAATTAATGGTTACAGCTTTACACCTCAATATATATACACATTACACTCCCCCTTAAGCTGGAGTATAGATATTTGTCATGCCTAGCTTCTTACAAATGTAATTTACCCTAACCCCATTTAAGGCTTTGGTAAAAATGTCCCCAAGCTGTTCATTGGTGCCAATGTAGGCTGTGGCAAGGATGTTTTCTTTTAGCTTTTTACGAACGAGGTAGCAGTCTACTTCAATATGTTTCTTAAGTTCATGGAACACATGATTGGAAGCAATATAAAGGGCTGCTTGATTATCACACCATAACTTTGCTCGATTAGTGACATTGAAACCAAGTTCGGACAAGAGATGACGAATCCACATAATCTCACAAGGACCCCAAACATCAGAATGGACTAAATTCGAATGGAAAATTTGATCTTTTATTGATTCGGGGAGGGGAAGACAAACAATGATGTTTATCAAACGGACAAAACTCACAATCTAAGCTAGACAAATTGCCGAGGGTATAACTTCTTCAACAGTGGTAGAGAGGGATGTGCCAACCGACAATGTTCATCAAAAGGTGTGGATACACTAGAGCAGGCAACAGGTCTGCTAATAGTTTGTATCCAAGATGTAGAGAATGCAAATCCAGACACATTAAGAATAGATGAGAGGGAAGGGGAAGAAATTGGATTAATAGTGCCACAACCAATAACTGAAGAATGTGTACCATCAACTACAATATCATGTGAAAGAAAAGTTTTATTATGAGAGACGAACAATTTAGAATTACCTATCATATGGTCTGTCGCACCAGAATCAATGACCCACTTGGAAGATAAAGAAATGAGACACTTGTTGGAATTTCCTTGATTCAGCAATGGCACTGATAGATTAAGCAAAATGTTGTGAAGCTAATGATTCTTGATTCTTAGCATATTCGTTTGCAGTAAGAGTGTAAGTTGGGAACCAATTCCGTTGCATCTTTGCCTTGAGTATCAGACAAGTACGCTTGGTATGACCCGACTCATGACAATAATAACACTTAAAGACTTTGTTTTCTTCGGTTTGATCTTTGGTGTCCCAAATATCACCCTTACTCGGACCTTTATAAGAGCGGTCAAATGCATTCTTGTGACTGACGAGAGCATGAAGCAGGAACAACATGAGTGGTTGAAAGAACCAGCCCACTTTGCAAAACACAGGTAAGAGCCTTTTCAGAATCAGGAATGGTGGCACTAGAGAGAATTTCAGAAGTAACACCCTCACAGTCCACATAGATAGTGGAGACAAACATTTGTTCTCCTTAAGCTTGCAGCACTTTGATATCAATGCTCAAATCAGTGGTATAGAACGACTTCTAACCACATTTCTGCTAGCTTCAGCTTTCTTTTCGTGAGTCATATTGGTAAATAATACCCACTACACAACAAGTAGAACAAGTCCCAGAAAAATAGAAACAGCAACAAGGCGTTATGGACCTCCACTGGAAAAAAAAAGTTGACAGGCGGCCCGGGAGTCGCGAGACGAAGCCGAAGAGGCAGCTGGAAGTGGGTGGACGCGCCGACGCATGGAGGAGGGTCGCCGGAGAGTAGGTGGCGCGTACGGTGCATTCGCCGGTCGGAATGCAACTGGAACACCACAGAAAGGGCGGTGAGACTCGTAGGTGGCCGAAGGTCAGTGAAAGAGAAACGGGTGGAACCTTAGGTCAGTTTGTACAACTCTGCATACTAGGGCAGCTCTGATACCATGTAATCAGATACACAAGATTGAGAGAAAACTCTTAATTGATTATGAGGAAGTAAAAAAAAAAAGGGGGGCCCGGTGCATTACGCGTCCCGGCTAAGCGAGGATCCGGGGAGGGGTCCCACCACAAGGGTGTAGGAGCAAGTCTTCCCTTGCCAATTTTTTTTGGCAACCAAGCAACTTAATTAAACTTTTCCCAGAATTCTTTGCCCAAGTTTACTTAGTAACATGAAAGGAATGATGTAATTTAAATGTTACTCCCTCCCTTTTGATATATACGATGTTTTAGGATTTTTCATCAGTATTAAGAAAACAATTAACATAGTATTAAAAGGACAGAAACAACCCATGCTCTCTCCTAAACACTGGTACATTGAACCTAATTCTTTACCTAAAAAACTACCAACGTCATATGAGTGCCTTTAGAGAGAAACTTTTGATACAATGGGGTTATAACTCAAGTGGAAATGTTAACAGTGGTTGATATAATGACTTTAGTAGTTGATTATGCCGGGAATCGACTGTCCTAGTTATATTGTTTCCCATTTTCACCGTGGTTTGTATAATGACTTGAAGGGTTGACTTTTGTTATTATATTGTTTCCCACTATTAGAGCCTTAACCTCACCTTTATTAATGAAAAATATTTTCCTATTTTAGATTCCTGTAGCAAGAGGCTGTATAATAGTAGATCCAACCAAATTAAAGAAGTTGTTGGTTCTCTAAAATCTGATCGACAACATGCATGGCATTAGAGCACAATGTGATTGATGAGTGGGTAGCAGGAATCAACTCCTGATAATTGTGCAATGCTTGTGATGGCTGCAGAGTAATTTTCTGAAAACCTGAAAGCTTTTCCCTGTTGTAGAGGGTGCAGGTCACTCATAGTTGGATTGGAGGGGTGATGGAATATAAAAGGAAGGCATACAAAATGAAAACCTCTCATTGTGTTCCCATAGTTACATATCTTGATTATGAGCCTTCCTTGTAGTAATTAAATGCCCTCTCTTGGCTGATATAATTAATCCTGATTCAGTTAAATCTTGAAATTCTTCTGATTTTAATAGAAAAACAGATTATGAGACAGAGACACTTGGTTATTTCCTTTGTATGCAGTTGCGAGGAGAAGGTGAAACCATTGCAAGATATTCTATTAGCAGAGCCAGAGCTATCTCGATTGGGAAGGCAAGATAATGTGATATATATAGTTTATTTATTTGAGCTTTGATTTGATATTTTTGTAATTATTTAGTTGAAAATGCAGGACAATAAGACATCAATAGCTGAGCTCCATTTGATATCTCCTGCTTGCAGAGCCTTGTAGTTTTCAGCCATTATCCATAGCCTTTTCTTTTCTTTTCTTTGTTTTGTATATATTAGTTGGAAAAACATCTGTAAAATAGGAGGTTATATAGGCCTTTTCATTTATAATATATACTGTTGAAACACCCTTTTTTCACTATATACATATTCTTTTATAATATAATAACACCCATTTGTGTCAAAATATCAGAAAGCATTTGAATTAACTTGTATATATATGGCTCCTCCTGAATATAAATTGGCCAATTACTCGATCTGGAGTTGTAAAATTTTATATTTCAATAACAAAATAGCCTTTCTTTTTTAACCTTAGCAGCTTTGATGGAGGTGAGTTGAGATCATTTTTCATTTTCATGACAATTCAGGATTTGGGTTTCCTTAAGATTATTGGAAATTTGAAAAAGAGTAAATATTTGGGTAACAAGAATTTGTTACTTTATTACACACATCCAGGATTTATCAACTAAATTCTAAAGTTATTAAAGTACATGATTATGAGAATATTAAAAAATGGTGGATAGTTAATTGTAAAATAAATTATAAAACTGATTTTCTGTGTAATTTCCTCTAAATATTTGAGTCGTGAACAATAACAATGATAGTAATAAGAAGTAATTATAGGATTCTAAACAGGACTCTTAATCATGAAGCAAATTACAGTTGTATCTTAGTCTCTATATATACTTAGAATTTATGAATGAATTGAAACTCCATAATTCCTTATATTCCATTTATCCATATGGTATTAGAGCCAACAATCTTCTATTGAAAGTTAAATCTTAAACCTTTTTTTTTTCTTGTTTGTCTCCTTTAACCATCTGCAACATGGTAGAGAAAAAATTCCACAGCCTCATGAACCACAAATTATTGTTCAAACCTCAAATGACAATATCCCTTTTGTATTTGGTATTAGTTTAGATGATACAGACTTTCCCTTATGCTCACAGGTTATGGAGTTACGAATTGGAGAAATAAATCTGGTTACCACAGCAAAGCCATCGACAGAAGACAAACAATTGGAAACTTGGATCTTTAACAATAATCGAGTCAAGAGTTGGCTTATTGACTCAATGAATCCAACATTAATGCAACGATTTATTCACCTTCAAACAGCCAAAGAAATATGGGATGCCATCACAAAAACATTCTATGATGACACTGATGAAGCATAACTCTTTGAATTGAATCCACGGTCATTTACCGTCTACCAAGATGGTAGACTCTTACCTGTAAATTATAATTAACTTGTGAGCATTTTTCAGGAAATTGATGCTCATACAAAAACACATGAAAATCAGGTTGATGGAGTTGTACCTCTCCATAAGACCATAACCCATCTCCCAATTCATATTTTTCTAGCGGGCCTTGACTCAGAGTTCAATCACGCTCAAAGCAAAATCTTATGAAAAGTTCCTCATTTGGACCTCAAATCATGTTATGTATATGTCTGTAAGGATTATAACCACCGACAAGCTATGAAAGAGCCTAAGGGTATGTTAGATAGTATAGTTCTTCTAACTACTGAAACTGTTCTGGACATGCTCAATCATCAAAAGGAAAAGCTTCCGCGAGTAACAAAGGTCATACCTATACATGTACTCATTATGGTGAAGGACACTCCAAGCAGTGCTGCTGTGAGCACACAATACTTTATGGGAGGGGAACAACAGCACCGCGTGACCCGTCCTTGGAAAAAGAAGTGCTATCACATCACGAGCATAACCCGTGCGTTTTAGCGGTAGCTATTATAAGATGTGACAATAATAACTTATAGCTAAATTGTATAGAGTCGCCACCCGATCCACTGGACCAAGAAATTTGGTATAGCAGATAAAGCACTCGACTACTACACCCTTCAGATATATGTTCGGGATACTCACTTACTCATCTCTAATGTTAAATTACACTACGCCAAATAGCCTCTCAGACGACGGTTAAAAACCGTCATCCCGCGAGATATAAAACTGTCACGGGACTCGCTGCCGTCTGTTGCACCTTCAGACGACGGTTAGGTTCTGTCATGTGAAGGCACGACACATGACATTAGCCTATTGCGTACTGTCATCTTACTCTTGTTACGATGCAGCTTATTTATTACGACCGTCACCTTTAATGTCATCACATGACATACTAATAATTAAAACCGTTAAGTTGACGTGTGGAAAATTGGTATATTGAATTTGCGATGACAGTTCGTATAATAATTTCTGCCGTTATAGCTTGTTTTAGATGGCATAGGTCTTAATCAATCATGTCAAATGATTTCTTTTCAGATGACAGATTCGTTTATTTTAATGTCTTTTTATTGTTGTTTAGATGACATTTTTTTTTAAAATTAAAATGTCACTTTTTGCCTTCTTCTTCGTATAAATTTATGGTTTTTACTTGAATAATGAAACATACTCAAATGAATATGAAATTCTGTATATCAATGGTTTTAATTTTATTGGAGACCAATGCTCATAATCTGTTTACATTTGTACACATAAATTTCTGAATTAAAACTAAAAAAAAAATAACCAATACATATCCAAATTCTGAAACAAATCGATCTTGATGTATTTCCATATCTTGGAGTCATTATTAGGCCTATAATCTCAAAGTCTTGATATCTGCAAAACCCAAAACAGGTCATTAATACAGTAGCATCATTACACAAAACCCTAAACGCACTAAAGACCTTTCCCCTTTCACGACCTTTCACTTAGCAACTATCATATCAGTATAAATAATCAGCATCACAATCGTTCAGTATCCATACATTCAACCCAGAAAACTTACATTGTATAATGGATCCCTTTGCGATTGTTCAGGAACATGTAATTTCTGACATGGAGAACCCATGGTGGCTTCTGGCCATCGATGGTATGTCAATCCATATTTTCTTCTTTAACTCTTCTTGATTTCTTCTTTCTACTTGTAATGATTCTTCTTATCTTGGATGATAACAAGTCCGCTGGATGATAACTTTTTCAAATGGGCGGCCAGAATAAAAGGCCCCCAATACACTCCATATGAAATGTGTGTATTTGAAATCAGAATCAGCTACCCTTTGGAGTTTCCAAACAGACCTCCAATAGTAATATTAACTTATCTCATTAAGATATATGAACCTATACATGACATTGTATACACATACACTAATTAATCAATGTCTCCTCTTATTCTCAGTTTCGCTTCTGGAATAAGATCTATCATCTTAACGTGGCTCCTGAAGGGATGATTTATCTTCCCCGTCTCCTTACTCACCCTCCCTATTCCACTGCCACGGTACAGATATACCACCATTTATCTAGTTCATTTGATAAACACTTAATCATGTTTGTGATCTAATTATTCTATTCATTTTGTAGATGTTGTGGCACATATATGATCTACTACTACAACCCTATATTAAGGTGCCATTTCATGGGCAAGAAGAAGTTGATGAGCAATACCTCAACAACGGGGAAGATTATGAGAGGCTTGCCTGGAGATGGACTGAGGAGTATGCAATGTGGATATGAGGGGCTCCAAATGTGGTTCTCCTTCAAATTCCAAATTTCCTTTATTATCTTTACTATGAGATAGTAAAGGAGATTTGGAATTTGAAGGAGAACCGAAAGGCAACACTTAACCCCCCCTTGTAATATAACGCAGAGCTTGCTATTCATTTCGTATGTATATGTATATTCAAGTCATATCAAAAGACATCTTATCTTTGCAAGGCATATCAGAACATGCAAGTAGTCTAAATTGACCCTTTTACAATGTTCCTCTCACTTAGATTGTACTCGTTGACTAATGAACTTGGTAATGAGGTTTATGACGCTGTCACCACAAGGGACTCTCTTTGTGCTGAATGCATCATAAACCTATCACCATGTTGAATGTTCTTTTTTTTTTTATGTTAACAAGCCAAGTGAAAAGGAACATCGTAAGAGTATGGCCAATCTCAATGAACATTATCATGCATGCATATAATCAGTTCTAGCTTTCTAAACACAACATTAAACATAAACATACTTCATACACATACACATACACATACCAATCACTTCATACATGGTTAAGGTATTCAACCTATCAGTTAATAGCAATGCACATACATAACCCTTTACAATATACTTGCCACTTGGATTGTATTCATTGAATAGTGAGCATGGTGATGAAGTTTGCGATGCTCTAACCACAAGTTCATAACTTATGCTGATAGCATCGAAAACCCATCACCATTCTGAATGGTTTCAATCAGATAACAAGCCAAATGGAAGATATATCGTAAACCTATCTCAGCATCACCCACAACAGCATCATACATGTAACTAATCAGCTATATGCCCAATGAATATTCATACACATACTCAATCAGTTCTAGCTTCCTAAACAAAACATAAAACATAAACATGCTTCATACACATACACATACTCAATCAGTTCTAGCAGTATAACTCATAGGTATAAGAGTATTTCCATATCACAATGAACATTCATAGCTTTAGACTATGCCTAATCAGCTACATGGCCAATGAACATGCATAGCAATGCACATACATAACCCTTTACAATATACTTGCCACTTGGATTATACTCGTTGAAAAGTGAGCACAGTGATGAAGTTTGCGTTGCTGTAACTACAAGTTCATAACTTATGCTGATAGCATCGAAAAACCATCACCATTCTGAATGGTTTCAATCAGATAACAAGCTAAGTGGAAGATGTATTATAAACCTATCTCAGCAGCATAACTCATGTTCAAATAAAAAGGAATCATGTGAGTTCATAACATTTTCAGCTTTAGACTATGCCTAATCAACTACATATGCCTAATGAACATTCATACACATATCACAATGAACATTCATAGCTTTAGACTATGCCTAATTAGCTACATGTCCAATGAACATTCATACACATACTCAATTAGTCTAGCTTCCTAAACAGAACATCAAACATAAACACATGCTTCATATACATACACATACTCAGTCAGTTCTAGCAGTATAACTCATATGTATAAGAGTATGGCCAATCACAATGAACATTCAACGCTTAAGAGTATGCCTAATCAGCCACATGCTCAATGAACATTCATACACAAACTCAATGAGTTCTAGCTTCTTAAACAGTTCTATCTAACCAATCAGTTCATACTAATCATTTCATAGCAATATAACTCACATCCATACCAATCACTTCATGCATGGTTAAGGTATTCAACCAATCAGTTAATAGCAATGCACATACATAACCTTTTACAATATACTTGCCACTTGGATTGTACTCATTGAAAAGTAAGCACGGTGATGAAGTTTGCGATGCTCTAACCACAAGTTCATAACTTATGCTGATAGCATTGAAAACCCATCACCATTCTGAATGGTTTCAATCAGATAACAAGCCAAGTGGAAGATATATAGTAAACCTATTTCAGCATCACCCACAACAACATCATACATGCATGTAATCGTTCAGTTCAAACCAACATAACAATATATATACTCAATGAGTTCTAGCTTCCTAAACAGAACATCAAACATAAACATGCTTCATACACATACACATACTCAATCAGTTCAGTGTGGCCAAGCACAATGAACATTCATGCACATACTCAATCAGTTCTAGCTTCCTAAATAGAACATCAAGCATAAACAGGCCAACATGCTTCATACACATACACATACTCAATCAGATAACAAGCCAAGTGGAAGATATATTGTAAACCTATCTCAGCAGCATCACCCACAACAACATCATACATGCAACCAATCAGTTCAAATCAATATAACAATAATATATACTCAATAAGTTAAAGAAATCTTCCTATATGCTAAAGGCATGAACTGATTGACAATCTCTTCAGCCAGCCTTCTCATGTACTTAAGCATTCTTACTATCCCTGCAAATATTATGTTCAAATAAAAAGGAATCAAATGAGTTCATAACATTTTCAGCATCACACACTATATTGCCCTAGGTTAAAAAAGATAAAGACCCAAGCTTTTCAGTAGTGAATCTAACAATGAATAAAATAAAATCAGTGTATCTAAGCGATACATCTAACCCTTTCAACGATAGGTCTGAAAATCAATAGATCCTTATTCCAGTTGCTGAAATCCACATACACAAGAGTAAACCGGATGAGGAAAAGATAGAGTAAGGAACAATGAAACTCTAATACATCTAGGAACAAAGAAAATATAGCTTACCAGTACCGTGTTTCGAGCTCACTCCCAGTGATTGCATGTAGAAAGCAACCATGGAGATAGAGAGGGATGAGAGGGATGAAGATTGCGTAACCTAAAATGGGGTTTGGGATGAGAGAGGGAGGGGTTTATATATGAGCTGAGAAATTTCAATCAAACGATCGAGTGCATAAATTTGGTATATGGCCGCGTAAGTGAAATTTCATTTGCCACTTTTTTTTTTGTTTTTGCATACAATGACAGTGATTTATTACAGGTGTCATCTGATGAGCAAGTAAATTTTAACGAAAATGCACGTTTTCTTTGGATGACAAGATTGTGTCATCGGAAGGCCACATGTGAATCGAGCGCATTTTCAATTAAGCTTTTAGATAACAAAATTTTAATATACTGTCACGAAAAAATTCAGACGACACGAAAATAAATATCTATCATGTATCTTGTGTCATATGAAAGAGAAAATGGCATAGTGTTAATTTGAACTTTAAGGCTTGATGTATTTTGAATGATGCTACAGTTGGTTGATTAATGTGAATGTGAATATAATGGAAAGCGGTAATACATATTTACATCAAATGAGATGAATGCGGGATACAAAATACCAAACTGGGATGTATAACATAGGAATAATCCTAAATATGTATATACATATATCTATTAAACCTGCAAATCAATAACAATTAGGGTCAAGACTTCGGGCCCGTCTTCGATGCTTTTTGGGACGCCGGACTTGACATATACAAGTATGGATTCAAGAAAGACAGATATGGAATATACGAAAATGAAACACAAATAATTCTAATTGGATAACCGATTAATTGTTAGAGACATCTTAGAGATGTCATACTAGATGTCAATCAACTTATTTCGAATATAAAATATTCGATATAGCTAATTAATATTTATTATGAAAAAATGATTCTTAATTCCAATAATCATACGATTATTAATGATCGATAATTTACCAATTATTAGAAATATCTTCGAAATTTCATAATAAATGTCAATCAAGTCATTTTGATTATAACATACTCAACATAGTCAATTTAAACTTTATTATACGAAGTCGATCCCTAACTTCAATAATCAATTCATGGCTAACCTATTTTAGCAAATAACAATTAAAATGACGGCTCGAATCTTCCATTGTACTTATCTTTTATTCGCTTTGGTAAAATACCAAAGTGAATAGTAAATAACAGAACACAACACTAAATCACAACACTTCATCAAATTATTTGTTAACTTATTAGAATCCATAGGTTCCTCTTATTTTTGAGAAAACTGTTTTTTTTTTTTTTTGCGTTTTGGAAGTCTTGGTCTTTTTAAGGTTCATTTTTATTCTTTATTAATCCTAACGTATTCGGGTGTGCTTTTAGCTCGTGTGGGAATATTTACATTGATCTCAGACTCAAACAAACACATGATAGAAAAACAGGATGCACATATATGGCTAAAGACCGAAGAACCAAAGTTCCGAGGCGATGGTCGATGCCTATAGTGCACATACGATCGTATATCATCCTTAAAATGGCTTTCGTCTCGGTTTTTTATGCTCTTTTCCTACTGACACGCTTGTTTCAACATTACATAAAGTAAAAAACATACATATAACCTTTTCTTATAGTTGTACCATTTATTCCAACCCCGATTAAGTATTTAGGATGTAAACGGGGTTGGGAATGACTTTTAAGAACGTGGGAACTTTAAAGATAGCTACTTGAATAAACTTTAACACCAAATGCTACTAAGGACAAACATTTAAACCCTTATTAACCATTGAACACAATAAAAGGTTGATGCTTTAGACTTTTGAAATCATAAATGTGTTGAAAGTAGACTGAAATGGCATTTTAGAGAATAAAACCCTTTGGGTTCATGCCTTTTATTCACTAAAACATCCTATACGAACCCAAGATCCATTCTTTACCACTGAAATCTGTAGATCAGGCTAGTTTAGGAAGCTTTAGAGGATGAAGAACAAAAGAAAATCATCTTAAGTGCAAAAGGGTGGCCAATCACATGTGGTTGATAAACGATCGGCCATGGATCCCCAGGACGAACAGTCGATCGCCTATAGTGATGGACGATGGTTGTTCTTCCTTGAAAGCTAAGAAAATGAACAAACTTTGCACAATGCCCAAACCAATCACAACAAACACAAGATTTTATATACCCCTCATTTTATTACCTTTGAAGCGTGTCTCTAGAGTGTATATGGGCCTGGTGAAGTGGTCCTCCACCCTAAATCATTCCAAAACCCCTTTGAAATACCCAAAAGCTCTAAACCAAGTTGCTTTCTTTGTATTTCTCAATGAATCTAACCCAAATTAACTTCCTAGTCGATTTAAGTTTGTTACAACCATAAATAGTTCTAGCTTCCTAAAGAGAATATCAACCATAAACAGAACATCAAGTAACACTTAGTCATGCTTCATACATGCTCAATGAACATTTAATGTATAAGAGTATGGCCAATCACATAACGTACAAGTAGCCTAAATTGATTATATAGTATATAACTTCGATCATAAGGATCAATTTCTAGCCGCATAGCTTCATAATAATTCTGGATAAAAGTTCACAACCATTGACCACATGCTTCATAAAACTAGCACTAAGCAGTTCCACAACTCAAATCTCCTTTACTATGTACCTGCCACTTGGACTGTACTCGTTGAAAAGTGAGCATGGTCACGAAGTTTATGATGTTGTCACCATAAGTTTAAAACTTTGTGCTGTTAGCATCATAAACCTATCATCATGCTGAATGCTTTCCTATAAGATAACAAGGCAAGTGGAAGATACATAGTAAATACAAACAAAATCACTACTATAGGTAATACACAACCCTTCTTTATTTAGTTGCAACATCATTATACAAACGAAACCAATTTATAGCAATACACATACATAACCCTTCTTTATTTAGTTGCAACATCATTATTCAAGTGAAGGAAACAAATATGTCTACAATTTCACTCATGACCCTTTTGCTACATAAACATGCTCAATGAACATCTAAGTATAATAGTATGGATACAATTTCACTCATGACCTTTTATTACATGCTTCATACATGCTCAATGAACATTCAAAGTATAAGAGTATGGACAAGCACATATACTCAGAGCATGGCCATACTTAGTCAGTTCATATACTAATATAACTCGTAGGATCATGCTTCATACACATACTCAATGAACATATATAGTATAAGAGCATGGCTACTCAGTTCATACATATTCAACCATAAACATGATCATGCTTCATACACATACTCATAGTCAGTTCTAGCTTCCTAAACAGAACATCAACCATAAACAGGATCAGTCCATAGCAATATAACTCACATATATGCCAATGAAATAGATATATCCTTTTACTATATATGCTTCATACCTATCTCAGCATCACCCACAACAGCATCATACATGCAACCAATCAGTTCATACCTATTGGTCCTTTAGTTATGTGAGAATTAGTTCCAAAGGGGGGGGGGGGGGGGTTAATGGAACTATTTAGGATTTAAAACTTTTATATGTCTTTGAACGTTTCTCACAGATCAGAGTGCAAATGTTGGAGTCCAGAGATAATCTTTAGTTAACGCATAACTAAGATTGCTTTTGTGCTTGATTCAGAGAGCAACAATTAGAGGGATTCTGAACCTTGCATGTTAGAGATAACTCTCTGGTTAGTTTAGCAGTTTCAAAATAATGAGCAAGCAAATTTACGGAGTAAGAGTTATAAATTGATACTCAGCAGATTTATCCTGGTTTGGCCTCCTGCCTACATCTAGTCCCTGGAATTCATCTTCCGAGCTTTAATCCACTACTGAGCTCTTTGTGGTAGAGCACAGACCCTTACAATAGTTGTTGAGCCGATTATAGAGTACCTTCCTCTATAATTCTACACTCTGACTAACTATCTACCTCTGTTTGCTAAATACCGAACAAACACAGCTTCCGAACTATTCTAGAGAATTGATGATTTTTGTCCTAATCTAAGAACACATTGAATGATCTGAAAGAAAAGATTACACAAGAAATATAAAGGTGTTTGTGTAAAGCAGTTCTTGCTTTTTGCTTTGCTCTTTGAAACTTCAAGAGATAATCACTTAGAGCTTTTTGCTTGAAGATCGTTCTTTCTGTCATATGTCTGTGTGTCTTCAAGGTTCCAAATGAGAGGCTATTTATAGTTGAAATTTGAGGAAGAGATTATTTCGAATTCCAAAATAACCGTTGAGAGGGAAAGTGTGCATCTGTCATTTTCACTTTCCAGAGGCCAGAGCCTACAGCCAATCATCTTCTTTCTTATGTCCGTTGGTTTGTCTGTTGCACTGTCGATCAGAGTTGGTTGGAGTTAATCTTCCTTGTCTAACCAAATCAGGCAAAGTTATCAGGTTGACTAGGGGTCATGCCGTCTGTGGTTCTGAAACTTTCATTATCAGGTACGGGCAATTGATAGTTGTCTACGGGTCAACTCTGCCTTTGTTGATCGTTTGTTGATCTTGTCAAGCGTGGCTTGATTCTTATCTTTGAAAACTCTCTTTATTTAGAGCTGGCAAGAGAACTTCTGGATCCTTCTATGATCAGGGCTTAAGCTTTTCATTTGTAAGCCTTCTTGGCGATGGGCTTCGTTTAAGCCTTAATGCCCGAATCAACATCTTTGAACTTTTGCTTATAATTAACCAGAACACTTCAACAAACACATTAGTATGAATAAATCATTTTTATGTTTTAATGTGTTATTTATTATGGAGATATAGTTTTAACATTTTTGTCATAATCAAAATCTATGTGGAAATTGTGTTTCAACAATACCAACATAACCCTTCCTTATAAGAGTATGGCCACTCACAGAACATACAATTAGCCTAAATTGATATAAAAGTTCACAACTCTTGACCACATGCTTCATACAAGTAGCATTAAGCAGTTACACAACTCGAATCTCCTTTACTATGTACCTTCCACTTGGATTGTGCTCATTGAAAAGAGAGTATGGTGATGCAGTTTATGAAACTATCACCACAAGCTTAAAATCATAAACTTGTGGTATTAGAATCATAAACTTCATCACCATGTTGAATTATTTTCCATAAGATAACAAGCTAAGTGGAATTTACATAGTAAAGGAGATTTAGTTGACTATATGACTATGCTTCACTGTGTGACTATACTTCATACATGCAAGCTTCATACAAATGAAATCCATTCATATCAATACACAACCTTCACTATAGGATTATGCTTTATACATGCAAGTTCATTATATGACTATGCTTCATACACAACCCTTCATTACATATTCATGTACGGTTAAGGTATACAAGCGAAATCAGTTCATTCCAATAAAAGCTTTATTCACATACACATTCATACAAGCTTCACATATATATATATATACTCAATAAGTTAAAGAAATCTTCCCATGTTATAGGCATGAACTGATTGACCATCTCTTCAATCAACCTTCCCATGTACATAAGCATTCTTACTATCCCTGCAAATATTATGTTCAAATAAAAAGGAATCAGATGAGTTCATAATATTTTCAGCATCACCCACAACAGCAGCACAAAATATATTGCCCTAGGTTAAAAAAGATAAAAACCTAAGCTTTTCATTAGTGAATCTAACAATGAATACAATAAAATCAGTGTATCTAAGCGAGAGATCTAACCTTTTCAATGATAAGTCTGAAAATTAATAGATCCTTATTCCAACTGCTGAAATCCACATATGGAAGAGTAAATCGGATGAGGAAAAGATAGATTAAGGAACAATAAAACTCTAATACATCAAGGAATGAACTAAATATGGCTTATCATTACCGTGTTTCAATCTCAGTCACAGTGATTTGCATGTAGAAAGCAACCGGAGATAGCCAAAGAGAGGGGTGAGAGAGATGAAGCCTTATCTGTAGGCGAAACCTAATTTGAGATTTGGGATGAGAGAGATGGTTTATATATGAGCTGGAATTTCAGTCAAACGTATTGAGTGCCTTAAATTTGGTATCCGTTTTAGTTGGCCGCGTAAGTGAAATTTCATTTGCCGTTTTTTTTTTGAATACAATGACAGTTATTTATCACAAGTGTCATATGATGATTAAGTAAATTTTTAATTAAACACATGTTTACTTTAGATGACAGAATTGTGTCATCGGAATGCCACATGTGAATTGAACTGATTTACATTTAAGCTTTCAGATGACATAATTTTAATATACTGTCACAAAAAACAATCAGACGACACGAAAACAAATGTTTGTCATGTATCTTGTGTCATGTGAAAGGGAAAACGACATAGTGCTTGGATATCTCTTCTTCAAAGCAAAAGAGAGGTTGATTATGTTTCTTAGAAATTTTATCATATGGTGGCATCACAATATCAATGCAAAATCCAAGTCCTCTAATCTGAAATGGTGGAGAGTAAATTAATTTTGATCAATTAAGTAAATGTTTAATTAAACACATGTTTACTTTAAATGACAGAATTGTGTCATCGGAAGGCCACATGTGAATTGAACTGATTTACATTTAAGCTTTCAGATGACATAATTTTAATATACTGTCACGAAAAACAATCAGACGATACGAAAACAAATGTCTGTCATGTATCTTGTGTCATGTGAAAGGGAAAACGACATAGTGCTTGGATATCTCTTTTTCGAAGCAAAATAGAGGTTGATTATGTTTCTTAGATATTTTATCATATGGTGGCATCACAATATCAATGCAAAATCCAAGTCCTCCAATCTAAAATGGTGGAGAGTAAATTAATTTTGATCTCGAAGTTTTTCGCAAAGAACACGGAATTCTCCATCAAAATTCATATACCAATACTACCTAACAGAATGGCCTTGCAAAATGAAAAAATCGACAACTTTTAGAGGTTGTTTGTGTTGGTCCAGTGTAACGTGACAATATTAGTTCCAAGGGGGGGGGGTTAGGAACTATTTAAGAATTTTCACGTTAGGCTGACTGTTAATTTTTAACTTAGACTTTCTCGAAGTCTTTTAGCACGGTGATACTGAGTAAGTTTTAGATACAAGCTTAGTCAACAGGTGACTAAGTCTGAATCTGTCCTTGAGTCAGGAGATAGCACTTGAGTCTATTACTGAACTCAGCTTCTTAGTTCACTCAACTCAGCTTATGTTCCTTTTAGCGTTTTAACTAGGCAGTATTATAGCAAGAAATAAGTTAAGGAGATAAGGGTTAGAAAGATATTACTCAACAAACGTATCCTGATTCGGCCTCTCCGCTTACGTCCAGTCCCCGGAATTCCTTCCGAGCTTTTCAAAATCCTCTACTGAGCTCTTTAAAGGTAGAGCACAAACCTTTTACAATAGAAAGATGAGTATACAAGAGTACCTTCCTCTATTCCTCTACTCACTCCTATTTCTACTGCTGAATACTATGACCGAGTACTCAGCTTCTCCTTTCTATACTTCTAGAAATGATAAGTGTTTGTTTGTCCTAAACAACAATTGCTAAGACACTTTAGATGAATAGGATCCCTCTAGACTTTTACACAAGATTGGAATTGGTGTAAGATTTGCTTTGCTTTTCTCATAGAACTTCGAATATCAATTTGGTCAAGGTTTCGACTTAATTGAAGATCTGCATCGAATGAAGCGTTTGAGTGGCCTATTTATAGTGACACTTGATGCACTGGTAATTTCGAATTTCGAAATAACCGTTGGAGACAAACGGCTTCCTGTCGCTTTCACTCAGTACGTGCTCAGCGTCCTTGGCCAATCAAATTCTTGTATCTCCTATCTTCGGCAGTGCTCAGCAGCTTTTTGTCAGACTAGACAAAATGTTTCCACATTTATGGCAAAGTCTTCCAGACAGCTTCTTGTGTCTTCTGAACTTTTCCCAAAGTAGAAATACTTTGTCTTTAAGTTTATTCACGTCAGCTGCTAACCTGACTTCTTTGTCGCACAACTCAGCGGCTTCGTCTTGAAGCTTTTAGACGAAGGCTTCTCGATCCTTCTTCTTGCTGGGCTTGCGTTTCATTCAACTTGAGCTGCGTTTTGATCTGCTTGGGCCGTGTGGCTTTCATTCGTTGACTTGAGCTTGACTTTCTCTTGTGGGCCTTTGGGCCTTACAACTTAATGTCTTATAAATTAAATAACTCAACATTGAACAAAAACATTAGTGTAAATAAATCAAAGCATTTAAATTTAATGTGTTAGAATATTTTTATCATGGAGATTTAATTCTTGTTAAATAATTTTGTCAAATCAAAATCATATGGAAAGGTGTTTCAACAAACTCCCCCATTTTGATGTTGGCAAAAATATTCAATAAGGAACTCAGTGTTGAGGTCCCCCATGATAGTTGACCTTTTCTTAATTTCTTAAGATTCTCCCCCGTAAGGGTTGAACCACTGACTTAGTTTTACTTTAAACATTTTAAGGTTTAATCAAGTAAGTCTAAGGTCAGTTTTTAGAGTAAGGTCTGCACTTGGAACATTTTAACTTTACTCAGTTTCAATACTTAGTTAAGCGGAAGATTAAGTTCAATTATTAGAGTGGAAGTAGACTGAGTAAATTAGTTGGGGCTGAGTAGTTTTACTCAGTGGCCTAGTACTTGTTTGATTTTTATGTTCACAAGTTTCAGATTATATTGTTCAATGAGTTTTAAGTGAGGAGACATATGAGAGAGGTCATGCATTAGATCAACACAGCAGATAAGCATAAAGCAATAAACAGATAACACAGTTGTTTGAAAGAAGATACGATAATATATTAACTCAGTGAAGCAAGAAACATGGAAGCAGTAAACACTAAGATTACACAAGTTAAAACATCTATTTTCTAATGTTGACAGAAACTTGGTTTGATTTAGGTTTGGTTTGCTGACTAGGCTTTAATGTATCTTGTCGCTGAGTCTGTGTGCTGGGAGGGACAGCAGAAGTTGATCCTGGATGTTTCTTATTTTGAGTTCCTTCTGCCGGTTGTTTGTCTTTCTCCCCCGTTTTGCCAGCATCATAGGGTTGAGGGACAACAGCATAAAATTTCCCTTGATCAACAGCACGAGTTAGCAAGGTTGAATACTGTTGGAGTTGACCCGTACTGTGCTTAAGCCCTTCAAAAACTTGGATACCACCAGCCATGTTGGACGCCAGAATGTCCATATGAGCTCTTATGACACTGAGTATAAACTCAAGTGACTTGCCCATCCAGGTAATGGAGTCCGTCATTTTGGCATAGGACTGATGGTACATCCTGAGCAGTGCATCATCATAGTGGTGGCGCTGATTGGATTGATGTTTGACATGCTGATAAGTAGATTTGGCTAGTTGGAAGATTTTAGTTGACTTCGCCTTGTCGGTTTACATCTCTTCTCTAGTTAAGCTGAGCATACAAATAGCTTCAGCTATCTGTTCTATTGTGGATTGAGAGGAAGAGGAAACCAAGTCTCTAGTGGCAGTCAACTTAGAATTGAGTTGAGTGAAGACCTGAGCAACTTGAGCCGACTGAGCTACACTTGAGTTTGCGGCAGATAAAGCATTTAGCTTTCCTTCAATAGTGTCCATGTGTTGCACCATATGTAAATGAAGGTTAGCCATTCTTGTAGCAAACTCCTGTTTTGGCTGCTGAGCAACCATATTGGTTAGCACACAGATAAGCTCCTTAAGACCTTTGAGTTCAGTCAGAAGTTGCGTTATGGTGCTCAGTTGAGTAGGTTCAGCAGAATGACACTCAGTATCAGAGGCATGAGTGCGATGGATGTCAGCAATCCGTTCTTGAGCAGCTTGCAGAATTCTTTTCCCAGAATGAGAAGTAGTAAAAAAGCTTAAGGGGTCAGCTGATGAAGTCTCAGGAACAGAATTCTGGTTATCAGATGGTATTTGGATATTTGGTTGCTGACAAGAAATAGAGGTGCCCTCATGATTAAGTGAAGGTTGAATAATGGGAGTGGCATCCGGGGAGGTTGTGCCGTCAGTTGTAGCTGACTTGTTGACTGGCTGCGCAGGTTGGGTTGGAGTGGTTTGCGCAGCAGCAGTGCCTACCTGTTCAGTTTCATTCTGGAGCTGAGTATTGACTTGTGGAGGAGTCAGCTCAAGATTGTCCTGAGCAGGAGTGTCTTCAAATGCTTGTTCATTCAGCTGAACAGCAGGTTCTTCGATTACTTGCTCAGTTGAGGCGTGAGCAGCGGTATCAGCAGAGTTTTGACCTTTAGAAACGTCAGCTTTGGTATGGTCCTGACTTCGAGAAACAGAGGCTTGTTTTTCCTGGACTGGTGAAGGTTGTGCAATTGGTTTGGAGAAGAAGTTGAATTCCAACGTAGTCAGGTCAATAATAGGATCATGCAGTGGAGAGTCATCCAGTACATCAAACACGAATGGTTTGCGTGACTTCTTTTTGAACCGTTTGTCATTGCCTTCCTTTGATAGTTTTGGAGAAGGAGTTTGGTCAGCAGTGATGGTGTTTGTTGACTTAGGAGAGACATCTAGATGGACGTCCTCAGCAGGTTCTTCAATAGGTGACTCAGTTGCTGGCTCAGTAGCATGTTCTTCAGCAGCTGAGTTGCTGAGTGCATTCTTCTTTGTCTTCTCAACAGAGACAGACTTATCCTGTTGACTACTAGGAGTTGTTGCAATTCCATTAGTTTCCTAAATTTGCTGGAAGAAGGAGTCCTTTGGAACAGCAAAGTCCAGAGGAGTTGCGTTCAAGGGTGTAACTCCAGAAACCTTCTTCCTCTTTAAGGGTTGTTCAGTTTCCTCCTGTTCGTCCTCAATCTCTTGGACAACGGCGGGTCGTTTTTGGGAAGCCTTAGCAGGTTCAGCTTTCTTCTTAGCTGACTCAGTTGGAGAAGGTTTGTTCAATACCACTTTAATTCTCTTTGCAGTCTGAATCGCCGATTCAACTTTCTGATCAGCTGATGTGTCTGCTTTTCACTTTTTCCCTTTACTGGGCTGCTCGATTTGCTCTTCATCGTCTATCACTGTTTCCCTTCCTTTCTTTGATTTGGATTTGAAAGGAAGGCTGTATGTTAGTCCAGTAAGGATCTCAACAGTGATTTTCGTGCCAACTGTACTATCTTCACCCTTGAAGCTGATCTTATGATCCTTGAGGATTTCGGTGATGAGTGATCCCATTCGAAGAGCTCCAGTGCTTCGTTGAATTGCCCCGATAAAAAACACATGCATATTCAGGGGTTTGTAAGTCAGCATGTGCCAGATGAAGCACTGCTCGAAGTTGGATGCGGAAGATGTGGCATTGACCTTTGGGAACAGATAGTTGGTCAGGATATAGTGAGCTTGTCTTTGCTGCCGACTGAGTGAAGTGCACGAGACTTCACCTACATGTCCTTCTGTCTTACAGAAATTAACATTATACTTGAATCGTTTATAATCACTGGTTTTCCTTAACTCAGTCCCTTCCTCTTTTAACACTAATAGTATGGCCAGGTATGGGGGGTTGATGATGATTTGCTTATCATTAATGTAGGTTACCATGAAGTCAACATCGTCTGTTGCAATCAGCAAATTGGAGTAGAACTCAGTTACAAGTCTTGGATAGGTCAGGCCATTGAGGGAGAAGAGTTTCGTCCATCCGTTCTTAGATATCCATTCGCTATAGGGTTTCTCAGCTTCAACGAAGCTCTTGGAGAACCATCATGAGGGAATGACATCAAGGTCCTCAACGTCTGAGAACGCAGACAGGAAGGTTCTTTCCTTAGGCTTCTTACCCTTGTCCTTCTTCTTTTTCTTTGAAGGAGTTGAATGTTCCGTGTTGGGGTCAACACCAAGGATGCTGACTTCATCCATGGGGTGGTCGTGCTGACCATGACCCGTTTGAGCTTCTTCTTCTGAGGTTTCGTTATACTCCTGCTCAGGTGGAGAAGGAGGATTGATATCTGATCGGTTGTCCTCGTATTGGTCATCGGAAAGATTCTGGGAATCAGACATGGTGTTCTTGAATGTTTCTTAGAATACCGAGAGATTTGGGATTTGAGAGAGAGAGAGTTCGAGTGCGAAAATCAAGCGTAGAAAGTGAGTAGTGAGAAATCTTTCACTATTTATAGCCGGAAGGAATTGATTTGATAGGTCAGGGAAAACGGTGGAAATTTGAACCATTGATAGTCAGTTATTACTGACATTAATTGTGAGAAATGGCGCATGGTTTTACTAATGATGACGCTTACGTTATCCTAGAACTACTTAAATACGCGTGCAAACCCTAATTGTGCAAGTTGCTTTACTCAGCAACGTAGTTACTCAGCAGTTCAAGTGCTGAGTGTATAAGTCAGTTTTATAACTTTGCATGGTAAAAGCACTCAGCATGTAAAAATCACTCAGCATGAATAATACTTAGAATTTATTGGAGAGGATTAAACATACCGATAGCTTCTCTTAGTATGCAAAACTTCTCACGAGCCAGCGGCTTCGTGAAGATATCAGTAAGCTGCTCATCCGTTGGGACGTAGGTCAGCTTTATCTCACCTTTGAGTACATGGTCTTTGATGAAGTGATGTCTGATGCTGACATGCTTCATCCTGCTGTGCTGGATTGGATTCTTTGATAGGTCAATGGCGCTTTTGTTGTCACATTTGACTTCAATCATTTTAGTTTAAACGCCATAATCCTCCAGCTGCTGTTTGATCCAAAGGACTTGGGCAACGCAGCTTCCAGCAGCTATGTACTCAGCTTCAGTGGTTGACAAGGCTACTGACGACTGCTTCTTACTGAACTAAGACACAAGACAGCTTCCAAGGAAATGACATCCTCTTGAAGTGTTTTTTCGCTCCAGCTTGTCTCATCCATAGTCAGCGTCAGTGTATCCAATGAGTGTGAAATCATAAGTATTAGGATAGCATAAACCTGCATTCACTGAGCCTTGCAGATATCTAAGGATTCTTTTTACAGCTATGTAATGAGATTCCTTAGGGTTAGATTGATATCTAGCGCAATAACATACTAAGAACTGAATGTCCAATCTACTAGCTGTTAAGTAAAGTAGGGAGCCAATCATACCTCGATATAATTTGCTATCTACTGACTTACCATTTTCATCAGCACAGAGGACAGTGTCAGTGCCCATTGGGGTAGATATTAGTGCCCATTGGGGTAGATATTGGCTTACAGTTTTCAAGTTCATATTTCTTTAATATCTCCTTAGCATACTTAGTTTGACTGATGAAAATGCCATTCCTGCCTTGTTTGATTTGAAGTCCAAGGAAGAAGTTGAGTTCTCCCATCATTGACATTTCAAACTCAGTCTGCATCTTCTTACTAAATTCCTTGCACATAGACTCATTAGTAGAACCAAAAATGATGTCATCAACATATATTTGAGCCAGCAGGGTATCTTTACCCTTTCTCTTAATGAATAAGGTTGTATCAGCTTTACCTCTGACATAATTTCTAGTTAGCAGGAAACTGGTCAACCTCTCATACCAAGCACGTGGTGCTTGCTTGAGACCGTACAGAGCCTTTTTCAGTTTATAAACATGGTTTGGGAACTTAGGATCCTCAAACCCTGGAGGCTGATTAACATAGACTTCCTCATTTATAACTCCATTAAGAAATGCACTTTTAACATCCATTTGAAACAATTTAAAATTCATAAAACTGGCATATGCACATAATATCCTAATTGCTTCAAGCCTTGCCACTGGGGCGAAGGTCTCACCGTAGTCAATACGTTCCTGCTGATTGTAGCCCTGGGCTACAAGTCTTGCTTTGTTTCTAACCACATTCCCTTGTTCATCTAGCTTGTTGCGGAAGACCCATCTTGCTCCTATGGTCTTCTAGCTTCTTGGATTTGGCACTAAGTCCCAAACTTCATTTCTTTTGAACTGATCAAGCTCTTCTTGCATTGCACCCATCCAGAATTCGTCGTTCTCAGCCTCTGAAAAGTTCTTTGGTTCCAAAACTAAGACGAATGCTACATTGCTGAGGTATCTCCTGAGTTGATTTCTTGTCATCAGGGTATTCTCAGCAGCATCGAGCATGGCGCTTTCAAAGTGTCCTCTTGGGATTCTGACTTCTTTCGGTAGTGTAATGTCTTGAGCTGGTTGTGTTTCAACAATCTCTACATGTACAAATTGGTTAGTGAAAACAATTTGAGTTTCATTTTTACCTTTGGTCAGCCCTTGAAGTGGTAACTCAGTGGCTCCACTTTGGTCAGCAGGTGCTGAGTGTGGATCATCCTTAGTTGGTTGATTGACTTTCCCTGCAGGGTTAGTTTCATCGAACTCAATGTGTACTGACTCTTCTAAGACCTGAGTTCGTTTATTGAAAACTCTATATGCTTTGTTATCTGTTGAGTAGCCTAAAAAGATAGCTTCATCAACTTTTGAATCAAACTTAGCAAGGTTATCTTTAGTATTTAAAATAAAACATTTACAACCAAAGGCACGAAAGTATCCAATGTTGGGTTTTCATCCTTTCCAAAGTTCGTAGGGTCTTCTTCAATATGGGTCTGACCAGAGCCCTATTGAGTATATAACAGGCTGTGTTGACAGCTTCACCCCAAAAGTACTTTGGAAGCCTATTCTCACTCAGCATTGTCCTGGCTATTTCAACCAAGGTTCTGTTCTTCCTTTCAACTACCCCATTCTGTTGAGGAGTTCTAAGAGCAGAGAAATTATGGTCAATGCCGCTGGCTTCACAGAACTCAACAAACTGTTGGTTTTTGAATTCTCCACCATTATCACTTCGAATGTGAGCCAATTTTAGGTCTTTATCATTTTCAAGTTTTCTAACTAATGTTGAAAACGTCTCAAAAGTTTCATCCTTGCTACTCAGCAAGATGATCCAAGTGTACCGAGAAAAGTCATCTACAATGACCAAGGAAAATCTCCTACCACCCAAGCTCAGCAGCTGGACTGGTCCGAAGAGATCCAAGTGTAGCAACTCTAGTGGACGCTTGGTTGAGACGATGTTTTTACTTTGAAAAGATTTTTTGGTTTGTTTTCCTTGCTGACAAGCATTGCATAATTTATCCTTTTCGAACTTAAGTTCGGGCAGTCCCTCAAAAAATTGCTTTCTTGCTAATTTGTCCAGGAGGTCTATGCTTACATGACCAAGTCTCATGTGCCATAGCCAGGAATTTTCTTCCTTTGACACTAAGCATATATTTTTTGAAAATTTCTTTTCTAAATTCAGCATAAAGACATTGTCAACACGAGGGGCAGTTAAAATCAACTCATTCATTTTCCTCTAGAGTATTTTACATCCAGTGGCATCGAATATAACCTTTCTACCGCTGTCACACAGCTGAGCTACGCTCAGTAGGTTATATTCAAGTCCTCTGACTAGGGAGACTGACTCAATAGTAGGATTACCACCAACGGTTCCTGACCCTACTATCTTACCCTTTTTGTTGTCTCCAAAACTTACGCTTCCTCCTCGTTTAAGCTCAAGTGTGATGAACTGAGTTTCATCACCGGTCATATGCCTCGAGCATGCACTGTCAATGTACCACAACTTTGACTTCTTAGCACACCTCAGGCCTACCTGCAATATAGCTAGTTATCTTTAGGTACCCAAGTCTTTTTGGGTCCTCGTTTGTTAGGCATGGCAGGTAATACATCATTTTTAATTTTATGACGGCACACATTGGTGGTGTGGCCAGTCTTACCACAGAAGTCACAATGGACCTTCCTTTGGGGACGCCTTATTGGCGGGTCAGCACCATTGTGCTGAGCATGCCAACACACCTTGGTAGTGTGGCCTTTCTTCCCACAAAAGTCACATTGGACATTTCGTTGGGGAGTCCATTTTCACTGACTAGTACCTGAGTACTCAGCGTAATGATGGACACTTTTCTTATTCGGAACCTTTAGCTGGTTCTGAATAGATGTGATGTCCTTCCTCGGTTTCTTAGAGTCTGATTGGACCTCAGTGACATACCTATGCATGATTTTTAGATTTTCATCTTGCCTGGTATTGTCCTGGAGAAGACGACGAAGGTCACTGAGTTTGACCTCCTCAATCTCATCACATCGCCTGCTGAGTGCTCGTACTTTCTTGTTACATTTTTTGACAAGTGTGTTGAGATCACTCAGGGCGTTAATCATTTCATTCCTGAGCAAAGGTAGAGTTGTTACCTCAGTTGGTTGTTCCTCATTGTCAAATGCACATAAGGAGTCGGCTTGCTCAGAAAGAGAAGGGTCAGCAGACTCATCCGCCATGAAGCAGATGTTTGCTGACTCAGTGGCTTCAGCTCCTGATGAGGATGATTCATCGCTACCGCTCCAAGTAGCCACCATTGCCTTTCTACTTCTCTTCTTGTCCTTCCTTAGGGTAGGACAGCTTGACTTGATATGGCCAGTTTGATGACATTCAAAGCATGTGATAGGCTTTGAGCTTTCCTTCTTGTATTTGCTATCGCTTGACTCAGCTTTGTGTTTGTCATTTCTCTTGAATGGCTTTCTGCTGTACTTGTCATTCTTGCGAAACAACTTCTTCATCTTTCTTGTGAACATGGCCATTTCTTCATCATCAGATGAGTCACCGTCAGTGGAGTCAGCTTTCATGACAAGAGACTTTTGCTTCTTGTCCTCAACTTTCTCTTTCACCCCAAAGTTCTTCATTGAGATCTCGTGGGTCAGCAGAGATCCAATGAGCTCATCATGTTTGTAGGTGGTCAGGTCTTGGGCTTCCTCAACGGCTGTCTTCTTTGCTTGGCAGCTTTGGGGAAGACTCCTCAGTATTTTCTTCACTTGCTCTTCCTCAGTGAAGTTCTTGCCGAGCCTCTTGAGTTCGTTGATAATGTTGGTGAACCTTGAGTTCATGTCAGAAATTCCTTCACCATCATTCATCTTGAACAGCTCGTACAGCCGTATGTGTTGGTTCACCTTGGATTCCTTGACCTTACTGGTTCCTTTATAGGTGACCTCTAGCTTCTTCCAAATCTCCTGTGCTGACTCGCAGCCTGAGATTTTATTGTACTATGCAGCATCTAACGCACAGTGAAGCATGTTTATAGTGGCATCATGATTTTGTAGTTTCTTGAGGTCATCCTCTGGCCACTTAGCCTCAGCTTTGACAGATGTTTGTCCGTCAACAGTTTCAACAGGAACAAACGGGCCTTGGACTATAGAAAGCCATGCACTCATGTTTGTTGCCTGAATGAAGTTTTTCATTATGTTCTTCCAAAAGGTATAGTTAGACCCGAAGAACAGAGGAGGCCTAGTAATGGACAATCCCTCAGGAAGAATCTGAGTTGTCTGATTTCCTGGGAGGAAACGAGTGCTGTTCTCAGCCATTATGGGGATCAGCTCAAGATAGTTATATCTTGTTCAGTGAGCTGTTAGGCTATGATACCACTTGTTGGCCCGTGTAATGTGACAATATTAGTTCCAATGGGGGGGGGGGGGTTAGGAACTATTTAAGAATTTTCACGTTAGGCTGACTGTTAATTTTTAACTTAGACTTTCTCGAAGTCTTTTAGCACAGTGATACTGAGTAAGTTTTAGATACAAGCTTAGTCAACAGGTGACTAAGTCTGAATCTGTCCTTGAGTCAGGAGATAGCACTTGAGTCTATTACTGAACTCAGCTTCTCAGTTCACTCAACTCAGCTTATGTTCTTTTTAGCGTTTTAACTAGGCAGTATTATAGCAAGCAATAAGTTAAGGAGATAAGGGTTAGAAAGATATTACTCAGCAGACGTATCCTGGTTCGGCCTCTCCGCTTACGTCCAGTCCCCGGAATTCCTTCCGAGCTTTTCAGAATCCTCTACTGAGCTCTTTAAAGGTAGAGCACAAACCTTTTACAATAGAAAGCTGAGTATACAAGAGTACCTTCCTCTATTCCTCTACTCACTCCTATTTCTACTGCTGAATACTATGACCGAGTACTCAGCTTCTCCTTTCTATACTTCTAGAAATGATAAGTGTTTGTTTGTCCTAAACAACAATTGCTAAGACACTTTAGATGAATAGGATCCCTCTAGACTTTTACACAAGATTGTAATTGGTGTAAGATTTTCTTTGCTTTTCTCATAGAACTTCGAATATCAATTTGGTCAGGGTTTCGACTTAATTGAAGATCTGCATCGAATGAAGCGTTTGAGTGGCCTATTTATAGTGACACTTGATGCACCGGTAATTTTGAATTTCGAAATAACCATTGGAGACAAACGGCTTCCTATCGCTTTCACTCAGTACGTGCTCAGCGTCCTTGGCCAATCAAATTCTTGTATCTCCTGTCTTCGGCAGTGCTCAGCAGCTTTTCGTCAGACTAGACAGAATGTTTCCACATTTATGGCAAAGTCTCCAGACAGCTTCCTGTGTCTTCTGAACTTTTCCCAAAGTAGAAATACTTTGTCTTCAAGTTTATTCATGTCAGCTGCTGACCTGACTTCTTTGTTGCACAACTCGGCGGCTTCGTCTCGAAGCTTTTAGACGAAGGCTTCTCGATCCTTCTTCTTGTTGGGCCTGCGTTTCATTCAACTTGAGCTGCGTTTTGATCTGCTTGGGCCGTGTGGCTTTCATTCGTTGACTTGAGCTTGACTTTCTCTTGTGGGCCTTTGGGCCCTACAACTTAATGTCTTATAAATTAAATAACTCAACATTGAACAAACACATTAGTGTAAATAAATCAAAGCATTTAAATTTAATGTGTTAGAATATTTTTATCATGGAGATTTAATTCTTGTTAAATAATTTTGTCAAATCAAAATCATGTGGAAAAGTGTTTCAACAGTTTGAGCCTCCTTGTTTGGCATGCATGTACCATGCAGATATTAGGGTGAAGCTGTTAAATCTGCTGCATACCTTATGAATCATACTCCATCTTGAGTCATTGAATTCAATACCCCATATCAAAAATTTCAGAACCTTGTTTCACCTCCAACCTTATCAAACCTTGAGCCTCATATGTTTGAGTGTATTTTTTTGCTCATGTAGGAAAGCTTGATTCTCGTGCAATTTGATGCATATTTTTGGGTATGCAGATCTAAAAAACAGATATAGGTGTTATGGTAGTCTTAAAAAATGTATGTAAGCAGAGATGTTTCATTCCGGAAAGATACCTCATACTTCATTAGTCATGAGTTCTCTCTTCAGGGGGAGAAACCAGTGAAAAGTAATATTGAAGAATGCACTCAACACCACCAAACACAAGTTGACATTGGACAAACATCTCAAGATGACCACCGAACACTGTGCGACGTTGATGCACAGTCTCACGATCCAATTGATCAACTGGGACAGAATATTTGCAATACTCAATTTGAACAAATGATTATATCTCCACACAGGTCTATTCAATCCCAGAAAGAACGTTATAGTACAACTTCCCCCTCTTCACCAAATGCCATCGAATATGAAAATAATAGAAACTCTTAATAAAGTCTATACTCCGTTTGGAGTGAAGTACATAGCTACATAATTACTTTTGATAGACTCAACTATATGAATGTGGAAGTGGGGCCACTGCCTATGAGTTTAGGGCAAAACTCTAGAGCATTCATTGGGATAGATGTGCATGGCCATAAACGCACGGGCTACTAAAACTACACTCTGAAAAGGTTATGTCATGGTATAATGTCAGAGATAGAGTTCAAGACTACGAGCCACTCTTGTAAAATCTGAATTATACTCACTATGCAAAGATTCAAATCGAAAGATACCTCTATTTATGTATGACCTTATGTAACTGCTCAGTAAAACGTTTTTTTAAAAATTCTAGTGGGGGATTGTTGGGCTAGGCCTCTAGGCCTAATATTGAATTTATGGAAAAAACCCAAGTCTTTGTCAAATAGAGTTGTAAGTATCCCACATTGCTTTGAAAGCACTTGGTGGAGGTATTTATAAAGGGGGTCCTCATACACTTGGGTGTGCCCCAAGGGGTACCCCACTTTTGTGAAAGGGTGAGGACCTACCTCATGCTTGACCACCACACGCGCGCGTCACCGCCCGTCCTGGCCGGTGTGGTGTAAACTCTATAATTTTTAATTGAAAAATTAATAATATTTAGGAAAAATTACAAAAATGGGTCAAATATGAGGCTCATTTACATATTTAACCCATTTACTCAACCTACTACATATCTAGACTGTTTTTACGTGACTTTCCCATAATACCCTCAATATTTACGGAGCGGCTATCTCCCTCCCGTCTGACTTCACAGATTCTAGCATATGCAAAGCCTGCGAAGCTAATGTTTGGTTTAGTTGACGATTTTAATTAGCATATGAGAAGTTTGATTGTGTTTTTAACAAAATTCGCTAAGTGGTATATAACAAAAAATGCCAAACAACAACGAATTCTAACATTAAAACCATAACATTATCAAAATTTACAACAAGATTGCCACAATAACAACATTAAAATCATAACATTATCAAAATTTACAACAAGATTGCCACAATAAATTCCTAACAAATTACTTCAAAGTGAAACTAACTAATCTAGACGGAAATTTCTCCCTCTACAGGAAGTCCAGACTTTTTGGGATGAGAAATGGAAGTCCAGACCTTTTGGGATGGATGTGTCCCATGGTGCACACCATGATTGGCACAATCTCTCCTAACCAATCATTTCAAAGTGAATGTGCCAATCTTGAGGGAAATTTCTCCATATATAGGAAGGAAAGTCATCTCCTCTGCAGCCCAATACGACACCTTCCAGAAAGGGATGTTATGTATTCAATCACCTTAAAAAAAAATTAATCGTGTTAGGCAGGAAAAATGACGATTTGGCTTCGCAAAATGAGGCTTATCGAAGCATGCGAATGTAAATGTGTAGGGAAGAGGATGATTTTACTTAGCGAATCGATGCTTTCGCAAAGTCTGCTAGGTCTGAAACGTGAAGATCTACTTAGCGAATCGATGCTTTCACGAAGTCTGCGAGTGAAATTATGAACTTTTCTACTTGCAGACTTCGCGAAATAATCGATTCGCTAAGCAGATCGTCACGTTTCAAGCTCTTTCTCATCGCAAACCTTCGCGAAATTATGGACTACGCGAAGTGATTTCATGGAAAACGCAAAGAAAACAGTAGATACTTACATTTTTCGCGCCTTTCACCCTTAAAAGCGACAATAACAATATGATAAATTGGGAAAAACGATGGAAAACAACGTAGAATAACCATTTCTTTAATGGTAACAAAAAGAAAGAAACCAAGTAACGAGCAGGAACATGAAGATGAAGAACCATGGCTTCGTTTTCTAGCATTATTGGAAGATGAAGAATCAAGAGATGAAGAGAGGAAGAAGAGAAATACATTGTGATTTGGAGAAATGATGCAGATTTCGTGCAATTTAAAGGAATATAGGAAGATCAAAAGTCTGGGAATCATTAATGGAGGAGTCCACCGTTTCGCGTAACCAAGGAGAAGGGGGGAGAGACCGTTCGCGTAAGGGGGAAGTGGAAAGGTTAGGGGTATTATGGGAAAGTCACACAAAAATAGTCTAAGTATGTAATAGGTTGAGTAAATGGGTTAAATATGTAAATGAGCCTCCCATTTGACCCATTTTTATAATTTTCCTTAATATTTATTATTATTAATTTTAATAAATTCAGTTTTTATTTTTTATTTAATTATTTACATCTTTTGAATCAATCTTTCCTGACGTCACTTTTTTTTTTTTGTGTATAAATAGGTGCTTGAGACTTAAAAACATAGAGTTACAATTCAAAAATTCGAAACTGAGGAATTTATGGAATGTAGTCAGAAATGAATTCGTATAGTGCGGGCTGTTTTATCCTGGAGACGATAACACAGCTTGCAATTTCCCCATAGTTTTGCGAACGTCTTAAATAAAGCGCGATTCTGCCAATTTTTGTTGGGTAAATTTCAGTGTTTTCCTGTCCATGTTTCGAAAGATCCTTCCAATATTGAACCGAGATACCCATCTAGAATCAATAGAGGAATTCCCAAAAAATCATATGATCCCGATCTGAATGGCAAAACTAAATTCCCCATAAATAATTTCTTCCCATCGGTTGTCAAGATGACTTGCACTTAATGTAAATCAATTATCTATTCCTAGGAATGTGGCAAATGGTTTACATGGGAGCTGATATCACTTGGTGAAGGAAAAAATACAGTAGGGTGTAGATAGATATTAACTGTGAAGCTCAACTAAAATGGAAGTATTAATCAGTATGCGAAAGGGTACAGAAAAGCATGGGATTATGTGTGTAAATTAAACAAAAGTTGAGAAGATATTGAAATTGGTGAAGAAAGTAGGATACTCTTTTCATTAAACAAAAGTTGAATAAAATCACTGCTCAAGGAATCTCTCTTTGTTAACTGAAACTGGATTAGTTGATAGTAAACCTATGGAACAATACAGCAAAACCAAGTTGTAAATATCAAAGGTAAGTCAGTTTATGCACACTCCATATGGAAACCTATCGAGATCAACTAGTAGATGTTTTAACAAAAGCAAAAGCAAAAGCAGTATCAGTAAAAGACTTTCAAAGTTTAACATATACTCACCAGCATTATAATTGAATGATAATAGTGAGTAATTGAATGCCAGAAGGTCAGATTTAATGTCTATTATTCTATTCATTTGTCAAAGTTTGTAGGTTTAACACATTTCTTTGTGATGAAATAACCAATTTTGGTTATTCTAGTTAAAATCTGTGTCTCAATAGCATTTCATATCATGTTTTCATTGATGCAGTTTAAGGATGAGAACAATTAATGTCCAATTTAAAATAACAATTAGATAATAAAGTTTATACTTACGTTTGAGAAAATGGATAATGAGAAATTGAATAAGATGTAGTCGACATAAATAAATTCATTTGAATTATATGCACCGATTTTCCTGCATGTTCACACCAAAATAATAAATATTATATAATAATAAAAAGCCTCTCTTACTGCTATTCACACAGTACAGTACAGTAGGCGGAATCATGTACGTACGGAATAAGTTAACTGGTAATATACTTAATCAATTTTATTCCATTTAGAAGAAACCAGATCTTACTACTTTGAAGATGTTTATGTTACTATGCAAATAAAGATTTATGATTTAGTAACTAATTTGAGCGTTTCTTTTGCTGATGATGAGTCACCAACCAGGTATAATAATGTCTCAACTTCAACAGTACCTACCTTTCAGCGCCCACTTGCACACAAGATTTTTTTACTATTTAATAATATTTGCTTTTCCATGACACAGATTGCAAAGTTTACACCTCAAAATTGTACCTTTCTTAGTAATGTAGCAGAACCAAGCTGCATGTATTGTACACTGGAGTGTAGTGGATTATCACGATACCATTTTCCATGCATATAGCCAAAATAGTGACAGTGAGATTGTTTCTTGCAGTAGCATCACCTTCTTAGAGATAATCGTATTATTATTATTATTATTATTATTATTATTATTATTATTATTATTATTATTATTATTATTATTATTATCTCTACACTAATTATCTCTATACTAATTAGAGTCTCACTTATTGTATAAGTCTAATTAGGATCACAGATAATATTCTCATTATCTCTTAAATAATTAGTTATACACAAATAAAGTTGTATTTACATTCTACGTCTAATTAGGTCACTGAATCCTAGTTAGACTACACAACTATACCTGTCATATATATACAATTGATCAATGAAAACCCTAATTAAGGGAAACAATTTTCGGTCTCTCTATCTCTCTCTAATTCTCTTGTTCTTCACAAACTAATCTTATTCCAACATGGTATCACGAGCAGAACACGGTCCAAACATGTCTCTCTCAGCTTCCGCATCTATACTGAGTAACTCCCTTCCTCAATTAGTGTCTGTTTCATCTGAACAGCAGCCGCAATCAGGTTTTAACGCCGGATTTTCATCCCTTGCGGTGGTTCGTGCGGCGTCCACACCGGTTGGTTCGGCATCGTCGTTCATGAACATAACCGAGGAGAGCGGTAGCTTTGTCACGCCGCCACCTCTCCCAGCCGCGCGCTCAACAGCTGCGTCGGCCAACGTTAACACCGAGTACACCGTGAACACGACGTCGGCCTCTTCCCTTCAGCCGTCGTTGGGATGGCGATTCGAATCTCCATTCACAGCTCCTGAACCGTCATCCGTAACAGCCACATACTTGTTCGACAAACATGATGGCGGGATGTTCCCGCGGGCTCGTCAACAAAATCCAACTCATTCAACCGAGCAGCCGCAGCGTCCCCCGCTGTTTCCTCCTCCAGGTAATTTTTCTCAACCTCTTGTCGGACCCGGTTTCGGCCCTCCTCCATCTTATCACAGCTCTCAATTGCCCTCAACCTTTTATCCTCACTCATCTGATTCGTTTTTATCTAACCCACATCAAATCCATATTTCTAATCAATATCGTGAGCATGTTGCTCCGTCCAACTTTACGAGTTTCTCAAACCCTAACACCAACAATAGCACACAATCGCGTCCTCCCTCCAGTCATACGCAAACTCACATTAAATTAATTCCGCATAATTACAAAGCATGGAGGATGGCCATTGTGTCCACCCTAAAATTTCATCACTACTTTGATCACATCACAAGC
Source organism: Euphorbia lathyris (assembly GCF_963576675.1). Taxonomy (NCBI): domain Eukaryota; kingdom Viridiplantae; phylum Streptophyta; class Magnoliopsida; order Malpighiales; family Euphorbiaceae; genus Euphorbia; species Euphorbia lathyris. The sequence continues at coordinate 73,887,392 of NC_088911.1, read as the reverse complement.
AATACACCACCACCACCAAAATTTCTATGCCGGGGAGGTTTTCTCACAGACAATGATAATGTTTTCCTCAATCCGGCGTATACAGTTTGGGATGACCTAGAAAATGTTGTTATGTCTTTATTGTTACACTCTATCACTGAAGAAGTTTACTCTATTATTACATGCTTCCATTATTCTCATGACATCTGGATTGCCCTAGAAAAAGCATATGGTATAATTACTGACAGTAAACAGTTTCAATTAGGCATTGAGTTATATGAGTTTGAACAGAATGATTTATCGATTGGTGAATATATGCAAAAACTCAAAACTATTTTGGATGATTTGGCTACATCTGGTAATCCATATCCCATGCATCTGTTGCCTGCCCTACTTTACAAGAATGTGAATGAAGCATTCAAATTCAGCATCCAGAATCTCATAACTCAAAAAGGCATTCACATTGACTATTATGAACTATTGAGAACTTTAAAGAATGTTGAAGGGATGATTCAGTCCACAAAGAAATCCAGTTTCTTGCTCCCTGCGCATCACCCGGGTGCCATGAAGCAAATGTGTCCACCGTATCTCCTCCATCAGGCGCAAGAACAAAAACAAAGAGACGGAGAGGTGGAAAGTGCTTCAATTGCGGCGATCTTGATCACTGGGCAGATAAATGCAAACAACCTAAGGGATTTGCAACACAAAATTCATGATCTGGTGCCCAAGCACATGTCGCATGGCACAACCCTTCAGACCCGTTCAGTGGTCCGCCTCAGCCATGGTATCCAGATACGGGAGGCACTAATCACATGACAGCTCATCCCAATCAGCTCCAGCATATGCACCCTACCCTGGAAACGATACAGTACACTTTGGCAATGGGCAAGGTTTGCAAATCTCTCATCTTGGACATTCTCATGTCAATAACTTAAAACTTTCTGATATTTTATTAGTACCTAAACTTACCAAATCTCTATTGTCTGTTCAGAAATTTACTCGTGATAATGACTGTTTCTTTGAATTTTGGCCTAACCATTTTCTCGTGAAGGATCAAATCTCTAAGGAAATCCTGTTACGCGGTCCGAGTAAGGATGGGCTCTATGTGCTTCCACCCAACTTAAAAGAGGCGCTAGTAGGAGAGAAAGTGTCCTTTGAACGGTGGTATGCACGCCTAGGTCACTGTCAGAATCAGACAGTCAGCAGAATCTTGAAAGATAACAATCTATCATCAACAACACCAGTTAGTGGTTGCTCATTTTCTCCTTTAGAAAAATTAGCTCAATCTTCTTTACCTTCAACTATTCGTTCTAGTACTGCTAGGTTTGAAAATTTACATTTGGATGTTTGGGGCCCTGCTCCTATTCTCTCTTTTAATGGACATCGTTATTTTTTTTATTATCATTGATGAATTTACTCGTTTTAGTTGGGTATTCTGCTTGAAAAATAAGAGTGAAGTTGCTTTAACTTTTCAAAACTTTCTTGCCATAATTAGAAATCAATTTGATGCTAAAGTTAAAAATTTCTATTCTGATCTTGGGGGTGAATTTCAAAAACTTCAACCATTTCTTCAAGCAAACAGAATTGTGCACAAAATTGCGTGTCCTCACACTCATGCTCAGAATGGAATAGCTGAAAGAAAAATTAGACATGTAGTTGATACGTGCTTAACAATACTTGCCAATGCATCTTTACCTTTGCAATTCTAGAACTATGCCATGATTCACAACGTGCGAATGATCAACATCCTTCCTACTAAAACACTTCAAAATCGCTCTCCGTATTTTTTGTTTCATAGAGAACATCCTAATTATTCGTCCCTTCAAATCTTCGGTAGTGGCATTTATCCTTTACTTCGTCCATACAACAAAAATAAGTTTGATTTTCGTTCAAAACTATGCATCTATTTTGGGCCATCTGCAAATCATTCGGGGGATGTATGTCTAGATCTTCCAACAAGTAGGATATACATTTGCAAATTTGTGAAACATGATGAAGGAATCTTTCCGGCAACCCAGACGACGTTTGTGCCTCTCTCCTCTAGCACAGGGTGGAATACAACAACTCATGAGCTACCATCTCTACTTGGATCGTATCTAGGTAATCCTCATAATTTAATTCCTCCCTCGGGCTCATTTTCATCTCCGTCCTATGTACCACCCGTGGTATCTACCATAATAAACAGCGAATCCGTAAATGTCCGAAAAATCGTTGGTTCGCATTCAGCTCTGCTCTTGGAAGAAATTGCAATTTCGGCTTCTACGCAAGCATTCCCATTGCCATCGTTGGACGGCGGACTGCCCGCACCTGCGTCGAATGAGGATCAAACGCCTCCCATGCCTGCTGAAGCTGCGGTGGAACTAGCGGAACAGGAGCCATGTCCTCGGGCCCTTCCTCGTAGCGGCGCGCCAAGTATCCATGCCTGCGGTGTATCTCGCTCCGCACCGTGCTCGTCTACGCATGGAACTATCTCTGCGGAATGCGCAGACACTACGGCAATGGCAAATGCGCCCGTATCGAATCCGACGCATACATTACCTCTCTCGGCTGTGGTGGTTCCTGCCTCGGGACCTAAAAATATCGGTGGCGGTGTTGTCCTGTCTTCTGCGCATGATGCATCTCGTCGTCACGCAATGCAATTGTGTCATTCCACATTACACTCTTGCGACAAATTTGAAGCCCTACTGGTATCTCACGACAATGGGGCCAATGATCCAACTTGCTTTAGCAAGGCTCACAAGCTACCGGAATGGCGGCAGGCCATGTCTGATGAAATTAAAGCACTTATTTACAATGGAACTTAGAAACTGGTTCCGCGTCCTGTAGGGATACATGTCATAACATCTCGTTGGCTATTTCGCACAAAACGAAAGTCTGATGGATCGATAGATCGATATAAAGCTCGTCTTGTAGCGCGGGGATTCACTCAAAAGTACGGTATTGATTACAAGGAGACGTTCAGTCCGGTTGTGAAAGCAATAATGATTCGAATTGTCATTGCAATTACTGCTACAAACAGGTGGTTCATCAACCAATTAGACGTTTCCAATGCATTTCTTCACGGCAACCTTTCTGAAACGATCTACATAGAGCAACCATATGGATTTCGGGATCCACACAATGCTAATCATGTGTGTCTTCTTAAGAAAAGTCTTTATGGGCTAAAACAGGCGCCGCGTGAATGGTTCACTTGTCTCCGCAACTTTTTAGTATCACTCGGATTTCACATGTCTTTGGCGGATAATTCGTTGTTTGTTCACAGAGATGGCAAGCTGCAGACATACATTCTGTGTTATGTCGATGATATTGTGATCACGGGTAACTCACCAGCACACATTGTCAGCACAATCACCGCCATTGAAACAGAATTTCCAATTCATAATCTTGGTCGTGCGGAATACTTCCTGGGCATTGAAATCCAATACTCCAATGATGGCATTCATCTTTGTTAGGCAAAGTATGACGCTGATATCCTTGACCAAGTTAACATGGCCGATGCTAAATCCATCCTCACCCCCATGGCCACCACACCAACACTCTCCAAAAGTCTTGGAACTTAACTCCCCTCTGGTGATGAATCCAGAAGCATAGTTGGTGCTCTTCAATATCTCCTGCTCACAAGGCCAGACATCGCCTTCTTTGTCAACAAACTTTGTCAATTTCTCCATTGTCCGACAGATGAACATTGGAAAAGTGTTAAAAGGGTGTTGTGCTATCTTCAAGGAACTTTGGAATTTGGCATTGTCATGTCTTCAAAATCGATTGAGCATGTTCATTGCTACTCTGACAGTGATTGGGATGGTTGTCTGGATGATAGGCGTTCCACAGGAGCTTTCTGTGTGTATCTTGGAAAAAGCATCGTCTCTTGGCAAACACGGAAGCAACCCACGATAGCCCGATCATCCACTGAAAGCGAATACAAAGCTGTGACCAATGCAACGGCAGAACTTCTTTGGATCAGATCATTACTGTCTGACTTAGGCTTTCACACTCCTCTTCCAGTACAACTATGGTGTGACAATGTCAGCGCCATATACCTTACATCGAATCCTGTTTTTCATGCTCGCACGAAGCACATTGAACTTGATTATCATTTCGTCCGCGAACAAGTCACAAAAGGTTTCCTCAATGTCAGGTTCATTCCAACGGATGATCAGGTTGCTGACATCTTAACCAAGCCGCTTCCCAGTCTTCGCTTCACTCGACTACGTTCTCGACTTTTGGTCTCACCACGGCATCGGCTTGAAGGGGGGGGGGGGGGGGGGGGGGGGTTAGAGATAATCGTATTATTATCTCTACACTAATTATCTGTATACTAATTAGAGTCTCACTTATTCTATAAGTCTAATTAGGATCAGAGATAATATTCTTATTATCTCTTAGATAATTAGTTATACACAAATAGAGTTGTATTTACATTATACGTCTAATTAGGTATCCTAGTTAGACTACACAACTATACCTGTCATATATATACAATTGATCAATGAAAACCCTAATTAAGGGAAACAATTTTCGGTCACTCTCTCTCTATCGGTCGCCTCTCTCTCTCTAATTCTCTTGTTCTTCACAAACTAATCTTATTCCAACACACATTTCTAGTGAGAAATTTACCAAATTGATATGAACATGCGCGCTTATTTGAACAAGAATTTTAGATCAAGAAATTTACCAAATTCATATGTTAAAGTATCTTAAAGGACATGCTTCAATGGAACTTTTCTATCATTGTCATTCTAAAAGCTTATTACAACAATGATTACTCCTCTGGGGTGATTTAAAGTTACATACTTATAGTGATGTAGATTGCGGACAAACAAGGAGATTAGTGAGTGGTTTTTGCATCTGAGATTCTCTGGGAATTCATTAATCTCATGAACAACAAACAATGTTCCAGATTTCTATTTTTCATGAAAGAATAAACATTTAGACATAAATTGAGGGAGCATTTACAAAGCGGTTTATTGTCAACCCAACCCATTTTCTTACTTGAGAAGATTATTTTTAGTAGCCTCTTACCTACAAATCAAAAGGCTTTGTGTTATCTGAAATGAGTGTTGTTAGAATTCATTACCTGAGAAAGTGAAGATCGTTAAGTTAACTAGTTGTCACAACTTTGACGCTAAATCTAAAGCCTATTAGTAATTGTATTGATTCAGATGTACTCCTCATGTAACATGAATAACACTTCAATCCATTCTTCTCTCTTCATATCCTTTTTTGTTCTACTAAATGTGTCATTCTTGTTTTTTACATATCTTTTTAGTTGAAGTCATAATTTAACAAAAGGTATTGTATGCAATACACTAGTGAGAATATGTTAACAACAATAAATTATAAATTCTTTAACTTTTAAGGAAAAATACAAAATTTAATTTTGTAGGTTTAACCGATTTGCAAAAAAAAAGTTTATATAATTTAAAAGTTTATAAATAGGTGGCTTTCAGAAAAGGTTTATAAACACATGAGTCTGTGCTTTGTGCGTTTATAAGTTCAGAAATTCCGTTAAAAATTGTTGTCACGACTATTTACTTCAAAAGTGAGTGATTTGGAGCAATTAAAAAGACCGACCTAACAAATTACTTAAAATACAAATTCTGACTTTGCAAATTAATTAAATCAGGTATCGTTTAAGTGAAAAATTAACGCACCGATCTTTTAATTACAAATTTCACAAAGAACAAACTCTTATTTGAAATTTTTTAAACTATAACTTATGTTTTGTAAATCCGCTAAACCATTTATTAGCTAAAAAGTGAAAGGATATAATGTAACACCATGTAGATATTGTCCACTCTGGCCCAATTCCAACACCTTGGGCCTCACGGTTTTAAAACGCGTCTGCATGTATTGGATTCACATCTTACTAATAAGCCCCAATCACTCCCTCTCCATTTCCGACGTGGGATTCAGTTCATTCCTGCCCCATCGTCATCCCTTAGGGCCGCTCCTTGCTCAGGCCTTCTACCCCGGCGCCACCCTCTCCGGACCGGGTCGTTACATATAAAGCTGTAGATTTGAATTTGTAATTGGTTATTTGAAAAGTTATATTAATGAAGAAATATATTGAAAAAGACTCACGAGTGGTACTATCTAATTGAGGTGAGGCCACATGTCTACAAAATGGGATACACATGCATAACTCATTTGCTATTTATGACAAATTTTCCTTTTTTTTAATCATTCTCTTAATTTTGAATTTCATGAAATTAATAAATAAATATATATAAAAAAGTCAATAAAAGTTAGGCATAATAAAGTGAACAATATGATATGTGTCAGGATTGGATTTGATTATTCAAAAGCACTTAATTTCTGTTTTGGTTGTTTCTTCAAACAAATCTAAATTATAATGATGGACTGCTAAAGTAAAGTAAAGTTGGAACTGAAAGAAAGAGAGAGAGAGAGATCTTCCATTTAGGAAGCTTGGAATTTGAAATGGTGAAAGCACAAGAAATAGCAGTCTACATCACAGTATGTTGTGTTGGTTTCATCATATCCAAGACAATTATTGCTGTCCTTCTCTACAAGCGATGGAAAACTAAGCATTTTGCTTATCAAGATGATGGTTGGTAACATTAATTAATTCTTTTTGCCTCTTCTTTTTATTTTTTTATTTCCTGTAATGTGAATGATTTCTTTTAAAAAAATTACAGGAGGAAAAATGGTTCTATTCAAGTCAGCAATAATGCAATCTCTGAGTAGTGAAATGGTGTTGAAGAAGACACAAAAAATGAACAACAAGGACATAATTGGATGTGGAGGATATGGAACAGTTTACAGATTAATGGTAAATGATTCGGTTGCTTTTGCTGTTAAAAGACTCGACAGAGGAAGCACAGAGCGAGATCGAGGCTTTCAAAGAGAGTTGGAAGCTATGGGAGATATTAAACACAGAAATATTGTTACTCTTCACGGCTATTACACTGCTGCTCACTATAATCTCCTCATCTATGAGTTCATGCCTAATGGAAGCTTAGATTCTTTCCTCCATGGTATCTTTTCTTCTTTTCATGTATGTCATTTAGATCAAATACCAAAAATAGGATCTATAAGTTTATTTTGACCCTGCAAAACCAAAGTTTTATTATGTAGGAACATCAACGGAAAAAACAAATTTGGATTGGCAAAGCAGATATAAGATAGCTTTAGGTGCAGCAAGAGGGATTGCATATATGCATCATGATTGCATTCCTCACATAATCCATAGAGATATCAAATCAAGCAATATATTACTGGATCAGAACATGGAAGCTAGAGTCTCCGATTTCGGGTTGGCTACTTTGATGGACCCTGACAAAACTCATGTTTCTACATTTCCTGCTGGAACTTTTGGATACTTAGCTCCTGGTACTACCCTAATTCATGCCTAATCTTCTGTTATTCTTTAACTGCTATTGTGCTCAATCATGGTCTTTTTCTGCAGAATACTTTGATACCGGTAAGGCAACTGCAAAAGGAGATGTTTACAGCTTTGGAGTTGTTCTTTTAGAACTTTTGACTGGGAAAAGACCGACAGATGAAGCATTCTTTGAGGAAGGAACTAAGCTTGTGACGTGGGTAAGCCCCGGAAACATGCATACTTTATCTATTCATGAATGTGGTATGCTGAAGTTGAAACCTGTAACAGGTGAAAGGAGTTGTTGAAGATAAGAGGGAAGAGTATGTGCTCGACCATAGCTTAAAGTGCAGTCCGATTGGTGAGATTAACAATGTGTTCAGAATTGCATTCTTGTGCCTCGATTCAGAGCCATCTAAGAGACCTACCATGACTGAGATTGTCAAGATGCTTGAACATGTCAGACCAGACAAGCTTTCAAATGATTTTTGAAGAATGTAAGCAATTATCATTTTGTTGTCTTTAATGAAGAAGAATTGCTTGCTAAATTATAGTTCGGAAAAATACAGAATTTGTTACATGTACTTCGTTCAATGTGTACATTTGGTCCTTGAACTTCAATTTGTTAATAGTTAACCGTCACATCCACCATTAACATCTCCGAGGGTTACCGAATCAGAAGTACAGGATGATTAACTATGACCAATTTGAAGTTGAGACATCAAATATGTTTACTCATTGTATATTGACCAAATTTTGCATTTTTCTGCCAATCAATCTTATTACAAAATCTATCATGCTACCACTAGAAATTAAATGACAATATTTGATTTCTCAAACTCATGTAGTCAAGAAAGTATAGAGTCTTGATATAGCATAAAGTTTTACAAAAAGAACAAATGTGAATGCAAACAATATTGGTAAATGATTTTAAACTTGAAGAGGCCGCAGTAATATTTCACTTGAGATATGTTGCTATCCCATGGGAAACTGAAGCTTTCAATGATGGCGAAACTGTAGCATCTCCAAAAAATACATCAAAAAGAGCAAACGAAACATTTTTGGACTCAATGGTAGCGTCAACACTGGAAGGCATCCCATCTGATGAGATACAAATCTGAAAACCAAAAGAAATAGCTATCTGAAATTAGCACAGAGGATGGAGAAAGAGAATTAACTTTATCGAATTAAAGAAAAACTGATTACTAATTCTTGTACATGCATCCGATATGGGAGTGTTAACCAGATTCGAACTTACCAGCATTCTTGAGGAATCCAACCATGTCAAGAATATGAAAGTTCCTTTTTTAAGAGGTTGACCTTCGAAGATGCTGCGAAATGTTGACAGAGCAGACTCATCAACTGGAGTTGGCCCTTCAATTCTTGGAGAAACAGCGTCATCTAATGCATCCCAAAAGGTTTTACCATCCACGTCTCTCACTAGAACAATCTGTAGAGATTTTTCTGCAGAAGCTGCATTTGCAGAAACTTGAATGAACATATATCAATCTACTCTGCCCCTCAATACTAGTGAAAAGTGTGATAATTTTCTTTACGTACCTTGAAAAATTGTGCTAAATAAGGCAGGATTCTGCTGCAACTCAGAGGCTGATTTCCCTTTCCAACAAGTCAGTGTACTTAACATGGATTCATTAGCGTATAGTCCTGCAGCATACACCTTAACACCAATGATAGCAAAAACCTTCTCCCTATATCCTGAAATAACCGCAGATCATCATTATTACAGCGCTGTGGAAACTCTACTATAAAAGTTACCTATTTGTGCTTTATTTCTGCTCTCCTGGTTATGATACTATGAGCATTTGTACATATAGAGTTCCATCAATATTTCCTTCCTGGAAAAAGGTTCATACTTAGAAAATTACCTGTTCCAAGTAATGCTAATGAACTTGAGCACCCCGGCAAGCTTAAAGATGTCAGAAACTTCACTTTGGTTGTGGGTTCTTCTACATAATCTGTACTTCCAACTGCTGTAATCCAATAAGAGTTGGAAAAGAGCTATTCACAATTTGCTCATATAACAAACTTAAGATAACCTTAACACGGATCAATATGTTGTTGTGTTGTGTCCACAACTAGAAAACATTACAACTGAGGGTGAGAGTGGAATTAGTGATCTATCGAGTTCTTGTGCCATAAAAATCATCAATGATTAACAAATGTCCTAACATTGATTAAAAAACAAAAAATTGCACTTCATTGCCAATAATGGCAAAATATAAGAAACCTTAATTGTCTTTAGAAACAAAAATTTAGTTTTATAGATACTTCAGTATGAATGTTACAGACAACAAGCTATATGAACTTTTTTGAAAAATGATCTATTATAATCCTAGCAGAAAAGATTGATCAATTGTATAGGTTAAGTCAACTTTGTGGCTATGTTCATCTTCTTGAAAAATTGAATGTTTAACGCTTGCTTTGACTATCAATGAGCAATTTCTGCATTTATCTATTGAGCCATGTCTCATAAAAAACTCGTATCATGAAAAAGGATGAACATCTGGTGCTCAAATATGTTTGAAAATAAAATGCAATATACTTAATATGGGATATGCTTCAGAATTTGTACGGGTATATAATCGACACAATAAAGTTGCTTAATTGAGCAAGGTAATTGAAAGCTGATGCAATTTCAGTCATGCATGACAAATCCTAATATTTGAAAAACTGCATATACAGAAGTTAGTGGCATATTAACAGCTTGGTGTAGCTCATGAGTGCCTGTGCCTCCGTTACCAACTTAACCAAAATAAAGAAAAAGGGAAATAACAGGTTGTGTCCTAATCTTTTACCAAATACTTATTTTCTGTCTCATTTTCATTTTTGCAATTGGTGTTCTATTAAAACTTTGCAGAACCCTTATTGAGATGGTATCTACTTAGGAGAAAGAAAGAAATTTTTTTTTTTCTTGAAATTCAGTATGTATGAAATTTCAGAAACAATAAAATTTAAAAATGAGTTTTGTAGAGAGGAGAGTAGGGTTTTGAGAAATTAGTCTTTTGGGTCTCAGCTTAGGCTTGAGAAGTGGCTTTGCCCTGTGGGAGCAGAAGTTGTTCTTCTGTTCATTTATCTTCCTTTGTGTGTTCTTTCTTTGTTAGTCTTTTCCTAAATCTCTGTGTACTGATCTTAGTTTTCACAGAAGTCATCAATAGAAATCTATTTTCTTATTTGTTTGTGTTCAGTTGAACTGTTCTTTATCAGTGTCCCAGATGTAAAAATTACTCAGATCCATTACAGATTTCAACTTAAGGTTTTCCAGAACTTAGTATGGCTTATAGTACACTAACTGACAAAGAAATGATAAAAACAGAATAACCTTGTTCAACATGTAAGGAAGGTGTCATTGATAATAAAAGCTATTCTTGGATCCTACCAATCAGCTTAAGCTTTTCAGGTTAAATGGTTCCTTGGCATTGCCATGGAATAGGCACTAGTTCATCATTAAGTCCTATTCTTTATTTCCTAAGGTGAGTCAGCCTTCAACATGGGTCGTTGAGTCAATTTACCCAAAAGAACTTTGAGTATCAAGTTAGTCTTTCAAGTTTTTTTTCTCTTTAGTCCAAAAGGATATGTGCTAATATCAGAAAATAACATGTTATATATTGACATGTGCAACTTTTGAACTAATTTGACTAAAAAGCCATGCTATAAACTAAATTGCAACTGAAATTTCATTTTGGCAGGGCAAGTTGAAAGAACAAAATGACCTTTATCCTTGAATATTAGCTTTGCAAACTCAAAAAGGTTTCATTGAGCATGAACATCAAGTAAGATTGGAAATTTGATCAAACATATTGTTGAGTGGAAAAAACAAGCATGCCCATTACTTGTCCTAGTTCCATTTTATCCCTAAATTTGGTTTACAGAAGTACAATTGGTTCTGGCTCTAAACTAAAGTAAGCATTCATCAGTTATTTACTATGCAAGAGATACAGGACATTACTTAATTATTAGTGAAAGTGGGTAAAACTAAAGAAAACATTGTAATGAATACAAAGATTAACCATAAGGCAGACCATTAAAAGTGTGACTGATAAAGATATTCAGAAATGCAGCAAATTGACAATCCACCCAATAATCCGCATACAGTCAAGAACAGCTTGAAATTCTAATTATTATCTTTTTGAGACTGAAAACTTACCAACAATGACAACAAAGCCTTAGTCCCCAAAGGATTGTGGCTAACATAAACCATCCTATAAAAAATTCTCTAGCTCCACTCCTTTTTACAGGCAGCTATATTTTACTGGATCCCCAATAAACTCCTAGTCACCGTCTTCCAAGTTTGCTCATACAATAGATGTAACCCTATGTCTATCCTAGTTATTTCATTACTCACCAGATACTTTTCTCCACACGTCAAGAAATCATCCATGAGAAACAAGAAGTAAAATTACTATTTAAAAAAAAAAAGTAATAATGGAGGAAAAAAATGAAATTAACCTGGAGAAGATGAAGAAGAAGAAGCCTTGAAATTAAGATGGGTAAGATAGACGGGGTGGTGGTTACGGAAAGAGGGGAATGAGGATAAGGGGGAGAAAGAGTTTGTTTTGCAGAATGGCATAAGCAAGTGTGGAGATTCACATGAAAAATTGAGTGTGGAATTAGGAGAAACAAGTGTTGAAGAAATAGTCGCAACCTGCATTTTTATGTTTATTTGTGTTGTGTGACAATTCTGGATATGAAATTATGGTTTTTCAGTAATTAGGAGTCTCCTTGATGTTCCTTCTCTGTTCCCGTTCTCCCATAAATTAATTGCCTTATTGGATCTCACTAACATCAAAGTTTGTACATAATTTCCAATTCGGTAGTTCATGCCCAACCTACTCAAAACAAATTATATTGCCAAATGAAACCATTATTATTATTATTCGAAAAAAATACAACATGAATAAAAGTTCACATATATACAATATTCATACAAAAAATAAAAAAAATGTTTTTTCATAGTTTGTTACATTTTTCGGTTCAAGACTCGTGAGAACCTCTTTAAAGCTTTCAAACCTGTAATCTATCTTATGGAGCTTAATGTCCTTAACTATTTAAAACAACCTTCATTAATAAGACTTTTTTTTTTATTCCTACCAAAAAAAAGATTTTTTTTACTATAAGAATTAAAATGCATAAAAGTATATATATTTTTATAAATAAAATACAATTTCTTTAATTAAAGAAAATAATGCGTTTACATAATAAGAAATAAATGTGTTTATACTATTAACTTTTAGAATTCAATCGTTGTAACTATAGTTATTTTTTTTTGTAATTATATTTATGATGATGATAATTATACATGAGTTGTTCTTGAATTTGTAAAAAAAAAAAATTGAGTGTTTGTTTTAGCTTTTTGGAATAATTTTTAACATTCCACTTTAAATCGTTGGAAAAATACTATTTGGCAGGTTTATATAATAGCAACTTTAACTTTTTTTTTATGAAAACAACGTTTCTTTCATGAAAAACTCTTTTTTGAAACTTTTCATATAATCTTGTTAGTAGTTATTTAATTTTAACAAATTTATCTCGTTTATTTTCCATAAAACACATTTTTTAACGTCATTCCTATCAATATAATATTATTACTAAAAAATCAATAAATTATTATTTCTAAATTTTATTTAGTTATTTAAGTTATTTTTTCTAATTTTTCGTTGTTTGTTTAGGAAAATATTTTCCTTATGTTTTAGTGTTTGTTAGGAATCTGCCCATAGTCATGAATAAATATTGACATTATAATTTGTTCAATCTTTTTTAAAACTAAAGGATTCTCAATTGGAGTTCGACGATTAGGAAAAGATCTTCTCCTCCTACGATTATTGATGTTTCGTATTTAGACTCAATGTATAGACACCGTTGGAACAACAAGATGTAGTGGATGATTCAGAGTAATATGATATTCTTGATTCAACGCTCCGAAAATAGTTCATCTATGTTTTCTTACGACCGAATCAAATTGCTCTTCTGGCAAGTGATATATTAGTTTTAACATGGTACCTTGTATACATATAGGTTATTTAGCGAACACTTTTTTTTTAACAATAATACATAATAAGAACTTATCAAATTTACTTACCATTGTATCCAATTATACTCATGTTAGTGTCATCCATAATCTAGTACATTTAAGATAGTGATTTGCTTCATACCGCCCCCTTATTTCCCACATACCGCCCCCAAATTACACTTTTACCCTTCCCCTTTATATTTGAAAAATTAAGTTCAAATACACATTCTAACTCCCAAACACATTAATTCAAACCCGAAAAAGAACCCGAACTAATTATGGCTGGACGTGGAGGTAAAGGAAAAGCAGTAGGGCTCATTCCGGTATGTGAATTAACTTAAATGTGTTTTTAAATTTTTTTTTTTTTAGTTTTCTGTCCCGAAAATCGGGACAGATTTTTGGTTGGATTTACTCATGGCGGGTCCAGGACCCGCCATGAGTAAAAGCATGGCGGGTCCAGTACCCGCCGTCCTACTAATACTGGCGGGTATCTGGACCCGCCATGCTGTAATGGCCGGCGGGTCCTGGACCCGCCATGGTCTGAATGACGGCGGGTCGTGGACCCGCCCCGCTATGAAATTTGGTGTTCTGTCCCGATTTTCGGGACAGACAACGAAAAACTAAAAAAAAAAAAAATTAATAGTTAGCATATTGTTTTTTGAATTTTAGCATGTTGTTTGTAGAAATATGTAGCGTAATTTTTCGTAGAACTTTAGCGTGTTGTTTTTAGAAATATTTAGCGGATTATATTTATAAAATTAGCTTGCTGTTGAATATTTATTTTCCAGCGTGACATTGGAGAGGGTTCCGGACATCGCCATCCTTCCTTACGTGGCGTCACAGCCTCTCGACGGAGGGAACGAGGAGCAGAGAGGCTCATGGCGGATGCTCAAAGGGCGCACGTGACAGTGCAACGGTCCATGAGTGACGATGATGACTATGTTACCATGGATGATGGTGGGGATTTTCCCGAGAGCGACCCTAGCCCTGTTCGTCGGGCGACGAAGGGGAAGGGTGGTCGTGCCGAGTCATCTGGTAAATAATTTACATTTTTCTCATAATTTTTTTTATTAATTTACTTTACTATAGAAAAATTGTTTAAATGTTATACGTCTAATACTATTGTAGGGAGTAGTAAGCGCTCGAGGAATGTTGTAGACGATGACTGGATTGTGACGGATCCGGTCCCCGGTGGACCAATTGATGGTACTGTGATTCCCAGCTTCTTGGGACATGTCGCTTCTACCATATGGATCGGACAGCTGAGGCCGAAGCTCAGGGGCCACACTAGAGGGACATTCTGCCGGAGATTGAATGAGTGGTATAAGAGCGCTCGTCCAGAGGTCAGGGCGCTTATACGGGGATCACAACTAGCACACCTCCCATCTACCATGTACACACACATTGATATGCCCCTTGTTGGAAATTAAGGCTAAGGTATAGCAGCGGAAATATAAAATTTTTAGCCTATTTCCTTTTAACTATAGGATCCGTTAATCGTTATTTCATATAAAGAGGGATAAGAAGGAATACTTTTCGATGAACAATCTACCGTTGTTAAAGAAGCGCCCACAATTCTTCTCCGAGATTCCAACCACAAAGTATAACACGGTGAGGTTAAGATGAAATCAACCCTTGTGAGATGCAACCAAAATAGATTGCCTCTAATTAACCAACACAAGATCAAAGAGAAAAGGAGATGAATGAGATTAATCAATTGACGGAAGCCGTATGAATTCTTGTCCACGAACTAGGGGATGCGAATTCACTCTCTCTCTCTTAATGTAGGTTTCGAAATTCACATAAAGGGGAGTTAGGAGGCTTAGTCAAAATTCTCATAAGGAGGGGGTATATATAGTCGCTTGTATCTAAACCCTAGTTAGATAGGAATAGGTTACTTAATAGGAATTCCATTCGGAATAGGATTCCTAATTATTATCTTATAATATATCAAATACATTTAGGATAATAATAAATAACCTAATTGGATAATAATAGGAGTATATTAATCTAATTAAAACTCCTAACTTAATTATCTCTTAATTAATTTAATTCACAAACCTAATCAAATTAGGATTAATGGAATTAAAATAATTCCTTATTTCTATATATAAATTTCGGCCCCCTCCATTTAAATGGGCCTTACTGGGCTCAATTGGGCTTTCATCTATTAATCACATCCATCTCTCTTTTGGTTCCAAGTCTTATGTGTGATCCATTAGGTTCTTACTACTTCTGGCCGTATGCAACTATTAAATTAATTTCTTCAAGAATTATATTTAATCCTTACATAACGGAATGATGTACTGAGTATGTTATTGGCAAGTCTGTAATCATTCCCCCAGAGTCCGTTAAGAAGACAGGTTGATTCTGTCGTTAACCCTTCCGTATTAGTTACAATATAATTCGATCCTTTATCAACTATATCCTTGAACTGAATCTTATGACTATGGGTGATGTCAAGTCACATATAGCGAGATGTTCATTTTACTTGTACAGGCCGAGTCAACTCAAATAGATAGGTTAAGTGAAATCTGTATTTCTACTCTTAAGCTATCACCTTGCAAGGATTTAGAGTCGAGTCTTCCACAAGCGATCCTTGGATATATCTCCCATTAATCGGGAGTGATAAATGCTCAATCCAATGTATAACTACCCTGACATTACTTCCTGTGACACCCAACCTTTGCAGTTCACACCCCAGAGTCATCTCTGTTAAGGATCGTGGGACCACAGGATCAAAGTCTCACATTCAGTAATTCAGGATGACCAATTAACATTCCTTTGAGTCTGAGGATTACTTATACCTATTAATACCAATGAGATGAACAGGTGACAAGGATGAATCTACCCATCCTGTTATCTCAAATCGGATCCCCAATCCTAATGAACGACGTTTCATCGGATCTATGTAACTGTCCAGATATCTATATATATGAAGCTTGTGAGATCAGCTTTTTGTTGGACAGAAGACATTGTTAGATACAAGTCTCAACAGTGATATATCAATCCTAAACATATCACTTGACTTGGGGTGGTTTTAAGTTTATTAGTTTATTATAAAGTTTTGTCTCACTTCATGTTTGTATGAACACTTTATAATCACTTTAAACAAACTTACGGATTTCCTTTTATTAGACTTTATTTAGTGCTTAAAAGGGATTGCCTTTATATAGTTATAAAACATATATCTCATTAAAACAAATGATATAAAGAACAATTCATTTGCATTAAGTTTGTATCCTGCAATAATTGTTTATAGGACACTAAACCCCAACACCCATTGTATGTGCTTTTGTGGAGCGGTGGCAGCCAGATACGTCATCATTTCACATGCCATTTGGGGAGATGACGATTATGCTGCATGACGTCTGGGAGATTCTACGCATCCCAGTGGAGGGGCGACTGGTGTTTGATAGCACTGGTGGGGAACAGCTTCAGTCGGTAGTGATGGAGTTGTTTGGGGTGACTAGAAATGAGCTGCTGGCTACCCATTGGCAAGGTGGCGGGGTATTCTGTAGTTCAGTTGTCTCTTTATGCTCTGTAGGTCGGATGTCTGAGTTTGAGGCTATCGGGTGGATGTTTTTGATGTTCGGTTCCACCTTGTTTATAGACAAGAGTGGCGGCCGAATCCGACCCGCGTGCGTACTAGAGGTGCAGGATGGGGTAGAGGATGTGGCTGGCTACTCCTGGGGCACAGCTACACTAGCATACCTATACCGGCAGCTAGGTGTTGCTAGTAGAGGAGATTGTGGACAGATAGCGGGTTGTTTGACTCTTTTGCAGGCATGGATATACGAGTATTTCCTGTGTTTCAGACCTCGGCGAGAGGGACTCCCACCCCATCCGGACGCAGCCTGAGCTCGTATATGGGTCCCGACACAGCAGCCCAGGACAGAGACTCGTTTGAGAGATTTGCGTCGCCGTCTTGATAGATTGACAGCGGCTGTAGACACCGAGTCGGAGGACCTGTGATGAAAACCTGAAAACAAGACGGTTGAAGCGATTGATTCCGAAAGTTTTGAAAAAATATATAAAGAATAATAAGCGAAGGAAAATCGGCGGCACGGGACGTGCGCTCGGCGTCCGTCGGACGCACCGCGAGTGGCACTCTCTCGACGTCCGAGCAATGCCCGGGTCCGGTGGCACGGTGCGCGCTCTCGTGGGCCGCTGAGCGCACGCGCCCGGTAGCGCAAAGCGTGCGTTCGGCGGCCGCGATGTGTGAGCGTCCAGCAGCGCAAAAAAGGGCTCGGCGGCCGCGGGGTGCGCACGCCCGACGGCGCGAGGCACGCCTCGAGGGTCGTCGGGGCGGGCGTCCAACCACGTCGGACGAACGCCCGACGACCGTTGGGCGAACGCCCGACGAAGGTCGGGCGCGGGTGCCCAACCTTGTGTTGGGCGCTCGCCCAACGCCGTTGGGCGATCGCCCAACGATTGTTGGGCGGCCGCCCAACTCTTGTTGGGTGGCCGCCCAACAAGGTTGGGCGGTAGCCCAACACAAGGTTGGGCGGCCGCCCAACCCCAATGGGCGACGCCCAATTTCCTTTGGGCGTCGCCCATTGGTCCGGGGACCCGTTTGCCTATAAAAGGCACGGATCCCCATGCAAAAAAGGGGGAGGGGATTTTTTGGATAGCTTTCTCACTCTAAACATTTTTAGAGAGAGAGTGATTTTTTTTGAGAAAAATATTTTTTTTTCTCAAAAATTCTAAATTTCCTAAAGTTCAATTTTTACTAAATTTTCATTAAAAACGGAAGATCGTGGTTCGTGGAATCAATCGGCTTCGACTGTCAGATACCGAATTTAAGGTATTATCCGAGGACTAGACTCTCTTTTATTTTATTTTATTTATCTTCCTCTCCTATTTATTTTTATGTTATAGTTTTTATTGATTTAGTTATTTATTTATGTTGTCACATTTTATTTAATTAGCGTATTTATTTAATTTTCATCTCGTGTTGAATAAAATTCGGTTTTGTTTTAAAATAAAAAACCTCGTTTTGATATCCCAATACGAGCCGTGATCCGATAAAAAGGTAGTTCGGGTATCGAAAACGTTGTAATTATAAGTTTTTAATTTAAAAGAAATTTCTAAATAATGTTTTGAAATAAAAAACGTCGTTTAGGAACTTCCGTTTTCGACTATGATCCATCTTGGGTAGTTCGGAAATCCAAAACGATTGAATTAGATTTAATTTAAAGCTTTTGAATAAATCTGGAAACATTTAGGAGTGCTGCTGTAATTTATCCATTCTGTCACTAAAGGCCGTTTACCGACGGATTTTCCGTCGGTAAATCTACCAGAACGTAAAAAATGCCATTTCAGTCCCTTTTTCCTAACTTTTAAGCTTTTAATCTTTAATATATATATGTATAATTATGTAATATATGTTTTTCAAATTATTTTGGACCTTTAGCATATATAATTATTTGATGATATTTGTATACCATTTTTTATACTATTTTCTAAATATAAGTATAAATATGTATATGTATTTCCTTTTTTTAGGCTATGTTTTAAACGATAGTTATTTGATATTTTGAGAAATAATTGATAGACATTAGTATATGTTATTTTTGGTATTTAAAACTATATTAGTTATGTATATATATATAGTGTTGGGATATTTGGGTTATTTTGTTGATTATTGAATGAAATTATTTTTGGGTAAATGTTATTTTCTTATTCATAAGATTTACTTATTATTTTCACATTTTTTTTTGTATAAATGTGTTGTACCTATTATTTTCATATACATATAGTTTCTTTTGTGTTAATTCTTACTTTCATATCTTCCTTTTTTGATTTAAATGTATATATATATATGTCTAAATTATTTTCTTTATTCTTTTGGCCCATTCATGGGTCCATGTTCCAAATAAGTATTATTTGAGTGTGAATATTAGTTTAAAGGGGTTTATTATTGTAATTGTAATAAGTAGAGAATCCATTAAGGAAAAAGGGGGAAAATAAATCACAAAAAGAGTTTTCAATTTAATTATTTAAACTAAAAGGTTTTTTAGAGATTCTTAATGTAAATAAATAGTGTTTTCTTGACATTTCAAATCGTTTCTTAAAACATCACGCTTTAAAACCTTAGTCCGTTCCAAACGACGGATTAAGCGAGCCTTGTAATTAAAATCGTTTTCATTGTAAATAATAGAGTTTTGAATCGTTTTCTTAAATGATTTGTACAAAATAAAATTGACTTGTATGTTTAAACCACGTTTTCTCATCAAAGGTTTTTATCTCAATGTTTTCAAACCTTCGAGTCGTTCCAACGACGATTCGGGTAAACTTCATCAAACGGGGTTTTAAAACGCACCTAAATCGTTCCAACGGCGATTAAGGTGCGAACCATGTAAATAAACTCGTTTTGGGGGAACAAGTTAGTGTAGAATAAACACACGACATGACTTTTAAATACGGTTGTAAATAAACCACTTCTTTCTCCCCCCTCTCTATGTATGTATAACATAAATGGGTGATTCATTACTAATATGGCTTTTCAATAATATATGCTCAAAACGGTTTCAAAAAAAGAGAAAGAAAAGGGTTTCAAATGAATTTTAAACTTAAAGAAGTATACGATTAGTCCGTTATCGCCTAACATGCTGAGTAGGAGGCCGGTGGTTCATAACCGGGCGATGTCGGGGTGCCTAGTAGCCTTTCTCCGGAAAGGAGCTAGCCTTCTCGGCTCATACCTAAGTTTCCCGAACCCACACCGGTCTCCCGCAAGGGATCGATGTTCATTTTCCCATTCGTGGGTGGCGACTCTTCCATATCTCCGAGCTCCGGTCCTGCCGAGCAGCTTGATTCCACGATTGGTTGCTTTCGGCGCCAATCACCGCTTACGTCGCCATGAGGTTGTCCACCCCCCGGTCCGCCCGGGAGATTAGGCCGCGGCACCTCATCTAACAAGTGGCGACTCTGCTGGGGAAGCGAGAAATTTGATTCCGGAAGGCGTGTATTAAGCCCTTAACGGGGACGGATCGTTTTACTTATTTTCGTATGCATTCATGTGCATTATTGCAAACCCTTTGGGTAATTTCCACGAAACCTCTAGCGAGAGTCCATTCGTCGCTCGAAAGAGGCTAGTGTAAGTTCCCCCTTACAGTAAGGCGCCAGAGGGTCCCCATCCATTCGTTAGGGGCGAATCTGTGCGGTCCTGTGAGGTCCCGCGGTCAGCCGTGTCAGCATATAGTAGCCTTAGAAGTTTCCATAGGATTACCCGTTACTATTTTTGATGTGATAAATGAATCAGTTCGTGTTTTCAAACCGCCATGATACGTGTCTAATCCTAAAGTATGTAAAGAAAATGAGACGATGCGTTAATATATACTTATGAATCGACATACTAATTACCCTAAAAACATTGAAACAATTTGAACTAAAGACGACTTAGTTACCTCGTATGAATGAACATGTGCGACCCGCATTGTCCCTTTCGGTGTCCCGACGAAGGCACGTGTTCAGGAAATACGTTATGACGTAAGCACGTATTAGTATGAATCGGTTCGGTGTTAAGGATAGTTACATTTCGATACAAAAGACTATATTAACAGTAGCCGTTATTCACATTCTTTAGATAAATTGGGATAAAACGAGATCACGACGAAACGAAAACGAAGAACATTTCTATCTTGAACGACCCTGTCGTAACGTAAAAAGTTTCACACAAGTAGCCCGTCCCTTCCGAATAAAAGATGAGCTTTTACGTTATGCCTCGTGTCGTTCTTAAGAGAAATGGATGTGTCCGCAAAGGTGACTAAGAAAATAAAAGAAAAGAAAAATGAACTAATCGACCAAAATCATTCCGAGACTACGATATATATCAATCCCGAGGGTAGTTAAAGAAAATAAACCAATGTCGTTGAATACGTGCCTCGGACGAGTGTATACCCCGTTTAAAATCTCGAAGCCGAATTAAGCCAAACCATATAATTGCACCATATGGACGAGACTGCGGGTTTTGACTAACGACTCGATCATTTCGACCGTTACCAAAACTGCAAGAAATATGGCCCGATATACGTGTTTGCTTAAATTCGCGCCTAAAGGAAAGAAAACGGTGGTATCCTCGCTTCGAACAAACACGCGATTTAACGAAAGGTGGGTTTTCTATAACCACACTAAGATGATATATCCCGTAGGATTGAGAAGAACAACGAACTGTTGCTAGCCGAAAGGTTACCGTGCGCTCAAAATAAGACTCGCCGTCTTTTCACGTAGCTAAAATGAGCAAACGGATCCTCGACGCTAAGAACAAACGCGTTACGCGATGAGTCCGTTCCCTAAAATAAAATCCAAAAGTGATTCCATCACTAAATAAACACGTGGTTACGTCTCTCGATAGATCTAAAAGATCCCGTTGTAATCCAAAAATCGAGACACGAACCCACGCGAACAAAAGGGAACGAATCATTGACAATAACGAACGATTGGACTAGAAGAATAACTCGTACCACGTCTAAAAACTGAGATGCGCTCAAAGGGAGTCAAAACCCGAATTAATGCGTCTCGCGAAAGGACAAAAGACGAGTTATTCCGAAAGGACAATCCGCTTGGTCGATATCTTAGTCACTGAACGTTGGTACGTCAAAACGAACTGTGCTGTATGGTGAATGATTTATTTTTCCGCAATAATCGACGGCATCACGCGTCCCTTGGACCGCAATGTGAGCCCCAAACCAAAATCCTAGAAAAGAGACCTGGACCAACGAGTGTGTGGAGGAATAAGGGTGGAAGAGAGATGTTGTGATACGTGTAATTAGACTAACGTTTGTTCTTCTTATCTTATATATCTGTAAAATAAATAAACGCACACACCACGAATCATGCATATAAAATCATGCATACATACTAATGGATACCGTTCGCGCAGACGTCATCATTAAGCGGTTGTGGTTTCGCGAGAGTAATCGGCTTGTCAGACAGTTTGATCAGCTACGAGTAGACAGTTCAGAATCAGTAGTTGTGGCTTATGAATCATCTTCGTCTGGGTATACTCAGTCTTCCGTCAGTATGTCTGCGACCGATGAGAAAGTGGCTGAATTGGAGAATTCTGTGAACAATATCAATGATCAGCTGGCCGCGATCTTGGCCCAACTAGCTGAGTTAGCACTGAAGGACAACAAGAGTGGTAGTAAGCGTGCTGAGAATGAGGTGAACGATGGTCCTCGCTTTGGGAATGAGGAGGATTATCAGGATTATATCCGAAAACAGTTAGAGAAAGAGAAAGCTAAGGAAGAGGAGTGGATGCAACACATCACACAGGAAGTACAGGACTTGCGTGGAGGAAGTTCCGGGAGTCAGGACTGTTATAACTTGAAGAATTGTTTATCGGCAACAGCTTTGCCTCTGAAATTTCGTCTCCCTGACATGAAAAAGTTCGATGGAACGGGGGATCCCACTGCTCATATGAATCAGTATGTTGCTGTGATGAAGCACACGATCCTGACTGAGGATCAAGTCTTGGGGCTATTTAACACCTACCTAGAGGGGGCTACCCTCACATGGTTCCATGCATTGCCGGTGGTGACAAAGAGGGATTGGAAGGAATTAGCGAAGTCATTCATCGCTCAGTATAGCTTTAACACCATGCTTGAGGTCACTTTGAAAGAGTTAGAGAGCACTAAGCAACAGGTTGGGGAATCCTTTTCCGATTTTGTGAAAAGATGGAGGGCTAAGGCCGCAGTGATGAAACAAAAACCGCTCGAGCAGGATCAGATCCGAATGGTGGTTGGCAACACGTTGCCGTATATCAAGAATGAGTTGCGGTATATGCCATTTACTGATTTCAATCAGATGTATAGTTGTGCCTTGACTGTTGAAGGGGATGGGGAGCCAAAGAAAGCCTATACCAAGTGGACGAAGTTTGGATATAGTGCCGGAGGGCCTAGTGCGAGTACGAAATCCGCAGCAGTGAAAGTGGTTGATCTTAATGCTATTGAAAAGAGGCGGTTCACCAAGTTCGATCAGACCTACGCAAAGGTTTTTGAGCGTCTGCAGAAAAAGGGATTGTTGAAAGCCCTTACCCCGTATAACAAAGCTCAACCTACTCCGCAGATACAGGCTAGAGGGTATTGTGAATTCCATAGCAGTTATGGGCATACAATTGAGAATTGCGAGAGGCTGAAACACGAAATCCAGGATTTAATCGAGGAGAAAAAGATAGCTGATCCTTTGTCAGCGAACCCTTCCACTAGGCGTAATCCATTGCCTAATCATAGGGTGAGCATGATCGGAGTTGGCTTGATGGAATGTGTAGTGATGGAATCCTTCGAGGAGAACGTAGAGGAGTTGTTGGACTCCGATGAGAAGAATAATGTGGGAAATGGTCTGTATGTGTGCTTCCTTGGTGAAGAACAAGAGGATGAACTAATGGATGAAGGGTCGGACGGTGGAGCACCGTATGATGAAGATAGTGCCGAAGAGACCGGGGAAGGGTCGTCTCGGACTATTGTGCCAGAATTGGGTCTGTTTAGTGGTGGAGAAAACCCCGAGGTGCACTTGCGTGAATATATGCGCGATATGTTTGTCGAATCCTTCGGAGTGGATGAGATTGCTCAGTGGTTTCACCATTCGCTGATAGGCGAGCCTTTGGAATGGTTCCACTCATTACCCGACTCTTGCAAGCATGATTGGGATCAATTATCAGATTTATTCTTAGAAAAGTACCAAAGAGCTGAGGATAGGGCCGCAGAGCGCTTCGCAATGTAGATTGGACCTATCAAGCGTCCGCTACCGAGGGTTAGCAAATATAATGGCAACAAGGACCCTATGGAGCACCTTCACTTCTACTTGTCGGCTATGGCGCCTTTGAGTTTTAAAGAGGAAGAGATCACTAGCTTGTTTTGCAATTCGTTGATGGGTGAACCGTTAATGTGGTACATGTCGTTGCCAATGTATGTCAAGACCGATTGGGCAGCAATGACGAAGAGATTTATCAAGGAGTATACAGTATGGATGCTAGCAGAGCAAACCCCTGATTCTCCGTCTTACCAAACACCTGATGCGGTGTTAGCAATGCCTAGGTATGGTGGATACCAGGATCCTGTGGAGCACGCGAGGTTATTCCGCAATCATATGTATGACGCCGGATTTCCGCAATGTGAGTTGCATGAACATTTTCTGGAAACCTTGATGGGTGAAGCCTTATTGTGGTATCAAGGCCTATCAGAGGAGGAAATGGGTCATTGGGTACCGCTCAAGAGTGCCTTTGTGGCAAGATATGAGATGTATATTCCATGGACGGGATCCATGGAGGATCTGGATAGGATCAGGCAGTTCCCCGAGGAACCATTTGTGGACTATGCTAGGAGGTGGAGGCACCGTTATGAGCAGTGTCATGAAACAATGAGCGATAAGGTGCAGCTTATGTGCATACAACGAGGTGCTATTCCGTTGGCCGCCAGAAGGATGGGCATAGTGTCCCTCCGGGATTATGATGAGTTAATAGGTTGGGCCTTGTATGGATCGGCGGATCGCTTTTACTTGAATCCGAATGTTCCTCACGTCATGGATTTAATGGTTGTGGACATTTGGGAGAGTTCTTCGGACGAGGAAGATGCCAATCAGAGGGTTCCTATTAACATTTGGGATGAATCGGATGATGAGCCAGAAATCGCCGTCATGACAAGGTCAGGGCGAGTGGCCGAGGGGAAGGCACCTATGATAGAAACAGAGATTGGAGAAGGGTCGGCTCCTAAGCCCGATGACCAAGTTCTTGAGCAGTTGAAGAAGACGCAAGCTAAGTCCACAGTCTGGGAAGTCTTATGCCATTCTAAGTACCATCGTGAGAACCTGATGAAAGAGTTGCAGAATCTGGTTATTTCCACCGATACTGAGCCGGCAGCGCTAGTGGGAGCAATTATGGCCCGAAAGAAGGCTGAAATCACATTTGCTGACGAGGATCTCCCAGAAGAGGGGAAGGCTCACAATAAGCCTTTGTATATCCGAGCGGAAATCAACGGAAAGAAGACTAGCTGTGTGATGGTCGATGATGGATCGACTATTAATGTTTGTCCGTTGAAACTCTTGTCGAAGTTGGGAGTGGAGAGGGGAAACTTGACACCCTCTGAAACTGTGATTAGAGCATATGATGATAGCCGTAGGCATATTGAAGGAGTCTTTAAGGCCAAGTTGAAAGTGGGGCCGCATGAAGAAGAAACTGAGTTCACCGTGCTGGATATACCGGTAACCTTTGCTGTACTGTTGGGACGCCCTTGGTTCCATAAGCTGGGAGGTGTGCCCTCCACGCTCCACCAAATGATTAAATTCCCCTTCGGGGAGGAGATAGTGACAATTAGAGCTGAGAAATTGAGCTCGGTGGCAGCATTGGGAATTGAGCCTCAACTTTTCTCCGGATTCCAAGTCTCCGGGATTTACGAATCAAGCATGACCACCGACATGGTGAAGATGATGAAGGGAGGTTTCATCCCAGGAATGGGCTTAGGAGCACACCATCAGGGGTTGCCAGAATTTCCGGATTTTAAGAGTCAGAAAACCCGGAGGGGTTTGGGATATGAGCAGGGAGGTCCATCCAACGCAAGTGGCGAAGGAAAAGTGGGCTTGAGGAAGTACTTCGTGAACGAGGGGCATGGGAAGGCGTATTCAGGGACCCCCGAGGCATGGACTAGCACAGAAGGGAAGATTCTGCCAGGGTTCGAAATCTTCAATGATGTTGCCGACTGGGGCAAAGGAAAGGCGAGCTGCTTTGTCGAGGAGATTATGATGCTGGATTTGAATGTCGAGGAGCAAGTCATCACCATTGAAGCAACTACGAGAGCGGTGGACGAGCCCAGTACCTCCAAGGTTCATGAGGAGCCCGAGAACCCTGATGATGAAAATTGTATTACCGCTTTGTTTGAATCAGATGATGTAATCACCCATGCTATCAATGAAATGAATTCTGATTTTGCTTACTTGCTTGATGTTGATCATGATCATTCCATGCATTCTCATTCATATAACATGCCTACATTTGAAATCAATACGATAGAAATGTCAACTTTCAATCTTGGTACGGATGAAAATCCTAAACTTATACAAATTGCTCAAGCCTTAACTATTGAAGAGAGAAAAGAATTTGAGAGAATAATTAAAAAATACGAAATTGTATTCGCTTGGACATACGAAGACATGCCTGGAATTGATCAATCTATCGTAACTCACCGCATTCCAACTTATCCCGAAGCAAAGCTCGTAAAGCAGAAGCTCCGACGTATGAGACCCGAATGGGCAGATAAGATCAGAGAGGAGGTGAAGAAGCAGTTAGAAGCAGGATTCATCGAAGTGATCGACTATCCCCCTTGGGTCGCAAATGTGGTACCAATTGCGAAAAAGGACGGCAAAGTGAGGATGTGCGTTGATTACAGAGATCTTAACAAGGCATGCCCCAAGGATGAGTTTGCATTGCCTCATATCGACGTATTGATCGACAGTGCAGCGTCAAGTGTATTACACACGAATGTGGATGGTTTCATGGGCTACATGCAAGTCCAGATGGCCGAAAAGCACAAAGCAAAAACCTCGTTCACAACTGAGTGGGGGACATACTGTTACAGAGTAATGCCGTTTGGTTTGAAGAATGACGGGGCAACTTACCAGCGAATGGCTACAACACTGTTCTATGATATGATACACAAGGAGGTAGAAGTCTACGTGGACGATATGATGGTCAAATCAGAGACAAGAGAAGGGCATTTTGCCGCGCTCGAGAAGTTTTTGGCCCGAATTGCAGAATTCAAGCTAAGGTTAAACCCGAAGAAGTGCTTTTTCGGCGTTTCGTCGGGGAAAATCTTAGGCTATGTAATCAGAAATAAGGGAATCGAGGTGGATCCTGATAAAGTGAAGGCTATACAGGAGATGCCGGCGCCGAGAAATGAGAAGGAAGTGAGAGGGTTTCTGGGGCAGGTTCAGTATATCAGTCGGTTCATAGCAAGACTCACCGCAATCTGCGAGCCAATCTTTAAGTTGCTAAGGAAAGACCAACCCGCTGTTTGGAATGATAAGTGTCAGCAAGCTTTGGAGAGCGTCCGGAGCTATTTGTCTAATCCGCCAGTACTGAGACCGCCTAAACTGGGAAATCCGCTTCTCCTCTACGTAGCAATTGAGGAGCGATCTATTGGGGCAATTTTGGCTCAAGAGGGAGACACCGGTGTGGAGCACGCAGTGTATTATTTGAGTAAGAAATTCCTGGAGTACGAGCTCAAGTACAACATGATCGAAAAGACATGTGTGGCAGTGGTATGGTTGACAAAGAAACTGCGGCACTATTTCCAATCGTATAAAGTGATCATTATTTCTCGGATGGACCCCGTGAAGTATCTATACCGAACTCCATCCTTGACGGGGAAGTTAGCCAGATGGTTGTTGCTTTTATCCGAGTTTGACATTGAATATATGACAAAGAAGGTTATCAAAGGGAGGGCCGTGGCAGAATTTCTGGCCAACCAACCTCTGAATGCAGAGGAAGAAGAGATAAGCTATGATTTCCCCGATGAACACTTGAACGCAATCGAAGTTATACCGTGGAAAATGTTCTTCGATGGAGCAGTTAATTCGAATGGAGCCGGAGTAGGAGTACTACTTACCTCACCGGAAGGAGAAAGGATCCCGATGGCCAAGAAGTTATCCTTCCCTCTCACTAATAATATGGCCGAATATGAAGCGTGCATTTATGGTTTAGAGTCATTAGCGGCACTGGGAGCATCATATGTCGAAATTTGGGGTGACTCCAAGTTGATCATCGAACAGGCACAAGGAAACTGGGAAGTGAGGGAAGAAAGGCTACGTCCATATCTAGATCAGCTGGAAGGGTTGGCACAAAGATTCAAGGAGTGTCGTTTCTATCACATTCCTCGAGCGCAGAACCAGGCGGCGGATGCTTTGGCCACTTTGGTGTCAGTTTGGGACAACCCCCGGAACCTTGCCTCGAAACCGTTGGTATTAAGGAGATCTCACAAACCATGCTACGAGGACGTAATGCTGTTAGAGGCAGATGAAAAACCGTGGTATTTCGATATCGTGAACTTCATGAAAAATGGAACATATCCGGCAGAATCAGAACCGAGGGATCAAGCTGTGATTAAAAGGTTAGCTCGTCAGTTCGTCATCCACGACGACTTACTTTACAAAAGGCACATCGATGGGTTACAGCTAAGGTGCTTAGATGCGGGAGAAGCCCGCGAGGTGATGGAATCGGTGCATTCAGGAATTTGCGGGGCCCATATGGGAGGAGCAGTGTTAGCAAAGAAAATCATAAGGCAAGGCTTCTATTGGCTCACCATGGAAAGAGATTGTAACGAGTATGCGAAGAAATGTCACGATTGTCAAATCCACGGCGATTACAGTCATCTTCCGGCCACGGAATTACATGTGTTAGCACCTATTTGGCCATTCGCTGCCTGGGGCATTGACATCATCGGCAAAGTAAGGCCTAACGCTTCAAATGGACATAAGTTTATTGCTGTCGCCATCGATTATTTCACCAAATGGGTAGAAGCAGAGTCGTTTAGCAAACTGGGATCCAAGCAGATGAGAAAGTTCATTGAAAAACACTTGATCACCAGGTTTGGAGTGCCTCATCACATGATTACGGATAATGGGGTCCAGTTTCAGGGGGAAGTAAGGAATCTGTTCCGAGAATATGGCATTGAACATCACAGATCTTCTCCGTACCGTCCACAAGCTAATGGGGCAGTAGAAGCAGCTAATAAGAACCTTAAAAGGATTCTCGTAAAGACGGTGGAATCACATCGGAACTGGCATGAGCACCTCCCACTCGCGTTGTGGGCTTATCGCATGACAATCAGAACCTCGACTGGGGCAACGCCATTCTCCTTGGTATACGGAACAGAAGCAGTCCTGCCAATTGAGATCGAAAAGCGATCGTTGAGAATCGCAGTGGAGGCAGAAATTCCCGAGGCGGAATGGGTGAAGAAGCGATGTGAGCAGTTGGCTCTAGTTGACGAAAAAAGGATGGAAGCGCTTTACCATGTACAGTTATATCAAAGAAGGATGGCTCAGGCTTTCAATAAAAAGGTCAAGACCAGTCCTATCAAAGAAGGAGATTTGGTGCTGAAACAGATCCGTGTGACGCACACCGACCCAAGGGGGAAGTTCAGGCCTAACTGGGAAGGACCATTCGTCGTGAAGAAGATACTAAGCAAAGGAGCGGTGAAGTTAACCACAATGGACGGCATGGAATTCTCCGAACCTACCAACCTGGATAGGCTTAAGAAATACTTTTCGTAACAAAAAAAAAAAAAATTCCCGATAGGTTGAAAACCCGCAAAGGGCGACCTATGCAACAATAAGGGAAATCCCAATGGGTGAAAACCCGAAAGGGCACTCATTTAAAAATTCCGGGATAGTAAAAGGAGAGGAGAAAAATCGCCGGGATCCGAAAACCGAAAGGCGGATCCTGGTAACAATAGTTATGACTTGAGCAATTACAAAAACAATGTATAAGAGACTAAGTATTTCTGTTGTTTGTAAATAAATAAAGGTATGAATATATTTGACGAGAATGATTGGAATCATCATAATCTACTGAGTGCATGGTAATATGAATCACGAGTTATACATTTCCTATCCTACTTTTCACAAAAAGCCTACCTACTATCCACCCCACTCCCTATACATCAGCTATACATCGGGGAAATTCTAATAAAAGCTACAAAGCAATAATGAAAGCTACAAAGCAATACGTAACGAGCCTAATACGGAGGGAAGTCCCAATAGTCCTCAAAAACTCTCAGGTGTGATGCCCGCTCCGCAGATAGTGCCTCCTCGGCAGCACGCGCTCTCTCATCAGAAACTCGCGCTCTCTCATCAGAGGCGCGTGCTCTCTCATCAGCAGCTCGTGCTCTCTCCTCTGCAGCAAGGCGCCTGATCGACTCATCACGCGCCCTCTCCTCGACGGCAAGGCGACCCTCAGTCTCCCGTCGCATCATCCCTGACCAGTGGTCATTTCTCTCTTGATACACCTGACCAACCCGGGCGTCGGCCTCCCGCACAAACTAGCTCTGCCTCCGCTCGTGGGCATGCAGATCACTCTACAGAAAAAGAAGAAAAAAAGAAGAACAGATAAAAAGCAGTATAGGCAAAAACATAAATCATACATACATGCATACATTCCACTACACTAAAGTAAAGTAATGATACATACCAGGTGATCTCGTAGGTAACCAGACAGCCCCATGTAATCCGTACAAGTCTCCCTCGTGGTCAGAGAAGCGTCTGAAGGATCAAATGGGACCCTCGAGGAGAAGATAGGAGGAGCCGCCTCGAATCCCGCATAAGCTGCCCCGGACTCGTCATAGCAAATCGTGGCATAATCTCTCCCGTAGTCTGGTAGGGGCACGCCTAGGGAAGACCTCTCCGGTCGGGCAGCGCTGGAGGACTCACTGACGTAGTAGGGCTGCTCGCACACAGGCGTCTGAGCTCGAGTACCGTCAAAGAAATCAGATAAATGGGCACTCCTCCATGACCCCTCCTGCAAAAAAAAAAAAAAAACACAATAAAAACCCCTAAACATCTCATGAATGAAAGGTAAAATAAGAAGGGGATGGAACCACTTATCGGGACCTCCTCCTGACCGAAGACTGCCGCGATAGCCTCCCTCGAAAATACATCTGCCACCAGATCCACCTCCATCACTGCCGCCGGGGCATCCCTCGCGCTCAGCAGAGTAGATAAGTAAGGCTCACGGCCCCCGGCGTGAATCCACACCGCTCTACCAACAAACCGACGGGTCAAGTCCCGACGAACGGTCGATAAGGGCGTGGTCCGCACCGCGAACATAGAGACGGGGATCTCACCCGGTGTCCAGTGAGCATCCCTAACTCCAGTGATGCCTCGATCCCCTAAATACCATGCCCGCACGCAGGGGCCGGTGAGCACACACTGCTGCTCCTGGATCATCGATACATATGTATAATCGGGGCCGAAGTCGAGGTCGTCCCACCTGAACTTAATCTAAAAATGCACAAAGAGAAAGTCAGAAAGACTCAAACAAAAACCGAGCATGATTAGGCAAAATCTACCTGTGTGAGGGTCAGCGAGTCGATCCAATCTAGGAGCTGTGGCACCGTCCGACTCCTTTCGGCGCTCAAGTCAAAATCCATCCATCGAGTCATAAAAGGCGGCCTCGGTACTCTCGGTCAAGATCGAGACCGGTTGGGAAGGATGTGCCTCTCATACGCCCACACCTGCGGTAAAAACAAGGACTAGGAGTGTGAAAAACGCGAAGAAGATAAGACGGGCAAGTCAAGAAGGCGTCACGTACCAGCAGAGCAAAGGTGTAACCACCGAAATCCTTGCGCTTCCTGCAAGTCAGATCCAAAAACTTGTAGAGAAAGGCTAAGCCTGCCCCCGCCCAATCGTAGGAAGCCGCTGCATCCAGATCGCTGAGCGCCTGAATGAGACCTGCGTGTACCTTTCCGCCCTTCGTGCGGAAAATCGTCTCACTCAGAGTATACACTAAGAAGCTGCGAACCGCCAAGTCGGTATCGTCTGTCTCGCAGAAATCTCGCCGACTCAAGAGGCTCGCGGTGGAAATAAACTTCGCTGGAGTAGATTTGGCGCAAAGACGAACTCCCGGTCCAATCAAGGCAGCGAGCCTAGCAAGGTCGACCCGTGGTCGCATCATATCGAAATGGAAAGGAACGGGAGTGTTGCTCCCTCGCAACCCTGTCAGCAGTGAGAAATCTCTGGGCGAGATGGTCATCTCCCCAAAAGAAAGGTGGAAGGTGTGGGTCGAGTCAACCCACCGCTCACATAAGGCCCGCAGGCCGAAACGATCGCATACCCCGTTGGTGCGGGGCAACGCTGCAATAAAAGGCTCGAAGCCCAACTCACGCACGCGGGCTCTCGCCGCGGCACCTAGCCTAGCGTACCACGAGTGAATCTCGGCGGTGGTCCCCGAAATCTCAATGAACTAAAAAGAACAAGATAAGAAAATTTAAATACAGCTCCTAAAGCATGCAATTGATAAGAACGTGTTAAGACTAGCTATTCTTTCATGGAGACATCCGGTCAGTTAGGACCAATTTTCTGTAAAAATCTCTCCTGTAGGGTCATTCACGTAGGGTTTAGTCAATTCTTTAATCCACCCTCGTCTGCGGGGACAAGGAGCATAGATTAGGTTTTACTGTTTACGTGCATTAGCTAAGTTTTTACTATTCACGTTTTTACTATTCACGTGCACTTTTTGCGTTTTTACTATTCATGTTTTTACTATTCACGTACGTTAGTTAAGTTTTTACTATTCACGTGCACTATTCGCATCTTCACTATTCACGTTGTTTGTACCGTTAGCATGCATAAAATTGTAGTGTCACTATTCACATGCATATAGCGCGCATTCTTACAAAAATAAACAAGTGCTACTTGTAAGTAAAGGAATTCACGTTTTCTAGCTAAAGTCCTCTAAGGCAGTCTAAGGGTTAGCATGCAAATCATGTTCGAATAGGAATGCTAAAGCCTAGAGTTCGAATCAAATAAAAGTGAGAAATTACTTACCTCGTTGCAGCGTGTCCTGCTCAAATGCGTCGTAGGGTCGTGGAAAGTATCCACTCTATCCAGGTTTACATAAACCTCGTCCATGCCTCTAGTGCCATCCCATTCATCTAAATCCATCCCGAGAATAATCCAAATTGAAGTCTAGTGAGAGAAAGAAGAGAGAAAAGGTGTGGGGTTGAAATGAAACCCCACCACCTTATATAGGAAAAGGGAATGACATTCCCGTAAATAGTGAAAAAAGTACGATTTGACATAAAGGTAAAAAGTAAATAATTAATTACTAGGTGCATAGACCTCCGATTTGCAGTCCGTTTCAGCATGCATTTCTCCCAGACAGCGACCAACATTGTCAAGATATGAACTCCAGACAACAGTCAATTTTTACGGAACAGTGATACCAGTTAAAATACAGACAACAGTCAATAGAAAAATAATCGTTAGTCTATATCATTCCAGACTAAAATACGTCCCCATTAAACCTCCGAGATGCTAGCTCCAGTAAGAAAATACAGACAACAGTGTTGTAGCAGAATCCAGAGATAATCCCCGCTTTTGAGCCATCTTACTCACGGTCGCAGACCGGAGTTGCTTTTGAGCCATCTGACTCACGGTCGTAGACCGGAGTTGCTTTTGAGCCATCTGACTCAAGGTCGCAGACCTGAGTTGCTTTTGAGCCATTTTACCCGCGGTCGTGGACCAGGATCGCTTTTGAGCCATCTTACCCGCGGTCGTAGACCAGGGTCGCTTTTGAGCCATCTTACTCTCGGTCGTAGACCAGAGTTGCTTTTGAGCCATCTTACTCTCGGTCGTAGACCAGAGTTGCTTTTGAGCCATCTGACTCACGGTCGTAGACCGGAGTTGCTTTTGAGCCATCTGACTCAAGGTCGCAGACCTGAGTTGCTTTTGAGCCATTGTACCCGCGGTCGTGGACCAGGGTCGCTTTTG
Source organism: Euphorbia lathyris (assembly GCF_963576675.1). Lineage (NCBI taxonomy): Eukaryota > Viridiplantae > Streptophyta > Magnoliopsida > Malpighiales > Euphorbiaceae > Euphorbia > Euphorbia lathyris. The sequence goes on along the minus strand of NC_088911.1, from coordinate 73,853,571 downwards.
AGCCATCTTACCCGCGGTCGTGGGCCAGGGTCGCTTTTGAACCATCTTACTCTCGGTCGTAGACCAGAGTCGCTTTTGAGCCATCTAACTCACGGTCGCAGACCGGAGTTGCTTTTGAGCCATTTTACCCACGGTCGTGGACCAGGGTCGCTTTTGAGCCATCTTACTCTCGGTCGTAGACCAGAGTTGCTTTTGAGCCATCTTACTCAAGGTCGCAGACCTGAGTTGCTTTTGAGCCATTTTACCCGCGGTCGTGGACCAGGGTCGCTTTTGAGCCATCCCATTAGCGGTCGTACACCGAAATTGCTTTTGAGCCATAACCAATGTACGCTAGATTCCGAGAAAAGAACATTCATCGATGGCCATTCCAAAGGTGACGATGGAAGGAATCAGAGGACGACACCGGAACGCGGAGCGCGAAGGTCAGGTATGCTCCCTCATACTCTTTACGTGTCTTTTACTTTTATATGTTTTACATTGCATGTGTTGCGTTAGCAAAAAACATTTTCGAAACACACACATCACTGTCAAAATAGAAAAGTAGGGGCAACTGTAGACACCGAGTCGGAGGACCTGTGACGAAAACCTGAAAAAAAGACGGTTGAAGCGATTGATTCCGGAAGTTTTGAAAAAATATATAAAGAATAATAAGCGAAGGAAAATCGGCGGCACGGGATGTGCGCTCGGCGTCCGTCGGACGCACCGCGAGTGGCACGCTCTCGACGTCCGAGCAATGCCCGGGTCCGGTGGCACGGTGCGCGCTCTCGTGGGCCGCTGAGCGCACGCGCCCGGTAGCGCGAAGCGCGCGTTCGGCGGCCGCGACGTGTGAGCGTCCGGCGGCGCGGAACGCGCGCTCGGCGGCCGCGGGGTGCGCACGCCCGACGGCGCGAGGCACGCCCCGAGGGTCGTCGGGCGGGCGCCCAACCTTGCGTTGGGCGCTCGCCCAACGCCGTTGGGCGATCGCCCAACGATTGTTGGGCGATCGCCCAACATTGTTGGGCGGTAGCCCAACACAAGGTTAGGCGGACGTCCAACCCCAATGGGCGACGCCCAATTTCCTTTGGGCGTCGCCCATTGGTCCGGGGACCCGTTTGCCTATAAAAGGCACGGATCCCCATGCAAAAAAGGGGGAGGGGATTTTTTGGATAGCTTTCTCACTCTAAACATTTTTAGAGAGAGAGAGTGATTTTTTTTGAGAAAATTTTTTTTTTTCTCAAAAATTCCAAATTTCCTAAAGTTCAATTTTTACTAAATTTTCATTAAAAACGGAAGATCGTGGTTCGTGGAATCAATCGGCTTCGACTGTTAGATACCGAATTTAAGGTATTATCCGAGGACTAGACTCTCTTTTATTTTATTTTATTTATCTTCCTCTCCTATTTATTTTTATGTTATAGTTTTTATTGATTTAGTTATTTATTTATGTTGTCACATTTTATTTAATTAGCGTATTTATTTAATTTTCATCTCGTGTTGAATAAAATTCGGTTTTGTTTTGAAATAAAAAACCTCGTTTTGATATCCCATTACGAACCGTGATCCGATAAAAAGGTAGTTCGGGTATCGAAAACGTTGTAATTATAAGTTTTTAATTTAAAAGAAATTTCTAAATAATGTTTTGAAATAAAAAACGTCGTTTAGGAACTTCCGTTTTCGACTATGATCCATCTTGGGTAGTTCGGAAATCCAAAACGATTGAATTAGATTTAATTTAAAGCTTTTGAATAAATCTGAAAACATTTAGGAGTGCTGCTGTAATTTACCCATTCTGTCACTAAAGGCTGTTTACCGACGGATTTTCCGTCGGTAAATCTGCCAAAACGTAAAAAATGCCATTTCAGTCCCTTTTTCCTAACTTTTAAGCTTTTAATCTTTAATATATATATGTATAATTATGTAATATATATTTTTCAAATTATTTTGGACCTTTAGCATATATAATTATTTGATGATATTTGTATACCATTTTTTATACTATTTTCTAAATATAAGTATAAATATGTATATGTATTTCCTTTTTTTAGGCTATGTTTTAAACGATAGTTATTTGATATTTTGAGAAATAATTGATAGACATTAGTATATGTTATTTTTGGTATTTAAAACTATATTAGTTATGTATATATATATAGTGTTGGGATATTTGGGTTATTTTGTTGATTATTGAATGAAATTATTTTTGGGTAAATGTTATTTTCTTATTCATAAGATTTACTTATTATTTTCACATTTTTTTTTTGTATAAATGTGTTGTACCTATTATTTTCATATACATATAGTTTCTTTTGTGTTAATTCTTACTTTCATATCTTCTTTTTTTGATTTAAATGTATATATATATATGTCTAAATTATTTTCTTTATTCTTTTAGCCCATTCATGGGTCCATGTTCCAAATAAGTATTATTTGAGTGTGAATATTAGTTTAAAGGGGTTTATTATTGTAATTATAATAAGTAGAGAATCCATTAAGGAAAAAGGGGAAAAATAAATCACAAAAAGAGTTTTCAATTTAATTATTTAAACTAAAAGGTTTTTTTAGAGATTCTTAATGTAAATAAATAGTGTTTTCTTGACATTTCAAATCGTTTCTTAAAACATCACGCTTTAAAACCTTAGTCCGTTCCAAACGACGGATTAAGCGAGCCTTGTAATTAAAATCGTTTTCATTGTAAATAATAGAGTTTTGAATCATTTTCTTAAATGATTTGTACAAAATAAAATTGACTTGTATGTTTAAACCACGTTTTCTCATCAAAGGTTTTTATCTCAATGTTTTCAAACCTTCGAGTCGTTCCAACGGCGATTCGGGTAAACTTCATCAAACGGGGTTTTAAAACGCACCTAAATCGTTCCAACGGCGATTAAGGTGCGAACCATGTAAATAAACTCGTTTTGGAGGAACAAGTTAGTGTAGAATAAACACACGACATGACTTTTAAATACGGTTGTAAATAAACCACTTCTTTCTCCCCCCTCTCTGTGTATGTATAACATAAATGGGTGATTCATTACTAATATGGCTTTTCAATAATATATGCTCAAAACGGTTTCAAAAAAAGAGAAAGAAAAGGGTTTCAAATGAATTTTAAACTTAAAGAAGTATACGATTAGTCCGTTATCGCCTAACATGCTGAGTAGGAGGCCGATGGTTCATAACCGGGCGATGTCGGGGTGCCTAGTAGCCTTTCTCCGGAAAGGAGCTAGCCTTCTCGGCTCGTACCTAAGTTTTCCGAACCCACACCGGTCTCCCGCAAGGGATCGGTGTTCATTTTCCCATTCGTGGGTGGCGACTCTTCTATATCTCCGAGCTCCGGTCCTGCCGAGCAGCTTGATTCCACGATTGGTTGCTTTCGGCGCCAATCACCGCTTACGTCGCCATGAGGTTGTCCACCCCCCGGTCCGCCCGGGAGATTAGGCCGCGGCACCTCGTCTAACAGCGGCGGAGGTACGATTTCTACTTATACAGCAATAAATTGTTTAAAATATATTAATTTACTTTTATAATAATTAACTTGTTACATTTGTAGGTGATGTGGATGCCATACGGTCCTGACATAGTGACCCGCACTCCTAGGACTATTTATAGAGGATGGATACGATACCGGGATATCATGGAGCCGTATATGCCTGGTAGATGTCTCCGTCAGTTGGGGTATATCCAGATTGTACCCATGCCGGCTTTCAGGGGCACGAAGGTTGTACATCCTTGGAATAGCAGTCGGTATCGGTTAGAGCATCCAGTTGTGGTTGCTGACGATAGTTGGGGATTTTTCCCAGCAGCATCTACGCTCATGTTGATTATATACACTCTTGCTCAGATTCCATCAGCATTTGATGAGACGTACATGGAGTGGTACACGAGATATTCACATCCACACATCATGCCCGATATGGATGAACACCCACAGACAGTTCTCACTCGTTCGAACAGTGAGCTTGTAAGTATTTTTGATTTTATCTGTTAATACGAGTTTTTAACAGTAATATTAATTAATAACATTTTGTTTTGTTTTTTGTTTTTTGCAGTGGGTTAATCGGTGGACTACTGTGGGCACTGGCATGTTAGCAGCTCTTCGACGCGTAGATGAAGAGACGGCAGAGGTGTGGGCGGAGGAAGTGGATAAGCTTATGCATGATTGGCATTTGGCCAAATGATTAGTGATGTTTTATTTTAGTTGTTTCATTTGTACTAAACATTATTAATAGTATGTTTTATTTTAGTTGTTTCAGTTGTACTAAACAGTATTAATAGTATGTTTTATTTTAGTTGTTTCAGTTTTACTAAACAGTATTACTAGTATGTTTATTTTATTTTAGTTGTTCCAATTAAACAGTAATCTGAAGTTCAGTAATGACAAGAAACAGTAATTCCAATTAAACAGTAATCTGAAGTTCAGTAATGACAGTAAACAGTAATTCAAATTAAACAGTAATCTGAAGTTCAGTAATGACAGTAAACAGTAAGTTCACTAAAAAGTAATGACACTAAACGCCATATCCTGCAGCTCTTGATAATCTATCCCACTGTGCTCGCCGATCTGCATACAAAAGGTCCCATCCTTCAACGATACTGTCACGATAGATGTTCCAGTTAATTAATATCGGCGGCACTGGAAAATCTCTGGATAAATCCAGCCGAATATAATGTTCGTACCCACTACCTAAATGAGCAATAATAATTTCTCGTTGTGGTCGTGTAGCAGTTGCCGGTGCATACAGCGGTAGCACAGTACCACATGAAAATAAGCTCTCTCCATTCCCATATCCGAACAAAAATACAGCAGCATTGTATAATGACGCAATCGGATATAGGTTATCATAAGTTAGCATCCAATGTTCCCTTGTACAATTCCTACCATCCCAAGAAATCCGCTTAACTGCCGCTGCAATCCCATCATAGTATATTGACTCGTATAAAGTACGTTTAGCAATTATTTCATTCACTATAGCCGTTCTAACAAAATACCAACTCTCTTCATCACCGAATACTCGGTCTGCCACAACACGGAACCCACAGTTACCATCACCCTTGACATCGAGATAGGATTCAATATAAGGCTTTATGATTTCAACGATTTTGTCATAATTATGGTAATCAGTAATATCATATTCAGTGGCAGCAGTACCTATAATAATATAACTTTGGACTTAATAAACATTTAATAGTAAAAGGAACACAATCGATTCTATACAAAAATTATTACGTAAATTAAAAATAATGGTAAAAAATACCTGCTGATCGGTTAGAAGAGCGTCCACGATTCCGACCCGAACTGGAAGACCGAGCCCGTCCACGACGACTGTCACAGTACTCCCACACACTGGGCATACGTTTGGTTGATAAAGCTCCTTTCGGTCGTCCTCGAACATCGGCTTTGACTTCCGGTTCACCATATCTAGCTTCGTCTGGATGAAGTTGCCGATGAATAAATTGAGAAACATTACGTATAAAGGTTGGATCGCTTTTATCGACCTCGTCAATAAGAGAGTGAAAGTATTCCCGGTCCCCGGTCCCATGAACATACTCCAAATTGCCACTGGTATCAGGTTGACCAATGACAAGTGTTTTCCAAAATGGATGTATCTTGGAAATACTTACCGATTTACGTGAACGACACGCTCGGCTAAGCTCGCATGCACTCGGAATCTGGTAAGAGGTCCTCAACCTATGATCGCAACGTTCATCCACTTCATAACTCAACTTTTGCATTCGCAAATATTCAGCACCAAGCAACAACAAACAGTGGTGGGACACTTTGCACGTCAACAATTCGAACGGAGGTCCGGAATGCGATACAAGCTTTTTATGTCTTGAAGATTCAAGAGTGCCCCTGATACGAATAAACATGTAGTATCAATCAAAATATATATTACTAAATTCAAATATAGTAATAACAATAAGGAAATGGAATAAATTTGTACTTGATTTTGACGACTTGCAAATCAATTTCATGGTGAACCTTGGCCCAAACTGTATCGAGGGATCCAGTAGAGGAATTCAGCCATTTCTTTAAAGAAGAGTGCTCACTCTCCACTCTACAGGTTGTTGTGTTGCCAAAATGTAAGAAATCTTTAGTCCACGCAACAACAAACTTCTCTTTGTGGACTAACCATGTATTCTCAACGTAAGTTACCACATTACCTATCCTTCCCATTGTATCCTTCATCTTGGCCACTTCCAACTCATATTCATCTACTGTTTGAGAATTTATTATTTTCTTCCATCTGCCATTCTTGAATTTTGAAGCAAATTTCATGTCTTCACCCATGAGTTTGTAGACTCTGTTTTCTACATCCTTGTTAATATGCCAAGTACATAACATGTGTGCAGAATCTGGAAAAACCTCTCGAACAGGCCTCATCAATCCCAACTCTCTATCAGTCAAAATAACTGTCGGGTTTATGTCAAACCCAATCAAATTCCTCAAACACTCCATAACCCAACGATAGCTTGCTTCGGTCTCATCCTGCATAATCGCATAAGCGATCTTGAAATTGTTGTTGCATGGAGTCATCCCAACAATTTCAAAGAATGGCATTCTATACTTGTTGGTCTTGTAGGTTGAATCCATGCCAATATACCAGTGGTACGTTCGTAGTAATTCAACAGAAGCTGGATGTGCCATAAATACATGTGTTAATACATTAGTTTCTGAATCAGCAAGCGAGGCATGATAATACTTGTTCGTGACGGCAAGATGGAAAAACTGACTAACCATATCTCTACCCTCAAACCCATCCTTCCTCAACCGGTCTCTATAATTGTATACATGCTTAATTGTTGGGTTATCTTCTGGATGTTTCTTACGAAGTGCCGCCATAATAGCACACAGCTTTGCTTGATACGAACTCATGTCACGCACAATTAGCTTCGCTGCGGGACTAAGCCCGCTTATCTGTCGGTGTCCCTCCGCATAAACCATCATTTCATGATTATGCGTACTCTGCTCCCCAATATTAAGAACGATTTGCCAACCCGAATAATCTTGCAACTGCCTGACTTTTAGCCGAAATGGACAGCCGCACGCTTTAGTTTTTGTTTTCCTACTTAAACCATCTTCTAAAGGAATAGGCAATCCTCTATACCGTTCGCCACGTGAACATCTCATAAGAGTTTGTTTACCTCCGTGTTTATGCGAAGAAATAACGAGTTCGAAACCATTTTTTATTGCAACGTTTTTCGCCCATTGCATTGCTTCCATACTTGTTTGAAATACCGTGCTCGTTATGAAATAAGGACTATAATCGATTCCGTCTCCAACCCAAACTCGAGCTGCCTCCTGAAAATACATGCAAAAAAGGACTACATTTAGATTAGTCTCAAAACGGGTCCTCGGACCTCCTACACATAGGCAGGCGGGTCCAGGACCCGCCAACATGTAAAGGGAGGCGGGTCCAGAACCCGCCTCCCTTTAGACAGGGGCGGGTCACGGACCCGCCCCGCTTAAGACTAGGGCGGGTCCAGGACCCGCCCTAGTTTAGTATAGACGGGTCACTGGACCCGTCTTCACATGTAAGAGGGCGGGTCCTGGACTCGCTCTCGTCTGAAGCGGGGCAGGTCCGTGACCCGCCCCTGACAAAATAAAAAAAAAACAGAAATTAAATAACATTAAATTTAAAAAATTTAAAAATACATTAGATTATTACCTCGTGTTCGGAGTTTTCGTGTTCCGACGTTCTCGGATCCATAATTTTTGGTTATGTGCTTTGTTCGGGAAAGAGAGAGAGAGAGGAGGGTGATTTCAATTTTTTTTGAAAAATAATGAAAAGGGCATAATAGATATGTAGGGGGCGGGGGCTGTAAAAAGGGGGCGGTGTACGGTAAGACCCACAATACCATCACATGTATTGTGATTGTATCTCAAGTGGTTCACCTAGCTCCTCGACTGATTCTAGTCTTCTTTTTCCATACATCAATGAAGACATGATGCATTTTGCTCTAGTCTACATCAATTTGGCCTCACAAATCAATCGTGTGTTAAATGCATCGTCCTAATATAGTGTAACATGAATTGGTTGATCCATGCGAATTGTCTTAAATACCGAACATGTTGGTGCCACTCCACCATACAAAAACATACTATATTGCAATATCGATCCCCATATTTGTCCATAGACTATATCACAATATTACTATAAGCAGTGGCGGATCCAGGATTTGAGGGAGGGGGGCAAAACTTTATGTAAATTTTTTTAGACAAAATAACATTAATTGAATAAAAAACACTTTAGTACAAAATTGTTATTCGATACAAAATGTCTTAAAATAATAATAAAAAAACTTCTAATGCTAAGTAGATCGACGATTACGAGGTGACAATTGACATCTAGGATTTGTCATAGCTTGAAAACGATCTGCTGCCTCTACCTATACTGCTTCTTTTTAGGGTTAAGGTGCAAAAATACCCCTAACATTTTAGGTCAGGAGCAATTTTACCTTTAACGTCTAAAATTGTGTAATTTTACCCCAAATGTTTGTAGCCAATAGCAATTTTATCCCTAACGTTGATAAATTCGATCAATTTCAGACACTATTATAAATTGTTAGACAAACAATATACGTCTGTCTTAAGAATGTTGGATGTGATTAACCAAAAAACAAAACGAACACAGAAAAATATATAAACAGTAAAACTGGAAATTAAAAGGAAAGAGATAGACAAATCTGAGGCCTGTATTAGCAGTTTCCTTAAGACAGATGTCGTCGCTATTGACGATCGTCTCCCAGGATACAACAAATTACGCAAGCGAACTCAAACCGTGTGTAGCCTAGTTATCACCGGAGTAGGAAAACAAAAACAATGTGAACAGACAAAGAGCAGGAAAAATTCTAGAGAACATTTTCTAACCGTATGTGAATTTGACAATCCATTCTATATAAATAGAACTTGAAAGGATATGACTTTTCACGAACGAACACGACTGTACACGGATAGACACGACTGTTCACGTACGAATACGACTGTACATAACAGACACAACTGTTCATGAAAGGAGGTATTTGTTGGTATTAAAATTAACAAATAATTTTATTCAAAATTTTCCAACAATCCCCCACATGAATAAAATTAGAAACGAGACGATTACGACTTGGTGATAACTTTCTACATGAGATATCTGCATAGGATAGGTAGCTGTGCCTTGAACCTTCCCTTGTGAAAGTATATTTACTTTACTGGCTGACTAGTAGACGCGATGTCTTTGAACTATTCTGCCGTTTGTGTAAACGATAATATACCCCACACAGATACCAACATAACACGGTATGGTTCTCATGGTTATGTTCGTTATGGTCATGAACATCGCCTGGTTCTGCGAGAGTTTAAGAGAACTAGGCCCCACACTAGTCTCCATCGACGCGACCCCACTTCATTCTGACATAGGTGATTTATTTACTCAGAATACTGACACAATGTATCATTAAAAGCATATAGCTTAACCTTTTTCCGTTGGTGTCACTGTTTACATCTAGGAATGGACGGGGATTTAACCCCCACAGTGAACGCGCAAGGTTTATGCAATTAGGTTGTCCTTTTGAACCTATATCTTGGGATCTCCAGTCAACTAGGTAGGGTTTTCCTTCACATAACGCCTCTTCTCTATGGGCTTTAGTCCAATTCCTTTTGATGATTTTTCAATTTGATCTCGGTTTAACCTCTAGGTTAGTGGATCCGCTGTGTTATCCTTTGATTCTACAAAATCAGCAAGGATGAAACTCGTTGAGATCAATTGACTAATGGTGTTATCACACGGAAGCTTTTCTACCCGAGTTCATCATTCGGAAGCTTTTTATACCGCATATTCACCAATTGATGTGATATTTTTCTTCGATTCCATCATTGAGACGTACTTATTTTAAGGCGATTTGATTTCTACATTTTTAGTGACTTTCATAAATTAAATCTAGCCAACTAATGTTCATCTACCAGCGTCTAACTCGGCTAGATAACATCACTGCTCAGATTTGTCAATTTATGACATTTCACATTTCTAATGTAAATCAACCCTTACGCGCGAGAATATCAAATATGGAATTTTCACATATCATCATCATTTCTAAAGAAAACATATTTTCTTTTATCACTAAGTCTTTAAAATTCATACTGATGAATTTTCCTACACTTTCATTGTGGCTTACATGTTGCCACTGGTACAAGTAGGCTTAAAGCCTCTGAAGTGATCGTGTTCTTAGAACTGGATCCATCTTCAATTAACGTATGTACCAACATATGTCAAACGACAATTAATCTGTTTAAACAAACAGAAACATGACAACAACTTTTTCTTCCTGAAATTCCAAACAAACCAAGTCAGAATCAAAAAATTATAATCTGTTTAAACAAATAGACACGTAACTAATAATTAACAAAAATATAAACACTATATATATTTTATGTTGTCCACTTTGGCTCAATACAATATTTCAATTGTACTTTGTTTGTCAAGGTAATCCATCAATATATTCCTATACGCAAATATCTTTGAAAAAAAATATATATTCTGTTAGTCCAAATAAACAAACCAAACAGGAACCATAATAATAGTATAAAATTATTATTAAAACGAATTAACACTAATTATGAAAAACCTGAATTCACTTATCATTCTGCAATACATTGCGTGTAATTATTCCGATGATGATCATGTTTTTTTTCCTTCCGTCTTTTACCAGTTGTGTATTAACAGGAACGAAAAAACATTTAGAACCAATAGACAAAGTATAAAACGTTGTCTGATATGGAAGCTTTTCATTATATTGAGAAAAAACAATATCATGTAAGCAAACATTAAAAATATAACTTACTGTACATGGATAGCACAAAACCAAATGTTAATATATAAACAGAAACAATTCATCTTTTAATTTAATAAGCATAGCAACAACAAGAATTTATATATTAAATTCTTGTTCATACTTATCAAATATACTTTGATAATAATTAAACTGGTTCATGAGGAACATAAAAAAACCTTCAGCAAAAAAAGACTTTTTTTTTTTTCCTTTCTCTGCTTGGCAATCTATTCTATATAAATAGAACTTGAAATGATATGTTTTTTCACGAACGAACACGACTGTACACGGACAGACACGACTGTTCACGTATGAATACGACTGTACATAACAGACACGACTGTTCATGAAACAAGGTATTTGTTGGTATTAAAATTAACAAATAATTTTATTCAAAATTTTCCAACATAAATTACAGTCATTTTTTTTTTCTTTATTTTGCACCAATTGCATATCAATTTGTTCTAAAAAAAAGGATATAATGTTTTTATAATTTAATAATAAAATTGGAGATTAATATTTATAAATTCAGTGAATTTTTTGAATTTTTTTTGTCTAATTCGTACAAAAGACGGTATATTTTTAATATTTTTTTCACATCCCAACATATGTTTGTGATTTGTTACTGATAAAATAACGCATGTGTGAAGTGTAGATGACAAGATTTATGACCGAGAAGACAGTTTGATGAATTATTTCTCAAATTGACTCAAATTATCAGCGTTAGTGGTAAAATTGCTCTTGGCTTCCAACATTAAGGGTAAAATTGCACAATTTTAGACGTTAGGGGTAAAATTGCTCATGGCCCAAATGTTAGGGGTATTTTTGCACCTTAACCTTTCTTTTTATATCAAATATCCACAAGGCAAAACGGCGTCGTTTTGAGAGGAACCAAAACGACATCGTTTAGGACTAATTTTTTTTTTTTTTTTTTTTGGGATGAAGGGGGTAAATGCCCCTTTGACCCCCTACATCCGCCCCTAACTATAAAAATACCTCTTTCAATATTTGTTGATCTAATGACAAGTGAATGGTCGATACATGGTGAAAAGGTACACGTCCTGGATAGACTAGTTATCCACTTATTTAAAAAAATGGAATCAACAAACTTTTAACATCGTAAACCCAGAATTGTTATAATTTGTTACATTTGTCCATATGGCCTATCAGCATGTAAAACGAAATTTGGTCATGCAATTGGACTTATACATTTGATCATTTCCACTATTAGTGTAAATCCAACAATTTAAGTTGTTTCGTGGTTTTTACAACCATGCTCAACAATATGCATAATTATTATGTCCAAATAAATTCTCAAGTAAAATGGATAAGATTAATGAAGACCTTTTCACCCATTATACATAACAATAGGCTCAAGCATATCATTGAATAGTATAACGATTTACATATCTTGGCATTGTCTTAAATTGCCTTACCAACCAAGATAACTTTAATTTATTACCATTTAATATAGTCTCATAACAACTTGTAGCCCTTATCTGCATACATATTTGTCATCCCTATCATGTAAGCCATGTAACCTAAGAAAGAAGCACATATCGAGTCCTAAAGAGCACACAATCCATGGAAACACCTCTCCCAAAGATTGAGCCTTGGAATGTTTGAAATGTCTAGAAAACTCCACCATTTAATGTCGTGAGAGATATAAGTTTGTAAAAATCTAGCATTAGGAGTCTTTGAGTCTTATTTTCCCGCCTTGACATTCGGGTCTCCTCGGAAGAGGTTAGATTCTCTTCTGGTGAGGCCACGAAGCCTCCTCGACCCTTCAGTTTGGGTGTCTCAACCTTCGAATTGGGGGTGGACTGAATCCTTTAACCTTGCTTTACTAGCGAAGCAAGGCTAGAGAATGATAATACAACTGTCCTTTCTCTATGTAAGGATCATTAAGGAGAAATATTATTCGAATTCTTCTTTTATGCTAGCTTTGGTTGGTTATCTTCCAAGTTACACTTGGAGATAGTGAGGGATCTAGGATTCATTAATAGGGTGCTTCATGCAATTTACATTTTTTGAATCTTAATTGAAGTTCTATTTTAAAAAAAAAACCACTTTAGAAGGCATTTGGTTCAAATTTTTGAATCGAAATTGAAATCAACATCGAAATATTACAGAATCTAAATCAGAATTATTCTAGAGAAAGATCAGATGAAGAGAAAAAATGAATCCATTGATAGAATCAATTTACAATACCAATCGATACAAAGAAAAGAAAGGCAGGTTAGCTTTTATACTGCTAACTGCAAGTGACAGAAAGATAACAGCTGGAAACAGTTATAACAGAATGTTGACAGCTGTACTATCTCTCTAACAAACTAAAATCGAAAACTGTAAATGATTCCTATTACAGTAACAGAAAATTAACTAAAGTAACTTGGTTAATTGAGTTGGTAAATCTTATCATTCCCCCCTCAAGCTTGTAGTGTTTGTGCAAACAATGCCAAGCTTGGACATAAATTGTTCTAACTGAGATCCAGTCATCACTTTTGTAAAAAGATCTGCTAATTGATGCGTTGTAGATATATGTGGTGTACTGATGAAACCTTCTTCCACATAATCTCTGACAAAGTGAATATCAATGTCAAAATGCTTCGTTTTCTCATGGTCGATGGGATTAGCTGCAATGGCAATAGCTGAAGTATTGTCGCAGTATAAAGGAATAGGCTGAAACACAGGAATGTTAAAGTTACCAAGCAGAAATGTTATCCATTTCAATTCACAAGTTGTTGTGGCCATACTGCGATATTCGGCTTCTGCTGATGAGCGGCTGACTGTGGACTGTTTTTTACTCTTCCAGGATACCATAGAATTCCCAAGAAAAATGCAGTAGCCTGTAATAGAACGCCTAGTAACTTTACAAACCCCCCAGTCTGAATCACAGTAACCTCGTAGCCTCAGATTATCCTGAACTGGGTAATAGATGCCCCTGTATAGTGTTCCCTTGAGGAATCTAAGTATATGTAAAGCAGCATCAAGATGATGTTGTTGGGGCTCTGTCATGAACTGACTGAGTTGTTGTGTGGGAAAACAAATGTCAGGACGTGTAAAACCCAAGTATAACAATCGCCCAATCAGTCTTCTGTAGACGTCTGGTTTTGTTAAGGCTTGAGTAAGGGCCTTAGGTTGAAAACCTGATGGTAAAGGAGAAGGGACTGTGCTAGCTTCATCTAGTTGTGCATCCTTCAGAATATCTTTGATATATTTCACTTGTGAGAGTACCATGCCATTCTCGGATCTGGCTACCTCTATTCCCAAAAAGTACTTCACATAGCCAAGATCTTTAATAGTGAATTTGCTATGTAGAAACTCTTTTAAGGCAATAATGTCAGCTTCAGAAGTTCCTGTTATCAAAAGATCATCTACATAGAGTACTAGGGCTGTAAACTGACCTTCATGCTCTTTTGTATAAAAACAGTGATCATGAGTAGAGCGTATAAACCCAAATTGTTGTAATTTTGCAGACATTTCTTTGTTCCACATCCGCCCTGCTTGTTTTAACCCATAAATGGATTTAACCAATTTGCAGACCTGGTTTGGTAAGGCCTTTTTGTAACCCTCAGGTGGTCTCATGTAGAGGTCTTCTTCTATGAACCCGTGCAAATAAGCGTTATTGATATCAATTTGGTGCACTGCCCATCCTCGTGCAGCTGCAATGGTCAAAAATACTCGGACTGTGACTACTTTGGCAACAGGAGAGTAAGACTCTGTATAGTCTAATCCATAAACCTGATTATAGCCCCGGGCTACTAAACAAGCCTTGTACCTATCTACAGTCCCATCTGAGTTCCTTTTAATCTTAAAGACCCATTTGGATGTGATGGCTTGTTTTTGTGGTGGTAATGTGGTAAGAATCCATGTCCCATTAGATTCCAGAGCTTGTAGTTCTTGTGTCATGGCCTCTTGCCATTTAGGATTCAATACAGCCTGTGCATAATTCTTTGGCTCATGTTCATCTGTCATGATATTAGCAAGGAATGCCTGATGTTGTACTGAATATGTTGGTAATGTAGCAAGAAGTACATCAGGCATCTTGGATACAGGCAGAATATTGCCTACAAAATCTGTCAACCAACCAGGCTTTTTAGTTGCTCTTTTAGGCCTAGAAATTGGGGTCGCGGTTGTGGTTGTCTCTATTTGTGGAGACGGAACAGATATGGTTATTGTTGTGGCTGTAGAATTGAGTTCAGGTGTAGAGGTAATGTGATCAGTTTGTAATGAAGATAAGCCATCAAGTGGTGATGTAGTATTATCTGAAGGTATGAAGTAATCACATTCAGCAGAATCAAATGAAGCAGGTATACAAGGTATACTGATGTTATGTGAAGGGTTTAAGTTTGTAGATTGCTTATAAGGATAAAGATGCTCATGAAATATGACATCTCTACTAACTCCAATCTGACCTGTAGTGCAGTTAAGAACCAAATAACCCTTCTGTCCTGGACTATATCCCAGAAAAACCCCTTTGTATGCCCGGGCTTCCAGTTTATCTTTGTGTGGTTGTGTATTAGTGACATAACACAAACAACCAAATACCTTCAGATGTGTGTAATCTGGCTTTCTACCATATAACCTTTCAAAAGGTGTATCCCATTGTAATGCCTCTACATGTACTAAGTTGATAATGTGTGTTGCTGTTAAAAGAGCTTCACCCCAATACTTATGTGGCACCCCCTGACTGGAACAAAAGAGCCCTAGTCACTTCAAGTAGATGTTTATGCTTCCTCTCTACAACCCCGTTTTGCTGGGGTGTATAAACACATGATTTTTGGTGTTGAATACCAAAATCAGCAAACATGGATTGACAAGCACCATTAGTGAATTCAGTGCCATTGTCACTTCGAATTGTTTGAATCTCCACATGAAACTGGGTCCTTATTAAGAGAATAAATTGCTTCAACATATCACAGACTGCAGCTTTAGAAGGTAACAAAATAGTCCAAAATGCTCTAGAATAATCATCAACTAGAGTAAGCACATATTTTGACTTATTTGTAGATAAAAGATGATAAGGACCCCAAATATCCACATGTAAGAGTTCAAAAATTTTATTTGACACAGTAGTGCTCTGGGGAAATACAAGTCTGTGTTGCTTGGCCAAAGGACAAATCTCACAAGGGGTATGAACTTCACTACAATTAACAGCTGTTACATGTTTTAACTTTTTCCAGGACACATGTCCCAATCTATAATGCCAAAGAACATTGATATCTTGACTACTATTAGGAGAATGAACAGAAAAAGCCTTATTTAAAGTGAGACCTTTATTCTGCAATATATTTTGTAGAACCTCTGGTTGAAAAGAGTTCCTTGTCAGCAGGTACAGCCCTTCCTGCATGAACCCAATTGCTAGTACCTTATTAGTCTTCAGGTCCTGTAATACACAGTAACCGTGTGAAAATTGGATACCTATGTTCTCTTCTTTCAATAATTGACCCACAGATAACAAATTGTACTTGAATGTGGGTACAGATAGGACATTCTTTAGTGAAAAAATGTCACTGAACTGTATAGTTCCTTTTTGTGTAATCTCTTTAAGGCTTCCATCAGGCAATGAAACAACTTGTGGTTCAGATAGAGTATGAATCTGTATAAAACAATTAAGATGTGCACACATATGTGATGTGGCACCTGAATCTATTATCCATACATCTGCACTACCACATTTCAGTTGTTTGGTTATAGTATTACCTGCAAATCCTGAGAAACAAGTAATATCATTTGAATGTGTGGATGCAGTTTGTTGAAGTTTGAACTTTTGAAACTCCTTCTGAATGAGCTGAGAAAATGAAGCTGCATGATCTATTTCAAGACCTTCGATTACACTTCATGTTTCTTGTGCCGAGTTAGCATACTGAGATCCTCCTCCCTTCTTGTTAACTCTCTTTTTGAGTTTGAACCAATCCGGATACCCTTTCAGCTTAAAGCATGTATCCTTCAGATGACCAGGTTTCTTGCAATGAGAGCAAAACATATCTTCCTTATTTGTGACTGCACCTTCAGTCTTGAAAGAGGTCACAACATTAGCTATTTCCAGCTTCTCAAAACTATGGCCAATCTTCACATTTTGCTGTTGCTTCTCCATCTTTTGTACAATTGAGTATGCCTTGTTTACTGAAGGTAGAGGCTCCATCAGTAAGATTTGATTCCTGGCTTGCTCATATTCATCACCAAGTCCCATCAGAAACTGCATCAGATGATCTGCTTCTACCATATCCACCACTTTCTTTGTAACTGTACAGTTACAAACTGGTATAGGATTCAGATCTGATAAATCCTCCCACAATTTCTTCATTTTTGTGAAATATACACAAATTGTTAAATCACCTTGAACAAGATTAGCAAGTTCCTTCTTAACCTGATAAATCAGTGGTCCATTGGACTCACCAAATCGTTGCTCTAATTCAAGCCATAATTCCCTGGCTGATTTAACATATAAGAAAGAATCTGAAAGTTCTTTAGAAATTGATCCTAGCAACCAAGATAGTACCATTTTATCACAAGTTCTCCATTTCTTATGCATTACTACATCTGTAATTGAAGGTTCTAAATCATCACGAAGAACAAAATCTATCTTATCCTTGGCTTGTAATCCAATTTTCACAGCTCGAATCCAAGAGAGATAATTAATAGGGGTTAATGGAGCACTTACTAGTGTTAAGCCAAGATGATCTGATTTTCTTATATTCATCAATTCTGCATCTAAATCTGCCATTGTTTCTTCTTCAGAAGAACGATTTGTTTCCAGATCTGAGTTTCTGTGTTCTTCTTGATGGAGATTTTGAGTACTATCTTCTTGGTTGATCTGATTGGAATCGTTGTTAACTTGATAGAAATTTGCTTCGTCTTCTTCAAGTATCTCAAATCGATTGTTCCTCCGATTTCTCTTATTCACCATTGATCAAAAATGCGGAAAACAGAGTTCTCTGATACCATCTAGAGAAAGATCAGATGAAGAGAAAAAATGAATCCATTGATAGAATCAATTTACAATACCAATCGATACAAAGAAAAGAAAGGCAGGTTAGTTTTTATACTGCTAACTGCAAGTGACAGAAAGATAACAGCTGAAAACAGTTATAACAGAATGTTGACAGCTGTACTATCTCTCTAACAAACTAAAATTGAAAACTGTAAATGATTCCTATTACAGTAACAGAAAATTAACTAAAGTAACTTGGTTAATTGAGTTGGTAAATCTTATCAATTATACTATATTTTTTTTTTTATAAAATCTAATTAACTTTTAGATGTATTTGATTTTATGAAGAAATTAAAAAAAAAAACCTTAAATTATTCAGATTATAATAACAGATAAAAATTGTAATTAACTGATTTTGTATTTAATAACAATAATATAACCAAAGGAAAAAAAACCAGTAACAATAAAACGAGGACTGCAGAAAACATTTTTTAAAACATGAACTTTTTGTACATGAATAGTTTAAGCCTTGTTTAGGAGTTAGGATGGTTAATGGAAGTGAAAGTAAAGTAATTGAAAGGAATATAAAGTGATGGAACTCGAGGTTAAAAGTTAACATTAATTGAAAGTTTGTCTGACTATAATTGAGAGTTAAATGATTAAATCTCGTTAAAAAGTTTCCATTACTTCCATTAACCTCAAATTTGAAGGTTAAAGTTTAGAGTTAATGACTTTCATTTACCCAAAAAAAAAAGAAAAAACTCTTATATACGGTTAATTTAGCACTTTATATTCCATACCAATTAAGGTTGATTTGAGTAGTGTTTCACAAGCTGTGAATCGAGAAATCTGGCAAAAAAGCAGTGGCCTCCGCCTTATAACACTGGTTGCTCAAGCCCTCTTGCTTACTTCAAAATCTGATAAATTTGGCAAGCCACATTTGATTACTTCAAAATGAAATTTAACTACAATTTGGCCTTCTAATTTGGTTTTTTCCGTCAAACTAACTAATAAAATGGCAATGTAAACATCACAATTTGACGCATAAAAAAATCATAATTCATCTGGTGACTTGTCTTATTTCTTTTAGTAATTTAACCACAAAAATTGCATTGATAATGAAAGTCCATTTAAGATAATATTATTCATGTAAGTCAATGTTAAAGGACCATATTGAGCACCCTTTAGGCTAGATTTGATGTAAAATCAATGGAGCTCCATATTGTGGGCGAAGAGTTAGAAGAGTGTGAGGAGCATGAGAATAGGATGGAGAAAGCTGAAAAGTGAAGTTTTGTAGAATTAATGCTAAAGCCATCTTTGCTTCTATTAAAGCAAAGTTTTGACCAATGCATATTCTAGGACCCATTCCGAATGGAAAATATGCAGCTGGATTATTATTTGTTGCCTTTGAAACTCCTCCACAAAACCTTTCTGGTTTGAATTCAGATGCATCGTTGCCCCATATTTCTTTATCTCGATGTATCAACATTGTTGGCAAGCACACTTGTACTCCTCTTGGTAATACCATATTCCCAACACTTGTTTCTTTATCAACTGTTCGGTTAAGTACAACTGCGGCCGGATAAAGTCTAAGAACTTCATACAAAATCATACTTACCTGTACGTTTAAGTTGTGTATCAACAAAAAAATGTCATTAATATATATATATATATATATATAAGAAAATTAAGGAAATACTTACAACTTTAAGATGATTCAACCCTTTCAAATCTGGTATTTGTTTACCAAACACTTGCATAACCTCTTCTCTTGCACTTGTTTGCCAATTTGGAAACTTGCTTAATAAAATCATGGTCCATACAAGCAAAACAGAGGTAGTCTCTTGCCCAGCAAAGTAAAAAAGCTTACACTCATCCATCACATCATTAATGCTCATTCCCATATTCTTATCAATTTCTTTCAAGTTTGATTCCATAAGTAACCCTAATAAGTCATCTTTCATGCCTTCCCCTCTTTTTATAGCCTCTTCACGTTTCTTGATGATATTTTCAAGGGAAGCTTTTATTTCTTTATCAATATGTTTCATCCTTTTATTTGCCCTAGTCGGTAAAACTCTACATATAATCAAATAAACCTACTATGTCAGACATTAAATATTCTTATCAATAATAAAATGGCCACCAAGGTGAGACCATTATTTTCGTGAGAAAGCCCTAAATCAATGCCTTCAAAATCATGATCATCAATCTCGATATTAATAGTCAAAATTAGAATTACCTCGAACCAGGTATATAAACAGATTGTATGGTTTGCATAAGGAGTTGGGCAAGCTCTTTGAGGAGATCAAATATTAGCTTTCCGTCTTCATAATTGCTTCCAAATGCAGATCTAGAAATCATATCACATGACAAGCTTTGAAGACATGGCCAAACATCTATCTCGCATGTCTCCTTTTTTGACATTAACTTGTTCCAATTCTCAATCATCGTATTACAGCTTTCATAAATTTGAGGTAACATAAGCTGGAATGGAAGAATATATAAAAATCCATGAAATTAACATTTGGAAATTAATATAAATAGTACCTTCAACTTGTCTTGATTAAACGCAGGATTGATAATCTTTCTATGCTTAGCCCACTTGTCCCCTTCATAGCTTGCAAGTCCTGGTACTAACAGCTTAAACAATGGATTGATCTCCACCTTATGAAATTGATGTATTTTCGTAAATACTTGTTTAATATGTTCTGGATTCATGATGTTTACAGTTGGAATTGGTCCAATCCACATAAATGAATTCTTACCTGCGTTTTTCTATAAACTTAAGTTCATATTAATGGAATAAATAATATAAAAAGAAGAGGAAAGTACCGTAAGAGTGGATGAGATGACGGAGAAAAGGAGCCCCACGGGAAGAAATATCGTGAGAGAAGTGATGGAAAGGTTGAGAATGAGCTTGGTTGATCAAGTACATATTCTCCTTTAAATCTCCATAAAAGAATCTGTATGGATTCCCTAAAATGCCTTGCTGTCTGAGAAATGCTTCGAGCTTTTTAGGCCTAAACCACAACCAATTTCCCAATTTCCAAGCCAATGTCACAATTGCTACTAACATGATGGATACTGCCATTGATAATTCCATATCCTTGAGAACAACTATTTTGTATTTGGGATTCAAAGGATATATAAGCTCCAATTTAATTTTGTTATCATCTACTGTTTCTCATTTGGTTCCAAAATCTGCTTCACTAAGGAATCTAATTCAATCATACTTCCTTTCCATATATATATATATAAGGCTTTATTTCATTTAGGGTAAATTTCAAATAAAACCCATGTAGTTTCACTAATTTTCAGATAAATGACTGTGGTTTACTTTTTGTCAAAACGAGGATCGAGGTTTCGCACTTTTAATAAAACAAGGACTTTTTGGATTAATGCTATTAAAACCATCTTTAACGACCTAAAAATGAAAATTTTTAAGAATTAAAGTTGTTTAATGTCATATTTGCTATGGAAACTACATTTTCGATTTTCGAAAGTCATCTTTTTTAGAACTTTCTCTCTCTAAACATTAACTTTCTCTCTCTTTACCAAACATCATATAAATAATCTCAAAATAAATAAAAAAATTGAAGAATTAAAGTTGCTTAGAATATTAGTAGTTCTTAAAATATATCATTTTTGAAGTCGTCAAGGGTGATTTTAATAGTATCAATCGAAAAATTCTTTATTTTGCTAAAGTTGAAAACCTTAGTCCTTACTTACAAAAAAAAAAAAAAAAAGTAAATCACAGTCCTTTATCTGAAAATTAGTGAAACCACATGGGTTCTATTTTAAATTTACCCTTTCATTTATTATTGGATAAACAATTAATTTATTAATTCTTATTTTTTAGGTAAAATATATACAAAAAAAAAAAAGGGTAAATTCCAAAAAAAAACTCATGTGGTTTGATGTTGTTGCAAAACAACCCTTGTGGTTTGTTATTACAAAAAAAAAAAAGGACTGGTTTGCGCCGTTACCCGAAAAACGGAAATGGACTTAACACCGTTAATTTGCTGACGTGGCACAGGGGTAGAGTTGGAAATTTGAAATTTTTTTATTTTTTTATTTTTTTTATTTTTTTTCTCTCTCCTCTTCTTCTCCTTCCTCCTCCTCCTCCTCATTCTTCCTTCTTCTTCATCCTTCTCCTTTTCCTCCTCCTTCTTCTTCCTTCTTCTTCTTCCCCATCCTTCTTCCTTCTTCTTCCTCTCCTCCTCTTCTTCCTCCTCCTTCTTCGTTTTTTTTTCTTCCATTCTTTTTTTTTAATTTCCGATTTTCGAAGAAATCTGGAAATTTTCGAAATCTGGAATCCAGATTTCGGAAATTTCCAGATTTCTCCTGAAATCTCTCGCCGATTCGATGATACTCCGGTGAGCAGCGAGCTTGTTCTTGACAGAGATTCGAATTCCGGTGATACGAAGACAAAAGGTGTAAGTTACACGTCGTTCCTCACCAATCCCAGAACTAACCTTGTTTTTCAGGATTATTACTATCTAATGTTGCGAAAAATCATCGTCGGCGATATAGATGTTAAAGTGTCGTACAGTTTTCTAGCGCCGGGAGCCGACGGGAACAGCGGACGATAGTGGATTCAGGTTCGACTTTCACGTTCATGGAGGAACCAGTATTTGAACTTGTAGCGAAAGCATTTGAGAAGCAAATGCGTAATTACAGTATTGCCATTGATGTTCAGAATCAGACCGGTTTACGGCCGTGTTTTGATATCTCCGGCGTGAAATCGGTGATTGTACCGGAGTTGATTTTTCATTTCAAAGGTGGAGCTAAGATGGAACTTCCATTATCGAATTACTTCGCGTTCCTTGATGTGGGAGTCGTCTGTTTAACGATTATAAGTAACAGTCCCGCCGCCGACGGTGGAAGCCGCGGCGATGGTCCGGCGATTATTTTGGGGAATTTTCAGCAGCAGAATTTTTATGTAGAGTATGATTTGGAGAATAATAGATTTGGATTTAAGAAGCAAAATTGTGCATAAACAAAGGATTATCATTATAATTGACATTATTACTGAGTTCACGAGAAATAAGAGGAGGAGGAGGAGTTGACGGTGGGGATGGCGGTGGCGGAAGTGGTGGTGGTGGTGGTGGAGGTGGTGGCGGCAACGGTTAGAAGAAGAAGAAGAAGAAAAAAGAAAAAGAAAAAGAAAAAAGGAAAAAGAAAAAGAAAGAAAAAATAAAAATTAAAAAAAATAAATTTTTTTTTCCAACTTTACCCCTTGCCACGTCAGCATTTTTAATGGTGTTAAGCCCTTTTCCGTTTTTTGGGTAACGGCGTAAACCACGGTCCTTTTTTTTGTAAAAACAAACCACAAGGGTGTTTTTGAACAACATGAAACCACAGGGGTTGTTTTTGGAATTTACCCAAAAAAAAAAACACATCCAATCCGTTGTCTCTCCTCTAGTGAGAGTTTTACGCTGTCTTGTCTCTCCTCTAATGAGAGTTTCTTCTGTTCCTGTCTGTGTTCCCTGAGTTTGACTGTCAGTGCTCTGTAAGCTTTGTCTTCTGCGTTTTGTTCTCCATTCCATTCCTTGTTCTGGATGACGTTTTTGTTGGTAAGTCTTGTGGAAGTTTTATCTGAGTTGTGGTACCATGGATACCACTTTGGCTAGTTTGTCGATTACAGAGGAAAAAGAGGTTGCACTGGATTTTTCGGAGGTTATTCGGCCTATGGAAGTGCAAGCTCGAGAGCTATCGTTGATAGGCCATTTCGTGACAGACAAGTCTATCAACTTTAATGCCATGAAGAATAGACTTACGAGTCTATGGAGACCTGGGAAGGGTATCACTATTTATGAACTAGGGCCAAATCTGTTTGAATTCAAGTTTTTTCATACGGTGGATCGTGATAGGGTTGTAGTAGGCGGCCCATGGTCCTTTGATAATTATTTGCTGGTATGGAGTCAATGGCCTGATGGAGTATTACTTGAGGAAATTCCATTAAGGCTCACACCTTTCTGGATTCTGTGGGAGCAATGTCGGAAAGCATTGGGAAGAAAATTGGAGACTACATAGGCAAATTTTAAGAGTATGATGGGCCTAATGGAATTAATGCTAGACGTGCTTTTATGAGAATCCGAGTAATGTGGATGTTAGCCAATCGCTTAAAAGATGCAAGCACATTCGGAAGTCCTCAATGGAATGGTCCTATATCCACTTCAAATACGAGCAGATGTGCACTTTTTACAGATGCGGGATGATTGGGCATTCAGAACGGTTCTATGAACAACTTTTTCATATTATTACTCGACTGGTCAAGCAGTAATGGGGAGAATGGCTAAGAGCCCCGCTGAGAAGAGGAGGAGATCAAATTGGTGCTCGCTGGTTAAGGGATTCTAATGTGAGCTTAGGGGAAGGTTTATGGACTGCCGAACGAGTAGACGAGATGGCCAAATCCTTTACAGGAAGGCCACATCTAGTTTTTATATCGTCTTCATCTACACAATTAAGAGCCGGTTATACCAGTAGAGAGCACGCCTAGGGATGGGCACCCAGTGATAGCTGCTACTAGTATGGAGGAGGATGTTGGTTTGGATCTCTTAGAATTAAAGAAAAGGAAGAGAGAAGATGGGGCCGCTGATGTATCAACTACATCATGAAATAAGGAAGTGGAGCCACCTCTAATTACAGAGCCTATTTCTTCTGTGAATACTACAGATAATACACATTCTCTAGATACAGAAACGGTGAAGGTTGTAGAGCAGCCTCACCCATCATTATAAATTGCTTGAGCTGGAACTGTCGGGGTACGGGGAACCCTTGGGTAGTTCGTGCATTAGGCGAGTTGATCATGAATCACAACCCCAAAATTGTGTTTCTCATTGAAACACTTGTATGCAAAAGTAGGATTGATTTTTTACGAAGAAAGTTTAAATTTAAAGGCAGTCTAACAGTTGATTGTGTAGGGAGAAATGGTGGATTGGCCCTGTTATGGAAAGATAAGAAGAGTGTCTCGGTGGAGGGTTACTTGTCCCATCATATTAAGGCTATTATGCATGAGTAGGTTATGGAGGATTGGATGTTAGTGGGGTTTTACGGTTACGCGGATAGAGCATGACATCACGAATCATGGCAGCTTCTTCAGTTATTGGCTTTTCGTTCAAGCAAGCCCTGGGTTGTCCTGGGTGACTTTAATTGCATCCTCAGTCAAGAGGAGAAAAAAAAGGGTGCTCGGTTCCCTTCTCGTTTAATAGCCGTATTTTGGGACACTGTATTTGCAACAGTGTTAGACGAACTGAGCCTATCCAGGGAACGGTTTAGATGGGAGAGAAGTCAGGGTTCTGATTTTTAGATAAGGGACAAGCTAGACAGAGGCTTCTCATCTGCTACCTTGTTTGAAACTTTCCCACATTACACGTTTGAAATATTGGCATCGACTTATTTAGACCACACACCATTGTTATTAGAAACCCGCCCGAGACAACAAATCTGTAAGAAATAGCGCTTCAGATTCGAGTCTGGCTGGATCAGAGAAGAAGGTTTTGACAGTATGTTACGGGACTATTGGTCGGCATGGGGATCATAGGCTATATTAACGAAGCTGGTTGCATGCTCCGCTTCGATGGAACAATAGGGGACGAATTTTAAACACAAGTTCTTAAGTCGTATTGCATATTTTAAAAGGTCTTTAGCGGGTTTACGGGATAAAACGAAGCAACAGTCAATTGAGGAGTTTTACACAGCTAAGTGTCGACTAGATTATTGGCTGGAGGTTGAAGAATCATTTTGGAAACAATGTGCAAAGGCTTTTTGGCTTACTGGTAGTGATTCTAATACGAGGTATTTCCATGCTCTTGTGAAGGTTCGGTAAAAATAGAATTACCTGGCGGGCTTGAGAGATTCAGATGGGACGCTTCAAACGGAGTGCCATGAGATGGGTAATATCATTCTTTCCTACTTTACTAATTTATTTGCAGCACCTACTAGTCAAGCCTTTCATGTTTTATCTGTAATGCCTCGGCTAGCGACTAATGAGGCTAATATGGCCTTAATTGCTCCATTTTTTATTGAGGATTTTAGAACTGCCATTTTCCAGATGCAGGCTGATAAATCATCGAGACATGACGGTCCGACACTAGGTTTTTTTCAGCAGTACTGGGACTTGATTGTGGAGGAGGTCTTTTGTGCATGTAAAGGGGGTATTTATACTATATTCTACAACCATCGAAGTAGTTCTTCATTTAATTCCCTTTAATGTATTTAATGATACATTCTTTATATCAGGTCATTAGTGCCTTTAAGGAACCATTTAATGCTATTAATTATAGTGGTTTCTTGGTAACGGCTTAGTGACGCTATAGGCGGATCTACCTTAGATTGTGTGTCCATGTCTGCTTGGAGGACGTGGGTCATTTATAGCGTATGGTATTTATAAGACGTATCCACTTGGTAAGGTCTTTCATGGCGTATAGCTTCTGGCGTACGCCACTGCCTTGACCCAGTGGATCTCATCTGGTGGCGGGACTTTGTTTACCAATTAATCCTTTTACTTATGGATTTTTATGGATTTACCTCAATGATAATATCTGGATTTTATCAATGTATTAATAATATCTAATATTATTTATACATACATTATACTTGTCATGTTAACTTATGTACATATATATATAATATCCAATATTAAATACATATACACTATAATTGTAACTTAGGGCCCGGTTATTTTACCTACTGTTTTCTGTTGCTGTTTGTTGTTTGTTGTTATAGTTTGCTGTTTGCTGTTGGAAAAAGCTGCTTTTCCAAAAAGCGTGGATTATCTCTTTTTGTAAAAAGCTACTTTTCAGGTGTAAAAGACAAACAAGAGGTCACTAACCAAACACCTAAAACTCTTCATTTTCAAGTGAAAAGACAAACAAGAGCATGAAAATGAGCAACCAAACACCCCCTTAATATATATATATATATATTACAAACACATATATACATGTATAAATTTATCTGAATTTATATTTCCAATTTACTCCAATTAAAATGAAATTTCTATTCAAACAATTTTACCCATTTCTTTGTTTAATTAACTTGGGTCAGGCTGAACTGGATTTCAATCCAATTGAATAGCTCCGTTCACCTGGGCCCATAAGACATTGATACAATGCTCTTAGCTAGATTTATGCAATTGTTTACATGTATATTAAGATATTCTGATAAACCTTTTGTTCCATCAAGCCTCTTCTAGCAGTAATCCTGGTAGGCTTATTTAGAGATGATGGTCAGATCGAGCATCTGGTTCGTCTTACCAATCATACAAGACGTTAACTAACCTTTATGGTTATCCAAGTCAGACAGTAATCTTGTGTGTAACCATTGCGAAGCTAATAGTAACCTCTTAAGTAATCTCATGCTATGTGATATCAAGTTCAGACGAGGCACGATTAAGTCATCCTCATCCGATGCTCAGACATTTACTTGATCTCTAGTGAACTGATAAGTTCAAAAGGGCAATTGCATATTGCCCCCATTCGGGCATGGTCATATGCTTCTCAGTCCCACTAATCAAGTGGGCGGTGATATCTTATCTCTATAAGAGATTCAGTAATCTGTCACTTCACTCATGGTTTCTAAGCATGACATATAGTGCACCCAACTACATCCATACTTAGCACCATGTTACTGGCCCGTTATACGATCAATCAAAGCACAATGCAAACCTAGGCCCCATAGTGAACTTGGTCTAAAGATTCAACTTAGAGTATTATATGAGAACCACTTATGACTATTCTAACCATGTGGTGTTCCCATAGATCAATCCACAGCTTACTATTTCATAAATCCTAATGTCCTTGAATTGACATCTAATGTTTATAATCGGTAAAAACACCATCGCAAGCAAGGAACATACTACTCTTTAGTTTAGTTATTGTTCCTATGATAGTAACAGACTAGGGATCATATTAATATTTTGTTGCCTCGCGACTTCACCTGACCAAGTTATCAACCTGCCAAACATGAAGAGATCACTAATCTTGGTTATATATATATATATATATATATATATATATATAT
Source organism: Euphorbia lathyris (assembly GCF_963576675.1). NCBI lineage: Eukaryota > Viridiplantae > Streptophyta > Magnoliopsida > Malpighiales > Euphorbiaceae > Euphorbia > Euphorbia lathyris. The sequence goes on along the minus strand of NC_088911.1, from coordinate 73,825,814 downwards.
ATATATATGTAAACATATCAATCCATTACTGGATTGATATGAATTGTGTGCAGTAGGACACGTTGTGTCCTACTGCACACTCGAGACTATATCATACTCCAACAAAGACTAGGTTCGCGGACATACTTACCTAACTAATCGCTAAATGATTTAAACTTTAGTAAATAGTTTTTCCTAAAATTTCCAAGTTTATTTACATTTATACATACTAAGGAAATATGCAAGATACTTGTAGGACCTTACGAAATGCTTTCAATAAAATAAAGATATTAAATATCCCATGAAACAAATTCATTAAAATACATAAATGATTTATTAAATAAATGGATTTATTAAATTTGATTTTATTTACTTTAGGACTTTTAAGAAATTCAAATAAATATTAAAAAAAATCTCATACAGGACGAAACTGATAATGAAAATATCTCAAATAGGCCCCACAATTATAACACAACAATAATTAAATCAAAAGATGATCTGAAATTTTATGCCTCTCAGTGTGTTACCTTTGGAGGATGCCTCTAATATTTGGTTTGTATCTAACACTAGGAGAATCGTGTGTTGCTCTTGAAGTTTTGAAGATTCCTTTTAGATCTCTAACGTTCAAATTTTTTATCACACTGAAATTGCTAACTTTATGCTATTGGCGAACAGACTTTTAAATTTAGTCTAACTTTCTCCTTCTTAAAGACTAACTTTCTCGTTCTAAAATATGAAATTTTTACTAAAGATATCTTCTCTCTCACTTCCTTTCATTCTTCAATCCCTCCCAATAGAAAATGGGGACTCCTATTTATAAAAGTGCTAGAAAGGAAATTTAGGTGAGGCTTGTGCTTCAATTAGTGGCCTCACTAAGTAGGCATATCCTTCCTTAGAGAGGCCCCGCCTCCTCTGGAGTCCTCCCTCGTACGAAGTTGTGGTGGTTCTTCTGCATCTCAATATGCATCGATCATTTTTTTTAAATTGCAAAAATACTCCTTGCATAATTTTTAGAAATTACAAAATGCTCCTTTCATTTATCTTAGTTTTCTTTTGGATTGGTTATTTAGAGATTTTTAGAATCTTCTTCATTTTGGCATCACAAATCCCGATTGTGCTTCTACCCTTCATCGGATAAAACCACTTACATCACCGGAACCATAAATTCGTATTCACAACGGGTTAAGGTTTTGTTAAATATATATTTTATATGTCAAACTTTTGGATGGTAAGTATTAAAATGTTAATAAAAAAATGACATAAATATTTAAAAGTATTAATATATCGTCCTATATCTTTTTAATGTTACAATTAACATAAGTAATAACATTACACATGACCCACAAACATGATACAAAATCAATATAACCCAATGATTATGATACGATATTTTGGATTGAATTAGAATTGAATGAAGAATTGTCACCCCGAATTGTTGATGTAGAATGGATACGTTATTTCCACGGTTGAGTTAGATGACAATCACAACTCTATTTTATTCAACCATGAACAATCGGTTGAAATTAAAATGTAACTAATGTTAAATATAATTCTTCAAAAATAAAGTTATGAAAATTGTAAAAAGGTGTCATACTGGTAATTTTGTCTTTTGACATTAATTTCATACACAAAGTCAAATATAAAATATAAACCTCCATTGTAATTACATGTAACTATGAAATAACCATGTAGAACAAATACATATTTGTTGAGTATCCTCATATACAATTGATTTTTAAAAAGGGTAGCTAGAGCTAGAGCTAGAGCTTATGTAAAATCAAAGGAGCACCGTGTTGGGGGCGAAGAGTTAGAAGAGTGTGAGGAGCATGAGAGTATGATGGAGAAAGGTGGAAAGTGAAGTTTTGTAGGATTAATGTCAAAGCCATCTTTGCTTCTATTAAGGCAAAGTTTTGGCCAACACATATTCTAGGACCCAATGCAAATGGAAAATACGCACCTTGATGCTTAGCTGCCTTTGAAATTCCTCCAGAAAATCTTTCTGGTTTGAATTCAGATGCATCATCTCCCCATATTTCACCATCTTGATGTATTAAAATTATTGGCAAGCATACTTGTACCCCTTCTGGTAATACCATATTCCCAATCCTTATTTCTTTACCAACTACTGTTCTAATAACCATACTTGCTGCTGGATAAAGTCTTAGAACTTCATACAAGATCATACTTACCTGTTTAAGATGACTCAACCCTTCAAAGTCTGGTTTTGCTTTACCAAAAGCTTGTAGAATCTCGTCTCTAGCAGTTCTTTGCCAATTTGGATACTTGCTAAGTAAAATCATGGTCCAAACAAGCAAAGAAGAAGTAGTCTCTTGTCCAGCAAAATAAAAAAGTCTACACTCATCCATTACATCATTAATGCTCAATCCCATATTCTTGTCACTTCCTTTTTCCTCAATTTCTTTCAAGTTTGATTCCATAAGTAACCCTAATAAGTCATCTTTCATGCCTTCACCTCTTTTCATTGCCTTCTCACGTTTCTTGATGATATTTCCAAGTGAAGCTTTTATTTCTCTATCAATTTCTTTCATCCTTTTGTTACTCTTAGTTGGCAAAAACCTACACATAATACAATATTATCATAAACTCACCAACCATAAATGAAATATGCATGTTTTTTCTGTATGGTAAATCCGATTAATTCAGTGGATCAGACTTTTTTTTTTTGATAAATTTTTCGATTATTTTTTTCGAGGCTTGTCACCCTCTAGATGGATCCTCTCCCAATTAAAGTTTTCTGCATACACTAAGACTCGAACCCAAGATCACTAGAAATTAAGATATGTTAAATTAAATTCACTGGAAATTGAGCTCTAAACCTAGTAGGTAATTATGCACCGTTAATTTATCAACAAAGTTTCCATGTGGCAAACTTCTTTGAAGTTGCATTTACCAGTATTTAATTCAAGGCACGTTTGATAAAATTGAAAATAAAGTGATGAAAATTAAGTAATGAATTTTGAGTGTTATATTATAAATGCTAAAACTATTAAATGATATAAGGTGCTCTTTTTATAAAACAGAGAATCAAGTGCTAAAAAAATTATAAATTTGAACTATTATTCCCAAAAAAAAATGATGTAGTTATTAAATACAAGTATTGAATTTAATGATATTAAGTTTTTTCAATATATATAATTCTTTTATGACAATTTTATAAAAAATGGTAACAGAAATATATTTGTAGAGTATATAAAATAATTTTTATATAAAAATTTTAAGTTAAATATTGTTAGAGAATGATGGCTATTAGACTGAAGTGAAAGTATGTGAAAGCATTCAAGTGAAAGAACAACTACGTGAAAGTGTGTGAAAGATAGGATTGAGTGATGTATTCAAGAAGCATAGATAGGATTCTATTTAGTAGTAATCGATACGTGTAAGATAAAGGACATATGTGAGAAGAAGTTTGTTATTGTTATGGAGTTAGTTAGAATACAACATCGTCTTGTATATATATACATTGTATCCTCTATTAAGTTCAATAGGAAGAATCTGTTTTACTTCATTTGTTTGTTTAACTTCAATGTTTTATCATGGTGTCAGAGAGATATGGAGAGATCCATTAATGAATAGCAAAACCATTTTCTCATGAAAGTTGTTAAAGAAGATAATGAAAGAAAGGAAGAAATCGCATGTTGAAGTTTTACAAACCGGAGAAGGAAGAGTATCGAGTGAGTAAGAAGAAGAATAAGATCAAAGTTTAAATCTTAACTCTAATCACAATAGTGAATGCAATTCAAAAAAATCGAAATTCAAAAGATCGAAGCTTCACTGAAGAAAGAAGAGGTATGACTACTAACCAAAATACTACTAATAGATGATAATCCTAGTTTAGTTCTTGTAAGCACTGTGTTAAATGGTAGAAATTACATTCCATGGAGGAAATCGATTCTTCTTGCATTAAGCAGAAAGCATAAGACAAATTTCATTCTTAAAGATGGAGAACCCAAGGAAATTGATTCAGAGGAACACTTGACGTGGAAAGAAACACACGATTTCATGTCTTCTTGGATAATCAATGCCTTAACTAAAAAATTAGTAGATGTGTTTCAATTTGCATCTTCATTGAGGGATCTTTGTAAGGAGGTGGAGCAAAGGTACGAAAAAAGCAATGACCCTCTCATTTTTCAGTTATGGAAAGACATATGAAGTCTGAATTAAGGTGATTTATCATTAGTTCTTTTATATAATAAAATTACATTAAATGATAAAGAAAAAAACCCCACCCCATATGATTTGAACCCATGACCTCCTTAGTCATAAGTAGACTCTCAACCACTAGACAAGACCTTCACCATAAGTTGATTTATTATTAGTTGAATTCTTCAATAAAATTAAAAGAAAATGGGATGAATATGTTATAGTGAAGCCAAATACCTCTTGTAAATATGTATAGTCGTGGAAAATAGCATAAGATCAGGTGGAAGAAGAGCAATTAATGCAATTCCTCACAGGGTTAAATCTTGAGTTCAATCATGTTTGTGATCAGATTTTATTGATGGATCCACTACCATCATTAAACAAGGCTTATTTTATGCTTCAACGCATTGAAAAGCAAAGGACTACATGCATGGATATTCACAATCATAGGATAAGTGACAATAGTAGTGGTGGTAATGTGAGGAATTCTAACAAACATTTTAGGAGTTACAGTGACACTAATATTGGCAATAATGGTGGTTACAATAAGAGCAAGAATTTTATCAGTAACATGAATTTTAGCAAGAATAAAGAGAAGTTGTGTTCTTACTACAAGAATAGTGTGGGCATGAAAACTTTATTTTACGATCAAAATGTATATAGGGTAATTCAAAGGAAAATGAGTTATGGGACATAAGCATCGGGCACACATGATAATAAGTAAGCCATAAACACTATCCATTAGAATATGCATGGTCAGATTTTATGGAAAATGACAAATATGAATCAATGGAGGCCTTGGTTTATAGAGATGCCGGGAGGGTTTTGAAAGGGAAAATGGTGCAAGAAGGTAGTCTAGAATATGAATTTCTGCATTTGTTGGTTCTTATGCAGGTAATGTATCACAATCTACTTCTACTGCTTCCAATTTGAATGTTTGGATGGTTGATACAGTTGTCACTACCCATATGACTTTTAATTTTACTAATATAAACAATGTTGTGAAGTTATTAACACTTAAAATGGTCTTTTTGTCAACTAATGAATGTGCTCTATGTTCCTAAGTTTAAGTACAATTTATTGTCAATCAATAAGTTGTTGAAGGATCAAAATATTTCAATGTAGTTTTGGGCTAAGTATTGTGTTTTTCAAGGCCAAGGTTGTGAAACGGCATTAGTAATTGGAAGGATGCAAGATGGATTGTATTATTTGTCTAATGTTTCGTTGACTCAAAATTTAGTAGATCGATATATGAATAAAGCTTCAATATTGTCTGTAACTGAAGAATTGGAAGGTAAAAAGGCCATTGATATTGAGTTGTGGCATAAAAGGCTAGGCATGAATCTAGAAAAAAGTTGTCTCATTTGTTTGAATTCCCATCTATAATACATTTGCTAGTTTTAATGTGAGTTTAAGAGCTAATGATTAAAGGGGATCTTTTTGTAATAGTTCAATCCAATCAATAAAGTTGTTTGAATTGGTTCATCTAGATTACAGGGGCCCTTATAAGCAAGCTTTATTGACAAGAGACAAATATATGTTAACAATATTTGATGATCATTCAAGGGCTATGTGGAAAATTCTATTTTAAAAAAAAAAAAGATTAGGTGCCATTTTTGGTGGAAAATTCATCTTAATGATAAAAAATTAGTTTCAAGTAATCATTAGTACATTAAATTTTACTAGTTAAGCCACACAATAAGTGTTGAGGAAAAATAGTATTTTGCATCAAAGGCCATATGTATACACACTCAAGCAAAATGGGATAGTTGAAAAAACACATCAAGTTTAACAGTTTTAGCTCGAGCTTTGTTAAAACAGGGTCAGTTATTACCAATCAAATTTTGGGGTAAGGTTTAATGTACATCCAACCAATGTTTTAAAATGGAAATCACATTTCCAGATTTTGTATGGGAAGCTATATCTTTATATGTTGAAGGTCTTGGGATTCCAGGGGTATGCCATGAATAATCATCCAACTATAGGTAAATTTGATGACAAATCTTCTAAATGTGGGGGGGGGGGGGGGGGGGGGGGGGGCACAAGGTCAGTTTGGTTGGAATGTGTATGTTATCGTCATATTATATAGAATCTAGAGTACAGTTGAAGCCCCGTTTACATGCTTTTCTAGCCTTATTTCCCTGATTTATAGTGTATTCTTCCTAATATTCATATAATAAGTGTTTTAAGTTGTTTCAGGAACAATCGAGCATGAAACGAAGCGAAAAGGGGCAAAATTCAAATAGTTGCTTGGCGAGCTACACACTTATTCGTCGAGGAAGTCATCAACGAGCAGTTAACCATTAAAGACAAAGTCAATAAAACAGAAATCGCGAAAAATGACACTGCTCGGCGAGCTGAAGCAATGCTGCTCGACGAGCTAGGACCAAGGAGACAGACCTTTTCCTAATGCATCTCTACTTCGGGAGTTCCAATCTAATTTAATATCAAACATTATATTCCGAATTTGAAGAGGCCAAGAGATCGAAATAGACCAGGATGGCGACCCCAAGCACTATAAATAGAGGCTTAAACTATGTATTTGAGTATTCAGTTTCAGAATTAGATTAGTTCTTAGATTAGCTTAATTGTAACTTAGTTTTACTTTCCGTTTTCACATATTTTGACTTATATTTAGTTTTAGCTTAGTTCAGATTAATGTTTATGTTCCATTATTAGTTTAGTTAAGCAAGCTTTCACATTAGTTTGTTTTGTCACCACTTGTTCTCAAGTTTAGTCCGTCTAATTCAAGTTTTCTCTTCATCTACATTCTCTTCGTCTTTTATTCTTGAATTGATAAATCTAACTTGCTGAACATGAGTTCATCTTCAATCCATCCCATCAGGCTTTCGTGTCTTAGCTCATGCATGAACTAAAACACTATAGTCTAGGATGGCGGTGAATCGTTTTTAACGAGTATGGATCGTTAATATGTGTTTATGTTCTGTTGTAGAACTTAACTAGAGAATTAACTAAAAGGATTGCTTACCTCTATTTAAGAAACCTAACCAAGTAATTAGGTAGATAAGTTGAATTATGAAACCTAACCAAGTAAACGAGTCAACTTAGCATATTAGTTAATCTTATACCTTAATCGGATAGTGCGGCTTCATGGTCTAGGTTACAGCTTAGCATTGTTTTTTGTAGCGTCTAATGCCTTCAACCTGATGGGATACGCTGGCAACACTTATTACCATAATTAGGAATGGCAAAAGACCATGAATGAGGAAATTTTAGCACTAGATGTTGTATGTATATATATTGTTGGTGATGTTTCAAGTAGTTACAAAATGATTTAATATATTTGGAACTCTTAAACTAGGTCCAAAAAATTGAATGGTCATCTAAATTTATATAGTGTCTCGTTAGCTTTCTAAACTTGCTTAAACTGGTATGATTAATCCCCTTAAATTTACGTGGCAGAGCAATGGAGGGTTTGGACAAATCGAAATGTTTGTTACTTTAAGCAAGTTCAGATAGATCACTGCAATCAAGTTCACGGGACCAATATATCACTTTAAACAAATTTAGAAGACTAATAAGTCCTTTAAGCAAGTTCAAAGGGGAATAATAAGACACTTTGTAAAATCAGGAGACGAGTCAGTTTTTTGGGCCAAATTGCTACAAAATTAATTAATAGTGAAGTAGTAATTACCTCCAACCAGGTATATAAACGGATTGTGCCATTTGCATAAGGAGTTGGACTAGCTCTTTAAGGAGATCAAATATTAGTTTTCCTTCTTCATAATTGCTTCCAAATGCAGATCTAGAAATAACATCACATGACAAGTTCTGAAGATATGGCCAAACATCTATCTCGCATGACTCCTTTTTGGATATCAATTTGTTCCAGTTCTCAATCATCATATTACAGCTTTCATAAATTTGAGGTAACATAAGCTGTAAGATTAATCAAACATTTGAAAATTAAAACTGAAGAATATATATTAGTTCATGTAAAACAGATTTAGATAAAGGAATGACTATACCTTCAACTTATCTTGATGAAATGCTGGATTGATAATCTTTCTATGTTTAGCCCACTTGTCTCCTTCATGACTTACAAGTCCCGGTGCTAATAGCTTATTAAATAATGGATTTGTCTTCACCTTTTGCATTACATGGATCTTCATAAATACTTCTTTTATATGTTCCGGGTCCATGATGTTCACTCTTGGTATGGGTCCAATCCACATAAATGAATTCTTACCTACATTGTTTTTCCATTTAGATATACATCTAATACTTCCACCAAAAAGAAAGTAGTTCTACAACTTTTTTTCTTTTTTTATAAGAGTAATAAATAAATTTTTGAGATAAATTATTCAAAAAACAATATAAAAAATTAATAAAATATAATAAAAATTAAATTAAATATTTGGTTAAAGTAATATATATATATATATATATATATTTATTGGTTATAAGTTTCCACAAACTTTAACCTTTTTTTTTATTTTCGTGTGTTTTTGTTGAATATCTTGTTCAGTAGAGAGATATTCCAAAGTCTATTGATTCAAATATGCATAAGACAAAGTTGACAACTTTATTCTACCATTATAAGAATGTCGAGCGTTTTGAAAAATATAAGAGAAAAGATAAATATGCTAAGTCGTTATTTAGTTTTAGAGATTTGATTGAATAGTATTTATATGTTGTTGTTTTTTTGTACAAGGTACTAATGAAGTACAATTTGAGAACAGTGTAAATAAAGGTATTTTATATTAATGCATGTATTTGAACTTGTTTGAAGTCAATTCTAGTGGCTTTCTGTCACTTTATGTTACTTCTAGATGAGCTGAAAATTGGTGAAACATTTCATTCAATTTTAGAGAATAGTTTTCAGTTAGTTATACTTGACTTCAATCAGTTTGAGACAATTTCAATCACTTTGACATGATGTTAAAGTTGGTCATAGTCATGTTTAATTTCTTTTAAGCTTATTTTGTTTGAGTTTTAGCCTCTTTCATTTACTTCATTTATTTTCAATTACTTTATAATGAGGTGAAAGTGGTTATATTTTATGAGTAATTGCATTAAAGTTGTGTTTATTCAATTGTTATTTATGAAACATTGTACTACCATTTTTTCTCCATAGTTTTGTAAATGTTGTTAATGAAAAGTTGTTGGTTGATGTTCATGAACATTTTGAAAGTTGTACCAAATTTATTTAACATTGTTTTATATGCTTCTTTATTGCTTCAATCATGTTCATATGAGTTTCAGTTTATTTCGTCAAATATAACTCAATTTCATACACTTTCAGTTGGTTTAAGAAAATGTTTAATTGTGTTAATTTTTTGTGGTTTTGCACTTTAACTTAATACAAAACTTGTTAAAACATTGTCTTTAATGTTTGTTCATGTTTTCAATCAGTTTGATAGTACTTTTAGTATATTTCATTCAGATTTAATCAATTTCATCCACTTTCAATGGATTTCAAAAAAAATGTGAATTTGTGTAAAAGTGTGATGTTTCCTTTTTGAAATTGATGTGAAACTGCATTAGACATTGATTTTAATGTTTTATTAATTGTTTCATTGCCAAGCAAATGACTTGTAGTTGATTTCATTATGAAAAGAATATGATATTGATTTTCTTGGTAAGCATTTATAACCGTGTTTGGTATTTCAAGAAAGTTGGACAACAACATTTTAGCATTTTATTTATTTATTTACGCATGTTTGACATTTTTAGAATATATAACCTATTTTGTAGTGTTTAGGTGAAATCCTCTATGAATATGATAAGTGATCAAATGGATTGACTATATATATATATAATTTTTTGAAAAAGTGTTTGTTTGGTAAACTGTAAATTAAGTACTGAAAAAATAAATATAAATGTTGAATATTATAATATTGAAAGTATTAAGTGATGTAATTGTTTGATAAATATTAAACATATGTGCTGAATTTAAAAATAATAGTTAATAATTTTAATTTAATTGAAAATTTAAGTGATTAGTAATAAAAAAAACAAATATCAAATACACCTAAATTAAATAAGTTCTTCATATATTAGTTAAGTGATTAATATATTTGTGGTATTTGTTAAAAAAATGCTTTTTTTTCTTATCAAATGCACAGCTAAATTAATTTAATGAGAGAAAAAAATGCCAAAATACCACCAATAATTTTCTTTTTCATTTAAATTTGATTTTCAAATACTTTTAAGATGACATCACTCCAAAATAAGAGTATATAAAGCATATGTAATAATTACCATTTTTTTTATCGAAAATGAAGGGAAAGAAACATAAAAGGGAGAGCAGGACTACAAGTAAGCTAAAAGTCTAGGAAACAAACTGCCCAACAAATCTTCATGGAGGATATACAGAACACCAACAGAAGCAATAGGAAGAACCTCAATACCAAGGGGAGCTTCATGAGCCAAATTAGCAAGGAAGTCAGCACATCTATTACCTTCTCTGTGAATGTGACTGATTTTGGACCAAGTGAATTGCGATAGCAAACTCCGAATGTGGCGAATTAAGACATGAGATGGATGATGGTTCGAGCAACCATTAATTATATACTTAACAGCTTCGAGACAGTCAGATTCAATCAAAATCCTGTCAATACCTTGTTGTAGGGCCAAGTTCAAACCAGTAGCAATTCACATCTAGAAACATGCCCCTGCAGCTATATGGTCCAAGAGCCATTCCCATCTAGAAACAGCCCCTGCAGCTATATGGTCATTGTTATCGCGTCTGAAGCCATCTGTGTTAAGTTTAATAGTAGTATCTGAAGGTTTCTTCCATCATATCCATGCCTCAGATTTCCTCAACAACACTGTTTTATGTCACAGATTCAGCTAGCTAGTTTCGTTCTCTCTCAGTCGACGCTCGATGAAGCCATGCTTGTCAATAGGAAGGGCAAAATATTTTTGTCTCCAGTTGTGCATACCATATCGAGAATCATAAAGAAGGATACATTTTGTAAACCAGCCCTCCTCAACCAATTCAAACAAGCTTTGCCAGTGAGTGTTAGGAATAAAACTTTTCCAAACATCAGAACTTATAGGACAATCACGTAAGGCATGCGTGAGAGTTTCTACTACATCATTACATCTAGAGCAAGTCCCAACATCTACAAGGTGCCTTTGACAACGCTCCACATTTGTCAAAACCCGTCCATGAAGACTAAGCCAAGCAAACGTCTTAAATTGGTGAGGCACTTTTAGACTCCAAGCAAGCTTGAATCTGTTATTGCTCATATCAACAGGCTCATTATTTATTAAGGTATTATAGGCTGATTTACAAGAGAACTTTCCAAAGGGTAAAAAAGCCAGTGGGGAATATCATGAACCCCTGAGTCACGAGAAACCGAGATACAATGGAGTCACGTAGCAATTCGTCAAAGAAGGCTTCCAAAATCTCCCAACGCCAATGACCATCAGTGTTAAGAAATTCCTTCACTTTATGATTAGAGAGTTCAATCGGGATAGGAATCACATCATGATCTATAAGCCTGTAATTACTGAGCCATATATCATCCCAGAATGAGACCAAACTACCATCCACAATATTCCAAGCCAAACCATTACAAAAACTCATTAAAAACTGAGATCAGACTACGCCAAAGGAAAGAGCGATTGCTGACAGCTCTTTTATTGCCCCTAAAGATCACGTCCTTCGTATATTTAGTTGCCAGAACAGTAACCCGAAATTGATTTGGTTCCTTCCAAATTTTCCACAAAATTTTCATCAATAGAACCTTATTACTATCCTTAGCCTTTCAGATACCCACCCCTCCCAAGTCTTTCGGGTTACAAACTGTGTACCATGGGATAAGGTGAATTTTATGATCCTCACCATTGCTACCCCAAAAAAAAATCCTCTAATTAACTTATTCATCTTCTTCAAGACCCTCGCAGGCAGCATGTTGTTTTGCATAATATGATTCGGGGCAGAAGAAGTAACAGAGTGGACCAACGTAATCCTTCTAGCCAAAGAAAGGGATTTCGATTTCCAGGAGCTAAGTTTAGCCTGCATTTTATTAAGAGTGTTAGCAAACGTAGTCATGGTGACTCGGTCATGAAGAAGTGGGACCGCCAAATATTTACCAAGACATTTGGTAAGTGAAATATTACATGTAGCGCTTAAATGGCGAGCCAGACTATCAAACACATTTTTTGAAATGCAGAGCTTAGATTTTTGGAGATTCATGCTCTCTCCAGAGTAAATGCAAAAGATATCCATAACCTCCATAAAGTTTTGAATTTGAGAAACATCGGCTTCTAGAGAAAGATCATGATGTCGTCTATGAAGAAGAGGTGCCTGATATCGGGCCCATCCCGGGTCAATCTGATAGGCTTAAGTTTTTTAAAAATCAATTGCATCTCTCAAGAGATGGTCCAGGTGTGCCACACACATGACAAAAAAAAGTATGGGGAGATAGGATCATCTTGTCTAATGCCCCGAGAAGGGGTAAAAGAGTCAGTTATCTCCCCATTGATCATAATCTGCATAGAAGTGGAGGATAAACAACGACTAATGACATTCCACTGGAGATCAGGAACTCCAGACTGGAGTAGTGAATCAGCAATAAAGTCTCAATTGAGTCTGTCATAGGCTTTCTCTAAATCAATATTAATTGCCACAAAACCTTTCTTCCCCTTCTTGATTCGCATAGAGTGAATGACCTCATAGGCAACGATAATACTGTCAATAATTTGACGACCAAGAACGAAGCTACACTGAGTAGGAGCAATGATACTAAGGAGAAGAAGCTAAAGTCGATCAACAACAATCTTTGTAATGATCTTGTACATAACGTTATAGAGACTAATTCGGCGATACTAGTAGAGGGAAATTAGTTACCTTGGGGATAAGCACTAAGAGAGTCCGATTAATAGCAGCTATGTTCTCAGAGCCTGGAAAACAATTAAAGACGAAGCCATATAAGCTATCTTTCACTAAATCCCAATGCTTCTGACAAAACGCAACAGGAAGGCCATCCACACCTGGAGCCTTATAAGGATTCATATCAAACAGAGCTGCTTTAATATCCTTTCTAGTGACCGGATGGGAAGATCTCAGTAAACTCAGAACTAGGAATCCTCGGGTAGGTATTAGAAGATTCTAGCATGTCCAAGCGTCGAGAGACCCCCTCCTCAAAAAGACTCATATGAAAATCTTTGGCATGCTCACGAATCTCTTTGATGTCATAAATCCAAGAACCGTCTTCAGATTGGAGGGCTTCAATTTTATTGTTTTTTCGACAAACAATAGTGGGAAGATGGTAATATTTGGTGTTCCCACCCCCTTAGGTGATCCATTTCTTTCTGGACTTCTGAAACTACAAAATCTCCTCTTGTCGCAAGATAGCAAACAACTCATTCTAGAGGGATCTCTCGAGCTGGGAGAGGTTGTCGATGTAACCATTAAACAAGGAACGTTGAATCTTAGACAACCGGTTAAGGATTGTCTTTTTCCGATTGAAAATATTACCAAACACCGCCTTGTTCCACAACGTAGCTTTATTTTTGAAGTTATTGGCAGCAATAATTGGATGGATTTTGTTCCCACAAGCTTCACTGACAACATTCTTGAAGTCCTAATGCTCCTCTCAGGCCATAAGGTAGCGAAATGTGCGAAGCTCTTTATCCCCGACTAAGCCTTTCATCTTGAAAATGATAGGGGCATGATCTGATTGTCGAAAAGGGAGATTGATAACTGAAGCTTCAGGAAATTCCGTCCTACTCTTAATGTTACCATAAGCTTTGTCTAAAAGGACGAAAAGGAAACGACGTCTCCAAGTGAACCTCGCACCACAAAAGCCCAAGTCCATGACACCACAGTCGGCCATAACCATTTTGTGGTTAATGGCTCTATGATTATAAAGACGGCTTCCCCCTTTCTGGTCGCCAAGCGAGCCAATATCATTAAAATCTCACATAATGAACCACGGGGCGTCCAAGTCTCCACTGGTAAGGGAGGCATTGTCCCATAACATATTTCTGTCTGACAAAGCGGGGGAGGCATAAACAAATGTGAAGAAGCAAACAAATTTGCCATTTTAATTAACCTCACAGTGAATAAATTGCTGGTGCATTTGAAGAACCTGAATTTTAGCAATAGATCTCGCCAAAAGACCCAAATCCCACCTGACCACCCTTGAGCTTCCGAACGAACACATTGCCAGCCCTTGATTTTCTTAACAATATTCTGAGCAACAACCCAACTCACTTTAGTCTCGAACAAGACAAATAAGGAAGGCTTATATGAAGCCTCAATTGGCCTTTAAGGTGTAAACGAGTTACCTTATTAAATGTGATGAGGGCCCACATAATTAAATCCCACCTAGAATTGGAATCCTTATGCAATAAGGACATTAGTTCTAGCTGCCGCAGATTGCATTCCAAAACAGATTTGGATTTCTTTATTTTTTTTTTAGTTTTAAATTTAATTGTTTTCCTTTTCCTTTAAGGGTTAGGACTAACTTAGCCTATAAATAAGCCTAGTATTGTATTAGATGGGGGAGATTTGATTAATAAAATTAATAAAACTAAAACGAGAGTTCTTCTCAGATTTTCTTGGTTTTGTCCAAGTGTTTTCTAGATTTCTATCTAGTGTTTATTATTTCTTTCCGTCGGGTTTTTGATTAAACTCGCACCCGCGCACCCGCTGTATCAGTTGGTATCAGAGCCTCGTCGTCCTCCAGACTTCTACGAGCTGAGAATATGGTCCAACCTAACAACACCGGTGAGCAAGTTCCAATGGCACAATTCAATAGTTTCGTGCAAGAGATGCGTGAAGCAATGCAAGCGATGCAAACACAAATCGAGCAACTAACTATCAACAGACAACCCGAAAGACAAGTGGAGAATGTTGAAGGGGAAGCTAATCCTCCCAATAATCACAATCGACGTCCTAGGGTTCGACGAAATATCGAAGTAGAACCTGAACTTGACGATGATTTTGATATTTTTGATGATGAAGATGTTTTTTATCCGAGACGTAGAAATAATAATAGGAGGAACGATAGAGGGGATGAATACAAGATTAAACTGGAACTACCTAGTTTCAATGGGGATTTAGATGTCGAAGGGTTTCTTGATTGGATTCATGAAGTTGAACGCTTCTTTGATTATGCTGAGGTTCCTGAATATAGAAAAGTTAAATTAGTCGCATATAGGCTAAAAGGGGGAGCTGCAGTATGGTGGGATCAGCTGAATGAACGTCGAAGGAGGGGTGGTCAAGAACCTATCTCCCTTTGGTACCAGATGAAGCAATTACTAAAAAGACGATTCTTACCTCCTGACTATGAACAATATATTTTTGAGGCTTACCAAAATTGTGTTCAGGGTAAAAGAAGCGTACATGAATATACTGCTGAATTTTATAGATTATCTGCTAGAGCTAATTTGTCGGAGACGGAAAGCCAACAAACTTCTCATTATTTAGGAGGTTTAAACCCAAATATTCGCGAGAGGATTGGGGTTCAGATGATCATTAAAGTTCAAGATGCTCGAGATTTGGCACTAAAAGCTGAACAATTGTTGAAAGAGAGGCCAAGGGAAACCTATCGAAGATATGGAGGCGAGAATTTTGCGAACAATCAACAAAGAACAATTGACAAGGGCAAATATGTGGCGGGATCAAGTGGAGCAAAACCAATCCAGAAAACCGGTAAAGACACACGTGATGAGCCGCAACATCGAGCTAAAGGAAACAACCTACCTCCTAAGACTAATAACGATCCCTATGCAAGACCACGATCTGGTAAGTGTTTTAAGTGCAACGAAACTGGGCACCACTCTCATGAGTGTCCAAAGAGGCGAACAGTAAATATGGTAGAGCATAATGAAGATGGAAACGATTTCGTTTGTACAGCTGACGAAAGTGAGGATGAAGATGATTGTGTTTTTGAGGAGGAATATCAAGTAGGTGTTATTCAACACTTAATGCTCACCAAAAAGCATGATCAGGAACAGAGGCATCAATTGTTTCGAACCACATGTAGGGTTCAAGGAAAACTTTGCAGTTTAATTATTGATGGTGGCAGCCAAGAGAATATCATCAGCCGGAAAGCAGTTTGTAAGTTCGGATTGACCCCTGAGCCACATCCTGAACCTTACAACATCGGATGGATAAAAGATGTCGGTACAATTCGAGTAACTCAAAGGTGTTCAGTTCCCATAACCCTCGGCAAATATTCTGATAATATTTATTGTGATGTTATTGATATGGATACTTGTCATGTTTTGCTTGGAAGGCCTTGGCAATTTGACTTAGATGCCTTACATGCTGGTAGGAAAAATACTTACCAATTTCTTAAGGATGGCGCAAGATATACGCTAATGCCACAAGTTAAGAGGACAACTATGCAGCAGGAGATAGTTCCAGACAAACAAGTTATGCTTGTTGGCGGAAAGGAGTTCTTGAGTGAAAGCAGGGAAACACAAGTTATGTATCTGTTGGTTATGAAAGGCGAAGAAATTAAAGGCGATCCTCAAGTCCAATTACCAGTGGAGGTGCAGAACATTTTGAAAGAATTTGCAGATGTTATTCCTGATGATTTACCTAAAGAATTGCCTCCTATTAGGAACATTCAACACCAAATTGATTTTGTTCCAGGTGCTAGTTTGCCTAATCTGCCACACTATAGGATGAGTCCTAAAGAACAAGAAATTTTAAGAGCACAAGTGGAAGATTTACTTAACAAGGGACACATTCGAGAAAGTATAAGTCCATGTGCTGTACCTGCCTTGCTAACACCAAAGAAGGATAGAAGTTGGAGAATGTGCATTGATAGTCGTGCAATTAACAAAATCACAATTGGCTACAAATTTCCCATTCCAAGGCTTGACGACATGTTAGACCAATTGAGTGGATCGATAATCTTCTCCAAACTAGATCTGCGCAGTGGTTACTATCAGATTCGGATTAAACCTGGACATGAATGGAAGACCGCGTTTAAGACAAGGGATGGCTTATATGAATGGTTAGTAATGCCGTTTGGGTTAACTAATGCTCCGAGCACTTTCATGCGTCTGATGAACCAGGTATTACGTCCTTTCATTGGAAAATTTGTTGTGGTGTACTTTGATGACATTTTAGTTCATAGCAAATCCAATGAAGAGCATATTGAACATTTAAAATTGGTGTTTAATGCATTAAGGGAAAATAAATTATATGCAAATTTGAAGAAATGCTCATTTATGTTAGAAGAATTATTATTTCTAGGATATGTTGTTGGGAAAGATGGGATTAAAGTTGATGAAGAAAAGGTGAAAGCCATTCGGGATTGGCCAACACCAAAGTCTGTAGGAGACATCCGTAGCTTTCATGGCTTAGCTACATTCTACAGAAGATTCATTAGACACTTTAGTACTATTGTAGCTCCATTAACCGAATGCCTCAAGAAAGGAAGGGGTTTTGTTTGGGGTGAAAAAGAAGAGCAGAGTTTTGCTTTAGTTAAGGAGAAATTGTGTACTGCTCCTGTTTTAGCTCTTCCTGACTTTGATAAACTGTTTGAGGTGGACTGTGATGCAAGTGGGATAGGCATTGGTGCTGTATTATCACAAGGGAAGCAACCTATTGCTTTCTTTAGTGAAAAACTGAGTGAATCGAGAATGAAGTGGGCAACGTATGATAAAGAGTTTTATGCTGTTGTTCGTGCCTTGAAGACTTGGGAACATTATTTGATTGGAAAGGAGTTCGTATTGTACACTGATCATCAAGCTCTAAAATATTTAAGTAGCCAGAAGCAATTGAGGAATGCTATGCACGCCAGATGGGCATCCTTTGTTGATAAGTTTCCTTTCAAACTTATTCACAAGTCTGGTCAACAAAATCGTGTAGCTGATGCTTTAAGTCGTCGGGTACATCTCATTAAAACTCTTGCTATTGAAATTGATTCTTTTGATTCTATGAAAGAGTTGTATGCAGATGATAAAGATTTTAAAGCCATATGGGAGTTGTGTGTGACAAAGCAACCATGTGATGATTTTCATATACATGATGGGTTTCTAATGAAGGGGAATCAATTATGCCTGCCTGGTACTTCTATTCGTGAGAAAGTCATTAGAGACTTACATGGAGGAGGTCTTTCTGGTCATTTTGGAAGAGATAAGACTATTGATGCTGTAAAGAGTCGTTATTATTGGCCAAAGTTGAGACGAGATGTTAACAATATAGTCATGAAGTGTTATGTCTGCCAAACTTCTAAGGGTGGAGTGAAGAATACTGGGCTATACATGCCGTTACCAGTACCAAGTACGATATGGGAAGATCTATCCATGGACTTTGTTTTGGGTTTACCCCGTATGCAAAGAGGCATGGATTCTATTTTCGTAGTAGTTGATAGATTTTCTAAAATGGCACATTTTCTTCCTTGCAAGAAAACTGCAGATGCATCATCTATTGCGAAGCTGTTTTTTCGAGAAGTTGTTAGACTACATGGGGTTCCAAAATCTATTCTGTCGGATAGGGATACCAAGTTCTTGAGTCATTTCTGGAAGACTCTTTGGAGTTTATTTGATTCATCTCTGAAGTTTAGCAGCACAGCACATCCTCAAACTGATGGGCAGACAGAAGTAGTGAATGGAACATTGGGCAATCTTCTAAGAGGGATATGTCAAGATAAGCCTAAAACTTGGGATTTTGCAGTTGCTCAAGGTGAGTTTGCATATAATAGTGTTGTTCATAGCGCTACCGGGAGAAGTCCTTTTTCTGTGGTGTACACGAAGGTACCAAATCATACTTTAAATCTTGTGAAGATACCCAAATCTATTGGGTTTAGTTCTTCTGCTGAAAAGTTAGCTCAAGCGGTCCAAGCAGTCCATGAAGATGTGAAAAAGAGGCTTGAAAAGAGGAATGCGAAGGTGAAGGAACAAGTTGATAAGCATCGAAAACTTCAAGTGTTCGAACCGGGTGACGAAGTCATGGTTTATTTGAGGAAAGAGAGGTTGGCACATGCCGCGAGTTCCAAACTTCAACCGAAGAAATACGGTCCTTTCAAAGTCTTAGAGCGGATTAATGCAAATGCCTACAAGATCGAGATGCCACAATGGCTAGGGAAAATTTCTAATACTTTTAATGTGGCGGATTTGTCTCTCTATGTTCCTGATTGTGGGTTGGACTATCCGGATTTAAACTCGAGGTCGAGTTCTTTGAAAGTGGAGGTGAATGATGAGGGCCCACATAATTAAATCCCACCTAGAATTGGAATCCTTATGCAATAAGGACATTAGTTCTAGCTGCCGCAGATTGCATTCCAAAACAGATTTGGATTTCTTTATTTTTTTTTTTTAGTTTTAAATTTAATTGTTTTCCTTTTCCTTTAAGGGTTAGGACTAACTTAGCCTATAAATAAGCCTAGTATTGTATTAGATGGGGGAGATTTGATTAATAAAACTAAAACGAGAGTTCTTCTCAGATTTTCTTGGTTTTGTCCAAGTGTTTTCTAGATTTCTATCTAGTGTTTATTATTTCTTTCCGTCGGGTTTTTGATTAAACTCGCACCCGCGCACCCGCTGTATCAAAATGCACCCCGCATCTTCCAGCATAGACAATCCATAAATTAACGGGGGTAAAGAAGAGGAAAGGGGCCTTAACTGAAAGAATTGGATCCAATATCAGGTCTGTTGAAGCTTGGCCCTGAAATTTAACCCATAAACTTTTTGTCTGAATTTTTCTGTCTATCATGTGGACCATGTTTGGTCGGGCTATGCATAGGATGTTTCATGTTATCCTTCCACACTCACTTTTACATTACTTTGAGCATTCTCAGAAGTCATTAAATCTTCACTCTCCTTGTGAGCATGTTGAGCAATCAAGTCTTCCTGCATTGTATTCAAGATATCGAAGCGCGAGCTTCCATAGGTGTTTCATCTGGATTTTTTTACAAAATCGTTGGTAGTAGTCGTAGGCTCTTCCTTGTTCCTTGGATGATCCTTCGAAACTTTCTCAGGGTTGCAATTGTCCAGAATTAGAGGTGTTCAAGTTCTATGACGAAATGTTTTCTTGGTTGTCATCCATGGTCTGTAGTCGTTAGCCACATCATCTCTAATAACTCCATCCAAGTTTGACACATTTTGAGCTCAATTAATCTGATCATCACTGCCCTCCACCCTATGAGCTAAGTCTAGGCAACGATCCTGAAGGTGTCCATGTTTACCACATTCAAAGCAAATAGTGTGAAGACCTTCATATTCAATACGGTAAACTCTCTCTGGGTTTGAATTTAGATAACGGGGGTTTGTTTAGGTCCACCTCCACACACACTCTTGCAAATTTCCCCCGTTCCATCTTAATTGTAGTTTTTTCTACGTGATGAACATTACCAACCATTCTTCCCAATTTTGTAAGGAACAAAAGATTGTAGTATTTAATTGGTAAGCCCAGAGACCGGACCTAAGTAAGGACCTTGTTCACATCAGCATCGAAGGGGTCAAAATTTGGTTTCCAAGCTTGCACTGTAAGGATATGGTCAGTAATTAAATAAAGCCCCTCATATTTGGCATGTTCATAATCAAAGTGATTGGAGAACCTGGCAATATAGAAGTCATTTGACAAATCAATAAGTGTTACCGTACCTTGCCCTGCCCAAAGCTTTTGGATTATGGACTCTAGAAAGCGAAATCCAATCTGTTGGCCAAACAATTAAATGATTAGGAGCTCCATGGTTTCCACATAGTTTTCTTCTCTCCTAAAGACAGCCGAATGGTAGGACACTTGAGATCCTCACCATCTTCATCTTCAAAATCTGAAATTTCCTATGCCGACTCGAAATCAGGTTGCAAGTTTGTTTCCTTGACTGAATCCATTTCAGTATCATCCTGGTTTTGTCCTAGCAAAGTGCCCTTCCACGATATTTTCCTCTTAGTAGGGGAGGAAAGAGTTTCAGTGGAGTTAGATAGGTCTGAGCACCCATCTGGTCCTTTGGCTTTTTTGTTGCTTTTAACCTGCTGGTCAGCGGTGGAGTCTGGCAGTGCTTATGGAAGGACTCCCAAAGAGGAATCTCCCATGGATAAGATCATTGTTCACGAGAGAGCTGCTAAATATTTTTCCTTACTAGAGATAATTACCAGTATTTTTATATAATAATAAATAATTTAACCGAATATATATATATATATATATATATATATATATATATATATATATATATTCTTAGAATTTTATATATAATGCTTAAATGGGGTTTTTATGAGGATAATAAATTCATAAAAGTTAACATATCACTATGTATGTAAAATTTTAAAAAATATTTAATTTTCAGTTCAACTAGATCAAACCTCTTACAAAAAAAAAATATACATATGGATGGTGAATATATAAAAAAACTACGTGATTTCACGTTTTGCCAAACTAGTATTTGTAAAAAATATTTTGTCCAAATCGGGACTGAAGTTTACATTTTACTAAAAACGAGAATCATTTAGTTTGACACTAAAACTGACTGTTAACGACCTCAAAAATGGAAAATTTCAAGAATTAAAATTATTTAAAACCACATTTACTATGGAACCAAATTTTTTATTTCTCCGAGTTTTTCACTCTCTAAATATTCACTTTCTTTCTGCTTATCAAACAACCCTAAATGATCTCAAATTTAAAAAGTTGAACAATTAAAGTTGCTTAGAATATCAAAGTCTTTGAACTTTTCAATTTTAAGGTCGTCAACGCTGATTTTAATTTTGAGGTATTTGTTTTTAGTAAAGCGAAAAATCACAGTCATCTCCTGGTCGTAAATGAAAATCTCAGTCCCTGACCAAAAAAATTACAAATACAAATTTGACAAAACGTAAAAGTATAGAAGTTATTTTTTTACTTTACTCGAAAAAACAAATCAAATTTGTTCTTTAATGTTTTTGGAAACATGTAAGTATAACTCTAACCTAAAAAATTGATACAATTTCATCCTCGACATGTCCAATCTTTAAGCAATATTTAAATTCATGTAACAGTTACATTTATGAGTTTCATTACCTAACATTACTTTTATTTTGAAATGTTAAGCTCAAAATTTGACTATTTCTTCATTACGGGTATATTTGAATTTTCTAAACACATTAGAGCAAATTTGAATTTTTTTCTTTTTTTTTTTTCTAGTTAAAGTAAAGCACATGATAAAAGAGGAATTTTTTAGTATCTATCTATCTATCTAAGTTTACATAATAAACAAAAATCACGTCATTACATATTAAAAAAAATTAGTAATACCAAAAAAAAAAAGTCAAAAAAATTAAGAAAAGGTGAATTTCATCTTCAAATTTTTAAAAAGCTAGTTTAAAAATTTTAAATTTTATTTTGTGTTAAATACTAAAGTCCTAGCTAACATTTTAAATTTGGGATAAGATATAAAAATAGACTTAAGAGCAATTTTATTATTGACATCATAAATGAATAGTGCAAGTGTTAGAGAAATTTAGTCAATTGAATACATCATTTAATAATGAATATTTGTTATCACAAAATTGATAAGGTATTAAACCTATAAATCCATTAATCATAATATATGCAAATGATATTTAAAATCCCCAATTAAAACTGCAAATTCTGGAGTATAAGGAAGTAGCGTACCGTAAGAGCGGATGAGGTTACGGAGAAAGGGAGCGACACGGGAAGCAACATCGTGAGAGAAATCATGAAAAGGTTTTGATTGAAGTTGCTTCATCAACGTCGTATGCTCCTTCCAGTCTCCATAAAAGAATTTGTATGGATTCCCATAAACCCCTTCTTCTCTCAGATACCTTTCTAGCTTTTTCGGCCTAAACCATAACCAATTTCCCAATCTCCATGCCAATGATACTATTCCCACCACTATAATTGCGATTCCGATGGAGATTGAACTGCTGCTGCTTGCTATTTCCATTTCCTTTTCCTTGACAAGAGAAGAGAAAGATAAGTATTTGGGGTTGAGAACGGTGATACGATACCACCGAAGAAACAAAGGATATGTTTTGTTTTGTAGCTCTAGTATTATTTGATTTTTTTCTTTTGTGGCCCCAACCAATCGTTACTTCTTTTTTCTAAACCCACCACCTATTCCTTCTCCTAAGTTTATAATATTTTATGTAAATATGTTTTAACCTCACATAACTCTAATTCAATTCAATTAGATACAGGATAAAACTCTAATTGAGAATGTATTTATCAAAGTCAAATTCGTTCTAAAGACCATCTAGAAGAAGAAGAAGAAAATGACTACTCCGAGAGAGGCTTTCTCAATATGTCCGGAATCTAATCATCCGTAGATAAGAAACCATTACCAACTTGTTCACTAATCATGAACAAAGTGATAATCTAATTCAATGTGATTTGTGCGCGCCTGAACATCCGGTTTACTGTGAGATAGATGGCACCTATATTGTCAAACCATAGCTGAACCGGATGAGGGATGGTGAGTAGTTCAACTTTTGCATTGATAAATGCCTTGTATTCACTCTCAGTGGAGGATCGTACAATTGTGGGCTGCTTACAAGTGTTCCACGAGATAAGGGTGTGACAAAGATAAATACAGAATGCACTTGTGGAGCCACGATAATTTGGGCTGTCACCCCAATCATTGTCAGTATAGCAATGAATAGCACTAATCGGATTGGAGGAGAAAATGATGCCATGATCTCTAGTTCCATGAATGTAGTGTTGGGGAATTTGGAAAAGAAGAGAAGTGTAGGTTGTCAGCAGGTGAGGGATTGATTGCCGGAGGGGGAAGAGTGATTGGGCATATGCAAGGGACAAGATAGCTGACGGGTGGGCAAGAAGACCAAGAAAGGTTATTAGAGAATAGGTGAAGGAGCAGCACATTCATTAGTATGTGCAAGTAGGGGTGTCAATATGGGTTCATCTTAGGTGACCCATTTAGGTCAACCTTATCACGATCCGTTTAATAAACAGGTTGACACGACACAACCCGTGTATTGATACGGATTCACCTAAATAACTAGTTTACTTAAAAAATATGATTAAAAATTAATATAACTCGTTTTAACCTATTACCTTACTATATATTAAAACCTGTTAAATGGGTTGTATAACTCGTCAACCCGTTAACCCATTATAACTTTTATATAAAGGTTATTGTTTGTATAGAAAGAAAATAATATATATGATTAGTCATAAGTTTATATTTATAAGCAAGCCAATGGATAAATAACAGGATTGGGATAAAAAGCAGTAAGAAATAGGATTGATAAGGAATCCCAGCGAATTGAAATTATTAATAATTAAGAGAAAAGGAAAGGAAGTTTGAAATTGATTCGGCAAAGAGGAAAGTAGAATTTAGGAATTCCAAATTGAAACGGAGAAGAGGAGAATCAGTGACTAAAAAACGAACAACACAGACAAACCAGAACGAACAAACAGAAGACCCAAACTGGTAGCAAGAAAAAGGTTGGAAAGAGCAAACAAATTCTGTGAATATTAGAAGAAAAACAAAAAACCACATGTGATAATAGAAAGCAATGAAACAGAAGTTAACAAGGGCAAGGGCAATGAACAAAAGATTAAGATGAGGAAATAGAAAAATAATAGAACGAAGGCAGCAGATACATCAGTCTAAAAAGAAAAACGAATAGAAAAATAGAAGGACAAAGGCAGCTGATAACAGATAGACAGACGTTGGAAGGTAGAAGAAGATGATGACAGACGAATTTGCAGCAAGGATGAGAAAGAGATTGAAGAAGAGACGAGCAAGAAGAAGATGGCAGACTAGAAACTAAGAAGTCAATCATAATAGAAAATTTTAAAATAGGAGCCATGGAACGCAGATGATGCTGCACAGAAAAATATAGAAACCAAGGGTAACATACAATATTCACTCTTAACAGTTGGCCAATAAAGAATGGAACATAAACACTAACAAAATAAAGGAACTAGCGGAAGACTGTAATCAGGATTTTGAACCAGTGGGGGCAAACTATACAAATAAAATAATAAATTGACAATCAGAGGGTGTTTGTTTCAATTTTTCGAACAAATGTTTAGCGTTTCACTCCAAACTGTAGAAAATATAACATTTGGTTAGGTTTATATAACCACATCGTTTAGTATTTTCTACGGAAACTGTTGTTTGTAGCTATTTGTTGTTGATGAAATTATATTTTTATTTCCACAAAATAGGTTTCTCATTTAACATTATTTATATTTTTATAACATAATTGTCGTAAGGACAATGTTTTCTTCATTCAATAAATTTTTTATTTTTTTATATAGATTATTTTTATTTTTTTTTTTTGGTAAACAAGGAAAGGAAAAACAAAATGAAACAAGCCCAACTTAGTCTGGGATCAGCCTAGGAAAGCTGACCCCGATCCTGTCTTCAAGCAGAAGGGGTAAGAGAAAGGAAGGAGGACTAGAAAGAATGGAGACACCCAGCATCCTCTCATGGCCAGCAGCAGCCAGGCGGTCCGCAATACGGTTTTGCTCTCTGTAAATATATATTATTTTTATTAATTTGCGTAACATATTTTTTATTTTATAATAAGATAAGGTGCAAAAATACCGCTAACATTTATAGCTAGGAACAATTTTATCTTTAACGTCTAAAATTGTGTAATTATACCCATAACATTGGCATCCAAGAGCAATTTTACTCTTAATATTGACAAATTGAGTCAATTTAAAAAATAATTCATCAAACTGTCTTTTTGGTTATGAATATTATCATATGTACGTCAAATATGCATCATTTTATTATCGTTATGTCCCCTCACCCAAACTTTATCTAGCATTTAAACAAAGGCAAATTTACTAAACAATTAAAAGTATAAAATTGAAAGAAAAAAGAAACAGCTACCAATAAAAGAGCAGATAAAATAAACTAACAGTGAAAAAACAATGACTGCCAAAACATGAAAAAGGAGATGATTACAGCTGTCCTCTCTTAAAATCACTTGGTTCAATGATTTAGTCCCTACTAAAATCCAACGGTTCGGAAAAAAAGAAGATAAGAGTAGTTGACAGAATATTTATATATTTGACTTTTTTTTCAATTTCATTTTAAAGAAACGATGTCGTCCACTTCTAATTAAGTGAAACGGTGAGTTTCAAATTAGTTTTGAAAATAAATAGAATATAAATAAAACACATGGTCTTCTTCAACCTTTTTACGGAAACAGTTGGGGGCAAATAGCTTCCAACCCTTAACAATGGTGAAAATGGTACCTGGAAAATTTTAGTTTTCTCAAAGTCAGTGGGGGCAAGTGCCCCCATTTCCCCCACTGTAGATTCGTCCCTGACTATAATGAAAAAAAAACTTTGCCAAGACTATAACTGAAGTAAAGAAGGTAGGGACTAAACTGTCAACTATACAACGACCACAATCAGTGTTTAACCAAGAAGTAAATCACCATCCCGAGGAGGACGGTTGAAGAGAAGATGTCGAGTCACTGATATATGTGAAGGAGGGAGGAAGAAAAAAAAACAGCTTCAACATGTTGACAAAAACCGAGACATGGAAGAGAGAGAAGTCGATTAGAGAGAGAGAGGTATAATGTGATTGAATTAATTCCCTTAATCAGGGTTATTATAGAGCCCTGTATATACAGTGGATTACATGAGTTAGAGTTTAACTAGGATTGACAATACCTAATATAGATAAACATAAACACTAATTATTAAATAACTCTAAACAACCCTAATAATTATCTGTTAGTATCTAATTATAGGTAAAGAGATAATTAACAATAATTATCTCCAACACTTTGAACAACATAAACAATAAAAATGTAATTAGCTTTTTTTTTATATAATTTGGCAAATGTTCTAAACTTCTTTGAACTAACATAAACAAAAAAAAAAAATCTCACAAATCATTTAAGCTTTAGATTTTTTAATGCACATAAAATTGAAGAAAAAGATTCCTGAACATAAACTTCAATTTCTATTAGCCTTTATTCAATGTCAAGGAAAAGGGAGTAAAAAGAAAGGACTGATTTATGTTATCCATTTGAAAAAAAATCACCTAAGAGTTCCAAGCAATGAAGCGTTGCTTTCTCGTCGGCCGAGTTAAAGTACATCGCAGCTGCGGAAGCAGCAAATGAGGCAGTTTGGATTAGGAAGTTCGTGATAGAACTAGCAGTGGTGCCTGACATTAAGAATCTCATTACTTTTTACTGAGGTAATAATGGAGTCATTTCACAAGCAAAGGAACCATAGTCTCATAATGGATCCAAGCATTATCTCATGTGATACCATTTCATCAGAGAGGTCATAGCTAGGGGAGATGTGAGAATAGAAAGAGTATCTATAAAGGACAATGTTGCAGAGCCGTTGACAAAGGCCTTATGCCAAAGAGTTCATGATCGTCATTTGAATTCTTCTGGGATTAGTTTTAGGAACAATTGACTTTAGTCTAAGTGGGAGATGTTGGGGTTTAGTGTCTTATAGACAATTATTGTAGGATATAAACCAATTGTAAATGAATCGTTCATTATCATTTGTTTTATAAGATATAGTATGTTTAACTGTATAAAGACATTAATCTTTTCTCAGAACTAATAAAGTTAAATAAAAGAAATCTCAAGTTTATTTAAGTGATCATATAGTGTTCATATAAGCATGAAGTGAGACTAAACTTTATAATAAACCAATAAACTTAAAACAACCCTAAGTCAAGTAATATGTTCATAGGATTAACATAGCATTATTGAGACTTGCATAATATAGAGCTGACCTCACAAGCTTTAGATATTTGGATGTCTAGACAGTTACATGGATCCGAAGGAGTTCATTAAGATTGGGGACCCAACTTGAGATAACAGGATGGATGGATTTATCTAATGTCATATGTTTCATCTCAAATGGTATTAGTAGGTATAAGTAATCCTCAGACTTAAATAAACATTAATTAGTGATTCTGGATTATGAAGTGTGGTGCTTTGACTCTGTCCGAACACGATCCACTATAGAGGAGACTCTAGGATGTGTGAGGACAGGCGTTGGGTATCACATAAAGTAATTGTAGGATAGTTAATGTTAGATTGAGCATTCGTCACTCCTGATAGATATGAGATATATCAATGGCCTCTTGTGGAAGAATTAACTAAAACCTTTGCAAGATGATAGGGTTAAAAGAAGAAATGTAGATTTCACTTAACATATCTATTTAGAGTTAATTCTACCTGGACAAGTAAAACAAACATCTCATTATATGTAACTTGACATATTTCATAGTTACAGATTCGTCTAAGGATATAGCTGATGAAGGATCGAATTATACAAGACCTAATGCGGAAAGGTAAACGTCAGAATCAACCTGACTTCTTATCACTCTAGGGAAATGTAACGATTCTGTCAATAACAGTTTGCTCACTCATTCCGTTATATGTTTAGTTTGAATTGATTTGGTTAAATTAATTTAAATAAACATATATGACTAGTTGCAGTAAGAACCTAATGGGCCACACACAGAATTAAGACCGAAGGACGGAATGGTAATTTAAGAGGGAGGACATGTATGGGCCAAAATTTATAGGAGGGATATTAAGTTGGATTAATTGATTTATTTAGATAATTATAATTAGATTATATTTAGGGTTAAATCAATTAAAGGATAATATTAATTAGATAGTATAATGTGACGATATCTCTAAATTATTATCCTAAGTTAATTAGGTATTCTAATGGGATTAGAATTATATTTATATTAGATATAGATAATATTGATAAATCCTTTTATTTATCTAATTAGAAAACCTAATGGGATTAGAAATCTAATTAACTAAACCTAGTGGGATTAGGGTTAGGAAAATCAAAACACTATAAATACCCCCTACACTATAGAATTCGGCAAAAGCAATTTTATAGAAGAAAAATTCTTCCCAGTCCTCACTCGATAAATTAATTTTCTCATTACATTCATTTCTTAGTTCGTGTGGATACCATTAGAGGCAAGCTACACTTGGTTACTTTAATTGGTTGATTACTAACGTTTTAGTTTTGTTTTTGTTCGTGATTGACGGTTGATATCCTCGTGGGCACTTCATTTATAATTGTAGATAGTTCGTTAATAAAGGTACATGTGTTTAATCCCTCTTTATATAAAATAACGATTAACGGATCTTGGGAAAGAGAAATAGATAAAATAGATAAAATTTTATAATTCAGTTGTGTTGGTGTGCCCTAGTTCGTAGCCATTGGTTCTGGAATATGTATTAGACATTTTGTATATTATTTGAATACATTGTATATGTGTTATATGAATAAAGGCAATAATTCATAATGTTTATATCTTGTGCTATGAAACATGTATGGAGTATCCGTTGATTGATAATCATGAAACGTCCGAGACCTGTTCTATTCGTGGGAACGAATATAACTAAAGGTCTATGCATCCAGTATTTGTGTAGTTGTGTAGGAAGCACTACTACAACACTTGTATAGTCAGATATGGATACAGGTACGCATTGATGTAGCTCAATGTGGGACTGGACCGGTCCGCTCTAGAAAGATTCATGGTGGACGTGTCATTGATCTTTCTAAGTGTAGAACTCTATTATTATAGTAAATGAGATGGGATGTCGTTCACTTTGATATATGCCTAACAAGTCTGTAACAGGATGCCAAATATAGGTATGTCGGGTGGATCATTGAACACGTAATTGCGGATAGATGAAGTGAAAGGATTGCCACTCACCTAACGGTGAGCGAATATCATCGATCACTTGATAAGTGGAACTGAGGAAGTGTATGGTCATACCCTGATAAGTAGTTTACTTATTTGATTCATCGGTTCACTTTTGATCAAGAAATATAATAAACCGCACGGAGAATGACGTCCACCATGTCTCTAGTTTATAATATGGATATGTAAATGCTAAGAGATATTGAGAGATCATCTATTGGGTTTCATGTGTCCTCTATAAACGGCTGAAGTAATTCATATCAGCCATGGGCCTTAATGATTTGCTAAAACCCACTTATGGTCATTAGGCTTTAGGCCCATGTTTGGTTGAGGACGAACCCTTAGGATCGTGCACACACAACTCGTGGAATTGAATAAATGAATAATCTTAAATACATGTTATGTATTTAATCAGAATGAAATATGTTAATTAATTATCAATTAATTAACAAAAGGATAAATTGATTATTTGTTATCTAAACAAGTTAATCAATTTAATATTTAATTTGGTTATGGTTAATTAATTAAGTTTCCAAATGTAATTAATTAATCAATTGATTAATTAGATTACATAGGATAAAATATTAATTGAACCATAATGCAATTTAATTCTATTGGGCCTTAATTATATATGTGGGATAATTTAATTAGGTCTATTTGATCCTAATTGAATTAAATATAATCTGTAGGCTTATATTTATGATTAGAGATCAATGAGGGACTAATTAGATATTAGCTAATTAAGTGGGATAATTGAATTAGACATATTTGGACCTAATTGAATTAAATATAATCTGTAGGGTTTATATTTATGGTTAGGGACCAAAGAGAGACTAATTAAATATTAGCCACTTAACCTAAACCTAATTGATGCAGGTATATATTCATTAGGTTAAGGAAGCTAATTAACCCTAGCCTCCATAATAGAATTTCGGCCCCTAGTCCCTGGACTATCTTCTTCACGTTTTTGACATTCTGAATTGATTACGGCTAGCACCGATTCAGTTCCTATACGGTTGGTGCACATGATTAAGGAGATTCACTCGACTTGTTGATTCCTGCAGCCATCTCTAGAAGAGACATCACCCGTAAGTCCTAAACAGAACATCAACCATAAACAGGATCATGCTTCATACACATACTCATAGTCAGTTCTAGCTTCATAAACAGAACATCAACTATAAACAGGATCAAGCTCATAGTATATGACTATGCTTCATATACAACCCTTCACTACATATTCATGTAGGGTTAAGGTATTCAACCAATCAGTTCATATGACTATGCTTCATAAATGCACGCTATATATATATATATACTTCATACATAACCCTTCAGCTTCATACAAGTAGCACTAAGCAGTTCCACAACTTGAACCTCATTTACTATGTACTTGCCACTTGGATTGTACTAGCTGAAAAGTGAGCACGATGATGAAGTGTATGATATTGTCACCATAAGCTTAAAATCATAAACTTGTGGTGTTATAATCATATATCTTCATCATAATGTTGAATGCTTTTCCGTAAGGTAAAAAGCCAAGTGGAAGATACATAGTGAAGGAGATTTAGTTGACTAGATGACTATGCTTCACTATGGTGACTATGCTTCATACATGCAAGCTTCATACAAACGAAATCAGTTCATAGCACAACCTACTTCTTTATTTAGTTGCAACGTACTTATTCAAGTCATTTCACTCATGCTTCATATACATACTCATAATCAGTTCGAGCTTCTATAAACAGAAAATCAGTTTATAGCAATACACATACACAACCCTTCTTTATCACATACTCATGTCTGACTATTGTATACAAACGAAATCAGTTCGCGGCAATTCCTATACACAACCTTTTATCATATACTCATGTCTAACTAAGGCATACAACAACATCATATATACATGCAACCAATCAGTTCAAACCAACATAACAATATATGTACTCAATAAGTTAAAGAAATCTTTCCATATATTGTAGGCATGAACTAATTGACCATCTCCTCAATCAGCCTTCCCGTGTACTTAAGCATTCTTACTATCCCTACAAATATTAGGTTCAAAGAAAAAGGAATCAGATGAGTTCATAATCCCTAACGTTAATAATATTTGCAAATAAAAAGAGAAAGATCTACCTATCTCAGTATCACCCACAACAGCATCACGAAGTATATATTGCCCTAGGTTAAAAAAGATAAAGATCAGAGATATACCCTTTTCAACGACAGGTCTGAAAATTCATAGATCCTTATTCCATCTGCTGAAATCCACATATGCAAGAGTAAATCAGATGAGGAAAAGATAGATTAAGGAACAATGAAACTCTAATACATCGAGGAATGAAGTAAATATGGCTTACCATTACCGTGTTTCAACCTAGTGATTTGCATGTAGAAAGTAACTGGAGATAGCCAAAGAGAGGGGTGAGAGAGATGAAGACTGAGCTGCACGAAACCTAGTTAGGGATTTGGGATGAGAGAGGGGTTATATATGAGTTGAAACTTTAGTCAAACGTATTGAGCGCCTTAAATTTAATATCCGTTTTTGTTGGTCGCGTAAGTGAAAATTTCATTACCGTTTTTTTTTTCTTCTGAATATAATGACAGTCATTTATAACAAGTGTCATCTGATGATTAAGTAAATTTTGACTTAAACGCACGCTTTCTTTAGACGACAGAGTTGTGTCTTCCGAAGGCCACATGTGAATTTAGCTGGTTGACATTTACGTTTTCAGATGACATACTTTTAATATATTGTCATAAAAAACAATCAGACGACACGAAAACAAATGTTTGTCATGTATCTTGTGTCATGTGAAAGGGAAAATGACATAGTGATCATATATATATATATATATATGGGTGAGATCCAGTGTGACAAGAGGTTAGGGTGTGACAATGAGCTTATTGTGTGACATAATAAAACTACGTAGTTTTGATGATAATTAAAAAGGGCAATGTGGTAAATTTGTAAATAAAATGAAAAAGGAGGATAGAGAAAATTGTTTTATTTCTTTTCTTTAAAATACATTTTTTCGACATCTCTAACATCGTTTTTTGAAATTTTTTGTACTATTAGACTCGTCTAAATTAGACGGTCATTTTAAGATCCCTGAAGCTCAAGTAAAAAAATTTCAGGTGAACGGAATCCGGGTGGACATTTTCCGATGAGAACAAAAGTGCCCAGCAAATTCTCAAAAAAATCCAGAAAATGTAAAACATTATTCTAAGAAACTTTAATTCTTGGATCGAAGCGGGATTTCTTACGGTTTAGTCCCAATAAAACTTTTTCCTTAATTTTATCAATTTTACATGCTTCAACAATTTGTTGGGTCAAAACTGTAAGGAATCTCACTTTGAGCCAAGAACTAAAGTTTCTTAAAATGATGTTTTAAATGTTTTAAAATTTTTTGATAATTTTCTGGGCACGTTTTTTGTCCTACTTACATTGTTCCAAATCAGTGTACCATTTGTTCCAACATAATACTTATATTGTTCCAACAGAAAATTATTTTATTTCGTTTCTTTAAAATTCATTTTTCCGACATTTCTAACCTCGTTTTTCGAAAATTTTTATACTATTAGGATCGTCTAAATTAGACGGTCATTTTAAGATCCCTGGAGTTCAAGTAAAAAAAAAATCCGGTGAACGGAATCCGGGTGGGTGTTTTCTGGAGAGAAAAAAGTGCCCAGAAAATTCTGAAAAAATTCTAAAAAATGTAAAATATTATTCTAAGAAATTTTAATTCTTGGGTCAATGTGGGATTTCTTACGGTTTAATCCCAATAAAACTTGTTCCTTAATTTTATCCATTTTACAGGCTTCAACAATTTATTGGGTCAAAACTATAAGGAATCTCGTTTTGAGCCAAGAATTAAAGTTTCTTAAAATTATGTTTTACATGTTTTGGAATTTTTTGATAATTTTCTAGGCACGTTTTTTTGTCCTACTTACATTGTTCCAAATAAGTGTACCATTTGTTCCAAATCAATGTACCATTTGTTCCAACATAATACTTATATTGTTCCACCAGAAAAATGTTTTATTTCTTTTCTTTAAAATACATTTTCCCGATATTTCTAACCTCGTTTTTCGAAAAATTTTATACTATTAGACTCGTCTAAATTAGACGGTCATTTTAAGATCCCTAAAGCTCAAGTAAAAAAAATTCCGGTTAACCGAATCCGGGTGGGCGTTTTCTGACGAGAAAAAAAGTGCCCAGAAAATTCTCAAAGAATTCCAGAAAATGTAAAACATTATTCTAAGAAACTTTAATTCTTGGACCGAAATTAGATTTCTTACGGTTTTGACCCAATAAATTATTGAAGGATGTAAAATGGATAAAATTAAGAAAAAAGTTTTGTTGGGACTAAACCATAAGAAATCCTACTTCGACTCAAGAATTAAAGTTTCTCCAAATAATGTTTTACATTTTTTGAAATTGTTTGAGAATTTTCTGGGACTTTCTGGTTTTTTTATCGGATAACGCCCATCTAACCGTCGGATTCCGTTGATTTGGGACTAAATCGTAAGGAATCTAATTTTGAGAAATTAAAGTTTCTCAGAATAATGTTTTACATTTTCTGAAATTTTTTGAGAATTTTTTGGACATTTGTTTCTCACAGAAAAACAGATCGTCGGATTCCATTCACGGGAAATTTTTTTACCCGAGCTTCTGGGATCTTAAAATAACCGTCTAATTAAGACGAGTCCAACGGTATAAAAGTTTTTAAAAAACAAGGTTGGAAAAGTCAGGAAAATACATTTTAAAGAAAAGAAATAAAACAATTTTTTCTTTCCTTTTATATATATATATATATAGAACACTTATATGTCATCCCTTTGTTTCTGATTTACTTTTCATCAAAGACAACCAAACTAAATGAATATGATCATCAAGGGTTAATACACATATTTGCCCTTGTGTTTTCTCGGAAAAACAGATTTGCCCTTAAATCAAATAAACCCACAAAACTATCCCTGGATTTTTCATAAACCTGCAATTATACTCTAATCTGACAGAGCTGCTAAACGGCGATGACATCAAACCTTCTTACCTCCAAAAAAACTTCAGAAAAGAACAACCAATCACAAAAAAAAAAAATATGCACATTCAATTTCGATTAAAAGCAAGTTAGAAGAAAAAATTGGTCAAAATTCATTTTCATAAAAGCTCAATCAACCTAATAAAATGGCGTCTAAACCTCCTAATTAATCCAAAAGCAATAGCAATAGAAAACAATAAGGAACCAAATGAATTTTGATTATCGTCATCCAATTTTGGGGCAAATATGTGTATTAACCCGATCATCAACAATAGTCAGGAAATAATGTTTTCCACTAAACGAATTTAAAATAGGCCTTACATATCCATGTGAATAAGTGAAAACAACTATTTGCTCTACTTAAACTAAGAGAGTAGTTTCTCTTATTTTGTTTAGATAAGTGACACATGTCACAAGTTGTATGTCTTTTGTTGACTGGAATTTGCGGTTGAATGTTGTGCAAGACACTACTCCTTAAACTAGAAGGATATCCAAGGCGCATATGCCAAACAATGCTACTAACAGTGATAGAGTTTGTGGTGTTGAGTTGTTGTGTATAATAAGTATCTATGTGGTATAGGCCTCCAACCATTTGAGATAAATTATAGGCACAAATTTAACTTAGCAGACAATCTACTACTAGATATAAAATTATAATTGAATTGTGTTACATAGAATGCATAATGTAAGATGAGTTTATCATTGAGTTGTAATGTGCCAATGTGAGTCATAGACATAATTTGGATTGATATGTTGTTTGTATTCCTTGAAAAACTTTAAGTTGCAAATAATATGGTTAGTTTCCCCTGTGTTAACTATCCAATTGTCATGTGTAGTATAGGGTGTAGATAAGGAAGATATTATACCAAAATAAAAGGAATCAATCTAGAGATGACTATTGGCTAATGTAATATGTTTTCCCTTCGAGTCTCTCCATCTTGCCTTTGAGGGATGAGATTCATAATCTCACTCTGTTGAGATATAGTAAGAGTGAAACATGTTGTCGTTATATTCTTCTACATCATTTAGATCAACTCCCTACATCATCTGTTGATTGTGTGTGTGTGTGTTGAGCATTGACATGATTTGCCTTAGGGCACCTTTGTTGTATGTTCGTGTTGTCGTGTCCTAGGGGAAAACCATGTTTTTTGTAGCATATATCTTCCATATGCTATGAGATTCATAATATCACTCTGTTGAGATATAGTAAGAGTGAAACATGTTGTGTCATTATATTCTTCTACATCATTTAGGTCAACTCCATACATCATCTGTTGATTGTGTGTGTGTGTGTGTTAAGCATTGACATGATTTTCCTTAGGGAACCTTTGTTGTATGTTCGTGTTGTCATGTCCTAGGGGAAAACCATGTTTTTTGTAGCATATATCTTCCATATGCTCCTCCTTATCACAGTAGGTGAAAATGGTTGTTTGTTTGTTCCCTGATCGTTTGTTGTTAGGATTGGAATTTGTGTTGCTATTATACCTTCTATTTTGTGAATATGATTAGCTCTGTTGAGATCTTTTTTTTTTTGCAATTGTTGTAGGCAACAAAGGGTATGATGAGAGTTACTCTACCTTTCGCTTTGAGTGGTGAGATTGCAAACATGATTAAGGTTTGACATAGTTCCATTAGCAAGATTTGAGAGCAAACAATAGCAAAGTTAGAGTTTATGCCTCTCAGGAAGGTTATAACCTGATTTGAGTCTTGATAACATCTAAATTTAGCTTTATGGCACCACATGAACAACATGGATCACATGTGCACTTTGGTAGGGGTCTAAATTTTGATAATTCATCCCCTAATAGCTCCATTTGAATATAGTAATATGAAATAGTGAGATTACCTTGCTTGAAAAATTGGATCTACGTTTGCAGCTCTCCAATCCTGATATTGTCTCCCTATGAGAAACGCTCCTTGAGATCTTCCCAAAATAATTGAGCAATATCGAACCAAATGATTCTTTGGCCTATTTAAAGAGAAACTGCGTGCATAATTCATGTCACGGCCATGGTATTACAACATTAGCAATTCTAGAAAATTGGCTCTGTTTGATCTAGTGTTATGGTGGTTCCATCTATAATTTCGTATTTGTTTCTGGATATTAATGCCATCCTCAAGGATCTGGACCATTGATGACAATTTCTTCCTATTAATACTGGTGTAACAAGAACTAATGTTGGATTTTCATTTGCAAGTAGGAAGTAAGGACTATAAGTTGTTATCGCTGCCATTGCAGATAATAGAGATGCATGAAGAAATTTGAAAAAAAAAAAGATAAAGATCATATAGATCTATGAGGAATAAAAAAAAGTTCTCTGATACCATCATAAAGATTTGATGAACATCATCATTTGAATGTATATTATTTCATAATATTTCATTGATTACATCAGGCCCAAAATGAGGGTATATATAGGTATAAAGGTACAAAACTAGCGATTTTGTATAGTTGTGCAAGAGGAAAAAATAGTTATTATCGATGGGTAAAAAGGTAATTTAATTTAGTATAATTATTTTCCACCGTTGGATGAATCTAACCATTCTCATTTCTTTCAGTTGACACAGATAGATGACTTGGTAGATTTCCTTCTTCTTCGTCTCGTTGAAGGAGTTTTGAGGATTTGGTTTGATGTGGTGTAACAGCTGCAATGGACATATTAGACAAAAGTTCATTAGTTTTATTAGAGGCATGTTGTACAACTATTCGAACATCCAAACTGTTTGTCCTTTATGACAAAACAACATATAATTTCTCATGTGTGAAAATAGGTTCACTTAGAAATAAATCTATATGTTTAAGAGTGTGGCGCTGAGTTTTATATTAATAGTTATGTAATAATAAATTCTAATAGAAAATTGTGTATTTGTAGAACAAACAGAAGTTTCTTTTTCACTATGGTTTAAGGTTATGCGAGGTATGAAAACTTTGTTGCCAATAAAACAACCTTTTAAAATAGTTCTTCAATGACTTTATTCCCAATTCACTAATAAAGAATCTAGTTCCATTAGAAATGCCTATTTATGGGGTAAGATTTCGCATGAGCATAATTGGAGTGTTGATTTTAAGTGAAAGTTGATGATTGGGGAATCCGTTAGGGTTGATGGAGTTCAAGCATTCAACGGGATATAAAATCTGAAATTCCTCTTGCATTATTGTTATTTATTTCATGCTTTTTTATTTTGTTTCAAAAGACGACTAATATGCATCAATATAGGAGTCTAGTATAAATCTCATGATTGGATGAGATGGTAATCAGACATCCTATGGAACTATGGCTTTTGGACCCTCGGTCATACTTAAGATTTCTCGAATCAACTTCTTTAGCTCGGCATTGAACTCAATCGAAGCAAGGATAGTAGGAAGAACTTGCTTGATTTCTTTTCGGAGATCATAAATTCCAACATTCTTCTTTAGAACCTCGGTTCCCTTTTTAGGATCCCAATCTAGTCAACTCTCTTATCTGTTGTCTCTTCCATGGAAGCTTTTTTAGTTTGGATACTGAAAGTAAGCTTGATTCCATAAGATAAAAGGTAATTCATTAAAGCTCTACGGATTCCTTCTTCAAGATTCTTAGATTGAAATAGATTGATCCATGGCCTTGAGTTTTAGACAGAAAATATTATTATGCTTGAATGAAGTGATCGGATGAATGATTTTAGTAATATACATGACAAAATGTGTAATGTAAATATGTGAACCTGAAGTATTTTTTGTGAGACACAAATGAATGCGATTCTCCATTTCTCTATATTTATATATAGTATGTAAGAAAATTTGTTATCTCCAATTAGTTATTCCTATATGTCTCTGATGACATTATATGCTTATCTTAGAATTATATGATTAAAGTAGGATAGATATATCATATATTATAAATGGAGAAGGAGACACGCAATAAGATAGAAAATTGAACACATTATATATTTTTTGTACAGTAATTGAGAATTTGCAACAAAAAGATTTAGGGTTGTCAATATTTAAAAGGTGTTGTTATATCAGCCACCATTTCTGTTGAAAACAAAGCGAAATAATATAGAAATTAAACAAGCAAAGATCGAACATAATGAATTATTATCGAAGTTCGGTAGTTTTGAATTGCCTATGTCTCCGGGAGCGATGAGCGGTTTTCTTATTGATCGAGTAACCGAAAAATACAGTTTTTACATGTATTTACGTCTTCGTTCCGCTCGATGCGCTCCGCTCCACTCGCTCCTCTTCGCTCCACTCCGGGATAAGCCCCTTTGATATTATGAGCCATATACAACAAATCTCCACCTTGGCAAATAAACCTGCCCCTTAGAAGATAAGCATCCTCTAGACACACTATGTGGACCGGCTACCACTCGATCTTAGCAACTACGAATATCCAACAAGTCCAAACAATGGCTGAACTTGTCAGAAGTAACTGGTTTGGTCAACATATCAGCTGCATTCTCTGAAGTATGAACTTTCAACAACAAAATCTCCTCAGATGCAATCAACTCTCTGACCTTATGATACCTAACAGCAATGTGCTTAGTTCTAGTATGATACACCTGGTTCTTTGCCAAATAAATGGCACTCTGACTGTCACAATTGTTGGTGTGCCCTAGTTCTTAGGCATTGGTTCATGTATATTATATTATGCTTTTGATTATTCTTGCATAGATACACTATTATTGATAATCGTAAAACCATATCTCAAGTCTATTCTATCATGGGAATAATTAGGACCACAGACTTGTATATTCGACGACTGTATGGTAGTAATTGGTACTAGCCATAGCACTTGATAAGTCAGTTGTGAATATGGGTACATGTTGTATACATGTGACTGGATCGATTCGCCCGAGAAAACTACATGGTGGTTGTGTCATTAGTTTTCTTAAGTAGGTCTCTAACTGTCTTCAGACCAGATTTCATTATAATATCAATGTGGGATCCGGTTCACTTTGACATACGCCTAACAGGTCTGTAATAGGATGCCAAATACGGGTATGATTGGGTGAACAGGTGAACGTGTTGGTATTGATAGTGAAGTGATGGAATTACCACTCACATAATACTAAGATGATATCATAGGCCACTTGATAAGTGAGATTGATAAGTGTGTGGCCACACCCAGATAAGTAGTTTACTTATCTGATTCATTAATCTACTTAAGATCAAGAAATATCATAAACATCAGAGAGGATGACAGCCGCCATGCCTCTAGTTTATAATATCGATATCAAATGGTAAAAGACGTTAAGAGATAACTACAGGGTCTCTACATCTTTAGACTACTGAAACTCTATCTTAGTTAGGGGCAGTAATGGTTTGCTAGAACCCACTTATTGTCTGTGAGCCATAAGCCCACTGCTAGCTAAGGACAGTCACATAGGATCGTGCACATCGAACATCTGAGTTAGAACTTATAGAACGGTACATTGGAGAGATGAAATTAATTAATTGATTGACAGTAAAATGTCAAGGTAATTAATTAGTGGTTGATTGATTGATTAATAGATACTTTGTATCAAGGTAATTAATTAATAGTTTTAGGAGTAGAGTGTTTAATTGATTAATTAGTTTGCAGGATGATTTAATTAACTTGTAAATTAATAAAATTGCATTAAGTGAATAATTAATTAAACTAACACTTTAATTTATTAATTAGTGTTGTTTATTTAATTGGGGTAATTAAATTTAATCCAATCATAACTAATTGCATAAAATAAATACTATTGGTATTTATTTAAATAATTAGGTTAAAATTGGATTAGTTTTGTAATTAACCAATTAACCCTAAACCAACTAGGTTTAGAAATACACATTATATATAAATTAAACTCCTAACCCTAATTAGCATATATAATTTTCGGCCACCATACATTCACCAAAAGGTGAATTCGCCACAAACCACTAAATTGAATAGTGGGATTTTATTGGCTAATAACACAATCTCTCTCGTTGTTCTTCCGTTCTTCGGCTAGCACCGGTTCTGGCTCAATAGCTGTTCGTGCACCTGACTACGGAGATCTTACTACCTTGTAGATTCTTCAGCCGTCTCTAGAAGAGACAGTCCGGGTATGTTTATATCCCTAAACGGATCAAAAAGTTTTATTCAATAAATGGTTAACGGACAAAGATCAAATTAAAGGGATTAGAAATAAATTTTAAACCGCAATTCCGATGCGCTACAGTTGATTAACTGGCAATAACCCCTAACAGTGGTATCAGAGCCATGGTTTAGTCCGTTTTGATTGATTGAAAAATTAATATGATTTGGTTTTATTATTTTTCCAAATCAAGTTTTTGAAATTTCCTATTAATTCCTCGTGTAGAAATTGTTCTAGGAAGTTTTCAATTTTATTTATGTCTGTATTTTTGGTGTGTTTGGTTCTGAAATTATTTTAATAATTTAAAAAAAATACAGCAGCGTTTTTTTGTTAAAAAAAAGGAAAAAAAAGTTTCGGACACGGAATAGCAGTCGCGGGACTGCTGTCCGCGAACAGCAGCCCCGCGGCTGTTGTTGGACGGACAGCAGCACTACTGCTGTTCGCTAGACATTAGCCACGGGGCTGCTGTCCCGGGTCCGTCAAAAATTCAGAATTAGTCTAATTTTGGATTTAACGGGACTGATTTTAATGTTTAAAATTTTTCACGGGTAATTTTAATAAAATTAGGGCCCTAATACCATTTAATTTATTAAACATTTTTTAATAAAACTAATTGGTATTAAAATGTTTTTGATTGGCATGCATATTTAATTTTTGATCGAATTGATAATTTGTATAAAATTGAATATGGTTAATTTGTGAAATTGGCCCAATAGACCGTGACACCGGTTTAAATTGGGAGGGCTAAATTTTAGATATGTGACGACCCTAAAACTCAGTGGGAGCGAAATTATAATTTTGCATACAAATGGATGTTAACCGTTTGGGCCTTTATGGGCCTTAGTCATATATGGCAAAATTGGCGATTTCACCCTAAGTAACTCGGCTTAACTTTATTAGATGATTTTGGAATGCCATGATCATGCATTATATTTATATGTTTTACCGTGCAGTAATGTGTTATAGAGTTCTATGGGCCCTAAATTAAAGTCGGTTTGTAATTTAATTTATTTTGGGAAATATGGCCTGCGTGCCATTCTTTCATTAATGTAATTTTAGAATAGGTTCTATTCATAAAAAATTGTAATTGGTCGTGAAGAAGCCCAGATGGTCCAAGCCCATGGTGGGAGCCCAAGGAGACTTGAAGCAAGCCCGTGAAGATTAGATAGTTTATCTAGTTTCACTAAGATGTATTATAAGGCCCATAGAGTCTCTATGTTTATTTTAATTTTACAATTGCTTAGTATAACATGAAATATAAGTAGCAACGATCACCAGATCATCACCCGCGATAATTATATGTTAAAGCCGTATCACTTAATTAATCCAGATAATGAAATATTGAGTCGCTTAAAAGTGCTTTCAAGATTCACACCTCTTCCTCCCAGGTAGTGCTACAGTGTATGACGTGCCCTAGCAGGTATGCTGTAGTAATTAGTGGGCCGTCGAGGGTTAGGATACTTCGGTATGACTAACGCGTGTATGGTGGTTGGACTCAACATGGGTAGCATTAGCTCAGAGCGAGCCCTACGCACAGATGGGCTAAGTGTCACAAAGCCCATCAAACCAAGAGTCCTTGTGGAGGATTGGATAGTTTATCCTACCAAATCGTCAATGGTCGACGGCGGAGCCCTAGCTCGGTCTATTATTGATGGATTGTGGATCTTGGTCAAGACAGCCAAATAAATATCACCAATAACAAATTAAAATGGATTATTAATTTGATCTTTGGCTTAAGCCCTTTATTCTAACTCTAATGTAATTTTTCCACGTAGATAAAAATCACCAAGTTACATAAAAGAAATAATGACTGCAACAAGCAACAACTCACTCAGACCACTCCTGGAAAAGGAAAAACTTTCAGGGACTGATTTCCTTGACTGTCCTATGAACTCACAAAAGGTTTGTAGACACGAGTGGAAGGAATCTGTACTGATTGCTACCTTACCAGCCAACAAAGGGAACACACCTAAGGGAAAGGCCAAGTCCAAGTCCAAGGCGAACGCCCAAAAGGCCAAGTCAAAGACAAGGAAGGCGGCAGCTCCTAAAGGTAGGTTGGCCTTGGCAGATGATATCTGTCATGAGTGTAATAAGAAGGGACACTGGAAGAACACATGTCCAAAGCTAAGGGAGAAACAGAAGGCTAAAGCTTCTGGTTCTGGCATTTATGTTGTTGAGATAAATCTGGCTATTTCTACATCTTGGGTTTTAGACACTGAATGTGGTACTCACATTTGTTCAAATGTGCAGGGACTGAGAAATAGGAGGTTGTTAGGATCTGGTGAAGTGGATCTTCGAGTCGGCAATGGTGCTCGTGTAGAGGCCTTGGAGATCGGAGATTACACTTTAGAGATGCCTACTGGTTTAGTTTTAGAACTTAGAGATTGTTGTTTTGTACCTGCAATGCGCAGGAATATTATCTCAGTTTCTATGTTGGATATTTCCGGTTTTAATTTTAATATTGGACGTGGTAGGATTTCTATACATCGTGGTAATATTGTTTATGGAACCGCA
The DNA here is from genome assembly GCF_963576675.1 of Euphorbia lathyris. Classification (NCBI taxonomy): domain Eukaryota; kingdom Viridiplantae; phylum Streptophyta; class Magnoliopsida; order Malpighiales; family Euphorbiaceae; genus Euphorbia; species Euphorbia lathyris. Next base: position 73,782,451 of record NC_088911.1, on the reverse strand, counting down.
TTTCTAGAAAATGGTTTGTATATCCTTGATCTAAAACGTAGTGAATCAATCTATAACATAAACGCTAAAAGGATTAAGACTAATGAACTAAATCCTACATATATGTGGCACTGTCGTCTTGGCCACATAAATGAGAAACGTATAACTAGGCTTTACTCTAGTGGAGCGCTAGGGTCATTCGACATGCAGTCTTATGACACGTGTGAATCTTGTTTAAGAGGGAAGATGACAAAGGCGCCTTTCACCAAAATTGGTGTAAGGGCCACAGAGCTATTGGAACTGATACACTCAGATGTATGCGGTCCAATGAGCACTAGTGCTAGATCTGGTTTTCTGTACTTTGTTACCTTCACAGATGACTATAGCCGGTATGGGTATGTGTATCTGATGAAACATAAATCTGAAACTCTTCTGAGATTCAAAGATTTCAAAAATGAAGTAGAAAATCAACTTGGCAAGAAAGTAAAAACGCTCCGGTCTGATAGAGGGGGCGAATACTTGAGCCAAGAGTTTGTCTCATTCTTGAGAGAGTGTGGGATTGTATCCCAACTCACTCCTCTTGGTACACCCCAATGGAATGGAGTGTCAGAAAGGAGGAATAGGACCCTGCTCGACATGGTCCGCTCAATAATGAGTCAAGCTTCTCTCCCTATCTCCTTTTGGGGATTTGCTTTGGAAACTGCTGCTCATATAATTAACAATACATCGAGCAAGGCAGTTGAAGGAACACCATATGAATTATGGACGGGCCGAAAGCCCAACGTTTCCTTCATGAAGATTTGGGGCTGTGATGCACATGTCAAGAAATTGATAAGTGGCAAACTAGAGTCCAGATCTGTTAAATGTCAGTTCGTGGGTTACCCTAAGGAAACTAAGGGTTATTACTTCTACAACCCAGCCGAGAATAAAACATTCGTGGCTAGGTTTGCAGTCTTTTTGGAAAAGGAATTTCTTTCCAAAGTAGACAATGGGAGCAATATTGATCTCGCTGAGATTCAAGACTCACCAACTCCTACAGCAGATGTTGACGATGCTCAGGTAATCGATTTAGGTCCTCAAGAAATTGAGGAGGTTGAACCAGTTACACAGGAACCTAGAAGGTCAGATAGGACGCGTCATCAGCCCGAGAGGTACGGCTTTGTCATGACTGATGATGGGGACATAATGGTCGATGACCAGGATGATCCCAAGACTTATCAAGAGGCTATTGAAAGCCCACAATCAGATCAATGGCATAAAGCTATGGAGGCTGAAATGCAGTCTATGCGTGATAACCAAGTGTGGAACTTGGTGGATCCATCTCCGGGTGTTAAAACGATTGGCTGCAGGTGGTGTTTCAAATTAAAAGCCGATAACACCTTCAAGGGGCGACTGGTGGCAAAAGGTTATAGACAAATCCAAGGAATTGACTATGATGAAACCTTTTCACCAGTTGCTATGTTCAAATCCATTAGGATAGTACTAGCCATAGTTGCATGGTATAACTATGAGATATGGCAGATGGATGTTAAAACCGCTTTCCTGAATGGGAAGTTACTCGAAGATGTCTACATGACACAACCAGAGGGTTTTATCGATCCGAAGTATCCTAACCGAGTATGTAAGCTTCAAATATCCATTTATGGATTGAAGCAAGCATCTAGGTCTTAGAATCAGAGATTCAATGAAGCCATAACTGAATATGGTTTCGTGCAGAATCTTGATGAGCCCTGTGTGTATATGAAATTCAGTGGGAGCATATCCACTTTCCTGATATTGTATGTCAATGACATATTGCTCATTGGAGGCGATATACCAACATTGCAAGGCGTGAAGTAGTGGTTGAGTAAATGCTTCGCAATGAAAGACTTGGGAGAAGCTGAAACGATCTTAAGGATCAGGATCTACATAGATAGATCCAACAGACTTCTAGGCTTGAGTCAGGCAACGTACATAGACAAAGTTCTTAGAAGATTCAGCATGGACCAGTCTAAGAAAGGATTCATGCCTATGCGCCATGGGTTGAAACTTGATAAGAAAGATTGTCCTCAGACAAAGCAGGACAGAGAGAACATGGAAAAGGTCATATATGCATCAGCTATAGGATCCATCATGTACTCTATGTTATGTACAAGGTCGGATGTTGCATTTGCACTTAGCATGACTAGCCGGTACCAGTCAGATCCCGGCGAGGAGCACTGGAAGGCAGTTAAGGCTATCCTAAAGTACCTTAAACGTACTAAGGACCTTTTTTAGTTTTTGGTGGGCAAGAGGAGCTGGCAGTATCAGGTTACACTGTCGTGATTTTCGAGACTGATGAGGACCGGAAACAATCACAGTCTGGTTATGTTTTTCTCCTGAATGGCGGTGCCATTAGTTGGAGATCCTCGAAGCAGCCTACCATTGTCGATTCTACAACGGAAGCTGAGTACATAGCTGCATGCGATGCTGCAAAGGAAGCAGTTTGGATAAAGAAGTTCATAACTGACTTAGGTGTAGTTCCCACTATCCTAGGTGTAGTTGATGTTTTCTGTGATAACAACGGTGCCATAACACAAGCACTGGAGCCCCGATCACACAAGAGATCCAAACATGTACTTAGAAAGTTTCACCTCATTCGGGAGATCCAGGCGAGAGGTGACATTACATTACAAAGAGTTGATACCGAGAACAATGCCGCAGATCCATTTACCAAGGCACTTGCACAGCGCCTACATGATGGTCATACCAGATCTATAGGGATTAGGGCAATGCCTGCTTGGAACTAGTCCAAGTGGGAGACTGTTGGTGTGCCCTAGTTCTTAGGCATTGGTTCATGTATATTATATTATGCCTTTGATTATTCTTGCATAGATACACTATTTGTGTTACATTAATAAAGGCATGAATCTAGTTCATTTATATCTTGTGCTATAATATGAATAGAGAATCCATCGATTGATAATCGTAAAACCATATCCCAAGTCTATTCTATCATGGGAATGATTAGGACCACAGACTTGTATATTCGACGACTGTATGGTAGTAATTGGTACTAGCCATAGCACTTGATAAGTCAGTTGTGAATATGGGTACATGTTGTATACATGTGACTGGATCGATCCGCCCGAGAAAACTACATGGTGGTTGTGTCATTAGTTTTCTTAAGTAGGTCTCTAACTGTCTTCAGACCAGATTTCATTATAATATCAATGTGGGATCCGGTTCACTTTGACATACGCCTAACAGGTCTGTAACAGGATGCCAAATACGGGTATGATTGGGTGAATAGGTGAACGTGTTGGTATTGATAGTGAAGTGATGGAATTACCACTCACATAAGACTAAGATGATATCATAGGCTACTTGATAAGTGAGATTGATAAGTGTGTGGCCACACCCAGATAAGTAGTTTACTTATTTGATTCATTAATCTACTTAAGATCAAGAAATATCATAAACATCAGAGAGGATGACAGCCGTCATGCCTCTAGTTTATAATATCGATATCAAATGGTAAAAGACGTTAAGAGATAACTACATGGTCTCTGCATCTTTAGACTGCTGAAACTTTGTCTTAGTTAGGGGCAGTAATGGTTTGCTAGAACCCACTTATTGTTTGTGAGCCATAAGCCCACTGCTAGCTAAGGACAGTCCCATAGGATCGTGCACATCGAACATCTGAGTTAGAACTTATAGAACGGTACATTGGAGAGATGAAATTAATTAAGTGATTGACAGTAAAATGTCAAGGTAATTAATTAGTGGTTGATTGATTGATTAATAGATACTTTGTATCAAGGTAATTAATTAATGGTTTTAGGAGTAGAGTGTTTAATTGATTAATTAGTTTGCAAGATGTATTTAATTAATTTGTAAATTAATAAAATTGCATTAAGTGAATAATTAATTAAACTAACACTTTAATTTATTAATTAGTGTTGTTTATTTAATTGGGGTAATTAAATTTAATCCAATCATAACTAATTGCATAAAATAAATACTATTGGTATTTATTTAAATAATTAGGTTAAAATTGGATTAGTTTTGTAATTAACCAATTAACCATAAACCAACTAGGTTTAGAAATACACACTATATATAAATTAAACTCCTAACCCTAATTAGCATATACAATTTTCGGCCACCATACATTCACCAAAAGGTGAATTCGCCACAAACCACTAAATTGAATAGTGGGATTTTATTGGCTAATAACACAATCTCTCCCGTTGTTCTTCCGTTCTTCGGCTAGCACCGGTTTTGGCTCAATAGTTGTTCGTGCACCTGACTATGTAGATCTTACTACCTTGTGGATTCTTCAGCCGTCTCTAGAAGAGACAGTCCGGGTATGTTTATATCCCTAAACGGATCAAAAAGTTTTATTCAATAAATGGTTAATGGACAAAGATCAAATTAAAGGGATTAGAAATAAATTTTAAACCGCAATTCCGCTGCGCTACAGTTGATTAACTGGCAATAATCCCTAACAACAATGTAATTCAACTCCACCTTGCTGAACACACAATTCTTTCACCAAACCAGTAAGCCATAGAGCTTCCTTTGCAGCTTCAGCTAATGCCATATACTCTGCTTCAGTCGTCGATAATGCAATAGTAGACTGGAGAGTTGACCTCCAACAAATAGGTCATCCACCTAGAGTAAACACATACCCAGTCGTAGACCTCCTATTATCCAGATCACCGGCATAATCTGCATCCACATACCCTTCAACCAACAGATCACCATGCTGGCCACCAAATAATAACCCATGCCCAACAGTACCTCTCAAATACCTGAAGATCCATTTGCCTGCCTCCCAATGTCACCTTCCTGGTTTAGACATGTACTTGCAAACTTGACTAACAACATGAGCTAAATCAAGATGAGTGCATACCATAGCGTACATCAAGCACCCAACTGCACTAGCATAAGGAACCTTAGCTATATCTTCAATCTCCTCATCTGTCTCAAGGCACGGTTCTTCAGAAAGTTGGAAGTGATTTGCTAATGGAGTGCTCACAGGCTTTGCATTACTCATAGCGAATCTGTCTAACACCTTCTCAACATAACCTTGCTGAGATAACCACAGTTTCCTAGAGCTTCTATCTCTGAAAATCTCCATTCCAAGAATTTTCTTAGCAGTCCCTAAGTCCCTCATATCAAATTCTTGGCTCAACAAAGCTTTCAAACCAACAACATCATCCATATTCTTGGCAGCAATCAACATATCATCAACATACAGTAGCAGAAAAATAGAAGAACCATCAGTAAGACTCTTAACATACACACAACAATCATACTCACATCGCATATAGCCAATCTGAATCATGTAGCAGTCAAACCATTACTGCCTTGGGGACTACTTGGGTCCATACAAATATCTCTTCAACTTGCAAACCAAATGCTCTTGGCCGGGCTGAACGAAACCTTCAGGCTGCTACATATAAATCTCCTCCTCCAAATAACCATTCAAGAAAGCAGTATTGACATCCATCTACTCTAAATGCAAATCCTGAGTGGCAATAAGACAACTCAGCGGAAGTCAAAGCCTAATACGGAAGTCAAAGCCCAAGTCAAACAGATCAAGACAACTCGGTCCGCGTGTGCAAAACGCTGTCGTTATGTACAAAACGTAGCTCAGCGGAAGAAGGATCGAGAAGACCTTCATTGAACAACTTCGTAACGAAGCTGCTGAGTTGAATCGACAAAGAGTACAAGACAACAGCTGAGCAAGAACGACTTCCAGACAAAGTGTTTCCACTTTGGGTAAAGTTCAGAAGACACAGAACGTTGTCTAGTTGACCTTACCATAAATGGAGAGACATTCTGCTGAGCTGACTAAAAGCTGCTCAACACTGACCGAGGACAGAAGATACTCAAATCTGATTGGCCGAGAGCTCTGAGCAAGACTGAGTGACAACGACAGGAAGCCGTTTCCCTCCAACGGTTATTTCGAAATGACCGATGTCTCAGACGTCTCTATAAATAGGGCCTTTCAATGCTTCATTCGACACAAAACTTTTATCAAGCCAGTACGCTGACCAAAATTCTACTCAAAGTTCTGCAAGAAAAAGCAAAGCAAATACTTACACCAAATTCCATATCTTTTGTGTAAAAGTCTAGAGTGATTATTCAATCATCTAAAGTGTCTTAGCAATTGTTGTTTAGGACAAATCTTTATCATTTCTAGATATTAGAAAAGAGAGGCTGAGTACTCGGTTATAGTACTCAGCGAGAGATTAGGAGTGAGTAGAGGTATAGAGGAAGGTACTCTTGTTATACTCAGCTTCTAAGTTGTAAAAGGTTTGATGCTCTACCGTTAAAGAGCTCAGTAGAGAATTCGAAAGCTCAGAACGTGTTCCGGGGACAGGACGTAGGCTCAGAGGCCGAACCTGGATAAATCTGCTGAGTAACATCTTTCTAACCTTAAACTCCTTAATATATATATATTGCTTGCTTAAACAAAACTGACCAAGTAAAGAGGTCAAGCTGAGTTGTGTGTATTGAGTGACTGAGTTCAGGAATAGACTCAAAGTGCTATCTCCTGACTTAACGAAAGAAGCTGACTTAGTCACCAGTTGACTAAGCTAGTGTCTTATTTACTCAGCGCGCTGTGTAATCCTTTTTCAAAGAAAAAGAAGTCAGCCTTAACGTACTTAAATTTTAAATAGTTCCTATCCCCCCCCCCTTGGAACTAACTTGTTACGTTATAAGGGACCAACAAGTGGTATCAGAGCTTAAAAGCTCACTGTGAAAGGTTTAACTACCTTGAGCTGATCCCCACTATGGCTGAAAACAGCACTCGGTTTCTCCCAGGAAACCAGACAACTCAGATCTTACCTGAGGGGCTATCCATTACTCGGCCTCCCCTATTCTTCGGGTCTAACTACACCTTCTGGAAGAATAGGATGAAAAAATTTATTCAGGCAACAAACATGAGTGCATGGCTTTCAATAGTCCAAGGCCCGTTTGTTCCTGTTGAAGTTGTGGCTGGCCAAACAGTTGTCAAAGCTGAGGCCAAATGGACAGAGGATGATCTCAAGAAGCTACAAAATCACGCTTCGGCTATAAATATGCTTCACTGTGCGCTTGATGCTGCAGAATATAATAAGATATCAGGTTGTGAGTCAGCGCAAGAGATCTGGAAGAAGCTGGAGGTCACCTACGAAGGAACCAACAAAGTGAAGGAGTCCAAGGTGAACCAGCAGATGAGACTATACGAGCTGTTCGAAATGAACGATGATGAAGGAATATCTGACATGAATGCAAGGTTTACAAACATCATCAATGAGCTCAAGAGACTTGGGAAGATCTTCACTGAGGAAGAACAAGTCAAGAAGATTCTTAGGAGTCTTCCTAAAAACTGGCAAGCAAAGAAGACCGCTGTTGAGGAAGCTCAAGACTTAACCACCTATAAGTATGATGAACTCATCGGTTCACTGCTGACCCATGAGATCTCGATGAAGAATTTCGAGGTGAAGGAAAAGTCTGAAGACAAGAAGCAAAAGTCTCTTGTCATGAAAGCTGACTCCACTGATGGGAGCTCAACAGATGATGAGGAGATGGCTATGTTCACCAGGAAGATGAAAAGGTTGTTCAAAAAGAATGACAAATATTCTAAGAAGCCTTATAGAAAGTTTGATAAGTATAAAGCTGAGTCCAGCGACAGCAAATACAAGAAAGACAACTCAAAGCCCATTACATGCTTTAAATGTCATCAAACTGGCCATATTAAGTCAAGCTGCCCCACGCTGAGAAAAGAAAGGAAGAACGGCAAAAAGGCAATGGTGGCAACATGGAGCGACAGTGATGAGTCTTCATTATCAGAAGCTGATGCCACTGAGTCAGCAAAGATTTGTTTTATGGCTGACGAACTTGCTGAGCCGTGCGTCTCTGAGCATGCTGACCCCTCCATTGCATCTGACGATGAGGAGCAATCAAATGAGGTAATATCACTTCCCCAGCTCAGAAATGAAATGGTTAATGCCCTGAGTGACCTCTACACACTTGTCAAAAAGTGTAATAAGAAAATTAGAGCACTCAACAGGCGATGTGACGAGGTTGAGGAGGTCAAACTGAGTGACCTTCGATATCTTCTTCAGGACAATTCAGATTTGCATAGTAACATTTGAATTATGCAAAAGTTTGTCTCTGAGGTCCAATCAGATTCCAAGAAACTGAGAAAGGACGTCACATCCATTCAGAACCAACTAAAGGTTCCAAACAAAAGAAATATTCCTCTGAATGCTCAGTACCGAAGTACTGGTCAGCAGAGATGGAATCCTCAGCGGAATGTCCAGTGTGACTTCTGTGGGAAGAAAGGACACACCACAAAGGTGTACTGGCACGCTCAGCACTGGGGTGCTGACCAGTCAGTGAAAAATCCTAAACGGAAGGTCAGCTGTGACTTCTGTGGAAAGAATGGCCATACTGTCCAAGTATGTCGCCATAAAATAAAATATGATGCTTTACCTGTTGAACCTAACAAGCAAGGACCCAAAAAGAATTGGGTACCTAAAAGTAACTAGTTACATTATAGGTAAGCCTGAGATGTGCCGAGAAGTCAAAGATGTGGTATATTGACAGCGCATGCTCAAGGCACATGACTGGTGATGAAACTCAGTTCATCACATTCGAGCGTAAATGAGGAGGAAGTGTAAGTTTTGGAGACAACAAAAAAGGTAAGATAGTAGGGTCAGGAACCATTGGAGGTAATCCTACTATTGAGTCAGTCTCCCTAGTCAGCGGACTCAAATATAACTTACTCAGCGTAGCTCAGCTATGTGACAATGGGAGAAAAGTTATATTTGATGACACTGGATGTAAAATATTCGAGTGTAAAACTAATGAGTTAATTTTAACTGCCCCTCGCATTGATAATGTCTTCATGCTGAGCTTGGAGAAAAAGTTTTCAAAAACTGTATGCTTAGTTTCAAAGGAAGAAAATTCCTGGCTATGGCACAGGAGACTTGGTCATGTAAGCATGGACCTCCTGGCCAAATTAGCAAGAAAGCAATTGGTTGAGGGACTGCCCGAACTTAAATTTGAAAAAGATCAACTATGCCACGCTTGCCAAGCTGGAAAACAAACCAAACAATCTTTTCATAGTAAAAATGTTGTCTCAACTAAGCGTCCGTTAGAGTTACTACACTTGGATCTCTTCGGTCCAGTCCAGCCGCTGAGTCTGGGTGGAAGAAGATTTTCCTTGGTCATTTTAGATGACTTTTCTCGATACACTTGGGTCATCTTGCTGAGTAGCAAGGATGAGACCTTTGAGACATTTTCAAATTTGGTTAGAAAACTTGAAAATGATAAAGACCTAAAATTGGCTCACATCCGAAGTGATAATGGTGGAGAATTCAAAAACCAACAGTTTGTTGAATTCTGTGAAGCCAGCGGCATTGACCATAATTTTTCTGCTCCTAGGACGCCTCAACAAAATGGGGTTGTTGAAAGGAAGAACAGAACCTTGGTTGAAATAGCCAGGACAATGCTGAGTGAGCATAGGCTTCCAAAGTACTTTTGGGGAGAAGCTGTTAACACAGCGTGCTATATTCTTAATATGGCTCTTGTTAGACCTATACTAAAGAAAACCCCCTACGAACTTTGGAAAGGACGAAAGCCCAACATTGGATACTTTCGTGCCTTTGGCTGTAAATGTTTTATTTTAAACACCAAAGATAGCCTAGCTAAGTTTGACTCAAAAGCTGATGAAGCTATCTTTTTAGGCTACTCAACAAACAGCAAAGCATACAGAGTTTTCAATAAACGAACTCAAGTTTTAGAAGAGTCAGTACATGTTGAGTTCGACAAAACTAACCCTGCAGGAAGATATCTGTCGCTGGCCGAGGATGATCCACACTCAGTACCCGCTGATCAAGATACAGCTGCTGAGTCATTCCCTCAAGGGCTGACTAAAGGTAAAAGTGAACCTCAAATTGTTTTCACTGACCAGTCTACACCTGCAGAGATTGTTGAAACACAGACAGCACAAGACATCAATCTACCAAAGGAGATAAAGATACCAAAGGGACACTCAGAGAGTGTTATTCTTGATGCCGCTGAGAATACCCTGATGACAAGAAATCAACTCAGGAGATACCTCGGCAACGTAGCCTTCGTCTCAGTTCAGGAACCTAAGAACTTCGCTGATGCTGAGGAAGATGAATTCTGGATGAGCGCAATGCAAGAGGAACTTGACCAATTCAGCCACATCTAAGGAGTCAGAAGACCATTGGAACAAGATGGGTCTTCCGCAACAAGCTAGATGAGCAAGGAAATGTAGTCAGGAACAAAGCAAGGCTTGTAGCTCAGGGCTACAGTCAGCAAGAAGGTATTGACTACGGTGAGACCTTTGCCCCAGTGGCAAGGCTAGAGGCTATTAGAATTTTATGCGTGTATGCAAGCTATATGAACTTTAAACTGTTTCAAATGGATGTTAAGAGTGCATTCCTTAATGGAGTTATAAACGAGGAAGTTTATGTTAATCAACCTCCAGGGTTTGAGGATCCTAAATTCCCAAACCACGTTTATAAACTCAAAAAGGCTTTGTACGGCCTCAAGCAAGCACCACGTGCTTGGTATGAGAGGTTGACCAGTTTCCTGCTGACTAGAAACTATGTCAGGGGCAAAGCTGATACAACCTTATTCATTAAGAGAAAGGGTAAAGATACCCTGCTGGCTCAAATATATGTTGATGATATTATTTTCGGTGCTACTAATGAGTCAATGTGCAAGGAATTTAGCAAGCAAATGCAGACTGAGTTTGAAATGTCAATGATGGGAGAACTCAACTTCTTCCTTGGACTTCAAATCAAACAAGGGAAAAATGGCATCTTCATCAGTCAAGCTAAATATGCCAAGGAGATATTGAAGAAATATGATCTTGAAAATTGCAAGCCAATATCCACTCCTATGGGCACTGACACTGTCCTCTGCGCTGACGAGAATGGTAAGTCAGTAGACAGCAAATTGTATCGAGGTATGATAGGCTCTCTACTTTACTTAACAGCAAGTAGACCGGACATTCAGTTCTCAGTATGCTACTGTGCTAGATATCAATCTAACCCTAAGGAATCTCATTACATAGCTGTAAAAAGAATCCTTAGATATCTACAAAGCTCAGTGAACGTAGGTTTATGGTATCCAAACACTCATGGTTTTACACTCGTTGGATACACTGACGCTGACTATGGACGAGACAAGCTAGAACGGAAAAGCACCTCTGGAGGATGTCATTTCTTAGGAAGCTGTCTTGTATCCTGGTTCAGTAAGAAGCAGGCGTTAGTAGCCTTGTCTACCACTGAAGCTGAGTACATTGCTGCTGGACACTGTGTTGCTCAAGTCCTATGGATTAAGCAACAGCTTGAAGACTATGGTGTTCAAACAAAGACAATTGAGGTCAAATGTGACAACAAAAGTGCAATTGATCTATCCAAGAACCCAATTCAACACAGCAGAATGAAGCATGTCAGCATAAGACATCACTTCATTAGAGACCATGTACTCAAGGGTATGATAAAGCTGACCTACATCCCAACGGATGAGCAGCTTGCGGATATCTTCACAAAGCCACTAGCGCGTGAACAGTTCAGCATACTGAGAGAAGCCATTGGTATGTTTAACCATCTTCAGTAAATTCTAGCTCTTAATATAGATTCATGCTGAGTGAATTAACATGCTGAATGATCCATTATTTGCTGAGTGAATAGATGTATGCTGAGTGTTTAATGCTAAATAAATGAATATCACATACTGAGCAAACATTGGCACCGAGTAGTTATCTCAAACTGAGAAATCATCCGTTTGTATAAAACTGACCACTCAGAATATAAAACGCTTAGTATTCTAAACGCTGAGTATAAGATCCGTTGCATTTAATGCTAGAGCACGTGAATAGCCACCTAGGATGACGTATGCGTCGAATGTGTCATAAAAGCCAGGATCATTGTCAGTTGACGATCCCAAGGCAAAACTGACACATGGATTCGATAAGATCCACTTTTCACCGCTATAAATAATGGGAAAATCCCCATTTTTATCTCTTTACACTTACCGAATTCTCTGGCATAAGCATTCTCTCTCTAAAATTCTCAAAACTTCCAAGTTTTTCTCTGAAACTATGACTAAGGTTTCAGTTAACATCTCCGGTGCCGGTCACCCTAAAACCAGTTCCGATGAACCTTCCAGGAAAACTACTCCATCTAAAACGACCAAGGTCACCACACCGAGCAAAGGAAAAGCTGGCCAAGCCACCTCCTCTAAAGAGAAGCCGACCAAAGTCAGAACCTACACTAAGGTTTTCACAGACGTAAGAGAGTGCAAGATAGACTTCTCACGATGGTTCTCTGAGGCCTTCGTAACAACCGAGCAACCATTCTGTGAATGGATATCGAAGAATGGCTGGACCGAGCTGTTCTCCATTAGAGATCCCACTTACCCTGACCTAGTAAGGGAATTCTACCACAACTTACGGGTTGCTAACGATAACCAGGACTACCTAGTAACCGTGGTAAAGGAGAAAACAATCTTCATCAACACTACCTACCTTGCCAATCTGCTGAAGTTGAAGAATGAGGGAACCAAGATGAGGAGAACTGGTGATCATGAAGGAACTGGGTATGTAGCCACCTTCTGCAAACCCCCTGGCCATTCTGGAGAAATCTCAAGTTCATCCATGGGCCAGCACCAAAAGATGGCACACTATCTGCTGACCAATTACATCTACCCCAATTAATTGCACCAGCTCAGCGACAAATTTCGAGCAATGCTTCATATGGCATATACTGACCTTCAAACCCATCAACATGCCAGTTTTCTTAATTGCTGGCTTCCAGAGGAGCACTGGAACTCTTAGGCTAGGCTCACTCATAACCAGAATCCTCAAAGACCATCAGGTTGATCTGTTCGAGGAAACTGAGGCCCAAGGCTCTGAGATCACAGCTGCTGCGCTGCGTGCCCTGAAGTATGACCAACTGATTAAGAAAGGCAAAAATGCTGATGAGGCTAATGAGGAGACAACTGTCCCAAAGAAGGGCAAAAGGACAAAGGCTCCAGCTGCCCGAAAAAGGAAAGCTGTTGGGACTCCTTCAAAGAAGGCTGAGCCTCAGGCCAAGAAGCTAAAGTTAGCTTCTCAAAAAGGTCAGGAGAGACCTAAGTCAGTCGAGAAGAGAATCAGGCAAGATGAGCCTGAAATAGAGGAAAGAACAGATGCTGATGAGCAACCTCAAAAGAAGAAGAAGTCTTCAGAGCTGACCCCCATTGATGCTATCCCTACTGACATCATTGTTCCTGGTGATTCTCACTTCACATAGTGTCAGGAAACTGAAGCTGAGCATCAAGAAGATGGTGTGGAACTGGATGATCACTTCATCACTCAGGTGGAAGAAGAACTAGATAACGAAGATCAGGATGCTGAGGAAGAAGAAGAAGAAGAAGACAGTGGTCATGATGATACTGAGGAGACAGCCTGTGAAGAGGAAGCTGCTGACACTTAAGTTTAAGTTTTTCAGTAAGCAAACCCCTGCTTCTCAACAAGCTTCTCTTGAAAAGCAAGCCTCTATTTCTTCACAAAAGGAACAAGCCGACTTGAATGCTTCCGCCAACTCAACAAGCCAAATCGAGCAAGTTCTCGTCAATACTGCTGCTCAAAGCACTGTGCTGACTCAGAACATTCCTGCCCCTATCAGCACTGACAGCATTAGGATTACTACTTCACCGACCATCACTACTTCTGATCAATCATCTCTTCCAGAAAACCAAGTGCAGATTGATAATCCTCTTCCAGTCACTGACCATGTCATTACTCCGACTCCTCCACAAATTGGTCAAACTGTGGAAACTAGGCAACATGATGAAGGATCACTCAGCTATCTGCATGCCACCAAGTCTGGTAGACAACTCATCAATTCGGTGCAGTCACTAATCAAGGATTTTCATCAACACGCTGAACCTTCTGCTGGGTCTACTAATACTACATCAGCTCAGCTGTCCCAAGTCACTCTGCTTCTAAATGAAGTTAAGGGACTGAAGGATTTGCTAAGTGATATGATCACAATTCAATCACATCAGCCCAGACAGGACTCAATATCAAAGCTGGATGAGCTCCAACTGACAACGGTTCAACATCTTAACACCCTTCAAGGCCAATTCCAGACCTTGTCAGCTGCAAACACTCAGTATGCAACTTCTGATGAAGTTAAGATGCTCTTTGCCCAGCTTCACACTGAGCAAACCAAGACCAACCATCAACTGGCTTCCTACTCTCAATGCTCGGTGGAGCAAATTAGCGAAGCAGTTCGTCTGCTGAACTTGAATAAGCAAGAGATGGACACTGACCAAATGAAGCAAAATGAGATCTTGGTCAACTCCCAAAGGATCTTCACACATGTTCATCATAACAATCTCCAGCGTCAATATTATGACTCAGCCTTGCTGAAGACCTTCCATCAAGTTTTTGCTGCACTGACAGATTCAATTACTTGGGTAGGTAAGTCTCAAGCTTACATACTGAGCCTGCTCAGTGCCGCTGAAATCGGCATACCAAAAGAGGTCTTGAATGAAGGCGTTATTGTCTTTGACGGCATTAATGAAAGTACTGACAAACTTAAGGAGCTGTCCGCCGTGCTAACCGCCGCAGTCTTAACCGACTCTTTTAGAATTCCTCCTCCCGATGCTGACCGATAAATAAATACTGAAATATAAATTATTACATCATTTTCACAAATGGCACAAATAGCTCTAATACGGGGGAGAAAGAACAAGCTAGAACTCAGTAGGAGGCTCCTAGAAGTAGTCAGTCTAAGCAAAAGAAGAAGAAGTAGAAATAGGCTAGGCTTAGCTTTTTACTTAGTCTGTAGTCTCTATGTTCTTTTATGCTCATCTTTTGCTATATATGCTGACTACTTTACTTCAATACAATACTTGCATCTTTTATCAAAACTTGAGTTATTTCATACGATGTTGAGTATTATGTTATTATGTATCTTCAAATATATCAACTATGTTTAATGCTTATAATACTTGTTGATTGTATCCAATGCTGATAATATGTTTGACATTGTCTTGTATGTTTATAAAACATTGTCTCATAAGATCCATTGAACAAAACGATTACTCAATGCGCTCTGAATGTTACAACTTCCGCTTAATACTGAGTAAAATAGAATATGTTCCATGAGCTGACCTATATCTGAAAACTGACCTTAGATTTACTCGATTAAACCTTAAAATGTTTAGAGTTAAAACTAAGTCAGTAGCTGAACCCTGACGGGGGAGTTTGCTAAGTAATAATAGGTCAACTATCATGGGGGAGCTCAACACTGAGTTCCTCGCTGAATAGTTTTGCCAACATCAAAATGGGGGAGTTTGTTGAAACACCTTTCCACATGATTTTGATTTGACAAAATTATTTAAGTAAAATTAAATATATTCTAAACACACTAAGTTTAAATGCTTTGATTTATTATACTAATGTGTTTGTTCAATGTTGAGTTAAAATTGCTTATAAGACATAAAGAATAAAAGGCCAAAGCCCAATACGGAAGTCAAAGCCCAAGTCAAACAGATCAAGACAACTCGGTCCGCGTGTGCAAAACGTTGTCGTTATGTACAAAATGCAGCTCAGCGGAAGAAGGATCGAGAAGACCTTCATTGAACAACTTCGTAACGAAGCTGCTGAGTTGAATCGACAAAGAGTACAAGACAGCAGCTGAGCAAGAACGACTTCCAGACAAAGTGTTTCCACTTTGGGTAAAGTTCAGAAGACACAGAACGCTGTCTAGTTGACCTTACCATAAATGGAGAGACATTCTGCCGAGCTGACTAAAAGCTGCTCAACACTGACCGAGGACAGAAGATACTCAAATCTGATTGGCCGAGAGCTCTGAGCAAGACTGAGTGACAACGACAGGAAGCTGTTTCCCTCCAATGGTTATTTCGAAATTCGAAATGACCGATGTCTCAGACGTCTCTATAAATAGGGCCTTTCAATGCTTCATTCGACACAGAACTTTTATCAAGCCATTACACTGACCAAAATTCTACTCAAAGTTCTGCAAGAAAAAGCAAAGCAAATACTTACACCAAATTCCATATCTTTTGTGTAAAAGTCTAGAGTGATTATTTAATCATCTAAAGTGTCTTAGCAATTGTTGTTTAGGACAAATCTTTATCATTTCTAGAGATTAGAAAGGAGAGGCTGAGTACTCGGTTATAGTACTCAACGAGAGATTAGGAGTGAGTAGAGGTATAGAGGAAGGTACTCTTGTTATACTCAGCTTCTAAGTTGTAAAAGGTTTGATGCTCTACCGTTAAAGAGCTCAGTAGAGAATTCGAAAGCTCGGAATGTGTTCCGGGGACAGGACGTAGGCTCAGAGGCCGAACCTGGATAAATCTGCTGAGTAACATCTTTCTAACCTTAAACTCCTTAATATATATATTGCTTGCTTAAACAAAACTGACCAAGTAAAGAGGTCAAGCTGAGTTGTGTGTATTGAGTGACTGAGTTCAGGAATAGACTCAAAGTGCTATCTCCTAACTCAACGAAAGAAGCTGACTTAGTCATCAGTTGACTAAGCTAGTGTCTTATTTACTCAGCGCGCTGTGTAATCCTTTTTCAAAGAAAAAGAAGTCAGCCTTAACGTACTTAAATTTTAAATAGTTCCTATCCCCCCCTTGGAACTAACTTGTTACGTTATAAGGGACCAACAATCTCCTCTACCATTACACCCATCCATCTTTCTTTCTCCCGACTAGTGATTGCTTCTTGAAAAGTGGATGGATCATCACTGCCTATATGAAGTGCATAAGGGACCATCTCTTCAAACTCGAATCTGGCTGGAGCTTTAACATTTGTGTGCCTCTTCCTTTCTCTAGCCAACTTATAGTCCTACAAATCAGTGGTATTGGAACCACCTGAAGGTGAATCCGAGCTTTCACCTATCTCAACCGTTTCTGCTGGACTCTGATCTGTCTCAATCTGCTCTATCTCTTTATTCTGCTGTAGCATGGACTTTTCATCAAAAATAGCATCTCTGCTAATCACCATCTTCTTGGCAACTGGATCCCAAAATTTGTAGCCCTTCACACCTCTCTTGTAACCCAGAAAGATGCACTGCTTTGATTTTGTCTCATCTCCAGGTACATGCACAAAAGCAGGACAACAAAAAATACGTAAATGACCAATATCAATATCTTTATTAGTCCATACCTCTTCTGCAGTTTTTCCTCCCAAAAATGCTCTTGGTGATCTGTTGATGAGATAACAAGCCATACTCATTGCTTTTGCCCAGAAGCGCTTAGGAAGCTCTGCATTCAGTCTCAAACAACGAGCCCTTTCAGTCAATGTCTGATTCATCCTTTCAGCAACACCATTCTGTTGTGGAGTTTTATGCACTGTGAAGTGCCTCTGAATTCCATGCTCCTCACAAAACTGGATGAAACTCGAAACTGTGTATTTTGTGCCATTGTCAGTCCTCAAATACTTGATTTTTCTTCCTGTTTGATTCTCCACCTCCGCTTTCCACAGCTTAAACTTGGCAAAGACTTCAGATTTCTGTTTCAAGAAATATACCCAAACTTTCCTAGAAAAATCATTAGTAAAAGTAACATAATACACAGACCCAGCCAATGAAGACTCTTTGACAGGACCCCATACATTAGAATGCACATAATCAAGAATTCCTTCGGTTGTGTGCTTTCCTGTCTTAAAACTGACCTTTATTTGCTTCCCAAGAACACAAAACTTACAAAAATCTAACTTGCAACTTTTAACAACATACAATAGATTTCTTTTATGCAACTCAGCCATACCAGACTCACTAAGATGACCAAGACGCATATGCCACAATTTTGTATCATCACCATTTGACTCAATAGATTAAACTCCACCTACAACTGTACTCCCTAACAGTTTATATATATTTCCAGCAGTCAATTTTCCCTTCATAACAACCATTGATCCTTTTACAATTTTAATGGTTTCTCTATCCTCATCAGCCTTAGGAATAAAACCATTCTTATGTAAAGTACCCACGGAAATCAGATTCTTCTTCACATCAGGAATATGTCTAACATCAATTAAATTCCTAACAATACCATCATGCATCCTAATTCTAACATCACCAATACCAGTAATATTACAGCATCTATCATCACCCAAATAGACACAACCAGAATTAACTGACATGTATGTGGTAAACCAATCCTTGTTAGGAGTAATATGATAGGAACAACCTGAATCGAGAATCCAAGCCTCTGACATCTGAGTAGTCGCAATTGAAAGCATATCACCGTCATCACCATCTGAACTGTCATGCTTTACCACATTTACAAACTTAGAAGAATTGTTGTTCTGACCATCAGACTGATTCTTCATCATCGGACAGTTCCTCTTAATGTGACCCGGCTATTTGCACTTATAGCAATGAAACGCCCCTTTGCCCCTGGATTTAGACCTAGAATGTTGTTTTCCAGATTGATCCCTTTCCTTCCTTCTTCCACGATCCTGGTCACCCTTAACAAATAAACTATCACCTTGAGAGGATGTCTCTCCCAAATTCTGCTGCCGCTGGTTATGAGCCAACAATACTGCAGTAATTTCTTCAACTTTGATAGTTTACTTTCCATATGTCAGAGTAGTCACCATATGTTCGTAAGAAGGTGGCAATGAACAATGCAAAATCATCGCTCTATCCTCATCTTCAATCGCTACTTCGAGTTGGGCTAGGTCCGAGACAATCTGATTGAACGAGTTCACATGTTGTCCTAGATTGCTACTGTTGAAACACCGTTCCACATGATTTTGATTTGACAAAATTATTTAAGTTAATCCCATGATTAAAACAATTAAATTTAAGTGCTTTGATTTAATTGTACTAATGTGTTTGTTCAATGTTGAGTAAGTTAACTAACTAGAACATGAACTTAAAGTCTATAAAAGAAAGACAGAGCAAAGTCAGCATGAGCAAGTCACACAGCAGAACTGAGTAGAATGCAACTCAGCTTTACGAAAGAAACGTCTTCTTCAGAAAAGCTTGAAGGCGAAGCTGCGGAGTCAAACTGAGTAATATTCAAGTCGCCGCTAAGTCAAGCTGGGTGATAATCTAGTCAGCGTCCAATTATCCGTCAACTTGTGAGACAAAGTCTGACACATTTCAGAAGCCTCAGAAATCCGTTTCAAGGACCTTTTCGAGACGCATGGACCATCTGACGTTTGGCAAGAAGACAAAACCTGGCACTAGAAGATGAACCTGGCACAAGAAGACGAATCTGGCAAGCCTGGCTCCTGCGAAAATCAGAAGACAGGATTGGCTTGCAATTTTGGAAGCTGACCAATCAATGACGAAAGAAGACCGTTTACTCTCAACGGATATGTCTGAATTCAAATCATTGAAGCTTCAGAATTCACTATAAATGGACAAGTTCATCACTTGGATCATGGTCGTATACATACAAGAAAGATACAGATAAGCAAAATCTTCATTAAGGCAAAAATCCAAAAGAGAAGCTGTCTAAATAGAAAAAGCAAGTTCTTACACCAAATTCCAATCATTGTGTAAAAGTCTAGAGTGAATTTCATTCATCTAAAGTGTTCTTTGTTTTGTGAGAACAATCTTGTATCAATTGTAAAGGTTAGAAGAGTGAAGCTGAGTACTCGGTTATAGTACTCAGTGGTAGAGAAAATCTGAATACTCGGTTATAGTGTTCAGTGGTAGATAGGATTGAGTAGACGAATAGAGGACGGTACTCTTGCATACTCAATTGCTATTGTAAATGGTTTGTGCTCTACCTTTAAAGAGCTCAGTAGTGGATTGAAAAAGCCCGGAGGGATTCTGGGGACTGGACATAGGCGGTGAGGCCGAACCAGGATAAGGCTGAGTAATCTCTAACCCTTTCTCTTGATATATATGTTTATGTATGTGTTGCTTGCTTAAATTGCTCAGTAAATAATTTGTACAAGCCGACGCTGAGTAATCAGAGTGCTGAGTTGGGAGATGACCTAAAGTGTTACTTCCCCAACTCACAATTGAAACAACTCTATTCAGTATCTGATTAAAGTTGTCTCACACCTCACTCAGCCTTGCTGACCTAAAGCTGAGTTAAATCGTCAAACATTTAATTAAGTCAGCATTATTAAGCGAAAAAGTTACATTAGTTCCTAACCCCCCTGGAACTAATCTTACTACGTTACACGGGACCAATAAGTGGTATCAGAGCACAGTAGCTCACTAATCAAGATAAAACTATCTTGAGCTGATCCCTGTAAATGGCTGAGAACAGCACTCGTTTCCTTCTAGGAAATCAAACAACATAGATACTCCCTGAGGGATTATCTATTAGTCGGCCTCCTCTATTCTTTGGATCTAATTATACATTTTGGAAGAACATAATGAAAAACTTCATTCAGGCAACAAACATGAGTGCATGGCTAGCTATAGTCCAAGGCCCGTTTGTTCCCTATGAAACCATTGACGGAGTAAAAACTGTCAAGAGTGAGTCTAAGTGGTCAGAGGATGACCTTAAAAAATTACAAAATAATGCTTCGGCTATCAATATGCTTCACTGTGCGTTAGATGCTGCAGAGTACAATAAGATTTCAGGTTGTGAGTCAGCACAAGAAATCTGGAAGAAGCTAGAGGTGACCTATTAAGGAACTAGCAAGGTCAAGGAGTCCAAAGTGAATCAGCATATGCGGCTATACGAGCTGTTCGAGATGAATCATAATGAAGACATCTCCGAGATGAATGCAAGATTCACTAACATCATAAATGAGCTTAAGAGACTCGGTAAGAACTTCACAGAAGAAGAATAGGTGAAGAAAATCTTGAGAAGTCTCCCCAAGAGCTGGCAAGCTAAGAAGACAGCTGTTGAAGAATCTCAGGACCTGACCACGTACAAATATGATGAGCTCATCGGATCTCTGCTGACCCATGAGATCTCCATGAAAAACTTTGAGGTCAAAGAAAAAACTGAGGATAAGAAGCAAAAATCTCTTGTCATGAAAGCTGAGTCAACCGAAGCTGACTCATCAGATGATGAGGAGATGGCCATGTTCACAAGGAAGATGAATAAGCTATTTAAGAAAAATGACAAATACAGCAAAAGGCCATTCAAAAGAAGTGATAAACACAAAGCTGAGTCTAGCGACAACAGATACAAGAAGGACAGCTCAAAGCCCGTCACCTGCTTTGAATGCCATCAAGCTGGGCACATCAAATCAAGCTGTCCCACCTTAAAGAAAGACAAGAAGGGAAGCAGAAAGGCAATGGTGGCCACATGGAGTGATAGTGATAAGTCAACCTCATCAGAAGCTGATGCCACCGAGTCAGCAAATATCTGTTTCATGGCTGACGAAGCTGCTGACCACTGTCTCTCTGAGCAAGCTGACCTCTCTGAAGAATCTAATCTTGAGGAACATACAACTGAGGTAATGTCTCTACCATTTCTTAGAAATGAAATGATTAATTCCCTGAGTGATCTCTATACACTGATCAAAAAGTGTAATAAGAAAATAAGAGCACTCGGCAGGTGATGTGATGAGATCGAGGAGGTTAAACTCAGTGACCTTCGACATCTCCTTCAGGACAACACTGGGCAATATGAGAATCTAAAAATCATGCATAGGTTTATCTCTGAAGTCCAATCAGATTCCAAGAAACTAAGGAAGGACATCACATCAATACAGAATCAGCTGAACACATCGGCTAAGAACAGGTTCCATCCAAAAGCCGAGTACTCAGGTACTAGTCAGCGAAAGTGGAATACTCAGCAGAATGTCCAATATGACTTCTGAAAAAAGAAAGGACATACCACAAAGGTATGCTGGCATGCTCAGCACAATCGTGCTGACCAAAAATGGAAACACCCTCAAAGGGTAGTTTTCTGTGACTTTTGTGGAAAAAATGGCCACACTATAAATGTATGCAGTCACAAGATGAAATATGATGCTTCACCTACTGACTCTAACAAACGAGGACCCAAAAAGAATTGGGTACCTAAAGATAACTAGTTACATTGCAGGTGAGCCTGAGGTACGCAGAGAAGTCAAAGCTATGGTACATTGACAGCGCATGCTTGAGGCATATGACTGGTGATGAAACTCAATGAATGAAAATAGACAAGCCTAGGCGCAGCGAATTATAATTTTTTTTATCTATTTTATCTATTTCCCTTTCCAAGATCTGTTAATTGTTATTTCATACAAAGAGGAATAGAACGAAATACCTTTATGATGATCTATCTACTGTTGCAAACGAAGTGCCCACAACTTCAAAAGAATAGAATCTGTCAACGAATTTGCTCCCTACCCGAACAGACCTTCCAGACCACCGAATGAAAATCCCAATGATGAAAACAAGGAAGAATATGTCTAGAAGCTCCTGTCCAAAAATCGTGACGATCCGACGGTTCAATCTCCAGGAATCCGCGAAAATATGAACTGACCTGATGTAGGAGGAGCAAAACGAATTTCTCCTTTTGTTTGTCTTTTCTTCTTTCATGAGAAAAACAAAACAAACAACACAGAAAAGAATAACTAATCAGTAATCAACCTTAATAATAGCAATCACAATGATTGCCTCTAACCGAAATCGATACGACATCAAAGAGAGAGTAAGAAATGATGTAGATTAGCCGAGACGAAGACGGAACGGTTCCTCCTCCTTTCTTATTGTGTTAGGTAATTAACTAATTAGAATCTTATTCGGAATAGGATTACTAATTAGATAATTAAATAAACACTTTATTATTATCTAAATAATAACTAATTATATCTAGATAATATTATTAATCAAATTAATAATTTAATTATTGTTAGGGATAATTAATTAGAGTTTCAATCACATAAAAACTTCTAATTAATATTATCAGATAATACTTTAATTTAATTTATAATCATAATCTAATTATAATTATTAAATCAAATTAATATCCCTATTTAATTAATGAATTTCAGCCCATATATTGTGTCTCACTAATTTACACTTTCGTCCTCCGATTCCAAGTCCCATATGCGACCCATTAGGTCCTTTATTGCCACTAGCCGTATATATCCTTTGAAATTAATTCATTATGATTAATTCCAACATATATATAACGGAATACCGTCGCGAGCTGTTACTAGCAGAACCTATGATATTCCCCCAGAGCAATTAAAAAGTCAGGTTGATAACTGACGTTAACCTTTCTGCATTAGGTACAGTATAATACGATCCTTCATCAACTATATCCTGTCGGTCAATTCCTTATAACCATGGAACGTGTCAAGGTTACATATAACGAAGAGTCCAGTTTTACTTGTACAGGTTGAATTCACTCTGAAAGATAAGTTAAGTGAAATGTTCATTTCTACTCTTAACTCTATCACCTTGCAAGGATTTCAGTCAATTCACCACAAGCGGCCATTTGGATATATCTCCCACTTATCGGGAGCGACTAATGCTCAATCTGACATTAACTATTCTGCAACTACTTTGTGTGATACCCAACCCTGCTCTCACACACCCCAGGCTCTCACCTGTTGGATCGTGCTCGCACAGAATCAAAGTATCAGACTCCATAATCCAGAATCACTAATTAACGAATGTTTAAGTCTGAGGATTAGTTATACCTACTAATACCAATGAGATGAACAGTTGACACATTAGATAAATCAATCCATTCTGTTATCTCAAGTCGGGTCCCAATCCTAATAAACTCCTTCACCGTATCCATGTAACTGTCTAGATATCTGAATATCTAAAGCTTGTGAGATCAGCTTTCTGTCTCGACAGAAAACAATGTTACATGCAAGTCTCAACAGTAATATGTCAACCCCTATAACATATTACTTGACTTGGGTTTACTTTAAGTCTATTGGTCTATTATAAAGTACAGTCTCACTTTATGCTTGTATGAACACTTTATAACTACTTAAATAAACTTAGGGTTACTTTCTTTATGAAAGATTTGTGCCTTTATATATAGTTACATTTTAATGCTATATATCTGATTAAACAAATGATTAAATAAACAATTTATTCATTAATATTTATATCCTAAAACAATTGTCTATAGGACATAAACCCCAACATTCTCCCACTTGGACTAAAGCCAATTGTTTATAAAAACATTCCCATAAGCGTTCGTATGACGATCATGAACCTTTTGGGGTAAGGCATTCTTTTAAATTGATCTATAAGATTGTGCCTTGGTGGGCACTCTTTTAATTCTCACATCTACTCTTGTTGTTATCTCTCGAAAGAGATGGTAATGATTGAGGTAGTGTTTGGACGTATTATGAGACCGCGGGCCCTTAGCAACAGCAACAGCCCTATTGTTAATCTCATTAACAATGTCAGGTACCACGCCTACTTCATTAATGAACTTGCATTCCAAACTTCCTTTTAGTTGCTTCTGAAGCTGCTACATATATATATATATACTCTGATTTAATTCACTGGCTCGGTCACGATTTCCTGATCGGAACTATTCCAACTAATCGTACCTCTTTCAGAATAAACTTGTATTCCATAAGATCATCTTTATCTGTTTGATGACTTATATCTGAAAGTGTCCAACTTTCAAATTTCATCTCCATATACCCGGAACATATCTTCAGTCATTTTAAGTACTTAAGAATGTTCTTGACAACAATCCAGTGACCATCACTCGGATTGACCTATAATCGAATTTGTCATGCTTAAAGCAAAAGTGATGTTAGGTCTAGTGCAAAACGCTTTGAGCACTTTGTCAACATGTTTAGACTAGGAGGGGTCAAGCAGTCTTCTCAATTTATCTCCATTGATCTTAATCCTTAAGATGTAAGCTGCTTCTCCTAAGTCTATTATGGAGAATTTTATCCGATAACCAAAATTTTCACCGATTGCAGTATAGCTACGTCGTTCCCATTAGTAAAATATCATCGACATATAATACTAAGTAAACGACCAAGCTCCCACTAGTTTACATGTAAAGGCTCATACGAGCTCCCACTAGCTTACATGTATAGGTTTACAAGGCCCTTCTTATAAGTCGTAGGTTCATCGTCTAACACGTGAGCCTCTTTGTCGTATCCCACTAGAAATCCAAGTCTCTTTGGGATTTCATCGGCTCCCACTAGAAATCCAAATCTCTTTGGGATTTGATGAACTCGACCAGACCTATGAGTTAGTAATGTCACCAGTGTCTCATCTTGTGAGACAGATTCGGGTTCCACCATCGCTTCTGCTATGTCAGCTAATCCTTCTTCTTCAACTTCTTCAAGTTCAATCACGCTTTCTACTTGTGTTTCTAGAAGAAACTCTTTCTCTAGAAATACAGTGTTTGGATACTATTACTTTCGATCATCCGAATGATAGAAGTAATATCCTACTGTTTCTTTTCGGAATTCCAATGAAGAAATATTTATCAGATTTAGGGTCTAACTTAATCTGATGCTATGTATTTAACGTGTGCTGAACACCCTTAAATTCTCATGAAAGAGAAACTGGGTTTCCTTTCCAATGAACAATTCAAATGGTATAGAACTTGGCGGTTTTGTGGATACTTGGTTCAAAGTAAATAAGGCGGTTTCTAGGGCGTAGCCTTAGAACATCTTTGGAAGAGAGGTTGTGCTCATCATGGATCGTACTATATCCAATAGTGTACAATTTCTCCTTTCAGATACATCGGGGTGTATACGGAGGAGTCCATTATGAGCGAATCCTATATTCAATTTAGATAATTCAGAAAATTCATTAGAAAGATATTCTCCACGATGATCTAATCGAAGCACTATAATATTCTTTCTTGTTTGTTTTTCTTACTTCATTCTTGAAGCATTTGAACTTTCTCAAAAGCTTCTGACTCATGCTTCATCAAGTAGATGAATCAATATCTGGTACGATCATCTTATGAAGCTAATAAAGTGATTGAACCTTTCTCTTGATTGTGTTTGACGTATGACTACATACATCTGAATGCACTAGTCTTAGAGTGTCTGATACACATTCTCCTTTATTGCTAAAGGGTGTCATTGTCATCTTTCCCTTAAGCAAGACTTACATGTGCTCATTGATTCAAAATCAACCGAGTCTATAAGCCCATCTTAATGTAGCTTAGATATGAGTTTCTTGCTTATATGCCCTAGGTGACATTACCACAAGTAAGTTGAATTATCTATCTTTTAATTCCAAATGTAAAAGCACCATCCTGACTCTTCTTCTAGAGAGAGTCTAAGTACTTCTTATAGTTCCTCTTTCAATTCCTTTCTTTACCATATTGGTGGCATTCCCTTCTTGCTTTTATTGACTTGGGTTTAATGCATTTGTTCTTCTTTTTATCTTTAAAATTGGGAAACTTCCCTTTCTCTCGTGAGATCCCTCAATAATAAGTGCTGACATCACTTTCTTAAGATTTGGGCTCAACTGACTTGAGCATATTCAAGAGCTCTTCTAGAGAGGTCTTTGAGTTTATTCATCTGACAGTTCGAGATGAACTTATGAATAAATCTCTAGGAGGGATTGTAGATCTAAGTCGACACTTAATTCATTATCCATCACAAATCTAATACTAGAAAGCTTTGGTGATGTAGTCAATCATCTTGACACAAAGTGCCACAACAGAAGAACCTTCTTGCATCTTGGAGCGAAACATTCATCGCTATCTCATAGCGTCCGCATTTGAGTATGTTTCTCAAAACACCTCTTCTAAGTGTATAACCATGGAATACGTATCTATGTTCTCATGTTGCTTTTGTAGCTCTAGTGCCATAACTGCAAGTATGATACATCCTGTACGTTCGTCATCTGATTGGTGCTTTCGGTAAACATCAATCCTCTTAACAGGAGCATCATCAACAAGGACATTGGGTATTGAGGTATCTTAATACATACCCAATCTTTTCGAACTTCAAAACAATTTTGATGATGGGTATCAGTGTATCTTAATACATACCCAATCATTTCGAATCCTCAAAACAATTTTGAGTTTGCCAAAATAGTTGGTGAATTTTGAACTATTCAATTTGTTATCGGTTAAAATATTACGTAGATCCATTTTAGATATGATGATTCATAGTATTTACTTGAGAGTGAGATATAGTGACGGATGTTATTCATTCGCTTAATTCGTTTACAATTTAAATACGTTGGTCTTTTATGTTTTTAAATTGCTCCCACTATTTTACCAAATTAATAACCCTCTATATTAATTCGAAGAATTTCACAAACCCTTTAGTGAGCTAGAATCCTAACTCCTGAAATTTCACCTTGAGTTTACTCAACAAGCTAGTTTCATTCATTAGGTAGATTCATGTAATCAATCACATCAAAACATGTGATTTCTAAGTTGTTGGGTTACTAACCACATTAGTAACTGATATGTGTCGTCTATCAATCCCAACCATATTGCCTATTAGGTTAGAACAACATGAGTTTGCCCATCCAATTATTCTATCCTAATTTAAGCATTACCCCATATTCGTGAAAAAACAATTTTTCGATAATTCAGGTGTTACCATAAGACCCCGAGCTTGAGTTTACTCAACAACCCAAAGGCCCCCAGTACTGCCGGCTGAATTATAATATTAGGGAGGGGCAACCGATTTTAATAGCTTGCTTATTTACTTAACTTTTGATTAGTGAGGGATTTTACTTAAGTCTCATAATCTAACCTAATCTTGATTTGCTTTAGCACATATCAAACATTCATACATTCAACATTGACAATTATGGACATATCTCTAAATTTATTCCGTTGAGCCAAAAACGGAATAAAGGGTCACCCTAGGGAAATACTAACTATTACATATTTCTCTTTGGGTCCTCTGTCTTCTCCTTGGCGCCTTTGAATTACAACAATATTCTATTTCTAAGAAACTTCAATTTAGTTGAAGGGATTTGGATGAGAGGAGAAATACAATAGAGAGTAAGGGAAGGCAGGACACGCAGGTCCTATTTAAATACCAAAAGACTAAATAATGATTATAGAGGGTCTAATATGTCCATAACGCCAAACATGCATAGACTCAATTAAACTAAATTTAATTGGTTGATTAAATAAACCATTTATGTAATATTTGAGTTAATCAAATTAACAACTTAAATTAATTTTCATCCAATTTTAATTATGCATATCCTAATTAATTCGTATAATTCATTTAATGATTTGAATTACTTATATCAAATATTTAGGTAAAACAAACTTTTAAATAAATTGATTTTGATAATCAAAACAAATTATTATATTCTGAAACATATATATATATATATATTTAAAACCCGGGCCTGTTCTAAAACAATTTTAAAACCCGTATCAGTGATTGGGCCGGGTCGATTTAATCGTCCCGATCCAAACGTAAAGGTCGTTGCCCTAGGGTAATAGCCGGCACCGCGGCGCTGCCGCCTTAACGGCAGCAGCGTCGCACTGCCGCTGGTTGCTGCCGCTGGCAGCAACCAACAACAGTGGCGCGGGGTGGCTGCCTCGTGGCAGCGACCCCGACGCTACTGTTTTATATTTTTTTTATTTAAAATTATATATATACATATAATTGTTTCAAAACGATTTCAAAACAATTTTCAGAATATCACTTTTTATCTTTGAGATTTAATAAAACAAAACATTTTAATTATCAACCGAAACAATTAGGAACTATGCATAATCAGTTTTAATTATCAAGTAATCAAAACTTATTTATCTTTAGATTAATTAAACTAACCGATTAATTAATTAACCTAACAATAAATCTATTCAATCTGATTGAAACTCATTTTATTTACATATATGAAATAACAGATTAACATAGGCTCTGATACCAATGAAGGAAAATAGACAAGCCTAGGCGCAGCGGAATTATAAATTTTTTATCTATTTTATCTATTTCCCTTTCCAAGATCTGTTAATTGTTATTTCATATAAAGAGGAATAGAACGAAATACCTTTATGACGATCTATCTACCGTTGCAAACGAAGTGCCCACAACTTCAAAAGAATAGAACCTGTCAATGAATCTTCCCCCTACCCGAACAGACCTTCCAGACCTCCGAATGAAAATCCCAACGGTGAAAACAAGGAATAATATGTCTAGAAGCTCCTGTCCAAAAATCGTGACGATCCGACGGTTCAATCTCCGGGAATTCGCGAAAATATGAACTGACCTGATGTAGGAGGAGCAAAACGAATTTCTCCTTTTGTTTGTGTTTTCTTCTTTCATGAGAACAACAAAACAAACAACACAGAAAAGAATAACTAATCAGTAATCAACCTTAATAATAGCAATCGTAATGATTTCCTCTAACAGAAATCGATACGAGATCAAAGAGAGAGTAAGAAATAATATAGATTAGCCGAGACGAATGCGGAACGGTTCCTCCTCCTTTCTTATTGTGTTAGGCGAAATATGTAGGATAGGGAGTCTATTTATAGACTTCTCAAAACCCTAATCCTAGTTGTGTTAGGTAATTAATTAATTAGAATCTTATTCGGAATAGGATTACTAATTAGATAATTAAATAAACACTTTATTATTATCTAAATAATAACTAATTATATCTAGATAATATTATTAATCAAATTAATAATTTAATTATTGTTAGGGATAATTAATTAGAGTTTCAATCACATAAAAACTTCTAATTAATATTATCAGATAATACTTTGATTTAATTTATAATCATAATCTAATTATAATTATTAAATCAAATTAATATCCCTATTTAATTAATGAATTTCGGCCCATATATTGTGTCTCACTAATTTACACTTTCGTCCTCTGATTCCAAGTCCCATATTCGACCCATTAGGTCCTTTATTGCCACTAGCCGTATATATCCTTTGAAATTAATTCATTATGATTAATTCCAACATATATATAACGGAATACCGTCGCGAGCTGTTACTAGCAGAACCTATGATATACCCCCAGAGCAATTAAGAAGTGAGGTTGATAACTGACGTTAACCTTTCTGCATTAGGTATAGTATAATATGATCCTTCATCAACTATATCCTGTCGGTCAATTCCTTATAACCATGGAACGTGTCAAGGTTACATATAACGAAAAGTCCAGTTTTACTTGTACAGGTTGAATTCACTCTGAAAGATAAGTTAAGTGAAATGTTCATTTCTACTCTTAACTCTATCACATTGCAAGGATTTCAGTCAATTCACCACAAGCGGCCATTTGGATATATCTCCCACTTATCGGGAGTGACGAATGCTCAATCTGACATTAACTATTCTGCAATTACTTTGTGTGATACCCAACCCTGCTCTCACACACCCCAGGCTCTCACCTGTTGGATCGTGCTCGCACAAAATCAAAGTATCAGACTTCATAATCCAGAATCACTAATTAACGAATGTTTGAGTCTGAGGATTAGTTATACCTACTAATACCAATGAGATGAACAGTTGACACATTAGATAAATCAATCCATTCTGTTATCTCAAGTCGGGTCCCAATCCTAATGAACTCCTTCACCGGATCCATGTAATTGTCTAGATATCTGAATATCTAAAGCTTGTGAGATCAGCTTTCTGTCTCGACAGAAAACACTGTTACATGCAAGTCTCAACAGTATTATGTCAACCCCTATAACATATTACTTGACTTGGGTTTACTTTAAGTCTATTGGTCTATTATAAAGTACAGTCTCACTTCATGCTTATATGAACACTTTATAACTACTTAAATAAACTTAGGGTTACTTTCTTTATGAAAGATTTGTGCCTTTATATATAGTTACATTTTAATGCTATATATCTGATTAAACAAATGATTAAATAAACAATTTATTCATTAATATTTATATCTTAAAACAATTGTCTATAGGACATAAACCCCAACACTGAGTTCATCACACTTGTGCATAAACGAGGAGGAAATGTAAGTTTTGGAGACAACAAAAAGGGTAAGATAGTAGGGTCAGGTACCGTTGGTGGTAATCATACTATTGAGTCAGTCTCCCTAGTCAGAGGTCTTAAATATAACCTATTGAGCGTAGCTCAGCTGTGTGACAGCGGCAGAAAGGTTGTATTTGATGCCACTGAGTGTAGGATACTCGAGGGAAAAACAAATGAGTTGATTTTAACTGCCCCTCGTGTTGAAAATTTTTTCATGCTAAACTTAGAAAAGAAGTTTTCAAAGAATATATGCTTAGTGTCAAAGAAAGATAATTCCTGGCTATGGCATAGGAGACTTGGTCATGTAAGCATGGACCTCCTAGCCAAACTAGTAAGAAAGCAATTAGTTGAGGGTTTGCCCAAACTTAGATTTGAGAAGGATCAATTATGCAATGCTTGTCAGCAAGGTAAACAAACCAAAAAGTCTTTTCAAAGTAAAAATGTAGTCTCAACCAAGCGCCCGTTAGAATTACTACACTTGGATCTTTTCTGACCAGTCCAGCTGCTGAGCTTGGGTGGTAAGAGATTTTCCTTGGTCATTGTAGATGATTTTTCTCGGTATATTTGAGTCATCCTGCTGAGTAGCAAGGATGAAGCTTTTGAGATGTTCTCAACACTGATTAGAAAACTTGAAAATGATAAAGACCTAAAATTAGCTCACATCCGAAGTGATAATGGCGGAGAATTCAAAAATCAACAATTTGATGAATTCTGTGAAGTCAGCGGCATTGACCATAATTTTTCTGCTCCTATAACTCCTCAACAAAATGGGGTAGTTGAGAGGAAGAACAGAACCTTAGTTGAAATAGCTAGGACAATGCTGAGTGAGAATAGGCTTCCAAAGTATTTCTCGGGTGAAGCTGTCAACACAGCTTGCTACATACTCATTAGGGCTTTAGTTAGACCTATACTTAAGAAAACCCCCTATAAACGTTGGAAAGGACGAAAACCCAATATTGGATATTTTCGTGCCTTTGGTTGCAAATGTTTTATTTTAAACACTAAAGACAATCTTGCCAAGTTTGATTCAAAAGTTGATGAAGCTATCTTCTTAGGGTACTCAACAAACAGCAAAGCATATAGGGTGTTTAATAAACGAACTCAGGTCTTAGAAGAGTCTGTACATGTTGAGTTCGATGAAACTGACCTTGCAGGGAAAACAAGTCAGCCTACTGAAGATGACACATGTTCAGCTTCCGCTGACCAAAATGGAGCCACTGAGTCACAACCTCAAGGGCTGACCAAAGGTAAGAACGAACCTGAAATTATCTTTGCTGACTAATATAATCCTGCACAGATTGTTGAAACACCAACTCCTGGAAACTCCACACTACCAAAAGAGATCAAGGTTCCAAGAGGACACTCAGAGAAGTCCATTCTTGATGCTGTTGAGAACACCCTGATGACCAGAAATCAACTTAGGATATATCTCAGTAATGTTGCGTTCGTCTCAGTTCTTGAACCGAAAAACTTTTCAGAAGATGAACATGATGAATTATGGATAAACGTTATGTTGGGGTTTAGTGTCCTATAGAAAATTGTTCTAGGATATAAACTTAATGTAAATGAAGTGTTCTTTATATCATTTGTTTTAATGAGATATGGTTTCATAACTATATAAAGGCAACCTCTTTTAAGAACTAAATAAAGTCTAATAAAAGGAAATCCCTAAGTTTGTTTAAAGTGATTATAAAGTGTTCATACAAGCATGAAGAGAGACGAAACTTTATAATAAACTAACAAACTTAAAACCACCCCAAGTCAAGTAATATGTTTAGGATTGACATATCACTGCTGAGACTTGCATGTAACAATGTCTTCTGTCGAGACAGAAAGCTGATCTCACAAGCTTCATATATGCAAATATCTGGACAGTTACGTGGATCCAATGAAAGGGAATTCATTAGGATTGGGGACCCGACTTGAGATAACAGGATGGGTAGATTCATCCTTGTCATCTGTTCATCTCATTGGTATTAATAGTTATAAGTAATCATCAGACTCAAAGGAATGTTAATTGGTGATTCTGGATTATGGAATGTGATGCTTTGATCCTGTTGTAACACGATCCATAATAGAGATGACTCTGGGGTGTGAACGACAGACGTTGGGTATCACATGAAGTAATTGCAGGATAATTATACATTGGATTGAGCATTTGTCACTACCAATAAATGGGAGATACGTCCAAGGATCGCTTGTGGAAGACTTGACTCTAAATCCTTGCAAGGTGATAGCTGAAGACTTGAAATGCAGATTTCACTTAACCTATCTAATTGGAATTAACTCGGCCTGTACAAGTAAAACGAACGTCTCGCAATATGTGACTTGACATTATCCATAGTCATAAGATTCAGTTCAAGGATGTAGTTGATAAAGGATCGAATTATACTGTAACTAATGCGGAAAGGTCAACGACAGAATCAACCTGTCTTTTTATAGCTCTAGGGGAATGTTTCGGATTTGCTAATCACATTTCGCGTACTCATTCCGTTATGAAAGATTAAATATAATTCTGAGAAAATTAATTTAATAGTTGCATACGGCTAGAAGCAATAAGAACCTAATGGGTCACACATAAGACTTGGAGCCAAAAAGAGAAACAGATGTTAATTAATTGATGGAAGCCCAACTGAGTCCACCAAGGCCCAATAAATAGAGGGGGGCGATTTTTATGTATTAAATGCATAAAGAAATTAATTTGATTTTAAGCAATCCTAATTAGATTATGATTGTAAATCAAATTAATTAAAAGATAAATAAGTTAGGAGGTTTAATGAGATTAAATTGCTCCTATTATTATCCTAAAAGGTTACTATTATTATCTTTATATTTAGATATAATTATAGATAATAAATAAGAATTATATTCCGAATTAAATTCTTATTCAGTACCCTAATTCTATCTAACTAGGGTTTAGATACAAGAGAGTAT
This sequence comes from Euphorbia lathyris, assembly GCF_963576675.1. Classification (NCBI taxonomy): domain Eukaryota; kingdom Viridiplantae; phylum Streptophyta; class Magnoliopsida; order Malpighiales; family Euphorbiaceae; genus Euphorbia; species Euphorbia lathyris. Next base: position 73,748,695 of record NC_088911.1, on the reverse strand, counting down.
ATATACCCCCTCTATATGTAAATTTCGGCCAACCCTAGTCTGCCGTAGAGAGAGAATTTCGACCCCCATAGTTGAGGACGAGATCATTCACCGCTTCCTCCCGATTCAATTGATTTTCATCTCTTTCTCTTATTCCTTGATCTTGTGTTGATTTATTAGAGGCAGTCTATTCTTGATTGCTTTTACACGGTTGATATCTAACTTGATTTTGGATTGTGTTTTTTGTCTTGTGCTTGGGAACTCGGAGTAAGAGTTGTGGGCACTTCGATTGCAATGGTAGATAGAACTTCAAAAGGTATTTCCTTTTATCCCTCTTTATATGAAATAACGATTAACGGATCTTGGGTTAATGGAAAAAGGTTAAAATTTTTATATTTTCGCTGCCATACGTTAGCCTATTTTCCATCAGTGGTATCAGAGCCTGCGTTAAATCCGTTATTTCATATATGAAAATTAAAAGGTTTTTCAATCAGATTGAATAAATATTTATAGTTAGGTTAATTAACAAAACTGTTTTGATTAATTAGTTCTAAAGATAAATAAGTTTTAATTAATTGTTAATTAAAATAGATTATGCGTATGTTCCTAATTATTTTGGTTGATAATCATTATAACAAAATCTATTACTTTTATAGTTAGATTGATAAAAGTTAGTTTTATTGATTCTAAAGATAAAACGAAAAATCTATAATAGGTTTTCTTATTTTCTGAAAATCATTTTAAAACCGTTCTAAAACTGATATATATATAATTATTTTAAAAAAAATGGACAACAGCTCGGGTTGCGCCTCACGGCGCAACCCGGTCGCTGTCCTGCGGTTGCTGCCTCGCGGCAGCAACCGCGCAGCGGCGGGCCAGGTGCAAAAGGGCTGCTGCCAAACGGCAGCAGCCGCGTCCTCGGGCTCGTCCTGAAACCCACGTATTTTAAAATCGTTTTAAAAATAGTTTTAAATATATTTATATATATATATATATATGTTTCAGAAATTAATAGTTTTCTATTTTGATTATCGAATGAATGAATTTATTTAAAAGTTTATTTTACCTATTTGTAAATCAAAAGTATTAAATGAATTGAAATCAAAATAATTGGGACATGCATAAATAAAGTTTTGTATAGTTGTATTAATCTAAAAGGTTAATATAGAAGATACGAAACTGTTAAAATTAAAATTGGATGAAAGTTAATTTGATGAGTTAATGTGATTAACCTAAATATTACATAAGTATTTTATGTAATCAACCAATTAAATTTATTTAATTGAGTCTATGCATGTTTGGAGTTATGGACATATTTGGACCTTCTCTTTAGTCTTTTGGTATTTTTGAAATAGGGCCTGCGAGTCCTGCCTTTCTACTATCTATTGTAATTTCTCCTCTCATCTAATTCCCTTCAAGTTAATTGAAGTTTTCTTTAGTAGTATAGAAATTAATATGTAATTTCGAGGCGCCATGGAGAAGACGGAGGACCTAAAGAGAAATATGTAATAGTTAGTATTTCCCTAGGTTTGGCCTTTTATTCCGTCTCTGGCTCGACGGAATAATTTAGATAATATGTCTATAACACCAATGTATGTGTCTGATGTATGCTAAAGCAAATCAAGACTAAGTTAGATTATGAGACTTGAAATAAAAATCCCTCACTAATTAAAAGTTAAGTAAATAAGCAAGTTATTAAAATCGGTTGCCCCTCCCTAATATTATAATTCAGCCGGTAGTACTGAGGGCCTTTGGGTTGTTGAGCAAACTCAAGCTCGGGGTCTTATGGTAACACCTGAATTATCAAAAATCGTTCTTTCATGAATATGGGGTAATACTTAAATTAGATTATGATAATTGGATGAGCAAACTCATGTTATCATAAACTAATAGGCAATATGGTTGGGATTAATATGAATAGCATATTAGTTACTAATGTGGTTAGTAACCCAATAACCTAGGAATCACATTAAAGATGTGATTGATTACATGAATCTACCTAACAAATGAGACTAGCTTGTTGAGCAAACTCAAGGTGAAATCTCAGGAGTTAGGATCCTAGCTCACTAAAGGATTTGTGAAATTCTTCGAATTAATATGGAGGGCTATAAATTTGGCAAAATAGTGGGAGCAATTTAAAATGAATTAAAAGACCTATAATTTTAGATTGATAAATTTTAAAGCAAATGAATAACATACGTTTACTCTTTCTCACTCTCAGGTTAAATTAAAACACTCCTAAAATCATGACTAATACCAATCTGCAAAATATACTTACCGATAACAAGTTGAACGGTTCAAACTTCACCGACTGGTATCGCAACCTCAAAATCGTTTTGAAGTTCGATAAGATAGGGTATGTACTTGATACACCGATACCCCCTTACCCGGCGGATGGTGCTCCCTACTAAGAATTTTATGCTTACCTGAAGCATAAGGCTGATGACGATCACGCGGGATGCATCATACTTGCATCAATGACACCGGAATTGAAAAGGCAACATGAGGAGATGGATGCCTATTCCATGGTCGCGCACCTGAAAGAGTTGTTTGTGAATCAAACTCGGTGCGAACGCTACGAGATAACAAAGCAGTTATATAGATGCAAGATGCAGGTGGGCATATCTATAATGACACATTGTGTCAAGATGATTGGCCTTATCACCAAGTTTTCTAGTATTAGAGATGCGATGGATCATGAACTAAGTGTAAACTTACTTCTTCAGTCCCTCCCCGAGAGTTATTCACAGTTCATCATGAACTACCAGGTGAATGGCTTGCAAACCTCTCTTGAAGATCTTGCAAATATGCTCGAGACAGTCGAGCCCAATATGAAAGAAAACGAGGGGATACCAACCCTTGCTATTGAAGGATCAAAGAAGAGGAAAGGGAACTCTCCCAATCCGAACCATCCTAAGAAGGGCAAGGGGGCCATGCTCACTGAAACAAAGGGAAAGGAAGTGAAGAAGCCCAAAGGAGAATGCCACTTTTGTGGTGAAGACGGGCATTGGAAAAGAAACTATTTGGTGTACCTAGCTACCCTCAAGAAGGGAGAAGCCGAGACTTCAACATCTGGTATGTTTTATATTGAAATAAATACAATGTCACAGTCTGAATCTTGGGTATTAGATACCGGATGTGGATCTCATATTTGTATGAATATTCAGGGACTCAGACGGACTAAGGAATTGAAGAAAGGAAGCATGAACGTGCGAGTAGGAAATGGAGCAAGAGTTTCCGCCCTCGTTGTTGGAGATTATGCTTTAAGTTTGCCCTCTGGGCTTATAATAGAATTAGGGAACTGTTTATATGTTCCAGAAATGTCCAGAAACATTATTTCTATTAGCCGTCTTGTCGACGACGGGTTTCATATTTCAATAAAAGACAAACATTGCGAGTTTTATAGAGATGGGATTTTCTATTTTTCAGGAATATCACAAAATGGGATTTATGTGCTAGATGACAAAATTTCTGTTTTCGCAATTGATACCAAAAGACATAAGCTAGATAATTCGACTTACTTGTGGCATTATTGTTTAGGCCATATAAACAAAAGACGCATGCTTAAGCTACATCAAGATGGGCTTATAGATTCAATTGATTCTGAATCATTGGAAACATGCGAAGCATGTTTAAAAGGTAAAATGACAAAGACACTCTTTAGCAATAAAGGTGAGCGTGTATCAGACACTCTAGGATTAATACATTCAGATGTATGCGGTCCTATGTCGGTCCAAGCAAGAGGAGGATTCAGATACTTCATAAGCTTCATAGACGACCATACCCGATATGGTTATATCTACTTGATGAAGCACAAGTCGGAAGCTTTTGAGAAATTCAAATGCTTCAAGAATGAAGTAGAAAATCAATTAGGAAAGAAAATAAAGATACTTCGATCTGATCGAGGTGGCGAATATCTTTCAGATGATTTTCTGAATTATCTAACTGAATGTGGGATATGCTCACAATGTACACCTCCCTATACACCACAACACAATGGTGTATCCGAGAGGAGGAACCGTACCTTACTAGATATGGTACGATCCATGATGAGCATAGCATTACTTCCAAATACATTCTGGGGCTATGCCTTAGAAACTGCCCTCTTCACCCTAAATCGAGTACCAACTAAATCCGCTAGTTCCACACCATATGAATTGTTTGTTGGTAGGAAACCGACATTCTCATTCATGAGAGTATGGGGTTGTTCAGCATTTGTCAAACGCGTAGCGTTAGACAAACTAGATTCTAAATCTGATAAATGTTTCTTCATTGGATATCCTAGGGAAACTGTAGGGTATTACTTCTATCATCTAGATGATCATAAAGTAATAGTATCCAAGCACGCAACCTTTTTAGAGAAAGAGTTTCTCGAAGAAACAGAAAAGGGAAGCATGATTGAACTTGATGAAGTTCAAGAAGAAGAAACACCGACTGAAACAACAGAGGTGGTTGAGGAACCCGAAGCAGTCCCATTGGATGAGACTCAAGTGCCACCTACTCATAGATCACAAAGAGTTTGTGAACTCCCAGTTAGATATGGTTTTCTAGTGGGAGATGATGACGAGGTTCCCGTGTTAGACGACGAACCCGAAAACTATGAAGAGGCTCTTACCAGTCCAGATTCTATAGCATGGCTCGAGGCCATGGATTCTGAGATGGATTCCATGTACACCAACCAAGTGTGGACTTTGGTTGATCCACCCGAAGGGATAAAACCCATTGGGTGCAGGTGGATCTTCAAGAAGAAGACTGACATGGATGGAAAGGTTAGCACCTACAAAGCTAGGTTAGTAGCGAAAGGATATCATCAGAAACAAGGAATTGATTATGACAAAACTTTCTCTCCTGTGGCTATGTCCAAATCAATCAGAATAATGCTCGCTATTGCCGCTCACTACGATTACGAGATTTGGCAAATGGATGTGAAAACAGCTTTCCTAAACGGAAACCTGCTTGAGGATGTATATATGATGCAACCTGAAGGTTTCATATCAAAGGATGCAAACAAGGTTTGCAAACTTTAGAGATCCATTTATGGACTCAAGCAAGCATCGAGAAGCTGGAACAACCGTTTTGACGAAACCATAAAACAATTTGGTTTCGAACAAAATTGCGAGGAAGCTTGCATTTACAAGAAAGCAAGTGGGAGCTCAGTTGCATTTCTAATATTATATATGGATGATATATTATTAATGGGAAATGACATAGCTCTACTACAGTCGGTGAAAGTATGGTTATCAGGTAACTTCTCTATAAAAGACCTTGGTGAAGCAGCTTATATACTTGGTATAAAGATCTACAGAGATAGATCAAGAAGACTGCTTGGTCTTTCACAGGCTACATACATTGAAAAGGTGCTAAAGCAGTTTAGCATGCTTGAATCGAAACGAGGTAACTTACCCATGGTACATGGAGTAAAGTTAAGCAATCATCAATGTCCTAAAACCGAAGATGATAAGAAGCGCATGGCTGTAATCCCGTACGCCAGAGGAATCGGATCGATTATGTATGCTATGCTTTGCACTAGACCTGACGTAGCGTTCGCGTTAAGTATAACGAGTCGTTATCAAGGTAATCCGGGAGACGAGCACTGGAATGCCGTCAAGAACATTCTTAAGTACTTGAGAAGGACTAAAGACATGTTCCTAATGTACGGAGAAGGGGATCTGAAAATAGAAGGATTTTCAGATGCCAGTCATCTCACAGATGAGAACGATTTTAGATCCCAATCAGGATACCTGTTTATCTTGAATGGGGGCGCGGTCAGTTGGAAGAGTTCCAAGCAGGGAAGCGTAGCTTTCTCTACGACCGAGTCAGAGTACATCGCTGCTGCAGAAGTAGCAAAGGAAGCGGTTTGGATTAAGAAGTTCATTACTGAACTTGGTGTGGTGCCTGACGTTGTAAATCCCATTACATTGTACTGTGATAACAATGGAGCCATTGCACAAGCAAAGGAACCACGGTCTCATAATGCATCCAAGCATTACCTGAAGCGATACCACATTGTAAAAGAGATTGTGGCAAGAGGAGATGTGAGAATAGAAAGAGTACCTACTAGGGACAACGTTGCAGATCCGTTGACAAAGCCCTTAACCCAGAAAGTACATGATCGTCATCTTAGTTCTACTGGGATAAGTTGTAGAAACAATTGGCTTTAGTCCAAGTGGGAGTATGTTGGGGTTTAGTGTCCTATAGACAATTGTTCTAGGATATAAACTTAATGTAAATGAAGTGTTCTTTATATCATTTGTTTTAATGAGACATGGTTTCATAACTATATAAAGGCAACCTCTTTTAAGAACTAAATAAAGTCTAATAAAAGGAAATCCCTAAGTTTGTTTAAAGTGATTATAAAGTGTTCATACAAGCATGGAGTGAGACGAAACTTTATAATAAACTAACAAACTTAAAACCACCCCAAGTCAAGTAATATGTTTAGGATTGACATATCACTGCTGAGACTTGCATGTAACAATGTCTTCTGTCGAGACAGAAAGCTGATCTCACAAGCTTCAGATATGCAGATATCTGGACAGTTACGTGGATCCAATGAAAGGGAGTTCATTAGGATTGGGGACCCGACTTGAGATAACAGGATAGGTAGATTCATCCTTGTCACCTGTTCATCTCATTGGTATTAATAGGTATAAGTAGTCCTCAGACTCAAAGGAATGTTAATTGGTGATTCTGGATTATGGAATGTGATGCTTTGATCCTATTGTAACACGATCCATAACAGAGATGACTCTGGGGTGTGAACGACAGACGTTGGGTATCACATGAAGTAATTGCAGGATAATTATACATTGGATTGAGCATTTGTCACTCCCGATAAATGGGAGATACGTCCAAGGATCGCTTGTGGAAGACTTGACTCTAAATCCTTGCAAGGTGATAGCTTAAGACTTGAAATGCAGATTTCACTTAACCTGTCTAATTGGAGTTAACTCGGCCTATACAAGTCAAACGAACGTCTCGCTATATGTGACTTGACATTATCCATAGTCATAAGATTCAGTTCAAGGATGTAGTTGATAAAGGATCGAATTATACTGTAACTAATACGGAAAGGTCAACGACAGAATCAACCTGTCTTTTTATAGCTCTAGGGGAATGTTTCGGATTTGCTAATCACATTTCGCGTACTCATTCCGTTATGCAAAGATTAAATATAATTCTGAGAAAATTAATTTAATAGTTGCATACGACTAGAAGCAATAAGAACCTAATGGGTCACACATAAGACTTGAAGCCCAAAAGAGAAACAGATGTTAATTAATTGATGGAAGCCCAACTGAGTCCACCAAGGCCCAATAAATAGAGGGGGCGATTTTTATGTATTAAATGCATAAAGAAATTAATTTGATTTTAAGCAATCCTAATTAGATTATGATTGTGAATTAAATTAATTAAAAGATAAATAAGTTAGGAGGTTTAATGAGATTAAATTGCTCCTATTATTATCCTAAAAGGTTATTATTATTATCTTTATATTTAGATATAATTATAGATAATAAATAAGAATTATATTCCGAATTAAATTCTTATTCAGTAACCTAATTCTATCTAACTAGGGTTTAGACACAAGAGAGTATATATACCCCCTCTATATGTAAATTTCGGCCAACCCTAGTCTGCCGTAGAGAGAGAATTTCGACCCCCATAGTTGAGGACGAGATCATTCACCGCTTCCTCCTGATTCAATTGATTTTCATCTCTTTCTCTTATTCCTTGATCTTGTGTTGATTTATTAGAGGCAATCTATTCTTGATTGCTTTTACACGGTTGATATCTAACTTGATTTTGGATTGTGTTTTTTGTCTTGTGCTCGGGAACTCGGAGTAAGAGTTGTGGGCACTTCGATTGCAACGGTAGATAGAACTTCAAAAGGTATTTCCTTCTATCCCTCTTTATATGAAATAACGATTAACGGACCTTGGGTTAATGGAAAAAGGTTAAAAATTTTATATTTCCGCTGCCATACGTTAGCCTATTTTCCATCACGTTATGCAAGAGGAACTTGATCAATTCAAGAGAAACAAAGTATGGGATTTAGTGCCTAAACCGAAGAATCAAAAGACCATAGGAACAAAATGGGTATTTCGCAATAAGCTAGATGAACAGGGAAACGTAGTCAGGAACAAAGCCAGACTTGTAGCTCAAGGTTAGAGTCAGCAGGAAGGTATTGACTATGGTGAGACCTTTGTGTTGAAACACCTTTCCACATGATTTTAATTTGACAAAATTATTTAAGTTAATCCATGATTAAGGGACAATTAAATTTAAGTGCTTTGATTTAATTGTACTAACACGTTTGTTCAATATTGAGTGTAAATATAAATGAAAATGGAAATAAAAAGTAAGACATGACGAAGTCCGCATTAGAAAACAGCACAAGCTGAGTGGAGTATAACTCAGCGTAATAGAAGATCTTCAGAACAGAAGCTTAAAGATCAAACAAATCAGCGAAGCTGAGTGGAACGCAACTCAGTATCAAAAGTAGAGAAGTCTTCTTGAGAACTGTGTCTTGCAGAACGAAGCTGACCATGGAAGCTGAGTAAAAGAGAACTCAGTATTTGTATTAGCAAACAATCGCAGACAACGGCTATCAAAGACAAGCTGAGTGATCTTCAGAACAGCGCGAATGATCCGTTCGCTAAAAGACAAGATCCGACAACTGTCTGCACCAATAATAGAAACCTTGGAATTACGCAAAAGCCAATTTCAAGATGCATGGGTCAACTGTTCTTTTGCTAAAAGACAAACCGGCACAAAAAGACGAAACCTGCAAAAAGAAGACAAACCTGACGCCTGCGGAATTTAGACGACAGGATTGGCCTGCAAATCTGAAGCTGACCAGAGCCTTGTCTCAAAAAGGAGCCGTTTGGATTCAACAGACAAATCCAGAATTCAAATAAACAAGTCTTCAGAATACAACTATAAAAGGACAAGTATACTTCTTGGATCTTTTGCCGATTGTAAAAACAAAAAGAGGATAAGAGCATACATACAAAAGCACATCAATACAAGAAAGAGATCTTACACCAAATTTCTATTCCTGTCTAAATGCTAGAGTGATTTTCTTTGTAATCATCCAAAGTGTTCTTTGTCTGAAAAAGAACAATTTTGTATCAATCGTAGTATTGAGAGAGTGTGCTGAGTACTCGGTTTGGTACTCAGTGGTAGACAAAATCTAAGTGCTGGGTTGTAGCACTTAGTGGAGTTGAGTAGACAAATAAAGGACGGCACTCTTGCATATTCAACTGCCTTGTAAACGGTTTGCGCTCTACCTTTAAAGAGCTCAGTATTGGATTTAAAAAGCCCGGATGGATTCTGGGGACTGGACGTAGGCGGAGAGGCCGAACCAGGATAAGTCGTGCTGAGTAATTTCTAACTCTCTTTCAACATATATCTGTATGTGTTGCTTGCTATATTTACTCAGTATATAAATTGTTTAAGCTGATACTGAGTAAATCAGAGTGCTGAGTTGGAAGCTGACCGCAAAAGTGTCATTTCCCAACTCACAAAGTAAAACAGTTCTAGTCAGTATCTGACTAAAGCCGTCTTACGCTTCACTCGGCCGCGCTGACCAAAGCTGAGTTGTGAAACTCAAAGAATTGAATTAAGTCAGTGTAATTAAAACTAAAAAGTTACATTAGTTCCTAACCCCACCCCCCCTTGGAACTAATCACACGGGACCAACAAGTGGTATCAGAGCCAAATAGCTCACTACTCAAAGATATAACTATCTTGAGCTGATCCCGATAAATGGCTGAGAACAGCACTCGTTTCCTTCTAGGGAACCAAACAACACAGATACTCCCTAAGGGATTATCAATTAGTCGGCCTCCCCTATTCTTTGGATCTAATTATACGTTCTGGAAGAATAGGATGAAGAACTTTATTCAAGCCACAAACATGAGTGCATGGCTTGCAATAGTTCAAGGCCCATATGTGCCTTATAAAACTGTTGACAATGAGAAAATTGTCAAGAGTGAAACTGAGTGGTCAGAAGATGACCTTAAGAAATTATAAAATAATGCTTCGGCGATCAATATGCTTCACTATGCGCTGGACGCTGCAGAATACAATAAGATTTCAGGTTGCGAGTCAGCACATGAGATTTGGAAAAAGCTTGAAGTAACCTATGAAGGTACAAGCAAGGTCAAGGAATCAAAGGTGAACCAACATATGAGATTATATGAGTTGTTCGAGATGAACGACAATGAGGACATCTCTGGAATGAACGCTAGATTCACCAACATCATAAATGAGCTAAAGAGGCTCGACAAGAACTTCACTGAAGAAGAGCAAGTGAAGAAAATCCTGAGAAGCTTACCCAAGAGCTGGCAAGCTAAGAAAACTGCCGTGGAGGAAGCCCAAGACTTGACCACATATAAATACGACGAGCTGATCGGATCTCTGCTGACTCATGAGATCTCTATGAAAAATTTTGAAGCAAAAGAAAAGTCAGAAGACAAGAAACAAAAATCACTTGTCATGAAAGCTGACTCAACCGAAGCTGACTCATCGGATGATGAGGAAATGGCCATGTTCACAAGGAAGATGAAGAAGCTGTTCAGAAACAATGAAAAGAACAGCAAGAGGCCATTCAGAAGAGGCTATAGGTACAAAGCTGGGTCCAGTGACAAATACAAAAAGGACAGCTCCAAGCCTGTCACGTGCTTTGAGTGCCATCAAACTGGGCACATTAAGTCAAGCTACCCTAATTTGAAGAAAGAAAAGAAGGGAAGCAAAAAGGCAATGGTGGCCACATGGAGTGACAGCGATGAGTCAACATCATCTGAAGCTGATGCCACCGAGTCAGCAAACATATGCTTCATGGCCGATGACGCTGCTGACCACACTCGATCTGAGCAATCTGACCTCTCTGAAGAATCTGAATAGGAGGAGTACTCAAATGAGGTAACATCCTTACACCTGCTTAGAAATGAAATGATTAACGCACTGAGTGATTTATATACACTGACTAAAAAGTGTAACAAGAAAATAAAGGCACTCAGCAGGCGATGTGACGAGATCGAAGAGGTCAAACTTAGTGACCTTCGATATCTTCTCCAAGACAACTCAACTTTGCATAGCAACATAGAAATTATGCACAAGTTTGTCTCGGAGGTCTAATCAGATTCAAAGAAACTGAGAAAGGATGTCACAAACCTACAGAACCAAATAAAAGGTTCAACCAAATCTCATGCTGAGTACTCAGGTACTGGCCAGCGCAGACAGTTCACTCAGTGTGACTGTTGTGGAAAAAGGGGACACACAGCAGATGTGTGTTGGTATAACAAGCGGATTGTCCAATGTGACTTCTGCGGAAAGAAAGGACATACCACTAAGGTATATTGGCATGCTCAGCACAATGGTGCTGACCAAAAACAAAGTCACCCTAAAAGGGTAACTCATTGTGACTTCTGTGGTAAACAAGGCCACACCATAAAAGTATGCCGTCACAAATTAAAACTTGATTTTGCACATGTTTATGCTAACAAACGAGGACCCAAAAAGAATTGGGTACCTAAAGATGAATAGTTTAAAATGCAGGTGAGCCTGAGATGCATGGAGAAATCGAAACTATGGTATGTTGATAGCGCATGCTCGAGGCACATGACTGGTGATGAAACTCAGTTCATCACACTTGAGCTTAAACGAGGTGGAAACGTAAGCTTTGGAGACAATAAAAAGGGAAAGATAGTAGGATCAGGTACTATCGGAGGTAATCCTACTATTGAGTCAGTCTTCTTAGTTAAGGATCTCAAATACAATCTATTGAGCGTAGCTCAGCTGTGTGATAGCGGTAGACAGGTTGTATTTGATGCTACTCAGTGTCGGATACTCGAGGGAAAAACAAACAATTTGATTTTAACTGCCCCTCGTGTTGATAGTGTATATATGTTGAGTTTAGAAAAACATTTTTCAAAAAATATATGCTTAGTGTCTAAAGAGGATAACTCCTGGCTATGGCATATGAGACTTGGTCATGTAAGCATGCACCTCCTTGCCAAATTAGCTAGAAAGCAATTAGTTGAGGGACTGCCCAAAGTGAAATTTGAAAAAGATCAATTATGTAATGCTTGTCAGCAAGGTAAACAAACGAAAAAGTCCTTTCAAAGTAAAAACATTGTCTCAACCAAAAGACCATTGGAATTACTACATTTGGACATTTTCGGACCTGTCCAGCCACTCAGCTTGGGCGGTAAGAAATTCTCCTTAGTCATTGTAGACGATTTCTCTCGGTATACTTGGATCATCTTGCTGAGTAGAAAGGATGAAACTTTTGAGATGTTCACAACATTGATTAAGAAGCTTGAAAATGACAAAGACCTAAAAGTAGCTCATATTAGAAGTGACAATGGCGGAGAATTAAAAAACCAACAGTTTGATGAATTCTGCGAAGTCAGTGGCATTGACCATAACTTTTCTGCTCCTAGGACACCTCAACAAAATGGGGTTGTTGAAAGGAAGAACAGAACAATAGTTGAAATTGCTAGGACAATGCTGATCGAAAATAGGCTTCCAAAGTATTTCTGGGGTAAAGTTGTCCACACAGCATGCTACATACTGAATAGGGCTTTAGTTAGACCTATACTCAAGAAAACCCCTTATGAACTTTGGAAAGGACAAAAGCCCAACATTGGCTACTTTCGTGCTTCTGGGTGTAAGTGCTTTATACTCAATACAAAAGATAACCTTGCTAAATTTGATGCTAAAGCTGACGAGCCGATCTTTTTAGGGTACTCAACTAACAATAAAGCATATAGGGTGTATAATAAACGAACTCAATTTGTAGAAGAGTCTATCCATATAGAGTTCGATGAAACTGGCCCTGCAGGAAAGACAACTCAGCCCACCGAAGATGAACCAAGCTCAGCTTCCGCTGACCAAACGAGAGCCGTTGAGTCATCAGTACAAGGGCTGACCAAAGGTAAAAACGAAACCGAAATTACCTTTGCTGACCAATCTACTCCTGCAGATATTGTAGAAACACCTATTCCAGACAACTCAACATTACCCAAAGAAATAAAAATTCCAAGAGGACATTCAGAGAAGTCCATTCTTGATGCTGCTGACAACAAGCTGATGACAAGAGAACAGCTTAGAAAGTATCTCGACAATGTTGCATTCGTCTCAGTGCAGGAGCCAAAGAACTTCTCAGAATCTGAGCATGACGAACATTGGATCAATGCTATGCAAGAGGAGCTTGATCAATTCAAAAGAAATGAGGTATGGGATCTAGTACCAAAACCTAGGAATCAAAAGACCATAGGAACTAAGTGGGTCTTTAGAAATAAACTAGATGAGCAAGGCAATGTGGTCAAAAACAAAGCCCGACTTGTAGCCCAAGGCTATAGTCAGCAAGAAGGCATTGACTACGGTGAGACCTTCGCTCCTGTTGCTAGGTTAGAAGCTATACGAATATTGTGTGCTTATGCAAGCTATATGAACTTTAAACTATATCAAATGGATGTTAAAAGTGCTTTTCTTAATGGCTTTATAAACGAAGAGGTATATGTTAGTCAGCCTCCAGGGTTTGAAGATCCAAAACTTCCAAACCACGTTTATAAACTCAAGAAGGCTCTATATGGGCTGAAACAAGCTCCAAGAGCTTGGTATGAGAGGTTGACCAACTTCCTGCTGACCAGGAATTATGTCAGAGGCAAAGCTGACACAACCTTGTTCATTAAGAAAAAAGGGTAAAAATACCCTGCTGGAACAAATTTACGTAGATGACATAATCTTTGGTGCTATTGACAAATCTATGTGCAAAGAATTTAGTAAACAGATGCAAACTGAGTTCGAGATGTCTATGATGGGCGAACTCAACTTCTTCCTTGGTTTACAAATCAAGCAAGGGAAGAACGACATCTTCATTAGTCAGTCCAAGTACGCCAAAGAAATGTTAAAGAAATTTGATATGGAAGAATGTAAGCCCATATCAACCCCAATGGGTACTGACACTGTCCTTTGCGCTAACGAGAAAGGTAAGTCAGTAGATAGCAAGCTATATCGAGGTATGATAGGCTCTCTACTTTATCTTACTGCTAGTAGACCTGACATTCAGTACTCAGTATGTTATTGCGCAAGATATCGAGCTGACCCCAGAAAATCTCATCTTATAGCTGTAAAAAGAATTTGCAGATATTTGCAGAGCTCAATTAATGCAGGTTTATGGTATCCAAATACAAATGACTTCACACTCATTAGATACACTGACGCTGACTGTGGACGAGATAAGCTAGAATGTAAAAGCACTTCAGGAGGATGTCACTTTCTAGGAAGCTGTCTAGTATCTTGGTTCAGTAAGAAGCAATCGTCAGTGGCCCTGTCTACTACTGAAGCTGAGTATATAGCTGCTAGAAGCTGTGTGGCCCAGGTCCTGTGGATTAAGCAACAGCTTGAGGATTATGGAGTTAAAACAGAAACAATTGAAGTCAAATGAGATAACAAAAGCGCTATTGACCTATCTAAGAATCCAATCCAACACAGCAGGATGAAGCATGTCATCATAAGGCATCACTTCATCAGAGATCATGTACTCAAGGGTGAGATTAAGCTGACCTACGTACCAACAGATGAACAACTTGAGGATATCTTCACTAAGCCTTTGGCTCGTGAGCAATTCAACATACTAAGGGAAGCAATCAGTATGTCTAATCCTCTTCAATAAAATTCTATGTTTAAATTGAATGTTGAGTGATTACCATGCTGAGTGATTTGTGCCAAAATTAGTAACTTTTGCATGCTGAGTCGAACATAATATAAAATCACCTCATACTGAGCAGACTTACATATTGAGTGATTATCTTAAGCAAAGTTACTAAGCACACGAATAATTCTTCTACGTAAAACTGACTACTCAAAATTTTAAACGTTTAAAATTCTTAACGTTGAGTAAAAGATCCGTTGCACAATTAATGCCGTCACACGTATTAAATAGCTACCTAGGATGACGTAATCACTATAATTAGAAGACATATGCGCCGATTGTGTCATAAATGCCAGAATCATTGTAGGTTGATTATCTCGAGGTCAAAACCACCACCTCAACGATTCAGATCAATTCGACACCCCTATAAATAATGGATGAATTCCCACTTCTACCTCTTTACACTTGAAATTTCTGGCAATCAATCTCTCTCTATCTAAAATTCCCAAACCTCTCAAAAATCTCTAAGAATCATGTCTAACGATTCTTAAAATCTCTCCGGTGCTAGTTACGACGACAACCGCTCCGATGAAAACCCTAAATCTCCTGCTCGGCAGGAATATAGCGAGACTCCCACCAAGTCTCAAAAACATGGTCAGCACGACCATACTCCGAGAAAGAGCCCCCACGCTGACCTTGCAGCTTCGTCGAAAAAGAACCAGAAAAAGGATAAGGGGAAGAAACCAATGGAACGTACCTACTCTCTAGTCTACAACAGTGTCAGGGGATACAAGGTTGATCACTCCCGATGGTTTTCTAAGGGATTTGTAGACGCTGAGAAACCGTTCTGCGAATGGATCTCTAAAAATGGCTGGACCGAGCTATTTTCCATTCGAGAAGCTACCTACCCAGAACTGGTAAAAGAATTCTATAGAAATTTGCGAGCCGCTGATGATGACAGGGACTACATGGTCACAAAAGTCCAAGGGAAAGATATTTTTATCAATCCTTCCTATCTCGCCAAATTGCTCAAGCTGACCAATAGCGGTGCCAAACTCAGAACCACCAGTGACCACACTAAAATCGAATATCCCACTGAGTTTTGCAAGCCCACCGGTCATGCAGGGGAAATCGCTAGCACTTCCATGGGTCAGATCCAGAAGATGGCCCATTACATCCTGACGAACTTCCTTTTCCCCAAGGTCAACTCCACATCCTCAGTGTCAAATTTTGAGCAATGCTTTATCTGGCATATGCTGACCTACAAACCAATCAACATGCCGGTCTTTCTCATCGGTGCCTTCCAACGGAGTACTGGAACCCTTAGGTTAGGCTCACTAATTACCAAAATCCTAAAGGACTATCAAGTGAGCTTAGTAGAGGAAATCAATGTCTGGAGTACAGAGATTACAGCCGGAATACTGTTCGGTTTGGCCTTCGACCAGCCCATTGTGCCCAAGAAAGGAAAGGGGGCCGCAGTTAAGGAAACAGAGGGCATGCTGACCAGAGAAGGGACGAAAGTAAATCAAGCTCGCACTGACAGAAAGAGGAAAGCGATTCAAACCTCTTCCAAAGACACTGATGCTGCCCCGAAAAAGATTCGGTTTGTGTCCAGAGGAAAGAAAGATGAAGCTGAGCAAGGTCAGGAGGAACTTAAGTCAGCAGAAAAACAAAAGAGGCAAGTTGAGCATGAGGAAGAAGAGAAAGAAGACACTCCCGAGCAGCCTCTGCGAAAGAAGAAAAAGATTTCATCTGGGTTAAACCCTATAGATGCACCCCCTCTTGCCTCGGTGATTTCTGAAGACTCACACTTTGTGAGAAGCCAAGGAATTGATCTCGAAAAACCACCTGCTGACCAAGAAGAAGAGTTGGGTAATCTAGGAAGTCAGCTTGACACAGAGGAAATAGCAGATGTTGAGCAACATGTAACAGTGGTCGCTGAGCAGGTTGAAAAACAAGCTGAGCCAACAGCAAAGGATCATGCTGACCTAGGGGTAAATTCACCTTCTGAATCTCTTAACTCTATTCAAGCTGACCCCTCTCCTCCAAAGGCTAATAAATTAAGGCGACTTAAGAAAAAGGCTCATAAATCTCCAGTTATTGACCTTTTGGATGATTCTCCTCTACGGGATCCCATCACTGATCTCTCTGACATGCAATTCAAATTCTTCTCCAATCCCACTGAGCCTTCTCCAAGGGAACTCCAGAAAAAGCAAGCCTCTGTTTCTCAAGCTGAGGAACAAGCCGATCCCAAGACTCCAGAAAATCCAATCCTTACCAAGCAAGTGCTTGAAGTTCCTGCTGGTCAGACCTCTAAATCAGCGCAGGAAAAGTCTGCTCGAGTCAGCTTTGAAATTCCTCAATCTCCAACTCCAATTCCAGCTGACACTGAGCAAGTGAATAACTCTACAGATCAACCTCTTCCAAATCCGTTAACACAGAACGCAAACCAGTCAGCTCCTAATCTGAATAAAAGTCCATCCGCTGACCACGCTGGCACATCTGCTTCTGGACAGCACCAAACACAAGGTGCTACTCATATTTCGGCATTTGGGCCACAAAGTGATGAACCCTATGCATACTTGCATGCTACTGAGTCTGGACGCCGAATCATCGACTCAGCTCAAGCACTACTTCAGGATATTCATCAATCCAATGCCGAAGCCGCTGGGTCTGATCATATTGAGCCAACTCAACTTTCCTCTGTCACTCAGCTTTTGACTGAAATCAAAGGTCTTAAGGATCTTCTGAGTGTCATGACATCCCTCCAATCTCAACAACCTAAGCAGGAATCTATCGTGAAGCTGGCTGAACTCTAGCTGATAATGGTAAACCATATGAACTCTCTCCAGGGTCAACTTAACAACCTGTCAGCTGTGAACTCAATGTATGCAACCTCAGCTGAGGTTCATAAACTCTTTACCCAGCTAAACGCTGAGCAGACCAAAGCTCGTGAGTTAATCTCCTCTTCGTCCCAGTGTTCCATTGAGCAAATAAGTGAGGCAGTCTGCTTACTCAACTTGAGTGCGGGAGAAATGGAAACTGACCAACTCAAGACGAAAGAACTTTTACAGTACTCCTGCGCCACCTTCAAACATGTGCGCCACACGAATGCTCAACGTCAGTTCTATGATTCGGCTTTGCTTAAGATGTATCATCAAGTTTATGCCATGCTGACTGACACTATCACCTGGGTAGGCAAATCCCAAGAATATATTTTGAGTATGCTCAGTGCCTCAATCAGGATTCCCGGTTCTGTCTTGGACGATGGTGTTCCTGTTTTTGATGGCCTAAGTGAGAGCACGAAAAGGCTTAAGGCGTATTCCGTAAGATTAACTCGTGCTGCTCTCAACGACACTTTCGTTCCTCCTCCGCCCGATGCTGGCAAAACGGGGGAGAAAGAACCAGCTGATAGAACTCAGCACCACTCAAGGGAAACAGGAGGAGCATCTAGTAGTCAACAGCAACAAAAGGGAAAAGGCAAAGTTAATCCTGCCCAAGTCAATAGGAAGAAATAGTTTGGCTAGTTTTTATTCTTGACTTGTATTTTTTTCCTTATCCAGTGTATTTTGTCTTGCTGACTATCTATAAACTTATGCATCTCTCATTCAAATTGACTAATCTTATGTAATGCTTACTTACGTATAATGCTGATCTGTCTTAAATTGAACAAAAAAACAAAAGAGAAAGGAATATACTCAACACACATTAGACTTGATACATCTGCTCTGATAATGTTTTCCCATAACTCTGATACCAAACTGACCATGTATCAAAACTGAGTAAAAAATGTGTTTCATACACTAACCTCTTCTAAAAACTGACCTAGACTCATCTGAATTAGATCTTGGAAGGTCTAGAATTGAACTAAGTCTGTATAAGCATATCTTAATTTTACTCAATTAAATCTTAGAAGGTTTAGAGTTAAGACAATAGATGCAACCCTTACGGGGTTTCAAAAGAATTTCAATCATGGGGAATCTCAATACTGAGTTCTATCAATTAAATATTTTGCCAACATCAAAATGGGTGAGTTTGTTGAAACACCTTTCCACATGATTTTAATTTGACAAAATTATTTAAGTTAATCCATGATTAAGGGACAATTAAATTTAAGTGCTTTGATTTAATTGTACTAACACGTTTGTTCAATATTGAGTGTAAATATAAATGCAAATGGAAATAAAAAGTAAGACAGGACGAAGTCGGTATGAGAAAACAACACAAGCTGAGTGGAGTATAACTCAACGTAATAGAAGATCTTCAGAACAGAAGCTTAAAGATCAAACAAATCAGCGAAACTGAGTGGAACGCAACTCAGTATCAAAAGTAGAGAAGTCTTCTTGAGAACTGTGTCTTGCAGAACGAAGCTGACCATGGAAGCTGAGTAAAAGAGAACTCAGTATTTGTATTAGCAAACAATCGTAGACAACGGCTATCAAAGACAAGCTGAGTGATCTTCAGGACATCGCGAATGATCCGTTCACTAAAAGACAAGATCCGACAACTGTCTGCACTAATAATAGAAACCTTGGAATTACGCAAAAGCCAATTTCAAGATGCATGGGTCAACTGTTCTTTTGCTAAAAGACAAACTGGCACAAAAAGACGAAACCTGCGAGAAGAAGACAAACCTGACGCCTGCGGAATTCAGACGACAGGATTGGCCTGCAAATCTGAAGCTGACCAGAGCCTTGTCTCAAAAAGGAGCCGTTTGGATTCAACGGACAAATCCATAATTCAAATGAACAAGTCTTTAGAATACAACTATAAAAGGACAAGTATACTTCTTGGATCCTTTGCCGATTGTAAAAACAAAAAGAGGATAAGAGCATGCATACAAAAGCACATCAATACAAGAAAGAGATCTTACACCAAATTTCTATTCCTGTGTAAATGCTAGAGTGATTTTCTTTGTAATCATCTAAAGTGTTCTTTGTCTGAAAAAGAACAATTTTGTATCAATCGTAGTATTGAGAGAGTGCGCTGAGTACTCGGTTTGGTACTCAGTGGTAGACAAAATCTAAGTGCTGGGTTGTAGCGCTTAGTGGAGTTGAGTAGACGAATAGAGGACGGTACTCTTGCATATTCAACTGCCTTGTAAACGGTTTGTGCTCTACCTTTAAAGAGCTCAGTATTGGATTTAAAAAGCCCGGAGGGATTCTGGGGACTGGACGTAGGCGGAGAGGCCGAACCAGGATAAGTCGTGCTGAGTAATTTCTAACTCTCTTTCAACATATATCTGTATGTGTTGCTTGCTATATTTACTCAGTATATAAATTGTTTAAGCTGATACTGAGTAAATCAGAGTGCTGAGTTGGAAGCTGACCGCAAAAGTGTCATTTCCTAACTCACAGAGTAAAACAGTTCTAGTCAGTATCTGACTAAAGCCGTCTTACGCTTCACTCGGCCACGCTGACCAAAGATGAGTTGTGAAACTCAAAGAATTGAATTAAGTCAGTGTAATTAAAACTAAAAAGTTACATTAGTTCCTAACCCCCCTTGGAACTAATCACACGGGACCAACACTTTGCACCCGTAGCTAGACTAGAAGCAATAAGAATATTGTGTGCATATGCTAGCTTTATGAATTTTAAATTGTTCCAAATGGATGTCAAAAGTGCATTTCTTAATGGAGTTATAAATGAAGAGGTTTATGGTAGTCAGCCTCTAGGGTTTGAGGATCCAAAATTCCCAAACCATGTTTATAAACACAAAAAGGCTCTGTACGGCCTAAAACAAGCACCACGTGCTTGGTACGAAAGACTCACCAGCTTTCTACTGACTAGAAGCTATGTCAAAGGAAAAGCTAACACAACCTTATTCATTAAGAAAAAGGGTAAAGATACCCTATTGGCACAAATATATGTAGATGATATTATCTTTGGTGCTACTAATGAGTCTATGTGCAAGGAATTTAGCAAACAGATGCAAACTGAGTTTGAAATGTCAATGATGGGAGAACTCAACTTCTTCCTTGGACTTCAAATCAAACAAGGCAAGAATGACATCTTCATTAGTCAGACTAAGTATGCTAAGGAGATATTGAAAAAATTCGATATGGAAAGTTGTAAGCCAATATCTACCCCAATGGATACTGACACGGTGCTCTGTGCTGATGAAAAAGGTAAGTCAGTAGATAGCAAATTGTATCGAGGTATGATCGGCTCTCTACTCTATCTAATGGCAAGTAGGCCAGATATTCAGTACTCAGTATGTTACTACGCAAGATATCAAACTGACCCTAAGGAATCTCATTACATAGCTGTAAAAAGAATCCTTAGATATTTGCAAAGCTCAGTGAGTGCAGGCTTATGGTATCCCAACACGAACAATTTCACACTAGTTGGATACACTAACGCTGACTATGGACGAGACAAGCTTGAGCGGAAAAGCACTTCAGGAGGATGTCATTTCCTTGGAAGCTGTCTGGTGTCTTGGTTCAGTAAGAAGCAGTCGTCAGTTGCCCTGTCAACAACTGAAGCTGAGTACGTTGCTGCTGGAAGCTGTGTTGCACAAGTCCTATGGATCAAGCAACAGCTGGATGATTATGGAGTCTAAACCCAAACAATTGAAGTCAAATATGACAACAAAAGTGCCATTGACTTATCTAATCCAACACAGCAGGATGAAGCATGTCAGCATAAGGCATCACTTCATCAGAGATCATGTACTCAAGGGTGAGATCAAGCTGACTTATGTTCCAACAGATGAACAACTTACGGATATCTTCACGAAGCCGTTGGCTCATGAGCAGTTCAGCATACTAAGGGAAGCTATCGGTATGTCTAATCTGTTGGTCCCTTATAACGTTACAAGTATAGTTCCAAGGGGGGGTTAGGAACTATTTAAAAATTTTAGTTAGGGCAGACTTCTTTTTCGTGACAAAAAGGTTTTAACAGCGGCGCTGAGTGAATAGCAAGATACTGGCTTAGTCAACTGGTGACTAGGTCAGTTTCTTTACTTGAGTCAGGAGATAGCACTTAGAGTCTATTCCTGAGCTCAGATATTCAATGCGCACAACTCAGCTTGACCTCTTTACTTGGTCAGTTTTTGTTTAAGCAAGCAATATATAAATAAAGGAGTTTAAGGTTAGAAAGATATTACTCAGCAGATTTATCCAGGTTCGGCCTCCAAGCCTACGTCCTGTCCCCGGAACACGTTTCGAGATTTCGAATTCTCTACTGAGCTCTTTAACGGTAGAGCATCAAACCTTTTACAATCTTAGAAACTGAGTATAACAAGAGTACCTTCCTCTATACCTCTACTCAATCCTAATCTCTCGCTGAGTACTATAACCGAGTACTCAGCCTCTCCTTTCTAATCTCTAGAAATGATAAGTGTTTGTCCTAAACAACGATTGCTAAGACACCTTAGATGATTGAATAATCACTCTAGACTTTTACACAAAAGATATGAAATTTGGTGTAAGATTGCTTTGCTTTTTCTTGCAGAACTTTGAGTAGAATTTTGGTCAGCGTAATGGCTTGATCAAGTTCTGTGTTGAATGAAGCAACTGAAGGGCTCTATTTATAGAGACGTCTGAGGCATCGGTCATTTCGAATTTCAAAATAACCGTTGGAGGGAAACGGCTTCCTGTCGTTGTCACCCAGTCTTGCTCAGAGCTCTCGGCCAATCAGATTTGAGTATCTTCTGTCCTCGGTCAACTTTTGGTCAGCTCGGCAGAATGTCTCTCCATTTATGGTAAGGTCAACTAGACAGCATTCTGTGTCTTCTAAACTTTACCCAAAGTGGAAACACTTTGTCTGGAAGTTGTTCTTGCTCAGCTGCTGTCTTGTACTCTTTGTCGAATCAACTCAGTAGCTTCGTCCCGAAGTTGTTCCACGAAGGTCTTCTAGACCCTTCTTCCACTGAGCTGCGTTTTGTACATAACGACAGCGTTTTGACATACGCGGGCCGAGTTGCCTTAAACTGTTTGACTTGGGCTTTGACTTCCGTATTGGGCTTTGGGCCTTTTAATCTTTGTGTCTTATAAACAATTTAACTCAACATTGAACAAACACATTAGTAGAATAAATCAAAGCATTTAAACTTAGTGTGTTTAGAATATTTTTTAATTACACTTAAACAATTTTGTCAAATCAAAATTATGTGGAAAGGTGTTTCAACATAATCCTCTTCAATAAATTTCTGAGCTAAATGAGTATTGAGTGATTATAATATGCCAAGTGATAATTACATGTTGAGTAACTATCATATGCTGAGTAAAACTGAATACTATGAAATCAATGTATGCTGAGTTGATATATATATTGAGTGATTACTAAATGCTGAGTTACTTCACATGATATATATCCTTTCTACGCTAAACTAAGCACTCAGAACACCAAACATTTAGTATCCTAGATGCTGAGTAAGACAACTTGCGAAATTTAATGCTTGCACGCGTATTTAAGTATCCACCTAGGATGACATAAGCATAATGATTAGAAAACCATGCGCCGAATGTGTCATTAATGCCAGAGATAACTGTCGTTGATCTATTCGAGAACGAACCGCCATTCCGACCTATCAGATCAACACGCACCTGCTATAAATAGTGGATGATTCCCCGCTAACTCTTCTTTACGCTTGAAACATTTCGAACTCGATCTCTCTCTCTCTCTCTCAATTCCCAAATCTTCTGCATTTCTCAAATTCTCAAGAACACCATGTCGAGCGATTCCTAGAATAACTCCAGCGAGAACTACGACGACAACCGCTCAGACATTAATCCTGCCTCTCCTGCTGAGCAGGAATATCACGAGACTTCCTTAGAGTCTCAAGAACAACTACATGGTCAGCATGACCAAGCTATGACCGAGGTCAACATCCTCGGTGAAAATCCTAACACTGACCAAACAACTCCGTCGAAAAAGAAGAAGGAAAAGAAGAAGAAGAAACCCAAAGAGAGGAAATTCTATCAGGTCTTCAACAACATTAAAGGCCTAAAAATCTACCACTCCCGATGGTTCTCTAAGAGCTTCGTCGAAGCTGAGAAACTGTTCTACGACTGGATATCAAAGAATGGGTGGACTGACCTGTTATCTCTCCCTGGAACTAGTTACCCACAACTGGTGAAGGAGTTCTATGCAAATCTAAAGGTCGTTGAGGACGACGATGACCATTTAGTCACCACGGTTAAAAATAAGGACATCACCATCACCCCCTCTTACCTTGCTATCCTACTAAAGCTTAAAGCAGAAGGTGCAGAACTGCGTTGCACAAATGATTATAAGCGGGTTAAGTACGTAGCTGAGTTCTGTAAACCCAAGAACCACAGCGGTGAAATCTACAGTACCAACATGGGTCAGCCTCAGAGACAAGCACACTACATCCTAACCAACTATCTATTTCCTAAGGTCAACGCCTCCTCCTCAGCCTCAAATTTCGAACAGTGCTTCATCTGGCACATGTTGAACTACAAACCACTCAACATGCCTGTATTTCTCATTGGGGCCTTCCAACGCAGCACTGGGATCCTTAGGATGGGTTCTCTCATCACCAAAATTCTACAGGATCACAAAGTCAGCTTAAAGGGGGAAATCAATACGATAGGGACTGAAATCACTACGGGCATCCTACTCGGCTTAGCTCACAGTCAGCCTATCAAACCTAAGAAAGGAAAAGGGGCTGTAGTCGAAGAAGCTCCTGCTGAGGATGATGTTGTTGAAGAGACAGATGCTGAGTTGTCAAAGAAAGGAAAGAAAGTTGTGGTTGAAGCAGCACCAGCTGAGCGCACTAGGCAGGAAAGAAAGAGAAAAGCTGACCAATCCTCAACCCAACTAGCCAAAGATATTAACAAGACTGTCAAGAAAATCAGGGTGGTAGTTGGTGGAAAGAAAGCTGCTCCTACTAAGCCAGTGCAAGAAAAGCCAGAGTCAGCTAAGAAGAAACAGAAGAGAGTTGACCCTGAGGAAAGTGAGGAGACACTTGAACAGTCGCTTAAGAGGAAGAAAACCTCTGACTTGAAGCCGTTAGAAGCTAACCCACTTGACTTTGTGATTTCAGCGGACTCACATTTTGTATGAAGTCAAGAAATTGATTTGGAAAAGACACCTTGTGATCAAGAGGAAGAACAAGGTTGTGCTGAGGAACTGGCTCGAGCTGACAAGGTACATTCTACTGAGCCGAGTAAAACAGCTGCTGCTGAGCAGACTGATGAGCAAGGAGTTAAGTCTCCAGTAAAGGACAAGGTTGAAGAGACTCTCTACTCTGACCTAGGACTCAATTTCTCTTCTGAGTCACCAGACTCTCCTGCCGCTGACCCTTCTCCTCCAACCAAAACCTAAAAGGGCAGTGCGGACAAGCGTTTCAAACGCAAAGCTCAAAAGCCCAGCGTGATAGATCTGTTGGATGAATCACCACTGAGGGACCCAATCATAGACTTAACCGGGCTCTAGTTCCAATTCTTCACCACTATCACTGAGCCCACTCCGGACCAAGTAAAGGAAAAACAAGCCTCTGTTTCTCAAGCTGAGGAACAAGCCACTAAGGATCCAATTTCTACCGACACCTCTGCTCATCCTTCCACTGAGCAAGTGCTCGAAGTTTCTCCCGCTCAACAAAAAGAGTTAGCAAAGGAAACTCCACCTGCTAAAGACAGTGCTGAGTTGCTTCCACCTCAGAGTTCAACTCAACTCCAGACTGACCCTGAGCAGGTCAATAATATTGTTGAGACAACACTTCCTTCCTCTACTGTGCAGTTAGAAAACCAGCCAGCTCCTGCTACTGGCTTCAATAAAAGTGCAGCTGCTGACCAGGCTGGCACTTCCACTTCTGGGCAGTATCAAAATCCTCCACCTACTGCTAACCAGAAAACGGCCTCTGAGCACAACACTGATGATCCTTATACCTATTTGGATGCTTCTAAGTCAGGAAGACGAATCATCCACTCTGCTCAAACTCTACTTCAAGAGATTCATCAGTCTCAAGCCGATGCTGCTGGATCCATTCCTGCTGAGCCAACTTAATTTTCCTCCGTCACGCAACTTTTGACCGAACTCAAAGGTCTCAAGGAGCCGATAAGTGTCATGACTTCTCTAGTCTCTCAGCAGCCCAAGCAAGAATTCATGGTCAAGCTGGCCGAACTTCAGCTGATGATGGTTAATCATATGAACTCAATCGAAGGGAAAATCAATGCCCTAACTACTACGAACTCATCATCCGCCACTTCTGCTGAGGTCACTCAGCATTTCTCCCAGCTGTCCGCCGAGCTAACCGGGGCTCGTGAACTTATCTCCCCCTCTTCTCAATGCTCCATAGAACAAATCGGTGAGGCTATACACCTACTCAACTTGAGCAAAGAAGAAATGGATACTGACCAAGTCAAGACCAATGACATTTTGCACTGCACCAGGTCAACACTTGCGCATGTTCGGCACATTAATACTCAGCGTCATTCGTATGATTCTGCACTGCTCAGGATGTATTATCAATCCTATGCACGAATGACGGACTCCATTACTTGGATAAGGAAATCACTTGAGTACCTACTCAGCATGCTCAGCACAAATATTAAAATCCCTCTTTAAGTATGGCCGATGGCGTGCAGGTCTTTAAGGGTCTTAGAGAAAGTACGGGTCACATGCAACACTATTCATCCATACTGACTCGTGCTGTTCAACAAGGGCAGTTCTATGCTCCTCCCCTTCAATCTAATGATGCTGGCAAAACGGGGGAGAAAGATCAAGCTAAGCAATCTACTGGAACTTAGCAGAAAATGGGGGAGAAAGATAAGGCTAAGCAGCCAGCTGCTGGAACTCAGCAGAAGCCTCCTGGCTCAACTTCTGCTGTCCCAAGCACCCATACTCAACAACAACGAACAGCCAAGCCGAGCCAAACCAAACCCAAGTCAAATCAAGTTCAAGCCAATATCAAGAAATAGAACTAGCAATAGTCTATAGTCTTAGCTTGTAACTTATGTTTTTATGGCATGTTCTTGTTGAGCTGAGTATTTTTATATATAAGCATCTTTTATCCTAACTGTCTTTATATATGCGATGCTTACTTGCTGTGTTTATATGCTGATCTGTCTCATACAAACTCATTGAACAACAACTTAAAACTTGTGAACATAAAAATTTATCAAGTAAAATACACTCAGTATACCCCAACTCTGATATTTGAATCTAACTCTGATACCAGAACCCAACTCTGATACCTGAATTGAACTAGGTATCAAAACTGAGTAAATGTCTAAATGTTCCAAGTATTGACCTTCTTCGGAAACTGACCTTAGGCTCTTTTCGATTAAATCTTAGAAGGTTTAGAATTGAACTAAGTCAGTGGACTCAAGTCTTAGATTCACTCAATTAGATCTTAGAAGGTTTAGAGTTGAACTAAGTCAACAAATGCAACCCTTACGGGGGAGTAATTTCAGAAGAATAAAAAGGTCAAAAATCATGAGGGATGCTCAACACTGAGTTCCTTGATTAAATACTTTTGCCAACATCAAAATGGGGGAGTTTGCTGAAACCCCGTTCCACATGATTTTGATTTGACAAAATTATGTAAGTTAATCCCATGATTAAAACAATTAAATTTAAGTGATTTGATTTAATTGTACTAATGTGTTTGTTCAATGTTGAGTAAGTTAACTAACTAGAACAGGAACTTAAAGTCTATAAAAGAAAGACAAAGCAAAGTTAGCATGAGCAAGTCACACAGCAGAGCTGAGTAGAATGCAACTCAGCTTTACGAAAGAAACGTCTTCTTCAGAAAAGCTTGAAGGCGAAGCTGCGGAGTCAAGCTAAGTAATATTCAAGTCGTCACTAAGTCAAGCTGAGTGATAATCTAGTCAGTGTCCAATTATCCGTCAACTTGTGAGACAAAGTCTGACACATTTTAGAAGCCTCGGAAATCCGTTTCGAGGACCTTTTCGAGACGCATGGACCATCTGACGTTTGGCAAGAAGACAAAACCTAGCGCTAGAAGATGAACCTGGCGCAAGAAGATGAATCTGGCAAGCCTGGCTCCTGCGAAAATCAGAAGACAGGATTGGCCTGCAATTCTGGAAGCTGACCAATCAATGACGAAAGAAGACCATTTACTCTCAACAGATATGTCTGAATTCAAATCATTGAAGCTTCAGAATTCACTATAAATGGACAAGTTCATCACTTGGATTATGGACGTATACATACAAGAAAGATACAGATAAGCAAAATCTTCACTAAGTCAAAAATCCAAAAGAGAAGCTGTCTGAATAGAAAAAGCAAGTTCTTACACCAAATTCCAATCATTGTGTAAAAGTCTAGAGTGAATTTTATTCATCTAAAGTGTTCTTCATTTTGTGAGAACAATCTTGTATCAATTGTAAAGGTTAGAAGAGTGAAGCTGAGTACTCGGTTATAGTACTCAGTGGTAGAGAAAATCTGAATACTCGGTTATAGTGTTCAGTGGTAGATAGGATTGAGTAAACGAATAGAGGATGGTACTCTTGCATACTTAGTTGCTATTGTAAACGGTTTGTGCTCTACCTTTAAAGAGCTCAGTAGTGGATTGAAAAAGCTCGGAGGGATTCTGGGGACTGGACGTAGGCGGTGAGGCCGAACCAGGATAAGTCTGCTGAGTAATCTCTAACCCTTTCTCTTGATATATATGTTTATGTATGTGTTGCTTGCTTAAATTGCTCAGTAAATAATTTGTACAAGCAGACGCTGAGTAATCAGAGTGATGAGTTGGGAGCTGACCTAAAGTGTTACTTCCCCAACTCACAATTGAAACAGCACTAGTCAGTATCTGATTAAAGCTGTCTCACACCTCACTCAGCCTTGCTGACCTAAAGCTGAGTTAAATCGTCAAACATTTAATTAAGTCAGCATTATTAAGCGAAAAAGTTACATTAGTTCCTAACCCCCCCTTGGAACTAAACCTACTACGTTACATGGGACCAACAGCTACCCTCCTTCATCTTCAACTGATACAACCTTTGTTTAAGATACAGTTTAGTCGTTAGAGTTTTCGACATAA
Source organism: Euphorbia lathyris (assembly GCF_963576675.1). NCBI lineage: Eukaryota > Viridiplantae > Streptophyta > Magnoliopsida > Malpighiales > Euphorbiaceae > Euphorbia > Euphorbia lathyris. The sequence goes on along the minus strand of NC_088911.1, from coordinate 73,720,074 downwards.
ACTGTGCTTCCAATTTCACCCAAATTTCTCCTAGTTTACTCAAAGCCATCACGTGATACATGACTTCGTCTGCCAAATACAACCGTATGGTCCCGACTGCTTTCGCTTGCAGTTCCCCTCAGTCATCCAAATTGATCCCGTCTAGCTTTGTCGGATTTAAAGCCTTCAACAGCCCTTGCTGCGCTAACAAGTCTTTCATCATTGTCTGCCATAAACTGAAGTTTCTATGGCCATTGAATTTCGCAACTTCGAATCTCGCACCTCCTGACATAGCTTCTCAACGATGCTCTGATACCAATTGTAGGGCCCACGAGTTCACCAACAGCTCCACCATTAGTATGATATTGTCCGCTTTGCGCTAAGCCCGCATGGATTTATTTTTGGGCTCCTTCCCAAAAGGCCTCATACTAATGTAGTTGGTGAACTTCTTTATAAACTATGTAACAGATCGCTACTCCTCTTGACTATTTGTGATGGTGTCGACTAAAACACGAAATCCACAGTTACCATCTGATACAACATCTAGGTATCCCGTAATATATGGTACGATAAGTTCCTGAACCCTATGTAAATGTTGGTATCCGCTGATATCCGCATCAAATCCGGCTGCAAATATGAATATATGAAGTTCGTCAGTGATAATATATTTACTTTAACATGAACTTATTTATTATGAAAATAATAAATACCCGGCATCTCATTGTTATGTACAAAGGACGATGAGCTTCGGCCTCGACTACGACTACTCCTCGAAGTAGAAGACCAAGCACGGCCACATGCACCCTGACTATACTCCCATGCACTCAGATTGCGCTTTGTAGATGAATTCCCCTTTGGTCTATCCCTAACTGTATCTTTAACCTCGGTTTCTTTGTAACTGCCTTGATCCGGGTTAATTTGATCATGGATGTAGACAGATATGCTACGCACCATTGCAAGATCTAATTTGTCAACCTTTTCCACAAGAGAGTGAAAAAACCGATGATCCTCAAACCCATCACCATATACGGGAGCAGTAGCTGGTATGTCACTCAAACCATCAAAAGCAAAGGTTCTCCAAAAAGGATGGTTGCGGTCCATACTAACCAGTGTATCGGAATCAATATGTTTTCTAATTTCACATGAACAAGGAATACCATGAGTCATGGACAACACACATCCGCAATCCATTAACGCATCAACAATCAATCCATGTATACGCACCATCTCATCATACAGTACACGCAAACAGTAATGTGAAACATGTAAGTTGAGGTAAGTGAAAGGAGCTACGCAGTGAGACACTACAAATCTTCGTCTCAAGTCCTCAAGTGAGTATCTGGTTATATACAGTAAAACACATTACAAAACTAATTCATTACAATTAAAAAGTTGTTTAATAAAAGAAAAATGTCTTACTTGATAGCATCAATCTGAGCCTCAAACTTCTCCTTATGCACTAACCATATGATCTCCATATACTGTATCACACGAGGCCATTTGGCAGTAGTATTCTTCATACTTCTCACTGCCTCCTTATATTCGGCTACTGTCGGTGCTTCAATTATTGCTTTCCATTTGGCATTCTTAAAAATTTCTCCAAAATCCTTCATTCCAATCAACTTGCCTACTCTATCCTCCACATCTTTATTAATATGCCACGTACACAACAAATGATGAGTTTCAGGAAAAACCACACTAACCGGTCTCAGTAATCCTAACTCCCAGTCAGTAGCAATGGCTGTCGGATGCACATCATCTCCAAGCAAAAACCTCAATTTTCCTAAAACCCACATATAACTACCTCAGTCTCATCCTTCATAATTGCATAGGCAATTAAGAAGTTCTTGTTTGAAGGCGTCATTCTAATGATCTCAAAAAAATGGCATTTTATACTTGTTTGTTTTATATGTTGAATCCATTACAACAAATAAGTAGTAGGATAGGAACATGGCGATCGGAGTAGGATGTGCCATAAAGAGGTGAGTCACAACATTGCTTCCCGGTTCTGCTTGCGTCCAATGGATATAATCCATATCTATAGCAAGCCGATAAAACTGACTGATTACATCCCGACCCTCAAAACTCTCAATCCTTATTTTTTCCCTATAATTATACACATGTCTTTGGGTCGGGCAATCCTCAGGATGTTTTTCTTTAATTGCTGCAAAAATAGCACAAGGCTTTGCTTGAGCTGCACTCATTTGACGCACAATTTTTTTTGAACTGGGACTTAATCCGCCCATATGTCGATATCCCTGACGATATACAACTAATCCATGATTGTGCTGTCCTCTCTCTCCAGCCACACCATTCACCACCCAACCCCCTAATTCAGCGATTTCTAGAACCTTCACCTGGAATTTGCAACCACAGTATTTTGTTTTCGTATCCTCCGTACTACGTCCTCCATATCTCTATCCCTATTCCTTTGAGTATTCTTTATACCACGGGCACATTTTACCTGTAGGAAAATAGACAAGCCTAGGCGTAGCAGAATAATAAAATTTTATCTATTTTATCTATTTCCCTTTTCTAATATCTTTTAATTCTTATTTCATACAAAGAGGGATAGAATGAAATACATGAAGGAAAATAGGCAAACATTTGGTAGCGGAAATATAATTTTTTTTAACCTAATTCCTTTTTCCAAGATCCGTTAATCGTTATTTCATATAAAGAAGGATAGAAGAAAATACCTTTTAGAAGAACTATCTACTGTTGCTAGCGAAGTGCCCTCAACTCTAGTTCCGAGTTCACGAGCACAAACCAAAAGACAAGATCAAACAAGTTAGAATCTCAACCGATGAATAGCAACCAAAATAGATTGCCTCTAATAAATCAACACAAGATCAAGGATAAAGAAAAAGAGATAAAATCAATTGAACGGAAGCAAGCGGTGGAAAATCGATCCTCTACGGTAGGGGTCGAATTTTTCTCTCCTCGGGATTGAGTTGGATTGGTCGAAATATGCAAGGGGGAGGGGTATTTATAACCTCTTGTATCTAAACCCTAGTTAGATAGAATTAGGTTATTAATTAAGAGTTGTATCCAAAATAAAACTCTTATTTATTATTATCTATAATTATATCCAAAAATTAATTATAAGATAATATTAACTTATTTAATAGGATAATAATTAGAAGTAATATAATCACAATAAACCTTCTAATTGAATTATCCTATAATTAATTTAATCCACAATTATAATCTAATTAAAATTATCAAAATTAAATTAATCCCACATGTGTCTAATACACATGCATTTCGCCCCCTATATTTGGGCCTTAGTGGACTTAGTTGGACTTCCACCAATTAATTAATATCCATTCCTCTTTTTGGTTCCAAGTCTTATGTGTGACCCATTAGGTTCTTATTACTACTAGCCGTATACAACCATTAAATTAATTTTCCAAAACTACATTTAATCTTTGTATAACGGAATGAGTGCGAGGACTGTGATAGGTAGAATCGTAAACATTCCCCCAGAGTTATAAGAAGATAGGTTGATTCCGTCGTTGACCTTTCCTTATTAGTTATAGTATAATTCGATACTTTATCAACTACATCCTTGAACATAATCTTATGACTATGGATTATGTCAAGTCACATATAGCGAGACGTTCGTTTTACTTGTACAGGCCGAGTTAACTCCGAATAGATAGGTTAAGTGAAATCTCTATTTCAAGTCTTAAGCTATCACCTTGCAAGGATTTAGAGTCAAGCCTTCCACAAGCGATCCTTGGATGTATCTCCCATTTATCAAGAGTGACAAATGCTCAATCAAATGTTAACTATCCTGCAATTACTTCCTGTGATACCCAACGCCTGTCCGCACACACCCTAGAGTCATCTCTATTATGGATCGTGTTTGAACAGAGTCAAAGCATCACATTTCATAATCCAGAATCACTAATTAACATTCCTTTGAGTCTGATGATTACTTATACCTATTAATACCGATGTGATGAACATGTGACAAGGATAAATCCATCCATCCTGTTATCTCAAGTCGGGTCCCCAATCTTAATGAACTCCTTCACTGGATTCATGTAACTATCCAGATATCTGCATATCTGAAGCTTGTGAGATCAGCTCTTTATCTCAACAGAAAACATTGTTACATGCAAGTCTCTACAGTATTATGTCAATCCATATTCAAACCATATTACTTGACTTGGGGTGGTTTTAAGTTTATTAGTTTATTATAATGTTTTGTCTCACTTCATGCTTGTATGAACACTTTATAATCACTTTAAATAAACTTGGGGATTTCCTTTTATTAGACTTATTTAGTTCTTAAAAGTACTTGCCTTTATACAGTTTGAAAACCATATCTTATTAAAACAAATGACATAAAAAACAATTCATTTACAGCTGGTTTATATCCTAGAACAATTGACTATAGGACACTGAACCCCGACAATACATTGTCTGACGAACTATCTACAGTTGCAAACGAAGTGCCCACAACTTCTTAGATTTAATCTGTGAGTCACGAACAATTTGATGGACATAGAAAATGAAGAAATGTTAGTAATCAACCTTAATAATAACAATCGCAATGACTGCCTCTAAAGGAATCGATATGAGATCAAAGAAAGAGTAAGAAAGATTGTGAATTAGCTGGGATAATTTCGGAACGGTTCCTCTAGCCACCTTGTATGTGTTGGCCGAAATTTCTAGGGTTGAGGGTCTATTTGTAGACTCCTCAAATCCTAACCCTAGTTGTATTGTTTAATTAATTAATCAGAATTCAATTCGGAATAGAATTACTAATTAGATAATTAAATAAATACTTAATTATTATCTAAATAATAACTAATTATATTCAGACAATAACACTAATCTAATTAGTTATTTAATTTAGGTTAAGGATAATTAATTAGAGTTATAATCACATTAAAATCTCTAATTAATATTATGAGATAATCTTAATTTAATTCACAACTATAATCTAATTATAATTATTAATTAAATTAATTATCCCTAATAATACTCTAAATTTCAGCCCATGTAGTGTGTCCTACTAATGACAGTTTCGTCCTCTGGTTCCAAGTCCCATATACGACCCATTAGGTCCTTTATTGCTACTAGCCGTATATATCCTTTGAAATTAATTCATCCTGATTAATTCCAACATATATATATAACGGAATATCGTCGCGAGCTGTTACTAGCAGAACCTATGATATTCCCCCAGAGCAAATAAGAAGTCAGGTTGATAACTGACGTTAACCTTTCCGCATTAGGTGTAGTATAATACGATCCTTCATCAACTATATCCTTTTGGTCAATTCCTTATGACCATGAAACGTGTCAAGGTTACATATAACGAAGAGTCTGTTTTACTTGTACAAGTTGAATTTACTCTGAAAGATAAGTTAAGTGAAATTTCTATTTCTACTCTTAACTGTATCACCTTGCAATGATTTCAGTCAATTCACCATAAGTGGCCATTTGGATATATCTCCCACTTCTCAGGAGTGACGAATGCTCAATCTAACATTAATTATCCTGTAATTACTTTATGTGATACCTAACCCTGCTCTCACACACCCCAGGCACTCACCTGTAGTGGATCATGTTCGCACAGAATCAAAGTATCACACTCCATAATCCAGAATCACTAATTAATGAATGTTTGAGTCTGAGGATTAGTTATACCTACTAATACCAATGAGATGAATAGTTGACACATTAGATAAATCAATCCATACTGTTATCTCAAATCGGGTCCCAATCCTAATGAACTCCTTCACCGGATCCATGTAACTTTCTAGATATCTCTATATCTAAAGCTTGTGAGATTAGCTCTCTGTCTCGATAGAAAACACTGTTACATGCAAGTCTCAACAGTAATATGTCAACCCCTATAACATATTACTTGAATTAGGTTGATTTTAAGTTTATTGATCTATTATAAAGTACAGTCTCACTTCATGCTTGTATGAACATTTTATAACTACTTAAACAAACTTAGGATTACTTTCTTTATGAAAGATTAGTGCCTTTATATATAGTCACATTTTAATGCTATATATCTGATTAAACAAATGACTAAATAAACAATTTATTCATTAATATTTATATCCTAAAACAATTGTCTTTAGGACACTAAACTCCAACATAACCAATATCCATTTTAACTTACCCCCTGTTTTGTAAGAAGCTATATTTAACTCGAAGCCAAGACGAATCGCCATCTGTTTTGCCCAATTAACAGCTTCCTGATATGTTTCAAACTTCTGTACATGATAAAATTCTCCACTGTAATCGACACCGTTACCTCCGAAGTCTTCTAACGGAACATGTAAATGTTAACTAACGAACATTAGACTCCATTATGATCAAATTCGGTAATATTTCGGGGCCTAAACCCCTAAATTCACTTTTCTGACTACTAGGCGCATGAACATCACGCCCCACCTTGTACGCACGCCCCACCACAAGGTGGGGCGTGATGTTCATGCGCCCGACAGTCCGACAGCCTTAATTTTTACAAAAATTAAACCGAAAATAGAAATGCTCAAACGGAAAAATACATCGACTTTAGCGGCTTGGTTGTTCTCATCTCTTCCCGGGGATGACAGATTGCTCGCTATTATACGTGTAATCTCTGATTTCGGAAATAAATGAGTTTGGGAGAGTTTGAGAGAGTTTAGGGTTTTCAAATTTTTTCTAAGGGACGGTATCATCTTTTTTCGGGGGCTGAGGGTGGGAAATTGGGGCTGGGTATAATAATCCACTAAAATGAGCGAAACTCTACAATTTATTTTGTAATTAAATCGTTAATTTTACTATAAATTTATTATATAGAATTATGAGGAAGAGAGATTCATCCACACCAGGGATGACAACGGGTAGGGTATCTGCGGGTAGTGCCAATCTCAAACCCTTACCCGTTTAACTTTTATTACCCGTACCCGTCCCATTACCCTAACGAGTATATCTTTTGCATTCCATACCCGTCCCATTTAATTCACGGGTACCCGCAGAAACCCTTACCCGTTAAGAATTAATAAATAAAACACAAAATATTACAAATTTAATGAAGTATAAATTTAATAAATCATCAATCTAAAAATTGAAGAAATTGAACTTTAATCAATAAGAATAAAGTAGTGTATTGATATCATTCAATGGTTGAAGAACAAAAGATTAGAGTTCAAATGTTATATCTTACATTTAGAAAACAATAATATTTTTTAATATATAAAAGAGTTATGACAGGTACCGGGTACCCTAGAAGTATTTCCATACCCGTTCCATTACCCTAACAGATAATATTTTAATTTCATACCCGTTCCATACTCTTTTATACATGGTACGAATACTCATTAGGATCTGACAGTGCCGGGTAACCGATTACCATCCCTAATCCACATCATGCACAGGAAAACAAAATCAGATATCAAAATCTATTTATTAATAAATAAAAAATAATAATAATTGTGGTGTGGCTCTTACAATCGTATTTGATTTGAAGCCGAGAGGGTAGTAGTACATTTTCATTTCTTTCTAACATCAAAATTCTCTTCTTTATTTTATTTTTTTGTCCAAAAGAACAGTAGCCTTTTATCTCCCTCGAGCTGATAAGAAAGATATAAACAAATCATACGAGTCCTATGTGGGCTTGTTTGATCCACTCACTCAAACTCAATGCTCCCTCCCTCCCATTTCTAATGTATCATCGTCTGCTCTGTTTATAGAGAAACTACTTGTTTACCCTATCACCCATTTGGCGTCTTCAAGTTTCCCTCTAAAGTAAATACAAGTGTTTCACTCTTCTTCTTCTTCTTCTTCTTCTTCTTTCGCTTATGGGAATTTGAGGGGTGTTTGTTTCACATCTGGGTGTTTCGATTTCAGACTGAAACTTTCATACTTTTGCTTCCTTACTTAGAAATGATATCAGTCACATGCCGGAGTCTTGACTTTGGGAGGACTCTTCTTGATTTGGTGGCTTGTGGCTGCTCCTCCAATGCTTCAACAGATAGGTATTCAGTCAGGAATTATGCCAAGTCCTTTTCTAGGACTTGCAATAGAGACTTTTCTTCTAGAAGATTGCTTTTTACCCGGCGAGGACTTTCTTCTACAAAGTCTCCTCCTGAGACTTTACTTGCTGGTACGTCTTTTCTTTTCTTTTGCTCTAATGAAGTACGTTTTGCCTATTTATGAAATCAATGCACAACTTACTCATGCTTCAGCAACACTACTGGATTTCAAGGATGCAAGAACCCCAATTTCGTTGAAAGATATGTTTGAAGTGGTTGCTGATGATCTTCAGACTCTTAACAAAAACCTCCAGTCGGTGAGTGTATTCTCTGCTGTTTTCTATTATCTGCTGGAATGGAATTGATTTTATGTGATTCTGACCTACCCTAGGGCAAAGTAGGCTTCTGTTTCTTCTTTAGTTACAATAAGAAAAACATGTGCTACAGGTGCATGTAGGTTGAAGTTTTGGTGGCATTAGTTCAATAGTAGGGAAAGTGTAGTTGGTGTTTTGTTTAATTGTAGTCAAGGCTTCTTAGTGTCTTGAGTTAGAGACAACAACATTATATGATCAGGGTTTGTCTTAGTTGCTCAATGTGTATGTTCATAACAAAAATAAATACTAAGGAGGATCTTTAAAGGAGAAACTTGAGATTCTATACCAGCCCTTTCTCTCCATGTCAGGAGAGTTATATGGGCTTTTAGTATAATGTTTATATTCAATTATCAGTATTCAGGGTTTTTGCATCAATTTTTTCCTGTGTGATAATATTGAGTATATGAAAATGGCGATTATAACTCATGACCGCTCCAACTGTGCTCCAGGACCAGGATAATCCCTTGTGGCTATTTTGTTGAATAGTTTATATTCCAGTTTGTCTTGGCTATTTTGGGAGCACATTTAAGCGTCAAATTTTGAAAGTACTCCACAAAATTAGGTTTCATCAAGTAAACTTTATCTTCTTTGAATCCACAAAGATTCAATGTTTAAACATGGCTAGCTTGGCTGTGAGGCAAGCTCTGATAGCAAAACCTATAAATCGGGACATGACTGAAAAATTAATTGGCTCAGAAATAATAGAAAGTGAATGAGATGTGGCCATAGAAACAACGGAAACTTATTAGAGGCAGTCATATGACTGAAAATGAACCTCAGCCACAGAAACAATGGAAAGTGTTTTGGAATTTATAGTTTTGATTATGTAAGATTCTAATAAAGAACTTGTTTGCTTCTGCCAAAAAGAGGCTCAAAACTCATACATTGCCATGGTTTCTGTTTTTTCTTTTTATTGGAGAACTTATCACTTGTATTAAGTTTATTGCCCACTTGTCTATTTGGTGAACTGATAAGAATTGTCTCTTTTACGATCGTTTAATCTTACTGTATTTGCTTCTTTAACTTTTTAAGCAATAAATTCTTCTGTGTGTTTTCTAATGTTATGTTTATCCTCTAGTAGTGCATATGTGAACTTGATTTTTAGGATAGAAACGAACATTGGATATTGTGATTCACTGATACAATTTTCGACGTCAGTATTACATAGGTTAGAAGATGCACCGAGCAGGTAGTACCTAAGTAGTCTTCTCATAGCCAAATTATGCTTCAACAACTTCCTCTTTAGTTTAGTGCTTCAGAACAATGAAAACCAAGATCGCCCTGGGTCTTGATGAGTTAAAGAAAGAAGGTTGATCTAAGAGAATCAAAGATGTTTCAATATTCAAATTATGTCCATGTTTATCAGCAACATATTGCATCTCTATGTACAGACTGTTTATAGCTGCTTAGAACATCGTTTATGTTTAAATCAGAGTGATTTTTAACTGTGACTGTACTTATTTTTTAATTTATCAATGCTCTAGTAGATTGTTGGTGCGGAAAATCCAGTTTTAATGTCTGCAGCTGAGCAAATATTTGGTGCTGGTGGGAAGAGGATGAGACCGGCCTTGGTATTCCTAGTATCAAGAGCCACAGCAGAAATAGCAGGCCTAGAGTATGTCTTCTTTAATTTTCCTCCCTGTGTGCTTTATATAAGTTTGAGCAAAATGTTAAATTGATTTTTGAATTCTCTCTCACAGGGAACTTACTACAAAACATCGGCGTCTTGCTGAGATTATAGAGATGATCCATACAGCAAGCTTAATACACGACGATGTATTAGACGAAAGTGACATGCGAAGAGGTAGTCTAGGGTCTTTACATTGTAGTGCCTTGAAAAAATCTCATAGGTTCCCCAATTTATAGGAATTGTGCAGCAGTAATACAATCAAATTAACATCCAAAATTGTGGATAAATATCTGATGCTCTTTGAAGCACCGATACAGCAATTCCCACCTTTATTGTGTTTGTCCACGCATCACATGTTTACCGGATGTGATAATTAGTGCTATAGTTTCAGCTGGAGGAATTAATAAAGGAATACTAAGAAACTATTGGCCTTTGATATAAAAAGAGTTGTATGCTGTAGATTCCGCAAGTCCAATTTCAGAGATACCTTTGTCACATGATGGGTCCAAGAGGAAATGAAGATGGGTGCTTGTTCCTTTAGGTAATGGGTTTGCTTTTCCTCACTTGACCTCGAATTTCTGCTGCTGATTTGCAGGAAAGGAAACTGTTCATCAACAATATGGAACAAGAGTGGCAGTACTGGCTGGGGACTTCATGTTTGCTCAATCCTCTTGGTATCTGGCAAACCTTGAAAACATTGAAGTAATAAAGCTTATCAGCCAGGTAAAGGAGTAACCTCACCCGCATTCGCATAGCATACAGTAAGTTTATGTTATACTGAATTTTACTCACTTGTTGGCAATGGCAGGTAATTAAGGATTTCGCTAGTGGTGAAATAAAGCAGGCATCTAGTTTGTTCGACTGTGATGTTGAACTTGAGGAATATTTGATGAAAAGTTATTACAAAACAGCATCTCTAATTGCAGCTAGTACAAAAGGAGCTGCAGTTTTTAGTGGAGTAGACAGGAGTGTAGCTGAACAAATGTTCGAATATGGTAAAAATCTAGGACTATCCTTCCAAGTAGTGGATGACATACTTGATTTTACACAGACAGCAGAACAGCTGGGAAAGCCAGCTGGAAGTGACTTGGCAAAAGGGAACCTGACTGCACCTGTAATATTCGCTCTAGAGAAAGAGCCGAAACTAAGAGAAATCATCGAGTCTGAATTCTGCGAGAGTGGTTCTCTGGACGAAGCTATTGAGTTGGTTAAGCAAGGGGGAGGAATAAAAAAGGCACAAGAGTTAGCTAAGGAGAAAGCTGATCTTGCAATGCAGAATCTGAGTTGTCTTCCTCCGGGCGTATTTCGAAGAGCTCTAGAGGAAATGCTGTTGTTCAATCTTGAAAGGATTGATTAGCTGGGAAATTCATCTTGTAACAGAAAGAAGACTTATTAATATTAAACAAAAATAAGTGGCGACAATTGTCATGGCACATATACAAATCAACAAGATTGTTTTCTGTTCCTGCTCTGCTGGAGTTGGGAGAAGCTGTATATTGGTTAATAGTATTTAGATATGATTTATAGCTCATACATTATTATTTATGAAATACTTTTCTTTTTCTTTCTTATACACCACAATATCATTTCGATTCGCATAATTAATATTTTTGTTCTTTTCCAATATTTATGTACGTATCCTTCATAAGATTATTATTCATCACCCATTTCAGAGTATATTAATAAAAAAATATTTTACACGCAGTGGTAGTTAACGTCTACAAAAACTTTTTTTTTTTTTTGACCCAAAAAACGGAAATCTCATATATCAATAGGATTCGCATCCTCAATAATAGTGTTTAACAACCATTCCGGCACTTCGGAAGATACAAAATCGCTAGCATTGGAATAGGTCTGCCTAGCTACCAAATGAGCAGCCCTATTCGCTAAACGAGGAATAAATGACAATTTAAAATCGGGATTGGATCCTAGAATAAATTGACAATCATGAATTAGAGATCCAAACTCCGAGATGTCTCTTTTGCTTGACAGAATTGCATCCACAACTACTTTCGCATCAGACTCAAATTCAACATGTGTGTAATGCAAAACCATCAACCAAATCATACTAGTTCTTAATGTTAGTGCCTCGACTACTCGAGGCTCCCTGAAACTAGTGACACAGCTGCTGCTACAAAATAAAAATGCTCCCATTGCATCCCTGATCACTGCTCCCATCCCACAACACCCCTCCTCCATGAACAACGCCCCGTCAACGTTACATTTAATTGAACCTAACGCTGGGGGCTTCCATTTCGGAGAGGGAACATAAACGGGAAAGGAGAGTCCGGTTAATACCTGCGGGATTAGTCGTGATGGACCTGCTTGATCAGGCTGCCGACGCCGATGGTCTGCGATTGACGGGTCAAATTGTTCCCTGCCATGATGTCGCTGTCTAATCATGGGACTAGCACTAGTTCCACGTTGAAACGCCCTCCATTCACGGTACTCTTCAAATCCAAGTCGCCAACTGGTGTCCACAGGCCACCATTCCATATGCCATAATACCCGGTTCCGGTGATCCCAAATAGTCTTTAAAGCATAACACGCCCGGATGAGCCTGTCTTGATCTGGTATGCACAATTCACGCAATAGCCAATCAGCAACAGTTTGTTCTCCAAGTTGAGGGATCGGTAAGTCGGCTATCCTCCATAAATCACCTGTAAAGCTGCAATTAACAAATAAATGGTTAGCCGTTTCGTCCTGCTCCACACATACAGGGCATTCAGTCGTGATGGGAACACGTCTTTGAGCCAATCTGGCTCTTGTGGGTAAACAATCTGAACAGACACGCCAGATAAACATTTTAAGCTTAGGGGGGACATCCAACCTCCACAAACTTCTCCAGTCCTCATTACCCACATCTTCTTCCTCCCCCTTCACCCCTTCAGTATAACCCGAACTCACGGTATAGAAACCATCTTTCGACCAGTGCCACACCCTAGTGTCTTCTCTCACATCAAAAGGTAGAATGATATCACGAACAGCACTCGCTTCTGCTTCATTTAAACACCCATGAAGCCTATCCAGATCCCATCCCCTACCATTTTCAAGTAACAGGTCGGCAACTCTCATATCTTGCATCCCAGGGACCAAAAATGAGTTTATGCAAAAATCATCTAGTTTGGGCACCCATGCATCCTTCCAAACTCTAATGGTCTTACCATCTCCCACTCTCCATCTTAGCCCCTTTTTCAATACCCACAATCCATTCCAGATACTTCTCCAAACCATACTAGGATTATTGCCTAATTTGGAGAAAAGTAAGTCTTCCTTTGGAAAATATTTAGCTTTGAAAACTTTACTTACTAAAGTATTTGGCTCACTCACTAGCTTCCAGCCCTGCTTTCCTAACAATGCCAAGTTAAACATATGTAGGTCCTTGAAGCCCATGCCTCCTACATCCTTTGGTCGACATAATTTAGCCCAATCAAACCAATGGATACTCCTTTTTCCCTCAGGTTTTAAACCCCACCAAAAGGAGTTCATCAATTTTTGGAGCTCATCACAAATAGACAAGGGTAGAAGGAATGTACTCATACAGAAGGTAGGTAAAGCCTGAGCCACTGACTTAAGCAACACCTCTTTGCCAGTCTGAGAAAGAAATCTGAGAACCCAGGCTCCAAACTTCTGACGCAGTCTATCAATCAGGAACTTGAAAATGCGCCTTTTCGACCGCCCAATCAGAGATAGGAGACCAAGATATCTCCCCGTATCCAAAGGGGTATGGACCTGCAGAATGCCTTTGATTTCATTTTCCAGATTCCCACTCACATTCGAACTAAAGAAAATCCCTGACTTATTTCGATTAACTGCCTGACCAGATGCCCTCTCATACTTAGTCAGGATGCTCAAAACTTTTCCTGCTTCACTTGCCGAAGCTCCAAAGAGCAGAAAGCTATCATCTGCAAAAAATAAGTGTGTGACTGATGGAGCTCTATGACAAATACGACAACCAGATAACATTCCCTCGCTCTCAGCTCGCCTAATTAGTTTGGATAGAACTTCTGCGCACAAAATAAATAGATAAGGTGACAGCAGGTCTCCTTGCCTGAGACCCCTGCCAGGGATGATCTGCTCAGTACATTCTCCATTCACTGCCACCCTATACCTGACCGAAGTGACACACAACATCATCCAGTTGATCCAGATGTCATTAAAGCCCATTCGAGACATTACAATTTTCAAAAATTCCCATTCAACCCTGTCATAGGCTTTACTAATATCAATTTTAAGAGCCACCTGGCCATTTCTTCCTCTGTTTTGTCTCTTCATGAAGTGAATGGATTCGAAAGCCACCTGCACATTGTCAATTATAGACCTACCAGGAACAAAAGCAGATTGTGTATCCCCAATTATTCTAGGCAGGACCCCCTTCAAACGGTTAGCCAAGGCCTTCGCCACTACTTTGTATAACACATTACACAGGGAGATAGGACGAAAATCCTTCAGCAATCTAGGGTTGTCAATCTTTGGAATAAGAACAATAGTAGTATCATTTAGATCAGAAGGAAATCTCCCTACATTGAGCCACTCTGCGCAGGCTGCAGCCAAGTCCTTCCCAATGATGTCCCAGAAAGATTGGAAAAACCCAGGGTTCAACCCATCAGGCCCAGGGGGTTTGTTTGGACTCATCGAGAATAGTGCATCCTTGAATTCCTTAATCTCAAAAGGTGCCGTGAGCAGATCATTTGTCGCCGAGTCAATCACAGCTTCAATAACATTAGCAGTGTCATTCTGAGCAATGATGGGATTGGCAAACACTTCTTGAAAGTATTGATGAGCTAAAACCATTAACTCACCCTGATTTGTAAATTCCATTCCAGAGTCATTACAAAGAGAGGTAATTGAGTTTTGTTGTCTCATTGCTTTGACACTAGCATGAAAAAACTGAGTATTTCTATCACCCTCTTTCAACCAGAACACTTTGGCCCTCTGCTTCCAAAAGCTCTCCTCTGCTTCCAATGCCTCATTCAACTTTCGTTTGGCTAAGAAAAACTGCGCTATCGAAGCCCCGTCTCCTTTACCATGTAAAGCCTGCATTTGATTCCTCCACTTTCTGATACGACTCTTGAATCTCAAGTTATAACTTTTCCCCCAATCCGTCATTTTCCTCACACACTCCTTTAATTTCACAGGCACAGGCCTTCGACCCTGATTATTCCAACTACTAATCACTAGGTCCTTGAACTCCTGTTCTTTCAGCCAAATTTCCTCAAAATAAAACCTTTTCGGCCTTTGATATGACTCTTGTTGGGTCATTCGAAGTACAAGAGGAAGATGATCTGAGTACCCCGACATGCAAGAATTAAATTGATAGTTAGCAAACATGCTAATCCAGCCTGCAGATGCAAAACCCCTATCCAGTTTCTCTCGAACCCACATATCAGTACCTCGACCCCTCTCCCAAGTAAACTGGTTTCCTTTAAGCTCTAATTCTATCACCCCACACTCTTCAATTGTCTCACGAAAGTTACTCATCAGATAGGCAGGGAAAATTGCCCCTCCCCTCTTCTCCTCATTTCTAAGAATGCAATTGAAATCCCCTATGATCACCCACGGTAGATGTGACTCTCCTGCTAATCTCTTTAGCAGCTCCCAAGACTCGTTGTGCCTGCTACGTTCAGCAAAACCATAAAAACCTACCAACCTCCAATCACCACGCACACTATCATTTATGACTACATCTATATGATGCTCTGAGTAACTCTTCACACTTACTTGCATTCCCCCTGTCCAGAACAATGCTAGACCCCCACTCCGCCCTCTTCTATTTACAGGGAAGGCTCCCTCAAACTTCAGCTGTTGTTTGAGGCTGACAATTCTGTGATCCTCTACAAGTGTTTCCATTAAAAATAAAAGAACTGGTTTTTAGGAAGAAACAATCTCCTTCAATTGACGAACCGCCCGATGGTTTCCCAGGCCACGACAGTTCCAGCTGATATAACTCATCCCAACCGGCGGCCCTGTTCACTAGGGCTCGCCGAAAAGTTTACGTTAGGGCTCTCCATATCCTTGTCTGGAATTGGGATTCCTGTATCCTTCACTCCTACTTGACTCCCCTCTCTCTCTTTCCCCTCCTTTCTCCTCTTTCTAGCTTCTTGTAACTCCATCTCCGTATCCTCCTGAACCTCCTCATTCACTTCTCTCTCACCCCCCTCCTCTTGTGACTCTCCCCCTGCGGGTATCCTAAGGAACGGACCCGAAATGGGACAGATACCCACCTCCACCTCCCCTGACACCACCCTTGTCGGTATGAATCTTTCACCCCTACCCGCCCCCACATTTGTTATATCCCGAAATATTCCCGAACTCCCTCCCCCTGGGTTATCACGCCCTCCCCTTCCCCGACCTGACAGTTCCCCCCTAGAACCCTCCCTCAACCACTTAGCCCCACTCTGGTCACCACTCCTCTTAATCGGGGCCTTCAACCACTCCCCCCAGTCCCTTTGAATCTCTCCCCCCTGCAGATCAAACAGTTTATCACAGTACCGGTCTGTATGACCCATCAACCCACATATATAGCAGAAAATTCCTAGCCTCTCATATTTGAACGTAGCTAAAGACCACACATTTCCTTGGCTTTTGATTTTCTTAAACCGCTTTAGAGGTAATCTACAATCAATACTGACTCGGACACGCATATAAAGTCTACGAAAACCAAGATTGTTGTTCATATCATATTCCTCAAACACTCCCAAAAAGTTCCCTAATTGTTTGCCCACATTTTCAGACATAGTACCTAGAGGTAAGCCATAAATTTGGACCCAAATTGGCATCATAAACAGTGAAATCTCCTCCGGGTTCACTCCTAAGTCCCAATTGTTCATAATCAACATATAGTTGTCAAAGGTCCATGGCCCTCCGGCCAGAACCCTATCCCTATCAATGCAATGGAAGAACTCGATAGAGTAGAGGTTAGGACTTACCTCCTGTATGTCGACACCCCTTCCTGGTCTCCATAGCACCGCCAAACGATTCCTCAAGATCATAAAGTTTAGAGGCCTATCAGCCACGAATCTTCCCACAAACCATAGCCCATTATCCTCCACGACTGACACCTGGGGTTGAACCTCTAGTTCCATATGCCCCTCTCCTTCTTCCCCAATTCTTAACCCTGCCATACCCCTCTCCATTTCTTACCTAACAACACTCAAAAGACAGAACTCCAACAATCTCCACAAAACTCCACCAACTCAGCAAGCAAAAACAAAAGCAAGAGCTCTTCACACAACTCCACCAAAACACTACCAAGCAGCAATTAAAATAAAAGAAATCCACTAACACAGAATCAAGAACTCCTCCAAAAATCCACACAAAAACTCCACCACCAAACAACAATCACAATCAAAAAACCACAACACAAAAACAAGAAACTTCTCCCAAATCTACACAAAAGCTCCACCAATATGCCACCAAACATCAATGAGAGACAATCAACTCCACTAAAACATAGACTAGGAATCAAAATCCCTAATCAGAACCAAAAAAACCCAATCCCCAGTAGATGTAGAGAAGTAAATCCCAAACCAAAAGAAAATCGATGCCAAAAAACTAAAGGCAGCAACAAGAGATATTACTAACAGCCGTAACACCACACGACGACTACAAAGCCATCGGAAAACTCAGCAGTTCGGCAACGACGCGAAACAGGAGCACAGAACCGCAAGAACAGAAAACCGGAGAAAGCGGAAAAACGGAACAGAAGACTTACTCAATACTCAGAGACGACCTGAGACAACCTTCACGACGACGGCGGAAGGACGGCAATCACCGATGGGAATCGCTTGCCATCGACGGCGGCAGTAAGTCGAGGATGGAGGTAGCGGCGGTTCCAAAACGGGAGCACTTAACGTTAATTTTTTGATTTTTTTTTAAGAAAAGTCTACAAAAACTTTTGCTTTCACTTTTTCAATTAAAATTGTTTACTATCGAATCAAATTTATTATTTGCTAAAATCATAATTTTCAAAAAAAAAAATCTCTAAACATTCGCTTTCTCTTTTATCACCAAACAACACTTAAATAACTTCAAAAATAAAAGGTTTTAAAGTTGCTTAGAATATTAACTCTTTGAATTTTTCAATTTTCAGGTCATCAGCGCTCATTGGAAAAACAATTACATATACCAATTTGATAAAAATGAAAATCCATGGGTTTTTAAAAAAAAAACTTTACCCTTAAAAATATTTCCATCTTCAATTTAACATAACCTAAGTTTTTCAAAATAAATGGATCATGGAAATTTTATTTTCTCCGATACTCTATTATAATAAGGGATCCGGATCCTCTCATGTTTTACTAAAACATTAGAAGTCCAGTTCATTAAATCCTAGCCCTTCTTTAAATATAAAGGGTTAGGATTTAATTAATATTGTGTAATTACATTTTGAGTGCAGTAATTAGTCCAACGTGCTCATCACTATTGCTCATCACTTTTCCTAAGAATATATCAATTTAGGGTAAATTATACTCATGGCCATTAAATGTTATTTATTTTTACGATATGAATACTAAACTTCAAAACATAATATAAAAGTCACTTAACTTTATACTTTTTAACTTTATAACAATTAAATTTGGGATAAGGTGCAAAAATACTCCAAACGTTCACACTTAGGAGCAGTTTTACTCCTAACGTCTAAAATGGTGCAATTTTACCCCTAACATTAGCAGCTAAGAATAATTTTACCCCTAATATTGACAAGTCGAATCAATTTTAGACATTATTATAAAAAACAGATGTTTTATTCCTTATTCTGTACTAATTGCATATCAGTTGGTTCTAAAAAAATCATATTTTTGTAATTTAATAATAGAACTGGAGATTAATATTTATAAATTTGGTAAAATATTAAAAAAAAAATTGTCCAACTCGTACAAAAGAAATATATATTTTTTAATTTGTTTTTAAATTTTGTTCACATCTAATTGTATATTTGTGATATGCTACTAATGAGTGATAAATTAATACACATGTAAAGTGTAGATGATAAAATTTGTGACCAAGAAGATAGTTTGATGAATTATTTCTCAAATTGATCCAATTTACCAATGTTAGGGGGTAAAGTTATTATTGGATGCCAATGTTATGGGTAAAATTGCACCATTTTAAACGTTAGAAGTAAAAATGCTCCTAAGTGTGAATGTTAGGAGTATTTTTGCACCTTATCTAAATTTAATTGTTATAACATTAAAATATATAAAGTTAAGTGACGTTTATATTATGTTTTGAAGTTTAGTATTCATATCGTGAAAATAAATAATATTTAGTGACCGTGGGTGTAATTTACCCTAAATTGATAGATTCCTATAGAACCATGATGAGCACATCAGACTGCTTTGAAGAGAAAAACAAAAAATAAAACTAATTACTATATTCAAAATGTAATTACACAGTATTAATTAAATCCTAGCCCATTAAATTCAAAGAAGGGCTGAGATTTAATGAACTGGACTTCTCCTGTTTTAGTAAAACAGGAGAGGATCCGGATAAGGTATTTTCAAGTTTGATTTTTGTTGAACAAATAAATAGTATAAGGATTAGTGTGCAATTATCCTAGTAGTTAATTAGTTGTACGGCTTAATCTAATAGTTGCCTATATAAATAGGGATAAGGTGCAAAAATACCACCCTAACGTTTACGGTCAAGAACAATTTTACCATTAACATTTAAAGTGATACAATTTTACCCCTAAGATTGGTAGTCAATAGCAATTTTACCCCTAACATTGTCAAGTTGGGTCAATTTCAGACATTATTTTAAAACACAGATATTTTGTTCTTTATTCTGCACCAATTGCATATCATTTTGTTTTAAATTAAAAATATATATTTCATATTTTCTGTGATTTAATAATAGGATCGGAGATTAATATTTATAAATTCAATGAAATATTTTAATTTTTTTTTGTCCAAATCATACAAAAGACAGTATATTTTTAATTTTTTTCACGTCTAATCATATTTTTATGATGTGCTATTAATGAGTGATAAAATGATACACATGTGAAGTGTAGATGACAAGATTCATGAATGAGAAGATAGTTTGATGAATTATTTCTCAAATTGACCCAACTTGACAACGTTAAAGGTAAAATTGCTATTGGATGTCAATGTTAGGGGTAAAATTGCACAATTTTAGATGTTAGATGTAAAATTGCTCATAGCCATAAACGTTATGAGGTATTTTTGCACCTTATCCCATATAAATATATAGTTTTACGCTTTCTCATTCACTTCTTCTCTTCTCAATCTCATATAAAGATATAATGTAACTCTTCTCTTGTTGGGGCTTAGGCTCATTTATGAATCTACACTATATATAATAGCGGAAGCAGAGATAATTTGCAAGAAATGTTTTAGAGGCTTTTTGGCTTAGTTTGCACCATAGGATCAAAGAGAATAAATGAGTTAATGAGTTTTAATTATCTCTATATAATTAGTACTATATTAATACATTACTTATTGTCAATTAATAGCCCATTTGAAAGAAGTGTTTCAGAGGCTTTTTGGCTTAGTTGGCACCGTAGGAGCAAAGAGAATAAATGAGTTAATGAGTTTTAATTATCTCTATATAATTAGTACTATATTAACACATTACTTATTGTCAATTAATAGCCCATTAATTAAAATAATAAAAGAAAGTAAGAGTTACAGGAAGATGAAAAAACACAAAGCGAGGGAAATCAAAGAGTCACAAATAAATCTATATATAAAGCATGATAGATAGTATTCCATCATTATATTCATTGGCTACCGAAAATCAAATTCATTATCGACCTTTAATTTTGATTATGTATTAGTTTTGTTCTTAATCTTATAATTTTGTTATTACTTTAAATAATATAGTCTTATAATTTTGTTCTTATTTCATTAAGAGATTCATATTTATTTAGGAGCGATTTCCATTGATAAACTCTATTAACAGCATTTTCTTCAAGAATTATCAGAATTTAAACTTTGATATCTCTAATTGAAGAAATCTAATGGAAATAGAAGAGACATGGACAGTTGAAATCAGGAAAAGTAAATGTGTAAAAAATTACAGGAAATCGTTATGTTTTCCAATGTGATTATTCGATTTTTTTCATATGTAGTAGTTATTTTGTTCTCAATTGTGTTGTTCCACACCTCTCGCTACATTATCTATGTTTTTTTATTTGTTTTTTTTAAAATCACTAAAATAAAAATTTTGTATATTTTCATTCTTTTTTAGTATAAGTTGTTAGGTGTAATCGTTTGGATTGTTAACTCTAACTAAAATTTGGTTTTCGGCTTTATATAAACTCGATTGTTAGGTTTAATTGAAGATAGATCAATTTTCCAAATTCAGAACCTAGTGAAGTCCACTGATTTTTTTTTAATTTGGGTTTATCCAACCCATATAAATTAAATTTTTTATTTTTATGTATTTTGGTACGAATAGATAAAAAGTTTCACTTGTTGTTCATTGAAGTTGAAGACATTGAAGAAAATAATTAAGGAGGTGTCGAAACATTATACTTACAATGAAATTTATTTCAATTATAAATCATGTTTGGTCATGATTACCATTCTAAGTTTCTTTCTCATTTTAGTCTTCGATTCTATATTATTATTATTATTATTATTATCAGGAAGTTGAGCTTTTTTGCTTGATCCTTTAGATGGAGAGATGATAATTGTCAAATACACTTGAAAAGATGTTTATTCTTAAAAAAAAATTGGATTATGCTAGATATAAACTCAAAATGAAGCTAAATAAAAATAATTTTTGATGTCTAAAATCCTAAAATATATATTAATTATGGGATATTGAGACATTTGTTTTTGTAACACTGCTTTTATAGTTATTAATTATTATATTGTGGTTTGTACAAAATTGTTAGTATTTCAAGAGTTTTTATTAGTCATTTTTATGTAAGAAACTTATCTAATGAACCAATGTATCAAGTTGGTATTTTTTGAAGGAGAACAAAAAGACCTTAATACGTTAGTAAATTAGTAGTTTAGTAATTAAGTTTTTATAACAGTTTTATTTGTACCATAAATGATGATAAGTTAAATTTTAGCATCTTCATATATTCACTTATATTTTCAATTCTTATAATTTATTAAATTTTTAGTTGTATTTATTTCAAATGAAAATTATTTGATTTAGTTGTCATATCCCCTTCATCTATTTTCTCTTGATATAACTTTTTAAGTAGGTTAATATTGATGATAATCCTCCCTGTGAAACCCTACCTCAGGTCGTGTCTTGCCAGCCGCCGGCGCTGTTCCGGTTTGGACTCCCGATGGGGTCCTCGGCTGCGCCTCCCTCTCTAGATGACTTCATTGGAATAGGAGTTCTCTTCAATCCAAAGCTACGGTTTACAGACTCCATCCCGTTGGCAGTACCGCCTCTGCCTCCGACCGTAGCAACACCTCTACCAGCTGTAGGGCCTCCGCTGTACTCATCGATCCTAATGAAAACTCTCCCGAAAACGGTCGCCTCCTCGGCCAAGGTGAGTAAAATTGGGGGTATCAAGTCAATCAAAATTTCTCAGGAAGCCTATAATCGAAGGATTGAATTATGCAAACATTCTTTAATTGGTAGACTTGTACTGTCCAAAGGGGATTCATCATGGAAGGTGCAAGAGCTTAAGCAGAAACTCTCCAAGGTTTGGGGAATTGCGTTGGCGTTTGATATCCATTGGCAAAGGTTATTTTCATATGTTGTTACCATCTCAAGGGGTTAAGGATTTGGTACTGAGTAAAGGAATCATAGCAGTGAAGCCAGGTTTGTTCCGACTCCAAGATTGGGTCCCGGACTTCGACCCTTTTGCTGAAAGAGCAACAATAGCTTAGGTGTGGGTGAGGTTGTACTCCCTCCCATAGGAGTATTGGGACACACAAATACTCTCAGATATTGCTCAAGGGATTGGTTTCTAATGCGTTTTGATAATGCAACTCTAGAAGGAGAATTTGGCCACTTTGCCCGTATGCTCATTGACGTGGACTTAGCTAGCGATCTCCCGTTTCAGTCTGGGATTGAGAGGGATGGGAAATAGTTATGGATCGATGTGTCATACGAGAATCTCTCGAGTTTTTGTAAGGTATGCTCGTGCATTGGCCACATGGCTTACGACTGTAAAAGAAATAGGAAACCAGCTGGGCCAAAGTCTAGAATGAAAGAATATGAATGGAAGAAGAAGGCTGATCCTCCTAGGCAGGAAAGATCGCAGGACACAATGCAGAAGGCCACTGAGAAGATTGCAGTGGGAACAAATGAAAACAGGTTAGAGTTGGTAATGGAAAACATATCTGATTCCTTGGCTAATGAGGAGCTTATAGTGGATGAGGTTCCGCGTCCAGATTCCCCGGGGAATGAGAACATATCTTCTCCGAGAAGTGCTACTTCCTCTCTAGGCCAAAATGTCAGTACACAGCAGTGAGAAACACTGTCATGGACAGACCAGGCTAAACTTGAGGAGAACTCATGGCAGACAGTGACTCGACATCAGAAAATTAAGTCAAATAATTGCACCCCCGAGATTCCCACAACCCGTTTAAAGCGAGTCAGTAAACCGCCCGCCCGTTTTAAATGAGTGTGCTTTTCTGGAATTGTCGTGGTATCCATAATTTGGAGACCCAGAGATATCTCTACAACTTATCCATTTTATGTGCCTTACTGAACCTATGGTAGATCGCACCAGTATACAGGATTCCTTCTAGAATAAACTTGGAATGACTTTTGTTGCATATTGAGCGATTTCCGCAAGTGCACGGTTTTGCTTGTAGTAATAAAAAGATATCGATCCCACAGGGAACGTTTTTTCACAAAAACTTATTTTGATATAGTTTGAATACGACTTAGGTTTATTAAATAGAAAATCGTTAATTGAATTTGGTTTTGAGATTGATTTAATAAGAATCAGATTAGAATATATGTAGAATGTTAGAAATCAATTTCGTCTTGAGATAAAATTACAAGACAGAAACATTTAGCGTTTAAAATAAGAGAAGAGTTGTACTCGTTTGCATTAAGCAAAGATACCAACTTTAAACTTTGTAAAAATTATAAATGTGTAATATACGTAAACTCCTTCAATTAAAGGGCTTTGAACCGTAGAGAATCCTCCTGATGTTGAGTAGATTTCTACCTTGACCAAATTTACACTTATTTCCGATAAGCCGACCTAACGATCATATCGTCTGTAAGAATGAACTTGCCCAAGTGTTCAACAAAGTTTCCTTGTAAATATTTTGAATTTAACTACGTTTTAATAAAAACACCAGAACTTGGACAGTTTGATTGCTAGCAAATTTAGTGTCCAAGTTTAGGCCTGTTTTTATTTTCCTGATGGAAACTATGTGTAATCGTCAAAAAATTGAAGCAATAAAGAAAAGAATAAATTATGCGGGTTTGTTCTATGTGGATCCTATTAATTATGGGGGTGGCCTTGCTCTCTTGTGGAAGCACCCAAATTCTGTTAATTTGCTGGGGTTTTCCTCAAATTATATTGATTTCAAAGTCTCTCTTTTATGTTTGCCGGAGTATCGAGTAACTGGTTTTTATGGGTTTCCTGAGCGTCGCTGGTGTAGTGAGTCGTGGCAACTGCTAAGGACCCTATCAGCTAGCTGTAATCTTCCATGGGTCATATATGGTGATTTTAAAGGCATGAGGCTTCAATCTGATAAATATGGCGGGCTCCGTCACCCGTCGTCACTTCTTCGTGGTTTTAATGACGTAATTGATGGTTGCGGACTTGTGGAAGTTCGGTCGATTGGGCATCGTTTCACATGGAAGAAAAGTAGGGGGTCAGTGCACTATATCGAAGAGAAGTTGGATTGGTGTTTCGCAACGGTAGACTGGCTGTCAATGTTCCCTGAAGCGATCCTTAAAATTGAAGACGCGAGTTGTTCTGATCATGCGGTCTTGTTCTTATCAGTAGCGCATGCGAGTTCTGAGTGTAACAGATGCTTCCGATTCGAATCACAGTGGCTTGGGGAGTCAGGCTTCCGGGATCAGGTGACAGATGTGTGGTGAGCTGATAATGCGGTGGGTCTGCTGGGCAAGTTACAGACATGTAGCATCTCTTTCCTGAAGTGGGGTGAAGCGTTGAAAGACAGGTTCAATGGCCAAGTCCGAAAATGCAGAGCTGATATTCGTCATGGAAAGGCTCATGCCTTTTACACGCTACTAATGAACTGCAGGCAGTAAGAAGATGCATTGAGGAAGTGCTGCTTCAGAAGGAATTGTACTCGCGGCAAAGGTCCAAACAGAGCTAGCTCAGGGCGGGGGACCTCAATACCCGGTTCTTCCATGCCTCAGCGACACAGAGACGCAGGACGAATGCTATTAAAAGGCTTAAAGACGAAACAAGAAAGTGGTATGAGTGGGACAACAGTATGGATGTGATGCTAACATGCTATTTTTAGGATATTTTCTCCACAAGGGGATCAGATGCGAGTAGAATCCTTGAGTGTGTAGCTCTAAAAATTGACCCGAGCGTGAATGAGGTCTTGATGAAGCCGTTTACTGCCGAAGAGGTTAGAACATCGATTTTTAGTATGCAACCGGATAAAAGCCCGGGTCCGGATGGATACAATCCCTATTTCTATCAGACATACTAGGACGTTGTGGGTCCTGAGGTGACGGTAGCCTGTCTGAACTGGCTAAATATAGGAGTGTTTCCTGAGGCAATCCATGATACTAACATTGTATTGATTCCAAAAAAATCCAATCCAGAGTTAGTGTCTGATTTGAGGCCTATCGCCCTATGCAACGTGATATATAAAATAATGGCCAAGGTAATTGCAAATCGGCTTAAAATAGTCATGCACCTAGTTATTTCCCCTACTCAAAGTGCTTTCGTTCCGGGTCGAATGATCACTGACAATATTATGTTGGCTTTTGAGGTTAACCACTGGATTCACAGACGTACACAGAGGTCAACTGGGTTCGCCTCGCTGAAATTGGATATGTCCAAGGCTTATGACCAGGTTGAGTGGGGGTTTCTGGAAGGTATAATGAGGAAGCTGGGGTTTGCAGATGGGTGGATCTACCTGGTTATGCAGTGTGTTACAAAAGCTAAGTATTTCATTGTGCATCAAATAATACTGTGGGGCCAATCCTGCCTCAGAGGGGGCTCCGGCAGGGGGACCCTATTTCACCATACTTTTTCTTGCTTTGTGCTAAGGGCCTTTCGGCTTACTTGTCCGACCTTGAGAGAAGAGGGATCATCCATGGCTGTAGTATAGCGAGAAGAGCACCGCCGATCTCCCACTTGTTTTTTTGTTGATGACAACTATCTATTTTTTAGGGCCACCGCAAGTGAGTGTGAAGCAGTGAAGGGAAGCTTGGGTTTGTATGCAAAGGCGTCGGGGCAACTGGTCAATTTTGAGAAATCATCAATCTCTTTTAGCAAGAACTGCTCAAGTGACAGACAAGAGACCATGTGCTCTATTCTTGGGATATCTCTCATATCAGTTCCTGAAAAGTATCTTGGTCTACCTTCCCTTATTGGCCGCAGTAAAGCCCATGTATTCAGCTACATTGAGGAAGCTTTCTCAAAACACATGTGGAGTTGGAAGAATAGGTTTTTGTCTTGTGTTGGGAAGGAAATCTTGCTTAAGTCAGTATTACAGGCTCTCCCTACTTATGCTATGGGCCTCTTCCTAATCCCAAAACTCTTATGTGCAGACCTTGAGAAAATGATGAATTCTTTCTGGTGGGGTACGACAGGTCAGGGAAGCAAGGGTGTATGTTGGCAATCCTGGGACAAGCTGTGTGCACCCAAGAGAAGTGGAGGGATGGGTTTCAAAAAACTCCACTAGTTCAATCTTGCTCTTCTTGCTAAACAGGGCTGGAGGTTGCTTACTAAGCCGGATTCATTAGCTGCAAGAGTATATAAGGCTCGTTACTATCCTTCATCTGGTTTTCTGGAGGCTAAACTGGGGAATAACCCGAGCTATGTGTGGAGAAGCATTCTGGAAGCTCAGCATGTGGTGAGTGCCGGGGTCCGCAGATCCATCAGGTCGGGTGAACAAACGCGTATACGGGGATCCCCGTGGCTTCCGGACAATAATCCCTATATCGAAAGCGGTGGCTCGGAGGAGCTGCGTGACGCTACTGTTGCTAGCCTAAAATCTATAGACGCTGACGCTTGGGATGATGACATTTTGCAGGATCTGTTCAATGCTTGGGATAGGGACCTGATCAAGCGTGTGCCGATGCTATTAACACGAGAACCAGACGCTTGGTACTAGCAGTGGGAGGTCTCGGGAGAGTATAGTGTGAAAACCGGATACTCAAGAGTGGTTTATCCCCCAGTGGATAACACGGCTACAGACAATGCTATTAATTGGAAGCTTGTGTGGAAGTTGCAAGTTCCCCCAAGGTAAAGAATCTGATGTGGAGGGCCCTCTTGGGTTCCTTACCAACAATGGTGGAGTTAAGGTGCCGGGGAGTGGAGGTGGCGACAGACTGCCCTAGGTGCGTTATTTAGGTTGAGGACACTCTTCATGCCCTAGTTGGGTGTCGGAAGGCTTGAGAAATATGGCACTCGACGCCGTTGGGGGATTGCAGTGCACGGATGGAGAACTTTCAAATGTTCTGATTTTCCCTATTAGAAACGACTAGATGTCGAAATTTGGAGATCGCTGCAATGACTTGTTGGGTGGTGTGGGCAAGCCGAAATGACTGCCCCTAGAACCAGAAGGAAATGCCTGCAGCGAACAGATACAATGAAGCATTGGGGTTTTACCAATCTTGGCAGCAGACGCAAGAACAGTTGAGAGGTATGGTGCTGCGGTCTGTAACCCAAACTGTAGAAAGATGGACGCCGCCTGGTCCGGGTTTGGTCAAAATAAATATGGATGCAATAGTATTTCATAGCCCGGATAGGATTGGTTTCGGTATGGTTGCCCGGGATGAACTTGGTCAATTCTTGGTTGGTCGTTATGGTTTGCTGCAGGGGCCGTGCGAAGGATATGTGGCAGAAGCTTTCCCCCTTCACGAAGCGTTAAGCTGGATCAAGGGGAGGTGCTGGCTGAACACTGAGGTGGAGTCGGACTGCCAGCTGCTTGTGTAGGCAGTTCAAAATGATGCTCGAAGTCCCTCGGTTATTGGTCGCCTAGTTTCTGATTGTAAATCTCTTTTACGATATATGCTTTGCAATGTTAATTTTGCTAAACGTTCAGCGAATCAACCGACTCATGTGCTGGTTCGATCGGTTGGCTCTATGTCTGGACACGGGGAGTGGTGGAATGTACCACCCTCGTTTTTGCTTACCGCCCTATGGGCTGATTATTAATACAATTATTTCATTCTTTCAAAAAAATGTATTTTTGACGAGTTGTCAAATAGTAACAAATAAAAATTGAAAACCAATTTATATATATTTATTTATAATTTATAATATATTGATATAAGGAATTAAAAAGCCATATATTAGTGTTTGATCAAAATTGAAAAGAGTATCAACAACAAATTCATGTACTATTTAGCATGTGAAATTTTTCGAAACAAGGTATAACCGAAGCTTGATACATTTTTGTGTGAAGAATGTGAACGAAAACCAAGAACTGTAATTTCCAGGTATAACTTAATAATAAAATAACAATAATTTATCTTTTAATATTAATTAAAATTATAAGGATGTATTTTTCTTTCACAACTGCAGATATAAGCTCGCAATAGTAGTTCAAGACTTAAGTGATTCTACCACGTTTGTAATTTTCGACAAAGAAATTATACAAAGTTTTTTTTAAACTATTCTCTTTTTTAACTTAAAATTATTTTAAAACAAAATATTAATATCATTACATGCAAATATTATATAATTAAAAAATATTAAAAGTTTAAATTTAAATTTCTTTAGCAAATTTTTATAGACCCGCGCAACGTGCGGGAACAATACTAGTTTTTACTTAAATGGAAAGCTTTAAGATTTAAAGTCCACTTTTATGTCTCATTGTGTCAAGATAGCGGAATGCATCCCACATTGAAAAATAAGCACTTGTAAGTGCTATTATAAAGGGAATTGGCACACTATTGGGTGTTTTCCAAGAGTATCCCACTTTTGTGAAGGGATAAGGACCTATATTATGCTTGGCCACTACATGCGTCGAAATCCATCTGAACGACAGTGCTGAGTTTTGTGGTGTCAATTATATTTTTTTGTAAGAATTTTTTATTTAACCAAATAAAAATTCTAAAAATTAATTTTAACTACAACTATTTTTGAAGGAGTTTTGAACTGGTCCATGATCAGAACCAGTCTCTCACGTTTTATTCAGCCTCCTTGATTTTTCTCTCTATATTTTCTCAACATTTTCATAGAAAAAAATGGCATCAACATTAACTTTTCTGAAGCAGAAGATGTTTATTCTTTCTCTGGTTTTCTTCTCAATCTATTCTTTTTCGAAATTGAGTTATAGTTATTCCATTGAGCAATTTTGATTCGCGCAAATCAGAATTGTTCCTACAATTGATTGACTATATTGTTTTTTCTTGGAGACGACCGACTTCTAGTCTGCTTGCATATCTTTGGACAATGCTGCGAACGTCTTAAAGAGAGTGACCTCGTCCATAACTCATCCCATATTACTATGTTTAGTAACTTTATTCTTTCTCAATTCATGCAATAACAATTTTAAGGCATTCTTTGCTACAATTGCTACCGAACAAACCAATGAGGTGATTGATATAAACAAGCCGTTTCAGTTTAAGGGGGCTCATTTGTTATGATAGAAACATAAGATGTTGTTTTATCTAATTATAAAGAGGGTTGCTTCTATTCTTACCTCTGGAAAACTTGATGTTCTATAAACCGTTACTGAAGCAAAAAGATATGCTGCAGAAAATGGTCAAAGACTGATTCCTTTGCAAAAATGACATCCTTCAAGGCTTGACAGATGATCTATACGACTACTATAATGCTGAACAAAAATCTACAAAGGACATTTAGGATGTTTGCAAAAGAAATATGATACAGAGGAGGCTGAAGAAAATAAGTATTCTATTAGCCGCTATCTCAAGTTCCATATAACTGATGACAAATATATGGAGGCTCAATCACATGAACTCCAAAAAACTTCTCACGAGATCTCGGAAGGTATGCTCCTTAATGAACAGTTTTAAGTTGTTATTATTGACAAGTTGCCTCATTCTTGAAAGGATTTTAAAAATGTTCATAGGCACAAAACTAAGGAATTTTCGCTGGAAAGTTTGATCACCCGTATCCGTATTAAGGAGGAAGCTCGAAAACAGAAAAAAGAAGAAGAGGTGTTTGTGGTTCTCATGGCTGTTCTAAGATCCAATCAGGAACTTTTAAAGAATCAGAACTATAACTATAACTACAACATTAATAAGAATTGGAACCCTCAAAGGAACCAAAGTACACCTCATCAGCAGCCACCTAAGAATGACACTTCATTTTTTTACTTTACTTGCGGGAAATCAGGAACATGCCACATAAATATATAGTTTTAGGCTTTCTCATTCACTTCTTCTCTTCTCAATTTCATGTAAAGATATAGTGTAATTCTTCTCTTGCTAGGGCTTAGGCCCATTTGTAAATTTTTACTTAAATGGAAGGCTTTAAGATTTAAAGTCCACATCTTGATAGTCTGCTTCTTCAGAGAGAGATTTACTAGCGTCAATGGTCTAAGCAGTTGTGGCTTAAAGAAGGGGGTATGAACTCCAATTTTTTTCATTCCTCTGCTACAAATCGTCATAGGAAAACCAATTCACCCAACTTCGAGATGCAAGTGGAGTCTGATATGATTGGCAATCGGGGCTCAATGCTTTACTAGTTAATTACTTTTCCACCATTTTGACTGGTATACAAACGAAATCAGTTCATAGAAATATAACTCACATCTATGCCAAGCAAACATACAAGCTTAGTTAGTTCATATACAAATATAACTTGTAGGATCATGCTTTATACACATACTCAATGAACATATAAAGTATAAGAGCATGACTAATCAGTTCATGCATATTCAACCATAAACAGAACATCAACCATAATCAGGATCATGATTCATACACATACTCATGTCTTACTAAAGTATACAAATGAAATCAATTCATACATATTCAACCATAAACAGAACATCAACCATAAACAAGATCATACTTCATATACATACTCATGTCTGACTAAGGTATACAAACGAAATCAGTTCATACATATTCAACTATAAACAGAACATCAACCATAAACATGATCATGCTTTATACACATACTCATGTCTGACTAAGGTATGCAAACGAAATCAGTTCATACCTATTCAACCATAAACAGAACATCAATCATAAACAGGATCATACTTCATGCACATATGCATGTCTGACTAAGGTATACAAACAAAATCAGTTCATAGCAATATAACTCACATGTATGACAATGAAACAAATATATCCATTTGATATATATGCTTCATATATGACTATGCTTCATACATAACTATATGACTATGCTTCACACACAACCCTTCACTACATATTCATGCCTGGTTAAGGTATACAAGCAAAATCAGTTCATACCAATATAACCCACTGTGATTCATACACACTATATGACTATGCTTCATACATGCAAGTTCACTATATGACTATGCTTCATACACAACCCTTCACTACATATTCATGTCTAGTTAATGTATACAAACGAAATCAGTTCATACCAATACAAGCTTTATGCATATACATATTCATACAAGCTTCACGCACATACTCAATAAGATAACATTCAATCACATTCACATATATATACTCAATAAGTTAAAGAAATCTTCCCATGTTATAGGCATGAACTGATTGAACATCCCTTCAATCAACCTTCCCATGTACATAAGCATTCTTAATATCCTTGCAAATATTATTTTCAAATAAAAAAGGAATCAGATCAGTTCATAATCCCTAATGCTAATAATATTTGCAAATAAAAAGAGCAAGATCTACATATCTCAGCATCACCCACAACAACATCACGAAGTATATTTCCCACTTGTAAGATAAAGACCCAAGCTTTTCATTAGTGAATCTCACAATGAATACAGTAAAATCAGCGTATCTAAGCGAGAGATCTAACCTTTTCAACAGTAAGTCTGGAAATTAAGAGATCCTTATTCCAGCAGCTGAAATCCACATCCGCAAGAGTAAATTGGATGAGGAAAAGATAGATTAATGAACAATAAAACTCTAATACATCAAGGAACGTAGTAAATATGGCTTACCATTACCGTGTTTCGATATCAGTCCTAGTGATTTGCATGTAGAAAGCAATTAGAGATATCCAAAGAGAGGGGTGAGAGAGATGGACCCTAAGCTACAGGCGAAATCTAATTTAGTCTCTAGGTTATGGTTTATATATGAGCTGAAATTGCAGTCAAACATATTGAGCGCCTTAAATTTGGGATCTGTTTTAGTTAGCCACGTAAGTGAAATTTCATTTGCCACTTTTTTTTTCTGAATATCATGACAGTAATTTATCACAAGTGTCATCTGATGATTAAATAAATTTTGAATTAAACGTGCATTTTCTTTAGATGACATAATTGTGTCATCGGAAGGCCATATGTCAATTGAGTTGGTTTACAGTTAAGCTTTCAGATGACATAATTTTAATATACTGTCACAAAAAACAATCAGATGACATAAAAACAAATGTCTGTTATGTAACTTGTATCATGTGAAAGGGAAAATGGCATAGTGTATGGGTGAAGTCGCATATATTCTTGGAGTTGAGATTTCAAGATATCGTTCGAAGAACATATTGGCTCTGTCTCAAGAGACTTATGTTAACAAAGTCATCGACTGATTCAATATGCATGGTTGTAAGCCTATATATAGCCTGATGACTAAGGACATGTACATCACCTACAGTACCAATATGTGTCCACAAACACAAGAAGAAAAAGAAAGAATGAAAAAAATTCCTTACGTTATTGGCAGTCTAATCTATATTATGTTGTGTACAAGACCTGATAACTATCATGTCATTGGGTTTTTAAGTAGATATCAATCTAATCCAGGATAAGCACATTGGGCAGCTGTTAAAAGGATATTGAGATATCTTAAAGTATCTTCAAACTATTCTTTATGCTATCAAGGCAAAGATTTCAATATAAGAGGATACACAAATGTTGATTAGGCATGAGATTTGGACAAAAGGAAGTCCACATCAGGCTATGTATTCTTGCTTGGGAATGGTTTCATTTCATGGAGTAGCAAAAAATAGACGTGTGTAGCTTTATCCACCATGGAAGTCGAGTACGTATCGTACTCATCGGTAGTATAAGAGGCAGTTTGGTTGAATAGGTTCCTAAACCATTTAAATGTTACTACCTTTAATACTCTGGTTGTAGTTAATAACGATAGTCAATCTGCTATTGCTTTCAATAAGGATCAGAGATACCATATCAAGTCAAAGCATATAGAGATTGAGTACCACTTTTTCATGGACTTAATTGCGCGCAAAGAAGTTAGTATGAAGTATGTCCCCTCATGACATGGTTGTGGATCCTATGAAACCTGTCAAAGGAGATGTTTATACAAAACATGTTAGATCCCAAGGATTGCGTAAGATCTAAACATAATTCTACTTTTCATGTATTTTTGTGAACATGAGTTATTAATAAAGGTCTCGTGAATTTTTACAATACACGAGTGCAGTTATTTTTTTGTTAATGTTCGCTGTTATATGATATAATTCATGTCAGACAGAAAATAAGCTCACTCACACGAGCGTTTACCCTTATTTTGTCACATGGTGGCAAATAGAAGGATGAGGTTGTTTTTGAACAATTCAAGAGCATGTTTAATAACAGAAGCCACCTTACAAAAGATATGAAAGAAGTTTCATCATGATGCAAGATGATGACATACACTACATGTGTATGAAACAGATTAAGTGTAATTTAAAAGGAAAGTTGAGACAACTTAGAGCCTTCTATCTAAATAGTCGGAAGTAGTCATTATTGTTGGGGTTTAGTGTCCTATAGAAAATTGTTGTAGGATATAAACTATTTGTGAATGAATTGTTCATTATCGTTTGTTTTATAAGATATAGTAAATTAAACTATATAAAGGCATTAATCTTTTATCAGAACTAATTAAGTTAAATAAAAGAAATCCCAAGTTTATTTAAGTGATCATAAAGTGTTCATACAAGCATGAAGTGAGACTAAACTTTATAATAAACCAATAAACTTAAAACGACCCCAAGTCAAGTAATGTGTTTATGGGATTAATGTATTGTTGTTGAGACTTGCACGTAACAATGTCTTCTGTTGTGAACAGAGAGCCGATCTCATAAGCTTTAGATATGGAGATATCTAGACAATTACATGGATCCGGTGAAGGGGTTCATTAGGATTGGGGACTCGACTTGAGATAACAGGATGTATGGATTTATCTAGTGTCACCTGTTTCATCTCAAATGATATTAGTAGGTACAAGTAATTCTCAGACTCAAATAAATATTAATTAATGATTCTGGATTATGAAGTGTGATGCTTTGATTCTATGTGAGAACGATCCGCTATAGGGAGGCCCTAAGGTGTGTGAGAGCAGGGTTGGGTATCACATAAAGCAATTGCAAGATAGTTAATGTTAGATTGAGCATTCGTCACTCCTAATAGATAGGAGATATATCCATGGGCCTCTTGTGGAAGAATTAACTGAAACCCTTGCAAGGGTGATAGGGTTAAGAGTAGAAATGGAGATTTCACTTAACCTATCTATTTAGAGTTAATTCTACCTGAATAAGTAAAACAGACGTATCGATATATGTAACTTGACATATTCCATAGTTACAAGATTCGTCTAAGGATGTGATGAAGGATTGAATTATACTAGACTTAATACTGAAAGGTAAAGGTCAGAATCAACATGACTTCTTATCACTATAGGGGAATGAGACGTTTCTGATAAAATAGTCTGCGCACTTATTCCGTTATATGTTTAGGATTAAATTAATCTAGTAGAATTAATTTAAATAAACATATACAGCTAGCTTCGGTAAGAACCTAACAGGTCACACATGAAGTAAGACCGGAAGATGGAATAGTAATTTAATGGAGAGAGACTATAGGAAGCCGAAATTTGTAGTGTATTCATTAGGGTTATAGTTGATTTATTTAGATAAATATAATTAGATTATATTCTGGTTAAATCAATTAAAAAGGATAATGTTAATTAGATAATATAATTTGATTATACATCTATATAATTATCCTAACCTAATTAATTATTCTAATGGGATTAGGATAATATTTATTAAATATATATTATATTTGATATGGATAATATTTGATAAATACATATTATTATCTAATTAGAAAATCTAAGCTAGTTAGGATTCTAATTAACTAAACCTAATTGAATTAGGATTCAATTAATTAAGGACTATAAATAGTGAAGGAAAATAGGCTAACATTTGGCAGCGGGAATATAAAAATTTTAACCTTTTTCCATTAACCAAGATCCGTTAATCGTTATTTCATATAAAGAGGGATAGAAGGAAATACCTTTTGAAGATCTATCTACCGTTCGTAGTGCCCACAACTCTTACTCCGAGTTCCCGAGCACAAGACAAAAACACAATTCAAAATATGATTAGAACTCAACCGTATAAAAGCAACCAAAGTAGATTGCCTCTAATAAATCAACACAAGATCAAGGATAAGAGAAAGAGATTAATAATCAATTGAAACGGGAGGAAGCGGTGGATTATTTCATCCTCAACTGGAGGTGTCGAAATTCTCTCTCTTCGGTTAGCTAGGGTTGGCCGAAATTCTCATGTAAGGGGGGTATATATCCTCTCTTGTATCTAAACCCTAGTTAGATAGAATTAGGTTACTGAATAAGAATTTAATTCGGAATAAAATTCTTATTAGTTATTATCTATAATTATATCTAAATATAAAGATAATAATAATAACTTGACAGGATAATAATAGAAGCAATTTAATCTCATTAAACCTCCTAACTTATTTATCCTTTAATTAATTTAATTCACAATCATAATCTAATTAGAATTGTTAAAATCAAATTAATTATTTATGTATTTTATATACATAAAATCGCCCTCCTATGTACTGGGCCTTAGTGGACTCAGTTGGGCTTCCATCAATTAATTAACATCTGTTTCTCTTTTGGGCTCCAAGTCTTATGTGTGACCCATTAGGTTCTTATTGCTTCTAGCCGTATGCAACCATTAAATTAATTTTCTCAGAATTATATTTAATCTTTGCATAACGGAATAAGTACGCGAAATGTGATTGGCAGATCCGAAACATTCCCCCAGAGCTATAAGAAGACAAGTTGATTCTGTCGTTGACCTTTCCGTATTAGTTACAGTATAATTCGATCCTTTATCAACTACATCCTTGAACAGAATCTTATGACTATGGATAATGTCAAGTCACATATAGCGAGACGTTCGTTTTACTTGTACAGGCCGAGTTAACTCCAATTAGATAGGTTAAGTGAAATCTGCATTTCAAGTCTTAAGCTATCACCTTGCAAGGATTTAGAGTCAAGTCTTCCACAAGCGATCCTTGGACGTATCTCCCATTTATCAGGAGTGACAAATGCTCAATCCAATGTATAACTATCCTGCAATTACTTCCTGTGATACCCAACGCATGCCGTTCACACCCCAGAGTCATCTCTGTTATGGACCGTGTTACAACAGGATCAAAGCATCACATTCCATAATCCAGAATCACTAATTAACATTCCTTTGAGTCTTAGGATTACTTATACCTATTAATACCAATGAGATGAACAGGTGACAAGGATAAATCTACCCATCCTGTTATCTCAAGTCGGGTCCCCAATCCTAATGAACTCCCTTTCATCGGATCCATGTAACTGTCCAGATATCTGCATATCTGAAGCTTGTGAGATCAGCTCTCTGTCTCAACAGAAGACATTGTTACATGCAAGTCTCAGCAGTGATATGTCAATCCTATTTCTAAACATATTACTTGACTTGGGGTGGTTTTAAGTTTATTAGTTTATTATAAAGTTTCGTCTCACTTCATGCTTGTATGAACACTTTATAATCACTTTAAACAAACTTAGAGATTTCCTTTTATTAGACTTATTTAGTTCTTAAAATAGGTTGCCTTTATATAGTTATGAAACCATATCTTATTAAAACAAATGATATAAAGAACATTTCATTTATATTAAGTTTATATCCTAGAACAATTGTCTATAGGACACTAAACCCCAACATACTCCCACTTGGACTAAAGCCAATTGTTTCTACAACTTATCCCAGTAGAACTTAGATGACGATCATGTACTTTCTGGGCTAAGGGCTTTGTCAACGGATCTGCAACGTTGTCCTCAGTAGGTACTCTTTCTATTCTCACATCTCCTCTTGCAACAATGTCTCTTACAAGGTGGTATCGCTTTAGGTAATGCTTGGATGCATTATGAGACCGTGGTTCCTTTGCTTGTGCAATGGCTCCATTGTTATCACAGTACAGAGTAATGGGATTTACAATGTCAGGCACCACACCAAGTTCTGTAATGAACTTCTTAATCCAAACCGCTTCCTTTGCTGCTTCCGCAACAGCGATGTACTCTGACTCGGTCGTAGAAAAAGCTACACTTCCCTTCTTAGAACTCTTCCAACTGACCGCGCCCCCATTCAAGATAAACAGGTATCCTGATTGGGATCTAAAATCGTTCTCATCTGTGAGATGACTGGCATCTGAAAATCCTTCTATTTTCAGATCCCCTTCTCCGTACATTAGGAACATGTCTTTAGTCCTTCTCAAGTACTTAAGAATGTTCTTGACGGCATTCCAATGCTCGACTCCCGGATTACCTTGATAACGACTCGTTATGCTTAACGCTACGTCAGGTCTAGTGCAAAGCATAGCATACATAATCGAACCGATTGCGCTGGCGTACATGATTACAGCCACGCGTTTCTTATCATCTTCGGTTTTAGGACATTGATGATTGCTTAACTTTACTCCATGTACCATGGGTAAGTTACATCGTTTCGATTCAAGCATGCTAAACCGCTTTAGCACCTTTTCAATGTATGTAGCCTGTGAAAGACCAAACAGTCTTCTTGATATATCTCTGTAGATCTTTATACCAAGTATATAAGCTGCTTTACCAAGGTATTTCATGGAGAAGTTACCTGATAACCATACTTTCATCGACTGTAGTAGAGCTATATCATTTCCCATTAGTAATATATCGTCCACATATAATATGAGAAATGCAATTGAGCTCCCACTTGCTTTCTTGTAAATGCAAGCTTCTTCGCAATTTTGTTCGAAACCAAACTGTTTTATGGTTTCGTCAAAACGCTTGTTCCAGCTTCTCAATGATTGCTTGAGTCCATAAATGGATCTCTGTAGTTTGCAAACCTTGTTTGCATCCTTTGACGTGAAACCTTCAGGCTGCATCATATATACATCCTCAAGCAGGTTTCCGTTTAGGAAAGCTGTTTTCACATCCATTTGTCAA
This sequence comes from Euphorbia lathyris, assembly GCF_963576675.1. Taxonomy (NCBI): domain Eukaryota; kingdom Viridiplantae; phylum Streptophyta; class Magnoliopsida; order Malpighiales; family Euphorbiaceae; genus Euphorbia; species Euphorbia lathyris. The sequence continues at coordinate 73,681,615 of NC_088911.1, read as the reverse complement.
ATCTCGTAATCGTAGTGAGCGGCAATAGCGAGCATTATTCTGATTGATTTGGACATAGCCACATGAGAGAAAGTTTCGTCATAATCAATTCCTTGTTTCTGACGATATCCTTTCGCTACTAACCTAGCTTTGTAGGTACTAACCTTTCCATCCATGTCAGTCTTCTTCTTGAAGATCCACCTGCACCTAATGGGTTTTATCCCTTCGGGTGGATCAACCAAAGTCCACACTTGGTTGGTGTACATTGAATCCATTTCAGAATCCATGGCCTCGAGCCATGCTTTAGAATCTGGACTGGTTAGAGCCTCTTCGTAGTTTTTGGGTTCGTCGTCTAACACGGGAACCTCATCATCATCTCCCACTAGAAAACCATATCTAACTGGGAGTTCACGAACTCTTTGTGATCTATGAGTAGGTGGCACTTGAGTCTCATCCAATGGGACTGCTTCAGGTTCCTCAACCGCCTCTGTTGTTTCAGTCGGTGTTTCTTCTTCTTGAACTTCATCAATTTCAATCATGCTTCCCTTTTCTGTTTCTTCGAGAAACTCTTTCTCTAAGAAGGTTGTGTGCTTGGATACTATTACTTTCTGATCATCTGAATGATAGAAGTAATACCCCATAGTTTCCTTAGGGTATCCAATGAAGAAACATTTATCAGAATTAGAATCTAGTTTGTCTGACGCTACGCGTTTGACAAATGCTGAACAACCCCATACTCTCATGAAAATGTGGGTTTCCTACCAACAAACAATTCATATGGTGTGGAACTAGCGGATTTAGTTGGTACTCGATTTAGGGTGAAGAGGGTAGTTTCTAAGGCATAGCCCCAGAATGTCTTTGGAAATAATGCTATGCTCATCATAGATCGTACCATATCTAGTAAGGTACAGTTCCTCCTCTCGGATACACCATTGTGTTGTGGTGTATAAGGAGGTGTCCATTGTGAGCATATCCCACATTCAGTTAGATAATTCAGGAAATCATCTGAAAGATATTCACCACCTCGATCGGATCGAAGTATTTTTATTTTCTTTCCTAATTGATTTTCTACTTCATTCTCGAAGCATTTGAATTTCTCAAAAGCTTCGGACTTGTGCTTCATCAAGTAAACATAACCATATCTGGTATGGTCGTCCATGAAGCTTATGAAGTATCTGAATCCTCCTCTTGCTTGGACTGACATAGGACCGCATACATCTGAATGTATTAATCCTAGAGTGTCTGATACACGCTCACCTTTATTGTTAAAGGGTGTCTTTGTCATTTTACCTTTTAAACAGGCTTCACATGTTTCCAATGATTCAGAATCAATTGAATCTATAAGCCCATCTTGATGTAGCTTAAGCATGCGTCTTTTGTTTATATGGCCTAAACGACAATGCCACAAGTAAGTCGAATTATCTAGCTTATGTTTTTTGGTATCAATCGCGAATACAGAAATTTTGTCATCTAGCACATAAATCCCATTTTGTGATATTCCTGAAAAATAGAAAATCCCATCTCTATAAAACTCGCAATGTTTGTTCTTTATTGAAATATGAAACCGTCATCAACAAGACAGCTAATAGAAATAATGTTTCTAGACATTTCTGGAACATACAAACAGTTCCTTAATTCTATTACAAGCCCAGAGGGCAAACTCAAAGCATAATCTCTAACAGCGAGGGCGGCAACTCTTGCTCCATTTCCTACTCGCAAGTTTACGCTTCCCTTCTTCAATTCCTTAGTCCGATTTAGTTCCTGCATATTCGTACAAATATGAGATCCATATCTGGTATCAAGTACCCAAGATTCAGACTGTGAAATTGTATTTATTTCAATATAAAACATACCAGATGTTGAAGCACCGTCTTTTCCCTTATTGAGGGATGCTAGGTACTCCTTGCAATTCCTTCTCCAATGCCCGTCTTTACCACAGAAGTGGCACTCTCCTTTGGGCTTCTTCACTTCCTTTCCCTTAGCTCTAGTGGGCATGGCCCTCTTGCCTTTCTTGGAATGTTTAGGATTGGGAAAATTCCTTTTCCTCTTCTTTGATCCCTCTATGACAAGAGCCGGTATTGCCTTGTCTTTCTTCATATTAGGCTCAACTATCTTGAGCATGTTTGCAAGCTCTTCAAGAGAGGTTTGCAAGTCATTCATCTGGTAGTTCATGATGAACTGTGAATAACTCTCTGGGAGGGATTGAAGAATTAAGTCCACACTTAGTTCGTTATCCATCGCGAATCCAATATTAGAAAGCTTGGTAATATAGCCAATCATCTTGACACAATGTGTCATCACAGGTGTACCCTCTTGCATCCTGCAATGATATAACCATTTTGATATCTCGTAGCGTTTGCACCTAGTCTGTTTCCCAAACAACTCCTTCAGGTGCATGATGATGGAATATGCATCCATTTCCTCATGTTGCCTTTGCAATTCCGGTGTCATCGATGCAAGTATGATGCATCCCGCATGATCGTCATCAGCCTTGTGCTTTTGGTAAGCATCGATCTCTTCGATGGGAGCATCATCAGCCAGGTTAGGGGGTATCGGTGTATCAAGTACATACCCTACCTTATCGAACTTCAAAACGATTTTGAGGTTGCGATACCAGTCGGTGAAGTTTGAACCGTTCAACTTGTTATCGGTAAGTATATTTTGCAGATTGGTTTTAGTCATGATTTTAGGAGTGTTTTAATTAATCCTGAGAGTGAGAAAGAGTAAACGTATGCTATTCATTTGCTTTAAAGTACATCAATCTAAAATTATAGGTCTTTTAATTTATTTTAAATTGCTCCCACTATTTTTCCAAATTAATAGCCCTCCATATTAATTCGAAAAAATTCAAAAATCCTTTAGTGAGCTAGGATCCTAACTCCTGAGATTTCACCTTGAGTTTACTCAACAAGCTAGTCTCATTTGTTAGGTAGATTCATGCAATCAATCACATCAATAATATGACTCCTAGGTTATTGGGTTACTAACCACATTAGTAACTAATATGTTATTCATATTAATCCCAACCATATTGCCCATTAGTTTACGATAACATGAGTTTACCCATCCAATTATCATAATCTAATTTAAGTATTACCCCATATTCATGAAAAACGATTTTTCGATAATTCAGGTGTTACCATAAGACCCCGAGCTTGAGTTTACTCAACAACCCAAAGGCCCCCAGTACTGCCGGCTGAATTATAATATTAGGGAGGGGCAACCGATTTTAATAACTTGCTTATTTACTTAACTTTTAATTAGTGAGAGATTTTTATTTTAAGTCTTATAATCTAACCTAGTCTTGATTTGCTTTAGCATACATCAGACACATACATTGGTGTTATGGACATATTATCTAAATTATTCTGTTGAGCCAGAAACGGAATAAAAGGCCAAACCTAGGGAAATACTAACTATTACATATTTCTCTTTAGGTCCCCCGTCTTCTCCATGGCGCCTTGAAATTACATATTAATTTCTATACTACTAAAGAAAACTTCAATTATCTTGAAGGGAATTAGATGAGAGGAGAAATTACAATAGATAGTAGATAGGTAGGACACGCAGGCCCTATTTCAAAAATACCAAAAGACTAAATAGAGGGCCCAAATATGTCCATAACTCCAAACATACATAGACTCAATTAAATAAATTTAATTGGTTGATTACATAAAATATTTATGTAATATTTAGGTTAATCGAATTAACTTATCAAATTAACTTTCATCCAATTTTAATTCTATCAGTTTCGTATCTTATATATTTAATCTAATTAAATGTAGCAATTACATATTAGATTAATACAACTATACAAAACCCTATATATGCATATCCCGGTTATTTTGATTTTAATTCATTTAATACTTTTGATTTACAAATAGGTAAAACAAACTTTTAAATAAATTCTTTTATCCGATAATCAAAAACAGAAAACTATTAATTTCTGAAACATATATGTATATAAATATATTTAAAAACTATTTTAAAACGATTTTAAAATATGTAGGTTTTGGGCCGGGCCCGAACACGTGGCTGCTGTCGTTTGGCAGCAGCCATTGCATCTGGTCCGCCGCTGCCGCAGGACAGCAGTCGGGTTGCGCCGTGAGGCGCAACCCGAGCTGCTATCCAAATTAAATAATATATATATATATATATATATATATATATATATATATATATATACATATATCAGTTTTAAAACGGTTTTAAAACGATTTTCAGAAAATAAGAAAAAACCTATTAGAGATTTTCTATTTTATCTTTAGAAAAAAAAACTAACTTTTATCAATCTAACTATAAAACTAATAGATTTTGTTATAATGATTATCAACCAAAATAATTAGGAACATATGCATAATCTATTTTAATTAACAATTAATTAAAACTTATTTATCTTTAGAATTAATTAATCAAAACAGTTTCGTTAATTAACCTAACTATAAATATTCATTCAATCTGATTGAAAAACTTCTTAATTTTCATATATGAAATAACGGATTTAACGTAGGCTCTGATACCACTAAAGGAAAATAGGCTAACGTTTGGCAACGGAAATATAAAAATTTTAACCTTTTTCCATTAACCAACATCCGTTAATCGTTATTTCATATAAAGAGGGATAGAAAGAAATACCTTTTGAAGATCTATCTGCCGTTGCAATCGTAGTGCCCACAACTCTTACTACGAGTTCCCGAGCACAAGACAAAAACACAATTCAAAATATGATTAGAACTCAACCGTATAAAAGCAACCAAAGTAGATTGCCTCTAATAAATCAACACAAGATCAAGGATAAGAGAAAGAGATTAATAATCAATTGAAACGGGAGGAAGCGGTGGATTATTTCATCCTCAACTGGGGGTGTCGAAATTCTCTCTCTTCGGTTAGCTAGGGTTGGCCGAAATTCTCATGTAAGGGGGCTATATATCCTCTCTTGTATCTAAACCCTAGTTAGATAGAATTAGGTAACTGAATAAGAATTTAATTCGGAATAAATTTTTTATTAGTTATTATCTATAATTATATCTAAATATAAAGACAATAATAATAACTTGACAGGATAATAATATAAGCAATTTAATCTCATTAAACCTCCTAACTTATTTATCCTTTAATTAATTTAATTCACAATCATAATCTAATTAGAATTTTTAAAAATCAAATTAATTATTTATGTATTTTATATACATAAAATCGCCCCCCTATGTACTGGGCCTTAGTGAACTCAGTTGGGCTTCCATCAATTAATTAACATCTGTTTCTCTTTTGGGCTCCAAGTCTTATGTGTGACCCATTAGGTTCTTATTGCTTCTAGCCGTATGCAACCATTAAATTAATTTTCTCAGAATTATATTTAATCTTTGCATAACGGAATGAGTACGCGAAATGTGATTGGCAGATCCAAAACATTCCCCCAGAGCTATAAGAAGACATGTTGATTCTGTCGTTGACCTTTCCGTATTAGTTACAGTATAATTCGATCCTTTATCAACTACATCCTTGAACAGAATCTTATGACTATGGATAATGTCAAGTCACATATAGCGAGATGTTCGTTTTACTTGTACAGGCCAAGTTAACTCCAATTAGATAGGTTAAGTGAAATCTGCATTTCAAGTCTTAAGCTATCACCTTGCAAGGATTTAGAGTCAAGTCTTCCAGAAGCAATCCTTGGACGTATCTCCCATTTATCAGGAGTGACAAATGCTCAATCCTATGTATAACTATCTTGCAATTACTTCATGTGATATCCAACGCATGCCGTTCACATCCCAGAGTCATCTCTGTTATGGATCGTGTTACAACAGGATCAAAGCATCACATTCCTTAATCCAGAATCACTAATTAACATTCCTTTGAGTCATAGGATTACTTATACCTATTAATACCAATGAGATGTACAGGTGACAAGGATAAATCTACCCATCCTGTTATCTCAAGTCAAGTCCCCAATCCTAATGAACTCCCTTTCATTGAATCCATGTAACTGTCCAGATATCTGCATATCTGAAGCTTGTGAGATCATCTCCCTGTCTCGACAGAAGACATTGTTACATGCAAGTCTCAACAGTGATATGTCAATCCTATTTCTAAACATATTACTTGACTTGGGGTGGTTTTAAGTTTATTAGTTTATTATAAAGTTTCGTCTCACTTCATGCTTGTATGAACACTTTATAATCACTTTAAACAAACTTAGGGATTTCCTTTTATTAGACTTATTTAGTTCTTAAAAGAGGTTGCCTTTATATAGTTATGAAACCATATCTTATTAAAACAAATGATATAAAGAACATTTCATTTATATTAAGTTTATATCCTAGAACAATTGTCTATAGGACACTAAACCCCAACAAATAGACCCCATTGCCTTAGAAATTCGGCCAACGCATATTAGAAATATAAGATTTCTCCCGTCTCTTACTCGATTAAATTATTTACTCCGTTCATCTGTTTCTTATATTCGTGTGGATACCATTAGAGGCAATCTACACTTGGTTGCTATTTGGTTGATTGCTAACTTTTCGTTTTGATTTCTTGTTTATGTTCGTGACTGTGTTCGTGATTGAAGTGACATCCATGTGGGCACTTTGTTAGCAATAGTAGATAGTTCATCAACCAAACGGTATTTTGTCCAATTCCTCTTTATATGAAATAACGATTAACGGATCTTGGGAAAAGGAAGTAGACAAAATAGATAAAGATTTTATATTTCCGTTGCGCCTAGGCTTGTATAATTTCCTTCAACTATAAGTAGTGAACTAAAGTTAGATTTTTTGACACATCTGAACCTATGTTTCCTTATGGTGTTAAAATGAGAGACATCCTTCTCTTTTGAAGAAAGAAAAGAACACTATAACACATGTTTCATACCATGTGTGCTTTAACAACAACCGTTGAATCCCAATTTTGATGAAGTTCTTGATTATGCCAAAAATAATGATTTAAGGAATCAGATCCCCAAGGTATTAAAATTCGGAATTGAATTAATGTGTTTTTATTGCTAACAAGTTTGTTTAAGTGTTTGAAATATGTTTGAAGCAATACACATAAGTAAAAATGCCTTAATAAAATTAAAGGCCCAAGTCGAAACATCCTAGGAGCAGGAGCCCACGTGAAAGTCAACAGAAGACTTTCCATTTCTGGTAAAATTTTAGAAGACAGAAGACTGCCAAACAACCCATCTCTCTCGATAATCACGAATCAGAAAATGTGAAGTCTGTACGTTTGCAAGTTCGGGATTCAGAAGCTGATCATTGGACATGACTCTCAACAGTCAAATGGCCTTTGAATTGTGGAACGACTATTTGCTTAAATGGTAAAACAGACGCATCAAGTTAGAAGCTCCAGAGAAGAACAAAAGTTGTTTCTTCATAATGAGCACCTTTTGATTCAAATGTGAAGTTTGAATGCTTCATCTATTAAAGCCAAGCTCAAGCTTCATTTTCACACTAATCATTCAAGTGAAAATGAGATACATTGCAAAAGTGAAAAAAGCACCTATACATAATCATTTTCATATTTGTGTAATCATATATAGAGAGAGTTTAGTTCATCTAAGTTTCCTATCAGAATCCTTTCTATTGTAAATTCAGAAGCTCTGTTATTGCTTCGGTTACAGGTAAGTAACAAGAGAGTGATAGTTGAGTGTTGGAGTAAAGGACAATACTTTACTCAAGCTTAAACTATTTGTGTAAAAGGTTTGTTCTGTACTTGTGAAAGAGCTCTTTAGTGGATTAAAGCTCAAAAGAATGAATTATGAGGACTGGACGTAGGCATAAGGCCGAACCAGTATAAATCCATCGAGTACTTCTTTCCACCCTATTGTCTTTTATTTCTTCTGAACATTGCATGATCTGAATAGTTTATCTCACATATATATAACTCTGATCATCCTGTGCTTAACGCGTAAATCATTTATCCGAGAGATCTTCAAAAGCTCATGTGAAAGAGCTATCCTCTGAGTGCAAGTGTCAGAAGCAGAATCAACCTCAGTAAACTGAAGTTGCCTCTGATTCCGAGAGTTGCATCTGTGCTGCTATTGAATTAAAGGAGAAAAAATTCTAAAGGTTTAAATTGTCGATTAGTTCTATTCACCCCCTTTAGAACTAATCTAACCTTATTAGGGACCAACAACCACAAGATGGAAAAAATCCGATCTCGCATTTTTCTAGTGTGAGACTTACATCGTGAAATCACAATTTCTCGAAATTTATTATCATTAAGACCCTTAATTTATTCTATAAGTATATCTAATGTGGCTACCTTGGAAGGGTTACCTTTAGGTTGATGTGATAATTCCAACCAACAAGAACCCAACTCGATAAGCGAGTTAGAATGTGATGGAAGGAATAATGTAGTAGGGAAAATATCCATATAGTTCACATCTTGAGAGTTCTTGTATTTCATTGTCAGGACACTTATGCATATATGCATATTTATGAAAAACAGACAAACTATAAAGATCAATGTTATTACGGTGGATGTGATGTGGAATCTAGGATAAAACACACACCAGTGACGATCCATGTTCAAATGTAAAGACTATATCTCCAACGAATGTATAGTTCCAAATTTGATACATGCACATCGAGCAGCTATATGTTCTAACGAGTATATAGCACTAGAGCTCTCCATAGTATGCCATTCACATGAACTATTTGCAATAGTATTGATGAGACTGAGACGAGGATTGAGATATGTTCCATTATTTGTGAGTGGGAGATATTAGGAATATTCGGGTTACAGGCCAAATATTTATCCACCCATAAGTAAAATGGGCCAAGCCCATCTAAAAGGATAGAGGATTAAGGTTAGAGTTTTATAACCTAACTAGAGGCTATAAATAGATAGCCTCCTAATCATAATCACACTCCACAATATTCTCTATGCCTCCCTCTGTACTCCTGCGACATCCCCTCTGTCTCATAAGTCAACATTTAGTTCGTGGATCATTCGTTATCACTTCTTGGCTAACGTCATCGTAGGTGATACGATATCGTTGTTGATCCTATTCTTACACTATTTATCTTCTCAACTGGTTCTGCTCTATAATAGGTAAGCCTTAAACCCGTGTTTGTATTATGATTATTTGTCAGGATAATCTCTTCATTTTCCATTATTTGTAATCAAGAATTTTATAAATCAATAAAAAGAAAAAAATTAAAAAATCTCTTTACGTTCATTTTCATTTCCTTAAAAACTTTGCTAAGTTAGTTAAGTTTTTTATAAGTAAAACTAGGAATCTAAGAATGATCTTTTTATTTATAATCTTTGAATCCATTGCTCTATCATTTCATTTCTAGAACTCAAGTTTAGACATATTATTTTATATATTATCCAATAACATTTAAATTAGTTGTGAATTTTAATTTCTACATCCAAATCCACACATGTTCAAGATTGAAATTAGTTTTAGTATATTATTAAAATGTTGATTTTTTTTTTTATAATAATGCATATATATTTCATTAGATAAATATGAGTACAATATGAAAATAGTAAGGATTAAAACCTTACTCATATATAGGCCAAAGCCTAATATAAAATCTACAAAGGGAATAGAAAGACTACAAAAAGCAAAAGATGCCACAAAGGAAATAGAAAGACTACAAAGAGCAAAAAATACCATAAAAGGTACGGTTAAAATAAAAGGACAACAAATCTCATACTTCTCTCGAATCCAAATGCACCTGAAAGCAGCCGCAAACCAATCATCATCTAGTTTCTTCCGACTATTCGGATATGAATCCTTTCTATTGGTGCAACCCCGTAAATCCATAGATCTACGTATACGATAATACGCTTCCGCTTTTGGTAAAGTCGAAAAAAGTGTAAATGGAAGAGATATAGCTCATAGATGCAAATCAAACGGAAAAAATCTAAAGAAAAGTATGAACTTCAACAGAAAAAAGGAAAAAAAAAAAACTAAAAAAAAGTAGGAAGATAGTTTTCTTTTTCAATAAAAGTGAATAGAAAACAAAATAAGCATCAGTAATGAGGGATGGGACGGCAGTTATTGAGCACAACCCCGGTCGGTTTTTTACTAGGTGGCCGATGTCTTTGATGCTTTGGTTTTCGCAGGAAAGGGTAAGGAGCTTTAGCCCTTAGCGTGTGAGCGACCACTTGGCTACTTACTTAAGCCAAATGCGAACCTAACTGTAAACATTTACTAAGCGTATTTTTTAGTGCGGATGGGTCATGCACGTCGATATGCCCTTGCCATGATGAATCTCTGTCCTGTAGAAGGATGGGAGGAGAAGAAAGAAGGCAATCTTCCTTCTTGGATCTAGTTTCTTTTTTATTGCCAAAAAATTCTATGTTTACTTTTATTTTTATATCAAATTTTGAAACTAAGTTACTTCATGCCATGTGTGAAATTTATCCCCAAAATTGATTAAAGGGTCAAAATTGACGAGCATAAAATTACACAATCAGAAGCATTTAGCTTGTCCAATTTCACTACAGACGTCAAACACTCGAGTCTCTTTAAGATTTGGTATCAAGGCGCCGTTTCCTCGCAGAATTCGCACTAAAAAGAAAAAGAAAAACAGAAGGTAGAGCGAGATTCTATATATGAGTGAATGGCGGAGCCTACTGCGAAAGGCATTAGCTAATTCATCCATTGTAGCCAATTTCTTTTGCCTTCTTCACATCACCAACACTTACTTATGGAGTCCCCTCCTGGTACTGTTTTTTTTGTTTTCTTTTATTTTATTCAAGTCCATTTCCCCTTCTTATCTCTGATTCGTCTCTGAATGTTGTTGTTTTCAGGTTTATGGTGAGAGCATGCTTCCAACGCTTAATCTGTCTGGTGATGTCTTAGTAGTGGAACACTTCTCTCACCGTTTGGAGAGAGTTAGACCTGGAGATGTGGTGCTTGTTCGCTCCCCTTCTGATCCTACCAGAATGATCACCAAACGCATTGTAGCCATGGCCGGCGACACCATCACTTTCTTGCCACATCCAGCTGCTACTGAGAGGTCTCGTACCATCCAGGTATGATCAGGGTTTTAACTTTCAATTTATTTGAGATCATGATTCATTTTATCTATTTGCTTATGAATAAAAGAAATCCGCTACTATTTTGAAGCAACTTTTCGAAAAATTTCTTTCCATATTTAGGAAGCAACTTTGAATTCTTAAAGCATGTAGTTTTAACTGGAATTGGTAAGAGATATCAGGCATTTGCATTTCATACATTCATTATTGATCAACTTACATATGCTTTTTCCTACTAGTCTTTCCAGGTATGCTCACGTTTTGCTTTTGGTGTGCGTAAATAGTAATTTATAGTGAGAGGAAACTTCATGTTCTGAGGATATATAATGCTATATTAGTTTTATCGGGTGGTGATGTATATCATGGACTAGCCAAAGTCTTAGACTAAGGTTTGCTGTGATTCTGTTTTCTCTTTTTCTGTTTTCTGCATCACTTCCTGGAATTTGTTGCCACTGCTTGTTATGTTTAGTGGAGATGTGATTGACAGAATTCCAAGTGTCTTAAGCCAAGGGAATTCTTAATTTAGAGAAGTTATATGAGTTTTTTTAACAGAAAAATTATATGAATTTCTTAATTTGAGATCATAATTCGTTTTATCTATTTGTTTATGCATTAAAGAAATCGGCTACTATTTTGAAGCAACTTTTCAAAAAATTTTCTTCCGATATTAGAAGAGATCTGTTTGACCCTGCTAATTTTAATGTCAGTATTTGACAGATGGAGATGCAAATTCGGCAGCATTCCAGTACCTACAGGATTTCTCTCTGATCTCCTTAGGATAATAGCAGTTTCATTTATTGTTTTTCTTAGTTTAGAGAAATTATTTGCATCTCTAGCTTAACAGAAGGTTGCCTCGACATAGGTTTAATACCGATGGTGCTCCCCACTTGCTAATTTTGAACAGACTAGACTAACCATCTCTGTTATGTTAGAACCATGTCCTGCTGCAGTATTATGAAAGAAAACCTTTCATAATGTCAACTTCTTCATTTGACATGTCTAGCAAGGCTCAGCCCAACTTCTTTATTGTTTCACTATTTTAATAGTATCAGGTGCTTATAACCTGTGAAGTACTGCATTAGAAGAAATCTGTTTGACCCTGTGTCAAATACAACAGAAGAAAGAAGTATTATTTATGTTATCGTTATTTTTAGCTGTTATTTATTATTAAGTTTTATGCCTTATTTGTCCGTTTTGTTAGATATTTGCTTTTCTTGTACAATAGCATGTTTTGGACTATTGTGGAAGTTGTTAGGTCACCTGTGGTGTAACAACGGTATTTCCTTATCGGTCTCTGACCTTAGTTGTACTCAGCTGCTATATAAGGTCATACCTATATAATAGAAAGTAACAATTGAGAATATTCAGAATTTCCTAATCTATTCTATTTTTTTCTATTCTCTTTCTCTAATCTTCTATTTCTAATCCTAATTCTCCTAATTTTGTACTAAAGTCAGTACTACCCCTGACATTGGTATCAGACAGTCCTTCCTCCGGCCATTCCTCTCTAGTATGAGTACCTCTTTACGAATTACATGCGCAGCCAAAAAGATTCAGTTAGCCATGGATGCCCTGACACAACAAATCAAAACTCTCACCACCCAGTTCCATGATTGATCTGAGGCCACTGCAGAGCAATTGGAACAAATACAAGCAGAACAACACAAAAAGTTAGAAGCTCTTTTGAGGGAGCAGAATCAACTACGCAAAGATCAGATGGATTTTCATCGGTCCTTGGAGGACAAAATCCACATTCCGATTACCACCTTAGCCAAATTAGTCTAGACCAATCTTGAAAATCCTGTTTTCTCTTCTATATCTATACCTTCTAACAATTATTATAGGAAAGGAATATTAGGAAGTAACCCTGGATCAACCTCAGGAGATACTTCTCATCATGAAAAACCTCCCTATTTCAATGAACTTCTTCCAAAATGTGCCCTCTTTTGAAGGAACAAATGTAGATCTGTAGATTAGCAAGTGCACTAAATATTTCCAAATATTTGAGGTGGCAGAAGAGAGGAAGGTGGTATAAGTTGGGCTATACCTGTAAGGAAGGGTTGAGAAGTGGTATCAAAATCGGATCCCCACCAATCCTAAGGCCACTGAGTTCGTGGTAGAAGTTGAAAAACAATTCCAGGAGATAGAAATAGACGATGTTGTGCAACAACTTTTCCAACTCAAGAGACGAGAAATTTGAAGCTATCAAGCTCAAAATTGAAAGGGGTGTATATTTTTAGTTTTAATGTTGGATTAAGGTCGAAAATTAGATCAGCCGTAAGACCATTTGAACCCACTACCCTATACTCAGCTATCAAACAAGCCAAGTACGAGGAAACCATCTCAAGGATGTCATTGATGCAGTGAAACCAAAACCACTAAACACAGCAACTACCACACACATCATATCCTAACCAAACTTCAAATACAAAAACTGAGAATCAAACCCTACCACCCTTAACAACTTTAAAAAAGTTCTAGGGGCTTGTTGGAAGTGTGGGGATAAGTACTACTCTGGCCACCAATGCACCAACAAGAAGCTGAATGTTTTAAGTGGAGAGGAAGAGGTAGAAGAACAGAGAAATGGTGAAGTAGAAACAGTTGAAAGGGAACTTAAGATTGTAGAGGCTAACAATGATGATCAACAAATCACCCTGGCAATTAATGCCTTAGATGGTGGGATGGCAAGTGGTAGCCTCAAGCAAGGCACCCTGCACAAGAAGGACATCATGATCTTACTCGATAATAAGAGTACCTGTTGGGTATACATCCCAAGTCCCACATCGGAAAGATACAAGGGAGTTACATAGTTTATAAAGAAGTTCATCAACTGCATTAGTATGAGGCCTTTTGGGAAGGAGCCCAAAAACAAATCCGTGCGGGCTTGGCCCAAAGCGGATAATATCATACTAATGGTGGGGCTGTTGGTGAACTCGTGGGCCCTACAAGTGGTATCATAGCTGATGGTTCGGCTAGGAGAACATGCATACAATGCTCGGAGTCATGGTGCATGAGATCTAAGGAGATGTGGGAGGCTCTCAGTGTGTGACCTCGTGATGGGAAATCTGTGCTTGGTGCTTTGTGTCGAAAGTCTTCCTGATATTGTGGTGGTCAGGCGGCGTGTTTTGCGGGTTGGCTGCGGTACAAGATGATTAGACAGATTATCGCTGAAGGGGAGGCTTGTGGTCCTTGGTCTGAGGGGAGGATTGTTGGGTATACATCCCAAGTCCCACATCGGAAAGATACAAGGGAGTTACATAGTTTATAAATAAGTTCACCAACAACATTAGTATGAGGCCTTTTGGGAAGGAGCCCAAAAACAAATCCGTGCGGGCTTGGCCCAAAGCGGACAATATCATACTAATGGTGGAGCTGTTGGTGAACTCGTGGGCCCTACAGTACCATAGCTTTGTAGATCAAAAGTTAGCCCAAGAATTGAAGTTGCCCCTCCTCAAAGTGAAACCTGCGGTTGTTAGCTGATGGCAGACAATTGACTATGAACTATAAATGTCAAAATTGCAATTGGACCATGCATCACAACAAGTTTGCTTTTCCTTTAAGAGTACTAGAGCTAGGCGATTATGATATGATCTTGACGGCTGATTGGATGAGGAGACATACACCGGTAACATTTGATTTTGATAACAATAGGTTACTGGTACAGGGTAAGAAAGAGATTGAGTTAAAAGGGATAAAGGACGACATATCCTTGAAATCATTGTCTCATAAATCCATAAATAGGATGATCACGAAAGGGTGGAAAGGAATTTCTTCAATCTTGTTTCTAATATTCGTTGCTAAACAACCACCTGACCCGAACCCAATTCCAACAGACTGCCTCCCTAAAACTCCACTTACCTACGTACCTTTACTCACCCAATACAACCACTTATTTCAATCATCTACATCTTTACTTCCTAAGAGGGCTCATGATCACCAAATTCCTCTGAAAACATCCACTGAACCAGCGAATATGAGACCTTATAGGTATTCCTATCACCAAAAGAATGAAATTGAAAAACTAGTTGCAGAAATGCTTCAGGATGGTGTTATACAACCCAGTCATAGCCCATATGCCTCCCCTGTGTTACTAGTCAAGAAGAAAGAGGGCACTTGGAGGTTTTGTGTGGACTACATGGAGCTAAACAAAGGAATTGTGAAGGATAAATTTCCTATTCCGATCATATAGGAACTCATTGATGAACTTAGGGGTGCTAAAGTATTTACTAAACTTGATCTGAGGTCTATATACCATCAAATCAGGATGGGACTTGAAGATGTGCATAAAACAACATTTAGAACTGATACATGGCACTATGAGTTTCCAGTGATGCCTTTTGGCCTCACAAATGCACCAACAACATTCTAATCCCTAATGAACACAGTTTTTCAACCTTACTTTAGGAAATTTCTGTTCGTATTTTTTTTATGATATTTTAGTTTATAGCAATTCAAAAGAAGAGTATTACAGTTGGTTTTTCAACTCTTTGCTAAGGGGTCCAAGTGTAAAATTGTCGTTCCCTTTGTATTTTATCTAGAACGCATAATTTCCTATGAAGGTGTTGCCACTGATCCAACTAAAGTTGTTGCAATGACTAATTGGCCTTTACCTACAACTCTTAAAGGGCTCGGAGGGTTTCTTGGTTTGACATGATATTACAAGCGGTTCATAAAGGGATATGGAAGCGTTAGTAAGCCCCTAACCGACCTACTCAAGAATGATAGGTTTATCTGGTCTCCAGCTGCTGCAACAACCTTCCAGGAACTTAAAGCACCGATGATCGAGGCCATGCGTTAGCTCTACCAGATTTCAAGCAACCCTTTATGCTGGAGTATGATGCTAGTGGATCGTGCATAACTGCCTTGTTAATGCAACAAGGTAACCCTTTCTGCTACCTATCTTAGCCCTAGAAATCAAAATCTATCTCTTTATGAAAGAGAATTGCTAGCAATCTTGCAAGCATGTACAACATGGCGACATTACCTAGAAAATTCCTCATTTGTTATTAAAACTGACCATGAAAGCATTAAGCAATTGTTAGAACAAAAGCTACATGCCTATCTGCAACACAAAGGCATATCAAAGCTCTTAGGATTGGAGTATACTATTCAATACAAGAAAGGATAAGAAAAGGTTGCAGATGCCTTATCTAGGTAATACACAAGCATCATTCTAGCCTATCACTAGTCAATCCAACTTGGTTCGAAGAGGTTGACTTATCCTATGAAGGTGATCCCATTACCTCCAACCTACTTCAACAACTCATTATACAACCTTCAGTGACCCTAGATACATATTGCAGCAAGGCATTATTAGATTCAAACAAAGAATCTATGTTGGCAGCAATGCTGATCTAAGGACAAGAGTACTCATTGCTTTTCACAACTCTTCTATTGGTGGTCATTTAGGGATTAAAGGTACTCCCATAAGACTACACCAACATTTCAACTGGCCAAAGATGCAGGCAGATGTCACCAGATGGGTGTCTACCTATGATACTTGCTCGAGGTGCAAGGTAGATCACTTAGCCTATCCAGGGTTACTACAGCCTTTGCCCATTCCTCAAGAAGCATGGAAGGATGTGGCAATGGACTTCATTGAGAAATTGCCAAAATAAAAAAGGTTTGTCACCATCCTTGTAGTAGTGGACAGATTCACTAAATTTGGTCACTTCATTCCTCTCTCTCTCACCCCTTTAATGCTGCTATAGTTGCTTAAGCATTCTTAGGCCATGTCTTTAAATTGAATGGCATGCCTAGTACCATTACTTCAGACAGGGACAAGATTTTTATTGGAACATTTTGGAGAGAGATCATGAGACTTTTGGGCACTAAGCTGCAGCTCAAACAGATGGTCAGACAGAGAGGCTTAACCAATGCCTAGAGAATTATCTCAGGAGCATGTGATTTATCAATCCTAAAATGTGGCCTGACTGGATAAGTTTGGCATGGTTATCATACCTCAACCAAAATGAATCCGCTCTCAATACAAGAACTCCACTGCTATCAAGGCAAACAACAGTGGCAATGCGCACCTCGCTTAAGCTAAATACTAAATACTATGGGCCATTCCTTATTCTAGAAAGGATTGGCAAGGTAGGAAACAAATTGCAGCTGCCACCTGAGTGCAAAACTCGCCCTGTGTGATTACTACACTTCCTCCAATAGTAGATGCAGCGTGGATCATTCTTCCTAAGAAGGTTCTTAACACAAGAACTGCCTACATTAATGATATAAAACAACTTCTTATACTTTGGACTGGGTTCTCAGCAATAGATGCCACTTGGGAAGGTGAAACTACAATTAGCAAGCAATTTCTAGAATTCTATCATTTTTGGGGACAAAAATGTGCTAAAGGAGAGGGTATTGTCACATACAGCTGAAGGAAGGAATAAGTATTAGTTATGGTTTCGTTATTATTAGCTGTTATTTATTATTAAGTTTTATTCCTTATTTGTTTGTTTTGTTAGATATTTGTACAATATCACTTGGTGGCCTTTACAGCCGGTCCCAAGCTCGGACAAAGGAGGAGGGTTGCGGTAGGTTCGTGGCGGCCAGCGTAAAACTTAGCCACATCTTATGACATGAACCACAATATAAATATCGTGGGGGCGTTCCCTACTAAGCGACGCGCTGCACTTCCTAGACCCGAGTGTAATGTTAAATGTGCAAGGGTTGCTAGGTCGTCGTCCCGAAGCGGCGCGCCACCCCAGGACCCGGGGGTCGTGTCAAATATGCAAGGGTTGCGGGTAAATAAGCTAGTCCACGGTAATGGTAGGGGTAGAGGTAGGGGTAAGGGTAGTAGGTTACGCTTTGGGACATGGAACATAGGTTATTTGACAGGAAGATTAGTCGAAATTGTAGATGTTATGAAGAGGAGGAGAATAAATATAATGTGCCTACAAGAAACCAAGTGGGTTGGAGCCAAGGCTAGAGAGATAGCTCCTTGGGGTTATAAGCTTTGGTACTCAGGAAAGGATAAGGGTAGAAATGGAGTAGGTATTCTTATTGATCGGGAGTATATTGATGATATAGTAGCGGTGTCTAGGAACAGCGATAGAATTATGAGTGTTAAGCTAGTGATAGGGGATGAGGTTGTGAATGTCATCAGTGCATATGCACCACAAATAGGATTAGATGTCTCTATAAGACAAGCTTTTTGGGAGGACTTAGAGGAAGTGGTGCAACAGGTTCCTAGGAATGAAAAGATGGTATTGGGTGGTGATCTCAATGGACACGTGGGTTCTAGGCGAGATGGGTTTGAGAGTGTTCATGGAGGGTATGGTTTTGGAGATAAGAATGAAGAAGGAAATGATATTTTGGAATTCGCACCAGCCTATGACTTGAGTATCATGAACACATGGTTTATGAAGAGAACATCCCACTTAGTGACTTATAGGAGTGGCGGTAATGCGAGCCAAATTGACTTCTTCTTAGTAAGGAGTGCTTGGAGAAAGAGTTATATTGATTGTAAGGTGATCCCTGGTGAGAGTACGACAACCCAACATAGAGTAGTGGTGCTTGATTTTCGAAGTAGGAAATGTATAAGAAAACGAACACCACAAGTGGAGACTAAGATTAAGTGGTGGAAATTGCAAGGGGAGAATCAACAAAAATTTGTGGATGTGATGACCAAAAAAGATATTTGGACTTGTAATATGGATTTAGATATAGATTCGATATGGACTAAGATGGAGCATAGTATAAGGGAAGTAGCGAAGGAAGTTCTAGGGGAATCTAAAGGTAGCATACCATCGGGTAAGGACACATCTTGGTGGACAGAAGAAGTATGACAAGCAGTAAAGAGTAAGCGAGAATCCTATAAAATATTAGGGAAATGTAGGAGTGATGAGAACTACGAAAAATACAAAGAGGCTAAAAGGGAAGTAAAGAAGGTCATACGAGATGCTAGAGCAAAGGTGAATCGAGATCTGTATACAAGATTGGATACGAAAGAAGGGGAAAGAGACATATATAGAATTACTCGGATGAGAGAAGGAAGACGCGAGATCTCGGAAAAGTTAAATGTGTGAAGGATGTGGACCAGAAAGTCCTAGTTGGAGATAAGGATATCAAGGAACGATGGAGGTCCTATTTTGATGACTTATTTAATGGAGATCGCAGACAAGATGTTGGAGATATAAGTATCCATCACGATATGATAAATCATGAATGCCTGCGGAGAATTCAAAAGGGTGAAGTCAAAATGGCATTAAATAAGATGAGGTTGAAGAAAGCAGTAGGACCTGATGACATCCCTATTGAGATTTGGAGATGTTTGGGAGAAAGAGGAATCGAATGGTTGACGATGTTCTTCAACAAAATTTGGAGAAACAATAAGATGCCATCAGAATGGAGGAAAAGTATCTTAATCCCTTTGTTCATGTCCAAGATTGTGCCAACTATCGGGGAATCAAATTAATGAGTTACACTATGAAACTTTGGGAGCGAGTGACCGAACAAAGGCTAAGGAGGACGGTGAAGATCTCGGAAAACCAGTTTGGCTTTATGCCGGGAAGATCAACTATGGAAGCCATCCATCTAATGAGACAATTAATGGAGCACTATCGAAATAAGAAGAAAGACTTGCATATGGTTTTCATTGACTTGGAGAAAGCATACGATAAGGTACCAAGGGAAGTACTTTGGTGGGCCTTGATAAGGAAAGACATTTCGCGGAAATATATTGACATCATAAAGGACATGTATGAGGGAGCATGCACGAGTGTACGTACCAGTGTTGGGAAGACGGAAGAGTTCCCTATTACGATTGGAGTGCATCAAGGTTCCGCACTAAGCCCATTTATTTTTGCCATCGTTATGGATGAACTAACAAGTTCACTTCAAGATGGTATACCATGGTGCATGTTGTTTGCAGATGATATTGTGTTGGTTGATGAGACGAAAGAAGGAGTGGAGAGGAAGTTGGAACTATGGAGACAAACTCTACAATCTAGAGGCTTTAAGTTGAGCCGAAATAAGACAGAATATTTGGAGTGTAAGTTTAGCGGCCATAGGAGTAGGGAGGCACAATCACCCTAGATGGGAGAGTTGTTCAGGTCTCGGATTGCTTCCGGTATTTAGGATCTATTATCCAAACGGATGGAGAAGTAGATGGAGATGTTGCTCATAGGATTAAATCTGGTTGGTCGAAGTGGAAGAGTGCTACGGGTTTCCTTTGTGACCCCAACATGCCTAATAGATTGAAGGGAAAATTCTACCGCACGGCAATCAGACCAGCATTGTTATATGGTACGGAGTGTTGGGCAGTGAAACACTGTCACATCCATAAGATGTCGGTGGCGGAGATGCGTATGTTGAGATGGATGTGTGGTCATACGAGAAAGGATCAGGTGAGTAATGAAATAATTAGGACAAAAGTAGGGGTTACATCTATTGAGAATAAAATGAGAGAGAACCGACTACGGTGGTTTGGCCATGTGAGACGTAGAGCGCTTGATGCGCCGGTTAGGAGGACCGAAGAGTGGCAAAGGGATGTAGTGGTGAGGGGTAGGGGAAGACCTAAGCAAACTTGGAAGAGGGTGATCGAGAGTGATATGAGTTTACTGGGAATTGAGGAAAATATGGTAGTGGATAGGGCGGAGTGGAGGGAGCGAATTTGTGTCGCTGACACGACTTGATTTCACGGTTTTATATGATGGTTCATGTTAGCCGACCCCGAATCATTTCGGGACTAAGGCTTTGATGTTGTTGTTGTTAGCCTCTTTTGGACTATTGTGGAAGTTGTTAGGCCAGTTACATCACAACTGTATCTGACCTTAGCTGTACTCAGCTGATATATAAGGTCATACCTATGTAATAGGAGAAATTTTAGAGTACTCCCGGAGAAATACTCCTTACCAATCTATTCATGCCACATATATACATTTTTTTCGGTACACCAATCATCTTCCATGTAGTGGTAGGCAAAACGATTTTCATTGGTCTGGTGTATTACTCTCGGAGTACTGTAAAATTTCTCATGTAATAGTAAGTAACAATTGAGAATATTCAGAATTTCCTAATCTATTCTATTTTCTTCTATTCTCCTTTTCCTAACCCTAAGTCTGTACTAAAGTCAGTACTACTCTTGACACTCTTGACACCCTGCTAGTTTTAATGCCAGTATTTGACAGACTGAGATGCAAATTCGACAGCATTCTGATACCTACAGGATTTTCTCTCTGATCTGCTTAGGATAATAGCAGTTTCATTTATTGTTTTTCTTCAGCTGGAAACGAACTTTGCAACTCAATATTTGTGTTTTCTTTCCCATAACCATAGTGCTGACTCACTCTTGGAATGCCGTATTTCACTTACTACTACTACTGAAATGGCCCCTGGTTACTATGCTACTGTAACAAAATTTTCAAGCCTTTGATTGACTTTTCCTACCAGTGAATTCAGCATTAGTTTATAAAGGTTGATCTATTTATCAAAATATATGGCTATTTTCGAATCCATAAAGTATATTGTTCTTTACCACTCTCCTATTTGTCTATAGGTGCTTTGTTATCCCCAAATTAAAATCACTGATGTTTCTATATCCTTGCATTCAAATTCCCATGTCTTAATGATGAGCTTCACCTGATTCATGAAGTAGCAATGCAGAATCCAGACTTCTTTGTTTTTTTTTTTACAATTTTTCCGTCTTGGATTTTGTGTGCACACCTGAATCCTGATTGAATCCTTTGATCTGAGATCATGTAGTTATGGAATTGTTTCTTGACATTCTTGTTTCTCTCTATCACTTACTGCTGCATGTACTATTTCATTGCTAACTTGTAAGAGGTAGAATGAATCTTTGAATTCTTTCCTCCTGCATGCTTATAAGTTAAGTGTCTTTTTATATGAATATATTTTGAATTTATATTTTGATCCCCTAATGTGCTTCTGCTGATTTTAGATTATTAATTTTTCTTTGGCATTTGAATTCAATTTATAGGTCCCAAAGGGGCACATTTGGATTCAGGGAGACAATATGTATGCCTCTACTGATTCAAGACATTATGGGCCTGTTCCATATGGTCTTATTCAAGGCAAAGTATTTTTGAGGGTAAACTTCTACCACTTTTATGGTTATGTCTTTTGTTGTCAGTTGTTACTTTGTCATATAATCTGAAGTGTTGTGTGGAATGTTGCTTATATATATAAATTTATTCCTAGAATCATTTGTTTAGTAATGAATGACTAGAAATAAAGTTCCTCTGGTACCCTGCAATGTATGTCACAGATATTTGAGTTTGTTTTTTTTACATCTTTGAGTCATTTCACTGTTGATTCCTGAAGTATTAATCCAACTTATGGAGTGGAAGACGTAGTGGAACTAGAGAAACTTCTATTAGTTAAAAGTTTATCAGCAATGTTCACATGCACCTTAATGACCAAGTGAATTTGGTGTTTATTTTAGAAAAGTCACTGAAGATTGGTGTTTATTTTAGAAAAGTCACCAGAATAGTGATGCGACAGCCATGGTAGAAATAAGTTAATTCAGACAAAAAATCAACAGAATAGTGATGCGACAGCCATGGTAGAAATGACTTGCTTATATGTATGACATGGCAGTCACATGACAGTTTAAATAAGTTGGATTAAGTAGATAAAATATTTATTTTTTATTTTCTGAAATTCTTTCCAACGTGGCTGCCATGTCACTATTTAGGAGACATTTTTCTGGCTGAATTGACCGTAATGATTTTATTGAAATAAAAAGTAAAGTTCACTTACTTTACTGAAAGAAAATGAAGTTGAGTGACCTTTATAAAACAACGGTTATCCCAAGTTTTAATCGTTATTTCTTTTTGCTTAAACAAAAGAGAATCCTTTTCTATAGATAATGCTTTTCATCTAAGTGGAGGATTTTTTTTTTTTTTTTTTTTTTTTTTGAGTCTTTTGGGGTTCTTGAAGCAAGATGTTTTAAATTGCCTTCCTCATTTAGTACATAAGATAAACATAATTGGTTTTAGAATTTAGGGAATCTGAAAACATTAGTTATTACAGTAGTAGGATAGGATTGCCTCAGGTTTCATTTCCTAGCAGCTTGCTAGGATCTGACCTATCACTAAGGCCAATCAGGGTTCCGTCCAACAATCACAACTTTGCCAAGTTTCTATCGTTATTGCTTTCTTTTGTTTTGTATATATATATATATATATATTTTTTTTTTTTTTTCTTTTTTAACTTCTTTGTAATGTGTTTTGCATCTTTTATGGAAGGATTTTTTTTTTTTTTTTTACTCTTTTCTGGTTCTTGAAGCTGGACATTTTCTATGTTCTCCAATTTGATTTTGTTTCTCTTAAACCATCTCTCTTTGCAGTCCCATTTTTTCTAATTCTATGGGCCACAATATTGGTCTTAAGTTTCTTTTTTCTTTAAATTAAAGGAGGATTAATAATGGTTCCCCAATTCCTTGTAACAATTAGGGATTGTTGGAAGTAGTGATTAGAGAAGAATTAGGGTTGGAGGTAGGAGAAGGATAAGAAGAGAAAGAGAACAGAGAATTAGGGAGAGAATGGCGGTAGAGAGAAGAAAGGAAGAAGGAAAGAGAGATAGTTTTCATTCAACATTAATATGATAATCATTACACAGCAAAGGAGGACTCTAAATAGGCATAACAACTGCTGACATGGTAGCAGTTATAATTTCCCACAGTTGTATTGTTACAGCTGTAAACATTCCTAATAACATCTATTAAAACTAAATACAGCTTAACGTAAAAACAATTACTCACCTAATAATACCTAAATAATTACTATCTATAGTTGTGACAATACTCCCCCCTTTGAAGCATTCTTGTCCCTAAGAATGTACAAATGTGAGCTTGCCACACTGAATTTCCAAGGAGTGTCCAATGCTGCCCGTATGTCTTGTAATCTGCATCAGTGAGCTTGGCTCTGTAACATATATATAGGAGTGTCATCAGAACTAGGAGCAACTTGGATCTCAACATTCTTCTTCAACTTGGACTGCAAAGCAAGTAGTGCATCTGCCTCACCGATTGTTTCATTAAATGGAGCTGCAATATCCATGGTCAACCTGTTGACCCCTTGAATTATTCTAACCTCCAAAACAGCTGCTTCCTTGCACATTGCTGTCCCTAAGATCAATTTTTGCATTCATTGCTTTCTCATAAATAGCATGACCTAATGGCTCATCTGCTTTTGTGGATTGAGTAGATGGCAGTGCAACATATTTCTTCGTAGATTGATTAGGATTAATTCCAGCAAGCCAGAATGCAGCCTTTGATGGAATGTCCAAGCATTTCAAGATTGCTACCTCTGCCTTCACTATGGAAATGGAAAATCCTTCCATGTCAAGAGAAGAACAGAAGCATACACTATCAACAACTAGTCCATGCTCCCAATGTAATTGAAGGACTGCTTTTCCAACTGTAATCATCAGCTCCATTACAGGAGTAGCACTAAGTCCATTTTCAGTTCTTGGTGACAACATTTGCTCAAGAGCACAAAAACCCACCACATGGAGAGGCTGAAAATCAGCACTAATTGCATCACATTCATCATGATTTCCATCTAGAATGTATTTTATAGGCTTCCTTGTACGCATTGACCTTCTTAATCCTCCTGATTTTTCTGACTTCTCTACACGAACTTCTTGGTCATCATCACCATCACTTACATCAGCTGAACTAGAATCAGATTGATTAAAATCAAGACTTCCTATTCGAATGTAGGCACTACCCAAGTTTGACCCAACATCAGCAAAGTTAGGTCGAAGCTCAATGGCAATCAAATAGTGACGAATTGCAAGATCAATATCACTCATTTCCTTCCAAGCATTTTCCATTTATTCAACACACAGCAAAAAACGGCTCAAATCGAAGAGTAGCAGCCAAAATAAGAAGAATATGTGTGCAATGAACTCCTCTCATACAACAACAACAAAGCCTTAGTCCCGAAATGATTCGGGGTCGGCTAACATGAACCATCATATAAAACCGTGAAATCAAGTCGTGCCAGTGACACAAATTCTCTCCCTCCACTCTTTCCTATCCACTACCATATTTTCCTCAATCCCCAATAAACTCATATCACTCTCGATCACCCTCCTCCAAGTCTGCTTAGGTCTTCCCCTACCCCTCACCATTACATCCCTTTGCCACTCTTCAGTCCTCCTAATCGGCGCATCAAGCGCTCTTCGTCTTACATGGTCAAACCACCTTAGTCGGTTTTCCCTCATTTTATTCTCAATTGATGTAACCCCTACTTTTGTCCTAATTATTTCATTACTCACCCGATCCTTTCTCGTATGACCACACATCCATCTCAACATACGCATCTCCGCCACCGACATCTTATGAGTGTGACAGTGTTTCACTGCCCAACACTCCGTACCATATAACAGTGCTGGTCTGATTGCCGTGCGGTAGAATTTTCCCTTCAATCTATTTGGCATGCCGGGGTCACAAAAGAAACCCGTAGCACTCTTCCACTTCGCCCAACCAGATTTCTCCATCTACTTCTCCATCCGTTTGAATAATAGATCCTAAATACCGAAAGCAATCCGATGCTTGAACAACTTTCCCATCTAGTGTGATTGTCCCTGCCTCCCTACTCCTATCGCCGCTAAACTTACACTCCAAATATTCTGTTTTACTTCGGCTCAGCTTAAAGCCTCTAGATTCTAAAGTTTGTCTCCATAGTTCCAACTTCCTCTCCACGCCTTCTTTCGTCTCATCGACCAACACAATATCATCTGCAAACAACATGCACCACGGTATACCATCTTGAAGTGAACTCGTTAGTTCATCTATAACGATGGCAAAATGAAAAAGGGCTTAGTGCAGAACCTTGATGCACTTCAATCGTAATAGGGAACTCTTCAGTCTTCCCAACACTGGTGCGTACACTCGTGCATGCTCCCTCATACATGTCCTTTATGATGTCAACATATTTCCGCGAAATGCCTTTCCTTATTAGGGCCCACCAAAGTACTTCTCTTGGTACCTTATCATATGCCTTCTCCAAGTCAATGAAAACCATATGCAAGTCTTTCTTCTTATTTCGATAGTGCTCCATTAATTGTCTCATTAGGTGGATGGCTTCCATAGTTGATCTTCCCGGCATAAAGCCAAACTGGTTTTCCGAGATCTTCACCGCCCTCCTTAGCCTTTGTTCGATCACTCGCTCCCACAGTTTCATAGTGTGACTCATTAATTTGATTCCTCGATAGTTGGCACAATCTTGGACATCGCCTTTGTTCTTATACAACGGGATTAGAATACTTTTCCTCCATTCAGATGGCATCTTATTGTTTCTCCAAATTTTGTTGAAGAACGTCGTCAACCATTCGATTCCTCTCTCTCCCAAACATCTCCAAATCTCAATAAGGATGCCATCAGGTCCTACTGCTTTCTTCAATCTCATCTTATTTAATGCCATTTTGACTTCACCCTTTTGAATTCTTCGTATGCATTCACGATTTATCATATCGTGAGGGATACTTATATCTCCAACCTCTTGTCCGCGATCTCCATTAAATAAGTTATCAAAATGGGACCTCCATCGTTCCTTGATATCCTTATCTCCAACTAGGACTTTTTGGTCCACATCCTTCACACATTTAACTTTTCCGAGATCTCGCGTCTTCCTATCTCTCATCCGAGCAATTCTATATATGTCTCTTTCCCCTTCCTTCGTGTCCAATCTTGTGTACAGATCCCGATTCACCTTTGCTCTAGCATCACGTATGACCTTCTTTACTTCCCTTTTAGCTTCTTTGTACTTTTCGTAGTTCTCATCACTTATGCACTTCCCTAATATTCTATAGGATTCTCGCTTACTCTTTACTGCTTGTCGTACTTCTTCTATCCACCAAGATGTGTCCTTACCCGGTGGCATGCTACCTTTAGATTCCCCTAGAACTTCCTTCGCTACTTCCCTTATACTATGTTCCATCTTAGTCCATATCGAATCTATATCTAAATCCATATTACAAGTCCAAATATCTTTTTTGGCCATCTCATCCACAAATTTTTGTTGATTCTCCCCTTGCAGTTTCCACCACTTAATCTTAGTCTCCACTTGTGGTGTTCGTTTTCTCATACATCTCCTACTTCGAAAATCAAGCACCACTACTCTATGTTGGGTTGTCGTACTCTCACCAGGGATCACCTTACAATCAACATAACTCTTTCTCCAAGCACTCCTTACTAAGAAGAAGTCAATTTGGCTCGCATTACAGCCATTCCGATAAGTCACTAAGTGGGATGTTCTTTTCATAAACCATGTGTTCATAATACTCAAGTCATAGGCTGATGCGAATTCCAAGATATCATTTCCTGCTTCATTTTTATCTCCGAAACCATACCCTCCATGAACACTCTCAAACCCATCTCGCCTAGAACCTACGTGTCCATTGAGATCACCACCTAGTACCATCTTTTCATCTCTGGGAACCTGTTGCACCACTTCCTCCAAGTCCTCCCAAAAAGCTTGTCTTATAGAGACATCTAATCCTATTTGTGGCGCATATGCACTTATGACATTCACAACCTCATCTCCTATCACAAGCTTAACACTCATAATTCTATCGCTCTTCCTAGACACCGCTACTACATCATCAATATACTCCCTATCAATAAGAATACCTACTCCATTTCTACCCTTATCCTTTCCTGAGTACCACAGTTTAGAACCCCAAGGAGCTATCTCTCTAGCCTTGGCTCCAACCCACTTGGTTTCTTGTAGGCACATTATATTTATTCTCCTCCTCTTCATAACATCTACAATTTCAGCTAATTTTCCTGTCAAAGAGCCTATGTTCCATGTCCCAAAGCGTAACCTATTACCCCTACCCCTACCATTACCGTGGACTAGCTTATTTACCCGCAACCCTTGCATATTTGACACCACCCCCGGGTCCTGGGTGGCGCGCCGCTTCGGGACGACAAACTAGCAACCCTTGCATATTTTTCACTACACCCGGGTCTAGGAAGTGCAGTGCGTCGCTGAGTAGGGAACGCCCCCACGATATTCATAGTATGGTTCATGTCATAAGATGTGGCTAAGTTTTACGCTGGCCGCCACAAACCTACCGCAATCCTCCTCCTTTGTCCGGGCTTGGGACCGGCTGTAAATGCCACCAAGTGACCCTCACAGGCGGAGTTAATGAACTCCTCTCATAAACAAAATTATTATGTCCCAGAGCTTGTTTATAATTTTCTACATTATACATTTGATGAGACCAGACCAAGTGCATGTCTTCATCAATCCTGATGGTCATATGTCCTAGAGTTGGAAGAGGTAGTGCTAGTGACGGAAGGGCCACAGATTTACCCCACCCAATCTTTAACTCATTTTCATTCACAACCACTCCTTGCATTTCATCTTTTGCTATTTGTCCTTCAGCTCTGTTTATGAATGCAACAAATCTACAATTTAGCTATCGTTCTTTAGCTGCTCCACGCCACTTCATCTTCACTCTAACAGCAGACCCAATTCTTCCAAATGTCAATTAAAATAGCTGATAAATCTATAGACTCGTTCATGCCAAAGGAAATACCCATGATTAATGTTGAGTCATTAAAACCTCCTTTTTTCATAAGCATAAGGTCTCCCTTGTCAATTATTATGTCCCAGAGCTTGTTTATAATTTTCTACATTATACATTTGATGAGACCAGACCAAGTGCATGTCTTCATCAATCCTGATGGTCATATGTCCTAGAGTTGGAAGAGGTAGTGCTAGTGACGGAAGGGCCACAGATTTACCCCACCCAATCTTTAACTCATTTTCATTCACAACCACTCCTTGCATTTCATCTTTTGCTATTTGTCCTTCAGCTCTGTTTATGAATGCAACAAATCTACAATTTAGCTATCGTTCTTTAGCTGCTCCACGCCACTTCATCTTCACTCTAACAGCAGACCCAATTCTTCCAAATGTCAATTAAAATAGCTGATAAATCTATAGACTCGTTCATGCCAAAGGAAATACCCATGATTAATGTTGAGTCATTAAAACCTCCTTTTTTCATAAGCATAAGGTCTCCCTTGTCTAATGGGAGTAGTGCAAAGGCACAGAGCCTTAGCATCAACTTGAGGATCAGGAGTCGCACTCCTTAGCATAGAAGAACCAATACGTGCATAACTCTATTGTTTGGCCAGCCGATGGGCTCACATTTGTTCCAAATAGTACACTGTCCGGAGTTTTCGGGTTGGCCACTGGTATCAGATTGGTTTTAGGCAGAAGTTGCGGTTTGATTGGGGTGTTCTGAGTAAGGGTGAAGTAGTTAATGGAGGTATGAATGTTGGGTTAGGTTTCTGAGTTATTACATGTGTTGGGTTTATTTCAGCAGAGGTTATGGTGTAGAAATGGTTAGTTTGGTGCCATTGCTTTAAGGGGAGATCTAAAAGTAGAATTGTGCCCAGGAGCCTCAATCACATCATTGGGAGGGATGTCCTGAAAGTTAGCTTGCTTAAAAAAATCTATGGATGGGTATGAACTTGATTCAAACTGATTTTCAGGTTTCAACCGGTATTTTCTGGGGTTATCTTCTCCGTTCGAAGCTCAAGAACCTCCATAGTAGCTGTTTGCTTCTGTTGGTGCAGCTGCTCAACGATCTCTATAGTTTTTCCTTGCAATTTGAAATCTTCCGGCTCCAATTTCTGCTCGGACTTTTCATCGAACACTTGGGATGCAACTGAAGAATAATCTGAAACGCCTTGAAATTCTCGAATTGATTGAATCAAAACCGAGAAGGATTTGTAGATTTATTCATAATTTTCTTGTTGCTTCTTGCAAAGCTGTTTCGATTGTTCGTCAAACCTTTGATGCCCTCACGTGTCTCCCTGCGGTACCGTTCCATTTGCTGTTCAAAATCTTCCATGGACGGAGGAAAGACGGTCTCTGATACCAATGTAACAATTAGGGATTGTTGGAAGTAGTGATTAGGGAAGAATTAGGGTTGGAGGTAGGAGATAGGAGAAGAATAAGAAGAGAAAGAGAACAGAGAATTAGGGAGAGAATTGCAGTAGAGAGAAGAGAGAAAGAAGGAAAGAGAGATAGTTTTCATTCAATATTAATATGATAATCGTTACACAGTAAAGGAGGACTCTAAATAGACATAACAACTACTGACATGACAACTGTTATAATTTCCCACAACTGTATTATTGTTAGAGTGGTAAACATTCCTAATAACATCTATTAAAACTAAATACAACTTAATGTAAAAACAATTAACCACCTAATAATACCTAAATAATTACTATCTATAATCGTGACATTCCCCTCCTTGTATCCCGAACCCACCTCCCTTGTAAATGTGAGAGTGTGAAGCTGCTATACCATTAAGCTAAAGCTTCTTGACCACTATTGGTCTAATTTTGACTTTGCAAGTATACATGTAAGTGAAAAGAGCTCAGCCCAAGAACATATAGATCTCTCTCCCTCTCTCTTCAGTTAGCCTCTGTACATGTTTTGCTGTTTGATTTTTAACCCTTAGCATGCAGAGTCAGTGCATTTTTTGAAAATTTTGTGTGAACTTTTGTTCTCTATCAAATCCATATAATTTTTAGGGAAAAGTATAAAAATAAACCTTGTGGTTACATCTGTTTTCAATCACAACCCTACGGTTTAAATTTTTTCAAAATGGTACCATGTATTTCAATCCGTTAGCAAACATAAGCATTTTTGTTAAACGAAGTTATTTGTGTTGAGCTGTCAATTTTGGTCAAATAGTCAATGGGGGTATTTTTAACATTTTCTCCCTCTTCTTCCTTGTTCTTGTTCTCTCCTCTCTCGGGTAACCACGATCTGCAGTGAAGAATGTGAAGGTGTATTTGTTGAAAAAAGTGGAGAAAGTAAAAAAGAATACGGGGGAAGAAAGTGAAACATCTGGCCGCTGCCGCCGGCGGAACAATGGAAGGAGATGAGAAGGTGAACAGTGGTGATAGCGATGCTCGTACTCTGTTTTTCATTATTTCACACCATTGCATAAAATTTCAGGCTATTCGACACCTTCGATGTTTCCATCTTCATCTCCTCGGAGTTTTTCTTTCAAGTCGCCGACGATGTTGCGTTTTCGGGGCATGCAAAAGGGACTACGAAATGGAGTTTTCTGAAGCGTAAAACTGAAAAGTATTGAATAATTTATATAATTGCAATTCAATGCTGCAAAATGGAAAGTATTAGAACATGCATATCTTTTCTCTAAACTGAAATTGAACAGAAGAAAGAGAAGAATGGAGTCATGAAATTGAACATACATATATAATTGCAATTTAATTTTAGTGGGTAATTAGAAAAATCAGAAGGTTGAGAAAGTAGCAGAAGAAAAAGAAAAGGTGAGACTTAGGAAAACGACGGAGCTGCTACGACGGGACTACTATGGCGGAGCTACTATGGAGAAGGAGAGGTAGAACTACTTCGTCATGGCGGAGCTGCTATGGAGGAGAGGCGAACTACTACAGAGAAGGATATGGTGGAAAATGTCAAAAATACCCCCATTGACTATTTGACCAAAATTTCCAGCTCAGCACAAATAACGCCGTTTGACAAGAATGCTTATGTTAGTTAACGGATTGAAGTACATGGTACCATTTTGAAAAATTTTAAACCACAGGGTTGTGATTGAAAACTGGTGTAACCACGAGGTTTATTTTTGTACTTTCCCTTAATTTTTATACATACTTATATGTAGACAAAAGTATATTTAAATGGATATTTTTATATATATATATAACTTGATATAATTGATTTATGCGGTGACTCCAATGTTGGAATATAAAACTCTTGCATTTATACAGTTTTGGATATTAATTATAGGTTTTTATTATTTTTTTGCAATTTGAAGCAAGATGTTAGTATAGAAATTCAGATGCATAAACATGGAATTCAGGGAAGGAAAATAAAAGAAAGGAAGCTATTTGAAAAGGGAGGACATGATTTATGTGAAGATTGTTGGTCTCAGTGGGTAAGGAAAAGGTTAAAACTGCATTAAGAAACTTATGTAGGAGTTTGACTTAGTTGCTCTTGAGGAGTCAATGCCCCTTGATCCATTTCATTTAAGTTCATATGATTCTAATTCTTGAACCACTTAACTAGCTTAAGTCTAAAACTTAAAGTCAGAATATTTGTTGATCAGATCTTAAATTGTCAAAGCAAATTTACAGCTCTATGAGTGTGATTTTGTTACTTGGCTATTATGTTGCTTTGAAGTTGATGCTCTATATATATTAGTCACTGTGGAACTAGAAGTCTTAATATTTTTCTTGGTGGAGGGGAGGTCTTGCAAAATTAAAAACATTGACCTATTTATAGTTTCTAGTTTCTGTCATCCACCACTATGCTTAGACTTCAAATGCTGCATCACTTCCATCAAGAGGTAAAGTTCGATGTCGTCTTCCAATTCTGACAGTGATAGGATAAAACTCTTATTTTGAGTGAAAATGTAAAGGAAAAATGCAGAAT
This sequence comes from Euphorbia lathyris, assembly GCF_963576675.1. Lineage (NCBI taxonomy): Eukaryota > Viridiplantae > Streptophyta > Magnoliopsida > Malpighiales > Euphorbiaceae > Euphorbia > Euphorbia lathyris. Next base: position 73,649,198 of record NC_088911.1, on the reverse strand, counting down.
TTCAGGGTAATCTCATAAATGTAATGTAAGTGTTACAAACCATGTGAATGCATTGGAAACACATGAGATACCATATATACTAAAACTATATGAATATATTTCATTGAAGGAGAACACATATATGTACACATTAAGGATACTACCTAGACAATTACAACACATACTTAGATAGATTCATACCCTGCTTACATTATTACACTCCCCTGAAGGTGGAGCATGGATTTTAATCATGTTCTGTTTGCTACAGATGCAGAATACATAGTCTTAAAGACAATACAACTCAAAAACAAAACAAACAATACAATTCAAAACATATTAGACATATAACAAAAAGGAGAGACCAAGAACGCAATAATCACTGCCAACCCAACCCACAAAGAATTTAAACACTAATCCAAGTTGCACAAACCATACATGAAGGTTGGAAATACCCAGACAACGCTGGAACACCAAAAGTCGCCGGAAACGGTGCTGCCATGTGCTGGGAGATTTGTTACTGGAATTTGCAGATCGGACGGTCAGCAGAAGAGGAAGCTCGTGGGAGGGGCGGTGAGACTAAGTGAGACTTGGAACACTAGGTTCAAACAGTCTGCTCACAAGGCAGACATTAATGCCGAAAGAAACAACCCAAACATGCAAACCTAGAAATTCTGCTCACAAGGCAGAAAATAAATTCTGGAATCTCAATCCAGAATCCCAAAAGAGAAGCCAAAACTAGACTCTGATACCATACTACAGACCATGGAGATAGAGAGGAATCTATGGGATATCATGATTCATCATTATATCAAACAATTGTTTCAAAAAACAAGTTTATATATATATATATATATATATAATTATTTTGAGAAGGTAGAATCTTCCACGATACTATTGAAAAGTGTGCTTTTGATATATACAGAAGTAAAAAAGGCCAAAACTACAACTAGAGTGAGGTTTCGATATATACTTCTGTTTCTATTTCTGTTCAATGTTTTCAACCAATCTGAACATCATTAAGGACCGGGACAGTTTCCAAGCTAATGATCAATTTAGCAAAAACCACAAAACTATATATTACTGGGAGTCGTGTTCGTATTAATCCTCCTTCTCAAGCAAGGAAATCTCCTCAGTTGCATCATTTTCAGGGGATGTTGTGAGCTAATTTTTTTAGGGGTTTTGGTTTATTTCAATACTATTATTGTTATTGTTGTTATTATTATTATTATTATTAACATTATTATTTAACTTGTCCCTCCCCATAAGCTAATGTAGTTCCTCTCCTGTACCAGGTTCTAACTTATCTAATTTTCTGACAGAATAGCTTCTGTGGCCTGTTATCTTTGATTGAAACTTCCAAAAAATGTGGCGTGGTATATTTGCTATTATGTTCCCATCTTGCCAATCATGAGGGAAAAAATTATTTCCATGAAAATTGAGAACCTTTACTTTTTTTGTCAATATTGTATTGCATACAATTTGTTTTGGCAAATGTTTTCTCATGACTTGTATGCTAAGCGTAGTTCACATATGTCAAGTACTGTTTGCTAAAAGTTTCTCTTTTGTCCTCCGAATGTTTTGTCACATTTACTACTTGATTCATGATAAATAGTGCAAATAATCTTTGGTTTTCTTCTGCCAATTAGGTGTGGCCGCCACATGGCTTTGGATCAGTGGGACAATAATCAAAATCACTAAAGATTGTAATTTTAGGAGGTAATCAATCATCATTTTGTTAGGCTGAACTCTTCGATTCTCTCTCTATATATTTTGAATAGAGGTGACGGATTAGTGATTCTCTTGTTATCATGATATTATTTTTGACAATTTTTAATCTGTAATTTCTGTCTGCCTGCTATTATGTTGGTCTTTAAGTTCGTAGTAATTATCATACCCCAAACAAGGTATACCGATAGAGTAGATTGTCACATACAGCATAAGGAAGAAGTAAATTAGTTGTTATTTTGTTATTATTAGCCGCTATTTATCAAGTTTATGCCCGGTTTGTCAGTTTTGTTAGATATTTGTGTTTCTTGTGCAATAGCCTATTTTGGACTATTGTGGAAGTTGTTAGGCTCGCTGTTACATCACTTACGTATTTACTTATCAATCTATGACCTCAGATGTAACATTGAGAATATTCAGAATTTCTTAATCTATTCTCCTTCTCTATTCTTCTATTCCTAACCCTAATTTTTCTAATTTTGTATTAAAGTCAGTACTACCCTTGACATTGGTATCAGAGATGGTCCTTCCTTCGGCCATTCCTCTGTGGTATGGTTAGTACCTCTACGAATTACACGCATAGCCAAAAAGACTTAGTTAGCCATGGATGCCCTAGAATAACAAATCAAAAATCTCACCACCCAGTTCCATGATAGATTTGAGACCACTGCAGAGCAATTGGAACAAATACGAGATCAACACAAAAGGCTAGAAGCTTTTTCCATAGAGCGGTTTCAACTACGCAAAGATCAAATAGATTCACATCGATACTTGGAGGATAAAATCCACACCACGATTACCACCTTAACCAAATTAGTCTAGAGCAATCCTAAAGTTCCTATTTCCTCTTCCACACACACACACACACACACACACACACATATATACCTTCTAGCAGTCATCATGCGAAAGGAATATTAGGAAGTAATGTCGGATCAAACTCAAGAGATACTTCTCATCATGAAAGCCTCCCTATTTCAATAAGCGTTTTCCAAAATGTGATTTATGCTCCTTTGGAGGAACATATGTAGATCCGTGGATTAACAAGTGCACCAAATATTTCCAAATATTTGTGGTGACAGAAAAGAAGATAGTGGTATTAGTTGGGCTATACCTACAAGGAAGGGTTGAGAAGTGGTATCAAAACTGGATTCTAGAAGATGTGGTGCATTGGCTTTTCCAACTAAAACAAGAGACGAATGTGTTAGCTTGTCAGGAGATACTTGAAGCTATCAAGCTCAAAATGTGAAATGGTTCATCCTAATCACACTGAATCTTTCTATATTTCTAGTTTTAATGTTGGATTAAGGTCGAAAATTAGATCAGTTGTAAGACCATTTGAACCCATTACCCTATACTCAGCTATCAAACAAGCCAAGTACCAGAAAACCCATCTCAATGATGTAATTGATGTTGTGAAACAAAAACCTACTTTTCGTTCACTTATACCTTCAAAACCATGGACAAACACTACACCTACAATGGGTTATCTTCAACTCGGTTATCTTCCTAATTTCTCTCCAACCATCTTCATCTCCTACTTTTGCTTGCATCAAAGGTCGAATGGTGTAATTGATTTTTATTTTTTTATTTTGAGTTTTTTTTATGATAATTAGATAATAAAGGGGTTAATTTATAAAATAAATAAATATAAGAACCAAATTAACTCTTTTGCCTTTGACTTTTAACATTGTTAGTCAATTTGGTATGTGTTTGCTAACGGAATGAACCTCAAGTTACCATTTTGCAAACTTTTAAACCATATGGGTGTTGTTCGAAAACAGGTGTAACCACAAGATTTATTTTTATACTTTTCCCTTATTTTTATTTGAATTTGAACTTGTGAGTAGATTCAATGAATCTGGCCAGAAAGGCTGAGTCCAATGAATCTGGTAAAAAAGGCTCTTACTTCTAAACCTTAAAAATCTTCACATTTATCTCTAAAAATCTGCACATAATCTCATAATATATTATTTAGATAATTCACCCAAAATTATTTAATTATCATACCAAAAATATTTTTTAATTACTAAGTCAAAATTGATTTATTTTTTGTAGGTTAATTTCTTAATTTTGGGCACAACTCAAAATAACATATAGAAGATTTTTTTTTTTTTTGAAAATTACCTTCATTAATGAATCAAAGCGTTACAAAAATTCAAAGCGGATAAAGGAACAAAACTCGGAATAGCATAAAAAAAGAACGGACTAACATATTGTGAGGTTGCTCTTGCAAAAGCATGGGCAAGGCCATTTGCTAGTCTGCGAATAAAGCAGATTGAGAAGCCTCTGTGTGTCGATAATAAGTTGCGAATCTAACCAATAATATCTCCAAATTCTGAAACGTCAAGATGATTGGATTGAATGGCGTGTACTGTCACTTGGGAGTCGCTTTTAAGAATAACGTTTGTTTCTCCTCTCTCGGTAAGCTAATGTATAGCTTGGAGAATAGCCAAGGCCTCTCCCTCGCGGTTGTCCATTAGCCCTTCAATTGTATTCGTCCGAGCTGATATGAAGGAACCGTCTGCTCGCCTTAGCGCCGCGCTGCATCCAGATTTTCCTAGAATGGTAAAAGTGCTTCCTTCCGGTATAGCACGAAAGGACCTGCGGGGACGAGCGGTGCCATCGTCCTACACACGAAGAGAGGGGCGACCTGCTGTTAGAGATGCTCCTTCGACGCTGAGCAAGCTGCCACTCCTCCAATGTCCGCCGTCCATTACTGATAATGTTTGACGTCTGGCTGCTCGTCTATTTCCAGAGCAGTTCGTTTCTCGCACGCCACCAGCACCAAAGGAGAACCATAAAGAGCTGAAAACGTCCTGGACTCCCTAACCTGCAAAAGTAAAAAAAAAACAGATGTGAGAAATTGTCCGCATCCGCAGCCAAGTTATTCAGTTCATTAAACAGGCCCGCTTCTCACCACAATTGTTGGGCTTTTGGGCATAACCAGAAGAGGTGCCAAACATCTTCAATATCAAGTGAACACATCACACAGTCATCAGCCAGATCCACCCCTCTATTCCTTAATCGGACTCGAGTAGGAATACAGTTACGGACAAACCTCCAACAAAAGTAGTGAATTTTGAACGGAACCTCAGCTTTCCAAATCCCTTGCCAATCTCCATCAACTCTGAAGCTTTGAGAAATCCCACCCTCCCTCATGGTCGTCCAATATGCATTCCTGACTGTGTAAAGGCCCGATTTCGACTCATTCCAGATTATTTCATCCCTCCTGTTTGCGACGTGTATCGAAGCTCGACTGATAGCAGCAATATCAGCTTCAGAAAACAATTCCTCTAGAAGGTCAAAGTCCCAATCGACAGAGTTTGGAATAAATAAGTCGCTTACTTTCAGTTCCTCCAGGCCCTCAATTCTAGGTGAGGTGATTTTTGCATGCAGTTCGTCTCTCAACCATCTATCATTCCAGACATTAATGGACTGCCCATTTCCGATCTTCCATCTACTTCCCAACTTAAGAAAAAATTGAGAACTCCAGATACTCCGCCAAATGAAGCTAGGAGAGTGTCCTAATCTTGCTTCCAAGAAATCCCCATCAGGATAATATTTGGCTTTGAAAATTTTACTGACAAGAGAATCTGGAGATGACTGTAATCGCCACCCTTGTGTTTCCCAATAGTGCTAAATTAAAAGCAGTGAAGTCCCGATATCCCAGGCCTCCCTCCTCCTTCGCGACACATAACTTCTCCCAGGCCATCCAATTAATTCCACGGGCCCCATCATTTTTATTTCCCCACCAAAAGGAATTTAACATGCGTTGAAGCTCCTCGGCCGTTGAAATTGGTATCAGAAAGATACTCATGTAATAAATAGGGATGGCATGTCCCACAGCTCGTATCAAAGTTGCTCGTCCCGCTTTAGACAGGGGCTTATTACTCCATTTTTTCAATTTCTTCCACAATCTGTCTTTCAATTGGGCGAATATAGCCCTTTTCTTCCGCCCCACTAATGATGGAAGCCCAAGGTAGCGTCTAGTGTCAAGAGGCTGAGTAACCCCCAAAATACTAGAAATGCCCTCTGCAAACAGCGAATCAACATTACTACTGCATAAGATGCCAGACTTTGTAAAATTTACCGCTTGCCCCGAAGCTTCCTCATAAACTGATAAAATTCGTTTCATCTCCCGACATTCCTCAAAATTAGCACGAAAGAACAGAAAGGCGTCATCAGCAAACAATAGATGAGAAATAGGAGGAGCACGTCGACAGACTCTGACTCCGTGCACCTTTCCTTTCCGTTCAGAGTGTGAGATAAGAGCTGAGAGACCTTCCACACAGATCAGGAATAAATACGGAGATAAAGGGTCACCCTATCTCAGACCCCTTTTAGGAGATATGGGACCAACAATCCTATCATTCACCTTGATCGAATACCTCACCGTGGTGACGCAAAGCATTGTATATTTAATCCAGACATGATCAAAACCCAATTTGTCCAATAATGCAGATAAATAATCCCAATTTACCCTATCATAGGCCTTGCTGATGTCAATTTTGAGTGCCACCTCCCCTTTCTTCCTGGTCAGATTCCTTTTCATATTGTGAATCACCTCAAAAGCAATATGAATATTATCATGAATAGAACGACCTTTAATAAATGCAGATTGATTCTCAGATATGAGACAAGGGAGGACTTTCTTAAGTCGGTTAGCAAGCACCTTAGAGATAATTTGAGTGAAATCTGTTCTTACCCCCTCCTGCGCAATTTGCGTATCACAAGCCATAGGTCTAGGTTTTTTGAGTAAGCTTGCTGAATGATTTCCGAACATGTAAACATTATTTTCCTCCATTCGCCTTTATAACATATAGAAGATTAATTTATTAAAAGTGGCAAAATAATTGATCAAGTTAGGAATATTTAACAAACAACAACAACAACAAAATGCTAAAAAAATAATTTAAAACCCAAAATTGACAAAACAAAGATAAATTACTATTAAAGTAAATAAATAGACAATAAAAGACAATAAAAGATACAAAATAATTCTTAAAATCGTACTAAAATATAGGGGGTTTTGACCCCTATCAAACCTCTTCACACAATGCCCAAAAGCTGCAATTTGATTTAGCAAAGGCCATACTTTTAAGGGAAATGAGACATGCTTAATTAAACGAGTTCAAGGGACAAAACCAAATAAACACCTCACTGAAAATTGTTCACTCAATCACACAATATTTAGGTGGCTCGGCGTTTACTCTCATCTTTACATTTGCCTAAAGTTACAGGTGAGTTTGCACGTTCATCTGAATACCTCTACATTGCTAAGACTCAAACAATATCAAAAACAATCTCGAAGTTCGGATTGTAATGTGGTTAAGGTTAAGGGTGTGTCAAAAAGTGAAATAGCGTTAAAAATATAGCACTAAAAATATTTACAAAAATCTGCATAAAAGATATTTGAGCAAGTTGTTTAAAGGAAAATGAGATTATTATATATGAACTAATATTTGTTTTTTTTTTTTGTATATGATCAAGTTTAGAAACGATCATACAAGATAAGAAAGTGAATTGATCATGAGAAGGGGATCAAAATAAGAATAACTAGACCAGTGATTGGTCTTTTTATTATAAAAACATACTCATTCCCTTTTTAGGTAAAACAACTTGCTTTTAATGAAAAATTGAAATCTCGGACACCTCCACTTAGCTTGGTGAATGGCTCACTGATGATTGATTGCTGAATCTGATGAAAAACATATCCCAACAGGATCTTGCCAAAAGCAAAGGTGGCTCCGGAAGCTAGGACCTTAGCCACTGCAAGAGAGTCTAGAGTCGTACCCCACCGAAGGGGAAGAGCACATACTTGTTCAGCAGAACCCATAAGAAGGCAATATGTTCATCCTCAGTCGGAGTTTGTTCTGCCATGAGAGAAGCATAGGAAGCAATCATCTTATAATAATTGAAAGGTGTGACATTGAAATTGGGAGAGGCCTCTGTGGTGATCATGCAAGGGAAGTCCAGCCCAAGAATTAGCAAATGGGCCAGAGCAAGTATATCTCGAAGGGTGATGGACATTGGCCCCCAGAGAAGATGAAGGAATTGTAGGAGATACACCACATGGACAATGCACCAAATACCAGAACCTCAGAAAACTGGATTGGCTGGGCAGTCAAATCAATGAAGTCCTTAATTTGTTGTTTTTGCCACTGAGGGGCAAACAAGGGTGACAACCGGTTAATCTAGTCCCTCCATAAAGGAGTATACCTAGGCCAGGTCTTGTTCTTACCACTATAGAGAGGCCTAATAAGTAGTCTAAAGGCTAATAGCTCACGGTCGGAAGCCAGTGGGTATGGGAAATCAAGGGAGGCATTAATGGGCGGACAGTTGGTCATAGTAAACAGGGATTGCTGCAAACCCATCAGTATAAAATTCCAGAAATGCCTGTAAGTTGACTTTGATTCTCTTGAATCTTGTCTTCTGACTTCTAATTTCGAATAAACATTTATGTAGTTGGGCCTTTTATATTGTTAGGGCCTTTTAAGGCTATTGGGCCTTTGACAATTATACTTAGAGTTTATATTTCAACACCTAGCAAACCCATTAGTATAATAATTTCTCAATTAAATACTTATGAGAATTTAAATCCTTAAATGTGATTTTTGTCATAATTAAAAACTTAGTGGAAATTGTTTTTCAACAAAAGTTTTGCCTTTTACCCCTACTATCTAAAGGCATCTATGTAGGTGGGTAATGCCTCGTGTTGTTGATCCATAACTCTATAGGCCTGCTTGGAGACAGGTGAGAGTCTTCATGAGCTTAGTAAATAGTGACTCTTGAGTGAGTGGCCGTAAGTCTGATTGTGGAGTGTGAGCTCATGTTCTCTCATTTTCTTTGTAACGTTTTGCTTGAAAATTCTTAATAAAGTTTCCATTTTCCTAAAAAAAAAAGGATAAAGATAGAATTTTTCCTGGATATAATTACAATTATTTATCACAATAATTAAGCTAGGAATTATCTCGTACAAAAGGCAAACATGAGATTTAAAAGCATTCTGATGCCATTTATCTTTCATATTTTGGTGTATTAAGTCATTGACATTTTATTTGGACATGTTAAGTTTTCGATCTTTTATTTTTTATCGCATTAAGCTCCTGATGATCATAAAAGGTAGTTTTGAATATAAAACTCGATTAATAGAATTTTACCAACTACAAAAACCGATTTGTAAAAATGTAAAACAGTTTTATTTGAAATTAACAAAAAAAAAAAAAAAAATGATAGCTTTTGTTATTTTAAAAAGTTATAAATTTTTTAGGTAAGAATATAGTATCCATACCCGGCATGAGGAAAAATCAAAGAAGTCCATGAGTTTTAAAGTCTTTCATAGATGGTATTATTGACAAAATAGAAGGGTAAAATAGAGAATTCTTGAGTATATATAATAGGAAGAGTAGGGTTTGTGGTCCTCAATGCCTTTAGAGAGAACAGAGCGGAGAACAAAGGTGCCGTTCTTGTTCCGTTGCGGGCAAATAGAAAAAGAAACAGTTATTTCCTTTCGCATTTGATCGTTGCTTTGCAATCGCATGAAAGGTTCTAATACATCTTCTTTCTTTTCAATTTATTTCTTTCAGCTTTTCCGGCCGATCCAATGGGTTCTCATTGAATTTCTTAAACATGACAACTCTATTTCACCCGGCCTATAATTGTTTTTATTGGGCATCCTCAAGGATTTTCATGTTTTTTTTATCATGTTTCAATTCATGGAAACTGCCCTAAATCTCTCTAGTTTCAATTAATTTCTTATTTTTTGGATTATAGGACTTTAAACCTAACTGATTTTGAGGAATATTTTGAATCAAGTGAGGAAAAGAAATGCATAGACTATTTTAATTTTGCAGCTGTACATAGTATGCTTGACGAATTAAAACCAAAGACCAAAGACACTTTTTCTATGCTACTCTCTACTTTTTGTGATGCTGAATTCAACTGATCAATCTTCAAATGTGGTCAATGTTTTCCAAAATTAAGATTTTGTATATAAAATTGGTTGATTTGTCGAAAAACATGATTGGGTCCAATTTGACCAGTGAGCCAATCCTTTGAAGCTCGCAAATGCAATCTAGAAACCAAAAGAATAGGCTATCTGCCTCTTTCCCCAATGTATAATTGTGAATCATTTTTTTCATTTGCATTTACTGTTTTGTTAGCCTTTGTTTTACGAACAACTTCCTTGATGTGTTTCTCATGCAATTTCAGCATCTCGTCGATGTTTCCTCCTGCTCCGCTGGTCAATGGTCCAGAGCAGTGAATTCTCCCTTTGTTATAAAATGGATCCTGATATGTTAATGCAGTATGCCAAATTATTTTCTTTCTAAAACAAAGCAATAGAATTTGAGCCTTGTCTTTGACTTACCTTTGAGGATTTGAAATTCATGGATAGATCCTCCATGTTGGACAACTTCTGCCTATTGAATATATGGTGAGAGGAAACCTCAAGATTGTTATATCTTGGATTCAAAGTAGAACTGCTACTATCCAAGTGTGAATTGCCTCTTCCTACAAGAGCCTGACTAAAAGATCTCTGATTTGTCAATATTTGGGGCTTAGGAGAAGTAGATGATAGGCCATTAACCCTGAAACTTGAATTTTTGTTGGCATGACTCATATGCATAGATTGACCTAAATTGGCAAAAACATTTCTTGATTGCCCTTCTTCTTCTGCTGGATTGCTGCTGACTTTAGGGTTTGATTGCTTGTGTGCCTTCTGTATCAGATAAACAATGTCAGTTTCAGTCATAGCATTTGCATTTGCATTGTTTACTGTACTTTGAAGAGAAATACCTGTTGTATCATCTCTGAATTGGTGCGTGCCATAGCTTTAGATTCTTTTGAAGTTTTTCTATTTCCCTTGCCTCCAAATCCTTTTCGCCTGCCATAAATGTTATTTTTTGGAAAATAAGGCTCAGCTTCGATGAACAAAGTGCACCAGTTTTTAAAGCAATTATGAGTTTGGGTTTTCATATGCTTGCTTAGAGAGATGACAATAATAAGAAAATAAAATTAAGAAAAAATGCACAGAAGATTTTTTTCCATATTTAAGCACCCAATGAATTAAATGCATATATATTATTTAATATTTAAGTACTTTAATAATTAATATTTAAAAACATTAATTTTTTTCAAAATAAAAATAACAATTTCCTTTTTATACAATATTTAATTACTTAGAAATTCTATTAATGTTAAAATGCATGTTTGATCAAACCATTTTGTTATTCATTAAGTCTTTAATTTTTTAAAGGGAGGGATATATTAAGTGCATGATCACATATTAAGTATCTAATTTTTTAAATACGCACATTAAGCCCTGTATCATTAATTTTTTTAGTACATTAATATTTATTTTTCAATAAATCTCTCTTTAATGATTTTGTTGTATAAGATTTAAATTCCATTTAGAGTAAATGGAACGGTTGGTATGTAACTATTTTAGAGAGTGTTTGTTTCAGCTTTTCGGATGAGGGTTTAACATTTCACTTCAAACCGCAGGAAATATAGTGTTTGGTTAGGTTTTTATAATCGCAACGTTTAGCATTTTCTCTGAAAACTGGAGCGTTTTGGAGCTGTTTGTAGTTATATGTTATTGACAAAATTATCCTTCTTATTTTCATAAAATATGTTTATTCTTTAACATTATTTATATTTCTAAAACATAATTACCGGAAGAACAAGGTTTTGTTGCGTTCAATAATTTTTTTATTTTTTATATAGATTATTTTTATTAATTTGTGCAACATATTTTTTATTTTATAGTAAGATAAAGTGCAAAAATACTCTTAACATTTATAGCTAGGAGCAATTTTACCCTTAACGTCTAAAATTATGCAATTATACCCCTAATATTGGCAGCCACTCTAACATTTTTTACCCCTAACATTGACAAGTTGGGTCAATTTGAGAAATAATTTCTCAAACTGTCTGTTTTTGGTCATGGATATTGTCATCTACACTTCACATGTACACCATTTTATCATTGTTAGTAAGAGATTACAAACATATAATTAGACGTGATTTTTTTTTAAGAAAATAAAAAAGATATATATTGTCTTTTGTACGCGTTGGATAAAAAAAGTTCAAATATTTCGCCGAATTCATAAATATTAATTTTCAATTTTATTATTAAATCGCAAAAAAAATAAAATGAAATGAAATCTCTGTTTTAGAACTACTGATTATGGGCAATTGGTATAGAATAAAAAATAAAATATCTATGTTTTCTAATAATATCTGAAATCGACCTAACTTGTCAATGTTAAAGGTAAAATTGCTTGTAGCTGCTAGCATAATGGGTAAAATTGTATCATTTTAGACGTTAAGAGTAAAATTATTTCTAGTTGTAAACGTTATGGGCATTTTTTCACATTTTTCCTTTTATAATTTCATCGTTGATTAATTTAAAATATGTCCATTTTAGACATTTTAAATCCGAATATCAACAATTCAATATAATTTTACCAAACACTAGTAATTAAACAGCTAATAACAAATAGCAACATCTAACAGCTTACTGCTAACAGCAACCGCAACAACTATTAGCTAACAGCTGAACCAAACAGGCCCTTAATGTGTCAATTGATGTATAAATTGACACGCAACACAGTTTCATAATTATATATTTTACTCTACAAGAACAATATTATTTTAACCGTTCTATGCATGATAAACATATATTTAAAAATTAGAAGCTTAATGTATTTAAAAAATGGATAAGGTATCTAAATAGGTCTAAAGTTTTTGGGAAAGTACCAATTTAGGTTCAACGTTCAAAATAGCACCAATATAGGTTTAACGTTTACAATATAATATCAATTTAGGCTTAACGTTTATAATATAGCATCAATTTAGGCATCACGTACAAAATAGCACCAATATAAGCTTAACGTTTACAAAATAATACGAATTTAAACTTAACGTTTACAAAATATATCCAATTTAAACTAAACGTCACAATTAAATTAACCATATTATATTCTTTTCCTATTAACTTTATATGTTATCTTTTTATTTAGTTCCATTTTCTTATTTATTATAATACAATTAATTAGTATTCTTGCCCATTAAAACCTTATATTTGTTTTTCATCAACCATTCCATGACTCTTAAATTCCATGGCTCGTGTAAAATAATATTGATACATGTCAGTGTTCGAAATATTGTGGATATTCAATTACTTTTAGTTTGCATATATTACATGAACAATGAAATTTAGTAATCATTGATGAAAAACATATATAAGATCTTAATGGACAATAATACTAATTAATTGTATTATAATAAATAAGAATATACAACTAAATAAAAAGATAACATATAAAGTTAATAGAGAAAGAATATAATATGATTAATTTAATTTTGACGTTTAGCTTAAATTGTTTATATTTTGTAAACGTTAAGCTTAAATTCGTATTATTTTGTAAACGTTAAACCTATATTGGTGCTATTTTGTACGTGAGGTCTAAATTGGTGCTATTTTATAAATGTTAAGCCTAAATTGATATTATGTTGTAAACGTTAAGCTTATATTGGTACTATTTTGAACGTTGAGCATAAATTGGTACTTTCGCATAAACCTTAAACCTATTTTGGTACCTTATTCTATAAAAAAAATGATCAAAATCAATAAAAAAAAAAAATTGAATTCATCAAGTGCTCGCATATTCCTAGAATTTCTAAGTTATCTTTGATAAAAAAAAAAACAAGATTGTTATTTTTATTTAAAAAAAAATTTATGTTTTTTAAATTTTAATATGTATTTACTTATATAATAAAATTAAAAAGAGAAAGTATTGATAAGATATAATTATATATTAGGGGATAAGGTTGATTTACTTCTATCGTTTTTTAGAAAGTGTAAATTTGTCTCAAATGTATGAAATAGTGTAAATTTATTTCTAATGCTGCTAGATAAGTTTTATCTCTGTCTAATAAAAAAAAATTTGAATATACTAATTTGACAATTATTCCATTATCACATTAAATATTTTAAATAGGTTTGTTTATAAATTGAAATAATTTTGTGCATTTTTATAAAAGTTACCCAAAAAAATTATATAGTTTTTTTAATAGTAATAAATATTTTAGATAGTTTAAAAAGTTATCCAAAATTTTTTATAATTATTTTAATAGTAATAAATATTTTAATAGTCCTAACCTTCCATCGTCTCGAAATTTGACATCAAATTCTTTGGTTGGTGGGTACTTTGGCAAGCTAGATGGATCACATGGAAGAGGATCATTGATGAAGAACTATACAATACAAAAATAGAAAAATGGTAATTCATGACATTTAAAAAAAAAAAAAAAAAGCAATGTAGGTACCTGAGTGGAAAGTGCAAAATCAACAGATTTACGAGCGTCAGGCTCAACTGCAAGTAGAACATCTAAAAGGGCTAAAGCAGAAGAAGGGAAATGAGTGAATGTCTCAGCCACACGACGTTTATATGGCTGTTGAGGTTTGAATACCGTTGCATTTGGTAGCTTTGATTTTTTCCAATAGTCTTGTGATGGTGATCCACACAGCTTGAATATTTTATGCAGTTGCTCTACTTCTGTTCTTCCAGGCATAATTGGCTTCCCAACAAACAATTCTGCAAGAATACAACCGCTGCTCCATAGATCCACTGAAACACCATAAGTGGTGGCACCTAGCAAAAGTTCTGGTGGCCTATACCAAAGTGTTACTACACGGCTAGTTAGGGGTTGGTTTGGAGGTGGACTAAAAAAAGTAGCCAACCCAAAATCAGCAATCTTTAGATTCCCATTTTGGTCTAATAGAAGATTAGAGCCTTTTATATCCCTGTGCAATACTCCTCGACTGTGGCAGTGTTGTAGGCCATGAAAGAGTTGTTTCATATAACATTTGATTTGTGGTTCTGTGAAGCTAACTCCTGGTGTTGCCAAAAGTCCAGCTAGATCATGCTCCATGTATTCAAATATTAGATACAAACTACCAGACATGTTTGAAGTTATTATTCCTTCAAGCTTCATTACATTTGGATGATCAAGCTTTCTCAATATTATTATTTCTCTTGCCATAAACCGAACACTTTCTGGATCCATTGTTGCGAATCTTACCTTCTTCAATGCTACTATTTTATTTGTTTCTAGATCTCGAGCTTTGTACACATTACTGTATGTTCCTTGTCCAACCTATAAAACAGTACATATGTTATATGCTATGCTTAAAAAGAAACAAACAAAGAAAATGAAGTAATTATTAACCTTAACCAACTTCTCAAAAGATTCAGCCCTTCGAGGAGCCCATCCATTGATTGCTTCTCCGGCAACAGCAGTAAGCCAAGAAGGCCAACCGGCCACCACTTGTGCTCCTCTTTCACCTCCACCTAAGCTCAATAGCCTTGACAGGTTAATATTGCTCTTTTTCTTCTCATCTTCCTTACTATTGTTATTATTATCATCTTCACTTTTGTTCTCATTAATTATTTCTTGTCTTTTTTTAGCTGCAGATTTCTTTGATTCTTTTCTTGATTTTTCTTTATTGTTGTTTTGTCCATGTTCATTTGCTCGAGTTGCTTTCGAGCAAATGCAACCCATTATTCCAATCCACAATGCCTTCAATCTCAGGGTAATCGCTGCTTTTATTTGATCCAATTTTATTATTCTGATCACACTATTAACCTTTAAACACCATCTCTAACCAATATTATATTCTTCTCCCACTTCATCATTGCTTTCTCTTAATGAAAACAAACAAACAAAAATGAGGAAGATAGAAATCAAGTTGAATATTGAATGTGTTTCTCTGGAATTTTGAAAAACTTTGTCAGGAATGGAACAGTTACAAAGAGAGACATCAAGATTTGAGTAGTTGCTACAAAAAAGACTAGCCAAGAGATTTTTTTGGATCTAATTTAAGATATGTTACCCTGTTAATTATTGTTTTTTTTTCAACATTTTTTTTTTTATTTTTTTTCCTCAACATATTTCACAAATAATTCCTAACAAATTACATTTAATCAATTTAACTTTTCTAAAAATCATGATTAATATCTCTATTGCATTTCAAATGTCCACATGGATTTGTTAAATAAAACATTTACATGATGACAATAATAAAAAAGGAATCCAAAAACACTATATATATATATTTGTCTTTTTAATTCCACTTTCTTATACATACAACTATACAAACTGTGTACATGTACGGTAAAAGAAGACAAGAAAAGAAACAATCTTAGTGTACAGAGCTCCTGCCAATCATCGACAATGGAAAATATGGAACAAGTTATAAAGTAAAAAAAAAAACATATTAAGTTTGTTTCCGAAAAATAATGTGTTTTGGAAAATAAAATATTTTTTGGTGTTTGACTACAGCAACAAAAACGGGAAAAAGTTGTAGGTGGTTGCTATTTTCAAAATGGTAAGAAAAAATGGAGTAGAGTTACCAATGCCTTAGAAAAAGTTTTACTTTTAAAAAAAAAAAAACCATACATTACAAAGCTTAAACAATGGAATCTTGAAGTCTAGATGACCACTCTATAACTTCTGGCCTAGAATAGGAAACTCTAGCAAGATCATGAGCGACTCTATTCGTAGAATGATTAACATAACTAACATAACCATCATTAAAAGAACCTTACAACCCTTAACAACCTTTTACAATCATCTAACACCAGACCAATAGAAGAACAAAATGAAGGTTGAGCAAGATCGGTCACCACAACTTTAGCATCTGTCATAACAATACACCCATCAACTCCCTTGTTCTCTAACCAACTTAGTGCTTTCCGGATCCCTAGAGCTTCTCCAACACGAGGCAAATAATTTCCATTCGCATGCTTATTAACCCGAACAAGATCCAATAGAACACGAATTGACCGTGGGTTGCCTAGCCCACGACAATTCCAATCAAGGATACTCATTATGATAGGCGTGCCTGTCCAAGAGAGCCCACCTTTGACCTTTTTTTGCTCACTTCCATTTCTTTTTTAATTTTATAAATTGTCCCTTCCTTTAATGATTCCTCCATTCTTCTATGTTTTGGATCAAATCTGACTACCTCCTCATTTAAAACAGTCTTAAATGTCTTATCGTTTTCAATATTCCCCCACTTATTTAGTCAACTAGTATTTGAGTAACCCCTTGCTCTTCTCCTTGATTCAAGGTAACATCCCCACTAATTGCACCACTTCCGAATTGGGAGTTATAATTCAACTTTGTTGAACCGTCAATCTTCGTTGGCCGAAATCCACCATCACTCCTAGCACTGGTGTCACTCATTAGCCACATTGAACCCCTGGTGACTGCTTTCGACCAAACTATTCACAAATAATCTCTGAGTAATTATGATTTTATTATCAAAACTCCAATGATCGTTCTCCATAACCCCCCTTATATCAAACTCATGAAAAAATTGGAAAATGAATAAGTTTGGGTTAATTGATCTGATATTAACTCATTACCCGATCTTCATGGAAAAGCCATGAGATCATGCATAGCTTGAAAATCCACTAACTTACCTGTTAAAAATCTTCCAACTAAACACTAGCAAAAATTCAAATGCTCAGCATTCGAATATGTGTCCTACATAGTAACACGACCATCATCCTCCTCATCCAGGCTCAGATTCACATAAGATAGTTCCAAATTGCTCAATTAACCCATCGGTGAAAATCAATGAGAAAAAACTTGCAAAAGGACAAGATGGGAGAAAACTTGCTAAGAGGGCAAGATGAGAGAAAACCCTAGATTCACATCTTTTCTTTCATTTAAAACTTGAATAATAAATAAAAGGAAAAATTTGGAAAGGAAAAATTAGGAAAATATTTTCATGCATAATATTTTCGGCAAATTAATAGAGCCATAGATAAGTTGCAGATAAAAAAAAGGGAAATCATAATTGTTAAGAGATTAAGACTGTATTTTATTATGTGAATTAATCGAACAATTAAAAAATAAATACAATAAACAAGATAAGAGATTTGTGTGGTTCCAACAATTTGTGCCTACGTACACAAGAGAGAAGAAACTTTTATTATTAGAGCAACCAAAAACAATTTATAAGAGAAATTTATAAAACTTCACAAACCTAATAATTTTTCTATAAATTATATGCCAAGTGTTTTTTAATTCTCTATTTTTATTTTCTCTCATTGATGAATTAAGTCTAGCATTAAATCCCTTATTTACAAGCCTCAAAAGATCAATTTACAAATGGAAATTAAACAACATTCATTTTCATACCAACTATTCCAAAAACATGTTTTCCCACACATTTAAAAAAGCAATACTTTTTCTCTAAAAAAAAAGCAATGTTTTCTCATCTATACTATATATAATAGCGGAAGCAGAAAGAATTTGCAAGAAGTGTTTTAGAGACTTTTTGGCTTAGTTGGCATTGTAGGAACAAAGAGAATAAATGAGTTAATGAGTTTTAATTATCTCTATGTAATTAGTACTATATTAACATATTATTTATTGTCAATTAATACTCCATCAATTAAAGTAATAAAAGAAAATAAGAGTTAAATGAAGATAAAAAAAAACATAAACCGAAGAAAATCCAAAAGTTACAAATAAACCTATATATAAAGCATGATACATAGCATTCCATCATTATATTCATTGGCCACCGAAAATCAAAGTCATCATCTACCTTTAATTTTGATTATGTATTAGTTTAGTTCTTAATCTTATAATTTTGTTCTTACTTCAAATAATACAGTCTTATAATTTTATTCTTACTTCATTAAGAGATTCATATTTATTTAGGAGTGATTTCCATTGATAAACTGTATTAATAGCATTTTCTTCAAGAATTATCAAAATTTATACTTTGATATCTCCAATTGAAGAAATCTGATGGAAATAGAAGAGACATGGGCAACTGAAATCGGGAAAAGCAAAAGTGTAAAAACTGACAGGAAATCGTTATATTTCCCAAGGTAATTAATCGATTTTTTTCATATGTAGTAGTTATTTTATTCTCAATTGTGTTGTTTCACACCTCTAGCTATCTTATCTATGTTTTTTATTTGTTTTTTTTTCAAAATGGCTAAAATAAAGATTTGGTATATTTTCATTTTTTTAGTATAAGTTGCTAGGTGTAATCGTTTGGATTGTTAACTCTAAATAAAATTTGGATTTTGACTTTATATGGACTCGATTGTTAGGTTTAATTGGAGATAGATCAATTTTCCAAATTCAAAACCTGGAGAAGTCCACTGATTTTTTTAATTTGGGTTTATCTAACTCATAAGAATTGAATTTTTTTATGCATTTTGGTACGAATAGATATAAAGTTTCATACAATAGCTCTTCATTGAAGTTGAAGACATATTAAAAATAATAATTAAAAATGTATTGAAGCATTATACTTACAATGAAATTTATTTCAATTATAAATCATGTTTGGCCATGATTACCATTCTAAGTTTTTTCCTATTTTTAGTCATCCATTCTACATTATTATTATTATTATTATCATCGTCATCATTAAGAAGTTAAGTTTTTTTTCCTTAATCCTTTAGATGGATAGATTATAAACATCCTATACACTTGATAAAATGTCTATTCTTGAAACCATTTGGATTATGTTAGATATGAACTCAAAATGAAAGATAAATAAAAATAATTTTTAATGCCCAAAATCCTAAAATATACATTAGGTATGGGATATTAAGACAATTGTTTTTGCAACATTAGCTTTTATAGTTATTAATCATTATATTGCGATTTGTATAACATTGTTAGTATTTCACGAGGTTTTATCAGTCATCTTTATATAAGAAATTTCTTTGATGAACCAATATATCAAGATGATATTTTTTGAACGAGAACAAAAAGATCTTCATACGTTAGTAAATTAGTAGTTTAATAGTTAAATTTTTTAACAGTTTTATGTGTACCATAAATGATAATAAGTTAAATTTTAACATCTTCATATATTAATTTCTATCTCCAATTCTTATAATTTATTAATTGTAAGTTTTATTTATTTCAAATAGAAATTATTTGATTGGATCGTCATATCCCTTTCATTTATTGTCTATTGATATAACTTTTTAAGTAGGTATATATTGATGTGTGTGTGATACAGATATATGTCACATGTAGTCTCGAAAAAAATTATATAATGATAAAAAATATGTAAAAATCCATTCAAATTCTCTTTATTTAACTTTAATAAATAACATTAAAACCAATATAACTGGAAAAAAAAATTATAATACATTGACAAAAAAATATGTAAGGATCTATTTAAATTCCATTCATTTAACTTTAATAAATAGCATTAAAACTAATATAACTGAATATATATATATATATATATATATATTTATGTTTAATAGATATAATAAAATAACTTAGCCTAGTGGTTGAGAACTTACCTATGACTAGGGAGGTCATGGGTTTGAATCACATCCGGGTCTGGTGGGGATTTTTCTTTCTTCTTTAATGTAAGCGCATTGTGCGCAATTTTTTTTAAAAAAACTTACAAAATATCCCAATGAAAACAAATTATATAATGATAAAAAATATGTAAGGGTCCATTCAAATTCAATTCGCTTGATTTTAATAAATAGCATTAAAACTAGTTATACAGAAAAAAATTTGATAACACATTTAATTTTTCTTTGTAATAATTTACACAATATTTAAACCTCCAAACTACTATATAAATCAAATAACATTATTAAAAAAGGTAAGCTTATTTCAAATTCATGGATTTATTAAAGATTTTAGAAAGCACGAGATTTTTCTTAGGAGAGCTAGAATGTGATTGAAAAAACATCGTCACAAAGTGTAGTAACTATTTTAAAATTGCAAGATTATACAGAAAAAATATTATACAAGAACGGAAATGAATGATCATTACAAACATATCAACAGGGACAAAAGATTATGACTTCAATAACTTCCAAACACTATTATCAAGCAATTATAAATGTATGTTCATTAATTTAATGGTGCCTTCTATGCTTACTTTGTTTTTGACAAAGTAAGCTTTACTTTGTTTTTTCTATCATTGGATGAGCTTACTTTGTCAAAGTTCATCACCATCCAATGGTGGAAAAAACAAAGTAATGCTTACTTTGTTAAAAACAAAGTACTATATGTAAATGACATAAAATTTAAAAGGTATTAAAATGTTAAATTTCTGTAAAAAAATATTATCTACCCGCGCAACGCGCGGGCACAATACTAGTACTATTAAAAATCATGATTTTACACATGGCTAACTAATAATCTGACTTAATAGTTAATATTAACAATATCTTCCTCAACTATTAATTTCATATT
Source organism: Euphorbia lathyris (assembly GCF_963576675.1). NCBI lineage: Eukaryota > Viridiplantae > Streptophyta > Magnoliopsida > Malpighiales > Euphorbiaceae > Euphorbia > Euphorbia lathyris. The sequence goes on along the minus strand of NC_088911.1, from coordinate 73,628,213 downwards.
ATGCATCATCTCCTTGTGCCTATTAGGGCCACACACATCATGTTCCAAGTCATACTGAGTTGTTACACAACTCGAAAACTTGGTAGGATATACAAGGTTTGTTAATATGTCAACCGAATTTTTAGAAATATGAATCTTCTTGAGCAAAATTTGCCTTTTACCCACAACTTTCGAACAAAATGATATTGTATGTCAATATTTTGTTCTTTCATGAAACATTTAATCTTTTATCAAATGTATAATATACACCACCTCTTGTTTCGTTGTAAGTTCACGAAGCAAGAAAATGTCAACCATATTGTTCTTTTAATGGCTTCAAATAGTGTCATGTACTTTGCCTCTATTGTTGACAACACAACTCTAGGCTCTTGAAAAGTTTTCCAACTGATAATATTATCACCAATGGTAAAAAAAAAAAAAAGCATAACCCCTCAATTATCTCATCTTATCAAAGTCTCCAACGTAGTAAGAATCACAATAACCAACCAAACTAATAAGATCTTCCATATTCAAGAAAATAATTAGAGGTTTCATGCAAGCACCTCAATATCCACTTCATCATTTGTATGTAACGAGTGTACTTGTCCTTATATTTGTTCCGTAAGCATCATTTGCCTATGAAATAGAATTGTTGGCCAGCATTTATGCATGCACCACGTGGAGACATTACCTTGGAAATGTTCCTGATAGCTCCCTATTTTATAGAGTTTTTAGGATTGTTTTGGATTGTTTTCACTTTGTTTTTACTCAATTCTAGTATCATTTTGTTAGTTTTTAGTTAAATTCAGTATTTTTCTTTATTTATGGCATTTTCGGTGTTTTCAGGGATTTCCAAGGACTATTCAAGTATTTCCGAACCAGACCCAAGCTCATTGGAGCATTTTCGGACTATTTAGGGACCGTCAGAGCACTTTTGGGATTCATCATGGACCATTAGAGCATATTTCGGAAGCCCAATGACCTAAACAGACAAAATCCGGAGTTTTGCCCCAATTGGGACCTATCTCATCGAGACACATACATGTCTCGTCGCGATAGGCCCTCATCTCATCGAGACAGTCCTTGTCTTGACGAGACGAGGTGGGGAAAGGCGCACCAGCGCCTTGCCTTTGCTGAAGTTCGTGAATTAGAGCATTGAAACCATCTTTTTACTGCACAAAATGCCTATTTTACCCCAGAGACACTAGGGTTTCACCCAATCTCTATAAATAGGGAGCTACTCTCAGTCTTCCGGAGATGATTTTTATTAGCTATTCCAGTACATTATTTCTCAGTTTTACATTTTATTCGTAGCTTAGTTTTATTCTGTTGAAGAACAAGCTCAACGGGTGGAGGATCTACCTTGTTCATTGTAATTAATCAGACAAAAGGGTTTTAGAATTCTTTTCTCCTTCCCTTTTATCTATATTTTACTTTTAATCAAGAATGTGTTCCGTTATTCATGTTTACATCTCTGTTATGATTAGTTTGTCTATGAGCTAATCCCTATCCAATCTAGGATGGGGATGAAATTGGTTATATGAATATGTATGATTAAGACCCAGGGTTTATGTAATTACTCTTGATTGATCAGATGATGCATGCTTAATGCCTAGATATTGCCAGGAATAGGATTATTGCTAGAATGAGACTCGATGACGATCAACTTGCATGCTTTATGTATATAATTGTGCCTAATGCCTATAAACCTGACAAAGATAGGATTATAGATAGATAAGAACTTGACCATGGAATTATCTATGTTGAACCTGTGTAAATCTGACCTTGCTAGAGACCACTAGGAGTGTGGCTTCGTGACTGGTCCATGGCTTTAGTCTTAATTGTCAAGGAACCTACTGCTTTGCATGCCCTAAGTTATATGCCTAATCAAGTCGTTAGCCGAATGCATGTGAATAGGTTAGATGAATCTTGATCACATTAATCTTTCTTTTTAGGACAATTACCATTAATCACTAGTAGAACATAAGTCTGGAGTCCTTAAACTCATACTTAGGAGTTAATCAATGAATTCCCTATCCTAGATTGTAACCAACGTTGAATCACAATCCACCCTGCGACTTGTTCTGTTTATTGCTTTAATTAGATAGTTGTTTATTTAATCTGTTTCACAAACCATTTTATCACCAACTCCACTAAATAGTTAGATTAACTTGTCGAATTTACTAGTTAGGATAATAGTCCTTGTGGTTCGATCTCGTGCTTAGCACAATATTACTTGTTGCGATAGGATACACTTGTCCTATTAACTGCTATATACTTTGCGAGCATCAAGTTTTTGGCGCCGTTGCCGAGGACTATTGTAATTGTAATTAGTTTAAATTAGATTGGTATATTTGTTTATTTAGCTTCCTATGAACCGACGTTCTCGGAGTCATTCTCCATTCGGATTTGATCCTGAAATTGATCGTGTTTCTCGCAGGTTAAGGAAAGAACGCAAGGTGGCTTTGATCAGGCAGAGAGCCAACGAGGATCTTAACACAGCTATCCCTGAGGAAGGTTGTGAAGAAGAACAAATGGTTGATCGGTCTATCATGGAACTGCTTAAGGCGAAGAGGCCTACTACTACCTCTAGTATCTTTGATCCCGAGATCACCGCTGTTTCCTTCGAGATCAAACCAGCAATGATCCAGATGATCTAGAATTCGGGTCAGTTTGGTGGGGATTACCATGAAGACCCCAATACACACCTTAACAAGTTCATGGAGTACTATGGCACCTTCAAGTACAAGGATGTGACCCCTGAACAGGTTTTCCTAAAGCTGTTCTGATTCTACTTGAAGGATGATGCTGCAGATTGGCTGAGCTCACTTGCACCAGGCTCTCTCACAGATTGGGAAACCACAGTAGCCGCTTTTCTAGCAAAAAAATTTCCCTCCATCAAAGACTGCACAATTCAAGAGCGACATTACATCGTTCCGGTAGTTTGAGAGCGAGAATCTACACTTGGCTTGGGAGAGATTCCAGAAACTGTTAAGGAGGTGCCCCCACTATGGATTTGAAGTGCACCATCTTGTTGACCTGTTCTACTCATGAATCACTTCCGCTAGCAGAGCCTCACTTGATGCATCAGCGAAGGCAACCTTTTCAACAAGACGACAGCTCAAGCATACAGTTTGGTGAAAGAGCTAGCCAAGAGAAATGCACATTGGCAGATTGAGAAGCCAAGTCAGAGGAGGGGCGTTTTTTCTATTGCTGCCCTAAGTACACCTACAGAACCTGACCCACAGATAGCAGCACTTACAGAGAAGATGGACCCCCTAGTAGCTCAGCTGAAGACACCGGAAGCAGTGCCGAAGTGTGAGGTTTGTAGTGGCAGGCACAAGAACGTAGAGTGCCCGACGGTTCTTGAACAGGTGAACTATATAAAGCAGTTTGGACCCTACAAGACCCCCTAGAGACAGAATCATCCAGGGTTCAGTTGGTCCAACAATCAAGCGGCCTTAGGACCACCAGGATTCGTAGCTCCACCACCTCAGCAGAACCAAAACCAGGATTCAGGTAATATATATATATATAAATTTAGGCATGTCCGCCTTGTCTCGGCGAGACAAGAACCTGTCTCGCCGAGACAGGGGACTTCTCGTTGAGACAAAGGGATGTCTCGACGAGACGTCCCTCGGGGAGCACATCGACTATTTTTATAGCCACTGTGTCTCGACGAGACGAGCCGCCCAAGGCTATACTTGGGCGGCTCAGCGAGGGGTTGGCCGAACCAACCCCTTCAAAACCCCCAAACTTCCAAATTTAACCCTCCTAACCTCAATTATTAACCCTCATTCTCCCCTACCATCACATAACTCACCCATACACTCTCTCTCTCCTTAATCAATTGCTCTCTCACTCTCTCTCTCTCTCTCTAAAACCCTAACCTTCTTCCTTCCTCCATAACTCTCATCTCCTCAACTCCCACCTAATTAATTAGATTCCTAACCCCTAACTCCCAACTTCTCAACTCCCCACCATTAATACCTTCCAAATCCCTTCTCTTTCACCTATTTAAACCCTTCAAACCTCCAAACCTTTACCACCTCTTCCCCAACATCATTCCTCCTTCTCATTTCTTCATTTCCCACCACCTTCTTCAAGTCTTTTGGTTTGTAAGTTCAAATTTGGTTTAATTTTGTTGTGATTTTGGTTTAGGTTTGATTGTTGGTCTTATTTTGATTTTGGGGAACTTGGTTTATTTAGGAATTTGCATGCATTAGGAATTAATTTTTACTCTAACCCCTTTGTGATTTTGCTTTTAATTGTGTGGTAATATTTGTTTTTAGGGTTGATTTGTGCTAGTTAATCGTTTAATTTGAATTTTTGTTGGTTTTTGTTCTAATTAGCTTATCTAAAGACTATCACTAATTTTATTTTTGTTTGGGAGTTTTTGTTTAATCTTAGAGGGTGAGTTTAGTTGTTTTTGTTATTTTGTGCTTGTATTTTTTGTAGATTTCAAAGGCAGATCCAACCCGAAGATGCCTACGCCGCCGCATAGATTCACTCCCCAAGGAATTGGAGCCAATTCAAGGATCGTACGGGCCCGAATTTTTGAGGAACCACGACGCCCTCCTATTGTCCCCGCCCAAAATACCGACCAACCTTACCCATGTGCACTTTCACATAGGTACTTATGTCCTTTCCTATTACTTTCAGAAAATTAAAAATTATCAATGTTCAATTCCTCACTTCTTTGATTGGGAATGGTTAGATAAATGTGGGTTAAAAGCGAGTGTTAACACTCTCTTACGGAATGGGGTGGGACATAATTGATAAACGTCGGCGTCCCCTGTATCTTTTCTACATCTTAGAGTTCTACACAACTCTTCGATATGAGACCAACGATGAAGGGGACAAAATTTTAGAATTCCGCCTTAATAATACCCCATATGCCTGGACTGAAGAAACGTTTAATACGGCCTTCAAATTTAAGGAGGCCGATATTACTAAATGGGCAAAGGATTTATACCACAAAGCGTACTTCACTGAAATTTCTAGGGGTGGTCGTTACAGTAAATCCACTGCCACAAACAAGAGTCTGACGGACCCAATGGACCGTCTAATGCACAAATGGATTTCATATAATTTTTGTGGTCAGAGGGAGGCCGATAAGGTCACTGAAATGGACCTCCTTCTACTGTGGTGTATGAAAAAGGGATGGCCCACATCCTTTGCCATCAAATGGCTAACTTCCGCTTCAATAAGCAGACTGCATTCCCCTTCGGCTTTATTATTTCTCGCATTGCTTTTTGTGAAGGTCTTACGGATGAGCTGAAACAAAAGTCCAGTATTCCATTTTCACTACTTAGTAAATCTTATCTGCATAGGGCTAGTATAATCCACAACTCTAGTGTGTGGAATAGAGATTTTAATGCAGGTACAGGAACAGCTGGAGCCAGTTCTTCTGGTGCAGGTTCGGCAGATCTGATGCAGTCCAGTTCTGAGGAGGAGGACGAGGATTACCAGCCGGCTTATGGTGGTGATTTAGAGGAGCGGTTGGAGCAGGCTATTATTGTTGGCGAGCAAAACATAGCGGATATCCAGGCACTTAACTATGATTTTCAAGATTTCCGCTTGGATTTCAACAGCTTGGCGAGCGATATCCGAGGTTGGATGGACCGCCACCCCTAGGGAGTATTTTCTATCCTATTTTCTTTCTTGCACTTTACTTTATGCTTCGGTTTATGCCTTTCTGGAATAAATGCATCTCGTAAGTGTGGGGAGGAGTGCAATAGGATAGAAAATTTTGGATTTCTTTATGCCATTTTGTGTGACTTTGCATGTTTTACTTCTAGTTTATGTTGCATGATTGTGTGTGTATGTGTGTATTTCTAGAGACTTTGTTTGTTTGCTTTCAATTCTTAGGATTTCAGAGATTTTGTTTCTTTGTTTTCAGTTTTTAGGAATAAACAGAATCCTAGGCAGTTGAATATGATGCATTTAGCAAACCCGACAATACAGTTGAAATTGTGCTTGAAAAGTCTGAACACTCAAATGAAATTGATGCATGCGAAAACTTTTGAACAACGTTTGAATCTCCATATAGTATTATTTGCCCAAGATTGACATGGAACGAAACGTTAGTTGAGGCTAGGATTGATACAAATAATCCCTGAATGGTGAGCTAGAGCCATAAAGATCAATATTTTAGACTCAAATTTAGAAACAGTTAATCTCTTAGGTGTGGGATTACGTTTATTGTCATTGTGCTCATAAGAATTGCATCCAATACTAGTTGAATGTTGTGTTATTATTAAACTTGAAGTGATTAGGCAACTGATATAGGTCAAAACCCCTTATCTTTGGGTACGGTTTTAGGACGGTTTTTAGCGTTATTTTATGAATAAGCGAGCAATTCTCGCATTTATATGCTTTTGTGTGAGTTAGTTAGAAATTGTATATGTTCTATCTACTTTTCGTTGTTTAGGCTCGTTTTCTAATTATTTTAGGCAAATATGGCCAAATTAGCATGTACGTTAAATGTCCATTATCTTTTATGGATAATTGGTCCGCCAAAAGTCACACCAAACGGAGTGTTTACTCAAAAACAAGCGATTGGCGGGTCAATTTAGCCTCGGAACTAATGTTATTTGGAGTTTACGTGCATGTGCAGGTTAAAACAGGAACGAGTTCGGGCGAAAATTGCGTTTCGGGACATCCGGCAGTTGCACAAGGCGTTATGGGCATTCCCGCTCATCGAAATGGCCTTTTTATGGCCAGATCGGCGAGCGGGCCCCTAAGGGGCCAGCTCGCCGAGCTGACCTGCGGGAATCATTCAATAGACTGATTCCCGGCCCGACGACGCCACGATCGACCCCACGTCTTTCCACCTGCAAAAGGAAACGAATTAGGTCAGAAAGAGGGCCCGAACCGCGACTATAAATAGGACTTTCTAATTGTAAATTAGATATCTTTCATTCTTGTAATTTTCCTTAGCTTTCACGCTTGAAGAATCCTCTCCACCTCCTACATCTCCTTCAACCTCCATTGAAGAACTTCCGAAGCTCCGCCCACCGAGGATTGTTCAAGGTCCATCTTTAAGTCCTAGGAAGACGCCTGCAGCGGTAGACAGGTTCTCTGAAAGGGATTTTCTCATCCTTTTCATAGTTTGTTTAAAACGCTTGATACAGTCTATGAATCCTAGGCTAATTGAATACATGTGACAATTTCTCTCCATCTTTAATAATATTATAGTTTTTGTTCTGTTCATATTGATTTATTGATTTAATCTTTGTCTTACGCTTTACTTGATTGGTTTAACTCATTCAAAAGTCCAAAAATTAAGTTGGCACATATTGCGAGCCGAATCTGACCTAGTCAGAGCCTAAGGGATTGACAACCTCTTAGTTGATGAGGCCCAAATTGCTGAGCCTTAGAGCTAGTATCGCCCTTACAAAGGAATCATGTGCTAGGGACGTCAGGATGATAAGTAGGTTTAATCGCCTCGAGTATAAGTGACTAGGGTTAGGTTTTTAATCAATTGCCTTAGCAATTCTATCTTCATTATTATCGTATCATCTCATGTTCCTTCGGGTAAATTCATTAGTGAAAAATCAATTAGGAGTAGAATAACATAATTAGGGGTAGAATAACTTAGCTAGGAGTAGCATAACTTAACTAGGAGTAGATTAATTAAACAAAACAAATTCAAACCCCCCATAGCCTAGATAACACCTGAGACCTAGAAATAAAGATTATTTAGCCTAAACCATTCTATTTTTTCCTAAAAATCAAGACAAATTAGTTGCCCCTTAATCCTAGTGAAAACAACAAAACAACAGATATTATAGAACAAATAGAGTATTTTCTTCTAAATTCTCCTATGAGACTTAGTACCTGACACACTACTAAGAGGGTTAGGAAAAATTCAAATCGTCAATCAATTTAAGTAACGATTTCTCTTCAGAATCTCCAGAACTAAAAGTTGTAGAAGGTTCTCCCTTATAAGAAAATGCATTAAAATGCACTTTCTTACTACCTTTCATCATTTCATTTTTTTAAGTAAGAAAAAAAATAATGAATAATGAACACAAAAAAAATAATCGAGCACAATACAAACGAAAACCTAATATAAATATCAAAGAAACCAAAAGAAAATCAAATGAGAAACAAATGAAAATGATAGAGCTGAAGAGCGAAAAAATAACTAATTAGATAAGAAACGCCAAACAACATAAAATAAAATAAAAAGAGCAGGATAAAAAAAAATTGTATTTTTAGAAATAACAAATCAAAAGTCACGTGTAAAAGCTAAGGATAGTTGTTCGCCAGAGTATAAGCTCCAAATATTGTATCTTAGATAATTTCATCATTGCATTGAAAGAAATGAAAAAGACGAGAAGCGGATGTTATATATGTCTAATTTTATCATTCTATCAATCAATAAAATTAGGATGTCAAGTAATGGAATTATAATTTCATAGCGATATTGTAAAAATAAAGAATATTGTTAGAAGAATGTCAAATAAATATATGTGCAATGAACTAAAAGAAAAGACAAATATAACTCAAAGGCTATGTGGTATTCATATGACCAGGTACATATTTATGAGAAAAAACATTAGATCAAACAATTAATTAATCTCTATATTTTTACTTAATATACTAATATATATATAGGAGAGGGCTCTTGTGAGAACCCTTTCTTAGGTGAGAACCACTCAAAACTACGTAGTTTTGAGTGTAAAAATTAATTAAAAAACACTGATGTTGCTGCTGGGGTTCAAACACTAACCTCCTCACTTACACTCCACACTCCTTACCACTGAGTCATTTGCTTTTCTTATGTATTATGTTGCGCACTGCTTAATATATCAATGCTCTTGTAGCTTCTATTGTTTAATATTTGATGCATGTACTTATTAATATTGATTAAATTTGCATAATAATAAATTATTAATAGAAAAAAAAAAGAAATTTGCATAATAATGAATTATTAATAGAAAGAAAATGTCCATAATAATGAATTATTAATAGAAAAAAATCCAAAAACATGCTCCAATTTCTTATTTATTTAATTCCTTTATATTTTTGTAATTTATGTTATATAAGAAAATATATTTTTTAAAACATACGTTAGAATATATATTTTAACTTTTAAAACACGAACTATGAAGTTTAGAACGTACGACATATTTTTTAGAACATACGTTATGTTTTTTAGAACATGTGTTATGTTTTTTCGAACATGAGTTATAAATTATATTATAGAACAAATGAAAAAACGATCCAGATATCTACTGATTTTTTAGAACATTATACTTAATTTTTAGAACACAAACTATATATTTTTTAAAACATACGTTATAACATATATTTTAACTTTTAAAACATGAACTATGAAGTTAGAACGTACGACATATTTTTTAGAACATAGGTTATGTTTTTTAGAACACGTGTTATGTTTTTTCGAACATGAGTTATAAATTATATTATAGAACAAGTGAAAAAACGATCCAGATATCTACTGCTTTTTTTAGAAAATTATACTTAATTTTTGGAACACAAACTATAAACTTTAGAACATATGTTATGTTTTTTAGAACATACATTATGTTATTTAAAATGTGAGTTTTTTTTTTTGAACAAAAAAAAATGGCACATATATTTACTATTTTTTTAAAACATTATATTAATTTTTAGAACACAAATTATAAAGTTTAGAACATATGTAACAATATTTAGAACATCGTCCTTAACAATTTAAAACATAAATTACAAAAATATAGAGGAATTAAATAAATAAGAAATTAGAGCATGTTCTTGGTTTTTTTTTCTATTAATAATTAATTATTATGCACATTTGTTTTTTTCTATTAATAATTATTATGTGAATTTAATCAATATTAATAAGTGCATGCATCAAATATTAAACAATAGAAGCTACAAGGGCATTGGTATATTAATCAGCGCGCGGCAGAATATACAAGAGAAACAAATGGCTCAGTGGTAAGCAGTGTGGAGTGTAAGTGAGGAGGCCAGGGTTCAAACCCCAATTTTTTAATTAATTTTTACACTCAAAACTACGTAGTTTTGAGTGGTTCTCACCTAAGGAGTGTTCTCACCTGATCCCTCCCCTATATATATAGATATCCAAAACTACGTAGTTTTGAGTAGGAAAATTAAGAAAAAATACTGCTACTTATTAGGGGATTTGAACCAAGGACCTGTTCACCAATACCTTGTTGTTTACCACTGAGCCAATTGCTCTTTTTGTATATTATTTCGCGCGCTGATTAATATATCATCTGCCTTTTAGCTTCTATTGTTTTTTTTGTTTAATATTTGACGCATGCACTTATTAATATCGATTAAATATGCATAATAATGAATTATTAATAGAAAAAAAGAGAAATGTGCATAATAATGAATTATTAATAAAAAAAATCCAAGAACATGCTCTAATTTCTTATTTATTTAATTCCTTTATATTTTTGTAATTTATGTTGCATAGGAAAATATATTTTTTAAAACATACGTTAGAACATATATTTTAACTTTTAAAACACGAACTATGAAGTTTAGAATGTACGACAAATTTTTTAGAATATACGTTATGTTTTTTAGAACATACGTTATGTTTTTTAGAACATGTGTTATGTTTTTTCGAACATGAGTTATAAATTATATTATAGAACAAATGAAAAAACGATCCAGATATCTACTGATTTTTTAGACCATTATACTTAATTTTTAGAACACAAACTATATATTTTTTAAAACATACGTTATAACATATATTTTAACTTTTAAAACACGAACTATGAAGTTAGAACGTACGACATATTTTTTAAAACATACGTTATGTTTTTTAGAACACGTGTTATGTTTTTTCGAACATGAGTTATAAATTATATTATAGAACAAGTGAATATCTACTGATTTTTTTAGAACATTATGCTTAATTTTTGGAACACAAACTATATATTTTTTAAAACAAACGTTAGAACATATATTTTAACTTTTAAAACACGAACTATGAAGTTTAGAACGTACGGCATATTTTTTAGAACATACGTTATGTTTTTTAGAACACGTGTTATTTTTTTTCGAACATGAGTTATAAATTATATTATAGAACAAATGAAAAACCGATTGAGATATCTACTGATTTTTTTAGAACATTATACTTAATTTTTGGAACACAAAATATAAACTTTAGAACATGCGTTATGTTTTTTAGAACATACATTATGTTATTTAGAATATGAGTGTTATAAATTATATTATAGAACAAATGTAAAAATGGTCCATATATTTACTATTTTTTAAAACATTATACTTAATTTTTAGAACACAAATTATAAAGTTTAGAATATATGTAACAATATTTAGAACACCGTCCTTAACATTTTAAAATATAAATTACAAAAATATAGAGGAATTAAATAAATAAGAAATTAGAGCATGTTTTTGTATTTTTTTCTATTAATAATTCATTATTATGCATATTTCTTTTTTTATTAATAATTTATTATTATGCACATTTAATTGATATTAATAAGTGCATGCATCAAATATTAAACAATGGAAGCTAAAAGGGTCATAATATATTAAGCAGCGCAACACATAATATACAAGAAAGATAATTGGCTCAGTGGTAAGTAATATGGAGTATAGATGCAAGGTCCCATGTTCAATCCCTCCTAGACAGCATTGTTTTTTTTAAAATTTTCTTACCCAAAACTACGTAGTTTTGGGTGGTTCTCACCTAAGATGAGTTTTCACCTAGGAAAGGGTTCTCACAAGAGCCCTCTCCTATATATATATATATATATATAAGTTTTGTAGTAAGTTTTTCCTTTTTATTTTTGTATATGAAAATAGAAAATTACCATTAGTTATATAAACTGTCTTTAATTTTTTTAAATTTATTCAGCATATTTATTGTTAGCGATATTTTAGCAATATACTTATTGTTAGCGATATTTTTACCCAATGCCACCACACTCCTTTCTCAGACATAGTCTCTTCCAAGAAGCCCAATGGATTTTCCTCTTATCAACCTTCGAACCCCACCAGAAGGAGTTCATCATCCTCTAGAGCTCAGTACACAGGGAAACTGGGAGAATGAAAATACTCATACAATAGGTTGAGATTACTTGGGCCAATAATTTGAGGAAAACTTCATGCCCTACTTAGGATAACAATCTAACATCCCAATTAAAGAGCCTCTGCCACATTTTATCCCTCAAGTAGCTAAACACTGATATCTTTTTTGGCCAATTAGGAAAGGGAGGCCTAGATACCTGCTTATGTTGAGCAAAGATGAGACTCGAAGAATTTGCTTGATATTCTCTTAAAGCATGGGCATTAGAACTGAACATGATGCTCTATTTCTAGAGATTCAAAGCTTGCCCTGGGATGTTCTCATAGTACAACAGTAACTCTTTCATCGTTTGACCTTCCACCGTAGAGGTCCTGAAGAAAAAAAACTATCATCAGCGAACAAGAGGTGAGAGATACGGGGTGCTTACCTGCTAACCTTGCACCCATGGATAATGCCTCGAGCTTCAACTTGCTTCAGAAGAGCTGGTAGGCATTCTGCACATTGAATAAACAGGTAAGGAGATAGGGATCAGCAAAATAAGACTTAGCAATTTCGCAAAGCATGTTAGTACTTGAAACCCATTCCCCATCCGCACCATGCAGCTTCGTAAGAAAATTCATCTTTCTTCGCCCTAAAGCAAATGCATGAAAGAACCGAGTATTTGCATCTCCCTCCTGATGCCACATGACTTTTTCCCTTTGTTGCCAATGATCTTCCTCACATAAGAGAAGATTGACCAACTTATACGGACTGCCTCGTACTCCCCATTGTCTATACTCATTTTATTGGTGCGCAGCTGTTCGAGTTTTTTTATTACAAGACTTACTTTCCTTTGTAAAATTAACATCCAAGTTGTGGCCCCACTAAGATAATCTAGACGTCATAATTTGCAACCTACTTTCCACCGAGCCCCCTCATACCATCCTGTCAAGCCTCCCTCACGACTTCATGCAAGCCCTCTTGACGTAACCATTTATCTCAAATTTAAACTAACGATTCGGCCTTAACATCAACTAAGCATCAATTTAAAGAATAATTAGTGAGTGATCTGATGTCAGTGCAATGGTATTGTATGGAGTACATTGCAAAAACCGAGACATCCAATTATCCGAGACAAAACACCTGCCAAGTTTCTCCTACACTTCGTTAGGTTTACTGTTAGGCATGAATTTGACTACAATTAAACATATTATTAGTGATAAATTAAGGGTGTTTTAGGCGTAATATTACTTAAATGAAGGACTTATAAGTGTTTTATGCAGATTTGAAAAGATTAAGTCAAAAAGGCTGTTATGCAGCTTGTTTTGCAGCATCCAAGAGGAGACGTGCACCCTTTGATCAAACAGTTAAACGATGTGTACCTGATGACGGATAGCGAGTTGACAGGCAGGCAGGAGCGGGCAGGAATGGGCGACTAAAGTAACATGATGACAAGAGTGATCGACCCTTGAGTGTTCAAGGGTCAACATATTTTAACCACTTCTAGATATATCTGATACTTTGAACAATCTTTCCTTTTGGTAATATTTTGTTAACATTTTGTGTACGAGTTTCCTTTTCCTTCTATTTATAAAAGTAGTCAAGGGAAAGGAAAGAGGATCTTTTTTGGGAGGACAGAAGATAGATTAGTTTTTAGAGAGAGAAGCTCTCGAAGATCTTTCAAGCTCCTTTCATGGAGTTTTGTTTATGTGATTTAGGTTGTTCACTCTTTAGAATGAGTGAGTAGTCGTTTTGAACGGGTTCGGCCAGTTAAGGCCTGTTATGTAAGTCTTTTATTTTCTTATTTATGAATGAATGGTGATATATTATGTCGTGTTTGAGAAAGTTATCATTCCATTGCTATATGCATGTATGTTAGTGTTGGATTAATGATAGGGAACTACTTTCATCTTCACGGAACTATTTCTCAAACGTCCAAACCCCCGAAGCAAGAATGTTAGGAGGTTGTATCAATGGTTTTCTTAATAGAAATGTTGTTTCAATCGTAATGCAAGAAAGAACCAACTTTAAGGACGCTTAAGGTTGTAGTACGCCTTAGAATCTTAAGAACACATGAGAGTTGACTTAAGTGAGCTTTAAAGCAGCGAACTTGACTTCACTTTACGTCATTCATGAATAAATATGATGTTTAGAGACTGGAAGTAACATGTTCTGCTAGGACCTAACCTGTTCTATCTTTTATCTTTATCAAATACTCATTTTTATAAGCTGAATCATTTACTTGGTTACCCATTCACAATATCTCTCAATATAAAGAATTCACACACCACGAACACCCTGTTCTGCAAGGTTTTTCTAGTAAAATTTGGTCATCAATCCCTGTGGAGACGATACTCTATTTATCACTTTATTACTTGTATCTAGTGCACTAGCTAGAGTCTGTTTAGAGGACAATAAGTTTTTGGCGTCGTTGCCGGGGATTGAAAGCAACAAAGTTTATCTAAAAATTTCTGTGAAACAAGGTGTTTTTAATCTGTTTGTTACGTAGTGCAGCCAGAAGCAGTTTCTCTTACTGTCTATGCGCAGAGCTGGACCACCAGTTTTTCCTATTGATCTTGAACTAGAAAGAACGTGTAGACGAAACCAAGCGGGAGCTCGACGAGCAAGACAAAGAGAAAGACAAAGAGAAAGAAGGATGGCTGGAAGAATACCAGAACAACCAGTTCAACCTCCTCCTGAAGAAGAAGGAGAGAACAACAATCCACCAATCATGATAATCAGATATTACTCCAGACCTACCACGGAAGGACACTCGTTGTGTATTGTGTTGCCTAACGAAGGGAACAACATGTTCGAAGTAAAAGCATCCATGATACATATGTTGCAAGCAGGTGTGCAATTCAGTGGATACCAGTCGGAAGATCCAAATGGACATATCCAGGAGTTTATTACGCTGTGCAACACTTTTCGATCAAACCGAGGAGTCTCCAATGATGTGATAAGGCTGAAGCTGTTTCCGTTTTCTCTCAAAGATAAAGCAAAGAACTAGATAAAGAACCTACAGCCAGGGACCATTGCAACATGGCAGGACATGGCCAGTGCTTTTCTAATGAAATACTTTCCACCTAGACAGGTCATCAAACTCAGAAATGAGGTGTCCCGTTTCGTGCAAGAAGAGGATGAATCCTTGGCCGAGGCATGGGAAAGGTACAAAAAGCTGTTAAGAAGGGTACCAAATCATGGCATCCCCATGTGGATGCAAGTGCAAAATTTTTACAATGGAGTCACCAACACGTACAAAATCCAGATTGAATCCATTGCGAATGGTAACCCCGAGGATCTTGAACCACAAGCCTTGTACGACCTCATTGAAAAGGTGGTAAGCACAAGTTATAATTGGCACTCAGCTAGGAGTGAAGGAAAAAGAACGGCAGATGGTGACATGGTTTCAAAGCTGACGACCCAAGTGGAACAGCTTGCTAGGCAGATCAGCAAGATCAATGTCTCATCCATTCATAGTGAACCACCATTTAATGATGTTTGTGATTTTTGTGGAGGGCCTCACTTCAACATCAACTGTCTTGGAGTTAAGCAAGGAAAAAGTGAGCAGGAACAATGTGATTATGCTGGATACAATCAACGGAACCCACCAAATCCATACTCCAGTACATACAATCCAGCTACAAGAAATCATCCAAATTTCGGATGGACTGGATAGCCAAACTAGCAGGAGCAACCTAGATACTAGCAACAACAAGGAGGACACTATTAGAGGCAGCCGCAACAGCACTACAAACAGCCTGTTCCACCCAAGGAGGATGTAGAACAAGACATGAAGACCATGATGATGCAATTTATGAAGCAGGCACAGGCTTCCATCAAGAGTTTGGAGACACAAGTACATCAACTGGCTGCTTCATCATCAAAAGGAAAAGAGGTGATGCTGAGTAATACCGAACCAAACCCTAAAGGAGATGTCATGGCTATCACCCTACGATCTGGTAAGGAAACTAATCCTCCTTTGATGACTAATAAGAGTGCTGAGTGTGCAGGTAGTTCCGGAGTTAATGAGAAGAGACAGGAACAGACTGTTCTTGACCAAGAGAAGCCAGCCGAGACAGGTCTTACATCTGACAATGATCAGGAGGAACTAGGGAAGAAGTACTATCCACCTCCTCCCTATGTACCACCTGTACCATATCCGACGAGGCTAGTGAATAAGAAGCTTGAAGAGCAAAATTCAAAAGTGCTAGACACCTTGAGGAAGTTGCATATCAACATTCCCTTTGTGGAAGCACTTGCACAGATGCCCACATATGCAAAATTCTTGAAAGATATCTTATCTAATAAGAAGAAATTGGAAAACATCTCGATGATCCAACTGAACAGGGACTGCTCATCAATACTACAAAATAAGCAGCAGCTTCCGAAAAAGCTAAAGGATCTAGGGAGTTTTTCAATTCCATGTTCTATTGGCAAGTTAAACATTGAAAATGCATTATGTGACCTTGGAGCGAGTATAAACCTAATGTCATATTCTGTGTATACTAAACTAGGGCTAGGAGAACCACAACCAACTAGAATGTCCATTCAGCTGGCTGATGGGTCTGTATGCTACCCTAGGGGAGTTGTGGAGGATGTGTTAGTCAAAGTAGGGAAGTTTATACTACCTGTTGATTTCATCATAATGGACATAGATGAGGATCTGCATGTTCCTATTATTCTGGGCAGACCATTCTTAGCAACGGGTAAAGCCTTGATTGATGTAGGAGAAGGGCAATTATTTTTAAGAATTAATAGGGAGGAAATCATTTTCAAAATGAATGAAGCTATGAGACGAGATAACACTGGTGATGACACATGCTATTTCTTAGATGATTTCCAAAGTTTGTGTGTTTCGCAGGAACAGGGACAGGACACATTGGAGGCACTCTTGGGAGAAGAGGTGAATCTTTGCGAGGGAACAGGCTGTTCTATCGAGACAGAAGCTTCAACGCTCCCTCTAGACCCCAATATTCCTACTCATCAAGAACCACCAGAAATGCCCAATGTGCCTTTGTCGAAACCTGAACTAAAACCTCTGCCATCACACTTAGAATATGCCTTCCTCGAACCACCAAGCGGAAGCCCGGTGATTATATCTTCCAAATTAACCCCTGATCAGAAAGCTCAACTTATGGAGGTGTTAAGAAGAAACAAGGATGCACTTGCGTGGAAGATAGATGACATCAAGGGGATTAGTCCAGCGGTGTGTGTTCATCGGATCCTAATGGAAAAAGACCACAAACCGTGTGTCCAGCCACAGCGCAGATTGAACCCACACATGAAGGAGGTCGTGAGGAAAGAAGTAATCAAGCTATTGGATGCAGGGATTATTTACCCTATTTCTGACAGCGTTTGGACGAGCCTTGTACATGTAGTTCCAAAGAAAGGAGGTACCACGGTTGTTCTAAATGAAAAAGATGAATTGGTTCCCACATGGACAATAACAGGATGGCGAGTATGCGTGGACTACCGAAAGCTCAACGAGGCAACCAGGAAGGATCATTTTCCTTTGCCCTTCATTGATCAGATGTTGGAACGATTGGCGGGATATGAATTTTACTGCTTCCTTGATGGGTATTCCGGGTATAATCAAATTGCCATCCATTGTGAAGATCAAGAGAAAACAACCTTTACTTGCCCCTACGGGACTTATGCTTTCAGACGCATGCCTTTTGGGTTGTGTAATGCCCCTGTTACATTTCAGAGGTACATGATGTCTATCTTTCATGATATGGTGGAGCGAACGGTGGAAATCTTCATGGATGACTTCTCTGTGTATGGAAATTCATTTAAAAGCTGTCTAAACAACCTAGAGGCTGTGTTAGTACGATGTAGAGAAACAAACTTAGTCCTAAATTGGGAGAAGTGCCATTTCATGGTTACGGGAGGAATTGTGCTCAGACATCAGATCTCAGAACAGGGAATGGAGGTAGACAAAGCAAAGGTGGAGGTGATAGAGAAGCTGGTTGTTCCTGCTAATGTGAAAGATGTTAGAAGTTTTCTTGGACACGCGGGTTTCTACCGAAGATTCATAAAAGACTTCTCAAAGATTGCATTACCACTATCAGCTCTGTTACATAAAGATGTGGATTTCACTTTCGGAACAGACTGTATAAAGGCATTTGAGATTCTGAAAGACAAACTGATCAGTGCACCCATTCTAGCCGCACCAAATTGGGAATTGCCCTTTGAAATGATGTGTGATGCTAGCGACACATGCGTCGGAGCTGTTCTTGGGGAAAGAATTGAGAAGAAGTTTAGACCGATCTATTATGCAAGCAAAAAGATGAACGAGGCTCAGCAGAACTATACCACGACAGAGAAGGAGCTTCTTGTAGTGGTGTATGCTTTTGACAAATTCCGTCCATACTTGGTTTTGTCAAAAGTAGTTGTCTACACAGACCACGCTGCTTTGCGCTACCTGTTTGCAAAGAAAGAAGCTAAGTCGAGGCTGATACGGTGGTTGCTCTTGCTCCAAGAATTTGACCTCGAGATGAAGGACAAGAAAGGAACAGACAACGTAGCTGCTGATCATCTGTCTAGAATTCCTCATACCAATAGCCAGGAACAACCGGAAATCTTAGAGATTTTCCCAGATGAGCGTTTATATTCTCTACAAGTTACTCCATGGTTTGCTGACATTGCCAATTACCTTGCTAGTTCAATTAAACCTCACAGCTTGTCCACCAACCAAAAGAAGAAGTTTTATGCTGAAATAAAATATTATTTTTGGGAAGAACCATATCTTTTCAGGTTGTGCGCAAATCAGATCATACGCAAATGCATCACCCAAGAGGAAGGACAGGCTGTTCTGAGCCATTGTCACGGTCGAGAAGCTGGAGGACATCATAGTGCAAGCAGGACAGCCGCAAAGGTGCTCCAATCAGGTTTTTTCTGGCCAACAATCTTCAGGGATGCCAATATGTTCGTAAGTACTTGTAATGAGTGCCAAAGAACAGGTAATATCTCGGCTAGGAATGTCATGCCCCTCAATAACATTGTTGTATGTGAAATATTTGATATATGGGGCATAGACTTCATGGGACCATTCCCTACGTCTTTTGGGCATAAATATATATTAGTTGTAGTAGACTATGTAAGCAAGTGGGTAGAAGCAATAGCTAGTCCCACTAATGATGCCCGTGTGGTTGTAAAATTCCTGAAAAGGTTGTTTGCCCGATTTGGTGTCCCACGAGTTATCATTAGTGACCAAGGAACCCATTTTGGCAATGCCCGATTTGAAAAGTTGATGGGCAAGCTTGGAGTCACTCATAGAATTGTCACACCTTATCACCCACAAACAAGTGGGCAGGTAGAGATCTCCAATAGAGAGATCAAAAGAATCTTGGAGAAAACGGTGGGCAATTCTAGGAAGGGCTGGGCAAACAAGCTTGACGATGCTTTGTGGGCATATAGAACTGCATACAAGACACCCATTGGAATGTCCCCATTTAGACTATTATATGGTAAATCTTGTCATCTTCCAGTCGAGATGGAGCATAGAGCCTTCTGGGCGTTAACTTTCCTGAATTTTGAGAAACAGCCTGTGGGCAAACAGAGACGGTTGCAACTATGTGATATGGAGGAATTCAGGCTGTTTTCATACGAAAACGCGGTAAATTATAAGGAAAAGACCAAGAAATGGCACGATAGGAAAATACAGGAGAAAGTCTTTCGAGAAGGACAGATGGTCCTCTTGTACAACTCGAGCCTCAGACTATTCCCTAGGAAGATGAAATCCAGATGGTCGGGACCTTACACCATAAACAAGGTGTTTTACCACGGAGCAATAAAGATTGTCAAAGATGGTCATGAACCTTTCAAGGTCAACGGACAGCGGTTAAAACCATATCTCGAGAATGATCACCAGGGGGAAATTGACACTGTCCACTTCTAGGACCCCCCGAGCCAGTAGAATCAGGAACAGGGTGTTTGCTGCAAACACCAATTGCAGCAGGGGAGTAATCTCCGACTTTTAATTTTGTAAATTTTTTTATGTATGATTGCCTTGTTGAGTTAAATTAATGTTGTGTTGTCTTGAGGGTCCGTAAGCTAACCACTTGATTTTCATCACGTAAATTGCGAGCAAAAATATAAACTTTTTACCCTTCAACTAGGGTGAAGTTTTAATTTTTACTTGAGAGAAAAAGGGGACAGAAAAGCTTTTGAGGGGGGGGGGGAATCAAATGGTCAAAAAAATTTAAATTGAATATTTTGAGAAAAATGGGACGTCAAATCAAACTATTTGTGGGCTGCCTATTGTACTTTGCATGTGCACATCTCTCGGTAAAATCAAAGTAGGTGGAGTATAGTAATTTCAAAACAAAAAGTAACCGTTGCTCCCCTAAGCGTCCTTTCGTCTGTCCGCTGCTGTTGCCACAACCACTCATACAGGTGGCGTTAAGAGAAACGTTGTCATAATGGAGGTTCTGGCAACAGACCGTTTCAAACTTTTTTCTACTTAAAGGACAAAGGGTGTGTTACGGACCCTAGTAAACATTTTCTTATCTCCCTTTCACACCGTTCCCCATATTTCTTTTGATAACCATTGTGGGTGCACCTATTTAGTCTCTGTCTCATGATGAGGACTCGAGGCTCTGGAAAGCAAGTGAAAATAGAAGGCGCAAAGAAAGACAAAGCGAAAGGCAAAATGGTTGGCACAAGCACAGTTGCTTTTGTGCCAGATGAAAAACTGGTAAAGAAATTATCCCAGTTCAAAGACGCTGTTGTGCAGCAGTATTATGATGATTTGGCTCAACTGGAGTTCAGACCGGTAAGAACGATCTACTGGGAGACTCTGAAAAAGCTTAAACTTGCAGAGCGTGTGAAGAAGCCCATGGAAGCATGCCACTTTGGCTATTTCTTTGAGATGAAGGAGCCCGCTTACAGGGACCTTACGCTGGAGTTTCTGGCCACCTTTAAACATAACCTAGAGATCACTGACCCTGAAGAAGAAGGGAAGTTCAGTTTTCGGCTTATGACCCATACCCTTCGGCCATCTTTGAACACATTTAACAACCTGCTCGGTGCCACTGATGATGATGACTTGGAATCGGACGGCTACAAGGGGGCTTTCACCGAAACCCCGGATGAGTTCGACCCGACGGTTTTCTGGCGCTCAATCTCTGGCCAGCCAAATTATGATGGTAGTGCTTCAAAAGCATCTAACATCAAGGACTACGCCCTCCGTTATCTGCACAAACTGGTTTCCGGCACCATCTTCGCGAGAGAAAATCAAGCAACTATACCTTACGGCTCTATGGAGTATGATGCATGGGCACAGGATGAACTTAGGGTTTTGGTTTGGGGAATACATTAGTGCTTTTGGGCGGAAAAACTCTTCCGTCATCTGTTGTGGCAGCATTGTGACAAGAATAGCTGAGGCAATCGGGGTCTTCAAGCCTGAAGACCGAAACAGGCTGACGGTGGTGAACCACCCGGACCAAATCGATTTGAGAAGCCTACAAAGCATGATGTTCGGGAAGATGGTGAATGGCAAGTGGGTATGGATGCCAAATTTCGTTGAGGCAAAGAGGGTTGAGAGTCGGAAGTGGAAGAACGAGCCTGCAGTATCAGTGTCGTCAGAGTCTGAGCAAATTGAACAAGCCAATGATCTTGGCTTTTACCAGAAATGCGCAAAGCTCTCCAATGAAGATATCCTCTCCAAGTTCAACGCCATGTTTGCACAGACCAAAACCTGTTGAGACCAGATCCATGCTCTGGAGCATAAAAATGTTGATCTGCAGGGCGAGGTTGATATGCTGAAGCAACTTTGTGTGGAAGAATATCAAGGGCGGGAGAGTCTCTCTAGTGCTTCAATAAAAAGTCCGATAAGAGCAAAACCTGCTACAGAACCCAATGATGCTGCCTCCTCGAAAGGGGATGGCACTGCTCCTGCTAAGGATAGATAGGTTGATTCCTCTCTTTCCCCGCTTGTCTGAACATTCCAATTGTCGCTATCCAAGCATCTGGTAACACTTATACACCTTCTTTGCATTTGTTTAAACTCCTTTGATATCATGTTATGTTGTTTTCCTATGCTTTTTAGTATTAACATTGGGGACAATGTTCGATTCTAATTTGGGGGTGGGGAAATTACAATAATAATTGCAATATCTGTGTGCATAACATGATAAAAGATTGAACAAGTTGTTATTGTAGTATGTTCTGAATAATAAATTATCCCCATGTGACTCTTGGCATGTACAAATGTAAATCTTTGCCCATCCTCAGTAAATAATTCTTGTTTTGTGTTCATTTTCTAGTAAACATCTCGTGCTTCGATTGTTTAGACTCTGCAGTAATTCCTAAACAGTTTGCGCTTATTATGATTGAAATGTGTGGTGATAGCCTTGTGATAATTTTAAATTCTCGAGTCTTGAAGTTCCAAGAATTTTTAAGTTTTAAATCAACATTCACTTGAAGGACCTTTTGCCCCAATGCATGAAACCCCCAAAATAGTGAGAACTTGAGCCTACAATTGCATGTAAAATGCATTGATTCATTAAAGAGTGGGATAGTACTTACTATCTTTAGGGAGAATTTGCTTTGGTAAGCCTTATAGAAATGGAAAAATTTTGGACAAGCTTAGAATGATAAAGGCACTTAGGCACCCAACTCAACCATTAAAAGACATAACCCGTGCATTGCACTCACATAGTAGGATGAACCATTTGAGCTTTACCCCTTTTCTTTCGTTAACTTAGCCTTTAAATAATCACAAATCCATCACTTTGATCCTAAAGAACCGAGAATTTGCCTCATGTAAGCTGTGTTGATTGAAAATATAATTGGCAGAGGAAACTCGCGCACACATTGAGATAAAATATTTAATAGAATGATTGGGAGGAAAAACAATATGAATCAATAAAAGCACCTCCTAATTCAGGGCACACAGTCATAGTGTGTGCCCAAAATCATTGAGAGTGGTTGTTTAGTGGTAGGCGTTAATGGGAAGATGGGGTAAATCATTTGTTAAACAAACTGTGCAGAGTTGTATGTTAAAAACCAAGGTATTTGTGTAATATGCATGAGGACAGAATTCTTACACATAAAAAGTCATTCACGTCCACACCTATACCTTAACCTTACAGTACAACCATTAAAGACCTTTGGACTTTGTTTGGAAAATTTTGATCCATAGAAATAGGACCGATAAGCAAATTCACACCCAACGGGTATATTTACTGAGCTGAGGAGAGAAGTTGCATTCCCTTCCTTATGGCAGAAAAGGGCCATTCGAGAGTGAGTGAAACATCCCTTCCTTAGTGAGGCATTTCGGGTGAACAGGTTGTTCAATTGAAAGTTGAGGTTTAACTTGAAGCTTTGAGGAATTTCTTGAGTAAGGATACATGATTTAACACTGACATAACTTCAATTATGACCGTGACTTGCGCATTTCTGTTTATAATTTTCCGAGCATCATTTTCTGATCAAGCTAGATAATCTGTTGTAATTCCTTGTTCCTGTTCTTTCTGTAATCTCATCAAATCTGTCTTCCGTATTCTTTCATACCTAAATTCTTCCAGTAAGTTGTTTTGTTTTCTATCTTTTGTTTACTTGAGGACAAGCAAAGATTTAATTTGGGGGTATTTGTTAGGCATGAATTTGACTACAATTAAACATATTATTTGTGATAAATTAGGGGTGTTTTAGGCGTAATATTACTTAAATGAAGGACTTATAAGTGTTTTATGCAGATTTGAAAAGATTAAGTCAAAAAGGCTGTTATGCAGCCTGTTTTGCAGCATCCAAGAGGAGACGTGCACCCTTTGATCCAGCGGTTAAACGTTGTGTACCTGATGACGGGTAGCGACTTGACAGGCAGGAGCGGGTAGGAATGAGAGGCTAAAGTAACATGATGACAAGAGTGATCGACCCTTGAGTGTTCAAGGGTCAACATATTTTAACCACTTCTAGATATATTTGATACTTTGAACAATCTTTCCTTTTGGTAATATTTTGTTAATATTTTGTGTACGGGTTTCCTTTTCCTTCTATTTATAAAAGTAGTGAAGGGAAAGGAAGGAGGATCTTTTTTGGGAGAACAGAAGATAGATTAGTTTTTAGAGAGAGAAGCTCTCGAAGATCTTTCAAGCTCCTTTCATGGAGTTCTGTTTATGTGATTTAGGTTGTTCACTCTTTAGCATGAGTGAGTAGTCGTTTTGAACGGGTTCGGCCAGTTAGGGCCTGTTATGTAAGTCTTCTATTTTCTTATTTATGAATGAATGGTGATATATTATGTCGTGTTTGAGAAAGTTATCATTTCATTGCTATATGCATGTATGTTAGTGTTGGATGAATGATAGGGAACTGCTTTCATCTTCACGGAACTATTTCTCAAACGTCCAAACCCCCGAAGCAGGAATGTTAGGAGGTTGTATCAAGGGTTTTCTTAATAGAAATGTTGTTTCAATCGTAATGCAAGAAAGAACCAACTTTAGGGACGCTTAAGGTTGTAGTACGTCTTAGAATCTTAAGAACACACGAGAGTTGACTTAAGTGAGCATTAAAGCAGAGACCTTGACTTCACTTTACATCATTCATGAATAAATAGGATGTTTAGAGACTGAAAGTAACATGTTCTGTTGGGACCTAACCTGTTCTATCTTTTATCTTTATCAAATACTCATTTTTATAAGCTGAATCATTTACTTGGTTACCCATTCACAATATCTCTCAATATAAAGAATTCACACACCACGAACACCCTGTTCTGCAAGGTTTTTCTAGTAAAATTTGGTCATCAATCCTTGTGGAGACGATACTCTATTTATCACTTTATTACTTGTATCTAGTGCACTTGCTAGAGTCTGTTTAGAGGACAATATTTACCTCGGTGACAAATCAAAGTAAACGGGTAACCCGACATAGGAAGATCTATAAGACCACAAGCTACAATAGTTTCCCAAAAACCTTTAAGGCACCACTCCGGATGAGCAATTAAACCATTCTTATCGCCTTGAGCTAGAAGATCATTAAAGTCTCCAAAAATGGCCAAGGAAAGGATGAAGCACTAGAAATATTTTGCGAAATATTCCAAGAGATTTTCATTTGAGAACGTCCCGGGCAACGATAAAACCATGTGAGCCTCCAATTACCTATAACACTATCAAACACCTCGATATCAATATGATCATTAGAAAACGAAAGTAAAGAGCACCAATTAGCATTTTTCCACAGCACATAAATGCCCCCACTATGACGAATACTATCCACAGAGTAACACCCGTCAAAACCAATTTTATTTCAAATAATTTCAATAAGAGAATTATAAATGTGAGTTTCAAAAAGGAAAATAACATCAGGCTTATGGGCTTGAATAAGCTCGCACAACACAGGAACTCTAGGGGCATTACCTAATCCCCCGACAGTTCCAACTCATGATTCTCATAATTCTAGCCAGTATTGCTTTTAGCAGCTTGCTTAGGGCTACGGTTATCAATATACGTCACCTTAATTTGAACTTTAACAATCCTGTGATCCCCTTGTCACTGCTCTTCCCCACGTCTCCTTTTCCTCTCATGGTTAACTTCCAATGCTGATCTCCCCAGCTTGCTTATCCACCCTCTCCCTTTCTTGGATTGCCCACTCTAAAAAATACATGCACCAAAATTTCTAGTAAGATGGAATATATTGCTATTGATAGTGCCTTCATTAGTATTACTGGTTTGCTGACTTTTCTCCACAGTCTCTCCTTCCACAATAGCCAACTACCTCCTCCAACCCTTTCTTGCTTTAACCAGCATTCTCCGCCTAGCATTGTCGCTCGACAATAAAGAGCCCCCACAGTAAAACACTTCATAGACGAATAATATCACTTTCAAGCTGCTGAAAATAGACAATGTGGCATATTGTTTCGCAAATGAAGCAGAGAGAGGGGAACTTCTCATATTTGAACAGACATGTTAACCATTCACCTCCCGCCTTGCGAATTTTCTTATCTTTTTTAATGGTCGTCTGATATTTAAACAAACTCGAATTCTCATATAGCTACGATCCATCGTCCATTTATTCTTATTATTATAGGTCATGAAGGTTCCAACATAATTGCCTAATGTTGTGCCCACCACTTCTCTGACAAAAACAATTGATAACCATAGACTTGAACCCAAGAAGCATCGTAATGATAGGGTACAGTCGTTGGTATTTCTCCATATGTTACCTCATGAAGCATTAAAAGGTGATAATAAAATGTCTGGTGTCCTCGTCCATAACCCATCGCAAATCATGTTGATGAAAAAACCGGAAGAGAATTATTCTCCCCTATCTCGATAATTGAAAGACATGTGTTGTGCTAGGCGCCAGAGACTTGTCATATAATGTTTGAATATGATAAAATTAAAATTGTGATCTGTCACTACGGTGCCAACCAGACGAAGGGGATAATCCTCAAGCGTTTGATAACCAAAGCTCGGCTCGAAAGCTCGCAAGCAGGCTCAATTAGAACATTTATGAACAAATTTTAGTTTTGTAGAAAATTATATAGTTTTGTATTAGTTTACAAATATTTAAACTTAATATTATTTCATTTACTATTAGACGAGTTCGTTCAAAAACATAATAAATGAGTAATAGACGAACTATTTGTAAGCATTTTGTTTATTTATTCACGAACTTTGTTTGTGAGCTTGTTTATGTACACAATTAAAGAGTTATTTGCGAGCAAACTTCACAGATGTAATTAACAATTTACTCACAAACAATTCATGGTTAGATAATTTTCTTAATGAACCAATTCCAAAAAGGATTTTGGGCTCGAAACAAGCTCGAAACTCGGCTCGAGCTCGTTGAGCAAGCTCGGCTCAGGCTCGAGCTCGTTAATTTTATTGTGAGCCGAACTTGAACAGGTCAAAGCTCAGCTCGGCTCAGCTCGATTACAGCCCTACCATGGTGTCTTCTAACACAACCAAACACTCCCTGATATGTAGGAAATAAATTTTCTTCCCTTTATGGATGTAGCCTATATGGATGGAAGGTTTTATTCATCTTTATCCTCGTGATGTATTTGTGCTTTCTAAATTAATGGAATGATATGGTTTTTTATATAAAAAAAAAAGTATGTAGAAGAAAAGAAAAAATAAACGTTTTAGCATTATTTTATAGGGAAAATGGTAGCATTGTCATTATTTAGTCTAATTTGAGACTTTACTTTAACAGAAAGACTAAAAGATTGACGAAAACAAAACTTAATAACTATATAATTATTTTTAAAAACACAAAAACTGACTAGCGTTATATATAAAAACATTGTGACCTATTTACCAAAACATTAAACTATTCCTATTTTTGAGCCTGACTATTCCAAATAACAGCATAAACAATGTTTCTGTTTCAATTTTTATTCTTTGGCGACAACCACAAAAGTACCTACATTCATCTATCTCTTTTAATTTTACTTTATCATTCATATGAACCAAAGTTTTAATTTGTTTGAGTTTCATAATTTACTTTAAACAGTCTCTGAGGCACAATCGTTTTTTCTTCAAAAAAAAAAAAGGGCAGAATTGTTTTGAGTAAATAATAAGCAAGT
The DNA here is from genome assembly GCF_963576675.1 of Euphorbia lathyris. NCBI lineage: Eukaryota > Viridiplantae > Streptophyta > Magnoliopsida > Malpighiales > Euphorbiaceae > Euphorbia > Euphorbia lathyris. The sequence continues at coordinate 73,600,662 of NC_088911.1, read as the reverse complement.
TTAAAATCCCAGATATGAAGATTTATAGAGAGGAAATGAGTCTAAGAATCTTGAAACCAAATTTTAATAGTTCTATCACCATCAAGGCCAGCAGAAGCTATCTTATTCTGAGTTGGATGACAACTTACAGAAATGACAGTATCACTGTGACCTTCTATTTTCTGAACCATAGTTTTCTGCTGGAGATCCCATAAGTATACACATTTGTCTTCTGATCCACTTACTATGTACTTCCCATTTGTCACTGAGAAGGTCGAAGTAATGCAGTACACTTTATTTGTATGCCCCGTGTATATCTTCAAGAACTTTCCCGTCGAGTAATTCCACAGCTTCTGAATTGACAAACAAAAATCCCATCCTTAATACATATTATTAGATGATGAACAAAACACATACACATATTGCTATTCTGGAGGCTGAATGAAAACCCAGTTATTAAGAATTCACATCTTGCTTTCCTACCACAGATGAAACCTAAAAAGGTTAGGATAGATGAGTTTGTTTCATAGTTCTTAACTGGGTAAGTTCGCCTGTATTTCAATTTTGACTTTCCTAAAATTTAGCCCATGAACTATGTACCCCCCCCTTTGACGAACAGAACCATCGATGTACTCTTTAATGGATGAAACTTTGATATTTCTTCATTCAATCTGAGCGTGATTGTGAAGTCCACAAGCATAATAGTTCCATCCTCAAAAGGTGTACAATTTGAAAAACGAAAAAAAAAAAAAAAAAACACCAAATCTTATCAAATCAAAGTTTAGAAAATTCTTCCAAGTAAAGAAACCAAAAATAATGTTTTGACAGTTAATCCACAAATAAGAAGTAGGTTCATTAACATGATGAAGTCTCTGATAATTTGAATTAAGGACATCGAAATTCTGTTCTTCTCATAATCTTCATAATCCTAGTTACAACGTCCACTACCTTAAGTCAATAAACCATGGGAAATAAACAGGTCATCTAAATGACTGAACATGGTGACAAAAATTGCAACTTTTACTAGCATGTGTTATTATTAATCCACATTATCAATAAACACACCCTAATTGATAGGTATACAAATGAGATTGGGCTGAATCATAGCAATGTTGCATCTACAAAGCTAAGTGAGAGAGAGCCCTATACCTATCTTCAACTCTGTAAATTCCAAAATCCCTTTATCCTAAATTCTATGACATATATTCACTCTGGGAAATCGATTTAGGAGTAGCTATGATCCACAATTGAAACTGAATATAAAAAAAAAAGTGAATGGAACAAAGAAAGAAAAGAAGAAAACTTACAAGAGTGCTATCAAGAGTAGCAACGAGGATGAACTTGCCATTGGGGGAAAACTTTGCAAACGAAACTGCTGGATTCTTATCATCAATAAGAGTCTTCAAGCAAGCTCCTGTAGATGCCTCCCAAATCTTACAAGACCCGTCGTGACTTCCAGAAACAATCAACGAACCATCCCTATTGAAATGCACTGATGTAACCGGCATAGAGTGAGCTCTAATCACGCGTAAGCATCTTCCCGTCTTCACCTCCCAAATACGAATCGTTTCATCGAACGACCCCGAAACGATGAGGTTCGACTGAGGATTAAAATTCACACAGAAGACGAAATCGGAGTGACCTTTTAGGGTTTTAAGACACTCAAACGGAGGCCGCGCGTCCCAAATGCGGAGAGTGCGATCGTCGGAGGCAGAGCATATGTAATGGGAATCCGATGACCAAGCCAAATCACATAGCCCCTCAGAGTGGCCTACCAGCCGATGGAGAAGGGAAAAAGAAGACGCCGACCAGATGATTAGGGTTTTATCTAGAGAAGCTGAGGCTAGAAGGGTACCATCGTTGGAGAATTTTACACAGGAAACTGCACGTTCGTGAGCTGCCAAGGTTTTGAGATGGCGGTATGGCTTGTACGGCGGTGGCTGTTGGGTGGCTCCTCCACTGGCCATTATCTAGTAAACTTGTTATTTCCAGAGTTGTGCTCAAGAAATCTCAGATTATACAATTATGATTCCGATGAACAATATCATGTAATCTTGCACAATTGAAGTGGGGCATGAACTGAGAAAGAGAGCGGAGTTTTGGAATGGCAAATAGAGTTTAGGGGGATTTTTGGTATTTGGGCGATTTGGATGGCGAAGGAACGGGAGGCTAGGTCTAGGGTGACAACAGGAGGAGCAGGCGGCCGGGCTGCGAAGGAGGCGGCGGTTCGTGTGTCGGCGAAGGGGCTGGGCGTGGATCTTGTTCACGTTGGTAGTGTGGCGGAGGAGGCTAGGAGATGGGCGGATTTATCTCTGCGGGATAGGCGATTCAGCACCGACCGGATTCAGCACCGACCGGATCCGTGATAGGTCGAGGGAACGGGGTCCTGCTCCGGAGGAAGGCGTTGATGGGGCGGGACGTTGTGGATCGGAGCGTGGCCAGAGTTCGGCCGCGGCTTCGGGGGCGCCGGATCTGGTTGACGGCATTGGCGGGAGTGATGGATCCGTGTTACGGCCGGCTGCAGGAAGTGGCGAGCATGAGCGGGGGGCGGGATCCTTGGCATGCGTTGATGATTTTAGCGCCCCGGCTGGGGAGGGCGGTAGGCCTTCGCCTGGTGTGTCTACGATGGTAGGCAGCGACGCGGGGCTACCGACACGAATGGTGGTTGCCCATGGCAAGGCCCCGAATGACGGCAAGGAGACTAGGGATGTTGGGGATTTTGTGGCTCCCCCGTTGAGCGGGGCTTTGGCCCAGGGGGCTGCTTGCCTAAACATCTCAGGTCCTAGGTCTAGTCCCGATATTTATGTTAACCCTAGATTAGGGCTGGGGAATTTATCCTGGAAAGACAAGATAATGGGGGTGGTAGAGGAAGAACCCATGATTGAGGATGACATTATCGAGGAGGTTTCAGAGGGAGATGTTTCTGATTCAGATGTTGAGGATGGTGAGCATGAGGACCCTTTGTGTCCTGTTATCCGGCTTTCATCTGAGGACAAGCGGGTTCTTAGAGCCAAATGGAAACTCTCCTTGATTGTTACTGTTCTTGGGAAAAGAATAAGCTTTAATTACTTTGCCCAGAGGATCCAGGCCCAATGGGCTAAGAAAGGGAAGGTTACCATCACGGATCTGGAGAATGACTATTATGTCATAAAATTTACTAGGGCAGAAGATTATAATACAGTGATTAATGGTGGACCTTATATCATTTCCAATCATGTTTTAGCGCTAAGGTCATGGGTCCCAAATTTCAATCCTCATGACTGCTCTGTGAATAGGATCCTTACTTGGGTTAGATTCCCAGGTTTACCCATTGAATACTATAACGAAAGATTTCTAAATAAGATTGGTGGCCTGGTTGGGAAAGTTCACCACGTTGATAAAACTACTGTTGGGGCAGTAAGAGGCAAGTTTGCCAGGGTATGTATTGACATTGATCTTGCTAAGCCTCTTCTGTCTAAATTCTCTGTTCAGAATAAGGTTTTCCATATAGAATACGAAGGTATTCACAATATCTGCTATGAATGTGGCATGTTTGGCCATACCTTTGTTGGCTGCCCTAAAAGAAGGAATGTGGTTGAGGAGGTGGTAGAACCTATTATAGGTAGAGATGAAGCTAGCCAAGGTGAAGAGAAGAACTTTGAGCCATGGATGCTGGCCAAAAGGTAAATCCGAAGGAAGCCACGGGCTAATGCTGCTCGGGATCAAGTTCCAGAGATCAGTAAGGAGAAGTTCTCTCTCTAGATGGCTCCTGAGTTCAAGGCTAGGCCTCCTGTTATTAAGAGTGGTGCTGGTGTTGACTCAGTTTCTGTTTCAGGATCTAGATTCGGAGCCCTATCTCTTGAGGAGGGTCAGGGTTTGGATTTACCTACTGAGAATATGGAGTTAAGTATGCCTGGTCTGGAGGTTGCTGAGCCAGCTACCTACCTCGGGGACTCTATTAATCCTCTCTTTGATCCCAAAGCCCTTGCTAAGGGGAAAGCCAAGATCACTGGCTCGACAGGGAAAGCTAAGCTCAACGAGGTTAGTGTCCTGCACCCTCTTGTTGACCCCTTAATTGGTAAGTCTATAGGAGTTAATAAGTTACCTTTGAAGAAACCTAACGCTAACCTTAAGAAGAACCTGGGTTCTTTTGATTCTTGGGATAAGAGAGGGCCGGCTGGCACCTCTTCTAGGCTCTCAGGAGCCCCGAATAAATAACTGCTCTAAGGTTTGGGCCTGAGATCAGTTGTCTTCCTTCTGATGGACTTCTTTGTTTGGAATGTTAGAGGTGCGGCTAGCAAGGCGACCCGCATCCATGTTAATGATCTTATTAAGCAGTTTAATCCTTCTTGTTTTGCTCTTCTGGAAACCAAGGTTAGTGGTTCTAAAGCAGACGAGGTGGTTAAAAAGTTTAAAAATTGGAAGTGTGTCAGGTCGGAAGCGACTGGTCGAGCAGGGGGGATTTGGCTTTTTTGGAAGCCAGGTCGTGTTAATATTGATATTATTACTATAGATAATCAATTCATTCATAGCAAGGTGTGTTTTCCTGGCAACAACCCTTTCTTTATCTCCTTTGTCTATGCCGATCCGATTCTGACTAACCGAAAGAGGCTTTGGGAGATCCTGTTCTCTATTAGTACGAATATGATGGATCCTTGGTTGGTCGCTGGTGGCTTTAATGATATTGCCCGGATGAGTGATCAGAAAGGGGGGGCAATCATTATATCAACCGGTGCCTTAACCATAAGCAGAATATGGACCTTTGCGGGCTTTCGGACCTTGGTGCGGCTGGCCACAAGTTCACCTGGAAAAGGAACAACGTGTTTGTTCGGTTGGATAAAGTGTATGCGAATGTTGCGGCGATCTATAGATTTCCTGAGGTAAAGGTGTTGAATCTCCCTTTTCGCCACTCGGACCATTGTCCTATCCTCGTTAAGCTGGTTAAAGGTCATCGGCCCAAAGGGAATAGACTGTTTAGGTACCTTGTTGCTTGGGACACCCATCCTGAGTTCAGGAACTTTGTTAAGGATAATTGGCAACCACATTCTAATGTTCTCCTTGCTGCTGAGGAGTTTAGAAGGAATGTGGTGGGATGGAATAAAAACATCTTTGGCCATATTATCCGAAGGAAAAATAAACTCTTAAGGAGGATGGAAGGCATTCAACGCTGTTTGGAGATCCGTTTTGACCACAGTATGAATTGTCATCTTAGATCTCTCCAGAACGAGCTGGAAGCGGTCCTTAGACAGGAAGAGCTCCTTTGGTTCCAGAAATCTAGGAAGGCTTGGATTAAGGATGGTGACCGGAACACCAGATAATTCCACCTTTCTACTATTATTAGAAGGCAAAGGAACCAGATCGATGCTATTAAAGATTCTAATGGTGACTGGGTTTATGAGGAAGAAGATATCTGTTGCCTTGCTCTTGAGTTCTATAAAAGCCTCTTTAAAGAGGAAGTTGTGGATCTGGACAAAGCCCACTCTGGGGTCACCTTTCCTAGGCTAGAGGAGGAGGTTATTGTTGATGCCTTTCGTCCTATCGACCGGAAAGAAATTGATCTTGCCTTCACCAGTATTGGAGCTACTAAAGCTCCAGGGATCGATGGTATCCCTGCTAGTTTCTACCATAAGCACTGGGACTCGGTGAAGGATGGTGTCTATAATTTTATCTTTGGAGTCTTCCGCGGCTCCAACGAGATTAGCCTGGTTAATAAAACCCTCCTGGTTCTGATCCCTAAGGTTGAAAAGCCATCCTCCTTTTTGCAAATGAGACCGATCAGCCTTTGTAATGTGTTATACAAAGCTATCACTAAAATTGTGGCTAATAGGATCCGGCGGATCCTTCCTGAGATTATTAGCCAAAATCAGGGTAGCTTTGTTCCTGGTAGGCAAATGATGGACAATGTGGTTATTGCCCAAGAGATGGTCCATTCCATGAAAATTAGGAAGGGTAAAAAAGGGATCGTGGCTCTCAAGCTTGATCTGGAGAAAGCTTATGATCGTTTAAATTGGAGCTTTCTTATGGATAGCTTAAGTAAAGCTGGTATTCCTGAGAACTGGAGGAGTTTGATTGAAGGTTGCGTGTCTTCTCCTGTTTTCCAGGTTCTGATCAATGGAGATATGTCTGATGAGTTTTCTCCTTCTAGGGGTATCCGTCAAGGAGATCCTATGAGCCCTTTCCTTTTTGTGATAGCAATGGAAAGGTTGGCTCACCTAATTCAAGAAGCTGTGAATAAGGGGAGTCTCCATCCTGTGTCCATTAACAGATTTTGCCCTCCTATTTCCCACTTGTTTTTCGCTGACGATATGATGATCTTTGTGGAAGGGAATGAGGAGCAAATTGGGGTGGTCATGAACATCCTTGAGTGCTTTTGCGTTGCTTCTGGCCAGAAGATCAATGTCCACAAGTCCCGGATGCTTTGCTCTAAGAACATGGATAGAAGCCTTTGCAAGAAGCTTAGTGATCTTTCGGGTATTCCTCTTACCCAATCCTTGGGAAAGTATCTTGGGATCCCCCTTCATAGTGACAGAGTTTCCAAAGCCTCCTTTAAGGAGACTCTGGATAAAACTAATGGGTTGTGTGCTAGTTGGAAGGCCAATTCTCTTTCCTTGGCTGGCCGTCTAACCTTAATTCAATCTGTCAACTGCGCAGCTCCCAATCATATCATGCAAGCATGTAAGTTGCCTGAGCCGGTTCTCAATGAGCTTGATAAAATCAACCGGCGTTTTCTTTGGGGTGAGTCTGGAGAGGGTAGGAAGATTCACCTAGTTCCTTGGAAGGAGGTCTGCCAGCCTAAAAGCAGGGGGGGTCTTGGCATCAGACAAGCTAAAGATAATAATAAGGTCTTGTTGATGAAGCTTCTCTGGAGAATGTGGCAGAACCCTTCTTCTCTTTGGGTTCGTTTGCTTTGTGGCAAGTATCGAAAGGACAAAATCTTTGGGGGCCCTAAAGAGAGAATTGGCAATTGTTCTTTCCTTTGGAAAGGGCTCAGTGTTATGTTTGCTGAGTTCTGCACGGGGGTTGGCCTGGAGGTGGGTAATGGTAAGATCATAAGCTTCTGGTATGACACCTGGATCGGAGATAAACTGCTGATAGAGGTTTGTTGCTCTCCCCCGCCTTGCAATTTCCGCAACTGGAGGATTGCTGATGTGGTGGACTCTGATGGGGACTGGATTTGGTCTATGTTTGATTCCTTCTTGAGTCTTGATTCTCTCCTCAGAATCAGGGGTGTTAAGATTAGTAACCTCGAGGAGGACAAGGATAGGCATTGCTGGGCCCTAACGAACAATGGTGCTTACTCTTGCAAGTCTGCCTTTGAAGCCTTTACTCTTGACAGTTCCGACCCTCTTTCGGACACTTGGAAAGCTATTTGGGCTCTGAAAATCCCGTACCGAATAAGGAGCTTCATGTGGCTTGGAGTCAAGGACAGGTTGCTGACTAATTCGGATAAACATAGAAGACACTTGGCGGATTCAGGTGCTTACAGTAGATGCAGAGGCCAAGTTGAATCTTTGTGCCACGCCCTTAGGGACTGCTCTAAGAGTAAGGAGGTTTGGCAGAAAGTTCTTTCGCACCACATTCTCCCCTCTTTCTTTGCCTGTCCTGAGAATGACTGGTTCTCCAATGGGGTTAAAGGTAGGTTACTGGCTAGTATTGAGCAGGGAGACATTTTATTTGCTATTATCTGCCACCACCTTTGGAAGTGGAGGAATGAGGAGATCTTTGGTGAGAAGACTATTTTTATTCAGAACCTACCCGAGTTCTTCTCTAAGAAACTCCTTACCATTACGGGGAGCTTCAAAGGGGAACCCCTTGCTAATTCTACCCAGAATAAAGAGGTTCACCTCGTTGGTTAGTGTAGGCCGAAGGATGGGTTGGTAAAGTTGAACACAGATGGCTCCTGTCTTAACAATGGAAAAATCGCGGCTGGAGGTGTGCTCAGGGACGCGGGAGGTGCCTGGTTGTCTGGTTTTACCCATAACCTGGGTTTGGGCTCTTCCTTCTCAGCGGAACTTTGGGGTATTCTTTCTGGAGTCAAGCTTGCCAGAAACCTGGGTATTAGAAGGCTTGCTGTGGAGTCTGATAATAAGGAGGCTATTAGTTTGATCTCTAATAATCATGCTATTTGTCTTAATAGCCAGAACCTTATCAAAGCTATAAGAAGCCTTAGCTCCTCCTTTGATTCCTTAGAGTTCAGTCACATCTACAGAGAACAAAATCGAATTGCGGATCGCTTGGCGGCGGCTGGGAACGAGGGGATGTTAGGTGTTACCACCCTTTCGGATCCTCCTATCTATCTTTATTCTCTCCTTTTAGAGGACAGAGTTGGGGTTAGCTTTCCTAGGCTAATCCCAGGTTAGCTTTTGTTTCGGTGTTTGTTTGTCTTTCTTTCCTGTTTCCACCAAAAAAAAAGAAACTCATAGCATCACTGCATAGTAGAGGCCACATTATATCCGGACTATTCCCATGTAAAATAAGTGGTGCCTGAAAATCCCGAGTCCACTTAATCAACTTATGTGCTACTCTATTCCCTTCCCTCCTTATGAATTTGAAAGTACAGCTAGAAAACAGTTGAGATAATTGTATTACATCTAAGTACATAAAATATAGAAAAGAAGACATAATATGTCCACTAGTAAGTGCATCCACCATAATCTTCGCATCAGATTCAACGCATATCGCATCAAGATTGCAGTTTCTGGCCAAGCGAAGGCTTTCCTGAATCGCGAGGAGTTCACCTGCTTCAACCGAGAGGCATGGAAGGAGAGGAATTCCGGCAGAGAGCACAACATGTGCTTGCGAGTCTCTAGCAACCACCCCGATACTTGCGGAGAGACCATTGTCCTCCCATGCGGCATCACAGTTGAGTTTCGTGACACCATCGGGAGGAGGACACCAAACCTTGTAAGTATCAAGGGGTGAATTGACGGACTCAATCGCCTCCGGATCACCACTACGCTGCCTCCAATCCGAGTAGCAGTTTCTGGCCTTTTGGATCAAAACATCAGCTTCCAAACACTGACCTTCGTGAATAAGCAGGTTTCTATTATACCATATCCACCACAGGATTATTATTCCCATTTCAGTTTCCACTTTATCAGACTGCGTCCAGCATTCCAGTACCCAGTTTTGTATATTCGATGCCCTGACCTTGTCCCACAGTGTCTTTAACCCTGCTGATTTCCACGTCTATCGTGTAGACGGACACTGTAACTAGCATTTCATCCTCCACCCTGCATGAACCAAACCCAACCTCTGCATTTATCCCCCATTGGCGCAACACTGATAGCCACGGAAGAATCCCTTTTAAGAGTCTCCAGGCGAAGTGTTTTACTTTGGGCGGGATATTTAATCCCCATAACTTCTTCCATGTCGACAGTTGGTTCGCGGAGGAGGATGCTTGAGAAATAATCTGCCACAATGTTTGCAATTTGTTTCGGACCTTCCCTCCAAACTCCATTCTTGTCTTGTAATCTGCTCAACTTATTGTTCCGACGTCTCGTTGAGCACTTCGAGTGGAAATACCCAGTGTTCTGGTCGCCCGACTTTAGCCATTCAACCTTTGCTCACTGCTGCCATTTGATTTCCTCGCGAGTCTGAAGTTCGATAATACGCTCCTATAATATGTTCTCGGACACAATCATAACCAGATTTTCCTGCTTCTGAACTACATCTAGTTCCACAGTCAAGGTGCGGATCTCATTGTGAATATTATCGAAAGCCCCTAAGCTCATTGAGTAAGCTTCTTAGCAATAGACTTGATTTTATCCTAAACAGTCAGTCCAGAACTCGAGTTCTTCCACCAAGTTTTAATGATGTTAGAGCACGAGCCTTCTCGCACCCATATAACCTCAAACCTGAATAGCTTTCATCGAGGCCATTACTCTTGTATATCAGCTTCGCAATTAATCAAGATAGGATTGTGATCAGATGAAACCCGAGCCAAGGTGTGAACTCGTGTGGCTAGGAACAGCCCGACCCACTCCTGCGTAGCCACTACACGGTCCAAATGTTCCCAGATGGCTTCTTCTCCCTGGCGACGGTTATACCATGTAAACTCTGCACCCTCAAAACCCAGATCCATCAGATTGCATTGATCCAAACAAGTGTGGAAGTCAGCCATGTTGCCATTGTCCCGGTCCCTACCCCCTCTTTTCTCCAACTGCCATAGTATTTCATTAAAATATCCAAAGGTCGCAAGAGGGATAACATCTAAGCTACTGATATGCCTAAGTAAGTCCCATGTGAGAGTCTTGTTAGATCGTTCAGACCATCCATAGATCCCTACACCTCTCCATACCGGTATCTGATTGACTTGTACTACATACAATGTAATGAATAGCGGGAAATGACCACATCAATTTCCTTTTTCCAACCAAAAATTGCCCACCACTCCTACTTGCTGCATCAATAATAAACAATTTGAAGTCTTTAAACTGTCTATAGAAGTTGGTGCATTCGTTTTTCTATAAATGGGTCTCCATTAAGAAAAACATGTCTGGGCAATTGTCCTTCATTAGCCTCTAGAGGGTTCGGAACGTCCAAGTGTTACCCATCCTTTGAACGTTCCAACTTAGTATTTTCATAATGTAGGATGGGGCCCTATGTCGGCCACCATCCTCTAGTCATTATCCAATTGTAACTTTTTCCTCTCGGTGCTTTCACTAGCCATGACATCCTCATAAAATCCCACATGCTCTCTTGGTCGTTTTGAACTGACTGTGAAAGCTTGTAGACTCGTGTTCATTGAGAGCTTTCTATGAGCTAATTTTTTTTAATGTTGGTTTCCTCCCTCCTTGTGTCGAGCTTGAGTTTCCTACTACCGCAAAAGTCATCCCCTGCTGTTGTTCATGATCGAAACTTGCCTCGACAGCTACGAGCTTTGATGCCCTATCAGTCACTCGAGTACTTACTGATATCTGAGCATTTCGTGTAACTCAAGTATAAGATAGTTATTATTAGTGATAAGGTAATACGTCTATGGTTTTTTTAGAAGGAACAATTTATGCTTCACGTATAAAATAGTACCAATATAAGTTTAATGTTTAAAAAAGTTATTAATTTAGGCTTAACGTTTAAAAAAGTGTACCAATTTAGGCCTCGATAATGGAACGTAACACGTCATTTATATTATTCCATTAAATTCGGTCAATTGTACGTATAAAGAGAAATTAGAACTTACAGAAAGAAAACATTAAAGACAAAAATCAAATCATGTATGCAAAAAGAAACCGATATTAAGCTTACAAACTAGCAAAGTCACTACTCCCAAAACTCACCATGCACAGCCACCTCAATGGTAATCGATTCAAGCTCAGCCATGTTGCTCACTGAAAATTTACGCGTGCCCATCTGATACGGTAGTAATTGAATGGGCTTTGAATGTTTGGCCTTCGGTTTAGGCTCGAATCCAACATTTGGGCCAAAGCTCGTGGATATACATTTGGACAGTGGATAGATGAATAAAGCTTCTTTGTGAGCTACCTCAAAGGACATATGGACCAATGGCCACTCTGGATCCTAAAGGCACACTCCCCAATTCACATTTAGCACGGAACAGAAATATAGGATTTGAAGACCAATCAAACATTGCTATGTGTCCAGGTACACATTTTATTGCCTAAAAATAGCTTGGGAATCAGAGCTACAGATACGTAATCATACACACTCTCTCCTATTAAATTGCTTTCAAGTTAAATTTGTACTTCCTTAAGTACTCAACTGACTTTAGCATCGAAGAGGGTTCGCTTGAACTCTGGCCCCCTTTTCTAACGATTGTTTTCCTTTCAGGTCATCGGAGACGGTTGAGAGTTACATTTCAGAAAGGAAGACACCATTTGGTGCAGTGAGCGTGGACAATTTTCGTAAAAGATGGTTCATGTTCAGAGTTCAGTTGTTCATCCTGTAATTCAACGTACTGTTCAATCTGTAGTTCAATCGGTAATTCAGCTTAACCAAAGAACTGAAGATATGCAGAGTACTTCGGCTGCATTTTATCATGGCTTGGTTGATTTTCGTAATCATCTGATATCACCATTGTTTGTTACTCCAACTTTAGACTAGAGGATTGATGCTTGTCTTGGGTCATTGGATCATGAACAAAGAAGTTTTATGGATGGTTCAACAACACAGTTAATCTACAATATGGGATCTGTTCAAGAATCAATGAACATCCTTCAAGCCGAGCATGCTACACAGATGGAAGTTAATTATTTAGAGTTAAATAAGGCAAGGGATGATGGAAGATATAGTGAAAGAATATGGTCAGTTGCATGTTCTACTGGACATCATGTTGCTCAAACATGTCATAGGAAGCGGGGATTTTTCAAAGAAGCTCAGCCAGATGTACTTAGAAGAAGATCAAAAGAAAGTCTTAAAAGTCCTTCACATAAAAGGCGTCGCCATTCACCTTCGCCCGTCAAGCATGTTCCAAAGTTGGAAGGATCTAGGTCCCCGAAGCAGCATAGGGGCATTGCTCATGATTCTACTGAATCCTTGATTCATCACTATGAAGCTCATAAGAAGAAATTGGAGGTTTCTAGATCTCCTAATTATTGTGACTGAAGGCAGTCGAGCCAAAGGAAAATGAATCTTCTCTCAAGGAAGAAGTTTATAACCTTATAAAGAGTGAGCTTTAGCATGTGATGAAAGACGAAGGATTGGAACCTAGGATGCCAGAAACCACTGGTGTTGACACTCATTTGAGTGCGAAAATAATGAGTCGGCCAATGCCGATAGGATTCAAATGTTCTCTGCTTAAATACTACAATGGTATGACAGATCCAAATCTTCATGTGAAGAATTTTCTTAGAGCTCTTCAAACCAATACAGCAACTGATGCACTCATGTGTCATTTTTTTCAACGATACTGAGGGATTGGGCTGCTTACTGGTATGATCAACTCCTGTCAGACTCCATTAGACCTTTTAAACAAATGTCTAAGGAGTTTGCAGATCATTTCATTACTTCTATTCTTGAAAGCAAGACGATGCAAGATCTTAACTACCTATCACTAGTGGTGGGGATATCAGGATATTCGGTACCCCTTATTGGTCTACAAATGGTCATTTCTATTGGGGGATGGTCTGTGAAGTGGCATTCTAAAGTTGAGTTCTTAGTAATCGATTTGGTGCTGCCGTCTAATATCATAATTGGATGTTCGCTTCTTGCTGAATCAGTAGGTGCTCTGTCAATCCATCACTTGGCATGGAAGATTCCAACAAAATAAGCATTATGGTTGCACAAGTAAAATCAAGTTATGGCTCAGGAAACTTATCTGTCATCTTTAAACATGAAGCCAATGCAAGACCCTGTGGAGGAGGAAAGGGAGAGAACATAGCCAGTTGATGCATTAAAGACTGTTTGGTTGCCCAAAAGGAAATCTGTGAAGGTTGCTTCAGAAATCCCAGAGCAGCCAAAAGCTGACATTATTTCAACATTAAAGACAAACATTCAGGCCTTCGCCTGGTCTCCTGTTATCGTCGTGATTTATAGCATTTTTCGTACTTAATTAATATGTTTTTAGGGATATTTTCATAAGTTTTAATAATGGTTTTTGTATATTTTCTTCATTTTATGTATCTAAGTCATTTTGTGTGTTTTTAGGCACTTTCGCAAGGTTTTCAGCACAAATAACCAAAGTCGGGGCTTAAGGCGAGAACTCGGGAGTAAAATGGAGTTAAAAAATGAGTTTTTGGTGATTTCCCGCATGCATCTTGTCGAGATGCACAAGCATCTCGTCGAGATGGAGCTGACAGTTACAAGTCTCTTTGTTCACATTGAGGGCAGATTTGATATATTTTCGTATTTTCATTGTATCTCCTTCATATGTACTCGGATTTATGCGATTCAAAATGCATTGGAAAGTCTTGTAGCGTAAGTTTTTCTTGCCGTTTTTCTTTGTCCACTACATCACGATACTTTGCAACTTCATCTTTCACTTCGGCCAACTTATTTCTCACATTGTCCAGCTCTTTGAGAGCTTCGACAATAATGGAAGCCTGACTAGCAATCACATCTTGTTGCTAATGATACTTGGCAACCAAGTCCTTGTATTGCTTCATCAATAAGGTGGTTGAAGACAAATCATGAACATAAAATTTTGGTCAGAATTCGGAAAAGGAGTAAATAAGTAATGCTAAAAGGAAACTTACAGCAACTTTGTGAGCTAAAGTTTCCTGAGCAGCTTCACATGTGGACAAGTGGTCAAAAAATTCAGCATCGCTAGGCAGTACTGATAGATGTGAAATGTATTCGGTTATTCCTGGGATACACAATGATAAGCGTTCCTTGAAGAGTTGGGACCATAACTGCAAAATTCCAAGTTTAAGGATAAAAGAGATAAAAAAGGAAAATGCATGATATGAAGATAGAAGTATATCATTAATACCTCTAGTCGATCATATTTAGCATATGATTCTAGTGTTTCTAGACTAACTTCACTGGTAACTTGATTCACAGTTCCAGATTCACTTTGGGAGGAAGACATACTTTTGGTTGGCCTTCCTTCGAGCCCTCTTTTCCCTATACACTTTAAGCTTCTTGGTAACAGGCTCCTTCAGGTCTATCACTTCAATAGGTCTGGGGAATTTTACTGTAAAGCAGGAGTCTTCTGAGACTGGAATTTGGATCTTCTTCAGATGATAATTTTGACTTAACTATTGGTTCATTTCTTCCATTCACAGTTCAGTATCAAATATATCTGAATCAGAGTAATCAGAATGATCTTTTGCGCTGGAAGGTTTATCGGGGAGTTTACCTTTGAGCTTGGCTTTTTCAGGCCCCTTCGAACTTTCACCCTGAGTTGAGGGAACAGTTTGTACACTTTGAGCAGGTTTGGGTGAAGAAGGCACTGGATATATTATTATATTCTCTATCATTTCTTCATTCTGAAGGTTTGGAGTATCTCTAAATTTTATGGGCAAAAGGGGAATTCCTTCGGCAGAAATGGCAACTTCGTTCAGTGGAGTGGAGGAGCCAAAGGGAAGAGATTCGTCATCTTCAGTGGGACCTGATGGTGAATGTGTGGATATAATGTAGGCAGCATGTGAAGTTTCCAAGTTCGTTTGTGATATTTGAGCTTTGGATATTTGAGCTTCAGCAGTTACATTTGGCACTTCGGAGGAAGCATTTAGCACTTTAGCTATTGGGAGCTAAATGAACCTTTTGCTGCTACATCCTTTGCTGCTTTTTCAGCCTTCAGTTGCTTAAGACGAGCTATGATTTGATCATGAAGAGTTTTGATCAGAATTACCTAGGTCAAAGAAGAAAAAACGTAAATTAAAAGAATGAAAGTAAATCTACCTTCTATGGCAGCAAACCGATAAGATCCTAGATATGCAATTCCCTTAGTTATACTAAAAAATCTTGTATATTGCTCACTTCTGATCAAATTTATCATGTCTTGGTACTCCCATTGAAGTGTATAGGTGTTGATCCATTCGGCACCCACTACTTCTTCAGAGCTTAACGCTCATTCAAGTTTCCATGAGGATTTGTCAGTAGGACTTTCATTCCACTTGGTGGCGAAGAGAAACCCTCGAATATAAGGATTGTTCGGGTCAACTCCATTCGATTCTACCCATAATCACTTCGGTTTGAAGTCCTTAACACTTTGGACCTTTTTAGTCAAGAAGGGTCGTCTTCAGCCAGAAATGGTCTAGTAAATCATGTCTTCATCTGGTTTCTTCGTCGGATGCCAGAAACTCTGAAATATAGGTTCGATCAACTCAACATCAAGATCGCTGCAAACTTTATCAAAGCTGAGAAGCTCTAGCCAGGCATTTGGAGTAATTTGGCAGGGGCAAATACCAAATTCATTTACAACGGGCACAACACCTACAGGCAAGGGAAATCTCATATCCTTCTCCAAGTATTGCATAATAATCCTAATTTGGTGGTGGAAGGGGAAGATGGGCCCTTTCGCTGCTTTCAGGAAGAGAAATCATCATTTGGTGAAGCCAAGCATTTTGTTCTTCAATGGTTCAAAGATGAAATGCAGTTAAGGCTGAAGGCTGCTCAAGAACTCTGGGGTTTATCTTGGGAGGCTTCGCAATCTTCTCAGCATTGACAGGTTATTTAGCATGAGCTTTTTTAGGACATTTTTTTATGACTGGGAGCCATTTAAACGAAGAAAATGAAGGAATTTAAACAAAAAAGAGAGAGAGAACAAGAACTTACAAGTTTAAAAAATGGCATATTCGAAAAGGCAAGAGGCAGAGGAAATGAAGAGTTTATCATTTTCTTCAATTTATTGAGGGCTAGGAGGATGAAGTTGTTGAAACACCTTTCCACGTAATTTTGATTTGACAAAATTGTTTAAGTGTATTAAAAAATATATTCTAAACACACTAAGTTTAAATGCTTTGATTTATTCTACTAATGTGTTTGTTCAATGTTGAGTTAAATAAGACACAAGATTAAAAGGCCCAAAGCTCAATACGGAAGTCAAAGCCCAAGTCAAACAGTTTAAGGCAACTCGGCCCGCGTATGTCAAAAACGATGTCATTATGTACAAAACGCAGCTCAGCGGAAGAAGGATCTAGAAGACCTTCGTGGAACAACTTCGGGACGAAGCTGCTGAGTTGATTCGACAAAGTGTACAAGACAGCAGCTGGCTAAGAACAACTTCCAGACAAAGAATTTCCACTTTGGGTAAAGTTCAGAAGACACAGAATGCTGTCTAGTTGACCTTACCATAAATGGAGAGACATTCTGCCGAGCTGACCAAAAGCTGACCGAGGACAGAAGATACTCAAATCTGATTGGCCGAGAGCTCTGAGCAAGACAGGATGACAACGACAGGTAGCCGTTTCCCTCCAACGGTTCTTTCGAAAAATCGAAATGACCGATGCCTCAGACGTCTCTATAAATAGAGCCCTTCAGTTGCTTCATTTGCTATAGAACTTGATCAAGCCATTACGTTGACCAAATCTCTACGCAAAGTTCTGCAAGAAAAAGCAAAGCAATCTTACACTAAATTTCATATCTTTTGTGTAAAAGTCTAGAGTGATTATTCAATCATCTAAGGTGTCTTAGCAATCATTGTTTAGGACAAACACTTATCATTTCTAGAGATTAGAAAGGAGAGGCTGAGTACTCGGTTATAGTACTCATCGAGAGATTAGGATTGAGTAGAGGTATAGAGGAAGGTACTCTTGTTATACTCAGTTGCTAAGATTGTAAAAGGTTTGATGCTCTACCGTTAAAGAGCTCAGTAGAGAATTCGAAATCTCGGAACGTGTTCCGGGGACAGGACGTAGGCTTGGAGGCCGAACCTGGATAAATCTGTTGAGTAACATATTTCTAACCTTAAACTCCTTTATATATTTATTGCTTGCTTAAACAAAAACTGACCAAGTAAAGAGGTCAAGCTGAGTTGTGCGCATTGAATATCTGAGCTCAGGAATAGACTCTAAGTGCTATCTCCTGACTCAAGTAAAGAAACTGACCTAGTCATCAGTTGACTAAGCCAGTATCTTGCTATTCACTCAGCGCCGCTGTTAAAACCTTTTTCTCACGAAAAAGACGTCTGCCCTAACTTAAAATTTTTTAAAATAGTTCCTGATTCGGGATATGAATCAGGGCCTGAAGGCCCAGGAAGGCCCAAGGCCCAAGAGGGCCCAAAGCCCAAGCACCCTCTATAAATACACAGCTCATCTTGGGAATTCGGACGGGTAACTCTTTCTATCTCTTACACAATTGATTAATAAATGCTCTTGAACTACTAATTGTCTTGCTCGTCGGAGTATCCGCAGGGACCTTTCCCGGCGCAGGGATGAGCAATCGGAGAGCCAGATATCGTCACCGAAGGCCAGGATCACTGTATTCACATTCCCAGATTATTTGGTGCGGTGATCGTGGACTACAAGTGACTCCAGAGCTTCAAACAAGATGCAAACCCCTAATGACTCGGCACCAACTGTAGTACCCGAAGCTGGAGCAACCAGCTCCATGACGCACGCCGGAGGCGTGATCCCAAACCTTCCGATCTCCCCCAGAAACCTTGGGCCTTTGATGGAGGAGGTAGGCCCTGAAGAGGAGGAGACCTTTAACACCACTCAACTCCTCAGCGCAATCCAAGGTTTTCAAACGACCCAGGCTGTACACACAGTGGCTCAGATGAAGATCATAGACCAGCAGAGAAGCCTGTAGGAGGAGAACGCCAAAATTTGGCAATACCTTAAAGTGGCGGCAGAGATACAGAAGGAGGGAGCCTTGCCAGAGCAGGCCCCAGAAGCGGTGGTCATCGCGGGAAGAGGAGCCGGGGGTGTTGCGACCAGAGAGGGCGAGGAGCGGCGAGAGGGGACTACAGTCACGAATAGCGAAGAGTTGTTGGAGCTGAAGATTCAGTGTTTTCTTGACAAAAGGGCCCTCGGGGGCGTGATGGGAGGAAGCATCACCTCCAGCAAAACACCACTGGTGCAAAGGATCATCGAGAAGAGGTTCCCGCGCGACTGGAAAGCTCCTCGACTAACCCAATATTCAGGGACCGAGGATCCCAACGACCATGTGGCATCGTTCATGAGCACCATCAATTTATACTCAAAGGATGAGGACATTATGTGCAAGGTCTTCCCCACCACTCTCTCATCCAGTGTGCAGGAATGGTATCAGGGACTTGCCTCAGAATCCATTGATTCTTTTGATCTCCTAAAGGATCTTTTCCTCTCCCGCTTCGCCGCAGCGGCAAAGGTCAGGAAAATCAGTTCGGACCTCAACGGGCTCAAGCAGCGAACTACCGAGCCTCTGTGCAATTTCCTCTCAAGGTTTCATCACATGGCCTCACAAGTTAAAGGCCTCAACTTGGAGGTGCCCCACGATGCTTTAGCGAAAGGGACCACTTGCGAGCCTCTAAAGCAGAAGTGTTTCCGAAAGATGCCGAGATCTTTCGAAGAGCTGATGACCATGGCACAGACATTTGTCCGATACGATGATTGTGACTGTCCCGCCGGCTACGAGGAGACAGAAAGGGACAAGGCCAAAGGCGACTCGCACAAGCAGGATAGAGGCAGGACGGTCCCGGAATCGCGTGAGGAGGCCCGAGTCCGTAAGGAGGCTCCGATGCCCTTTCCAGCCCGAACCGAGTGCGCCAACCCGGAGCGAAGGGGAGATCGATCTCGGGGCAAGGAAGTGCATTACGCTATTCAGAGTCAACCTCGCCGATTCACACAGTAGGTTTCGGCCGGAGACAAGGGCAAAACCCGGGCAGAAAAGGAATACTGCAAGTATCACAGATCCTCCGGACATTCCATGGAGAACTGCTATCAACTACAAAAGGAGATCAAGCGGATCACGGAGCAGGGAGTGCCACCAAAGGCGAGCAGGCAAAGGGAGCAAAGCCCGAAGCAGAGGGAAGCGGGGCGAGCAGAGGAGCCAAAGAGGCCAAGGTACCATGGGGAAATACACGTCATAAGGGAAGGAGCACCAGCACTTTCCGCACCGCCCCAGTGCTCCCGTAAGAGAAAGGCGATCGGGCAGACACTAACGGTGCAACCTCCACTCCGTACCAGCCACTCGGAGGCCCTTGTTGTCACCATTAGCATCGCAGGTTTTAAAACACACCGAGTGCTTGTGGACACAGGAAGTTCGGTGAACTTGCTCACCTGGGCAGCACTCCGCGCAATGAAGAATACTCGCACCGCCCTCCGGGCCGGGACTTTCCCTTTGGTTGGCCTCTCAGAAATCGAAGTGCCGGTAAAAGGAGTTATTACACTACCGACTATCTTCGCCGAAGGGGTCGAGGAAATCGAGGATACCGCAGAGTGGGTGGTGGTCGATATCCCCCTGGCTTACAATGCTATTATCGAAAGGCCTCTTCTGGCCGCCCTGAGGGCCACGGTGGATATCTCCGGACTATGCTTGACTTTGCCCCTTCCGCGTGGAAAGATCACCATCCAGGGAGATCGTATGCTGGCCAAGAAATTGCAATGGGAGGCGACTCAGCCTCGAACAGCGCTCTACCTAGAGGACGGTCTGATGGACATGAGGGGTTACAATCTCGTGCCCATTGAACCAGTTGATGACTGTATCCTCGGGGACAACAAGATAGTGAAAATGGGAACGAAACTCGCTTCCCCGTTGGCCGAAGAGATCAAGGTTGTCCTAACAGAGCATTCGGATGTGTTCGCCTGGTGCACTGGGGACATCACGGGGGTCGCACCTGAGAAAGCAATGCACAAGCTGAATATCGACCCCTCTGTCGAACCAGTGAAGCAAAGGATGCGAGTGCAGGTGAAAGACAAGCAGGCAGTAGTAAAAGCAGAGATCGACAAACTCCTAGCTGTAAAATTTATCCGCGAGGTCAACTATCCGGACTGGCTTTCTAACGTTGTACTTGTAAAGAAAGCCAGCGGAAAGTACCGCATGTGTGTAGATTTCACGAATGTCAATAAAGCTTGCCCCAAGGATTCTTATCCGCTGCCTAACATAGATCAACTCCTCGATCAAACTGCCGGTAGCAAGATCTTGTCTCAGTTTGACGCCATCACCGGTTTCCAGCAGATCCCTTTGGACCCGGCCGACGCCGAGAAAACCTCTTTTATTACACACGAAGGCACATATTGTTACAATGTCATGCCTTTCGGGTTAAAGAATGCAGGGGCCACGTACCAGCGTTTGGTAGATAAGATGTTCGCCCATCTCATTGGTAAGACAGTACAGGTGTATATCGACGACATGGTGGTCCTAAGCACCGAAGAGGGCGACCATTCACAAGACTTAGCAGAAGTATTTAAAATCTTCAGAGCCTATAACCTCAAGCTGAATCCGGAAAAATGTTTCTTCGAAATTCGCAGTGGCTAATTCCTGGGTTGCGTGGTATCAGAAAAGGGCATCGAGCCTAATCCCGCAAAAATCGAAGCAATTCTAGCAATGGAACCACCGCGCGATCTGTAAGGGGTACAAAGGCTCAATGGAAGAATCGTCGCTCTGGGACGTTTCATCTCCTGCTCGGCGCAACGATGTCTCCCCTTGTATAAAGCAATCAAGAAGGAGCACCCCTTTAGGTGGTCTACAGATTGCCAGGCCACGTTCAATGCCATAAAAACTTTCCTCGCAACACCCCCTCTGCTCTTAGTGCCAAAACCAGAGCAGGA
Source organism: Euphorbia lathyris (assembly GCF_963576675.1). NCBI lineage: Eukaryota > Viridiplantae > Streptophyta > Magnoliopsida > Malpighiales > Euphorbiaceae > Euphorbia > Euphorbia lathyris. The sequence continues at coordinate 73,579,609 of NC_088911.1, read as the reverse complement.
CATTCACTTATATTTCACTATCACGGATGAAACAGTAGGGGTCGTTTTAACTCAAGAAGAGGGGACGGAGCTTTTTCCAATCTACTTTCTGAGCAAAGTGCTGAAGGAAGCCGAAATCCGATACTCCGAGGTGGAAAAAGCCCTATTCGCCATCACTCAAGCTTCAGAACATCTGAGAGCATATTTCCAAGCACACACGGTCGTGGTCAGGACCAATTATCCGCTAAAAAAGGCCGTCCAGAGACCAGAGGTTTCCGGGCGTATCACCAACTGGTCTGTTCGTCTCTCCCAGTTTGACGTCCGTTTTGAGCCTCGCACGACGATCAAGGCTCAGGCCTTATCTGATTTTATTGTCGAATTTACCGGCTGTGCTAATACCAAGCCTACGACAACGGAAGCTCGCACTGACGACATTTGGACTATGAGCATTGACGGGTCCTGCGCTCCAGGACGGGCAGGCGCTGGTATAGCCATTCAAGGACCCGACAATCTCCACATGCGGTACGCCGTCCGGCTAAATTTCCCGACCACTAATAATCAGGCCGAGTATGAGGCCTTGATCACCGCCCTTCGGTTATCAAAAACAATAGTGAGCGGACGGCTGATAATATGGTCGGACTCAAAGCTTGTCATCAGCCATGTCAGCGGCACTTACCAGGCAAAGGACCCGACAATGTGCCAATACCTGGCCCTCGCCATATCCCTACTCAATGATCTCAAAACAAAAGGAGTAACCCTTGACCTGATACTAGTACCGCGAGAGGAGAACGAGGAAGCAGACGCTATCGCCGCTCTTGCAGCAGGCGAACGATCTAGTGACCCGCTCACCTTAATCGAAATTGCAAGCGCCCCAGCTATTCGCACCGAGCGTTCGCTACAGATCGACTCAGTAGACGCCGCGACAGGAGGATGGAGAAGCCCAATTATCAGATATCTTCAGGATGGGACACTCCCAGCAGATCGGACAGCGGCATCCCTCGTGGTCCGGTGTTCTTGGCATTATGCATTACATGATGGCTTACTTTATCGCAAATCTGCCACGCATCCCTGGTTGCGCTGTGTATCCGAGGAAGAGGGAGATCACTGTCTTAAGGAAATTCACCAGGGCGTATGTAGCTCGCATCAGGGCGCCCGAACAATTGTAAAGAAGGCCCAGCTCCAGGGGTTCTACTGGCAGACCATGGATTCCGATGCAACGCGTCTGGTTCACAGTTGTCAGGCATATCATCGCGGTATGGGGCATCGACCTGCTAGGCCCTTTCCCAATGGCTTTAGCACAAAAGCATTTCGTGGTCGTGGCAGTCGATCACTTTACCAAATGGATCGAAGCTGAAGCCCTTGCCAAGATAACCGCTGACAACGTTATCAGTTTTCTCAAACGAACAATTATTTATCGATTCAGGGTCCCTCACTCCTTTATCACTGATAATGGGAAGCAGTTCGACTGCAGTCAGTTTCACGATTTCTACGCAGACTGGGGTATCAAAGGACGGTACACGTCGGTCGCTCACCCTCAGAGCAACGGCCTCACGGAGGTAAGCAACCGAACGCTCCTTCGAGGGATCAAAGCACGTTTATCCGACCAAGGCAGGGCATGGCCCGATCACATTGATGCAGTCTTATGGTCATACCGCACCACCCCTCATACGGGAACAGGACGTACCCGCTTTTTCCTCGCTTATGGGGCAGAAGCAATGGCACCATCTGAAGTCATTCTTCGCTCCCCCCGACAGACCAGTTTCGAAGAGGTCGACAACAGCGCGGAGCTCAGGGAAGCCAGCGATCGACTCGAGGAAGAGCGCCTTAATGCTGTTTTGCATATCACGGCCCATAAGCAGAACATCACGCGCTATCACGATAGAAGAGTTCGCCCTCGTACTTTTTAGGTCGGAGACCTTGTGCTCAGAGATGCCGCGGCTGCGCAATCCCCTTTAGCTCAGGGAAAGCTCGGCCAATCATGGGAGGGACCGTACAAGATCGACACTGTTCTCCACAATGGAGCTTACAAGATCGCCTCTTTAGACGGGATGGTTTACGACAATAGCTGGAATATCCAAACGTTAAAGAGATATTATCAATAACTTGTACACGAATCACGATTCATAGAGATGTTTTGGTTACATCGTCTAACTATCATTTTGTTAACGATTTTGAGCGAGCAAAACTTTATCGCGTTCTCCGCCACCTAAACATTCAAATGCTAGCATCAGGCTCTTCGATCATATCGAACGCCTCCTAACTAAGCATTCAAATGCTAGCATCAGGCTCTTCGATCATATCGAATGCCTCCTACGTCGTCTAACTATCATTTTGTTAACGATTTTGAGCGAGCAGAACTTTATCGCGTTCTCCGCCAACTAAGCATTCAAATGCTAGCATCAGGCTCTTCGATCATATCGAACGCCTCCTACATCGTCTAACTATCATTTTGTTAACGATTTTGAGCGAGCAGAACTTTATCGCGTTCTCCGCCAACTAAGCATTCAAATGCTAGCATCAGGCTCTTCGATCATATCGAACGCCTCCTACATCGTCTAACTATCATTTTGTTAACGATCTTGAGCGAGCAGAACTCTATCGCGTTCTCCGCCAAACAAGCATTCAAATGCTAGCATCAGGCTCTTCGATCATATCGAACGCCTCCTACATCGTCTAACTATCATTTTGTTAACGATCTTAAGCGAGCAGAACTCTATCGCGTTCTCCGCCAAACAAACATTCAGATGTTAACATCAGGCTCTTCGAACATGTCGAATTCCTATTACGTCGTCTCACAATCCCACATTATGAACGATTTGGAGTACGCAGAACTCCGCCCCTTTCTTCGCTTCATTTAATTTATAAATAAAATAATAAAACTCCTCGAGCATCCGAGTATAACATCCGAATGTTATCATTCGAGTCTCTCCACAACATTCAAGTCTTATCACGTGAAAAGCACATAGATTAAAATAAACTCGCAGACTACAAGGTCAACTACGATATCAAACTACAACAAGATCACTCCTGCTACAAAGAGCCATTACAAACATTCCTATGGCTACAGCAAACGCATAAGCAACCCTAACACATTCAGGTAGATTGAGGACGATCAAGGTTCGGGATAGCCTCCTCATCCATCAAATCTTGATGCATCGCTCTCCAGTCCACGCACTCATCGGTATTATGGCCGTTCTGCCTATGATACAAATAGGCTTTGCCCACATGGGTCACACGATGGTTAGGATTAGCAGGAACGGGACCAAGACTTCCCTGCCTCGCAAACTCCAAGAAAACCACACTTCGAGGTTTGATAGGATCGACGAACGTCGGTCCATATGGACGCGTTGGCGAGGCATGGCGCCCTACTCGCCGGTACTCCATCTCATGAGGCAAGTTTATCACCCTTTCCATCTCATCGGCTAGCAGCCTCTTTATCCAGGAAGGATGCGGATTGAGCACCGGAGCGACGGTTTCATCGGGGTGGAGATACCCGATGCCCTCATGAGACCATATTTTCTTTTCTGTTGAAGAAATCGCGCTAACAACGACCTCACAGGAATCGGTGACGGATCCGATATAGGGAACGGAATTCTCACTCTCCACTTTCCTCCTTTGAGAGGCCCAGTCCTGGTTCATCCAAACAGGGGACGAATACATCACTTTCCTTTCCAGATCGTTCTCCTTAGACGGGGGACAATAAACATAGGGATGTGGCATCGCTGATATTGCCTTCTGCACCTCCAACACGCGGGCTGGGTCGACGACGTCCCGAAGCGACATTTCCCCGAGAAAATTAGCTAAAGAAGAAAAGGAAAGGGCGAAAGAGAAAGGGCAAGTCCACAACGAAAAATCCGGCTCCTATTTATAGCACAACGGAGAAAAGACATGAAAGACATCACAATGAACTACAATCAAATCAACTTGCAGGACATAATTAGAACACTACAATATCACAAAAAAGATTCAGATTGTACGAATCATCATTACATCTTTGAAAACAAAGTGGACAGTACAAACTGCCTACTGCTTCTTAAAACGACCACAAAATTCGACAGTCTTCGCCTGGGCAGCTTTGTCATACACATTCGGAGCAAAGATCACCTCCGGAGGAACTTCGTAACCGGCGGAATAAGCAGCGGTGATCAGCATCATAGGATCCAGCTTTATGAGTTTCTCCTCGCGCTGACCAGCGAGAGCACGAAGATCATCAGCCTCTTTCCGCGCAGCTTCCAGTTGTTGCCTAAGAGAGTCGTTCTCCTCGGCCAGCACTGCCGCCCGTCCTGTTTTCTCCTTCAAAGTCTCCGCTACTCGACGAGTCCACCCAACAGCCATCTTGAGCAACACCTTGTACGCACAAATCTCATCGACATCTTGTTTCAACCTCTGGGAGAGCTCTACTCGACCGGCCATCTCTACTTTCAGCTTCTCGGACAAAACGGTAATCTCGGCCGCACGACGATCCAGAAGCTCCCGCGCAGCTACCAATTTCTTATTCGCCTCCTCGATATCGCCGACAGATTTCCGCAGACCGTCTTCCATATCACAAAAAACTTGATCATCATTAACGCACATGTCGAAAACCCTGGTTGCATTCTGGATAGCCTACATAAGATAACACAAGTTAAAAGACGAAAATCATGAAAAGCAAACCAAGGCTAACAGTGCGGATAGGAGAACCCACCACACGAAGGGCCGATAAGGTCTCCAGGCCTAGGTTCATTTTTGAAGCCCCCTCCATCCGCTGATACTCCCCGGTGACCCTGGCAACGCGAGCCATCACGCGAGCTAGATCGGAAGTCATCATATCCGAGTGCACCGACAAGTTCATAACATAGTCCCTGAACTTGGAGATTTTCGTTTCCATCCTCTTAACCATTTCCGGATGATCTCCTACTCGATCCGGCACGTCAGTAGACAGCTCGGTCCCGCCGTTAGAGCAGGGCTTCTTAGCACCCTCGCTGGCACCAGCTGCATTTTCCCCAGTAGGCTCTTCTCCGGCCACATATTCATCAACAGTTTTCCCCGTATCCCTTTTTCGCTTCCGAGCAAGCACCCCATGATTCGGACTGCCGCCTTTTTCTTCTTCAAGGACGATCATCCCCACATCGCCCTCAAGCTCCTTGGCAACTAGATCATTCACGGGCTTTCCTTGCGGAACATCAACTAATCCGTCAGCATCTTCTCGCACATCAATAACCCCTCCCATACTTTGCACCACTTAGTTCGCATCCTCGAGCGAGGAAAACGAAGCCAACGAACCCGAAGCACCTCTGAACGCCTCGTCAGTGGTCTCCAGACCAACACTGAATTCATTAGGGTCAAAATCCATACTGACACGGGGATCTCCTGGACCTGCAAAATACAGAAGGGAGAAAGAACACTAAGACATTCCGAATACACAACATATTACGTGCAACATAATTCACAAGGCAAAATAAAATCCCAACCCCTCACCTACAACGGCAACATTTACGGAGATCGCCTCCAATTCTGCCAATTCTCCAGCTTTGAAGTTATATCCCCATTTCCATTTCTCAAAATCCTCAGCCGACCACCCTCTAAGTTGAGCCATCCACCATTGATTCCAAATGTAGTAACCGGCGGCCAGGAAATGACGAACTAACTCATCTATATCCTGCTTATGATCCTTATCCGACGGGAGACCTTTCAAATACTTCACCAAATTCTCCTCGAAAGGCAGCTTCGGGCGGGTTTTCAGCCATCGACTGGAGTCCATGGGGTCGTCGTTCCATACCACCCTAAAAGGAAAGTCCCCGTCGAGCTTCCTCACCAAGAAGTAGCGGTGGCGGTATTCGGATAATTTATCTTTCAATCCACCTATCACTTTGAACTTCTGGTGTGAGAACGTGACATGTTGAGATCGTTGCCCCTTGCTTGGTTTAAAAAACTCATGAAAGACTAGACCTGTTGCTCGATACCCAGCAGATTGGCACAGGGAGTAGAAGGCAACCATCATTCTCCAGCCGTTCGGATGTATTTGCCCAGGGCACAGATCGTATTCCTTCATCACTTCTACAAAAAAGGGTAGGAGCGGCAGCCGCATCCCCGATTCTAACTGCTCCTCGTAAACGATGAGCTCATTTGCACCACCCGCAGAATGGGCTCTATTTTCTTCGCCGAGCGCAACCAATTCGTAAGGCTCCCCGAGTCGGTACACTGCAGATATCGACGGCAGGTCTGCTGAGACGATTATACTATAGGCATCTTCGACCAAAAGGGATTCCGGCCTCTTAGGACGCTCGGCTCTCTCAAAGCGCTTACCCTCAATACTAGAAGTCCCAAGAGATCGATCCACACCCTCTCGCGCATTTCCTCGTAAATCGCGGCAAGGGGCCGCTCCGCAGTAATCAGACCCTCCGGCACAACCACTACCACCTCTAGGACGCCGGCAGCAACGCCCCCAGCAAGACGATCGACGGTAGGTGGCGGACGAACAATGGATTTCTTTCTTTTCTTCGCCGCACTGGCCACTGTGCTATTTTCACTATCCTTTTCCGATCGCCTTTTTCGCGATACCGTTCGCGTCCGCGAAGCGTCTCGAAGCGTGAAGTCACCAGGGGCAACCGGAGGCAGTCTGCTTAGGGCTCCCCGTGAAGAACCCTCTGACATAATACCCCTCCCCAAAAAAGTCGAAATAAAACAAAGAAAAACGCAAAGCCAAGGCCAAGAGATTATACGACTAACCTTAGTAAAAGTTACGGCAAACTCTGACGCGGGGAATCTCCCGAAGAGCAACAATTTTCGGATAACCGCCAAATATTCAGTGCACGGGCAAATCAGGGCAGGCCGACACGATCGCAGAAGAACCCACAGGAAGCAAAAGCAGACAGAGAAAATTTTTCTCAGAAAAATTTGGAAGATGAAATAAAGAGATTTCATCTTACCTCTTTTGGTATTTATAGCTGGGGAGGGTAAAAGGCGCTGGCACAGCTCATTTTTTTAATAAATTCTTACGGCGCATGCGGGGGATTTAATTACAGACGTAATTAATGCGGCGCTACAAACAAAAAGCGCATGCAGTAATCCCAAAGGTTTCTTCCAGATTAGTCCGAAGAGCTCTTCTTACAGTTGTCCACCATTTATCTGGGCGAGAAACAGATGCAGTCCCGTATCTTCTCGCATTAAATACTCGGCTTAGCTCTTCGGCGGGGGGGACTACTTGATTCGGGATATGAATCAGGGCCTGAAGGCCCAGGAAGGCCCAAGGCCCAGGAGGGCCCAAAGCCCAAGCACCCTCTATAAATACACAGCTCATCTTGGGAATCCGGACTGGTAACTCTTTCTATCTCTTACACAATTGATTAATAAACGCTCTTGAACTACTAATTGTCTTGCTCGTCGGAGTATCCGCAGGGACCTTTCCCGGCGCAGGGACGAGCAATCGGAGAGCCAGATATCGTCACCGAAGGCCAGGATCACTGTATTCACATTCCCAGATTAGTTCCTAACCCCCCCTTGGAACTATACTTGTAATATTATAAGGGACCAACAGAAGTGTCTGGAGACCTTTCTTATTCTTGGGATAATCGAGGCGTCTAGTAATAATATCTGGCCTAAGGAAAATAGAAGATGAATAATGAGAAGAAGACACCATTAAGGTTAGGCTTGTCTATTCAATGCTTTAATCGATGAATCCCAAAAGAGCTTCATTATGAAACTAGGGGGGACATCTGATACATTAGTAATTGAATGGGCTTTGAACGTTTGGGCTTCGATTTAGGCCTGAATCTAACATTTGGGCCAAAAGCCCATGGATACATGCATTCGAATACTGGATAGATGAATACAGCTTCTTTGGGAGCTGCCTCAAGGGATATATGGACCAATGGACACTTTGGATCCTAAAGACACTGATGCTCGTAAAATATATAGCAGTTAGTAGGACAAGTGTATCCTATTGCAACAAGTAATATTGTGCTAAGCACCACAAAGACTATTTGTTATAATTAGTAAATCTACCTAGAGTGATCTAATTATTTAGAGGGTTGAATGACAGTTTGGGTTTTGTCTAATTAACTAATTGAATTAAAAGTAATAATATAACAAAATAAAGTGAACAATTGACAGGGTAGAAGGTGAATCAATGGATGGCACAATCTAGGCTGAGGAATTCTTTGATTAAATCCTATGTATGGGTTTAGAGAGTTCAAATTTATGTTTTACCAGTGATTGACGGTAATTGCCCTAATAAGAAAGACAAATGTGATCAAGATTCATCTAACCTATTCACATGCATTCGGGTGACGACTTGATTAGGCATATACCCTAGGTCATGCAAAGCATTAGGTTCTTTGGCAACTAAGGCTAAAGTCGTAGCCCAGCCATGAAGCCGCACTCCTAGTGGTCTCTAGCGAGGTCAGATTTACACAAGTTCAGCATAGATAATTCCATGGTTAGGTTCTTATCTATCTATAATCCTATCTTTGTCAGGTTTATAGGCATTAGGCACAATATATACATAAAGCAGGCTAGTTGATCGTCATCGAGTCTCATTCTAGCAATAATCCTATTTTTGACAATTTCTAGGCATTAAGTATGCATAAACTGATCAATCAAAGGCCCTAGATCCCTAATCATACATAATCATATAATCAATCTCATCCCCATCCCAAATTGGATGGAGATCAGTTCATAGACAAACCAAGCATAGCAATAGGACAATAGGAATAATGGAAAAGAGCTTCAATAGATTATAAAAGTAAAAGACAAAAGGGTAAGAGAGAAGAAATCTAGAACCCGTTTGTCGATTCCAATTACAAAACTAGAAGATCAAGCGCTTCTCCTATCAATCGTTCTTGAAAGAAATAAAAACTGAAAATAAACCTAATCTAGAAAGCTGGAAAAGCTAAAATAAAAGCTAAATATAAATCTACATTATGACGGCTCTTAATTGTTGGTCCCATGTGATTAGTTCCAAGGGGGGGTTAGGAACTAATGTAACTTTTTCGCTAATTAATCTTGCTGACTTGATAATTTTGGTGAGTTTATTAACTCAGCTTTGGTCAGCTTGGCCGATCTTAGTGTAAGACAGCTTTAGTCAGATGTTGACTAAGACTATTTCACTTGTGAGTTGGGAATTGACACTCTTGTGGTCAGCTTCCAACTCAGCACTCCAATTTACTCAGTGTCAGCTTTAAATAGTTTATATGCTGAGTAAATATAACAAGCAACACATGCACATATATATATATATATTTTATGAGAGTTAGAAATTACTCAGTATCACTTATCCTGGTTCGGCCTCTCCACCTACGTCCAGTCCCCAGACTCCTTCGGGCTTTTAGAATCCAATACTGAGCTCTTTAAAGATAGAGCACAAACCGGTTACAAGGCAGTTGAATATGCAAGAGTACCTTCCTCTATTCGTCTACTCAACTCCTACTAAGTGCTACAACTCAGCACCTAGATTTCTCTACCACTGAGTATTTACAACCAAACACTCAGCACAACACTCTCAATTTATGATTGATACAATTTGTTCTTTTTCAGATAAAGAACACTTTAGATGATTACAAAACAATCAATCTAGCATTTACACAGGGATAAAAAGTTGGTGTAAGATTTCTTTCTTGTTTTTGAGTGCTTTGAACTTGTATTTTTCTCTCTTGTAGATTCTGTAATTCGGCGATGATCCAAGAGAATTGATTGTCCTTTTATAGTTGAACTTTTAGGATCAAATGATTTGAATTTGATTTATCCGTTGAATCCAAAACGGCTCTTTTGGGGGACAAGCTTCTGGTCAGCTTCAGATGTGCAGGCCAATCTTGTTTTCTGATTTCTTTAGATGTCAGGCTTATCTTCTTTCTACAGGCTTTGTCTTCTTGCGGCAGTTTGTCTTATAGCAATGAACAATTGACCCATGCATCTCGGAATTTGGCTTTTGCGTAATTCCAAGGCTTCAATTATTGGTGCAGACAGTTGTCGGATTTGTCTTTTAGCTAACGGATCATTCATGCTGTCCTGAAGATCACTCAGCTTCACTTCGATAGTCATTGTCTTTGATTGTCACCAATTCTCATACTGAGTTCTTTTTCGCTCAACTTCCACGGTCAGCTTCGTTCTGCAAGATCTAGTTCTGAAGCAGACTTCTTTTATGCTGAGTTTCATTCCACTCAGCTTCTTTGATCAGCTTCATTCTTAAGCTGTTGTTTTGAAGATGACTTATCTTCTCTTGTGCTGAGTTGCTCTTCACTCAGCTTGTGTTGTGTTCTCATGCTGACTTTGTCCTGTCTTAATTTTTATTTCCTTTTGCATTTATACTCAATATTGAACAAACGTATTAGTACAATTAAATCAAAGCACTTAAATTTAATTGTCTCTTAATCATGGATTAAACTTAAATGATTTTGTCAAATCAAAATCTTGTGGAAAGGTGTTTCAACAAACTCCCCCATTTTGATGTTAGCAAAATATTTAATTTATGGAACTCAGTATTGAAATTCCCCATAATTGAATTACATTTTATTCTTCTGAAATTACTCCCCCGTAAGGGTTGCATATATTGTCTTAACTTAACTCTAAACCTTTCTAAGATTTAATTGAGTAATTAGGGAAGACATGTTTATACTGACTTAGTTCAATCCTAGATTTTCTAAGAGCTAATTTAGATGAACCTATGTCAATTTTCAGAAGAGTTCAATGTTTACTCAGTTTGATACATGAATAGTTTTGGTATCAGAGTTTATGTGTGGATGTATCAGAGTTAATGTGTATTGAGTATATTTTGAATTTATTTGTTTGTTCAATTTTAGATAGATCAACATATAGTATAATAGTAAGCATCACTTATCAACAAAACAGTATGAATGAAAAGATGCTTAAGTTGATATAAATGGTCAGCACAAAATACACAGGTCAATCTTAAAGCTAAAGGCTAATCTATTTTCTATTGACTTGAGCTATCCCTTTACCTTTGTCTTTGGCTTTCCTCTTTTGCTGACTACCTGAAGTTTCTCCTGCCGTTGGCTGAGTTCCATCAGCTTGTGCTTTCTCCCCTGTTTTGCCACCATCAGGCGGAGGAGGGATGAAGGTATCATTGAGAGCAGCACGAGTTAGCTTGACCGAATATGCCTTGAGATGTTTCGTGCTTTCAAATAACCCATCAAGCACTGGGACTCCATCATCCAGCACTGAACTAGGGACGCGAATAGATGCGCTGATCATGCTGAGTATGTATTCTTGTGACTTAGTTAGCCAAGATATTGCGTCAGTTAGCTGGGCATAAGATTGATGGTACATTCGAAGTACAGCCTTGTCGTAGATATCACGCTGAGCGTTTGTGTGACGCACATGTCTAAATAAGCTCTGAGTAGTCTGGAGGATAGTATTGGTTCTCACCAAGTCAGTTTCCATTTCCTCTTTACTCAGGTTTAGAAGACGGACAGCTTCGCTAATTTCATCCATCGAACATTGGGAAGATGAGGAGAGAAGTTCACGAGTACCAGTCAGCTCAGAAGACAACTTGGTAAAATAATGACCTAACTCAGCAGAGGTAGCATAGCCCATGTTTACTATAGGTAAAGCATTGATCTGTCCCTGAAGTGAATTCATATGATTCACCATCATCAATATTAGCTCGGTCAGCTTGACAAAGGATTCTTGCTTGGGTTGCTGGGTTTGGACTGAGGTCATGACACTTACTAAATCTTTGAGATTCTTGATCTCATTGAGAAGCTGAGTGACAGACGAGAATTCTTGTGATTCAGCATTGGCAGACCCAGCAGCATCGGTATGAGAAGTGTTTAAATCCTGGAGAAGATGTTGAGCCGAGTCAATGATGCGACGTCCAGACTCAGTTGCATGAAGATAGGCAAATTGTGCCTCAGGATTTAACTCAGTGGCCGGAATTCTAGTAGCACCTGAGTGAGGAGGTGTTTGGTGTTGTCTTTGAGTAGAAGTGCCAGTGTGGTCAGCAGCTGGACTTTGATTTTGATTAGCAGCAGGAACTGACTGCTCAATGTTCTCCGAAATAGGATGGGAAGGAGGTGGATCTGCAGAGATATTTACCTGCTCAATATGGACTTGAGTTGGTGCAGGAAGAGGCACCTTAGGTTGAGCAGGATTTTCCTTAGCTTGCTTGTCTCCTTGAGCAGCTAGGACTTCGAGCTCTTGCTCGGCTTGGTTTGGATTTTCTGGAGTCTTGGCGTGTTGCTCGGTATGAGTAACCGAGGCTTGTTTTTCCTGTGTAGAGGGCTCAGGATGCGTTGAGAAGAACTTAAATTGAGTATCCGTAAGGTCAGTGATTTCATCCCTCAGAGGCGAATCATCCAGGAGGTCAATAACTGGAGATCTGTAGGCCTTCTTCTTAAGCCTTTTCAACTTTTTGGTCTTTGGAGGAGACGGGTCAGCAGGAATGGAATCAAGAGATGATTCTACTCCGAGATCAGTGTTGAGTCCTTCCATGACCATTTCTTGCTCTGGGAGCTCAGCATCAACTGTCTCATTCTGTACGGCTGGACTTTCAACTTGCTCAATATTCCCTGTTTGTCCTTACTCAGTATGAGCTTCTTGATGTTGCTCAACATCCTCATCAGTATCATGTTGACCTTCATTGTTGCTTAGTTCTTCTGTTTCTTTATCAGCAGGAATTTGCTCAAGGTCAATCTCTTGGCTTCTTATGAAGTGGGAATCATTAGGAACTGCAAAGCCAAGAGGGACAGCTTCAACTGGACTCAGATCAGAAGTTTTCTTCTTCTTCTTCAGAGGGGCTTCCTCACTTTCCAGTTCATCAGGCTCATCTTGCCTCTTTCTTTTCTCTGCTGACTTACCATGATCAGCATCAACTTTCTTCCCCTTTGAGACAACCCAGATTTTCTTGGGGGCAACATCAACATCTTTTGAGCTAGTTTGGATTGCTTTGCGTTTCTTCTATCACTTGGTTTGGTTAGTAGGTTCCTTTATGGCGAAGTTCTCTTCCTGAGGTTGCTCATCATCAGCTTCCTCCTGAGCTTCCTCGATGACCCCTTTTCCCTTCTTGGGCTTGATAGGTTGGTCATATACTAACCCAAACAATAAGGCAGCCGTGATTTCAGTTCCCAAGGTTTCTGTTTCATTAATCAAGTCAATTTGATGATCTTCGAGGATTCTGGTTATAAGGGAACCCAGCCTGAGCTTGATGGTACTTCGTTGGAGTGCTCCTACTAGAAATACGGGCATATTGAGAGGGCTGTAGGTCAGCATGTGCCAAATGAAGCACTGTTCGAAATTTGAAGCTGATGATGCTGAGTTGATTTTTGGGAAGATGAAGTTAGTGAGGAGATAGTGAGCCATCTTTTGATTTTGACCCATACATGTACTGGGTATTTCTCCTTTGTGTTTCGCTGGCTTACAGAACGTTACAGTGTGGTCAAGCTTTTCCTTAGTAGTCCTGAATTCCGTTCCGGTGTTTGGCAGATTTAGTAAGGTTGCGAGATAGGATGGGGTAATCTTTAGCTTCTTACCTTTAACGTGGGTTACCAAATGGTCAGCATCATTTCCATCAACACAGAGGTTGGAGTAAAATTCCCGTACTAACCTAGGGTAGGTTCTACCAGCAAGTGAAAAGAGTCCAGCCCATTCATTCTTCTCAATCCATTCACAGAACGGTTGTTCATCTGTTATGAAGCTTGGAGAGAACCATCGACATTTGAGAACCTCATGATTCTTTACGCTCGGGTACACTTTAACGAAGAATTTTTCATTGGACTGCTTGTCCTTCTTCTTCTTCTTTAAAGAGGTTGCGAGGTCAGTTTTAGGGTTTTTGTTTGGAGTTAGGTCATGCTGACCTTGTTGAGGAGAGGACTTAGGGTTTTTGTCAGTGTGGTCGTCGTTGTTACCGCCACCGGAAAGATTTTGGGATTTCGTCATGATTATGAATTCTTTGAGAGGATTTTTGGGATTCAGAGAGAGAGGGCTTTGAATGTCAAGGATTTCGAATGTAAAGAGTGATAAGTGGGAATACTTCCACTATTTATAGAGGTGCGAATTGATCCTATTCGTTGAACTAGCCGTTTAACCTCGAGATGATCAACCGACAGAGATTCTGGCATTTATGACACGTTCGGCGCATGGGTTTTCTCATTATTGCTTACGTTATCCTAGGTGGCTATTAATACGTGTGCTGGCATTTAATGTTTTAAATGGGTTTTACTCAGCATTGAGAATATCAAACGTTTGAGATTCTGAGTAGTCAGTTTTACGTAGGATAGTTGTTTGTGAGCTTAGTGACTTAGATTAGGATAATCACTCAACATGTATGTCTACTCAGCTTAGGGTGATTTCATGTCATTTTTAACTCAGCATGCAACAGATACTAATTTATCACAAATCACTCAGCATGTAATCACTCAACATTCGAATTAGCACATAGAATTATTGAAGAGGATTAGACATACCGATAGTTTCCTTTAGTATGTTAAATTTCTCACGAGCCAAGGGCTTCGTAAAGATATCCGCAAGCTGTTCGTTTGTTGATACGTAGGTCAGCTTGATCTCACCCTTGAGTACATGATCTCTGATGAAGTGATGCCTTATGCTGACATGCTTCATCCTGCTGTGTTGGATTGGATTCTTAGATAAGTCAATGGCACTCTTGTTGTCACATTTGACCTCTATTGTTTCTGTTTTGACTCCATAATCTTCAAGCTGTTACTTAATCCATAGGACTTGGGCCACACAGCTTCCAACAGCAATGTACTCAGCTTCAGTTGTAGACAGGGCTACTGATGACTGCTTCTTACTAAACCACGAAACCAGACAGCTTCCTAGGAATTGACATCCTCCTGAAGTGCTTTTTTGTTCTAGCTTATCTCGTCACGGGGCGTGTGCGCCCGACAGCGCGAGACGCGCCCCGGCAGGCATCGGGCGAGCGCCCAACGACGTTGGGCGAACGCCCAACGTCGGTTGGGCGCGCGCCCAACGATGGTTGGGCGCTCGCCCAACTCTGTTGGGCGGCCGCCCAACTATTGTTGGGCGATCGCCCAACAATGTTGGGCGATAGCCCAACAATGTTGGGCGATAGCCCAACAATGTTGGGCGATAGCCCAACAGAGGTTGGGCGGCCGCCCAACCCTTTTGGGCGACGCCCGATCTTGCTCGGGCGTCGCCCATTCCTTCCGGGGATCCAATGCCTATAAAAGGCACGGATCCCCATGCATTTGGGGGAGGATTTTTTGGAAGAGAAATTTCTCACTCTAACATTTTAGAGAGAGAAGTGACTTTTTTTTGGGAAAAAATATTTTTTTTCCTAAAGATTCCGAAATTCCTAAAAGTTAAGATTTTACCAAAAACACAAAAAATACCGGGAAAGTACGATTCGTGGAATCAACCGACTTCAATCGTCAATACCGAACTTAAGGTATTATCCGAGGACTAGACTCGTTTTATTTTATTTAATTTATTTCTTTCCTTTATTTATTTTTATGTCATAGTTTTTATTTATTTAGTTATTCATTTATTTTATCACTTTCTATTTAATTTTGTGTATTTATTTACTTTTCATTTCGTTTTGAATAAGATTCAGTTTTGTTTTAAAATAAAAAACCTCGTTTTGATATCCCAATACGAACCGTGATCCGATAAAAAGGTAGTTCGGGTATTAAAAACGTTGTAATTATAAGTTTTAATTTAAAGAAATTTCCGAATAATGTTTTAAAATAAAAACGTCGTTTTAGGAACTTCCGTTATTGACTATGATCCATTTTTGGTAGTTCGGAAATCCAAAACGATTGAATTAGACTTAATTTAAAGCTTTTGAATAAATCTGGAAATAATTGGAGTGCTGCTGTAATTTGCGTTTTCTGTCACTAATTGCTGATTACCGACGGATTTTGGAATGTAAAAAATGTTGTTTTGGTCCATCTTTCTCAACTTTTAAGCTTTTGATCCTTTGTACATATATGTATATTTATGTAATAAATACTTTCAAATTATTTTTGGGTAGTTGGTACATATAGTTATTTAGAATATTTATATATCATTTTTTGGATTTAATCTAATATAAGTATGTGTATATATATATTTTCTTTTTCCTTCCTTTAAATGATAATGGATTTTATTTTAGAATGTTATTTACTTGGGTGTTTTGGAAGTAATTAATTAGTAGATATTTTGTGGATAAATGGGTGTTATTTTGATATTTAAATTACATTATGTATATATATATATAGTTTTTGGGCTATTTGGGTTACATTAGCTATTATTAGGTGAAACTATTTTGGGGATAAATGTTATTTTCTTATTTAGAAGTTTTCATCTATTATTTTCATATGTTCAAAATCAAAAGGTATTATATTTTCATTATCATTTCTCATATATGTATTATATAGTATCTTTTCACTTATCCTTATTTTATGTTTCTTTTTTTTGGCTAAAATGTATATATATACCTATATTATTTTCTTTATTCTTTGGACATTTATGGGTCCATGTTTCAAATGGGCTTTATTTGGGAGTGAATTTTGATTTAATATGTTCATTGTTGTAATTAGGACAAGTAAAGAGTCCATTGAGTCAAAAGGGGAAAATAAATCACAAAAAGAGTTTTCAAATTAATTATTTAAACTAAAAGCTTTTCTAGAGGTTCTCAAAGTGCAAATAATATTTTCTTGACATCTTTAGATCATTTCCAAAACATCACGTTTTAAAACGTTAGTCCGTTCCAACGACGGATTAAGCGAACCTTGTAATTAAAATCGTTTTCATTGTAAATAATGAAGTTTTGAATCGTTTTCTTAAAGGATTTGTACAAAATAAAATTGACTTGTATGTTTAACCACGTTTTCTTATCAAAGGCTTTTATCCCAACATTTTCAACGCCCGAGTCGTTCCAACGGCGATTCGAGTGAACATCATTAAACGGGGTTTTGAAACGTACCTAAATCGTTCCAACGGCGATTAAGGTACGAACCATGTAAATAAACTCGTTTTGGGGAAGTGAATTAGTATAGAATTAGTATGTGACACGAAGCATAAATCACGTTACAAATAAATCAATTCTTCCTTCTCCCCCTCTCTTTCCTATGTATATTGAACTGATGTAAATGGGTGATTCTTTACTAAAATGACTTTTCAATAATGTATGCTCAAAACGGTTTTCAAAACGAGAAAGAAAAGGTTTCAAATGAATTTTAAACTTAAAGAAATATACGATTAGTCCGTTATCGCCTAACATGCTGAGTAGGAGGTCGGTGGTTCATAACCGGGCGATGTCGGGGTGCCTAGTAGCCTTTCTCTAGAAAGGAGCTAGCCTTCTCGGCTCGTACCTAAGTTTCCCGAACCCACACCGGTCTCCCGCAAGGGATCGGTGTTTATTTTCCCATTCGTGGGTGGCGACTCTTCCATATCTCCGAGCTCCGGTCCTGCCGAGCAGCTTGATTCCACGATTGGTTGCTTTCGGCGCCAATCACCGCTTACGTCGCCATGAGGTGTCCACCCCCCGGTCCACCCGGGAGATTAGGCCGCGGCACCTCATCTAACACCTGCATTAACTGAGCTCTGCAAATATCTGCAAATTCTTTTTTACAGCTATTAAGTGAGATTCCCTGGGGTCAGCTTGATATCTTGCACAATAACATACTGAGTACTGAATGTCAGGTCTACTGGCAGTAAGATAAAGTAGAGAGCCTATCATACCTCGATATAACCTGCTGTCTACAGACTTACCTTTTTCATCAGCACAAAGGACAGTGTCAGTACCTATTGGGGTTGATATGGGTTTACATTCCTCCATATCAAACTTCTTTAGCATTTCTTTGGCGTACTTAGACTGACTTATGAAGATGCCATTCTTACCTTGCTTGATTTGAAGTCCAAGGAAGAAGTTGAGTTCGCCCATCATAGACATTTCGAACTCAGTTTGCATCTGTTTACTAAACTCTTTGCACATAGAATCGTCAGTAGCACCAAAAATTATGTCATCTACGTAAATTTGTGCAAGTAGGGTATTTTTACCCTTTTTCTTAATGAACAAGGTTGTGTCAGCTTTGCCTCTGACATAGTTCCTGGTCAGCAGGAAGTTGGTCAACCTCTCATACCAAGCTCTTGGAGCTTGCTTTAGGCCATATAGGGCCTTTTTGAGTTTATAAACGTGGTTTGGAAATTTTGGATCTTCAAACCCTGGAGGCTGACTAACATATACCTCTTCGTTTATAAAGCCATTAAGGAATGCACTCTTAACATCCATTTGATATAATTTAAAGTTCATAAAACTAGCATAGGCACACAGTATTCGTATAGCTTCTAACCTAGCAACGGGTGCAAAGGTTTCACCGTAGTCAATGCCCTCTTGCTGACTATAGCCTTGGGCTACAAGTCGGGCTTTATTTCTGACTACGTTGCCTTGCTCATCTAATTTATTTCTAAAGACCCACTTAGTTCCTATGGTCTTTTGATTCATAGGTTTAGGTACTAAATCCCATACCTTATTTCTTGTGAATTGATCAAGCTCTTCTTGCATAGCGTTGTGCTCAGCATCAGCAAAATTCTTTGGCTCATGCATTGAGACGAAGGCAACATTGCTGAGAAACTTCCTAAGCTGATCTCTTGTCATCAGCTTGTTGTTAACAGCATCAAGAATGGACTTCTCTGAATGTCCTCTTGGAATTTTTATTTCTTTGGGCAATGTTGAGTTATTTGGAACAGGTGTTTCTACAATCTCTACAGGAATAGATTGGTCAGCAAACGTTATTTCAATTTCTTGCTTACCTTTGGTCAGCCCTTGTATTGATGACTCAGAGGCTCCATTTTGATCAGCGGAAGCTGAGCTTGGTTCATCTTCATCGAGCTGAGTTGACTTTCCTGCAGGGTCAGCTTCATCGAACTCAACATGGACAGACTCTTCTACAACCTGAGTTCGTTTATTATACACCCTATATGCTTTGTTGTTAGTTGAGTACCCTAAAAAGATCGCTTCGTCAGCTTTGGCATCAAATTTTGCAAGATTATCTTTTGTGTTGAGTATAAAACATTTACACCCAAAGGCACGAAAGTAGCCAATGTTGGGCTTTCATCCTTTCCAAAGTTCATATGGGGTTTTCTTAAGAATAGGTCTAACTAAAGCCCTATTGAGAATGTAGCATGCTGTGTGGACAACTTCACCCCAGAAATACTTTGGAAGCCTATTTTCACTCAGCATTGTCCTAGATATTTCGACAATTGTTCTGTTCTTCCTTTCAACAACCCCATTCTATTGAGGTGTTCTAGGAGCAGAGAAATTGTGGTTAATACCACTAGCTTCACAAAATTCATCAAACTGTTGGTTTTTGAATTCTCCACCATTGTCACTTCTAATATGAGCTACTTTTAGGTCTTTGTCATTTTCAGGTTTCTTAATCAATGTTGTGAACATCTCAAATGTTTCATCCTTGCTACTCAGCAAGATGATCCAAGTGTACCGAGAGAAATCGTCTACAATGACTAAGGAAAATTTCTTACCTCCCAAGCTGAGTGGCTGGACAGGTCCAAAAAGATCCAAGTGTAGTAATTCCAAAGTTCTCTTGGTTGAGACAATATTTTTACTTTGAAATGACTTCTTAGTTTGTTTACCTTGCTGACAAGCATTACACAATTGCTCTTTTTCAAATTTAAGTTTGGGCAATCCCTCAACTAGTTGCTTTCTAGCTAATTTGGCAAGAAGGTCCATGCTTACATGACCAAGTCTTCTATGCCATAGCCAGGAGTTATCCTCTTTAGACACTAAGCATATATTTTTAGAAACCTGTTTTTCTAAACTCAGCATGTATACATTGTCTACACGAGGGGCAGTTAAAATCAATTCGTTTGTTTTTCCCTCGAGTATTTGACACTGAGTATCATCAAATACAACCTTTCTGCCGCTCTTGCAAAGCTGAGCTACACTCAGCAGATTGTATTTGAGACCTTTAACTAAGGAGACTGACTCAATAGTTGGGTTACCTCCGATGGTACCTGAGCCGACTACTTTACCCTTCTTATTGTCTCCAAAGCTTACACTCCCACCTCGTTTAAGCTCTAGTGTGATGTGTTGGGGTTTAGTGTCCTATAGACAATTGTTGCAGGATACAAACTTAATATAAATGAATTGTTCTTTATATCATTTGTTTTAATGAGATATATGTTTTATAACTATATATAAAGGCAATCCCTTTTAAGTACTAAATAAAGTCTAATAAAAGGAAATCCGTAAGTTTGTTTAAAGTGATTATAAAGTGTTCATACAAGCATGAAGTGAGACAAAACTTTATAATAAACTAATAAACTTAAAACCACCCCAAGTCAAGTGATATGTTTAGGATTGATATATCACTGTTGAGACTTGTATGTAACAATGTCTTCTGTCCGACAGAAAGCTGATCTCACAAGCTTCATATATATATAGATATCTGGACAGTTACATAGATCCGATGAAACGTCGTTCATTAGGATTGGGGATTCGATTTGAGATAACAGGATGGGTAGATTCATCCTTGTCACCTGTTCATCTCATTGGTATTAATAGGTATAACTAATCCTCAGACTCAAAAGAATGTTAATTGGTCATCATGAATTACTGAATGTGAGACTTTGATCCTGCGGTCCCACGATCCTTAACAGAGATGACTCTGGGGTGTGAATTGCAAAGGTTGGGTGTCACAGGAGGTAATGTCAGGGTAGTTATACATTGGATTGGGAATTTATCACTCCCGATTAATGGGAGATACATCCAAGGATCGCTTGTGGAAGACTCGACTCTAAATCCTTGCAAGGTGATAGCTTAAGAGTAAGAAATACAGATTTCACTTAACCTATCTATTTGAGTTGACTCGGCCTATACAAGTAAAATGAACGTCTCGCTATATGTGACTTGACATCACCCATAGTCATAAGATTCAGTTCAAGGATGTAGTTGATAAAGGATCGAATTATACTGTAACTAATACGGAAGGGTTAACGACAGAATCAACCTGTCTTCTTAACGGACTCTGGGGGAATGATTACAGACTTGCCAATAACATACTCAGTACATCATTCCGTTATGCAAGGATTAAATATAATTCTTGAAGAAATTAATTTAATAGTTACATACGGCCAGAAGTAGTAGGAACCTAATGGATCACACATAAGACTTGGAACCAAAAGAGAGATGGATGTCATTAATAGATGGAAGCCCAATTGAGCCCAGTAAGGCCCATTTAAATAGAGGGGGCCGAAATTTATATATAATAAATAAGGAATTATTTTAATTCCATTAATCCTAATTTGATTAGGTTTATGAATTAAATTAATTAAGAGATAATTAAGTTAGGAGTTTTAATTAGATTAATATACTCCTATTATTATCCAATTAGGTTATTTATTATTATCCTAGATATATTAGATGTATTATAAGATAATAATTGGGAATCCTATTCCGAATTGAATTCCTATTAAGTAACCTATTCCTATCTAACTAGGGTTTAGATACAAGTTATTATATATACCCCCTACTACATGAATTTCGACTAAGCCTAACCCCTCCCCTCATTGTGATTTTCGAAACATACAATTAGAGAGAGAAAGTGAATTCGCATCCCCTAGTTCGTGGACAAGAATTCATACGGCTTCCATCGATCGATTAATTTCATCTATCTTTCTTTCTCTTTGATCTTGTGTTGGTTAATTAGAGGCAATCTATTTTGGTTGCATCTCATACGGTTGATTCTAACTTAACCTCACCGTGTTATACTTCGTGCTTGGGAACTCGGAGAAGAATTGTGGGCGCTTCTTTAACAACGGTAGATCGTTCTTCAAAAGGTATTTCTTCTTATCCCTCTTTATATGAAATAACGATTAACGGATCCTATGGTTAAAAGGAAGTAGGCTAAAATTTTATATTTCCGCTGCTATACCTTAGCCTTAATTTCCTTCATGATGAACTGAGTTTCATCACCAGTCATGTGCCTCGAGCATGCGCTGTCTATATACCACAGTTTTGATTTCTCCACGCATCTCAGGCTCACCTGCATTTTAGACTATTCATCTTTAGGTACCCAATTCTTTTTGGGTCCTCGTTTGTTAGCATAAACAGATGCAAAGTCATATTTTAATTTATGACGACATACTTTTATAGTGTGGCCACTTTTGCCACAGAAGTCACAATGAATTACCCTTTGAGGGTGATGTTGAGTGTGGTCAGCATTATTATGCTGAGCATGCCAACATACCTTAGTGGTATGTCCTTTCTTTCCGCAGAAGTCACATTGGACAGTCCGCTTATTGAACCAACACACTTCTCTTGTGTGCCCCTTTTTCCTGCAACAGTCACACTGTGTGAACTGTTTATGCTGACTAGTACTTGAGTACTCAGCATGGGATTTATTTTTGTTTGAGCCTCTTATTTGGCTCTGTAGGGTGGTGACATCCTTTTTCAGTTTCTTCGAATCTAATTGGACCTCCGAGACAAACTTATGCATAAGTTCTATGTTACTGTCCAAAGTTGAGTTGTCTCGGAGAAGATATCGGAGGTCACTCAGCTTGACCTCTTTAATCTCATCACACCGCCTGCTGAGTGCCTTTACTTTCTTATTGCACTTTTTAGTTAGCGCATATAAATCACTCAGGGCGTTTATCATCTCATTCCTAAGCAAAAGTAAGGATGTTACCTCATTATTGTGTTCCTCCTGGTCAGTTTCATCAGAGAGGTCAGCTTGCTCAGAATAAGTGCGGTCAACATCATTGGCCATGAAGCATATATTTGCTGTTTCATTTGCATCAGCTTCTGATGAGGTTGACTCATCACTATCACTCCATGTGGCTACCATAGCCTTTCTGCTGCCCTTCTTGTCTTTCTTCAGCATGGGACAGCTTGACTTGATGTGCCCAGTTTGGTGGCACTCGAAGCATGTGACAGGCTTTGAGCTGTCCTTCTTATATTTGTTGTCGCTGGGCTCAGCTTTGTATTTATCATTTCTTCTGAATGACCTTTTGCTGTTCCTATCATTCTTCCTGAAGAGCTTCTTCATTTTCCTAGTGAACATTGCCATTTCCTCATCATCTGATGAGTCAGCTTCGGTGGAGTCAGCTTTCATGACAAGTTTGTTTCTTGTCTTCTGACTTCTCTTTTTCTTCAAAGTTTTTCATTGATATTTCATGAGTCAGCAACGATCCGATCAGCTCATCGTACTTATACGTAGTCAGGTCCTGAGCTTCCTCCACTGCAGTCTTTTTGGCCTGCCAGCTTTTGGGAAGACTTCTCAAGATCTTCTTCACATGTTCTTCCTCGGTGAAGTTCTTTCCAAGTCTTTTCAGCTCATTTATAATGTTGGTAAATCTAGCGTTCATTCCTGAGATGTCCTCATTATCATTCATCTCGAACAACTCGTATAATCTCATATGCTGATTTACTTTTGATTCCTTGACCTTGCTTGTGCCTTCGTAGGTTATTTCAAGCTTTTTCCAAATCTCCTATGCTGACTCACAACCTGAAATCTTATTGTATTCTGCAGCATCTAAAGCACAGTGAAGCATATTGATAGCCGAAGCATTGTTTTGAAGTTTTCTAAGGTCATCTTCTGACCACTCAGTTTCACTCTTAACAACTTTCTCATTGTTAACAGTTTTATATGGCACGTATGGGCCTTGAACTATTGCAAGCCATGCACTCATGTTTGTGGCTTGAATAAAGTTCTTCATCCTATTCTTCCAGAATGTATAATTGGATCCAAAGAATAGGGGAGGCCGACTAATTGATAATCCCTCAGGGAGTATCTGTGTTGTTTGGTTCCCGGGAAGGAAACGAGTGATGTTCTCAGCCATTTATCGGGATCAGCTCAAGATAGTTATATCTTTGAGTAGTGAGCTTAGTCTCTGATATCACTTGTTGGTCCCGTGTGATTAGTTCCAAGGGGGGGTTAGGAACTAATGTAACTTTTTTGCTAATTAATCTTGCTGACTTGATAATTTTGGTGAGTTTATTAACTCAGCTTTGGTCAGCTTGGCCGATCTTAGTGTAAGACAGCTTTAGTCAGATGTTGACTAAGACTGTTTCACTTGTGAGTTGGGAATTGACACTCTTGTGGTCAGCTTCGAACTCAGCACTCCAATTTACTTAGTGTCAGCTTTAAACAGTTTATATGCTGAGTAAATATAACAAGCAACACATGCACATATATATATATATTATGAGAGTTAGAAATTACTCAGTATCACTTATCCTGGTTCGGCCTCTCCGCCTACGTCCAGTCCCCAGACTCCTCCGGGCTTTTAGAATCCAATACTGAGCTCTTAAAAGGTAGAGCACAAACCGGTTACAAGGCAGTTGAATATGCAAGAGTACCTTCCTCTATTCGTCTACTCAACTCCTACTAAGTGCTACAACTCAGCACCTAGATTTCTCTACCACTGAGTATTTACAACCAAACACTCAGCACAACACTTTCAATTTACGATTGATACAATTTGCTCTTTTTCAGATAAAGAACACTTTAGATGATTACAAAACAATCAATCTAGCATTTACACAGGGATAGAAAGTTGGTGTAAGATTTCTTTCTTGTTTTTGAGTGCTTTGAACTTGTATTTTTCTCTCTTGTAGATTCTGTAATTCGGCGATGATCCAAGAGAATTGCTTGTCCTTTTATAGTTGAACTTTTAGGATCAAATGATTTGAATTTGATTTATCCATTGAATCCAAAACGGCTCTTTTGGTGGACAAGCTTCTGGTCAACTTCAGATGTGCAGGCCAATCTTGTTTTCTGATTTCTTCAAATGTCAGGCTTGTCTTCTTTCTACATGCTTTGTCTTCTTGCGGCAGTTTGTCTTATAGCAACGAACAGTTGACCCATGCATCTCGGAATTTGGCTTTTGCATAATTCCAAGGCTTCAATTATTGGTGCAGACAGTTGTCGGGTTTGTCTTTTAGCTAACGGATCATTCATGCTGTCCTGAAAATCACTCAGCTTCACTTCGCTAGTCATTGTCTTTGATTGTCACCAATTCTCATACTGAGTACTTTTTCACTCAGCTTCCATGGTCAGCTTCGTTCTGTAGGATCTAGTTCTGAAGCAGACTTCTTTTATGCTGAGTTTTGTTCCACTCAGCTTCTTTGATCAGCTTCATTCTTAAGCTGTTGTTTTGAAGATGACTTATCTTCTCTTGTGCTGAGTTGCTCTTCACTCAGCTTGTGTTGTGTTCTCATGCTGACTTTGTCCTATCTTAATTTTTATTTCCTTTTGCATTTATACTCAATATTGAACAAACGGATTAGTACAATTAAATCAAAGCACTTAAATTTAATTGTCTCTTAATCATGGATTAAACTTAAATGATTTTGTCAAATCAAAATCTTGTGGAAAGGTGTTTCAACATTAATGAATCCGTCTCCCCGAATAATGAAGATTAGCTCCCTATTTATAGAGTTAGGGAGAAACCCTAATGTCTCCGGTGGCAAAATAGGCATTTACAAAGTATTTTAGTAGGCCTAGAGTCCAAATTCACGAATTTCAGCAAAGGGGAAGGCGCTGGTGCGCCTTCCCCCACCTCGTCTCGTTGAGACAAGGCCTGTCTCGACGAGACGAGGGCCTGTCTCGACGAGACAGCATGTGTCTCGCCGAGACAGGTCCCATTTGGGGGGATTAAACTCCGGTTTTTATCCTTTTGAGTCCATGGGCTTCCGAAAGATGCTCTAATGGTCCCTGAGAAATCCCAAAAGTGCTCCGATGGTCCCTGAAAAGTCAGATAATTCCCCAATGGGCTTTGGTCTGGTTCGGAAATGCACGAAAAGTCCCTGGAAATCCCTAAAAACACCGAAAATGCCAAAAATAAAGGAAATTGCTAATTTTAACTAAAAACCAACAAAACGATACTAGAATTAAATGGAAACATAGCGAAAGTTATATAAAACGATCCTAAAAACACTATATAGATGGGAGCTATCAACATCCCCACACTTGAATCTTGCTTGTCCCCAAGCAAGACAGAATTCAAAACAGAGAAAAATCAACAAATAGCTCCCGTACAAAAACAAGAATCTACTACACTTTATTATCCACAACAGTTCAGACTACTTATTTTGCAATTAAAAACATAATGAACCTCAGATGAGTCTCCAAAACTGATTAATTGGTTTTATCAATCAACACTTCATGAAAACGAAAGAAGATGACTAAAATTGATAGCTCACAAGTGGTCACTCTAACGCTCAAATGTTTGGGTGTAAAATTTTTTTTATTTGTAAACGCTCTACATTTTATTGCACAAAGTGGTCACGTTGGGATTGCATCATCCATCCGGTCAAAATTAATGCATTAAAATTAAACAAGATTATAGGTCTTTAAAGGGTTGTAACATGGGCTAAAGGTTGGGGTAGGAAAAATGAAATTTATAGGCAAAAAGTTAATGACTCAAATAGTTAAGATTTTTGTAAAAATGACACATTTTTCGCATTAGGGAGCTATCAACCACCTCCCCACACTTAAATCTTGATTGTCCTCAAGCAAGTCAGAATCCAAAAGGGACACGTTATCCGCTACGTATAAGAAGGTTTAAACTCAAGGTTGTGTTTGTGATTCAATGAAGTATTCGGGAAGCAACTAAAAATATAAACACGTCTTTTATCCTTTCCTCTATTTTATTGTTATTTTTTTCATGTTATTTTTTTTTTTTGATTTGGTTACTAACCATTTTTTTTAATAGAGGGGAAAAAGAGTGAAAATCAAATGGGAAAGGTTGCTTCTTCTATTAAAATTACAACCTTTTAATGATTGCTAGCGGGAATTTAAAGGATATGTGTGTCTAAGGATTTATCAAAACTATGTTGAATCAACTAACTTGGGTGAGAAAGAGTATTTAAGAAGGCTAAGATTTGTAACAGGGTTGATCAAAGAAATGGGTAAATATAGGCTTAAATGGGCTTATCTAGTGGAATTGTTAAGGGATTTTGGCTAAACAAAGAATAGACTAAATTCACAAAAGGCTATACCTAGGTTGCCCTAATCATTTTAAGTTTAATACAAACACAAAAATTCAACCAGTATTGGATGCAATTTCTATGAGCACAAAGACAATAAATGTAATCCCACACCTAAGAGATCAATTGTTCCTAAATATGACTCTAAAAATATTGATCTTTCTGGCTCTAACTCACAATTTAAGAGTATTTGTATCAATCATATCCTCAACTAACGTTCCA
Source organism: Euphorbia lathyris (assembly GCF_963576675.1). Taxonomy (NCBI): domain Eukaryota; kingdom Viridiplantae; phylum Streptophyta; class Magnoliopsida; order Malpighiales; family Euphorbiaceae; genus Euphorbia; species Euphorbia lathyris. The sequence continues at coordinate 73,552,506 of NC_088911.1, read as the reverse complement.
TTCCATGTCAATTTTAGGCAAACAATACTCTTTGGAGACTCAAACGTTGTTCAAAAATTTTCTCATGCATCAATTTCATTTAGAATGTGTAAATTTGTAAGCGCATTGTCAACTGTATTGTCGGGTTAGCTAAATGTATCAAATTCAACTGCCTAGGATTCTTTTTATTCCTAGAATAAAAAGCAAACAAGATCAGAAAGCATGAAATCCTAAGATAAAACTAAAGCAAAAACATACAATCATGCAAAATAACAAAGAAAAGAAAAAATAAAAATAAATAAATGAAATAAAACAAGAAAAAAAAACATGCAAATGACATAAAACCAAAATCATCTATCCTATTACCTCCTCCCCACACTTACACATTCATTTATTTCCATCATTGCATAAAAGCAAAACATAAAGTGCAGAAAAGAAATAGGATAGAAAAACTCCCTCAGGGGTGGCTGTCCATCCAACCCCGAATATCCGATGCTAAATTATTCAAATCCAAGCGGAAGTCCTGAAAATCAATCTGTCGCCGGTGAGCATTCCGATAAGAGGGTTCTGCCAATAGGAAAAGAAAACAAACATAAGAATAGAGAAAGCAAAAGAAAAAAAAGTTTAAGTGTTTAATTTTTTTTTTACTCCGTTTCGTCGAGATGAACAGTGTCTCGACGAGACGAGGCGAGAATTTTTTTTTTAAAACGAAAAAAAAAATTTAGTCCGTCTCGGTGAGATGAACAGTGTCTCGCCGAGACGAGATGGAATTTTTTTTTACGTCTCGTCAAAACAGCCAGGTGTCTCGACGAGGCGACACGAAAAACCCAAAAATTATTATTTTTTTATATACAAATCTAAACAATTATTTCAACCTATTCAATTTATACAGATCATAATCGAAATAGTCCCCGGCAATGCCGCCAAAAACTTGACGGTGATGTTGTCGGGTATTTATAGATTTAATCTAATTATAAATGAAATAGTTCCCAGCAAATTTAATCTAATTATAAACGAAATAGTCCCCAGCAACGGCGTCAAAAACTTGATGCTCGTAAAATATATAGCAGTTAATAGGACAAGTGTATCCTATCGCAACAAGTAATATTGTGCTAAGCACGAGATCGAACCATAAAGACTATTTGTTATAATTATTAAATCTACCTATAGTGATCTAATTGTTTAGAGGGTTGAATGATAGTTTGGGTTTTGTCTAATTAACTAATTGAATTAAAAGTAATAATATAACAAAATAAATTGAACAATTGACAGGGTAGAAGGTGAATCAATGGATGGCACAATCTAGGCTGAGGAATCCTTTGATTAAATCCCATATATGGGTTTAGAGAGTTCAGATTTATGTTTTACCAGTGATTGACGGTAATTGCCCTAATAAGAAAGACAAATATGATCAAGATTCATCTAACCTATTCACATGCATTCGGGTGACAGCTTGATTAGGCATATACCTTAGGTCATGCAAAGCATTAGGTTCTTTGGCAACTAAGGCTAAAGCCGTAGCCCAGCCACGAAGCCGCACTCCTAGTGGTCTCTAGCGAGATCAGATTTACACAAGTTCAGCATAGATAATTCCATGGTTAGGTTCTTATCTATCTATAATCCTATCTTTGTCAGGTTTATAGGCATTAGGCACAATATATACATAAAGCAGGCTAGTTGATCGTCATCGAGTCTCATTCTAGCAATAATCCTATTTCTGACAATTTCTAGGCATTAAGCATGCATAAACTAATCAATCAAAGGCCCTAGATCCCTAATCATACATAATCATATAATCAATCTCATCCCCATCCCAAATTGGATGGAGATCAGTTCATAGACAAACAAATCATAACAATAGGACAATAGGAATAATGGAAAACAGCTTCAATAGATTATAAAAGTAAAAGATAAAAGGGTAAGAGAAAAGAAATCTAGAACCCGTTTGTCGATTACAATTACAAAAGTAGAAGATTAAGCGCTTCTCCCATCAATCGTTCTTAAAATAAATAAAAACTGAAAATAAACCTAATCTAGAAAGCTGGAAAAGCTAAACTAAAAGCTAAATATAAATCTACATTATGACGACTCTTAATGAATCCGTCTCGTCGAATAATGAAGATTAGCTCCCTATTTATAGAGTTAGGGAGAAACCATAATGTCTCCGGGGGCGAAATAGGCATTTATAAAGTATTTTAGTGGGCCTAGAGTCCAAATTCACGAATTTCAGCAAAGGGGAAGGCACTGGTGCACCTTCCCCCGCCTCGTCTCGTCGAGACAAGGCCTGTCTCGATGAGACGAGGGCCTATGTCGACGAGACAGCCTGTGTCTCACCGAGACAGGTCCCATTTGGGGGATTAACTCCGATTTTTATCCTTTTGAGTCCCTAGACTTCCGAAAGATGCTCTAATGGTCCCTAACGAATCCCAAAAGTGCTCTGATGGTCCCTGAAAAGTCCGGTAATTCCCCAATGGGCTTTGGTCTGGTTTGAAAATGCACGAAAAGTCCCTGAAAATCCCTGAAAACACTGAAAATGCCAAAAATAAAGGAAATTGCTAATTTTAACTAAAAACCAACAAAACGATACTAGAATTAAATGGAAACATAGCGAAAGTTATATAAAACGATCCTAAAAACATTATATAAATGGGAGCTATCAGACACGCTCCCCAATTCACATTTAGCACGAAATATAAAAATAGGGTCAGAATACCAATCAAATGTTGCCACCTGTCTAGGTACACATTTTATTGATTATAAATAGCTTGGGAATTAGAGTTATAGGTATGTAATCATACACACTCTCTCTCTTATTCAATTGCTTTCAAGTTAACTTTGTACTTCCTCTAGTACTCAACTGACTTTGGCATCAGATAGGGTTCGTCGGAACTCTAGCCCCTTTTTCTGACGATTGTTGTCCTTTCAGTTCATCGGAAACGATTGAGAATTTCAAATCATGTATGCAAAAAGAAATACACATTGAGCTCACAGACTAGCAAAGTCACTACTCCCAAGACTCGCCATACACAACCACCTCAATGGTAATCGACTCAAGCCTAGCCATGTTGCTCACTGAAAATTTACGCATACCTATCCATTCAGCTAGCATGTTTTGTGTCCAACCAATCAAGTGTGCCAAATGCCACCGGTTCCATATATGCCATATAGACGCTAAAAAGTGCCCAATCAGCCGATGCACATCCTGCTTCGGTTCAAGAAAAAGACATTCCAGGTAAGCAACCAACTTCACCTCTTTCATGAGCTCTCTCTCCATCAACCACCTCGATGAGTCCATAAGCTCCGTGTTCTAGTTAATACGAAATGGAAACGACCGTTTCTTCAAAGACACCTTCAGAAAGAGATGTCTCCATTCTAGCAACTCGTCCGATAGTCCACCAATCATGTTAAACTTCACATGTAAAAAGCTCATATACTACGACCTCGAGCCTTTTGTTGGCTTAAAAAAATTCTGGAATACGAGCCCTGTCGACCGATAACCAACAGAACAACACAAAAAGTAAAACCCAACCATCATCCGCCACTCGTTGGGTTGAATCTGATCAGGACACAAATCATACTCTCGTATGACCTCCATAAAGAAAGGAAGCAGCGGAAAATGCATCCTAGCCTCTAGCTGCTCCTCATAAGCCATCATCTCATGAGGTGAAATAAGATGATTCACCCTCACCTCCTCATCCACATCACTTAGCTCATACGGCTCTCCAAGCTGATAATATACCGACAATGCCCCAAGATCTTTCCATACGATGATAGAATGTGCATCCTCTAGTCGCATACTCCCCGTCGCCCTTAGCTTAATGAACGCCATCCGGTGCCCCTACACCCTGAAGCCAAATCTTCGTCCTCATCCGCTCGTATAGAGTTTCCAACATCTCTTTGTCACTAACCAAGTAGGCGGGAACTTTCACAATAACTTCAAGCGTACCAAGCCTTACTCCACCAGCAGGCCTAACAATGGAAGGAGGCAACCTCATAATGGCAACACCTCACACTCGGGGTTTCTTAACCCCTGACGTTCCCTCACTAGTTGACCTACCCTCAGGAGCCTTTCGATTCCTCTAGTGAACTCAACTAGAATCGACTAGCGTGAAATCCCCAAGGGTAACATTAATCAACTTCACCATCGCTCCTCGATGTGACTCACTAGACATACTAAAAAGAACAAACACTCCACCCCCAACTACAACTACTATAGACTCTGATATTTTTTTTAAAAAAATTTGCACCAATAAACTCCTAGAAAAATGAAACTAACCTCGTCACTAGCGAGCAAGTTCCAAGCAACTAACTCGAGCTAAGCTCTCCGGCTCTTTTCATGGATAACTTGTCGAGCAAGCCTTCACATCGTTTCGCAAACTACCTCACAGGAAGCTCATCATATCATTCGGCGAACGACCCTCCAACATAGCTCTCCAGCTCTTTTCACGGGCAGCTCGTCGAGTAAGCCTTCACGTTGTTCCGTGAACTACCCTACAGGAAGGTCATCATATCATTCTGTGAATGACCCTCCAGCACAACTCTTCGCTCTTTTCACGGACAGCTAGCTGAGTAAGCCTTCACGTCGTTCCGTAAAACTACCCTATAGGAAGGTCATCATATCAATTCGCGAATGTCCCTCCAGCACAACTTTTTGGATATTTCGACAACCAGCTCGTCAAATATACCTTTGTGTCATCCCATGAATGATCCCATATGCATATTATCATCCCATTCTGCGAACATTCCAACTAAACATGTATCCATTTTTTACCCATGAACACTCATCCATCTGATACCCTAGAGCTTGCTTCGCAGCAACCAGTCTGGCATATCTCTGCGATAAGCAAGCACGAACGTTAGTAGCGGCTCACATCAAATGGTTCGTACATGGTTGCGCCTCATTAAAAAAAGAGGGGGACTACTTGATGAGGAATGTGGGCCAAGTCAGCTTAACCTAACCCAAACACCCCTTGAGGACCCGCCCTAAGAAGTACAAACCCTATAGGAAGGTCATCATATCAATCCCTAATAAAGTCTGATCACTTTTACTCTCTCTATATATGCTTAAGACTCTCTCTAGAATTAAGACTGACTTGTGCGTCAGAGTGTTCCCAGGGTCGTTTCCCCATGTAGGTGAAGCTTGAACTCTAAAAGTCATCATAGGTTCTCACATCTCCATTATAATCTAAAGTGTAATAATATTTTAATGAGTAATTTGCAGTTGTTATTTGCTGGACTCTTTAGCAAAACAAGAACTCCTGAATTTGGAATAAAATCATTAAATTGCGACTTTGGTTTTTACCAATGCAACTATGGTACTCTTTAGCAAAACAAGAACTCCTGAGTTTGGAATAAAATGTGGTGCTCTCATGCCTTTTTTTTATTTGTGAGGGTACGAGCTTTCAAAAAAAAAAAAATAGTTGGCTTAAGAAAAGATTTGGAAGATGTTCTAATCGAATCTATTCCCAAATTCTAGTACTAACTATTCAGTGTTAAAATAATAAAAATAATTGAATTTAGAAAGAAGTGTACGAGTAGTTCGGACATGTAAGAAGTTCCACGTGGCATGTAACAGGTAGTCAAAATGTCAAACACATAGAATAGAATAGATTGAGAGACACCGCCTTTACTCGTTCTTTGATTGATTTGTGTTTCCTCACTCTGAATTATTGGTTTAAGTATTAAATAATCTCAATCTCAATCTCCTTCACCGTTTCTTCCTTTCTACGCCACCACCACCAATTTAGTAATAATGCCGTTCTCCGCCTCCATCGACCAACTTCTCATAGGTAACTTCTTTCCCTTATCGGTTCGAATTGCTTCTACATTTCCATTCAACTTATTGGATTCTTTTTTCTCTTTCGACATTTTAGATTCCGAGAGCTGTGGCAGAAATTAGAGTCGACCATAAATTCGGTTTCAGAGGAAGATGGATATAACCCAAGTATCTATAATTCATCATGTTGGGATTGTACTGTTTTTTCTTTGGTTGCTTTCTTTTTTCGATCGGTGCCACCCTGTTGCATATTTTATCTCATTCATATATCTTTACTCGGTATGTTTCTTTTCATTACGATCTTCAATTTCTCTCTCTCTCTCTCTCTCTCTCTCTCTCTTTGGAATTTTGGAAATGGGTTTTGTTTTCACTCTCTTTTATTTTTATCTTGTAGATTCATGAAAGGTATGTTATGAGATTGAAGAGGAAATTGCAGTTTCAAGAAAGAAAGCAAACCAATCAGAAAAGGGTAATTTATATCCTCGAATCATATTCATTTTTATTATTCTAGTATATTCTTTTCATATTGATTTCTTTTTTTCTTTTTTGGCTTCTTCAGTCGCTCTCTGATTCTGAATCAGTTCGCTGGTTGAATCATGCTGTGGAAAAGATATGGCCTGTATGTATGGAACAGATAGTGTCCCAGAAGATTTTGCTTCCTATAATACCTTGGTTCTTGGATAAGTATAAGCCCTGGACAGCTGTATGCATTCTTTTCTCATAGTGCTCTGTTGATTTTTATTCTTCTTCGATGACTTTGTCTGTTTCGGCAAGTGTGATGTCAAATTTATCTTATCCATATACTGCATTTTTTTTCCAGTATTTAATCTTAATATAGCGTAATAATCAACTTGATCATCAGCATATGATGTTTGCCTTGAAGATCTTAATTTCTCTGACAAATTTTCTGGTTTGCTGTTTGCATATTCTGAATGTGCAGAAAAAAGCTGTGGTCCAACACATGTATTTGGGAAGAACCCCACCAATGTTCACGGACATGAGGGTTCTTCGGCAATTTACGGGTGACGACCACTTGGTATATATCATCAAGCCTGTGTTTCTGTCTGTCATTATAAATTATCCCTCCATTTATTTTTTGTTACTTCAAGGTAGAGTTTGAATGTAGGTACTGGAGTTGGGAATGAGTCTTTGCACTGCAGATGATATGAGTGCAGTACTTGCGATCAAATTGAGGAGAAGGCTAGGTTTCGGAATGTGGACAAAGTTGCATATTACATCCATGCATGTTGAAGGAAAGGTATATAAGCTGAATTTAATGGTTGAAGACTGATAAGTATTATGATACATTATAGATATCTGTCTTATGAATGTAAATGCACCATTGTAGAATCTCGGAGATCCATCGCATGTTGCTAGAGTGAAGCCAAATGTGCCTGTCCTAGCTAATAATAATATTATCATTATTATTATTATTATTATTAGTTTTATAATTATTTGTTAAATTTACTTCTAGATGTTTACAAAAATAAGGCCCTTTAACCAGTGAGTATATCTATTTGAGAGAGAAAGAATCTTGTCAAATGCAACTTTCATGCTTTTGTTTATTGTATTCTTTTCTTTGGTGTAGTTTCATGTTGAATATATCGACATCTATCTTATATACATAACCATTACCGAGGGATTCTTTTTTCCTAATATTTCCCATTTATTATTCCTCGTGTTACTGAATCTAATTAATTAGGATCGTTAATCTATTCCTCTTTTAGGTTCTGGTTGGAGTGAAGTTCCTTAGTCACTGGCCTTTCCTTGGCCGATTGAGGGTGTGCTTTGCTGAGCCACCTTACTTCCAAATGAATGTCAAGCCTATTTTCAATCATGGGGTTGATGTTACTGAACTTCCAGGGATCGCTGGATGGCTAGTAAGTCAATTCGAGATAAACACACTTCCAGGCACTTGCACAAATTTCAAACAGATATTCTTTTAAAGAGACTCAACAAACACATCCATGCACACATATGTTGCCAACTTACTAACTCCATCCAAACCTTAACATGCTATAATTTTCTTGATCAGGATAAGCTTCTTTCAGTTGCGTTTGAGGAGACACTTGTTCAGGTAAAGTGGTTCTGGGCTGATAAGACACTGTCTGCTGTGCCCCTTTTGTTCTTGTTGTTTATGAATAGATAATTACATGTAGTGAGGAGCAAAATATATATTAGGGCAAACCTCAATGTCTCTTTCCACTTTTTATTTTAAAGTGAATATAATTTCATGTTATGTTTTCCTTGCTTACAGCCCAATATGCTTGTTGTGGATGTGGAGAAATTTGCTGCATCAGATCCAGGTGATTTACCTGCAGAATTTTTTTTTTTTTTTTTTGGTAGAATTGTGTAGAATAGACCCATGGATCAATGGTTGACCCAATGTGCCTTTCTTGTCAAGTGAATGTCTCTACTCCGTTCAGACTTTTTTTGTTTTCCGTAGAGTACAGAATTTGGCTACTTATAATAACACTGCCTAGAATAGATATGTTGGCTCATTATTATTACAGTGCCTAGAATAGAGAAGAATTAGGCTCCTGCTGTTTGAAAGAGCTTTGTGCATATATTGAACATATTGTTCTTCTAACTGTGATACGCTGATACTACACTGTTAGAAGTTCTACTAATCTTACATGTAGAACGGATTTCACTGATAACATGTGGTGTGAAATCATTCTGTACCACTTGTTAGCAAACATTGGTAATAGCATTATTCTTTTTGTTGGGATGAGTAATTTTCGGCTTCATTTTGTCTGCAACAGTGTCTTTTCTGGTAAGAATACAGAAGCCATTTTTCACCCAAAAATGATGGCCAGCCATTGTTTTCTCCTACATAAGCAGAAGAATGTAGTCCCATTTTGCTTAATTAGGTGTTAATTTGATATGAAGTGGCCCAATAGATTTGGGTGACTTTAGGTTGGCAAGATAGACCATATCAAAGTTCAAATGCCTCAGCTGTAATATTTTGTTTTATTTTCTTCTTGAATATGGATTTACCTACCAAAGTCAGTTTTCTTTTAACCATTTTCTTCTACTTGAATATGGATTTACCTACCAAAGTCAGTTTTCTTTTAACCATTTTCTTCTACTTGAAATTCGATCTCTGTAGCGTATACAAGAGGATCAAACATAAAGATGATCAGACATATTGAAATAAATGTAAATGCTTACTATTGAGTCGAAGAATGAATCAAGTTCATGGATTTTCTTATTCATGCTGTCAGTGAATGGAATTTTTTGTTCTATATTCCAAATTGTTTGTCAAGGTTGGTTGCTGTTTATGGATTGACAGAGAGAAAGAAAGGTCAAAATGTGTGACATTGATAAACGAGGAAGAGTGATTATTAAGTCGCTGCAGATTGCAAGTTATGTGTGATTAGCATGGCTTGCATACTGAATCCGCTGTTAAAATGATCACGAAACTTAGCTTAGTTCATGATGTGGTTTATCAGTCTTAGAAAGTGATGACATGATAATATATTGTTACCCTCTTATAAATGCTGCTATTTTAAGTGGTTACTGTATATTCTTGTGTGTACATGCTGATTTGTCTAACCTTGTTGATCATTGCTTGCATTTCAGAAGATTGGTTTTCTGTGGATGAGAAGGATCCTATTGCATATGTTAATATTGAAGTTGTGGAAGCATCTGACATGAAACCATCAGATCTGAATGGTTTGTTTTAACTTCTGATATTTCATTTTTGCTTGTAATTTTCCATGTGCTAGTTACATAACAGATTCTATATCTCAGGATTGGCCGATCCATATGTAAAAGGACAACTTGGCCCTTACAAGTTCAGGACGAAGATACAAAGGAAAACCCTAGCACCAAAATGGCTTGAGCAATTCAAGATTCCCATTTGTACATGGGAGTCGCCTAATGTGCTGGTTATTGAAGTTCGTGACAAGGATCATTTTGTTGATGATACCCTTGGGTTGGCCTCTGCTTCTTTCTATATTGTTGAGAACACAATCTTCTACAGTTCAGCTTTTTTCTTTTTCTTTGTATCCTTGATTTTCTCTAAAACGTATTTATTTGCTATGGAAGGGATTGTACGGTTAACATCAATGATTTCAAAGATGGTGAGAGACATGTGATGTGGTTACCTCTTCAGAACATAAAGATGGGGAGGCTGCATCTTGCAGTAACTGTCGAAGCACCCAAAAAGGTAGTTTATCAATTCAAATCAATTAAAGTACGAGGGTTTTTAATGTGGCATAGAAAGACTGCTTTTTGTCATGAATTTTCCTGTAGGAACCTCACATATAATTTTTCAGGCGAATGTTAATTCTTTTGAAGTAAAACCAATGAATAAGGAAGGGATACAAGATATCTTTGTGAGTGATGATGGAAATAGAGCATCTTTTTCCTCTTCATCCGCATCACCAGACAAGTCCCCCAGAGCAACGGATAATTTCGAGCCAATCAACATTGAAGGTCAACAAGCGACAGGGATATGGGTCCATCATCCTGGAAATGAAATATCACAAACATGGGAGCCAAGGAAAGGCAAGAACACGCGACATGATAGTCAAGCCCGTGGAGCTCTTGATTCATTTGGCAGCACTGTTTCAACACCTTCAGCTTCAGGACCCCTTAGCAACTGTAGCAGTGTGGATGAAAATGCGGATAGTAGAACTCCAACTAACAGAGTGCAGAGAGGTTTTCATAAGCTAAGCCAAGTGTTCCATAGGGGTCCTAAAAGTGAGGATAATGCAGGGAGCAATGTGGAAAGTGCTCAATCTCCTTATGCAAACATTCGAGCAGTTAATCAGAAGGAGATTGGCGTAAATTTCATAATGGGAGACAGCATTACTGAAGCAGCAGCTGTTAAGAATTTAAAACAAGTAAATTTGGATCCTGAGGGAAATGTGCCGGAATCACCAGGCAAGGGAAATGTGAAAGACATGGCGAAGAGCATTTTCAGACATGCAGAAAAGTCTGCTCGCAGCATAAAGCATGTGCTCTCCCGGAAAGGGTCAAGAAGATCACAAGGTGATTCATCTATGGTGACAGAGGTAGAAATATCTGAAGACACTGATTCTTCTGATGAATCTCTGTCATCATCTAGAATACAGAGTATTCCAGTTGTATCCAGTCCTGCATCCACTCCTTGTGTGAATTATGATTCTGGTAAAACCAAGGAGAATATTGGTTCAAGTGAAGTTATGAAGGATATAGATACTAAAATGAAAAAGGTGACTATTGAAGGCACGGAGAGGATAAATTTGAAGGAGGTTAGCTCCGAAAATGGTGTTAAGCCATTGGATGAGATTTCGAGACCTAAAGTTTGCGAGGAGAAAATAGATGGAGAGATGAAATAATAGTTTTTTAGTTGGGAATAATAATAAATTAGCGAGCCAATACAAGCACTGTAAATTATCTTTCATGTAAGGTACAATTGGAACCAAAGTTGTATATGTATTTGGATATAGAAAATGAATATGGAAGTTTATAAATTTTTTATTATTATTATTATCGAGTTCAAGTAACTATAAAATAGCATGAATTGTTTCTTATTAGGTGCATATAAATTGTTGAGTAATGGTAGTGTGGCTAATTTGAAAACCGATATTAGTTAAGCAGCAGCATGGACTTCATAGCTTAACTGAATTTCCGTAAATGGTCGTTTAGTTGCTAAGGTGAAAAAGGATAGTAAGGTGGCTAATGTGTTTTAAGGGACAACTTCTTGGAGGTTGTCTTGACCCTTGTGTTGTGATGCCCTGGAATTTGATTTCTACATTTGGTGTGGAGGATAATAAAATCATATGGAAAGGGTAATTTACTCTTGTTACCGCTTCTGTTGGATGGTACAATTTTATTGTCTGTTTAGCTATTGGTTATCTTCTCTGAGAAGGGTGTGGTTTGCTGCTGCTGCTGTTTACTTCTTAATCATATGGCTGTTTCTAAGGACTTCGTTGTTAGGCAACTTGAGGTTGTATTAATTCAGATAGTAACTAATGTAATTTGAACAAGCAAATTCAAATAGACTTCAAATAAATGTTTTGATCTTTCAAGTTATTAGCACGACCAAAATTGATCCAAAAATAATTGAAGACATAATTTGAAACATCGTGACAAAGTAATATATTAGACTATAAGTCTTTTATCTTTATTTTTTTTCAAGATTTAACAGGAAAATAAAGACAGAGAATTCCAGACAAAGATACCAAGATGTTTGTTTTCCCTCAAAAAAAAAGTTTATTTTCCATTAATGAAGCCAATGACATAGAGATTGATTCTACTTACACAGGGATGTGATAAATACAAGGCGGTGACTAAACCTACCTGCAAAGGGCCAAGTAAGAGTTGGTGTTATTCATTGCTGGATAGCCACCAACAAATCAAACCTGAGACAATCCATACTGAACACTTCCTACAGTTCTATGAGCAGCTACAGCTACGGCAGCCGCACCGAACTGGGATTGCGCATGGAGCAGTTTTGCATCCATAGCAATCCGTTCGTTTAACTGTTCAACCTTAGCTTGGGGTTGATAGTATGGATTGGCATTCATGTCAATTCCCATAATGTTCGACTTAGGAGGTTGAGTTTGTTGTTTGGCTTGTGAAGATTCCTTCTCGAATGCGGAGAGGCATTTCTCTTGTGTGATTGTGTTGGTCCTCAAGTAACAATTAGGAGAGACGGTGGTCTGTGGAGGGAGGACAGCGTTTCTGTAAAATACCCTCGCATCATACGTGTCTTTCATGTTTCTATTCTCGTATGGTACAACTGATCCAACCACTCTCCCTGGCTTTGCTGTACAAGGAAAAAAGACACCGTCAGTTGAGCGTTGTATACAGCAAAGCTACATTTCAGCCAAAATAAACAAAAACAAAACCAAACAAATTCCCCAGAATTTCAGATATGTAGCTTTTTCATCTAACTCTCATGTCCGAATAGTTGCTATACAATGAAGGCAAACAAAACAATCATGGATGACCACTTAAGAAAGAAAATTTTAGACAAAATTGTTCTAATAGTCCCCAGTTAAATATGTCATGTTATAGTAAATTGGAACTCAGAGATCTGTTTAGTTTGGCAGTTCAATATACCTTGGTAACTAGAGTTGAGAATTTCCAAGTGTCGATTTATTCGGCTTATACATTATATATATATATATATATATGTATATCTTAAAATACATAAACATAAGAAAACATCCAAAATGGAATTATCAACTGGATATTTCCCCTAACCAAATGTATTTGCTGTTGCGATTTAAACAGCTATCAAGTAACAGAATTGTTAATTCAAATGCCACTTACTCCCTCCTTCAGAAGTTCCCCACAGAAAAAGAAAAAGCAAAATGAGCATGCTTATGTTATACCTGTTGGAACACGTGGGGGAGGTCGAGAAACCTTTGATGCATTTGTACAAGTTGACTCTGTGGCTCTGCAATTTCGTGAAGCCACTTCTGCGGTTTGCCTGTTATCAAATGCAGATGAAGTTGATGGTGTAGAAGAAGGGATTGTGGCTGTATGTACAGTAGACCTGCAGAAAAAAGGATAAAAATGTAAACATAATTACACAATTGATAGGATCCAAATCATCCCCAATGCTAACTCTATAAATTTACAAGTTCAATGATCCGATACAAATGATTTTTAAAGCAATGATACAAAAAGGGCACAATTAATGAATTGCCAAAATCATTTACCGTGGAAGGGAGACATGCTTCCTCTGCAAAGGAATCACTGGTGCGCTTCTGCCACCATTTTCCTCGAGATACGCAAACTGCTTTCTGAATTGACTTATTGCACTGCAATGGAGTTTAAAGCCATCAATATACAGGAAGGAGCTTGAAAATTGAATGTTTCGTATTTCAGAAAGGAAGTATTTATAACCTAGGATAAAGAAAACTAGTGCCTTCATTTCCACTCATGTAGTCTTTGAGTAGCTGTGGATGGTACTCCAGTATTTCACGGTAAAGCAATTCACGGACATCCTCTTTTGTTACCCTTCGCCTCTCAAACTCAAACTCCAACTTTGAGATTGGCTGACAAGAAGGTTCTCTCTCAATTTTGGCCAAGCCTTTAAAGTAAGGATCAGACAGTGCCTATTGAACATATACAAATTCAAGTTGTTCAGAATAGTAAAAAAAAAACCCCTCTTATTAGGTAGAAGTAACCAACTAAAAATTTTCAAATTTCATTAATTAGTCAAATAAAAACATTGTGAAGACCTCTTCAGCAGTTGGTCGATCTTTTGGATCGAATGCTAATAGCCTTTGCAACAACCGGAGTGCTAAAGGATCAGCATTAGGAAATTTCTGCATAAACAGCACAGGATGTTTTTTTCTCATTTCCAACAAATATTTTCTTGCCTTGTCATTTCGAACCTGCATTTTCATCCAATATAAAACTGATGTTGATACTTGAAAACAGAAAACAGTAACCAACAGGGGAAAAAAAAGCTACAGAAAGGTAGAGGGAGAGAGAGGTAACAGACCCCAGAAATGGTTTCTGGTGATGGAGTCCCAAGTAAATCAGTGATCAAATCTAACTGATGAACAACACTTTTACCAGGAAACAATGGCTTTCCAGTCAATACTTCAGCAAATATGCACCCAATACTCCAAACGTCAATTGCTGGTGTATACTGCAATAATATATCAACACCAATCAGAAAAGTTCGAACAATAATTAACACACAGCAGAGAATTGGACATAACCTGACACCATTACCTGAAAAACAGATATTCAACTTCCAGGAGAGTTCATAGTCCTCCCTGAACAAAAATTATTTTAATCTAGTATTACTGCTTACTATAAAGCACTCAGAAGCATTTTACATACAACTATCGATATTTGCACGCACCTATGCTATGCCAGACCTCAACAATAGCATCTTAGTTAGAAAACTTAGCTCTCTTAAAGAAAAGATGATCATGCACTTAAAAGCATGACAAGGACAATACAAACATTTGACCGAGGGGTATCATTGTCTTTTGAGCATTGAGAAAATTAGATATACAAGTCAAATTGACAATTTGCAAAACCACAAGTTTATGAATCATCATAATCTGCAGTAACCAGGCTACTTCAACAGTACATTTAACAGCAATTACACAAATTGATCAGTAAATGTTTCCACATCATCAATTTCAAAAAGAAAAGGAATGCCGTAAAACATACAGAAAACTTTGTTTATGAGGTTTTGCCTTCGTTATACTTTCATCTATCAAGTCAGGGTGTTCAGAACTAACCCAACCCAATCAATCCACCCAGCCCAAATATATTTGATGAAGTAGTAAATCATCTGGTTGGATAGGTTTTTGTTTAACCAACAAATGATATTCACTCAAAACCCAATTATTTACTTCTCAACCCAAATTAACCCGACCAACATTCTAATCCCTTCTTTCGCCACTTAAAGCGAGAGAATTTCAGGTTTAGTACTGGGAGAAAAAGAAGGGCACAAACCCCAATAACTTTAGGCTTTTCAGTTTTTCAATCTGTTAGGATTTACAGCATTAAGCTTTTTGCCATTATTATTTTAATTTAATTTAATTTACATGGTATGCAAGCCTTACCTTGGAAGAAAAAGATCCACACAACTCTGGAGCCCTATACCATCTTGTTGCAACATAATCCTGGAAGATAAATCACCCAAGCTAACTTTTAAAATCGGAATATAAGTCATTTCCAAACTACTTTAACACAAAAACACACACACATATACATATATAAATTGCACCGTAAGCACATACCGTCCAAAAAACAGTTGTCGGTGTATCACTAAATGCTACTCTAGCTAGCCCAAAATCGCACACTTTAAGCTTGCAATTTGCATTTGCTAATATATTCTTGGGTTTCAGATCCCTATGGTAGACATTTGCTGCAACAGATAAATTAAAATTCAGAACAGCTGCTTGAATTATGAATCAAATATAAAAAGGAAAAATAATTTATTAATCAAAAGAGCCGATATTTATCGCTAGGAAGATGAAATCAGAGTTCAAGTGTCATAGAGAGTGTATACAAGCACAGCAGCAATAAAAATTAAAAGAAAAGCAGGAAAAAAAACCTGTATGCATGTACTTCAAGGCTCGCAACATCTGATAAAGGAAGAACTGATGGTGTTCACGGGTCAAGTCATCATTTGCTTTAATGACTTGGTGCAGATCAGACTCCATGAGCTCAAAAACAACAAATATGTCTCTGAACTCCCGCTTCGATGGTGGCAACATGATGCGTTTAATTTCAACAATATCAGGATGTCGTAATAGCCTAAGCAACTTTACTTCTCTCAATATCCGCATAGCATCAGAGATGTGCTCAAATACATCATGGATTTTTTTTATTGCCACTTTCTCTCCGGTATGTGTGTCAATTGCTGCACAAACAACTCCATAGCTTCCCTTTCCTATAACTTCCAGAATTTGATATCTATTGGCATCCCCATACTCAGTGAAAAACTCCATATCTTTCAAGTCCTGAAATACAAAAACAGAAAGAAAAAAAATGCTCAAGCTTGCACAGATGATCTTGATATACGAATTTATCATGAAGAATAAAAATAATATTCAATAAACCACAACAAATATATGCACGAGTTTATCATCAAAGAGAAGGGTCTGATAACTGGTAAGAACACATGAAACATGCATCATTAAGACCGTAATGATATAATGACAACCATTCATTACCACATAATACTGCAAGTACTGATGTAAAATGATATAAAAAAACACTAGACAATTAATCATTGGCCTCAAAGAGGATCATATCAGACGTCCATAGCTCCACAATATATCCATGAAATGTGATGAAACAGAAAAAGGTTAACTGGCAACAAAAAATAAATAATTAAATACTAGTACCAGTCCACAAATTAAAATAATTAAACTACTACTAAAAAAGTAGAGGGAAAGAGATGGATTCCTGAAAGTCGTCCACTTAATAAAAACAAAAATCTGGTTGCAGAAACTGATAATTTCATCAATGTAAATCAAAGTTGGGAACCTACGAGAAACCTCATGTTTCTAGGAATTGCAATACAGGAGATAAAAATAAATAAAACAACATTCTTAGGGAATTACAATCTCCAATGGAATTGAATCCACACCATTGGCATGGTACAAACCCTTTATATTTATATAAAATAAAGCTTCCATTAAGAAGAGAAAACAGAAGCCAAATCATCACAAAGAGCAAAGATGCGAAAGATGGAACATCCTCTAGCAGAACAAGCTCAGACTCTGTATATTTAATTTCGCTCCCAAAAAACACTAATCATCTGTACAGCGTACAGGGATATAGAGGATATTGAGCTAATAAGGCTTACCAAGAAACTAAAACTTTCAAAGAGATGTTTTCTTTGCATTAGATTATCATTTAATTTCAACATAGTTAATTATTCAAAATTTGAAATCCAATATCAACCAAACTAAAGAAATCACACTTGGTCGATCTAATTCTTTCAAATTCCCACTTTCTACTACCACATATTAAGCAGGATCGCTAAACTCCTAACAAATGAACCGAGAGCACTAATTCGGCTGACAAACTGGTCATGCCCTGTATCAGATCTTGGCCTTTTTATCTCTATTGGGTCACTTTAAACAAATCAAAATTGAGAAACGAAAAATAAACTCAAATTGATTTCCATTTGATCATTGCTTTTCCTAGAAACAAAACAAAACAGCCCAAGGTTAACCCAGTGGCTAGTCTTTCGTAAGTAGCAGAAAACTTAAAACTTGCAATGTTCTAAAAATAGATCCGAAAATCCATCAGTAAGAGGGGGAGAGAGAGAGACCGACCTTCTTTATTTGATCTCGCTGCATCTTTTACAACCGACTGAAATAAAAAAAACAAAGCGAAGGCTCTAGTTTCTTTTCTATATCAAAAACACCAAAAAGAGATAATAATTGGACGATTTCCTTGGTTTGGTTTCTCTAAGAGAGAAAAATTAATAGCATATACAAGAGAGCTACAAAATCTAATGGGATGAAGAATGATCCCTTTCCCTCCCCTTCTCTAAGGTTTTCTTTCTTCAAACTCGTCTTCTGCTCTGCTCATCAACCACCAAAATCAAATATTTTTCTTTAAAAAGAAAAAAGAAAGCCCACTTAGATCCTTTAACCTCTGCCACAAAAAAAAAAAAAAAGAGAAAGCTGAAATCCTGCAGCCTACAAATATGTCGGTGAAACTGGAGAAAGTTTCCTGAAGCAGAGATCTAAGATAGTATGATGAGCAGGAGAGAGAGAAAAGAAGATATAAACGGATCTGAGAGAAGACAGAAGAAGAGAGAAATGAATGAAAGGGAAGAAGGCTGCTTTATATAATCAAATTTTCTTTATAATAAATTAAAAATTAAAAAATAAAAGAAATACAACTCACTTGTCGGTACGCCCTCCCTCCCACTTACGGTTAGTTACTGGTGTACCGGTGAAGGACAGTTGCCGTATTTTTGTTGTTTTTTTCTACTACTTATCTTATGCATTCCTCAATTTTTGGGTTCATCCTTTCAAATAATTCTTATCTTCATTAAATACTACCTAATTTATTATATATATATATATTTATATAAAATACTACCTAATTTTAGATCTCAATGTGTTTATATTTTCTTTCCAAATCAAGACCAAAAGGTAAAAAAAAAAAAATACTTAGGCCATGTTTGGTAAAAAAGCGTTTTGGGATAAAAAGAGCGGTTTTGACCAACTTTAGAGGTTTGACCACTGAAACCGCTAATTGGAGTGTTTGGTGGAGAGAGGTTTGAGAGAGAGTTTTGGAATGAAAACGCTAATTTAGAAAAAACTCTTAAAATGAGCTTTTTCAATTAGCGTTTTGCAATATTAAAATTAATGGACTTCTTTAACCCTAATAGATAGACTCCCTCTTCTCCTGTGCCAAAATTAATGCCCTTATTCATCTTTTTGCACAAACCGCTATTATCAATCAGCTAATTTTTACCAAACAAGTCTGCACAAACAGCTGATGAAATCAGCCAGTCAAATCACCTAATGTAATCAGCTAACAGCTAATGTAATCAGCTAACAGCTAACAGCTAATTCCCAAACAAGGCCTTAGTGAAGTCAGGTCATCAAACTAGTTGTGATATGGCTAGAATTTTGCAA
Organism: Euphorbia lathyris; assembly: GCF_963576675.1. NCBI lineage: Eukaryota > Viridiplantae > Streptophyta > Magnoliopsida > Malpighiales > Euphorbiaceae > Euphorbia > Euphorbia lathyris. The sequence continues at coordinate 73,533,663 of NC_088911.1, read as the reverse complement.
GGTGGCATCCAATCTCGACTTTGGAATTGCATTTGGGGTCTGGCCATACCTCATAAGGTTCGTGTATTCATTTGGAGGGCATCGACGAATTGTTTGCCTACACTAGTGGTACTTTTTAATAGGTGTGTCCCAGTTGATGGTATCTGCACTTTTTGTCAGTATGCTCCTGAAAGATAATTTTCATATACTCCTGACATGTTGTAAGGCAAGACATATTTGGAGTTATGCGTCAACATGTGATAATTATGGTAGAGTTAATTCATTTGTGTATTTTCTACTTTTTGCAATTGATCAGTTTTATACTAAAGATTTGGAGATTGTGTGTATGTTATGCTAGGCAATCTGGAATGATCGTAACACGAGGCTCTAGGCCAACTCTTCTTCACCGTCGGGTATTACTTTTAGCAATGCCACTGCACTTCGTTCTAAATGGCAACAGGCTCGTCTTGCAAGTGGTCGTGATTCGGGAGGCTCATCTTCGAACCGTATCAGTTGGATTCCGGCACCTGCTGATACATTTAAACATAACTTTGATGCTTATGATTTTCTGGCGGATGGTTTTTCAGGTTATAGTGTTGTTCTTCGTGACTCATCAGGTCGTTTTCTTGCTGTTGTCAATGGGTTGTTGCCTCTTCAATCTGATCCGCTATTGTCTGAAGCATTGAGTTGCAAGGAAGCACTTAGTTGGCTTAAGAACTTTGGATATAACAACATCCATTTAGAGACTGATTCACAAATTTTATCATTGTTCTTGATAGTTCTTCCTGTTGGTCCCTTGTTATGTGAGAATTACTTCCTAAGGGGGGGTTAATGGAACTATTTATGATTTAAAAAAATTAGCCAAGTTAAAATATTTCTCACAGCTTAATAGCACAGTTCAAAAGATAAATATTTAAGGTTCAGAAGCAACTTTAGTTGATCAACAACTAAGATACGCGTGCCTCGGCCCTATTGGACCAAAATTGGACAGGAGGTGGGATACGCGTGGCGTGGCCCCTTCACGCCCGCGTACCCCCCTGGGAATCCGCAAATTACCTGGATTCCCACCCCTCCCCTATATAAACTACCCTATTTCTTCCCCCCTCCTCCCTCACACTCACTCCAACTTCCTAATTCCCTCATAATCTCACTCACTCCCTCTCACCATGACCCGAAGTAAGCGACCCGCCGATAACCATCCCCCGCGGTCCACTCGTGCCCGCTCTACCGGATACTCATCAAGTTTTTGGCGCCATTGCCGGGGATTTATAATTTCTTGCAATATTATACAAAAACGTTTTATTGTTAGTCCAAGCATTCTTTTTGTATAAATTGTTTATATCAACTTCTACTAACAACATTCTTCGTGTACTTAAATTTTCTTTATTTACTTCTTTAGTTTATGTACACCCGATCTCGGAGTGGTACTCTCGTTCCTATTGATCTTGAAATCGAACGTACTCTTTGCAGGATCCGGAGAGAAAAGATGGCTTATTGGAATTTAGTGTCCTAAATACAATTGTTTTGGATATTAATATTAATGAATAAATTGTTTATTTGGTCATTTGTTTAATCAGATATATAGCATTAATATGTAGCTATATATAAAGGCACAAATCTTTCGCAAAGGAAGTAATCCTAAGTTTATTCAAGTAGTTATAAAGTGTTCATACAAGCATGAAGTGAGACTATACTTTATAATAGACTGATAGACTTAAAGTAAAGCTAAGTCAAGTAATATGTTATAGGGATTGGCATATTGTTGTTGAGACTTGCATGTAGCAGTGTTTTCTATCGAGACAGAAAGCTGATCTCACAAGCTATAGATATTCTGATATCTAGACAGTTACATGGATCTGATGAAGGAGTTCATTAGGATTGGGACCCGACTTGAGATAACAGAATAGATTGATTTATCTAATGTGTCAACTGTTCATCTCATCGGTATTAGTAGGTATAACTAATCCTCAGACTCAAACATTCATTAATTAGTAATTCTGGATTGCGGAGTCTGATACTTAGATTCTGTGCGAGCACGATCCAATAGGTGAGAGCCTAGGGTGTGTGAGAGCAGGGTTGGGTATCACGCGAAGTAATTACAGAATGGTTAATGTCAGATTGAGCATTCGTCACTCCCGATAAATGAGAGATATATCTAAAGGGCCGCTTGTGGTGAACTGACTGAAATCCTTGCAAGGTGATACAGTTAAGAGTAGAAATAAACATTTCACTTAACTTATCTTTCAGAGTGAATTCAACCTGTACAAGTAAAACCGGACTCTTCGTTATATGTAACCTTGACACGTTCCATGGTTATAAGGAATTGACCGAAAGGATATAGTTGATGAAGGATCGTATTATATTGTACCTAATACAGAAAGGTTAATGTCAGTTATCAACCTGACTTCTTAATTGCTCTAGGAGAATATCATAGGTTCTGCTAGTAACAGCTCTCGACGGTATTCCGTTATGTATATGTTGGAATTAATCATGATGAATAATTTCAAATGATATATGATGCTCGTAAAGTATATAGCAATTAACAGGACAAGTGTATCCTATCGCATCAAGTAATACAGTGCTAAGCACGAGATCGAACCACAAGGACTACTATCCTAATCAGCCAAATTCAACTGGGAATTTGTCTATTCAGCGGGTCGAAAGCAAGTTGGTTGATAAACTACAGAAATAAATGCTTAAACTAGGAAAGCAATAAACAGAACGTGCCGCAGGGTGGATTGTGATTTAAGGTAGTTACAATCTAGGTAGGGGAATTCATTGATTAATTACTACGAATGAGGTAAAAGGGGTTCAGGTTTAAGCTTAACCAAAGATTGAAGGTAATTGCCCTAAGTGAAAGACTAATGTGATCAGTATTGTCTTTCCTATTCACATGCATTCGGGTGACGGCTTGATTAGGCATATACCCTAGGTCATGCAAAGCATTAAGTTCATTGGCCATTAAGGCTTAAGCCGTAGCCCAGCCACGAAGCCTCATTCCTAGTGGTCTCTAGAGAAGTCAGGTTTATGCAAATTCGGTGAAGATGGTTTCTTGGTCAGAAACCATTCTTCCTAACATCTAACCAACATCAGGGGATACAGACATTAGGCACATTATATACAAAAACGTGCTAGTTGAGCATTATCAATGCTCATTCTAGCAATTAATCCTGTTCCTAATGTCATTTAGGCATAAGGCACACACAACCTAATCAGATCAATAGCAAGTCTTAAACCCTAAACCCTAACATTCACAGCAATCTCAACAATTCCATCCCCATCCTAGATTGGATGGAGATCAGTTCATAGACAAACCAATCAAAGCATAAATGTAATTAATGATAAACGAAATCATGTTTAAACAAATGCAATAGAGATTAAGGGAAAGAGATAGAAAATCCAAAACCCGTTTTGTCTGATTACAATGTAAACAAGGTAGAGCCTCCACCCTTTGAGCAGTTCTTCGAATACAAAAAGAAAAAAATAAACTAAACTGCAGAAATTAAAGGTCCTATTCTAGTGTTTCTGGTGGAAAAAGAGAAAAAGCGATCCCTAGGTCATATGTTAAGCTGCCTATTTATAGTGATAGACAGCAAACCTAGGCTTTTCGGGGGTAAAATCGGCATTTCCCGAGTAAAATAGGTTGAAAAAGGGCTTAGTGGTCGAGTTTCCAACTGGGGAGAGGCGTTTTTACGCCTCTCCCGCCTCGTCTCGACGAGACACTGCCTGTCTCGGCGAGACACTGCCTGTCTCGGCGAGACAGGCTTGTGTCTCGATGAGACATGCTTCCAAGAGGGGCAAAATTCCAGATTTTTCTTCTGTTTTGGTCCTTGGGCTTCCAAAATCTGCTCTAATGGTCCCTGATGAGTTCCAAAAGTGCTCCGACGGTGCCTGGATTGTCCGGATTTGCTCCACAAGGTCCGGGTCTGGTTCGGGAATACTCGACTACGCCTTCAAACACCTGAAAACACGGAAACTACCATAAATACTCAGGAAGGATTATTCTTGCTAAAAGCGAATGAAAGGAGCCCAAAAGTTAAAGAAAACAAAGCGAAAATGAACTGAAAAGGGTCTAAAAACCCTATATAAATGGGAGCTATCAACCTCCCCACACTTGGATCTTGCTTGTCCCCAAGCAAGACAGAATCCGAAACAGAGAAAAATCAACAAATAGCTCCCTTACACAAAAACAAGAATCTACTACGCTTTATTATTCACAACAGTTCAGACTACTCACTTTGCAATTAAAAACATAATGAACCTCAGACGAGTCTCCAAAACTGATTGATTTGGTTTTATCGATCAACACTTCACGAGAATGAAAGAAAAGGACTAACATTGATAGCTCACAAGTGGTCACTCTAACGCTCAAGTGTTTGGGTGTAAAATTTTCTTGTAAACGCTCTACGTTTCATTGCACAAAGTGGTCACATTGGGATTGCATCATCCATCCGGTCAAAATTAATGCGTTAAAATTAAACAAAATCATAGGTCTTTAAAGGTTGTAACATTGGCTAAAGGTTGGGGTAGGAAAAAGGGAATTTATAGGCAAAAAGTTAAATGACTCAAATAGTTAAACATTGTTGCAAAAAGGACACATTTTTTTTTCGCTATGCATAAAAATGTTCGAGCTCAAGGTTGTTTTTGTGATTCAATGGAGTATTTGGGAAGCAACTCACAATATATTCTTTATCCTTTCCTCTTTGATTTTTTTTATTATTTATTTATTTATTTTGGATAGAGGGGATAAGGAGTGAAAATCAGAAAAGGTTGCTTATTCTCTTAAAAGTACAACCTTTGATTGATTGCTAGCAAGAATTTGAAGGGTGTGTGTCTAAGGATATATCAAAACTAAATTGAGTCAATTAACTTGGGCGAGAAAGGGCATTTAAGAAGGCTAAGGTTTGTAAAAAGGGTTGATCAAAGAAAGGGGTAAAAGGCTCAAAGGGGCTTATCTAGTGGAATTGTTAAGGGATTTTGGCTAAACAAAGAAATAGGCTAAATTTCACAAAGGAGTATACCTAAGTTGCCTAATCATTTCAAGTTTAATAAAAACACAAAATTCAACCAGTATTGGATGCAATTCCTATGAGCACAATGACAATAAACGTAATCCCACACCTAAGAGATCAATTGTTCCTAAATATGAGTCTAAAATATTGATCTTTCTGGCTCTAACTCACAATTTAAGGGTTATTTGTATCAATCCTAGCCTCAACTAACGTTCCGTTCCATGTCAATTTTAGGCAAATAATACTCTTTGGAGACTCAAACGTTGTTCAAGATTTTTCGCATGCATAACTTTCATTTAGAATGTGCAAAACTTTTAAGCGCATTGTCAACTGTATTGTTGGGATAGCCTAAATGTATCGAATTCAACTGTCTAGGATTCTTTTTATTCCTACTAGCTAATTGCAAAAACAGGCAAAACATGCAAAATCAGAAATCCTAAAAACTACAAGCAATGTAACAACTCAAAAACATGCAAATGGCTAAACGAAAACACACACAAACATGCGTAATCAATGGCAAAACTCCAAAGACTTTCTATCCAATTCCGACCTCCCCACACTTACGATATGCATTTATTCCAGAAATGCAAAAGACAAGCATAAAGTAAAGTGCGAAAAAAAAAAGAATTAGGATAGAAGTACTCCCTAGGGGTGGCGATCCATCCAACCCCGAATATCGCTTGCCAAACTGTTAAAATCGAGGCGAAAATCCTGAAATTCGTAATTCAGTGCCCGTATGCTCTCTCGTTTTTGTTCCCCCACAGCAATGGCAAGTTCCAGCCTCTCCTCAAGTGCACCAGTGTGCTCTAGTTGGTAGTCCTTATCTGCCTCGTCTTCCTCCTCTGAACTGGTTGCCATCCGAGCCGCCTTACCTGCGCCAGATGAACTAGCTCCAGCTGTACCTGCATTGAAATCTCTAGTCCAAACACCGGACTTATGAATAATACATGCTCTACTCAGGTAATCTTTATCAAGCAATAGAAAAGGAGTAGAGGGTCTAGTAGATAATTCCGTTTGGAGGTCCTCCAAAAAGGTCATTCGGCTAATTATTGCCCCAAACGGAAAAGCAGTGCGCTTAGTGAAGCGGAAGTTAGCCATTTGGGACCACAGGACGTGGGCCATCCGAGCTGGGCGGCCCTTTTTTATGCACCACAGCAGTAGGAGGTCTGTCTCAGTGACTTTGTCAGCCTCCCTTTGACCATTTAAATTAAACGAAATCCACTTATGCATGAGACGGTCCATTGGGTCCGTCAAGCTAGCATTAGTGGCAGTTTTCTTAGAGTAGCGTGGCTCTCTAGAAACTTCAGTGAAGTATTGGATGTGTGTAAGGTCCTGTTTCCATTCGGTGATATCGGCTTCCTTGAAGCCGAAAGCCTGATTCATGTCCTCCTCACTCCACTCTCTCTCAATGTTATTTAGGCGAAAATGTAATGTTTTAATCCCGTCGTCGTCTGTCTCCAGTTTAAGAGTTGTGTAAAACTCTAAAATAAAGGAGGGAGACAGAGAACGACGTAGCCTATCAACCACTAGCCATCCCATATTAGATAAAATAGTGCGGACACGCGCACTTAAGTTGCAATGATCTAACCACTCCCAATCAAAAAATCTAGGAACAGCACATGAGTATTTTTTGATTTTTTAAACAATTTGCCCTCGTCAACAAAATTTAAAAGAAAAGGACACTTGAACCTCTGTGAGAGTGGGGAGGGATGGTAGCAGTTGGCAGCCGGGGCCGGAGGGTCAACGATTCGGGCACGGACTGTGCCTGGAATAGGTTCTAATTCCTCTGGGAGTGTATCAGTTCGTCGATGGCGACGCTGTCTTGGTGGTTCTGCCATGGAATCTGCACAAAAAGAATACGAACAAAAGAGTATACACAATAACTGAAGTTAGGACCCAAATTCGTATAAGAGATAGTGAGCTAAAGTGTTTGAAAATTATTCCTAAGGCACTCTCACTGGATCTCTAAATCAAGCTAAGCAAAGGTCCTAATTAGTTAGAAATTGAAAAATGATGAACAAGAACAAGAATCAAAAATAGGAAAATAAATTAGCAAGGTTAGCACAAGTCATGCAAATCCCTAATTTCTACCAAACATAATTAGAACAAACTGAAATTAAATCCTAGACCGAAAATTGCAAAACAAATCTCTATTCCCAAGCATCATAATCCATAACCAAAACAATTTCTACAAAAATCCATCTCTAAGCATGAAAACTCTAACAAACCTCACTAGGAAGCTATTAGTAAATCACTGGCAACCTATAAAATGTGGGAAACCTCAAATCTCCAATCTCTAATGTAACCAACAATTAAAGGCACCAAAAATTCATATTAAGAACAAAAGAAAACTTACCCCTTGAAGACTAAAAAAAAAATCGGAATGAACAAAATGGATGGTGGAGAGGAGGAGAAGGTCTTGAATGTCCCAAATCTTGAAAGAAATGGAAGGGGAAGCAAGGGTTTGGTGTAGAAAAGGTTGGGAATGGGGGAATTGGAGAGGAGAGTTAGGGTTTTAGAGAGAGAGAGCAAATGAATGGGAAGAGAGAGAAGGGATAATGGTTATGGTGGAATAGGAGGTGAAGGGGTGGGTTTAAAAGGGTTAGGGGGGTAGAATAGGAATTTTAGGGGAAAAAATCGGTTTTTTCCCCTAAATGAGCCGCCCAAATGATCATTGGGCGGCTCGTCTCGTCGGGACACCTTGTGTCCCGACGAGACACCGCGGCTGGCAGAAATGCCGCTGCGGACCTCCCCAGGCGTCTCGTCGGGACACTGTGTGTCCCGACGAGACACCATCATATCTAGATGAGACGTGTATCGTCTCGCCTAGACGAGGCGTCAAATGCCTACTTTTTTTTAACAGCCTAAACCTATCCTAATTATGTAACCAAACTGTACACACCTAAACATAACAAAATTTTAAAAACTAAACTAATCCTAATGCGGTCCTAATTACTGTAAAAGAAAAATAGGGAGTTCATAAATTAATAAGTTTGAAAAAGCATTGACATAGAATAATTAAACGAATTGTTCAAAAATTGTGCTCGTGTTTGGGGTGCCTCCCAACAACGCTTAGTTTTTAAGTCTTTAGAGCTTCAGACTATCCTTCCCCCTCAGGGTGCTTATGGTTGTCTGTCCCTCGGATTCGGCTCGTTAGTAATTAGCAGCTGTCATGTAGCTCGTTCCGAATTGATCTTAGCCAGTTGGCTAATCTGAGTCTCTAGGCCCTTGCAGAAGGCCTCATTATTGGCTAGCCTGCCTTCCATTGTTCCGAGGATCTTCACCATAGCATCAATCTTTTCCTCCATCCCACTTTTGGGCCTTTGCCCCTGGTTTTGGTTCTGGTTCTGATTATGGTTGGGTGGAGGAGCTGCAAATCCTGATGGTCCCAAAGCTGTTTGGTTGTTGGACGAGCTGAACCCTGGATGGTTTTGTCTCCAAGGTGCGTTGTAAGGCCCAAACTGTTTGATGTAGTTCACAGACTCGATGACCATCGGGCATTCAGCGTTCTTGTGACCGCCACTACAAAGTTCACACTTTGCCACAACCTCAGGTTTCTGAAACTGAGCTACCAGGAGGTCCATCTTCTCAGTCAGTGCTGCAATTTGTGGATCAGGTTCTGCAGGTGTACTAGGGGCAGCTATTGCAAATACTCCCCTCCTCTGACTTGGCTTTTCTATTTGCCAATGTGCACTTCTCTCGGCTAGCTCCTTTACCAGACTGTAAGCTTGAGCTGCCGTCTTGTTGAACAGATTACCTCCTACCGCTGCATCCAGTGAAGCTCTGCTAGTAGAAGTGATACCGGAGTAGAACAAGTCAACAAGATGGTGCACCTCGAAACCGTGGTGGGGACACTTCCTCAACAATTTCTGAAATCTCTCCCAGGCCAGATGCAGGTTCTCACTCTCAAATTGTCGGAATGAAGTGATGTCGCTCTTGAACTGTGCAGTCTTCGACGGTGGGAAGAATTTAGCCAAGAATGTGGCCATTGTGACGTTCCAATCAGTCAGAGAACCCGGTGCTAGTGAGCTCAGCCAGTCTGCAGCATCATCCTTCAGAGAAAACCTGAACAGCTTCATGAAAACTTGTTCAGGCGTCACGTCATTGTACTTGAATGTGTCGTAGTATTCCATGAATTTGTTGAGGTGTGCATTGGGATCTTCATGGTAATCCCCACCAAATTGTCCCGAGTTCTGGATCATCTGAATCATTGCTGGTTTGATCTCAAATGAGGCTACCGCAATCTCGGGATCAAGGATGTTGGAGGTCGCAGCCGGCCTCTGTGCCTTGAGCAGTTCCATAATAGACCTGTCTGCCATTGGTTCCTCTTCACAAACTTCCTCTTGGATTGTTGTGTTGAAGTTCTCATCGGCTCTCTGTCTAAGCAAGGCTGCCTGGCGTTCTTTCCTTATCCTGCGAGAAATACGGTCTATATCAGGATCAAACCGTAATGGAGAATGACTCCGAGAACGTCGGTTCATGGTAAGCCAAACAAACAAACTGCACCAATCAAAATTAAACTAATCAAAATTACAGTAGTCCCCGGCAACGGCGCCAAAAACTTGATGCTCGTAAAGTATATAGCAATTAACAAGACAAGTATATCCTATCGCATCAAGTAATACAGTGCTAAGCACGAGATCGAACCACAAGGACTACTATCCTAATCAGCCAAATTCAACTGGGAATTTGTCTATTCAGCGGGGTCGAAAGCAAGTTGGTTGATAAACTACATAAATAAATGCTTAAACTAGGAAAGCAATAAACAGAACGTGCCGCAGGGTGGATTGTGATTTAAGGTAGTTACAATCTAGGTAGGGGAATTCATTGATTAATTACTACGAATGAGGTAAAAGGGGTTCAGGTTTAAGCTTAACCAAAGATTGAAGGTAATTGCCCTAAGTGAAAGACTAATGTGATCAGTATTGTCTTTCCTATTCACATGCATTCGGGTGACGACTTGATTAGGCATATACCCTAGGTCATGCAAAGCATTAGGTTCATTGGCCATTAAGGCTTAAGCCGTAGCCCAGCCACGAAGCCTCATTCCTAGTGGTCTCTAGAGAAGTCAGGTTTATGCAAATTCGGTGAAGATGGTTTCTTGGTCAGAAACCATTCTTCCTAACATCTAACCAACATCAGGGGATACAGACATTAGGCACATTATATACAAAAACGTGCTAGTTGAGCATTATCAATGCTCATTCTAGCAATTAATCCTGTTCCTAATGTCATTTAGGCATAAGGCACACACAACCTAATCAGATCAATAGCAAGTCTTAAACCCTAAACCCTAACATTCACAGCAATCTCAACAATTCCATCCCCATCCTAGATTGGATGGAGATCAGTTCATAGACAAACCAATCAAAGCATAAATGTAATTAATGATAAACAAAATCATGTTTAAACAAATGCAATAGAGATTAAGGGAAAGAGATAGAAAATCCAAAACCCGTTTTGTCTGATTACAATGTAAACAAGGTAGAGCCTCCACCCTTTGAGCAGTTCTTCGAATACAAAAAGAAAAAAATAAACTAAACTGCAGAAATTAAAGGTCCTATTCTAGTGTTTCTGGTGGAAAAAGAGAAAAAGCGATCCCTAGGTCATATGTTAAGCTGCCTATTTATAGTGATAGACAGCAAACCTAGGCTTTCCGGGGGTAAAATCGGCATTTCCCGAGTAAAATAGGTTGAAAAAGGGCTTAATGGTCGAGTTTCCAGCTGGGGAGAGGCGTTTTTACGCCTCTCCCGCCTCGTCTCGCCGAGACCAAGGCTGTCTCGTTGAGACGAGTGGTTGTCTCGTCGAGACAACCTAGTGTCTCGGCGAGACACTGCCTGTCTCGGTGAGACAGGCTTGTGTCTCGACGAGACATGCTTCCAAGAGGGGCAAAATTCCAGATTTTTCTTCCGTTTTGGTCCTTGGGCTTCTGAAATCTGCTCTAATGGTCCCTGATGAGTTCCAAAAGTGCTCTGACGGTGCCTGGATTGTCCGGATTTGCTCCACAAGGTCCGGGTCTGGTTCGGGAATACTCGACTACGCTTTCAAACACCTGAAAACACGAAAACTACCATAAATACTCAGGAATGATTATTCTTGCTAAAAGCGAATGAAAGGAGCCCAAAAGTTAAAGAAAACAAAGCGAAAATGAACTGAAAAGGGTCTAAAAACCCTATATAAATGGGAGGTATCAATATATACGGCTAGTGGCAATAAAGAACCTAATGGGTCGTATATGGGACTTGGAATCGGAGGACGAAAATGTAATTAGTGGGACATACACATATGGGCCGAAATTTACATTAATTTAGGGATAAATTAATTTGATTAATAATTATAATTTGATTATGGTTATCAATTAAATTAAAAGATTATCTGATAATATTAATTAGAAGTTTTATGTGATTAAAACTCTATTTAATTATCCCTAACATTAATTAATTATTAATTTGATTAATAATAATTATCTAGATATAATTAGTTATTATTTAGATAATAGTAAAGTGTTTATTTAATTATCTAATTAGGAATCCTATTCCGAATAAGATTCCAATTATTTAATTACCTAACACAACTGGGATTAGTGTTAAGAAAAGTCTATAAATAGACTCCCCTAACCCCTAAATTTCGACACATAAACTAGAAGAGGAGGAAGCGTTCCGTCTTTCGTCTCGGCTAATTCACTTTATTTCTTACTCCCTCTTTGATCTCGTATCGATTTCTGTTAGAGGCAATCATTGCGATTGCTATTCATTGAAGGTTGATTACTGATTATCTTTTGGTTTTGTATTGAATCAAATGTTCGTGGTTCACGAGTTGATAATAACAAGTTGTGGGCACTTCGTTTGCAATGGTAGATAGTTCATCAATAAAGGTATTACTTGTTGGTCCCTTGTTTAGTTGCAAGTATAGTTCCAAGGGGGGGTTAGGAACTATTTAAACTTTTTGCAATTTAGGCAGACTTCTTTTTTTTAAAAAGAGTTTGAACAGCGGCGCTGAGTAAACAGTAAGGTACGGGCTTAGTCAACAGGTGACTAGGTCAGTTTCTTAGCTTGAGTCATGAGATAGCACTTAGAGTCTATTCCTGAGCTTAGACGTTCAACGCGCACAACTCAACTTGACCTCTTTACTTGGTCAGTTTTGATTATTTAAAGCAAGCAATATAAATAAGGAGTTAAGGTAAGAAATACTTCACTCAGCAGATTTATCCAGGTTCGGCTTCTTCTAAGCGTACGTCTTGTCCCCGGAACACGTTCCGAGATTTCAAATACTCTACTGAGCTCTTTAAAGGTAGAGCCTCAAACCTTTTACAATATCAGCAATTGAGTATGACAAGAGTACCTTCCTCTATACTTCTACTCAATCCTAATCTCTCCGCTGAGTACTTAAAACCGAGTACTCAGCCTCTCCTTTCTATCTCTAGAAATGATAAGTGTTTTTTCCTAATACAAAGATGTGCTAAGACACTTTAGACGATTTACAATCACTCTAGACTTTTACACAGATATGAGAAATGTAGTGTAAGAATTTTTGCTTTGCTTCTTGCTTGCAGAACTTGTAGAGATTTGGTCAGCGTAATGGCTTGATCAAGTTCTGTGTATTGTGAAGCTTGTGATGGCACTATTTATAGAGATGTCTGGGCATCGATCATTTCAAATTTCGAAATAACCGTTGGAGGGAAACGGCTATGTGTCGTTGTCATCCTGACTTGCTCAGAGCTGTCGGCCAATCACAATCATGTATCTTCTGTCCTCGGTCAGCTCAGCAGATGGTCTCTCCTTTTATGGTAAAGTCAACTGGACAGTATACTGTGTCGTCTGAACTTTGCCAAAAGAGGAAACACTTTGTCTGGAAGTTTTCCTTTGCCAGCTGCTGTCTTGTACGCTTTGTCGAGACGACTCAGCAGCTTCATTGTGAAGTTGTTCCCGAAGGTCTTCTAGATCCTTCCGTTTGCTGAGTTGCGTTTTTGTTCAAAAACGGCAACGGCTTGACATACGCGGGCCGAGTGTACTGAGTTGTTTGATTTGGGCCTTGGCTTCCATATTGGGCTTGGGCCTTTCGATTCTTATGTCTTATAGTATTTTAACTCAACATTGAACAAACACATTAGTAGAATTAAATCAAAGCATTTAAACTTAGTGTGTTTAGAATATGTATATATATTATACTTAACCAATTTTGTCAAATCAAAATTATGTGGAAAGGTGTTTCAACAAACTCCCCCATTTTGATGTTGGCAAAACTATTCAGCAAGGAACTCAGTATGAGCTCCCCCATGATAGTTGACCTAATATACTTTAGCAAACTCCCCCGTAAGGGTTGAGCTACTGACTTAGTTTTACTTAAAACATTTAAGGATTTAAATGAGTAAGTCTAAGGTCAGTTTTTAGGTATAGGTCAGCTATATCACATATTCTATTTACTCAGTGTTAAGTGGAAGTTTTAGACATATAGAGCGCGCTGAGTAATTTGTTGTTCAATGAGTTCTTATCAGAATGTTTCATAAGTACATAGGTTAATGTCAAACATGTTATCAGCATATCATTTAGTCAATAAATATTATATAAATGAAGATACATAATAACTCAGTACTTAATAGCATATATCATAACTCAGTATTGGAATAAGAAAAATAAGTATGATATATATTGAAAGAAGTCAGCAAGTACATAGTAAAAGAAATAAACTAGACAAATAGATTACACTGATATGGCCTAAGTATGCTAGCCTATCTATTTCTTCTTCTTGCCCTGTGACTGACTTCGCTCGTACTGACGTCGCTCATGCTGAGCTCTGGCAGCTTGCGCTTTCTCCCCCGTTTTGTCAACTTTAGGGAGCTTGAACGCATCGGTTAAGACAGCACGAGAAATTTCTTATGAAAGCTCTTTTAGTTTGTCAGCACTTTCATTTACGCCATCAAAGATGGCAACTCCATCAGCTGATACTTCGACTCGTACGCGAAGATCAGCAGCACTGAGCATATTTACACTGAAAGCTTGAGCTTTTGCTTGCCAGATGAGAGCTTCAGAGAGGCCAGCAAAGACTTGGTGGAAAGTTTTTAAGAGAGCTGAGTCATAATGATGACGCTGGATATTATTATGACGGATGTGATTGAAGGATTGCTGTGCGAGAGACAGCAACTCATTCTGCTTCAAAGCGTCAGTATCCATCTCTTGCTTGTTGAGGTTAAGTAGCCTGATGGCCTCACCGATTTGCTCGACTGAGCACTGACTATAGGACACCATTTGCTCATTTATCTTAAGTTGCTCAGTATGAAGCTGAGCAAAAAGCATCTTGAGTTATGAGGAAGTGGCGTAGTTAGTGTTCACAGCAGACAACTTCTGAACTTGCTGATGGAGAGAGTTCAGATGTTGAATTGTTGACAGCTGTATCTCTGCCAACTTGGCAAGTGAATCCTGCTTTGCTTGCTGGGCTTGGAATGACAAGACGACATTCAGCAGATCCTTGAGTCCTTTGACTTCATTGAGAAGTAGAGTGACCTGGGAGAGCTGAGTTGTCTCAGGAATTGAAGATCTAGCAGCAGGCGAAGCGGAATGTTGAAGATCATGGATGAGTGCTTGCACTGAGTCAATGAGCTTTTTGCCGGACTCAGTGGCATCCCGATGTACATCAGTATGACCAGAAGAAAGTGGAGTGAAAGGAGTACCCTGGTCAGTGACTGGATGAGTTGGCTCAATCTGCACTTGAGTTGAAGGAATTGTTGATTGATCAGTAGAGAGGTTTTTGATGGAAGACATAACCCGAACACTGTCTGTGCTGACAGCAGAAAGATGGGGAGTCAGCACCATGCTTGAGGAGATAGCATGGACAGTGGTTGGTTCAACGTGACTTGTTGAAGTGGTTGAAGTGGTGTGGTCGGCATGTTCCTGTTGAGAAGAAACAGAGGCTTGTTTTTCCAACGGCGTTGTAGTAGAGGAAGTTGATGGCCGTTTGAAAAACTTTAGTTGAACAGTAGAAGGGTCCTTTGTAGTCTTAGAGAGGACAAGTTCAGGAATAGATGGTGATTGCACAGGAAGTTCACTGACCATCACTTCACTGGCCTTAACCAGCTTTCGCCTTCTACGTGGTGGAGTGGAATGATGAGCAGGTTCTTCTGAGTGAGTAGGAGTAGGTTCCTTTTCCTCAGTATGGGTCTGGTCAGCTTGATCAACTTGCTCAACTTGCTCAACTCCAGCAGCTAACTTAGTGTCAGTTTGCACATTTCCGCCAGCTAACCCAGTGTTAGCATCCTCAGCTTTAATTTCGCTGGCAGTTTCTTCTGAATCCTCAGCGTCATCCTGACCACTGGTTTCTTCTTCTTCCTCTTCCTCCTCAGAACTATCTCCGTCAAGTTCTTCCTCAACTTGGGAGATGAAGTGGTCATCTAACTGGACCTCAGTTTCCGTAGCATCAGTACCTTGGCATTGAGTGAAATGAGAATCATCCGGTACAATGAAGTCGGTCGGTATAACGTCCAGAGGTGCCAGTGTTGAAGTCTTTTGCTTCTTCTGAGGTAGTTCAGCAGCTTCCTCAGTTCCAGGCTCATCTTGCCTGGTTCTCTTTTCAGCTGACTTTCCAGCTGACCTCTGCCTCTTTGCAGGAGACTCAACGTTTGGTGACTCAGTAGATTTTCTCTTGCGAGAAGCTGGAGCCTTAGTTCTTATCCCTTTCTTAGGCTCATCAACAGTTTCCTCAGTTTGGCCAGCTTGGCCAGCAGCAGCAGCAGCAGCTTTTCCTTTCTTCAAGGGTTGCCCAAATTTCAGTGCCCTCAGCGAGGCAGCTGTGATCTCAGTTCCTTTGAAGGATTCCTCGCCTTCGAGATCAATCTTGTGGTCAAGAAGAATTCGAGTTATGAGTGACCCAAGCCTCAGCATACCCGTGCTGCGTAGGAACCTAGCAACTAAGAAGACCGGCATGTTGATGGGGGTGTACGTCAGCATGTGCCATATGAAGCACTATTCAAAGTTTGTTGCTGATGTAGTGCAGTTGATCTTTGGATAAATAAAATAGCTCAGCAGGTAGTGAGCCATCTTCTGGTGCTGTCCCATTGAAGATGTTGAGATCTCTCCTGAGTGAGCCTCAGGTTTGCAGAAGGTATGGACGTAGTTGGTTTTGTCCTGATCTCCTGACTTCCTCAGCCTTACTCCCTCAGTTTTGAGCTGGAGGAGATTTCCTATGTACAGAGGGTTGATGAAGATGGTTTTTCCTCTTACTTCAGTGCTTAGGTAGTCGGTGGAGTCACTGGCAACCTTGAGGTTGTGGTAAAACTCCCTTACCAGGTCAGGATATGTCTCATCTCTGACCGAGAACAGCCCAGTCCATTCGTTCTTGGAGATCCATTCGGCAAATGGTTTTTCATGTTGTACGAAATGCTTAGAGACCCATCTGGAGGGCTCAACCTTCCATTCGCGGAATTTTCGAAGACCTTGGAGTAGGTCCTGATCTTAACAGCTTTCCCTTTTCCAAAAGTTTGGCCAGTTTTACCCTTGCTCGGTGTAGAGGGGTGTTGTGAAGGTTCATCGGAGCTGGACTTTTGGTGGCCGGCACCGGAGACGTTGAAAGATAACTTAGTCATTCTTCGAAGATGGAGGAATTTGAGGAATTTGAGAGAAAAGAAGTTCTAAGTGATTTCTTTGCCTTAAGAATTGATTAAGCGTAAATAGTAAAAGATGGGGAAATACCCATAATTTATAGACGAAATGAACGGTGTGGATCTTAATCGAATCCATGTGTCAGTTTTGCCTTGGGATCATGTACCGACAACGATCCTGGCATTTATGACACATTACGGCGAATACGTCATCCTAGGCTATACGCGTGCTTTGCATTTATGCTAACGGATTAATCACTCAGTATTTAGAATGTCAAGCGTTTTATATTCTATGTGGTCAGTGCAGTATTTAAGGATGATTTTAAGTTCAAGTTCTAAACTAAGTTTCTCAGCGTGCAAGTTTACTCAGTATTGTATATTCAGTCAGTTTCGATGAGTTACTCAGCAAACAATAAATCATTCAGCATTCATATTCATTTAGTATAGGAATTTACTGAAGAGGATTAAACATACCAATTGCTTCTCTCAGTATGCTGAACTGCTCACGGACCAGTGGCTTCGTGAAGATATCCGCAAGTTGTTCGTCCGTTGGGACAAAGGTCAGCTTGATCTCACCCTTGAGTACATGGTCTCTAATGAAGTGATGTCTGATGCTAACATGCTTCATTCTGCTGTGTTGAATTGGGTTCTTGGAAAGATCAATTGCACTTTTGTTGTCACATTTGACTTCAATTGTCTTCGTTTGAACACCATAATCTTCAAGTTGTTGCTTGATCCATAGGATTTGAGCAACACAATGACCAGCAGCGATGTACTCAGCTTCAGTGGTGGACAAGGCTACTGACGCCTGCTTTTTGCTGAACCAGGATACAAGACAGCTTCCTAAGAAGTGGCATCCTCCAGAGGTGCTTTTTCGTTCCAGCTTATCTCGTCCATAGTCAGCGTCAGTGTATCCGATGAGTGTAAAATCATGAGTATTTGGATACCACAAACCTGCATTCACTGAGCTTTGCAAATATCTAAGGATTCTTTTTACAGCAATGTAATGAGATTCCTTAGGGTTAGATTGATATCTAGCACAGTAGCATACTGAAAACTGAATGTCCGGTCTGCTGGCTGTTAAGTAAAGTAGAGAGCCTATCATACCTCGATATAACTTGCTGTCTACTGACTTACCATTCTCATCAGCACAGAGGACAGTGTCAGTGCCCATAGGAGTGGATATCGGCTTGCAATTTTCCAAGTCATATTTCTTTAAGATCTCCTTAGCATATTTGGCTTGACTGATGAAGATGCCATTCTTTCCTTGTTTAATTTGAAGACCAAGGAAGAAGTTGAGTTCTCCCATCATAGACATTTCAAACTCAGTCTGCATTTGTTTGCTAAACTCCTTGCACATTGATTCGTTAGTTGCACCAAATATTATATCATCAACATAAATTTGGGCCAGCAGGGTATCTTTACCCTTTTTTCTTAATGAATAAGGTTGTATCAGCTTTACCCCTGACGTAATTTCTAGTCAGCAGGAAACTGGTCAGCCTCTCATACCAAGCACGTGGTGCTTGCTTGAGGCCGTACAGAGCCTTTTTGAGTTTGTAAACATGGTTTGGGAACTTAGGGTCCTCAAAACCTGGAGGTTGATTTACATAAACCTCCTCGTTTATAACTCCATTAAGAAATGCACTTTTGACATCCATTTGGAATAATTTAAAATTCATGTAAGATGCATATGCACATAATATTCTAATTGCCTCTAGCCTTGCCACTGGGGCAAAGGTCTCACCGTAGTCTATACCTTCTTGCTGGCTGTAGCCCTGAGCTACAAGCCTTGCTTTGTTCCTGACTACGTTTCCTTGTTCGTCCATCTTGTTCCTGAAGACCCATCTTGTTCCGATGGTCTTTTGACTCTTTGGATGAGGCACTAACTCCCATACATCATTTCTTCGAAATTGATCGAGCTCCTCTTGCATTGCGTTCATCCAGAATTCATCGTACTCAGCTTCAGCGAAATTCTTCGGTTCTTGTACTGAGACGAAAGCAACATTGCTGAGGTACTTCCTGAGTTGATTCCTCGTCATCAGGGTATTCCCAGCAGAATCAAGGATTGCACTTTCGGAGTGCCCTCTTGGAATCCTTATTTCTTTGGGTAGATTTATGTCTTGTGCTGTTCCTGTTTCAACAATCTCTGCAGAAGTAGATGGGTCAGTAAAAGTAATCTTAGGTTCACTCTTACTCTTGGTCAGCCTTTTCGTGAATGACTCAGTAGCTGGTTCTGGGTCAGCGATGGTTACTGAGTTTGGATCATCTTCGGTCAGCGGCTGGTATCTACCTGCAGGGTCAGTTTCATCGAACTCTATATGTATTGACTCTACTAACACTTGAGTTCGCTTATTAAAAACTCTGTATGCTTTGCTGTTTGTTGAGTAGCCCAAAAAGATAGCCTCATCAGCTTTTGAATCAAACTTTGCTAAGCTATCTTTGGTATTTAAAATAAAACATCTACAGCCAAAGGCACGAAAGTATCCAATATTGGGCTTTCGTCCTTTCCAAAGTTCATAGGGGGTTTTCTTGAGTATAGGTCTAACTGGAGCCCTATTAAGAATATAGCATGCTGTGTTAACAGCCTCTCCCAAAAAATACTTTGGAAGCCTATGCTCATCCAGCATTGTCCTGGCTATTTCAACCAGAGTTCTGTTCTTCCTTTCCATAACCCCATTCTGCTGAGGTGTTCTAGGAGCAGAAAAATTATGGTCAATGCCGCTGGCTTCACAGAATTCAACAAACTTTTGGTTTTTGAACTCTCCACCGTTATCACTACGGATATGAGCTAATTTTAGGTCTTTTTCATTTTCAATTTTTCTAACCAAATTTGAAAATGTCTCAAAAGTCTCATCCTTGCTGGTCAGCAAGATGACCCACGTATACCGAGAGAAGTCATCTACAATGACCAAGGAAAATCTTCTTCCACCCAGACTCAGCGGCTGGACTGGACCAAAGAGATCCAAGTGTAGCAACTCTAACGGACGTTTAGTTGAGACAATGTTTTTACTGTGAAAAGATTGTTTGGTTTGTTTTCCAGCTTGGCAAGCGTGGCATAATTGATCTTTTTGAAATTTAAGTTCGGGCAGTCCCTCAACCAATTGCTTTCTTGCTAGTTTGGCCAGGAGGTCCATGCTTACATGACCAAGTCTCCTGTGCCATAGCCAGGAATTTTCTTCCTTTGTTACTAAGCACACAGTTTTTGAAAACTTTTTCTCTAAGTCTAGCATAAAGACATTATCTATCCGAGGGGCAGTTAAAATTAACTCATTTGTTTTACCCTCGTATATTTTACATCCAGTAGCATCAAATATAACTTTTCTCCCATTGTCACATAGCTGAGCTACGCTGAGTAAGTTATATTTGAGTCCGCTAACTAGGGAGACAGATTCAATAGTAGGATTACCTCCGATGGTTCCTGAGCCTACTATCTTACCCTTCTTGTTGTCTCCAAAACTTACGCTCCCTCCTCGTTTACGTTCAAACGTGATGAACTGAGTTTCATCACCCGTCATATGCCTTGAGCATGCGCTGTCAATATACCACATCTTTGACTTCTCGGCACATCTCAGGCTTACCTGCATTGTAACTAGTTATTTTAGGTACCCAAATCTTTTTGGGTCCTGACTTGTTAGGTGCAACAGGTATAACATCATACTTTATTTTATGGCGGCATACATGGACAGTATGACCATTCTTTCCACAGAAGTCACAACTGACCTTCTGTTTAGGATTTTTTACTGACTTGTCAGCACCCCAGTGCTGAGCGTGCCAGCACACCTTAGTGGTGTGTCCTAACTTCCCACAAAAGTCACACTGGACTTTTCGCTGGGGATTCCATCTCTGCCGAGTACCTTGGTACTGAGTTCTCAGAGGAATGTTATTTTTATTTGGAACCTTTAGTTGGTTCTGGATGGTTGTGACGTCCTTCCTCAATTTCTTTGAAACTGTCTGGACTTCAGAGACATACTCATGCATGATCTTCATGTTATCATGCAGAGTCGAATTGTCCTGAAGAAGGTATCTGAGGTCACTCAGTTTGACCTCTTCCACTTCGTCACAGCGCCTGCTGAGTGCTCTAACTTTCTTATTACACTTCTTGACAAGTGTATAGAGATCACTCAGGGCATTAACCATATCGTTTCTGAGCTGGGGAAGAGAAATTACCTCATTTGATTGTTCCTCATCATCTGATGCGATGGATGGGTCAGCATGCTCAGAGACGCATGGCTCAGCAAGTTCGTCAGCCATGAAGCATATCTTCGCTGACTCGGTGGCCTCAGTTTCTGTGGATGAAGACTCATCGCTGTCGCTCCAAGTAGCCAACATTGCTTTCTTCCCACTTTTCTTGTCTTTCCTCAGCGTGGGGCAGTTTGACTTAATGTGGCCAGTTTGATGGCACTCAAAGCATGTAATGGGCTTTGAGCTGTCCTTTCTGTATTTGCTGTCACTTGAGTCAGCCTTATACTTATCAAACTTTCTGTAAGGCTTTTTAGAGTATTTGTCACTCTTCTTGAATAGCCTTTTCATCTTCCTTGTGAACATAGCCATCTCCTCATCATCAGTTGAACTCCCGTCAATGGAGTCAGCTTTCATGACAAGTGACTTCTGCTTCTTGTCTTCAGATTTTTCCTTCACCTCAAAGTTTTTCATGGATATCTCAAGGGTCAGCAATGAACCGATGAGTTCATCATATTTGTAGGTGGTTAAATCCTGAGCTTCCTCAACTGCTGTCTTCTTTGCTTGCCAGTCCTTCGGAAGACTCCTGAGTATCTTTTTGACTTGTTCTTCCTCAGTGAAGATTTTCCCAAGTCTCTTGAGCTCATTTATGATGTTGGTGAACCTTGCGTTCATGTCTGAAATGCCCTCATCATTGTTCATCTCGAACAGCTCGTACAGTCTCATCTGCTGATTCACCTTGGATTCTTTCACTTTATTTGTTCCCTCGTAGGTGACTTCCAGCTTTTTCCAGATCTCTTGTGCCGACTCGCAACCTGAGATTTTGTTATATTCTGCAGCATCGAGCGCACAGTGAAGCATATTGATAGCCGAAGCATGGTTTTGAAGCTTCTTAAGATCATCCTTTGTCCATTTGGCCTCAGCTTTTATAACTGTTTGGCCAGCCACAACCTCGACAGGTACAAACGGGCCTTGGACTATAGATAGCCAGGCACTCATGTTTGTAGCCTGAATGAAGTTCTTCATCCTATTCTTCCAGAAGGTATAGTTTGACCCGAAGAATAGGGGAGGCCTAGTAATGGACAGCCCCTCAGGCAGTATTTGAGTTGTTTGGTTTCCAGGGAGAAACTGAGTGCTGTTTTCGCCCATGGTAGGGATCAGCTCAAGGTTGTTAGACCTTTTAAAGTGAGCTTTTAAGCTCTGATACCACTTATTGGTCCCTTGTTTAGTTGCAAGTATAGTTCCAAGGGGGGGGTTAGGAACTATTTAAACTTTTTGCAATTTAGGCAGACTTCTTTTTTTTTAAAAAAGAGTTTGAACAGCGGCGCTGAGTAAACAGTAAGGTACTGGCTTAGTCAACAGGTGACTAGGTCAGTTTCTTAGCTTGAGTCAGGAGATAGCACTTAGAGTCTATTCCTGAGCTCAGACGTTCAACGCGCACAACTCAACTTGACCTCTTTACTTGGTCAGTTTTGATTATTTAAAGCAAGCAATATAAATAAGGAGTTAAGGTAAGAAATACTTCACTCAGCAGATTTATCCAGGTTCGGCTTCTTCTAAGCCTACGTCCTGTCCCCGGAACACGTTCCGAGATTTCAAATACTCTACTGAGCTCTTTAAAGGTAGAGCCTCAAACCTTTTACAATATCAACAATTGAGTATGACAAGAGTACCTTCCTCTATACTTCTACTCAATCCTAATCTCTCCGCTAAGTACTTAAAACCGAGTACTCAGCCTCTCCTTTCTATCTCTAGAAATGATAAGTGTTTTGTCTTAATACAAAGATGTGCTAAGACACTTTAGACGATTTACAATCACTCTAGACTTTTACACAGATATGAGAAATGTAGTGTAAGAATTTTTGCTTTGCTTCTTGCTTGCAGAACTTGTAGAGATTTGGTCAGCGTAATGGCTTGATCAAGTTTTGTGTATTGTGAAGCTTGTGATGGCACTATTTATAGAGATGTCTGGGCATCGGTCATTTCGAATTTCGAAATAACCGTTGGAGGGAAACGGCTATGTGTCGTTGTCATCCTGACATGCTTAGAGCTGTCGGCCAATCACAATCGTGTATCTTCTGTCCTCGGTCAGCTCAGCACATGGTCTCTCCTTTTATGGTAAAGTCAACTGGACAGTATACTGTGTCGTCTGAACTTTGCCAAAAGAGGAAACACTTTGTCTGGAAGTTTTCCTTTGCCAGCTGCTGTCTTGTACGCTTTGTCGAGACGACTCAGCAGCTTCATTGTGAAGTTGTTCCCGAAGGTCTTCTAGATCCTTCCGTTTGCTGAGTTGCGTTTTTGTTCAAAAACGGCAACGTCTTAACATACGCGGGCCGAGTGTACTGAGTTGTTTGATTTGGGCCTTGGGCTTCCGTATTGGGCTTGGGCCTTTCGATTCTTATGTCTTATAGTATTTTAACTCAACATTGAACAAACACATTAGTAGAATTAAATCAAAGCATTTAAACTTAGTGTGTTTAGAATATGTATATATATTATACTTAACCAATTTTGTCAAATCAAAATTATGTGGAAAGGTGTTTCAACATTACTATCTATCCCTCTTTATATGAAATAACAATTAACAGATCTTGGAAAAGGGAAATAGATAAAATAGATAAAATTTTATTATTCTGCTATGCCTAGGCTTGTCTATTTTCCTACATGGCCAACCTCAACAACGAAGCTAACCAACCCGAGGCAAACCAAAGGCCGCCCGTCCAACCCGTGAACAACATCCGCAATGGAGGGGGCAATGACACAAGAACGATGATGGAGATCCTTGCTCCGCATAGGCCCCAAAATCGCAACGGAATCGTCGCTCCCACCATCCCAGCCAACACCTATGAGATTAAGACAAGCATGATCCAATTGATTCAACAACTCGGTCAATTTGGAGGAGAACTTCATGAGAACCCTAACGAACATCTTGATAAATTTCTTATGTGTGCCGATACTTCTCGGCAAAATGGTGTTCCGGTTGAAGCCGTATGTCTAAAGCTTTTTCCTTTCTCTTTGACAGGTCAAGCATTGGAATGGTTGCACTCGTTGGAGGCGGGATCAATTACATCATGGGAGGAGCTTGAGAATGAGTTCCTTTCCTACTACTTCCCGCCGTCCAAAACGGTTAAGTTGAGAAATGATATCACTTCCTTTAGGCAACTTGAATACGAAGCCCTTCACTCAGCTTGGGCTAGGTTCTGAAAGTTGCTCTGAAATTGCCCACATCATGACATCCCCAAGCACGATCTTGTAAGTACCTTCTATCATGGTTTAACTCCCACTAATCGTGCAACCGTGGATTCCGCCGCAGATGGGGGTTTGTTTAGGAAATCGGCAAGCGAGGCTTATGAACTTATCCACGAGTTAGCTAGAAAAAGCGTCCAATGACAAGAAGATCGGCTTGCCGGACCCTCGCGACATCAAACATTTGCCGTGGAAGACGAGGCTCCCAAAATCTCCATGGTTGAGATAAATAAGAAGCTAGATGCCTTAATGGCACAAATGAGCCTCAAACAATCCGCACAAGTCCTTATGTGCTCGCATTGCGGTGGTGACCATCATGGTCAAGAGTGCCATGTCGGTAGCCCTTTTACCGGCGATGTTGAGAGCGTAAGTTATGTAGGGGGACAGCCAAGGTACAATTCTAATTATAACTCCTATCATAACCCTAATGCTTATCACCACCGTAATAATAATAACAACGGATGGAGGCCTCAACACCAACACCCGAATTTGTCATATGGTAACAATCAAAATGTGTTGAAGCCCCCATCCAGATTTAATAATGAATACAAGGAGCAAGGTTTGGGTCAACCCCCCAACGCCCAAGGAGGACAAACTTCTCAACCTCCTAGCAACATGCAAGACTCTACGGTAATTAATCTCCTTAAGGAAATATCTTCCCGTCTTGCTGACAATAAGACTTTTTGTAGGGATTTGGGGCATCAAGTGGCCCAATTGAATCGCCAACAACAAGAGAGACAACACGGTTCTCTCCCAACCAATACTGAACAAAACCCAAGGCCCAAGAATCGGGAGACCGCGCAAACGATTACACTCCATAGTGGTAAGTGTTTGGAGCCACCGGTTCCAAAGGCGATTCCAACCACTCCAAAGGTAAGTAACGAACCGGAAGCGGTAAGCAACCCCGGTTCAGACACGAAAACCTTGACTTCCTCGGATAATAGTAAAGATGTTAGTGATCCAATTGGGACTTATGTATCGACGCTCCCATTTCCACAAAGACTAAAAAAGGAAAAATTGGATCACCAATATGGCAAGTTTTTGGAAATTTTTAAGAAGCTTCACATTAATATCCCGTTTGCGGAGGCATTGGAACAAATGCCGACCTATGCAAAGTTTCTTAAAGAAATCCTCGCCAAAAAGAGGAAGTTAGAACAAAATGAAACGGTAGCGCTAACGGAGGAATGCTCCGAGATTATAATGAATAAACTCCCACCTAAACTCAAAGATTTGGGAAGTTTTTCCATCCCATGCACAATTGGTAATGTTGAGTTTAGTAGATCTTTATGTGATTTAGGTGCTAGTATCAATCTAATGCCTTTGTCCGTTTTTAGGAAACTCGG
Organism: Euphorbia lathyris; assembly: GCF_963576675.1. Classification (NCBI taxonomy): domain Eukaryota; kingdom Viridiplantae; phylum Streptophyta; class Magnoliopsida; order Malpighiales; family Euphorbiaceae; genus Euphorbia; species Euphorbia lathyris. Next base: position 73,508,314 of record NC_088911.1, on the reverse strand, counting down.
TTTGGGAGAGCCAAAGCCTACCAACATGGCGCTTCAATTGGCCGATAGATCAATTGCCCGGCTGAAAGGAGTCATGGAGTATGTCTTAGTGAAAGTGGACAAGTTCATTTTCCTCGCCGATTTTGCAGTGCTCGACATGGCGGAAGACGATTCGGTACCAATCCTCCTAGGAAGACCATTTCTTACAACGGGTAGGACTCTCATCGATGTCCACGAGGGTAAGCTTATACTACGGTTGCAAGACGAAGAGGTAGTATTTAACGTATACAACTCCATGAAATTCCCTTCTCATACCATGGAGGATTGTAATTTTTTAAATTCCATGGACTCTATTGATTTGTTTGTTGAGAATTTGTGTGATAGGCCTTCCATGTAAACCTCTTTGGGTTCAAGTAATAATGAGCACATGGATGAGGAGCCATTGAATAAACCGTTTGAATACTCCTCCGAGATAGAACAATGTTTGTTGGCAAGGAACCGGTTCGAGGGTTTGGACCAAGATAGCAAAGCGAAGCCAAAGTCGTCTCCCGAAGAGCCCCCAACTTTGGAACTTAAACCCTTGCCTCCTAATTTGAAATATGTATTTTTACAACCTCCTAGTTTCTTACCCGTTGTTATATCTTCTCTTTTTACAGAGGAAATGGAGGAAGCATTAATTGTGATGTTACAAAAACACAAAGGCGCATTTGGATGGACCATTCACAACATCAAAGGGATTATCCCCACCATTTGCACACACTGCATCTTTATGGAGGATGAAGTCAAACCCTCCGTGCAACCGCAATGATGAATTAACCCGAACATGAAAGAGGTAGTGAAGGCCGAGGTAATCAAACTCCTCGACGCATGTATAATCTTTCCTATCTCCGATAGTCAATGGGTTAGTCCAGTCCAATGCGTTCCCAAAAAAGGGGGCACAACGGTGACGGAAAATGATCAAGGGGAATTAATCCCCACACGAAAAGTAACGGGGTGGCGGGTATGTATCGACTATAGAAAACTTAATGAAGCCACCTGAAAAGATCATTTTCCCTTGCCGTTCATTGACCAAATGTTGGAGAGAATGGCGGGACACAAATTCTTTTGTACCATCGATGGCCTATCCAGCTATATGCAAATCCCCGTTGATCCTTCGGATCAAGAAAAAACAACATTCACTTGTCCTTATGGGACGTTTCCATATAGATGGATGTCGTTTGGGCTTTGTAATGCCCCCGCCACCTTTCAATGTTGCATGACGGCCATATTCTCCGAAATGATTGAGGACTTCATGGAGGTCTTCATGGACGATTTTTCGGTTTTTGGGTCGTCCTTTGAAAATTGCTTAAACAATCTTGATAAAGTCCTTCAATGATGCAAGGACACTAATCTCGCTCTTAGTTGGGAAAAGTGTCAATTTATGGTACAAGATTGTATAGTGTTAGGACACAAAGTGTCCGGGGAGGGAATCGCGGTCGATCCGGCCAAGATTGAGGTGATTGAGAAATTGCCTCCACCAATCAACGTAAAAGGGATCCGAAGTTTCTTAGGTCACGCGGGTTTCTATAGGAGATTCATTAAGGATTTTTCTAAAATAGCAACCCCCTTGACCCAACTCCTCCTAAAAGATGCAGAATTTAATTTTTCTTCCGAGTGTTTAATTGCATTTAATACACTTAAAGAGAAACTAATTAACGCGCCCATCATGGTGAAACCCAATTGGGATCTCCCCTTCGAACTATTGTGCGATGCTAGTGATTTGGCAGTAGGTGCTTGTTTGGGCCAACGGGTGGATAAACTTTTCCGCCCAATTTTCTATGCGAGCAAAACTCTCAACGAGGCCTAACAAAACTATTCAATCACGAAGAAGGAGATGCTTGCGGTAGTTTTTGCTTTCGATAAATTTAGATTTTATCTTGTGTTATAAAAAATTATCGTATACACTGACCACGCAGCTCTTAAGTATTTAATGACCAAGCAAGATGACAAACCTCGGTTGATACGCTGGATTCTCCTCCTCCAAGAATTCGACATTGAAATAAAAGATAAAAAAGGAGTGGAGAATGTCGTGGCCGACCACCTTTCCCGGTTGCAAAGCGAGGAAGCCGAATCTCCGGAACTTGTGGAGATCAAGGAGACCTTTCCCGATGAGACACTTTACGCGGTAACCCCTCTACCTTGGTATGCTGACATGGCAAACTACAAGGCCGGTAATATTCTTCCCCCGCACCTTACCTACGAGCAACGTAAGAAGTTGTTTCACGACGCTAAGAATTATTTTTGGGAAGAACCTTTTTTGTTCAAATCTTGTGCTGACAATATTATTCGTAGGTGCATACCGGAGGAAGAGGTCAACCATGTATTACATATGTGTCACACCCAAGAGCCGGGGGGGCATTTTGGCCGGAGTCGAACCATGGCAAAAGTCTTGCAATGCGGCTTTTATTGGCCCACCATGTCCAAAGATTCCCAAGACTTCGTCAAGTCATGTGACGCTTGTCAACAGAGCGGGAACATCTCCCGTAAAAATGAAATGCTCCAACAAGGAATCCTAGTTTGTGAACTCTTCGATGTTTGGGGGGATAGACTTCATGGGACCTTTCCCTAAGTCGCATAACAACGTCTACATTTTAGTGGCCGTTGACTATGTCTCTAAATGGGTGGAAGTCGTTGCCTTGCCCTCAAACGATTCTAAGGTGGTAGGAAAATTTATCAAGAAAAATATTTTTACTCGGTTTGGGACCCCTCGAGCTATCATTAGCGACAGGGGATCCCACTTCTGCAACCGGCAATTCGACCAACTTTTGCATAAATATGGGGTTGCACACCGAGTATCCACACCCTACCACCCACAAACTAGTGGACAAGTCGAGGTAACTAACCATGAATTAAAACGCATTTTAGAAAAGATGGTTAATACCTCTAGAAAATATTGGAGCCTAAAGCTCGACGACGCTCTTTGGGCCTATCGCATGGCGTTTAAAATGCCCATCGGAATGTCACCTTATCGATTAGTTTTCAGGAAATCATGCCACTTACCAGTGGAGTTAGAGCATAAGGCATATTGGGCTCTGAAATTTTTAAATTTTGATGTGCAGGTTACAGGGGAACATCGTCTCCTTCAACTCAATGTCCTTGATGAACTTAATCTAGGGTCATACGAAAATGCAAAACTTTACAAGGAGCGTACGAAAAAAATGGCACGACAAGCACGTGCAAATTCGAGAGTTCAACAAGGGGGACCAAGTTCTCTTATACAACTCCCGTCTCCGTTTGTTCTGGAAAATTGAAAAGTCGGTGGTCGGGACCATACACGGTCGTTAATGCACACCCATCCAGAGTAATAGAAATCCAAGGTCCCGACAACACAATCCAACGGGTGAACGGCCACCGATTGAAAATATACCGAGGCGGAGCCTTTCCACAACATGGCGAAGCCACACATCTCCAGACTCCATTCGCACGCACGCACGAAAGTCGAGCTACTCCGACTATAAACGTAGCCCCGGTTTGCATTTCCCAAATCTTTTGTCTATATGTATCATATACGTTTTTCAAATTAATTTTATTTTTCTTTGTGTGTATTTTCATCTTCTTTCAAATTGTTTTCGTTTTCTTTCGGTCGTTTCGTCCATTTTTAAATACACCCCAAAACGTAAAAAAAATCATAAAACCCACAATACGAAAAAACAAATCCCATTTTTAATCCAAACATCTGCGCAGAGCGTACACACCGGTACGCCCCGCGTAGATGAGCTTTTGCTCAGTTTTGGTGCTAAAAAGCACGTTACGCGGGGTGTATCCCATACCACGCCCCGCGTTTTTTTAGGTCCCCTTCATCCATAGTGAAAATAAATGGTTACGCGGGGCGTGCCCCATGCTACGCCCCGCATATCCTTGGGGAGTTGCGAAAATCAACTCCCCACGACACCCTACCCCCCTATTCACCACTCTAACTCTCCACCTCTCTCTTCCACCACTCACATCACTTTCCCCATTTCCCCATTTCTTTCTCCATTTTCCCACTCCACCTATTCTCCCCCCAATTACTTCCTTTAATTTCAAATTCAAAAATAAATTAACCTCCTTCCATAATTAATTTTTCATTTAACCACCACCTTAATTACTCATTAAAACCCATAAAAGAATTAAAAACCATTAAAACCCATAAACATTAAAAATATCTTTAAAAAACAAAAAAAATAATAATTCAACTACTGTCTTCCACGCGGGGCGTACCCCCATACACGCCCCGCGTACTATCCATTCTTCCATTCCTTTTCGGTCAGAGACCAAGGTACGCGTGGCATGCTCCCACGCATGCCCCGCGTGCCTCGGCCCTATTGGACCAAAATTGGACAGGAGGTGGGATACGCGTGGCGTGGCCCCTTCACGCCCCGCGTACCCCCCCTGGGAATCCGCAAATTACTTGGATTCCCACCCCTTCCCCTATATAAACTACCCTATTTCTTACCCCCTCCTCCCTCACACTCACTCCAACTTCCTAATTCCCTCCTAATCTCACTCACTCCCTCTCACCATGACCCGAAGTAAGCGACCCGCCGATAACCGTCCCCCGCGGTCCACTCGTGCCCGCTCCTCCCGTTCCAACCAAACACAATCACCACCCCCACCCGAACGAGAGGCAACACCACCTCTCACCCGCCAATACAGCGCCCCCTTTCACATTCTCACTGAAAGGGAGGCGATCAACTACCAAACTATCTCCTCTTCCACCGTCATGACTCTCCTCTACATCGACCCCAGTGTGCTCGACCGTTATGATGTTCGTCATGCCTTCGAGGATCGCCTTCGTGCCCTCGGATGGCATGACCATTATTGTGCACGCCACTGCGTGTACCCTTCGTTGGTCCAAGAATTCTACACTTTCCTCACTTCCAACGGTGTGCCCGGTGCCGCACTCTTCACCTTTCGCCTTCAAAACCGACCCCACTCCATCGACACGGCTTGGATCCGCAACCATTTCACCATGCAAACGGATCCCGACATCGCCCATTGGCCCACTGATGCCTCTGCCCACGAATTCTAAACGACCATCACCGGGTCGGACACTTATGATGTCTCCAATCTCCACCCGGGTAGCATCCGCGACTCCGTCCTCTACCTCCTCCATCGCTTCATCAATTACTACTTCTCGAGGAAATCCGAGGCCAACAAGGTCAACAAGCTTGAGCTTCTTGCGCTTTATTGTTGCGAGAACAGCCTTACTTTCGACCTCTCCTACCTTGTTGCCACCATGCTCCACCAAATGCCCTCACGGAAGCGTGCCAAACTCGGGTTGGGGCAATTAATCACCATCTATGCCGCCTCCACTCTTGGCGCCGCCGCCCTTGATCGCCTTCCCCACTATGACCCTCTCCGGACCGGGTGAAAGTTCGGGGGCCGTCCAACAACAAGCGGATGATGAATGGGACTCGGACTTTGGCCTTAACTTTAGCCCACCACCCAACCCCGACTTCCAATCGATCTATGCCCGGTTGGACATTTTGGAGGGGAACCAAAGGTAAGATCAGGCCCACTTCAACTCCCGGTTTGACACCTTCGAAGCCAATGTCGCCACCCGCTTCGACACCCTAGAGGCTCATCGCCTCATGGACCAAGCCATCCTCGCCACTCGATTCGACACATTCGAGGCCCAAAGGCGAGAGGACTGGGCCAACTTCGACGCCTTCACCAACACCTTCTTCACCCACTTCAACATTCATGGCCATCATCCTCCGCCATAATTTTTTTATGTTTATGTTTTTGTTTTCGGTTTTTATGTTTTTATGATTTTCTGTCCTTGTGTTTTCATTTGTTGTAATTTCTGTGTTTTTACATTTCCGTTTTTATGTTTTCCGTTTCATGTTTCTTTTCTATTTGGTGTTTTTATTATCTTCATATATATATATATATATATATATATATATATATCTTTTCTTCAGTCTCTATTTTGTGTTTTGTTCGTTTATTTTCCGCTCGTTTATTTTATTTTGCACTAACTCGTTATTTACGTGTTTGTTTTTCCTGTTTTTGTGTGCATTAATAAGGTTTATGCGGAGCGTACCCCTGTCTACGCCCCACGTGAACCACCTTCTCCAATCAATAAACGGCTTTCCACTCGGCCTACACGGAGCGTCTCTTTGGGCACGCCCCGCGTCTCCGAGTCTCTGCCCAACAATCACACAACATACACCTCTTACGCGGAGCGTTCCCTTGGGTCCGCCTCGCGTAAGAACAGACCTATACGATCCTTGTTTCTCTTTAATTCCCTCTTTATTTTTCATTTTGTTTTTGTTTTCATTTCTTTTGCGACGTCTTTGGAATACCCGTCATTTTAATCACGCGGCGGGCCGTGCAACCCCGCACTTACAGTTTGTTTTGCACTAACAAAAACAAAAACAAAAATAAAAATAAAATAAACAAAAATAATTGAACTAATTTATTGGCTCATAAATTACCCGACACACTACCTTCTATGGATAATAATTAAAAGTTCTATTGTTTGTCATCAAAGGTAAATACGTCGAAACACAAAGGATCGGTTTAATTAAGAAATTTAAGTCTTGATTTCGAAGTTATGGAATTTATGCAAAGCCAAGGTTCGTACTAAACAAAAGCATTGAGTCCTAAACCACAAGTTACCTCTATAATGAAATTTAAAAAGGCAATAAAAATGAGATCTTTGAAAATTTTACGAGAACTTGAAAGTACACAATTTAACCCGAAATTCATGTGAGGTATTTTTGAGCCTAAAAGAGTTCGTACGAGAACTCTACTTCTTTCACAACATTTCGAGAGCTTTGACTTCACTCAACTCATAGAGTTTGCATCTAATACCGGGTTAAGTACATTTATTTTGGTAAGAAGGGCAATAGATGATAAAACGGACTCACTTAGTCTAATTCTTTTCTTAATTATTTTTCTCGTTTTCATAAACCTTTAGGAAGCCCCCTCGAGCCTATTAACCGACTTCTTTGCTAACACCCTTTTAACATTTAACCCTTTTTCCTCTTGTTCAAATACAAATAAAATCAATCGCATCGGAATCACCCGAAACGGCCTTAACAAGTAAGCACAATAAATCTTCGAAATCGTTTTTGTGCCACTCCCAAATAAAAAGAAAAAGAAAAAAAAACAGATGAAGAAGAAATAAAAAGCAAAAAGGCATTCTCAAGCTCCACCCGAGCAATTTCAAGTTATATTTTACAAGCTTGCTAAAGGCCAAAATGAAAAAGTGATGTGATCATCAAAATGGTATTTGGACTCGAGTTTCTAAAAATTAACCGCTAAAAAAGCCACCCACATTACAACCCCCCTCCGGGTTCATTTTTAATGTTGCCTAAACCATAATATAGGAGGAAAAACCCGGATGAAAATGCAAACTCAAAGTGACTTCGAGTAAGTACAAAGAAGAGCGCAAAAACACCGACCCACCAAAGTTTGAGCGTAAGAGTGAAATCCCTTGGTGAGGTACAATCGAGTTCTCAAAAGATAATTAATCCCCGTTAATATTGCCTATTAAGTTTGATCATGGAGGTTTCAAACAAGTTTTGGTCGCTCATTCGCTTGCGTAAGTACTTGCCGAAAACTTTTCGTAAAACTTTAGCTTCGAAATCACGCACTTGGTAAAACCAACCGGAAGTTTGTTTCTTAATTGTCTCAATCCCTTGTCTTTCGATTTCTTTTACTTGAGGACAAGTAAAACTTTAAAGTCCAAGGAGGTTGATATGGGCATTTTGTCCCTATCTTTTAGCGTGAATTACGGTTTAATTGTGGACTAAATAAGTAAGTTTAATTACAAAAATAATGTGTTTTTAATAAAATAACAAAATAAAAATAAATTTTATGCTTTTGGTTAATTTCCTTTGTTTTTGATTAATTTCAGAAAAATAAACGTCAAGCTAACTCGGCTCTCGAGAATTGTATTTCGCATGTACAAGTTAAGGAGTAAACGCACACGCGGGGCGCAGAAGCAACCACGCGGGGCGTAAAAACAATGCCCTCTCAATCACAGAAGTCAGACTGCATGGTCCCACGAAGTCAACAGACACCACGCGGGGCGCCTCCACTTATACGCGGGGCGTACATGAGAAATTCTTCAATCTAAAGTTTCAGGAGCTCAGGTACGCGGGGCGTCTTCACTTATACGCGGGGCGTACAAGAGCAATTATTCAATCTAAAGTTTCAGGAGCTCAGGTACGTAGGGCGTTTTCCAAGCCACGCGGGGCGTCAAAGGCACGATTCAAGCTATTGAACTTCAGAGGCTCAACCACGTGGGGCATACTCCAATCTACGCGGGGCATAGTTATGACAACCAGTCTGAATCTGATCCACACGCAGGCAATTATCAACGGAATGGGCAAACACGCGGGGCGTCTGCCTGGCCACGCAGAGCGTGGTTCAAATAACAAGACTGAATCTGATCTACATGCCAGAAATTATCAACGGAATGGGCATACACGCGGGGCGTGCCATGGGAAAACTGCAGAAATAATATAACTTGTGTATTTACGATTCTACCCCCGAGCTTGATGTATAAATAAAAGTGATTAGCACTCATTTCCTCATTCAATTTTCTATGTACTAAAGTTCCTCACACCTTGAGAGCTTGTATAATCCTCCCGTTACTCCGCCGAAGTTCCGTTCCATCCGTATTCACCAAGCTCGAAAGTTCCACCTCCAAGTCCTACGAGACGACTTTGAGTCCGGTTAGCTAGTCCTAAGGGCCGATTCTTCTTCCCTTTCTACTCGTTAATTAGCTTGTACTCTTTCTATGTACTAGGCTTGGTTGTATTCCATATTATCGCATTTCATATTTATAATATATGATTTACAATTCTGTTTCCTCTATACGTGTTATTACTTATTGCTTGCTTTGATACTTATAATTGATTATTGTGTAGGTCGTTTACGAGCTCCGAAATCTATTAGGAATCACATAGGTGTTGCCTTACCGGAGTTGACAATCCAAAAACCGTAGGAATTGACGAGCCACGGAACTTACGGGCCCTAGTTTCCGATCCTAAGGATTAGAGTCGCCTTAAAGGGAAATCACGACCCTAGAACCTCACGGAGTTGTTCGGTCTATAAATAGTCGTCTTTGCAAGAGTAAATCATTAATCATATATGTTTCGTGTTGTTTGTCATATGCTATAACTTATCATTATCCGTATCACTCTAAAAGGGCTTGAAATACATGAAAATTGTCTCACCCGTAGTTTAGGAGTAGTTTGTAGTTGTCACCCAACCCAAGCTAAAGTATTCACCGCTTAGATAACATGTAAAACCGAGTAGTTTAATACTTGTAGATATAAATCCCGTGGATTCGATACCCGGTCTTAACCGGATTATTACTTGATACGACGGGGTACACTTGCCCCTACGTAGTAGCGTCTAGTATAGTTAAAGCACTTAGGAAGATCATATCCATAACCCTAGCACACACTTATCATCATTATATTTTACCGCTCTACCGGATACTCATCAATTCTATCCTTAGTTTGAGAGATAACGCCTCAGAAGGGCTTCCGAACTTATCACAGTTTAAATGCAACTCTGACTAATTTATGTTTTCGAAATAAAAGCAAGCAATAAAGAGTAAGAGTTAGAGAGAGTGATACTCAGCAGTTTTATCCTGGTTCGGCCTCCCGCCTACATCTAGTCCCTGGAATTCCTCTTATGAGCTTTAATCCACTACTGAGCTCTTTCTGGTAGAGCACAAACCCTTACAATAGCTGTTGAGTTATTACAGAGTGAAGGAAAATAGGCAACCGTAGGGCAGCGGAAATAAAATTTTTTTTACCTATTTCCTTGGACCATGATCTGTTAATCGTTATTTCATACAAAGAGGGATAGAAGGAAATACCTTTTGTGATGAACTATCTACCGTTGCTAACAAAGTGCCCTCAACTCTAGTTCCGAGTTCACGAGCACAAACAAACACATAAGATCAAAGCAAGTTAGAATCTCAACCAAGAAAACAATCAATAGAGATTGTCTCTAATAAATCAACACAAGATCAAAGAGAAAGAGGAAGAGATAATATTAATCAATGGAAGCAAAACGAAACGATTTCGTCCTCTATGGTAGCCTTGACCGAATTCTCTCTCTCTAATTTAGGGTAGACCAAAATTTGCATATAAGGGGGTATATATAACCTCTTGTATCTAAACCCTAGTTAGATAAAATTATGTTACTTTTTTTTTGAAGTCAAAAAGATATTCATTCCTTAAACTGAATCAGCAACAATAGTCTCCTGCAACCAAACCGGAGCAGTAAAAGAAACAAACTCGCTAGCATTGGACAGGGCATATCGTGCAACGACATGAGCTCCCCTGTTCGCTAGGCGTGGAGAGAAGGACACTTTATAATCATGTCGACAGCTTAATAAAAACTTACAATCCTGGATAACAGACCCATAAACAGACAAGTCTGGATCAACCGAATTGGCACTATTAACCACAATCAGCGAGTCACTTTCAAACAACACATTAATACAATTAAGATAGGCACACCAAAGCAGTGCCTCACGTAGAGCTAATGCTTCAGCTTCCCTGGTATCATCGATAAATGGGACTTAGCAGCTACGACAAGCCATAAAGGATCCATCAGAGGATCTAAGTAAAGCTCCCACCCCACTTCGAGACTCAGCTTTAAAAGAAGCCGCATCACAATTGCATTTGACAAAGCCTAGAGGGGGGCGAGATCAACTGGTATGTCGTACCTGTGTCAATGTCAACTGCATCACATGCTGGTGTCCGGCGCTGCGCAGTAAGCCGGGCATGGGTCGCAGCATCCGCCTGAGGTGCTGTGCTCGGACGATTTTGTGCATTGTCGGCATCGGCGTGGACTGCTGTGGACGTGGACGGATGACGGGCAGCAATAGGAAGGATCTTCAACTGGGCCTGGCGCCAAGCAGCAAGGTAGTTATTCGCAAGAGAGACTACCGTTTCTGGTAATTGGACTTTGCTCTCCCAGATTATTTGATTCCTTTGGTTCCAAATAGCCCAAAGCGTCATTGCCACCTTGGTTATGATGTCTTGATCATTGGACAAGAGTACCTGCAAAATAGAACCCGTTAGATAATCAGGTTGGAATACATCCGTATTGATCCCGGATAGGTTCCAACATTCTTGGGCGTATACACAATCCACAAAGAGGTGATGGTCATACTCAGTGTCAGAATGACAGAAGGGACACTGTGTTGGAATTGACAACCCTCTCCCTGCCAATCTATGCCTAGTTGCCACAACCCGAGGCTAGCTTCCAAACAAACATTCTAACTTTCGGAGGCACGTGCATCTTCCAAATTCTACTCCACCCATCCTCCTGATTCTCTCCACCATAACCATCACAAAGAGCTCTATACCCTAATTTACTTGTGTACATGCCATTTTTGGTAAAGTTCCACATTGGTCCATCTTCAACTTCTCTGATAGGCAACATCATCCTACACACAATTCTGGCATCTGCCTCAGTCAACAAATCCTCCACCTTCCCTCTGTCCCAGATTTTCCTGCCTTGAATAAACAGGTCGGCTACTTTTGTATCATCCTGCTGCATAACAGCATCACCCTGGACCATAAATGGAGCCACAGTATTTACCCATGGATCTTTCCACACATGAATTGACTTCCCATCCCCAATTCTCCATCGAACCCCCAATCTCAGAACCTCAATTGCTCTCCAAACACTCCCCCAACCAAAACTAGGATTATTGCCTAATTTGGAGGAAAGAAATGGGTCTCTAGGGAAATATTTAGCTTTGAACATTCTACCCACTAAAGAATTTGGAGTAACCATCAACTTCCAGGCCTGTTTGCCTAGTAAGGCAAGATTGAATTTCTGGAGGCTCCTAAAACCCAAACCTCCCTCTCTCTTATCCCTGCAAAGCCTGTCCCAGCTCTGCCAATGAATCGATCTCCTACCCCCTGATTTCATACCCCACCAAAACGAATTCATTATTTTCTCTAAGTCCAGACAAAGAGATTTGGGCAGTTTAAAGACACTCATACAAAAAGTTGGCAGAGCCTGGGTAACCGCCTTAATTAGGACTTCCTTACCCGCAGCAGAAAGAAATCTAAAAGACCATGCACTCAATCTCTTCCTGAGTCTATCTTTAAGGAAACTAAAAATCGCCACTTTGGACTTCCCAATTAGTGAGGGGAGGCCCAAGTAGCGACCGGTGTCCAGAGGGTGAAAGACCTGAAGGGAATTACATACCTCATTTTGAAGATCCAGGCCAACATTCGGACTAAAGAAAATCCCAGATTTTTGCAGGTTGATAGCCTGACCAGATGCTGCCTCATACTCAGAAAGAATCATCCCAACCTTACTACACTCATCCATAGAGGCCCTGAAAAACAGGAAGCTGTCATCTGCAAAAAACAAATGTGAAATTGTTGGCGCACCCCTAGCAATGAGGCACCCGTGAATGGATCCCTCATCCACCGCCCTTGTAATCAGTTTAGATAAGACTTCAGCACAGAGTATAAATAAGTACGACGATAGGGGATCGCTTTGTCTCAAGCCCCTACCAGGAGTAATCGGGCCCACAAAAGACCCATTCAGCGACACAGAATATTCCACAGTCGAAATGCACAACATAATCCAATCAATCCATAACTCAGGGAAGCCTAATTTTTGCATAACAAGTTTCAGGAATGTCCAATCAACCCTATCATAGGCCTTGCTAATATCTAACTTCAAAGCTACCTCACCAATTCTACCTCTATTCTTTCTTTTCATAAAGTGTAATGACTCAAAGGCCACCATAATGCTGTCAGAGATAGACCTGCTAGGGACAAAAGCAGATTGGGTCTCAGATACCAAGATAAGTAATACAAGCTTTAGCCTATTAGCTAGGACTTTGGCAATCAATTTATAAAGCACATTGCACAGGGAGATAGGGCGAAAATCCTTCATACACTCAGGCCTATCAATTTTGGGGATAAGAACAATTATTGTGTCATTTAGGTGTGGGGGAAATTCCTTGCAGGCCAAATAACCCTTGCATGCATTAACGATCTCGAGGCTAATGAGGTCCCAAAAGTGTTGGAAAAATCCCGGATTTAACCCATCAGGGCTAGGGGATTTGTCAGGGTGCATTTGAAACATAGCAATCTTGAATTCTTCAAAAGTAAAAGGGGGAACACAGATCAGCCTGCATTTCAGGCGTAACAAGAGGGACAAGAGTACTCACAACATCATAACAAGGACTAGTAGGGCCAGTGAACAGATCAGAGAAATAAGTATTGGCAATAATCCCCATATCATCCACTCCTTCTACTATCAGGCCGTTCGCATCCTTAAGATGATGAATGGTGTTTCTCTGCTTTCTAGCTTTGACACAGGCATGGAAAAACTTAGTATTTTGGTCACCTTCCTACAGCCAGAAGTTCTTAGCCCTTTGTTGCCAATGTATAGCTTCAGAATCAAGAAGGGCATTCAATTCACTCTTTGCCTGAAGGAATCTAACCACATCAGCCGGAACACTACTATCCACAAGATTATCCAACCTCCTCTTACAACCCTCAATTTGCCTTCTAAACCTCAATCGGTACTTCTTACCCCATTGTTCCATGCTGCTGGCACAGGCTGCCAACTTTGCAGAGAGGTTATGACAACTATTACTAAGCCAACAGGTTCTCACCAACACCTTGAACTCAGGGTCTGACAACCACTCTTGTTCAAAGCGAAAATGACTACGCCTCACATTGCTAACCGGATTATCAAACTCCAAAAATATGGGTGCATGATCAGAGTAAGCTGAGATCAGAGTACGAAGCCGATGAGTAGGGAATCTGTCCGCCCAAGCACTGGTGACCATAGCCCTATCCAATCTCTCCCTGACCCACAATCTAGAGCCCCGACTCCTCTCCCACGTGAATTGACTTCCCTGTGTAGGGAGATCAATCAGCAGATTCTCTTCCACCGCCTCCTGGAACCGACACATCAGCCCTTGAGGGTAGCCTAGACCCCCAACCTTCTCAGAATCAGAAAGAATACAATTAAAGTCCCCGATAATCAGAAGGGGAAGAATCGAACAGGAACACAAATGAGTCAAGAGCCTCCAAGACCATATATGATTGGCTCGGTTAGAGTGACCATAGAATCCCACCATCCTCCAATCCCCCTTCTCAGCATCATGCATTTGAACTTCAATGTGGTGATCAGAGAACGAAGCCACCGAAGCCATGTCAGACTTCCTCCACATTAGGGCAATTCCCCTGCTTCTGCCTCTACAGTCAACTGCAAAGTGACCTTCGAAACCAAACTTCCTCTTCAAACCAACAATACAAGAATCAGTAACCAAAGTTTCAATCAGGAAAACCAAATCCGGCTTACTTGTCTTGACAAGCTCACCAAGGGACCGAACTGCCCGGGTGTTCCCCAATCCCCGGCAGTTCCAGCTTAGGCAATTCATAATCCTCGGTGGGCCTGTTCCGCAGACCGCGTCGTTGCTGTGTCGTTAGAAAGAGTAGAATCAACAAGGCTCGTAGAAACTATCTCCTTCGGATTATTAAGGACCTGATCAGACCCGTTCCCCTGCAGCTTATTCACAATAGCCTGTACTGAGATCGAATCCGGACCTGCCCGCCTACGCTTACGATCATCTGCCAATTCAAGGCCCTTATCATCACTATCCACTGCCATATTCACTATATCCCCTTCCTGTACTGGCTGTATATATGGATTCCCTTTCCCTACATCCAATTTGCCCTTCAGCTTTGCCCCCTCTTGTCCCACAGGGACATTCTCCTTCCCGGCTTCCTTACCCCCACTCGACTGCCCTACTTTGAGAGTCTTAACAGTGTTTCCCAATGAAGGCCCACAACCAGAGTTGAAAGCCGTAGCCTGACTTCCCGGCTCTCTCAGCCACTTCACACTCAACACATCCCCGCCCCTGCGAACAGGGGCCTTCAGCCAATCCCCCCACTCCCTAGTGATCTCCTCAGGCTTTAAGGTAAAGATTTTATCACAGAATCTGTCAGTATGCCCCAATAGCCCACATATATAGCAGAAAGAGCCCAACCTCTCATATTTGAACGATATATAAGCCCATTCCTCCTTCCCCTTCCGGATTTTCTTCACCCTTTTCAGCGGCCTCCTCACATCAATAGAGACTCTTAGCCTCATGAATTGTCTACGTAACCCAGTGTTGTTATTAATATCATAAGCTTAGAACTTGCCAATAAAGTCTCCAATCTGTCTACCCACCCCCTCCGACATAGACCCAATAGGCAAATCATAAATCTGTACCCAAAAGTCAGCAACATACAGATCAACCAGGTCAGGTGACGGTTCATCTTTCCAGAGGGAAACTACAAGCAAGTGATTATCAAAAGACCAAGGGCCCCCTTCCAGTACACGGGCCAAATCAATAGCATGGTAAAATTCAAAGACATATTTATTGTTTGAGAGCTCAGAGATAGCCACTCCCCTGCATGGTCTCCAAATTGTGGCCATTCTAGCCTTCATGGCTACAGTATTAATAGAGCGCTCTGTTAGGAACCTCCCAATTAAGGTTAGACCTCCATTTTTAGCAATAGGGTTAGAAGAAGGCCCACTAAGGTCAAGGGCTTCCTCCTCCCCATCCGACAAGGTCAGGTTGCCTATGGCATTCTCCACACCAGCCATGAGAAACACCAACAAAATAAGGAAGACAAAAACTATCAGATAGCAATTCAGCCCCAAGCAGCAGTAGGACACTCACTAACCAAATCCCCCACAAGCTGCAAAAACACCCAAGCAAACAACCAGCCCACAGAGAAACAACAAGCTCAATGCCCAGTACACAGGCCAGCACCAAACTCAGCAGAAACAAGAAAGCAGAAAAACAACCAAACAGCCAACCACAAACTACCAAAGCAAACACAGAGGCCAAAAAAAGTCCAGAGGTAACCAAGGGAAACAGATGGAACCACTAACCCGACTACCAAAACCGGTAGAGGCAAAGGACCCGCGCAGAACCCGTGGAGGAAGTCGCAGCACAGAAACTCCTAAACAGGGTCGGCAGAAGCCCCAATTCGAGGAAACCGGTAAGAAAAGGCAAAGAAACGCTGAATCTACAAGATTTCCTCGCACCAGCAACAAAAACGCGCACAAGTCACCTGTGCGAAAATCCAACACCGCTCACGAGCACCACACCACGTCGGAGGGACGAAACAAACCTCCCACGACCAGAGGCGGCGGAGAGAGAGACAAGATCGGCGTCGGGGTCAGACGGACACAGCGACTGAAGATCGGTTTACGGTGGCAGCGGTGGGATTCAGTGTCGTGGAGAGATAGGGGAGAGGTGCGGTTTCCATATCTTTATCTATTGGTTTGTAATTATTATCGCAGCATTACAATTTGAATAAGTTTAAAATTATGTTACTTAATAAGAGTTTTATTCTAAACAATACTCTATAATTATTATCTATAATTATATCTAAATATAAAGATAATAATAAGTTATTTGATAAGATAATAATTAGAAGCAATTTAATCACATTAAACCTTCTAACTTAATTATCCTATAATTAATTTAATCCACAATTATAATCTAATTACAATTGTTAAAATTAAAATTAATTCCCACATGTGTTTTTAACACATGAATTCGCCCCCCTACTGATAGCTCCCTATTTTATAGAGTTTTTAGGATTGTTTTAGATTGTTTTCACTTTGTTTCCATTCAATCCTAGTATCATTTTGTTAGTTTTTAGTTAAATTCAGCGTTTTCCGTTATTTATGACATTTTCGGTGTTTTCAGGGATTTCTAGGGACTATTCGAGCATTTCCGAACCAGACCCAAGCCCATTGGAGCATTTTCGGATTATTCAGGGACCGTCGGAGCACTTTGGGATTCGTTAGGGACAATTAGAACATATTTCGGAAGCCCGGGGACCTAAACGGACAAAAACCGGAGTTCTGCCCCTAATTGGAACCTATCTCGTTGAGACACATACATGTCTTATCCAGACAGGCCCTCGTCTCATCGAGACACTCCCTATCTCGACGAGACGAGGCGGGGAAAGGCGCACCAGCACCTTTCCCTTGCTGAAAGTTGCGAAAATTAACCCTGGAAGCTTCTTTTGACTGTACGAAATGCCAATTTTACCCCCGGAGACATTAGGGTTTCACCCAATCTCTATAATAAGGGAGCTACTCTCAGTTCTTCGAGACAATTTTAATTTTTCTTAGCTTTCTCAGTACATTATTTTCTAGCTTTACATTTAATTCCAATTTAATTGTAGCTTAGTTTTATTCGATTGAAGAACAAGCTCAACGGGTGGAGGATCTACCTTGTTGTATTGTAATTAATCAGACAAACGGGTTTTAGAATTCTTTTCTCCTTCCCTTTTATCTATATTTTACTTTCAATCAAGAATGTCTTCCGTTGTTCTTATTTACATCTCTGATATGATTAGTTTGTCTATGAGCTAATCCCCATCCAATCTAGGATGGGGATGAAATTAGTTATATGAATATGTATGATTAGGACCCAGGGTTTATGTAATTGCTTTTGATTGATCAGATTATGCATGCTTAATGCCTAGATATTGCCAGGAATAAGATTATTGCTAGAATGAGACTCGATGACGATCAACTAGCCTGTTTTGTATATATATTCGTGCCTAATGCCTATAAACCTGATAGAGATGGGATTTAGATAGATAAGAACTTGACCATAGAATTATCTATGCTGAACCTGTGTAAATCTAACCTCGCTAGAGACCACTAGGAGTGTGGCTATGTGACTGGGCCACGACTTTAGTCTTAATTGTCAAAGAACCTAATGTTTTGCATGACCTAGGGTATATGCCTAATCAAGCCGTCACCCGAATGCATGTGAATAGGTTAGATGAATCTTGATCACATTTATCTTTCTAGTTAGGACAATTACCATCAATCACTAGTAGAACATAAACCTGAAGTCCTTAAACCCATACTTAGGAGTTAACCAATGAATTCCCTATCTTAGGTTGTACCCTACGCTGAATCACAATCCACCCTGCGACTTTGTTCTGTTTATTACTTTCATTAGATAGTTATTTATTTAATCTATTTCTCAACCAATTTATTATCAACTCCGCTAAATAGACAGATTTAAATGTCGAATTTACTAATTAGGATAATAGTCCTTGTGGTTCGATCTCGTGCTCAGCACAATATTACTTATTGTGATAGGATACACTTGTCCTATTAACTGCTATATATTTTACGAGCATCACTTACTTAGTGGGTTTTAGTGGACTAAGTTGGGCTTCCATCTATTAGTTATTATCCATTCCTCTTTTGGTTCTAAGTCTTATGTGTGACCCATTAGATTCTTATTGCTACTAGCCGTACACAACCATTAAATTAATTTCCTAAAATTACATTTAATCTTTGTATAACGAAATGAGTGCGCGGACTATGAATAGCAGTACCGTAAACATTCCCCCAGAGCTATAACAAGACAAGTTGATTCCGTCGTTGACCTTTCCATATTAGTTACAGTATAATTCGATCCTTTATCAACTACATCCTTGAACAGAATCTTATGACTATGGATTATATCAAGTCACATATAGCGAGACGTTCGTTTTACTTGTACAGGCCGAGTCAACTCTGAATAGATAGGTTAAGTGAAATCTCCATTTGAATTCTTAAGCTATCACCTTGTAGGGATTTAGAGTTGAGACTTCCACAAGCGATCCTTGGACATATCTCCTATTTATCAGGAGTGATAAATGCTCAATCCAATGTTAACTATTCTGCAATTACTTCTTGTGATACCCAACGCCTGCCCGCACACACCCCAGAGTCATCTCTATTATGGATCGTGTTTAAACAGAGTCAAAGTATCACATTCCATAATCCAGAATCACTAATTAATATTCCTTTGAGTCTGAGGATTACTTATACCTATTAATACCAATGTGATGAACATGTGACATAGGATAAATCCATCCATCCTGTTATCTCAAGTCGGGTCCCCAATCCTAATGAACTCCTTCAACGGATTCATGTAACTGTCCAGATATCCATATATCTGAAGCTTGTGAGATCAGCTCTCTGTCTCGACAGAAAACATTGTTACATGCAAGTCTCTATAGTATTATGTCAATCCATATTCAAAACATATTACTTGACTTGGGGTGGTTTTAAGTTTAATAGATTATTATAATGTTTTGTCTCACTTCATGCTTGTATGAACACTTTATAATCACTTAAATAAACTTAGGGATTTCCTTTTATTAGACTTGTTTAGTTCTTAAAAGCAATTGCCTTTATACAGTTTGAAAACAATATCTTATTAAAATAAATGATATAAAGAACAATTCATTTACAGCTGGTTTATATCCTAGAACAATTGACTATAGGACACTAAACCCCAACATACTCCCACTTGGACTAAAGCCAATTGATTCTACAACTTATCCCGGTAGAACTCAGATGACGATCATGTACTTTCTGAGTTAAGGGATTTGTCAACAGATCTGCTACGTTGTCCTCTATAGGTACTCTTTCTATTCTCACATCTCCTCTTGCAACAATCTCCCTTACAAGGTGGTATCGCTTAAGATAATGCTTGGATGCATTATGAGACTGTGGTTCCTTTGCTTGTGCAATGACTGGCATCGAAAAATCCCTCTATTTTCAGTTCCCCTTCTCCGTACACTAGGAACATGTCTTTAGTCCTTCTCAAGTACTTAAGAATGTTCTTGACAACATTCTAGTGTTCATCACCTAGATTTCCTTGATAGCGACTCGTTATGCTTAACGCGAACGTTACATCATGCCTAGTACAAAGCATAGCATACATAAGCGAACCAATCGCACTGGCGTACGGAATTACAGCCATGTGTTTCTTATCATCTTCCGTTTTGGGACACTGATGATTATTTAACTTCAACCCATGACGCATGGGTAAGTTACCTCTTTTCGATTCAAGCATGTTAAACCGCTTTAACACCTTATCAATGTATGTAGCTTGTGAAAGACCAAGCAGTCTTCTTGATCTATCCCTATAGATCTTTATCCCTAACATATAAGCTGCCTCGCGAAGGTCTTTCATGGAGAAGTTACCTGATAACCATACTTTCACTGATTGTAGCAGAGCTATGTCATTTCCCATCAGTAATATGTCATCCACATATAGTATGAGAAATGCAACTGAGCTCCCACTAACTTTCTTGTAAATACAAGCTTCTTCGTAGTTTTGCTCGAAACCAAATTGTTTTATGGTTTCATCAAAATGTTTGTTCCAGCTCCTTGATGCTTGCTTGAGTCCATAAATGGATCTCTGAAGTTTGCAAACCTTGGTTGCATTCTTTGATGTAAAACCTTCAGGTTGCATCATATATACATCCTCAAGCAGGTTTCCATTTAGGAAAGTTGTTTTCACATCCATTTGCCAAATCTCATAATTAAAGTGAGCGGCAATATCGAGCATAATTCTGATTGATTTGGACATGGCTACTGGAGAGAAAGTTTCGTCATAATCAACCCCTTGTTTCTAACGATATCCTTTCGCTACTAACCTAGCTTTGTAGGTGCTAACCTTTCCATCCATGTCGGTCTTCTTCTTGAAGATCCACCTGTACCCAATGGGTTTTATCCCTTCGGGTGGATCAACCAAAGTCCACACTTGGTTGGTATATATGGAATCCATCTCAGAATTTATGGCCTCAAGCCATGCTTTGGAATCTGGACTTGTAATAGCCCTAGAACGTCTTTGGAAGTAATGTTGTGCTCATCATGGATCGTACCATATCCAATAAGGTATGGTTTCTCCTTTCGGATACACCATTGTGTTGTGGTGTATAAGGAGGTGTCCATTGTGAGCAAATCCCACATTCAACTAGATAATTTAGAAAATCATCTGAAAAATATTCTCCACCTCGATCTGATCGAAGTATTTTAGTTTTCTTTCCTGTTTGATTTTCTACTTCATTCTTAAAGCATTTGAATTTCTCAAAAGCTTCTGACTTGTGCTTCATTAAGTAAATATATCCATATCTGGTATGGTCATCTATGAAGCTAATGAAGTATTTGAATCCTCCTCTTTCTTAGACTGACATAGGACCACATACATCTGAATGTATTAATCTTAGAGTGTTTGATACACGCTCGCCTTTATTGCTAAAGGGTGTCTTTGTCATTTTTCCTTTTAAACACGCTTCGCATGTTTCCATTGATTCACAATCAATTGAATCTATAAGCCCATCTTGATGTAGCTTAAGAATGCGTCTTTTGTTTATATGGCCTAAACGACAATGCCATAAGTAAGTTGAATTATCTAGCTTATGTCTTTTGGTATCAATTGTGAATACAGAAATTTTATCATCTAAAACATAAATCCCATTTAATGATATTCCTGAAAAATAGAAAATCCCATTTCTATAAAACTCACATACTTTGTTCTTAATTGAAATGTTAAAACTAGGGATGTAAACGGGGCGGGGTGGGGCGGGGATTTGGTTTCCCATCCCCGTCCCCGCCAACTAAACGGGGACAAAAACTGTCCCCGTCCCCGACCCATGGGGAAACCGCGGGTACGGGGAATCCCCGTTTACCCATTTAGTACAAAAAAAAACTTCAAAAATCAGAATCATGGATCCATTCTAACACCTTTCCTAATTTCATATAAAAAAGCAAAATAAAACTTAACTAATAAATTTAAAAATGAAAAGTATCTATACTATACTATTGGAATTATATATAAACAAACAAAAAAACATGGAGGAGAAAGGGCTGGCACTTTAACAATTATTTCTTTTATTCCATAAGGGTCGTAGCAACATATAAAAGGAAAAAGGGCAGAAAATGAAAAATGAAAAGAAAGTTACACAGTTTGGAAGATAGATAGAACCCTAGAAAATAAGGAAGCTGAGAATGGAGTGGAGTGGAGATACGAAAATACAAAGAGATAAGATTCTATTTTATCAATTGTTTAAAAATTTAATATTTATATATAAACGAGGATTAATCGGGATAAACGGGGATTAATCGGGGATTACCCGTCGGGGCTTTACGGGTATGGGGATCCCCGCGGGGCGGGGATAACATTTCCCGTACCCACCCCGTACCTGCCTACGGGGACCATATTGGTCCCCGTCCCTGCTAAAAAACGGGGAGGGGAATCCCCGCCCCAGTTGTATCCCTAGTTAAAACCATCATCAACAAGACAACTAATAGAAATAATGTTACGAGACATCTCTGGAACATACAAACAGTTCCTTAATTCTATTACAAGTCCAGATGGTAAACTTAAAACATAATCTCCAATTGCGAGCGCTGCAACTCTTACTCCATTCCCTACTCACAAATTTATGTCTCCCTTCTTCAAATCCCTAGTCTGCCTTAGTTCCTGCATATTTGTACAAATATGAGATCCACATCCGGTATCCAATACCCAAGATTCAGACTGTGAAATTATATTGATTTCAATATAGAACATACAAGAAGTAGAAGCACCGTCTTTTCCCTTCTTGAGGGAAGCTATGTACTCCTTGCAGTTCCTTCTCCAATGCCCATCTTTACCACAGAAGTGGCACTCTCCTTTGGGCTTCTTCACTTGCTTCCCCTTAGCTTGAGCATGCTTGGCCCCTTGTTCTTCTTGGGATGTCTAGGATTAGGATGATTCCCTTTCCTCTTCTTTGATCCCTCAATTACAAGAGCAGGTATTGCCTTGTCTTTCCTCATATTGGGCTCAACTGTCTTGAGCATATTTGCAAGCTTTTCAAGAGAGGTCTGCAAGTTATTCATTTGGTAGTTCATGATGAACTGTGAAATAACTCTCTGGGAGGGATTGAAGAAGTAAGTCGACACTTAGTTCATGATCCATCACAAATCCAATATTCGAAAGCTTGGTAATATAGCCAATCATCTTGACATAATGTGTCATCACAGATGTGCCCTCTTGCATCCTGCAGCGATACAACAACTTCGATATCTCGTAGCGTTCGCAACGAGTCTGTTTCCCAAACAACTCTTTCAGGTGCGCGACAATAGAATAGGAATCCATCTCCTCATATTGCCTTTGCAATTCTGGTGTCATAGATGCAAGTATGATGCATCCCGCGTGATCGTCATCAAACTTATGCTTCTAGTAAGCATCGATCTCTTCAATGGGAGCATCATCAGCTAGGGTAGGGGGTATCGATGTATCAAGTACATACCCTATCTTATCGAACTTCAAAACGATTTTGAGGTTGCGATACCAGTCGGTGAAGTTCGAACCATTCAACTTGTTATCGGTAAGTATATTTTGTAGATTGGTTTTAGTCATGATTTTATGAGTGTGTTTTAATATAACCTGAGAGTGAGAAAGAGTAAATGTATTTTATTCATTTGCTTTAAAGTATCTCAATTTAAAATTATAGGACTTTTAATTTTATTTTAAATTGCTCCCACTATTTTACCAAATTAATAGCCCTCCATATTAATTCGAAGAATTTCACAAATCCTTTAGTGAGCTAGGATCCTAACTCCTGAAATTTCGCCTTGAGTTTTCTCAACAAGCTATCTCATTTTTAGGTAGATTCATGTAATCAATCACATCAACAATGTGATTCCTAGGTTGTTGGGTTACTAACCACATTAGTAACTAATATGCATTTATATTAATCCCAACCATTTTTCCCATTAGTTTATAACAACATGAGTTTGCTCATCCAATTATTATAATTTAATTTAAGTATTACCCCATATTCGTGAAAACAAATTTCAATAATTCAGGTGCTACACATAAGACCCGAGCTTGAGTTTGCTCAACAACCCAAATTCCTCAGATACTGCCGGTTGAATTATAATATTACGGAGGGAAAATCGATTTTAATAACTTGCTTATCTACTCAACTTTAATTAGTGAGAGATTTTTATTTTAATTAGTCTCATAATTTAACCTAGTTTTGATTTGCTTTAGCATACATCAGACACATACAATTTACATTGGCAGTTATGGACATATAATCTAAATTATTCCGTTGAGCTAGAAATGGAATAAATGGTCAACCCTAGGGAAATACTAACTATTACATATTTCTCTTTAGGTCCCCCATCTTCTCCATGGCGCCTTGAAATTACATCAAAAATTAATTTCTATACTATTAAAGAAAACTTCAACTAGTTTGAAGGGAATTAGATGAGAAGGGAAATTACAATGGATAGTAGACACGGCAGGACACGCAGGCCCTATTTTCCAGAAATACCAAAAGACTAAATAGAGGGTCCAAATATGTCCATAACTCCAAACATGCATAGACTCAATTAAATAAATTTAATTGGTTGATTAAATAAATTATTTATGTAATATTTACGTTAATCACATTAACATCTCAAATTAACTTTCATCCAATTTTAATTCTATTAATTTTCTATCCCTTATATCTAATCTAATCAAACTATAACAATTACATATTAGATTAATATAACTATACAAAAATTCACATTATGCATATCCCAATTAAGTAAAACAAACTTTTAAATAACTTATTTTATTTGATAATCAAAACAGAAAACTATTTATTTTTGAAAACGTAACGATTGGATCAAGTGAGAACCCTCACCTAATGGACACTTTGTTATGTGAGAACAAAATGAAACGACGTAATTTTGGTACCTTTAATTAAAGATTAAATAAGAAAATGAGGATGGAGGGATTCGAACCTGGGACTAGGGCATAAGAGTAATGACATGCGCACCATCTATCGTTGGAACACTTACTTTAATTTGTTTATTATGTACATCATTTATTTATATATTATTAAGTACCCCTGATGCTAAAAAAATCCAATACTATATTTTTTAAATAAAAATATACTTTCTTTAGTTTGTTCATTATACAATTCTTTTATTTATATATTATTAAGTGCCACTGATGCTAAAAAAAATCCAATACTATATTTTTTAAATAAAAATATGCTTGCTTTAGTTTGTTCATTATACAATTTTTTTATTTATATATTATTAATTGCATCTGATGCTAAAAAAATCCAATACTATATTTTTTAAATAAAAATATATTATATATTTTAATAAAATTTCATATTAATATTTTATTTATATAAGAAAATATATTTTTTAAAACATACGTTAGAACATATATTTTAACTTTTAAAAAACGAACTATGAAGTTTAGAACGTACGACATATTTTTTAGAACATATGTTATGTTTTTTAGAACATGCGTTATGTTTTTTAGAACATTAGTTATAAATTATATTATAGAACAAATGCAAAAATGATCCAGATATCTACTGATTTTTTAGAAAATTATACTTAATTTTTAGAACACAAACTATAAACTTTAGAACATACGTTATATTTTTTAGAACATACGTTATGTTATTTAGAATATGAGTTATAAATTATATTATAGAACAAATGCAAAAATGGTCCATATATTTACTGATTTTTTTAAAACATTTTTTTTTGAGCAATTTTTTTTAGAACGCAGAAATTCGGTACTTGATATTATTGAAAGAAAAGATAACAAACTTTTTTCACAAGGCCTTCACAGGGGCAAACACACAATTTTCAACAAAATTAAAAATCATAATTGAGCATAAAAACAACTATTGAAGCTGTCACAAGCACCATCAATAATAAATCCATCTAGTTTCCACCACGCAGATGGAAGACAATGTGAAGGGTTGATTCTTTCTAGATATTATAATCAGCCAAGGTACGACCATCCTCTAAAGTTTACTGATTTTTTTTAAACATTATATTTAATTTTTAGAACACAAATTATAAAGTTTAGAACGTGTAACAATGTTTAGAACATCGACCTTAACATTTTAAAACATAAATTACAAAAATATAGATGAATTAAATAAATAAGAAATTGGAGCATGTTCTTGGATTTATTTTTCTATTAATAATTCATTATTATGCACATTTAATCAATATTAATAAGTCTATGCGTCAAATATTAAACAATAGAAAATATAAGGACAGTAGTATATTAAGCAGCGCGTGACATAATAATATAGAAGAAAAACAATTATTTTAGTGGTAAGTAGCATGGATTGTAAGTGGAAGTGTTTGGGTTCGAATCCCATCATTAGCATTTCATGTTTTATTTAATTTTTATACTCAAAACGGCGTAGTTTTGAGTGTTCTCACATAACAAAGTGTCCTCACCTAAAAAAGGGTTCTCACAAGAGCCATCATATATATATAATTTAAAACAATTTTAAAACAATTTTCAGAATATCAGAAAACTTCAAGAATTTTCTGTTTTATCTTTTAGAATTAATAAAACAACCTTTTATTAATCTAACCATAAAACTATTAGTTTTGTTACAATGATTATCAACCAAATTAATCAGGAACTTTTGCATAATCAATTTTAATTATCAGGTAATCAAAACTCATTTATCTTTAGATTAATTAATCAAACCAATTTTATTAATTAACCTAACAATAAATATTTATTCAATCTGATTGAAAGCTTTTATTTTCATATATGAAATAACGGATTTAACGCATGCTCTGATACCACTGAAGAAAAATAGGCAATCGTAGGGCAGCGGAAATACAAATTTTTTTACCTATTTCCTTGAATCAGGATCCGTTAATCGTTATTTCATACAAAGAGGGACAGAAGGAAATACCTTTTGTGATGAACTATCTACCGTTGCTAACGAAGTGCCCTCAACTCTAATTCCGAGTTCACGAGCAGAAACAAAACACAAGATCAAAGCAAGTTAGAATCTCAATAAAGAAAATAATCAATAGAGATTGTCTCTAATAAATCAACACAAGATCAAAGAGAAAGAGGAAGAGATAATATTAATCAGTGCAAGCAAAGCGGAACGATTTCGTCCTCCACAGCAGCCTTGGCCGAATTCTCTCTCTCTCTAATTTAGGGTAGACCGAAATTTGCATATAAGGGGGTATATATAACCTCTTGTATCTAAACCCTAGTTAGATAGAATTAGGTTACTTAATAAGGGTTTTATTCTAAATAATACTCTATAATTATTATCTATAATTATATCTAAATATAAAGACAATAATAAGTTATTTGATAAGATAATAATTAGAAGCAATTTAATCACATTAATCCTTCTAACTTAATTATCTTATAATTAATTTAATCCATAATTATAATCTAATTACAATTGTTAAAATTAAAATTAATTCCCATATGTGTTTTTAACACATGAATTCTCCCCCTCTTACTTAGTGGGCTTTAGTGGACTAAGTTGGGCTTCCATCTATTAATTATTATCCATTCCTTTTTTGGTTCTAAGTCTTATGTGTGACCCATTAGGTTCTTATTGCTACTAGCCGTATACAACCATTAAATTAATTTCCCAAAATTACATTTAATCTTTGCATAACGGAATGAGTGCATGGACTGTGAATAGCAGAACCGTAAACATTCCTCCAGAGCTATAAGAAGACAGGTTGATTCCGTCGTTGACCTTTCCGTATTAGTTAGAGTATAATTCGATCCTTTATCAACTACATCCTTGAACATAATCTTATGACTATGGATTATGTTAAGTCACATATAGCGAGACGTTCATTTTACTTGGACAGGTAGAGTCAACTCCGAATAGATAGGTTAAGTGAAATCTCCATTTCAATTCTTAAGCTATCACATTGCAAGGATTTAGAGTTGAGACTTCCACAAGCGATCCTTGGACATATCTCCTATTTATCAGGAGTGATAAATGCTCAATCCAATGTTAACTATTCTGCAATTACTTCATGTGATACCCAACGCCTGCCCGCACACACCTTAGAGTCATCTCTGTTATGGATTGTGTTTGAATAGAGTCAAAGTACCACATTCCATAATCAAGAATCACTAATTAATATTCCTTTGAGTCTGATGATTACTTATACCTATTAATACCAATGTGATGAACATGTGACATAGGATAAATCCATCCATCCTGTTATCTCAAGTCGGGTCCCCAATCCTAATGAACTCCTTCACCGGATTCATGTAACTGTCCAGATATCCACATATCTGAAGCTTGTGAGATCAGCTCTCTGTCTCGACAGAAAACATTGTTACATGCAAGTCTCTACAGTATTATGTCGATCCCTATTCAAAACATATTACTTGACTTGGGGTGGTTATAAGTTTATTAGTTTATTATAATGTTTTGTCTCACTTCATGCTTGTATGAACACTTTATAATCACTTTAAATAAACTTAAGGATTTCCTTTTATTAGACTTGTTTAGTTCTTAAAAGCAATTGCCTTTATACAGTTTGAAAACCATATCTTATTAATACAAATGATATAAAGAACAATTCATTTACAACTGGTTTATATCCTAGAACAATTGACTATAGGACACTGATGCTCGTAAAGTATATAGCAATAAATAGGACAAGTGTATCCTATCGCAACAAGTAATATTGTGCTAAATACGAGATCGAACCACAAAGACTATTTGTTACAACTAGCAAATCTACCTAGAATGATCTAATTGTTTAGAGCGTTGGATAAATGTTTGGGTTTTTGATGAACTAATTAACTAATTGAAAGCAATAAAGATAACAAAATAAAGTGAACAATTGATAGGGTAGAAGGTGAATTAATGGATGGCACAATCTAGGCTGAGGAATCATTTGATTAAATCCTATGTATGGGTTTAGGGAGTTTGGATTTATGTTTTACCAGTGATTGAAGGTAATTGTCCTAAGTGAAAGACTAATGTGATCAGTATTGTCCTTCCTATTCACATGCATTCGGGTGACGGCTTGATTAGGCATATACCCTAGGTCATGCAAAGCATTAGGTTTATTAACAACTAAGGCTAAAGCCGTAGCCCAGCCACAAAGCCTCATTCCTAGTGGTCTCTAGCGAAGTCAGGTTAATACAAATTCGGTATAGACGATTCCGTGGTCAGGTTCTCATCTATCTATAATCCTATTTAATGTCAGGGTCACAGGCATTAAGCACATTATATACATAAACAGGCTAGTTGATCATTATCAATGTTCATTCTAGCATAAATCCTGTTCCTAACAATTTCTAGGCATTAAGCATGCATAAACTGATCAACCAAAGGTCCTAGATCCCTAATCATACATATTCATACAACCAATTTCATCCCCATCCCAAATTGGATGGGGATCAGTTCATAGACAAACCAATCATAGCAAAAGGCATATATGAATAATGGAAAAAAACTTCAGTTAAATATAAAAGGAAAAGATAAGAGGGAGAGATAGAAATCCAAAACCCGTTTTGCCGATTCCAATTACAGAAATAGAAGATGAGGAACTTCTCCCATCAATTGTTCTTGAAAGAAATAACAAAACAGAAATAAACCTAATCTAGAAAGCGGGAAAATCTAATCTAAAAGCTAAAAACTACATTGTGGAGGAGAGAAAGCCCTAACAGCTCTCTGATTTATTGAGTGGTTCATCCCCCCGGAATAATGAAGATTAGCTCCCTATTTATAGAGTTAGGGAGAAACCCTAATGTCTCCGGGGGCAAAATAGGCAATTCCAATGCATTTTAGTGGATTCTGGGGCAAATTCGCGCATTTCAGCGCCTCGTCTCGTCGAGACAGGGGCTGTCTCGTTGTAGACACCGGGGTCGGAGGACCGATGAAGAAAAATTATAAAAAGGGATCCAAATCAGTCGATTGAAATAAACGATGAGTCAGTAAAAATAACAAATAAAAAACGTTGTTCAAAGGAACCGTGGAGACCGGTTTGATCGAATTCGGAAATCGAATCGAGATGACGGGCGAATCGGTTCCGCGAATGAAATCTTAAATCATTTTGCCAAATTTGGAGTATTTCATTATTAATAAAATCTCGGATCGATAGGGGTTTTGTTTTAGAGTTTGAACAATAAAAAATTAGTTTTGTAAAAGATCGATTTTATAAAAGCTAATTTTATAAAATCGATTTTGACGAAAATCATTTTCGATAAAAAAATCATTACCGATTTTGGTTAATTCTAGATATATTTCGTTTAGTTAAATATTTTTAATTTTTAAGTATATATTTAAACGCGACCCCGTCGGAAGCCGGTAGTTACGTCACGGGCCATTGGACGGCCCGTGACGGGGGCTGGGCCATCCAGGCACAGCCCCCTGCGCTTGGCATTCGGCCAAGTGCATTTTGCACTTGGCCAAATGCCAAGTGCCTTTTTCTTTTTTATTTTTTACTTTAAAAAAAATACATATAAATAAAATAATAATAATAATAATAATAATAATAATAATAATAATAAAAAGATAATGATGAGTAGGAAATTTCCATGAAATTTCCTAAGCTCATCTAGCTTACCTTTGGCTCCAAGTTGGCTTGGAGCCAAAAATAAATTAAGCTTGGGACTCCATATGCCTATAAATAGGAGGGAGTCCCAAGACAAAAGGGAGGAGAAATTAGACCCGAACCCCTGGAGAATTTCATCGAGACCTGAATTCGCCCAAAAATCCAAAAAAAAACACAACTCTAAAACTCAATCAATCGACCGATTTGGAATCCGTTACCAATCAAGAGGTAACAATCCGAGGAACTAGACCCATTTGTTCTTTATTACACTTTTGTTGTTTAGATCTACTTATTTACTTGATTTTTACACTTTTATTGTTTAGATTTGTTAAGTTAATTTTTCGTTTTGCATTTGAACAAGTATTTGGTTTTGGTTTTGAAATAAAAACTTCGTTTGGATCCCGATACGAACCTTGACCCAATTCAAGGGTAGTTCGGGATCCAAACGTCGTAGATCTGTTGTTTTATAAACATTTTGAACCGTTATTTTCAATAAAACGTCGTTTTAGAATCCTCCGTTACAAACCATGACCCGATTTGGGATAGTTTGGAGGCTAAAATGATGAAATAGAGTAGATCTAATAGGTTTTGATAAATCCGAAAAAAGGAAGGACTGATCTGGAATTTTGACATTTTTTGATTGTATATATATATATATATATATGCGTGCGGATATGGGGTGATTTAAATGGCAAAATTTTGTTATTAGGGGATTTAGTTGTAATAGTATAGAGTAGTTTCATTTTTCTGTTTTTAAATAAAAACAGGGACTAACCCTGATATTTTCCATTTCTATTATGATGTTCATGTATTTATACGGTATATATAGGTGGTTAGTTTGGGTGATTTAATTTATATATGGGTATAGAGTAATATATATTTATCTTATATATGGGTTTAGTTAGATGGGGTATTTTGGGTCTTTTTCTAATTTGTTGTGAGAGCAGGGACTATTTTGAATATTTTACATTTTATTGGTTATTGGGTTTTTTTATTAATTTGTAGGAGGTGTTTTAAGGATAAATCCATAGATAAGGGTATATTAGGGTATTATTTAGTACTTTTAATCTCATTTTGTAAAATTATATATATATATATATATATATATATATATATATATATATATAGTTTTGTTGGGCCTTATAAGTTATATTAGTTATTATTTTGGGAGGTCATTTGTTTGGAATATTTGGGATAATTAATTAATAAATACTTTTGGGTTATTAGGTGGTGTCTTCTATTATCTATATTTGATATATATTTGAGGGAGGGTTATTTTCTATACATTTATCACAATAACTATTTTGGGTAAAAATTTATTTTCTTATCATTTATGAACCTTATTCATTACTTTCACATATTTTCCAATTGAAATAAAGGTATAAAATGTCTAATATTATTTTTACCTATTAATAATTATAGTATATATATTTTCTCTTTAATCTATAGGTATAATTACCATTTTTTACTAAAAATGTATATATATGTGTATATTCCTTCTTTTTCCCTTTGACATCTATATGTATATATTTCAAAGGTATTTGGTTGGGTGAGTTTTGGATCAAAATAGTTAATTGTTGAAAATATGTTCAAGTGAGGATTAATTTGAGGGAAAAGGGGAAAATGAACTACAAAAAGAGATTCCAATTTGGTTACTTAAACTAAAGATTTCTAGAGGTTCCTAATGTAAATAAAAGGTTTTTAGTTCTTTATCATTCTCAAACGTCTTCCTAAAATATCACGTTTTGAAACCTTAATCCGTTCCAACGACGGATTAAGCGAGCCTTGTAATTAAAAGCGTTTTCCGGCAAATAATAGAGTTTTGAATGGTTTTCCTATCCAAATGGCCTTGTACAAAAATAAATGAACTTGTATGCTTAATCATGTTTTTTGGTTAAAGCTTTCTCACTTCATGTTTTCAAAACGCTCGAGTCGTTCCAACGGCGATTCGAGTGAACGTCATTAACGGGGTTTTTGAAACGTACCTAAATCGTTCCAACGGCGATTAAGGTACGAACCATGTAAATAAACTCGTTTTTTGGGAGTGAGATTAGCTTAGAGTTAGTGTATAGTCTAAAGCATAAAATCACACTGTGAATAAATCAATTCTTTCTTCTCCCCCTCTCTCTCCTATATACTTTAAATTTATGCAAAATGGGTGATTCTTTACTAAAATGGCTTTCAAATAACATGCTCAAAACGGTTTTCAAAGCGAGAAAGAAAAGGTTTCAAATGAATTTTAAACTTAAAGGAATATGCGATTAGTCCGTTATCGCCTAACACGCTGAGTAGGAGGCCGGTGGTTCATAACCGGGCGATGTCGGGGTGCCTAGTAGCCTTTCTCTGGAAAGGAGCTAGCCTTCTCGGCTCGTACCTAAGTTTCCCGAACCCTCACCGGTCTCCCGCAAGGGATCGGTGTTCATTTTCCCATTCGTGGGTGGCGACTCTTCCATACTCCGAGCTCCGGTCCTGCCGAGCAGCTTGATTCCACGATTGGTTGCTTTCGGCGCCAATCACCGCTTACATCGCCATGAGGTGTCCACCCCCCGGTCCGCCCGGGAGATTAGGCTGCGGCACCATGTCTAACAAGTGGCGACTCTGCTGGGGAAGCGAGAAATTTGATTCCGAAAGGCGTGTATTAAGCCCTTAACGGGGACGGATCGTATTATTTCTTTTCGTATGCATTCATACGCATTATTGCAAACCTTTTGGGTAATTTTCGCGAAACCTCTAGCGAGAGTCCATTCGTTGCTCGAAAGAGGCTAGTGTAAGTTCCCCCCCTTACAGTAAGGCGCCAAAGGGTCCCCATCCATTCGTTAGGGGCGAATTTGTGCGGTCCTGTGAGGTCCCGCGATCAGCCGTGTCAGCATATAGTAGCCTTAGAAGTTGCCATAAGATTACACGTTACCATTTTTGATGTGATGAATGAATCAGTTCGTGTTTTCAAATTGCCGTGATACATGTCTAATCCTAAAATACGTAAAGAAAATGAAACGATACGTTAATATATACTCTTAAACCGATATACAAACTACCCCAAAACATCGAAACGATTCGAACTAAAGATGACTTAGTCATCTCGTATGAATGAACTTGTGCGACCCGCCTGGTCCCTTTCCGTGTCCCAAAGAAGGCACATGTTCAGGAAATGCGTTGTGACGTAAGCACGTATTAGTTCAAATCGGTTTGATATTAAGGATAGTTATATCTCGATTCAAAAGATTATATTAACAATAGCCGTTATTAACATTCTTTAAATACGTTGGGATAAAACGAGATTATGACGAAACGAAAACAAAGAACATTTCTGTTTCGAACGACCCCGTTGTAACGTAAAGAGTTTTGCAAATATGGCCCGTCCCTTCCGAATAAAAGACGAGCTCTTACGTTATGCCTTGCATTGTTCTAAAGAGAAATGGACGTATCCGTAAAAAGTGACTAAGAAAATAAAATAAAAGAAAATAAACAAACGACCAAAGTCATTCTGTATCTACGATGCATATCCATCCCGAGGGTAGTTAAAGAAAATGAACCAATGCCGTTAAATACGTGCCTCAAGCCGGTATATATGCCGTTTAAAATCATAAAACCGAATTAAGCTAAACTGCATAATTGCGCCATATGGACGAGACTGTGGGTTTGACTAATGGCTCGATCATTTCGACCGTTACCAAAACCACAAGAAATATGGCCCGATTGGCGTGTTTGCTCAATTCTTGTCTAAATGAGGAGAGCGGTAATATCCCTGCTTCGAATAAGCATGCGATTCAACGAAACGTTGATTTTCTATAACCACACTAGGATAGTATATCCCGTAAATTGGAAGAAATAAAGAGTTGTTAATAGCCGAAGGATTATCGTGCGCTCAAATAAGACTCGCCATCTTTTTCACGTAGCCAAAACGAGCGAGCGGATCCTTGACGCTAAAAACAAACGCGTTACGCGATGAGTCCGTTCCCTAAGGAAAAAATCCGAAAAGTGATTTCATCACTAAACAAACACGTGGTTGCGTCTCTCGATAGATCCAGAAGATCCCGTCGTAATCCAAAAATCGAGACACGAACCCACGCGAATAAAAGGGAACGAGTCATTGTCAATAACGAATGATTGAACCAGAAGAATAACTTGTACCACGTCTAAAATCCGAGATGCGCTCAAAGGGAGTCAAAACCCAAACTAATGCGTCTCGCAAAATGACAAAAGACGAGTTATTCCGAAAGGACAATCCAACTAGGTCGATATCTTAGTCACTAAACGTTGATATGTCAAAATGAACTGTATTGTCTGATGAATGATTTACTTTTCCGCAATAATCGACGACATCACACGTCCCCTGGATCGCAATGTGGGCCCCAAACCAAAGTCCTAGGAAAGAGACTTGGACCAACGAGTGTGTGGAGGAATAAGGGTGGAAGAGAGATGTTGTGATACGTGTAATTAGACTAACGTTTGTTCTTCTTATCTTATATATCCGTAAATAATAAACGCACACACCACGAATCATGCATATAAAATCATGCATACATACTAATGCATACCGTTCGCGCAGACTTCATCATTAAGCGGTTGTGGTTTCGCGAGAGTAACCGGCTAGTCAGGCAGTTTGATCAGCTACAAATTGACAATTCCGAATCGGCAGTTGTGGCTTCTGAATCATCTTCGTCCGAGTATACTCAGTCTTCTGCCAGTATGTCTGCGACCGACGAAAAGGTGGCCGAATTAGAAAACTCTGTGAACAACATTAATGATCAGTTGGCCGCAATTTTGGCCCAACTCGCTGAGCTAGCATTGAAGGATAACAAGAGTGGTAGCAAACGCGCTGAGAATGAAGTGAACACCGGTCCCCGCTTCGGGAACGAGGATGACTATCAGGATTATATCCAGAAACAGCTTGAGAAAGAGAAGGCTAAGGAAGAGGAGTGGAAGCAGCACATCACTCAGGAAGTGCAGGATCTGCGTGGGGGAAGTTCCAGGAGTCAAGACTTTTATAATTTGAAGAAATGCTTGTCGGCAACGGCTTTGCCCTTGAAATTCCGGCTCCCGGACATGAAGAAGTTAGATGGAACCGGGGATCCCACGGCTCACATGAATCAGTATGTCGCAGTAATGAAGCACATGATCCTAACTGAGGATCAAGTCCTAGGACTATTCAATACCTATCTGGAGGGAGCGGCCCTCGTATGGTTTCATGCGTTGCCGCTGGTGACGAAGAGAGATTGGAAGGAGTTGGCAAAGTCATTCATCGCCCAATATAGTTTCAACACTATGCTTGAGGTTACTCTGAAGGAGCTGGAGAGTACTAAGCAACAAACTGGTGAGTCTTTTTCCGATTTTGTGAGGAGGTGGAGAGCCAAGGCGGCAATCATGAAGCAGAAGCCGCTTGAGCAGGATCAGATCCGAATGGTAGTTGGTAACACATTGCCGTATATTAAGAATGAGCTGCGGTATATGCCTTTTACCGATTTCAATCAGATGTATAGTTGTGCCTTGACAGTTGAGGGGGATGGAGAGCCGAAGAAAGCTTACACTAAGTGGACGAAGTCTGGATATAGTGCCGGAGGGCCAAGTGCGAGTACAGAATCAGCCGTAGTGAAAGTGCTTGAACTTAACGCTATCGAGAAGAGGCAGTTCGCCAAGTTTGATCAAAGCTACGCAAAAGTTTTCGAACGATTGCAGAAAAGGGGATTGTTGAAAGCCCTCACTCCTAATGGCAAAGCACCGTCTACTCCTCAGATGCAAGCTAGGGGGTACTGTGAGTTCCATAGCAACTACGGGCACACTATTGAGAACTGTGAGAGGTTGAAGCATGAGATTCAAAATTTGATTGAGGAGAAAAAGATAGCTGATCCATCATCAGCAAACCCTTCCACTAGGCGCAATCCATTTCCTAATCATAGGGTAAGTATGATCGAATCCGGGCTCGAGGAGAGTACGGTGGTAGAATCCTTTGAGGAGGATGAAGAGGAGCTGTTGGACTCCGATGAGAAAATGACGATAGGAAGCGGATTGTATGTGTCTTTTCTGGGAGAGGAAACAGTGGGCGAGATGATAGATGAGGAATTGGGCGATGGAGCGCCATATGATGAAGATGACACCGAAGAGACCAGGCAGGGGTCATCTCGGAGAATTATTCTTGAGTTAAAGATATTCAGTGGGGTGGAGGACCCTGAGGTCCGCTTGTATGAGTATATATGTGCTATGTTTGTTGAACCGTTTGGGATTAATGAGATCGCTCAGTGGTTCCACCCTTCGTTGATAGGCGAGCCTTTGGAGTGGTTCCGATCCTTGCCTGATTCCATCAAGGGTGATTGGTCATAATTGGCAAGTTTATTCTTGGAAAAGTATAAGAAGGCTAAAGAGAGAGCGGCAGAAAGTAGCGCAATGCAGGTTGGGCCCATCAAGCACCCGTTGCCAGCAGTTAGTAAGTATAACGGCAACAAAGACCCTATGGAGCATTTGCACTTCTACTTGTTAGTGATGGGGCCGTTGGGCTTCAAAGGGGAGGAAATCACGAGTTTGTTTTGCAACTCATTGGCAGGAGAATCGCTGGTGTGGTATATGTCTCTTCCGATGAATGTTAAGGTGAACTGGGCTGAAATGACTAAGAGATTCATCAAGAAATGCACCGCATGGGGACATCCAGAGGAAATGCCTGAGTCACTCGATGAGGAGACACCTGAGGCAGTATTAACCATGGCTAAGTACAAGGGAGATGAGAACCCCATCGATCATGTAAACCGTTTCCGTGCCTACATGTTTGTGAAGGAAATTAGGGCTAAGGTATAGCAGCGGAAATATAAAAATTTTAGCCTATTTCCTTTTAACCATAGGATCCGTTAATCGTTATTTCATATAAAGAGGGATAAGAAGGAATACCTTTCGATGAACAATCTACCATTGTTAAAGAAGCGCCCACAATTCTTCTCCGAGGTTCCAACCGCAAAGTAGAATACGGTGAGGTTAAGATAAAATCAACCCTTATGAGATGCAACCAAAATAGATTGCCTCTAATTAACCAACACAAGATCAAGGAGAAAGAGGGATGAATAAGATTAATCAATCGATGGAATGCCGTATGAATTCTTGTCCACGAACTTGGGGATTATAATTCTTTTCTCTCTCTCTCTAAGCAATTTCGAAAATCACAAGTGGGGAGGCTTAGGGCTTGGTCGAAATTCACTATAGGGAGGGGTATATATATTAGCTTGTATCTAAACCCTAGTTAGATAGGAATAGGTTACTTAATAGGAATCCAATTCGGAAAAGGATTCCTAATTATTATCTCACTATATATCTAATATATTTAGGATAATAATAAATAACCTAATTGGATAATAATAATAGGAGAATATTAATCTAATTAAAACTCCCAATTAAATTATCTCTTAATTAATTTAATTCATAATCCTAATCAAATTAGGATTAATGGAATAAAATCAATCCCTTACTAATACATACAAATTTCGGCCCCCTCCTTGTATTTGGGCCTTACTGGGCTCAATTGGGCTTCCATCTATTAATCATATCCATCTCTCTTTTGCTTCCAAGTCTTATGTGTGATCCATTAGGTCCTTACTACTTCTGGCCGTATGCAACCTATTAAATTAATTTCTTCAAGAATTATATTTAATCCCTTGCATAACGGAATGATGTACAGAGTATGTTATTGGCAAGTCTGTAATCATTCCCCCAGAGTCCGTTAAGAAGACAGGTTGATTCTGTCGTTAACCCTTCCGTATTAGTTACGGTATAATACGATCCTTTATCAACTACATCCTTGAACTGAATCTTATGACTATGGGTAATGTCAAGTCACATATAGCGAGACGTTCATTTTACTTGTTATTGGCCGAGTCAACTCAAAAAGATAGGTTAAGTGAAATCTGTATTTCTACTCTTAAGCTATCACCTTGCAAGGGTTTAGAGTCAAGTCTTCCACAAGCGATCCTTGGATGTATCTCCCATTAATCGGGAGTGATAAATGCTCAATCCAATGTATAACTACCCTGAAATTACTTCCTGTGACACCCAACCTTTGCAGTTCACACCCCAGAGTCATCTCTGTTAAGGATCGTGGGACCACAGGATCAAAGTCTCACATTCAGTAATTCAGGATGACCAATTAACATTCCTTTGAGTCTGAGGATTAGTTATACCTATTAATACCAATGAGATGAACAGTTGACAAGGATGAATCTACCCATCCTGTTATCTCAAATCGGATCCCCAATCCTAATGAACAACGTTTCATCGGATCTATGTAACTGTCCAGATATCTGTATATGTGAAGCTTGTGAGATCAGCTTTCTGTCGGACAGAAGACATTGTTACATACAAGTCTCAACAGTGATATATCAATTCTAAACATATCACTTGACTTGGGGTGGTTTTAAGTTTATTAGTTTATTATAAAGTTTTGTCTCACTTCATGCTTGTATGAACACTTTATAATCACTTTAAACAAACTTACGGATTTCCTTTTATTAGACTTTATTTAGTGCTTAAAAGGGATTGCCTTTATATAGTTATAAAACATATATCTCATTAAAACAAATGATATAAAGAACAATTCATTTACAATAAGTTTGTATCCTGCAACAATTGACTATAGGACACAAAACCCCAACATACTCCCACTTGGACTAAAGCCAATTGTTTCTAAAACTTATCCCAGTAGAAGTTAAATGACAATCATATACTTTCTGGGTTAAAGGCTTTGTCAACGGATCTACAACGTTGTCCTCTGTAGGTACTCTTTCTATTCTCACATCTCCTCTAGTCACAATCTCTCTTATGATGTGGTATCGCTTTAGGTAGTGCTTGGATGCATTATGAGACCGTGGTTCCTTTGCTTGCGTAATGGCTCCATTGTTATCACAGTACAGAGTAATGGGATTGACAATGTCAGGCACCACACCTAGTTCTGTAATGAACTTTCTAATCCAAACTGCTTCCTTTGCTGCTTCCGCAGCAGCGATGTACTCTGACTCGGTCGTAGAGAAAGCTACGCTTCCCTGCTTGGAACTTTTCCAACTGACCGCGCCCCTATTTAGGATAAACAGTATCCTGATTGGGATTTAAAATCATTCTCATCTGTGAGATGACTAGCGTCTGAAAATCCTTGTATTTTCAGATCTCCTTCTCCGTACACTAGAAACATTTCTTTAGTTCTTCTCAAGTACTTAAGAATGTTTTTGACGGCAATCCAATGCTCGTCTCCCGGATTCCCTTGGTAACGACTCGTTACAGATAACGCGAACGCTATGTCAGGTCTAGTGCATAGCATAGCATACATAATCGAACCGATCGCGCTGGTGTACGGGACTACATCCATGCGTCGTTTGTCATCATCAGTTTTAGGACATTGATGATTGTTTAACTTTACTCCATGTACCATGGGTAAGTTACCTCATTTCGATTCAAGCATGCTAAACCGATTTAGCACCTTTTCAATGTATGTAGCCTGTGAAAGACCAAGCAGTCTACGCGATCTATCTATGTAGATCTTTATACCAAGTATATAGGCTGCTTCACCAAGGTCTTTCATTGAGAAGTTACCGGATAACCATATTTTCACTGACTGTAATAGAGCAATGTCATTTCCCATTAACAGTATATCGTCCACATATAGTATGAGAAATGCTATAGAGCTCCCACTTGCTTTCTTGTAAATGCAAGCTTCTTCGCAATTTTGTTCGAAACCAAATTGTTTTATGGTTTCGTCAAAACGCTTGTTCCAGCTTCTAGATGCTTGCTTGAGTCCATAAATGGATCTCTGAAGTTTGCAAACTTTATTTGCATCCTTTGATATGAAACCTTCAGGTTGCATCATGTATACATCCTCAAGCAGGTTTCCGTTTAGGAAAGCTGTTTTCACATCCATTTGCCAAATCTCATAATCAAAATGAGCGGCAATTGCAAGCATGATTCTGATTGATTTGGACATAGCAACGGGAGAGAAGGTTTCGTCATAATCAACACCTTGTTTTTGACGATATCCTTTCGCTACCAACCTAGCCTTGTAGGTGCTAACCTTTCCATCCATGTCAGTCTTCTTTTTGAAGATCCATCTGCACCCAATGGGTTTTATCCCTTCGGGTGGATCAACCAAGGTCCAAACTTGGTTAGTATACATGGAATCCATTTCAGAATCCATGGCTTCAAGCCATGCTTTAGAATCTGGACTAATAAGAGCCTCTTCGTAGTTTTCGGGTTCGTCGTCTAATACGGGAACCTCGTCATCATCTCCCACTAGAAAACCATATCTAACTGGGAGTTCACGAACTCTTCATGATCTACGAATAGGTGCCACTGGAGTCTCATCTAATGGGACTTCTTTGGGTACCTCGACCGCCTCCGTTGTTTCAGTCGGTGTTTCTTCCTCTTGAACTTCATCGAGTTCAATCACGCTTCCCTTTTGTGTTTCTTCGAGAAACTCTTTCTCTAAGAAGGTTGCGTGTTTGGATACGATCACTTTCTGATCATCTGGATGATAGAAGTAATATCCCATAGTTTCCTTAGGGTATCCAATGAATAAACATTTATCAGATTTAGAATCTAATTTGTCGGACGCAACGCGTTTGACATATGCTGAACAACCCCATACTCTCATGAAAGAGAACACGGGTTTCCTACCAACGAACAATTCATATGGCGTGGAACTAGCGGATTTAGTTGGTACTCGATTTAGGGTGAAGAGGGCAGTTTCTAAGGCATAGCCCCAGAACGTCTTTGGAAGTAAGGCCATGCTCATCATGGATCGTACCATATCTAATAGGGTACGGTTTCTCCTCTCGGATACACCATTGTGTTGTGACGTATAGGGAGGTGTCCATTGTGAGCATATCCCACATTCAGTTAGATAATTCAGAAAATCATCAGAAAGATATTCGCCACCTCGATCGGATCGAAGCGTCTTTATTTTCTTTTCTAATTGATTTTCCACTTCATTCTTGAAGCATTTGAACTTGTCAAAAGCTTCTGATTTGTGCCTCATCAAGTAGATATAACCATAGCAAGTATGGTCATCTATGAAGCTAATGAAGTATCTGAATCCTCCTCTTGCTTGGACTGACATAGGACCACATACATCTGAATGAATGAGTCCTAGAGTGTCTGATACACGCTCACCATTATTTCTAAAGGGTGTCTTTATCATTTTACCTTTTAAACATGATTCGCATGTTTCCAATGATTCAGAATCGATTAGATCTATAAGCCCATCTGAATGTAGCTTTAGCATGCGTCTCTTGTTTATATGGCCTAAACGACAATGCCACAAGTAAGTTGAATTATCTAGCTTATGTCTTTTGGTATCAATTGCAAAAATAGGAGTTTTATCATCTAACACATAAATCCCATTTTGTGATATTCCTGAAAAATAAAAGATCGAATCTTTATAAAAATTGCAACTATTGTTCTTTATTGAAATATGAAAACCGTCGTCAACGAGACGACTAATAGAAATAATGTTACGAGACATCTCAGGAACGTATAAACAATTCCTTAATTCTATTACAAGCCCAGAGGGCAAAAGTAAAACATAATCTCCAATTGCGAGGGCGGCAACTCTTGCTCCATTTCCCACTCGCAAGTTTATGCTTCCTTTCTTTAGTTCCTTAGTCTGTTTTAGCTCCTGCATATTTGTACAAATATGAGATCCACATCCGGTATCAAGTACCCAAGATTCAGACAATGAAACCGTATTTATTTCAATATAGAACATACCAGACGTAGAAGCACCGCCTTTTCCCTTCTTGAGGGTGGCTAGATACTCCTTGCAGTTTTTCTTCCAATGCTCGTCTTTACCACAGAAGTGGCACTCTCCTTTGGGCTTCTTAACTTCCTTTCCCTTGGACACATCTTTCTTACCTTTCTTGGGATGTTTAGAATTGGGAAAGTTCCCTTTTCTTTTCTTCGATCCCTCGATTACAAGAGCCGGTATGGCCTTGTCTTTCTTCATATTGGGCTCAACTGATTTGAGCATGTTTGCAAGCTCTTCAAGAGAGGTTTGCAAGTCATTCATTTGGTAGTTCATGATGAACTGTGAATAACTCTCTGGGAGGGACTGAAGAACCAAGTTGGTACTTAATTCGTTGTCCATCACAAATCCAATACTAGAAAGTTTGGTAATATAGCCTATCATCTTGACACAATGTGTCATGACAGATGTGCCCTCTTGCATCCTGCAACGATATAACAGTTTTGATATCTCGTAGCGTTCGCACCTGGTTTGTTTCCCAAACAATTCCTTTAGGTGCATGATGATGGAATAGGCATTCATCTCCTCATGTTGCCTTTGTAATTCCGACGTCATCGATGCAAGTATGATGCAAGCGGCATGATCATCATCAGCCTTGTGCTTCTGATAAGCATCAATTTCCTCGATGGGAGCATCATCTTCAGGGACAGGGGGTATCGATGTATCAAGTACATACCCAATTTTCTCGAACTTCAAAACAATTTTGAGGTTACGAAACCAGTCGGTGAAGTTTGAACCATTCAATTTGTTATCGGTAAGGATGTTTTGCAGATTGGTTTTAGTCATGATTTTAAGAGTGTGTGTTTAAACAAAACCTGAGAGTGAGAAAGAGTAAACGTATGTCATTCATTTGCTTTAAAGTTTAACAATCTAAAATTATAGGCTTTTTAATTTATTTCAGATTGCTCCCACTATTTTGCCAAATTAATAACCCTCCATATTAATTCGAAGAATTTCACAAATCCTTTAGTGAGCTAGGATCCTAACTCCTGAGATTTCGCCTTGAGTTTACTCAACAAGCTAGTCTCATTCATTAGGTAGATTCATATAATCAATCACATCTCTAATGTGATTCCTAGGTTATTGGGTTACTAACCACATTAGTAACCAATATGCTATTCATATTAATCCCAACCGTTTTGCCCATTAGTTTATGACAACATGAGTTTACTCATCCAATTATCATAATCTAATTTAAGTATTACCCCATATTCACGAAAAATGATTTTCGATAATTCAGGTGTTACCATAAGACCCCGAGCTTGAGTTTACTCAACAACCCAAAGGCCCCCAGTACTGCCGGCTGAATTATAATATTAGGGAGGGGCAACCGATTTTAATAACTTACTTATTTACTTAACTTTTTAATGAGGGATTTTATTTAAGTCTCATAATCTAACTTAGTCTTGATTTGCTTTAGCATACATCAGACATACATACATTCACATA
This sequence comes from Euphorbia lathyris, assembly GCF_963576675.1. Taxonomy (NCBI): domain Eukaryota; kingdom Viridiplantae; phylum Streptophyta; class Magnoliopsida; order Malpighiales; family Euphorbiaceae; genus Euphorbia; species Euphorbia lathyris. The sequence goes on along the minus strand of NC_088911.1, from coordinate 73,464,882 downwards.
CATTGGCGTTATGGACACATCATCTAAATTATTCCGTCGAGCCAGAGACGGAATAAAAGGCCAAACCTAAGGAAATACTAACTATTACATATTTCTCTTTAGGTCCTCCGTCTTCTCCTTGGCGCCTTGAAATTACATTTTAATTTCTATACTACTATAAGAAAACTTCAATTGAATTGAAGGGAATCAGATGAGAGGAGAAATTACAATAGATAGTAGAAAGGCAGGACGCGCAGGCCCTATTTCAAAAATACCAAAAGACTAAAAGAGGGTCCAAATATGTCCATAACTCCAAACATGCATAGACTCAATTAAATAAATTTAATTGGTTGATTACATAACCGGCTTATGTAATATTTAGGTTAATCACATTAACTCGTCAAATTAACTTTCATCCAATTTTACTTCTAATCGTTTTGTATCTTTATATTAATCCTTAGATTAATATAACCATATAAAACGTTGATTATGCTTGTCCCATTTATTTTGATTTTAATTCATTTAACACTTTGATTTACATATTGGTAAAAACAAACATTTAAACGAATTATTCATTCGATAATCAAAACAGAAAACTATTAATTTCTGAAACATATATATACATTTAACATAAAACGATTTTAAACCTATTTTAAAATCAAGTGGGTATCGGGCCGGGCCCGAGGGCGGGCTGCTGCCGATTGGCAGCAACCCTTAGGGCACGCGGGGCGCTGCCGCCTTGCGGCAGCGGCGCCCCTGCACCGCACGCGGCTGCTGCCGCGAGGCAGCAACCGCGTGACAGCGGCCAGTCGCGTCGTGAGGCGCGACTCGGGCTGCTGTCATATTTTTTTTATATTAAATATATATATATATATATATATATATATATTTATATATATATCAGTTCTAAAACAATTTTAAAACGGTTTTCAAAAATAGGATAATCTACAATATATTTCCGTTTTATCATTTAGAATTAATAAAACTAATTTTATCAACCTAACTATAAAACTAATAGATTTTGTTATAATGATTATCAACCGAAATAATTAGAAACATAAGCATAATCAGTTTTAATTAACAATTAATCAAAACTTCATTTATCTTTAGAATTAATTAATCAATACTATTTGTCAATTAATCCTAACCATAAATATTTATTCAATCCTATTGAAAACTTCTATATTTTCATATATTAAATAACGGATTTAACGATGGCTCTGATACCACTGAAGGAAATTAGGGCTAAGGTATAGCAGCGGAAATATAAAATTTTTAGCCTATTTCCTTTTAACCATATGATCCGTTAATCGTTATTTCATATAAAGAGGGATAAGAAGGAATACCTTTCGATGAACAATCTATCGTTGTTAAAGAAGCGCCCACAATTCTTCTCCGAGGTTCCAACCGCAAAGTAGAATACGGTGAAGTTAAGATAAAATCAACCCTTATGAGATGCAACCAAAATAGATTGCCTCTAATTAACCAACACAAGATCAAGGAGAAAGAGGGATGAATAAGATTAATCAATCGATGGAATGTCGTATGAATTCTTGTCCACGAACTTGGGGATTAGAATTCTTTTCTCTCTCTCTCTCTAAGCAATTTCGAAAATCACAAGTGGGGAGGCTTAGGGCTTGGTCGAAATTCACTATAGGGAGGGGTATATATATTAGCTTGTATCTAAACCCTAGTTAGATAGGAATAGGTTACTTAATAGGAATCCAATTCGGAAAAGGATTCCTAATTATTATCTCACTATATATCTAATATATTTAGGATAATAATAAATAACCTAATTGGATAATAATAGGAGAATATTAATCTAATTAAAACTCCCAATTAAATTATCTCTTAATTAATTTAATTCATAATCCTAATCAAATTAGGATTAATGGAATAAAATCAATCCCTTACTAATACATACAAATTTCGGCCCCCTCCTTGTATTTGGGCCTTACTGGGCTCAATTGGGCTTCCATCTATTAATCATATCCATCTCTCTTTTGCTTCCAAGTCTTATGTGTGATCCATTAGGTCCTTACTACTTCTGGCCGTATGCAACCTATTAAATTAATTTCTTCAAGAATTATATTTAATCCCTTGCATAACGGAATGATGTACAGAGTATGTTATTGGCAAGTCTGTAATCATTCCCCCAGAGTCCGTTAAGAAGACAGGTTGATTCTGTCGTTAACCCTTCCGTATTAGTTACGGTATAATACGATCCTTTATCAACTACATCCTTGAACTGAATCTTATGACTATGGGTAATGTCAAGTCACATATAGCGAGACGTTCATTTTACTTGTTATTGGCCGAGTCAACTCAAAAAGATAGGTTAAGTGAAATCTGTATTTCTACTCTTAAGCTATCACCTTGCAAGGGTTTAGAGTCAAGTCTTCCACAAGCGATCCTTGGATGTATCTCCCATTAATCGGGAGTGATAAATGCTCAATCCAATGTATAACTACCCTGAAATTACTTCCTGTGACACCCAACCTTTGCAGTTCACACCCCAGAGTCATCTCTGTTAAGGATCGTGGGACCACAGGATCAAAGTCTCACATTCAGTAATTCAGGATGACCAATTAACATTCCTTTGAGTCTGAGGATTAGTTATACCTATTAATACCAATGAGATGAACAGTTGACAAGGATGAATCTACTCATCCTGTTATCTCAAATCGGATCCCCAATCCTAATGAACAACGTTTCATCGGATCTATGTAACTGTCCAGATATCTGTATATGTGAAGCTTGTGAGATCAGCTTTCTTTCGGACAGAAGACATTGTTACATACAAGTCTCAACAGTGACATATCAATCCTAAACATATCACTCGACTTGGGGTGGTTTTAAGTTTATTAGTTTATTATAAAGTTTTGTCTCACTTCATGCTTGTATGAACACTTTATAATCACTTTAAACAAACTTACGGATTTCCTTTTATCAGACTTTATTTAGTGCTTAAAAGGGATTGCCTTTATATAGTTATAAAACATATATCTCATTAAAACAAATGATATAAAGAACAATTCATTTACAATAAGTTTGTATCCTGCAACAATTGACTATAGGACACAAAACCCCAACAGTTTGACGCGGGACTCTATCGAAGTGAGTTGGTTCAGCATTTTCCAAAGACACTCATAGGAGAAGCTTTGATGTGGCACCGAATGCTCTCAGTAAAGACAAAAGGGGACTGGGGGTCCCTCATGGAGGCCTTTGTGCAAAGGTATGAGATGTACATTCCGTGGATGGGGTCGTTGGAAGATTTAGAAAGGATCAAGCAATTTCCCGAAGAAACATTTGTGGATTACGCAAGAAGGTGGAGGTTCAAGTATGCTTCACGTCAGGTCACCTTGAGCGATCAGGAGCAACTCATGTGCATCCGAAAGGGTGTTATTCCACTTGTGGCAAAGAGGTTGAGTAGGGTGTTCTTGAAGGATTATGATGAGGTTATAGGATGGGCTCGGTATGGATCATCGGACCCTTCCTACGTAAATCCGAACGTCGCTCACGTGATGGATCTGATTGTTGTGGATATCTGGGGAAGTTCCTCGGAAGAGGAAGGTATCAATCAGAAAGCTCCAATCCATATCTGGGATGAGTCTGATGACGAGCCGGAAATTGCCGTAATGGTAGAGTCGGGCCAAGGCACCGAGGGAAAGAATTTGCCGGGATTTAAGATCTTCAACGATGTTACTGACTGGGGCAAAGGAAAGGCAAGCTGCTTCATAGAGGGGATCATGATGCTTGACCTGAATGCTGAGGAGCAGGTGATCACTATTGAGGCCACTATGGGAGCGGTGGATGAGCCCAGTACCTCTAAGACTTATGAGAAACTCGAGAACCCTGTTGATGACAACTAGATTACCGCTTTGTTTGAATCTGATGATGTACTCACCAATACTATCAATGAAATGAATTCTGATTTTGCTTACTTGCTTGATGTTGATTCTGATCATTCCATGCATTCTCATTCATATAACATGCCTACATTTGAAATCAATACAATAGAAATGTCAACTTTCAATCTTGGCACGGATGAAAATCCTAAACTTATACAAATTGCTCAAGAATTAACTATTGAAGAGCGGAAAGAATTTGAGAGAATAATTAAAAAAAAAATACGAAATAGTGTTTGCTTGGACGTACGAAGACATGCCTGAAACCGATAAATCCATCGTAGCTCACCGTATTCCAAAATACCCCGATGCTAAACCCGTAAAGCAAAAGCTCCGACGCATGAGGCTAGAATGGGTAGATAAGATCAGGGAAGAAGTGAAGAAACAGTTAGAGGCAGGTTTCATCGAAGTAATTGAATATCCGCCGTGGGTGGCAAATGTAGTGCCAATCGCAAAGAAGGACGGTAAGGTGCGAATGTGCGTCGACTATAGAGATCTCAACAAGGCTTGAAGATGAATTCGCATTGCCTCACATCGATATATTGATCGACAGTGCAGCTGTTAGACGAGGTGCCGCGGCCTAATCTCCCGGGCGGACCGGGGGGTGGACAACCTCATGGCGACGTAAGCGGTGATTGGTGCCGAAAGCAACCAATCGTGGAATCAAGCTGCTCGGCAGGACCGGAGCTCGGAGATATGGAAGAGTCGCCACCCACGAATGGGAAAATGAACACCGATCCCTTGCAGGAGACCGGTGTGGGTTCGGGAAACTTAGGTACGAGCCGAGAAGGCTAGCTCCTTTCCGGAGAAAGGCTACTAGGCACCCCGACATCGCCCGGTTATGAACCACCGGCCTCCTACTCAGCATGTTAGGCGATAACGAACTAATCGTATACTTCTTTAAGTTTAAAATTCATTTGAAACCCTTTTCTTTCTTTTTTCAAAAACCGTTTTGAGCATATATTATTGGAAAGCCATACTAGTAAAGAATCACCCATTTATGTTATACATACACAGAGGAGGGGGAGAAAGAAGTGATTTATTTACAACTTCATTTACATGTCACGCTGTGTGTTTATTCTACACTAACTTATTTTCCCCAAAACGAGTTTATTTACATGGTTCGCACCTTAATCATCGTTGGAACGATTTAGGTGCGTTTTAAAACCCCGTTTGATGAAGTTTTACCCGAATCGCCGTTGGAACGACTCGAGTGTTTGAAAACGTTAGGATAAAAACCTTTTAATGAGAAAACGTGGTTAAACATACAAGTCAATTTCATGTTGTAAAAATCCTTTAAGAAAATGATTCTAAAACTCTATTATTCACAAAGAAAACGATTTTAATTATAATGTTCGCTTAATCCGCCGTTGGAACGGACTAAGGTTTTAAGACGTGGTGTTTTGAGAAATGATTTGAAATGTTAACAAAAACAACTCTATTTACTTACATTAGGAAACTCTAAAAATCCATTAGTTTAAATAATTATATTGAAAGCTCTCTTTTTGTGATTTATTTTCCTCTCTTATTTAATGGACTCTCTACCTATTATACTTGCAATAATAAACCCATTTAAACCAAGACTCATACTCAAATAAAGCCCATTTGAAACATGGACCCATGAATGGTCCAAAGGAATAAAGAAAGTAATTCTAGCATATATATATATACATTTAAATCAAAAAATAGAATAAGAAAATAAAAGTTTATACAAAAGAAACTATATGTATATAAAAATAGTAGGTACAATATATCTATACTTTAAAAATGTGAAAATAGTAAGTAAATCCTATAACTAAGAAAATAATATTCATCCAAAAATAATTTCCTTCAATAACCACTAAAATAATCCAAATATCCCAAAACTACATATATACATATCTATTATAGTTTTAAATATCAAAAATAACATATACTAATATATATTAATTATTTCCTAAAATACCCAAGTAAATAATCTTCAAAATAGAATCTAATAGAGCCCAAATGAATAAAAAGAAAGACATATATATACATATACTTATATTGTAAAATAGAATAATAATAAAAAAGCATACAAATATTCTAAAATAATTACATACACTAAAGGTCTAAAATAATTTGAAAAACATATATTACATAACTATACATATATATATTAAGGATTAAAAGCTTAAAAGTTAAGAAAAATGGACTGAAATGGCATCTTTTACGTTTTGGCAGATTTACCGATGGGAAATCCGTCGGTAAACAGCATTTAGTGACAGAAATGACAAATTACAGCAGCACTCCAATATTTTCCAGATTTATTCGAAAGCTTTAAATTAAATCTAATTCAATCGTTTTGGATTTCCGAACTACCAAAAATGGATCATAGTCGAAAACGGAAGTTCCTAAAACGATGTTTTTATTTTAAAACGTTATTTGGAAATGTCTTTTAAATTAAAAACTTGTAATTACCATGTTTTCGATACCCGAACTACCTTTTTATCGGATCACGGTTCGTATTGGGATATCAAAACGAGGTTTTTTATTTTAAAAAAAAACCGAATTTTATTCAACACGAAATGGAAATTAAATAAATACGCTAATTAAATAAAATGTGACAACATAAATAAATAACTAAATAAATAAAAACTATAACATAAAAATAAATAGGAGAAGAAGATAAATAAAATAAAAGAGAGTCTAGTCCTCGGATAATACCTTAAATTCGATATCTGACAGTCGAAGCCGATTGATTCCACGAACCACGATCTTCCGTTTTTAATGAAAATTTAGTAAAAATTGAACTTTAGGAAATTTGGAATTTTTGAGAAAAAAAATATTTTTCTCAAAAAAATTCACTCACTCTCTCTAAAAATGTTTAGAGTGAGAAAGCTCTCTCCAAAAATCCTCCCATTTTGCAATGGGATCCGTGCCCCTTTTTATAGGGAAACGGGTCCCGGAACAATGGGCGACGCTCGAGTAAAATCGGGCGTCGCCCAAAGCCGTTGGGCGGCCGCCCAAGGCTTATTGGGCGGCCGCCCAACACTACATTGGGCTAGTTGGGCGGTCGCCCAACAGCGTTGGGCGAGCGCCCAACGCGCGGTTGGGCGCGCGCGCCCAACTGCCGTTGGGCGTCCGCCCGACGCGGTTGGGCGCTCACGCCCGCCTACCATTGGGCTTCCGCCCGACTCGGTCGGGCACTCGCTCAACGGCCGCCGGGGCGCGTCTCATATCGTCGGGCGTGCACGCCCCGCGGCCGTCGAGCTCACGCTCCGTGCCGTCGGGCGTTCACGCGTCGTGACCGCCGAACGCGTGTTCCGCATTGCCGGGCGCACACACCTCGTGGGCGACGAGCGCGCGTCCCGTGCCGCCAAGCTCGTGTCTTGCTCGGACACCGAGTGCGTACCATTCATGGTTGGATGCGTGCGTCCAACAAACGTCGAGAGCGCGATTTGCGTCGTCGAGCGGGCGTCCGACTGTTGTCGAACGCGCGCCGGCCACCGCTAAACACTCGCACCGTGCCGTTAAGCATTCGCGAGCTATCCGATCGACAACAGCGACCGAATGTAACTTATTTAGTTTATTATTTTTGAAACTTTCGGAATCAATCGCTTTAACCATCTTGTTTTCAGGTTTTCATCACAGGTCCTCCGACTCGGTGTCTACAGTTGCCCCTACTTTTCTATTTTGACAGTGATGTGTGTGTTTCGAAAACGTTTTTTGCTAACATAACACATGCAATGTAAAACATATAAAAGTAAAAGACACGTAAAGAGTAGGAGGGAGCATACCTGACCTTCGCGCTGCGCGCTCCGGTGTCGTTCTCTGATTCCTTCCATCATCACCTTTGGAGTGGCCGTCGATGAATGTTCTTTTCTCGGAATCTAGCGTACGTTGGTTATGGGTAAGAATTGTTGGTCCCTTGTAAGGTTGCAAATATAGTTCCAAGGGGGGGGGGGGGGGGGTTAGGAACTATTTTACCTTTTTAAAATAATTTGGGCAGATTTCTTTTCTTTAAGAAAAGTTTATAAAACAGCGGCACTTAACACTCAGCAAGACACTGGCTTAGTCAACTAGTGACTAGGACAGCTTCGTTGCTTAGGTCAGGAAATAGCACTTAGAGTCTATTCCTGAACCTGCTCGTTTGTAGCGCATAACTCAGCTTGACCTCTTTTACTTGGTCAGTTTTAGTTTGTCTTAAGCAAGCAATATGAATAAGGAGTTAAGGTTTAGAAAAACTTCACTCAGCAGATTTATCCAGGTTCGGCTTCTTCTAAGCCTACGTCCTGTCCCCGGAACACCTCCGAGATTTCAAATCCTCTACTGAGCTCTTTAAAGGTAGAGCCTCAAACCTTTTACAATATCAGCAATTGAGTATGACAAGAGTACCTTCCTCTATACTTCTACTCAATCCTAATCTCTCTTTTTACAATATCAGCAATTGAGTATGACAAGAGTACCTTCCTCTATACTTCTACTCAATCCTAATCTCTCCGCTGAGTACTTAAAACCGAGTACTCAGCCTCTCCTTTCTACTTCTAGAAATGATAAAGATTTTGTCCTAAACAACAATTGCTAGAACACCTTAGATGATTGAAAAACAATCACTCTAGACTTTTACACAAATGAATAGACTTTGTAGTGTAAGAAATTTGCTTTGCTTTTGATGGAGAACTTTTATATACGTTTGGTCAGCGTAACGGCTTTTGCTCAAAGTTCTCTGAAGAATGTGGATTCTGAATGCTCTATTTATAGAGAGCTATGAGGGCTTCTGGTTATTTCGAATTTCGAAATAACCGTTGGAGACAAACGGCTACAGGTCGCTTTCACTGAGTCTGCCAGCAGTTCTCGTTAGCCAATCAGATTCCAGCGTCTTCTGTTCTTCGGTCAGTGAGTCAGTATGTTCCACCATTTTGGGTAATGTCAATCAGATAGCTTGTTGTGTCTTCTGACCTTTACCTAATGAGGAAATACTTTGTCTGGAAACTGTCTTATGGTCAGTAGCTGTCCTGCATGTTTTGTCGAGACAGCTCAGCAGCTTCATACCGAAGTTGTCTACGTGGATCTTCTCGATCCTTCTTTACTCAGCATGCGTTTCATTACTTCAACGGCAGCGTTTTGGAGATACGCAGGCTGAGTGATCTTGGGCTTTATTTGACTTGAGCCTTGACTTCCATATAGGGCTTGGGCCTTATGATCTTTATGTCTTATAATAAATTATAAACTCAACATTGAACAAACACATTAGTAACACTAAATCAAAGCATTTAAACTTAGTGTGTTGTAGAATATTTACTTTCACTTAATTAATTTTGTCAAATCAAAATCCTGTGGAAATGTGTTTCAACAAACTCCCCCATTTTGATGTTGGCAAAACTAATCAGTAAGGAACTCAGCGTTGAGCTCCCCCATGATAGTTGACCTTTTTGATTAAGTGAACTCCCCCGTCAGGGCTGAGCTACTGACTTAGTTTTATTCTAAACATTCTAAGGTTTAATTGAATAAGTCTAAGGTCAGTTTTCAGATATAGGTCAGCTTATGGGACATATTCTATTTTACTCAGTATTCAGCGAAAGTAATGTATAGTGACAGAGCGCTGAGTAAATTATTTGTTCAATGGTTTATATTTGACAAGTTCAAACATTTATGTGCAGTATGCATTTATATAATACTTGGCATTTAAAGGATGAATAATCAATAGTTAAAATATGAATGCAAGTATTTTAGGAGTAACAGAAGTTAGGCAAGTTAGGCATAACACAAAAACAAACATTACAAAACAAAAGAAGATAAAGTTCTTCTTCCTAACTTCTAACACTTAACACTCTAGTTTCTCTAACACTCTAGAGTTCCTTCTCCTTAGTTGCCACTTTTCTCCCCCGTTTTGCCAGCATCAGCAGTAGGCAAATTAACGGTAGGGGCAGGAGATTTGGCCTGATCCTGCAGCACACGTATTTGACCCTCCAAGGAATTCATATGACTGACCATAGCCAGCATGAGTTCAGTCATTCTGGTCATGTGAGCATGTGTGGGTTGCTGCGTTTGGACAGAGGAGAAGTGATTGATTAATTCATGGATTTCACGCAGAATATGGTGAGTGACAGGTGGATGAGAGGACTGAGCAGGAGTTGATGGAGTAGGTGCTTGTTCTTGAAGCAGAGTGCTTGCTGAGGCGATGACACGCCGACCTGACTCAGTGGCACCAAGGTGTGCATATTTGGCAAAAGTGGGTTCACACTGAGGGCCTTGTGTAGTGACAGGACTATGAGGCATGTTGACCTCAGGTGCTGAGTTGCTTTGAGTTTGCGGTGGGAGTGGAGCTTCTTTTGGACTTACAGGGGTCTTGGCTTGTTTCTCTACGGGAGGAACAGAGGCTTGATTTTGTGGAGACCCCTCTTGAGCAACATGACCTTCAAGAACAGGTTCTTCAGCTGTTCGCAGCTTCTTCTCAGCTGACTCAGCTAGGTCTTGATCAGCTTTCCTCTTGTTGCTTTCTATCAGCCTTATCTTTCTCGGGACAGTATGAATATCCTTCGAGCATGCTCCCTTTTTCTTCTTCTTCTCAGCTTCAGCAACCTCAGATGGCACAGTGGACGGATTCTCAGTTGGAGGTTCATTGATTGGTTCTGTACCCTCAGCAGTGTGAGCGGCTTCAGCCATAACATCATCTATAATGGCATCCAGGTTAGCCAGATTTTCCATTTCTCCAATGGGTTGCTCATCCTCAGCCATAAGATTCTCCTCCTCAGAGGTTTCATTCTCATCATACCCTTTCAGGGGTTGGCTGTGTGATAGTCCATTCAGCAGACGTGCTGTGATAGCAGTTCCTGTTGAACTTATTTCATCAACAGTCTCTATGTTCTTGTCTTGTATTATCCTGGTGATGAGAGAACCTAAACGGAGCTTCCTTCCGCTTCTTTGGAAAGCCCCGACCAAAAATACAGGCATGTTGAAAGGAGTGCTGGTCAGCATATGCCAGATGAAACATTGTTCAAAATTAGAGGCAGATGAGGGAGAGCTGAGTTTAGGGAAGATAAAGTTGGTCAGCAAGAAGTGGGCCATCTTCTGATTTTTGCCCATGCAGGTGCTGGGTACTTCTCCCTTGTAGTTTCTGGGTTTACAGAACCCCTTTATCTTTTCTGCGATGGCTTTTGGTATCGGCTCCTTCGTTGTCCTGAACTGAATCCCTGTATTTGGTATCTCTAGCAATGTGGCTAGATATTCAGGGGTTATCACTATCTTTTGACCCTTGACTGTGGTCTCTAGGTAGTCAGAGTCATCTGCATCAACATGCAGGTTGGAGTAGAACTCTCTCACCATTGTGGGATAGGTTTGACCGGAAAGAGAGAAGAGACCTGTCCATTTGTTGTTTTTGATCCATTCACAGAATGGAGTCTCTGAAGAGATGAAATCAGGATGGAAGAATCGACTCCTTAGTACCTCTTGATTCTTGGCCCAAGAGTGTACTTTGATCATTTTTCTCATTAGGCTAGTTGAAGGACCAGCCTGGTCAGAGGATTTGAGAGTTGGAGAGAAATAACTTTCGTTATAAGACATTTTTGAAGTTTTGAAGCTCTTTGGAAAATTTAGAAGCTTTCTTAGGGTCCAATGTATATGTGACGAGGGTAGTGGGTTAGTATTTACTATTTATAGATTTTATGGTGTAGGGTTCCGTTTGAATTTTATCCAGTTTTGCTCTGGGTTGTCCAATCGACAGAAACCCTGACACATATGACACTATTAAAACGTTATTCGGCGCATGCGCAGTACAGGTGTCACTTCGCGTGTAGTGACATTAAATGCTAATAAGTTCTTTTACTTAGCGTTTGTTGATATAAACGTTTCATATTCTAAGTAGTCAGTGCATTCTTTAAGGATGGTTTTTAGTTCAAGTTCGAAAACTAATTTACTCAGTGTGCAAGATTACTCAGTATTGTATATTCAGTCAGTTTCAATGACATACTCAGCAAACAATAAATCATTCAGCATGTAATTCATTCAGCATTCAATATTCATTTAGCACAGGAATTTACTGAAGAGGATTAAACATACCAATTGCTTCTCTCAGTATGCTGAACTGCTCACGAGCCAGTGGCTTCGTGAAGATATCCGCCAGCTGTTCATCCGTTGGGACATAAGTCAGCTTAATTTCTTTCTTAAGTACATGATCTCTGATGAAATGATGTCTTATGCTGACATGCTTCATCCTGCTGTGCTGGATTGGGTTCTTTGAGAGGTCAATTGCACTTTTGTTGTCGCATTTGACTTCAATTGTCTTTGTTTGAACACCATAATCTTCAAGCTGTTGCTTAATCCAAAGGACTTGAGCAACACAGCTTCCAGCAGCAATGTACTCAGCTTTAGTTGTGGACAGGGCTACTGACGCCTGCTTCTTGCTGAACCAAGATACAAGACAGCTTCCTAGGAATTGGCATCCTCTAGAGGTGCTTTTTCTTTCCAGCTTGTCTCGTCCATAGTCAGCGTCAGTGTATCCGATGAGTGTAAAGTCATGAGTATTTGGATACCACAGACCTGCATTTACTGAGCTCTGCAAATATCTAAGGATCCTTTTTACAGCTATGTAATGGGATTCCTTAGGGTTAGCTTGATATCTAGCACAATAACATACTGAGAACTGAATGTCCGGTCTACTTGCTGTTAAGTAAAGTAAAGAGCCAATCATACCTCGGTATAACTTGCTGTCTACTGACTTACCATTCTCATCGGCACAAAGGACAGTGTCAGTGCCCATAGGAGTGGATATTGGCTTACAATGTTCTAGTTCATATTTCTTCAATATCTCCTTGGCATATTTCTCTTGACTTATGAATATGCCATTCTTTCCTTGCTTAATTTGAAGTCCAAGAAAGAAGTTGAGTTCTCCCATCATTGACATTTCGAATTCAGTCTGCATTTGTTTGCTAAATTCCTTGCACATAGATTCATTAGTAGCACCGAATATAATATCATCTACATATATTTATGCCAGCAGGGTATCTTTACCCTTTCTCTTAATGAATAAGGTTGTATCAGCTTGACCCCTGACGTAACCTCTAGTCAGTAAAAAGTTGGTCAGCCTCTCATACCAAGCACGTGGTGCTTGCTTGAGTCCATACAGAGCCTTTTTGAGTTTGTAAACGTGGTTTGGGAACTTAGAATCCTCAAACCCTGGAGGCTGATTTACATAGACCTCCTCGTCTATTACTCCATTAAGAAAGGCACTTTTGACATCCATTTGAAACAGTTTAAAGTTCATGTAAGATGCATATGCACATAAAATCCTAATAGCTTCTAGCCTTGCCACTGGGGCAAAGGTCTCACCGTAGTCAATACCTTATTGCTGACTGTAGCCTTGAGCTACAAGTCTTGCCTTGTTTCTGACTACGTTTCCTTGCTCATCTAGCTTATTCCTGAAGACCCATCTCGTTCTAATGGTCTTTTGGCTCCTAGGATGTGGCACTAGCTCCCATACATTATTTCTCCTGAACTGATTGAGTTCCTCTTGCATGGCATTCATCCAGAATTCGTCATCCTCAGCTTCGGCAAAGTTCTTTGGCTCAAGTACTGAGACAAAAGCTACATTGCCGAGATACTTCCTTAGTTGATTTCTTGTCATCAGCGTATTTCCAGCTGAGTCAAGAATTGCATTTTCTGAATGCCCTCTTGGGACTCTTATCTCCTTTGGTAGACTTGTGTCTTGTTCTATCTATGTTTCAACATTCTCTGCAGAAGTAGATAAGTCAGTGAAAGTAATTTTAGGTTCACTCTTACTCTTGGTCAGTCGTTTTATGAAGGACTCAGTAGCTGGTTCTTGATCAGCAGGTGATGAGTTTGGTTCATCTTCTGTCAGCGGCTGGTATCTTCCTGCAGGGTTAGTTTCATCGAATTGCACATGTATAGATTCTTCTAATACTTGAGTTCTCTTATTAAAAACTCTGTATGCTTTACTGTTTGTTGAGTAGCCTAGAAAGATAGCCTCATCAGCTTTTGAATCAAATTTGGCTAAGCTATCTTTGGTATTTAAAATAAAATACCTACAGCCAAAGGCACGAAAGTATCCAATGTTGGGCTTTCGTCCTTTCCAAAGTTCATATGGGGTTTTCTTAAGTATAGGTCTAACTAAAGCCCTATTCAGAATATAGCATGCTGTGTTGACAGCTTCTCCCCAAAAATACTTTGGAAGCCTATGCTCATCCAGCATTGTCCTGGCAATCTCAACCAGAGTTCTGTTCTTCCTTTCAACAACCCCATTTTGCTGAGGCGTTCTAGGAGCAGAGAAATTATGGTCAATGCCGCTGGCTTCACAGAATTCAACAAACTTCTGGTTCTTGAATTCTCCACCATTATCACTACGGATATGAGCTAATTTTAGGTCTTTCTCATTTTCAATTTTTCTAACCAAGTTTGAAAATGTCTCAAAGGTCTCATCCTTGCTGGTCAGCAAGATAACCCACGTATACCGAGAGAAATCATCTACAATGACCAAGGAAAATCTTCTTCCACCCAGACTCAGCGGCTGGACTGGACCAAAGAGATCCAAGTGTAGCATTTCTAACGGACGCTTAGTTGAGACAATGTTTTTACTTTGAAAAGATTGCTTGGTTTGTTTTCCAGCTTGGCAGGCATGGCATAATTGATCTATTTGAAATTTAAGTTCAGGCAGTCCCTCAACCAATTGCTTTCTTGCTAATTTGGCCAGGAGGTCCATGCTTACATGACCAAGTCTCCTGTGCCATAGCCAGGAATTTTCTTCCTTTGTGACTAAGCATACAGTTTTTGAAAACTTCTTTTCGAGGTTTAGCATAAAGACATTGTCTATCCGAGGGGCAGTTAAGATTAACTCATTAGTTTTACCCTCGTATATTTTACATCCAGTAGCATCAAATATAACTTTTCTCCCATTGTCATATAGCTGAGCTACGCTGAGTAAGTTATATTTGAGTCCGCTGACTAGGGAGACAGATTCAATAGTAGGGTTACCTCTGACGGTTCCTGAGCCTACTATCTTACCCTTCTTGTTGTCTCCAAAACTTACACTCCCTCCTCGTTTACGTTCAAACGTGATGAACTGAGTTTCATCACCCGTCATATGCCTTGAGCATGCGCTGTCAATATACCACATCTTTGACTTCTCGGCACATCTCAGGCTTACCTGCATTGTAACTAGTTACTTTTAGGTACCCAACTCTTTTTGGGTCCTGACTTGTTAGGTGCAACAGGTATAGCATCATATTTTATTTTATGGCGGCATACATGGACAGTATGGCCATTCTTTCCACAGAAGTCACAACTGACCTTCTGTTTAGGATTTCTTACTGACTTGTCAGCACCCCAGTGCTGAGCGTGCCAGCACACTTTAGTAGTGTGTCCTAACTTCCCACAAAAATCACATTGGACTTTTCGCTGGGGATTTCTTCTCTGCTGAGTACCTTGGTACTGTGTACCTTGATACTGAGTTCTCAGCGGAAAATTGTTTTTGTTTGGAACCTTTAATTGGTTCTGAATGGTTGTGACATCCTTCCTCAGTTTCTTTGAAACTGACTGGACTTCAGAGACAGACTCATGAATGATTTTCATATTTTCATGCAAAACTGAGTTGTCTTGAAGAAGGTATCTGAGGTCACTCAGTTTGACCTCTTCTACTTCATCACAGCGCCGGCTGAGTGCTTTAATCTTCCTATTACACTTTTTAACAAGTGTATAGAGATCACTCAGGGCGTTACCCATTTCATTTCTGAGTTGAGAGAGTGAGATTACCTCATTAGATTGCTCTTCATTATCTAACTCATCAGATTGGTCAGCATGCTCAGAAATGCATGGCTCAGCAAGTTCGTCAGCCATAAAGCATATCTTCGCTGACTCGGTGGCCTCGGTTTCTGTTGATGAAGATTCATCACTGTCACTCCAAGTAGCCACCATTGCCTTCTTCCCACTTTTCTTGTCTGTCCTCAGCGTGGGGCAGTTTGACTTAATATGGCCATCTTGGTGGCACTCAAAGCATGTAATGGGCTTTGAGCTATCCTTTCTGTATTTGCTGTCGCTTGAGTCAGCCTTATAATTATCAAACTTTTTGTAAGGCTTTTTGGAATATTTGTCGTTCTTCCTGAACAGCCTCTTCATCTTTCTTGTAAACATAGCCATCTCCTCATCATCAATTGAACTCCCGTCAGTGGAGTCAGCCTTCATGACAAGTGACTTCTGCTTCTTGTCATCAGATTTTTCCTTCACCTCAAAGTTCTTCATTGATATCTCATGGGTCAGCAATGAACCGATGAGTTCGTCATATTTGTAGGTGGTTAAATCCTGAGCTTCCTCAACTGCTGTCTTCTTTGCTTGCTAGTCTTTTGGAAGACTCCTGAGTATCTTTTTGACTTGTTCTTCCTCAGTGAAGATTTTCCCAAGTCTCTTGAGCTCATTAATGATGTTGGTGAACCTTGCGTTCATGTCTGAAATGCCCTCATCATTGTTCATCTCGAACAGCTCATACAGTCTCATCTGCTGATTCACCTTGGATTCTTTTACTTTGTTTGTTCCCTCGTAGGTGACTTCCAGCTTTTTCCAGATCTCTTGTGCCGACTCACAGCCTGAGATTTTGTTATATTCTGCAGCATCGAGCGTACAGTGAAGCATATTGATAGCCGAAGCATGGTTTTGAAGATTCTTAAGATCATCCTCTGTCCATTCAACCTCAGCTTTAACAACTGACTGGTCATCAACAACTTTCACAGGTACAAACGGGCCTTGGACTATAGATAGCCAGGCACTCATGTTTGTAGCTTGAATGAAGTTTTTCATCCTATTCTTCCAAAAGGTATAGTTTGACCCGAAGAATAGGGGAGGCCTGGTAATGGACAGCCCCTCAGGTAATATCTGAGTTGTCTGGTTTCCAGGGAGAAACCGAGTGCTGTTTTCGCCCATGGTATGGATCAACTCAAGGTTGTTAGACCTTTAGTAATGAGCTTTTAGGCTCTGATACCACTTGTTGGTCCCTTGTAAGGTTGCAAATATAGTTCCAAGGGGGGGGGGGGGTTAGGAACTATTTTACCTTTTTAAAATAATTTGGGCAGATTTCTTTTCTTTAAGAAAAGTTTATAAAACAGCGGCACTTAACACTCAGCAAGACACTGGCTTAGTCAACTAGTGACTAGGACAGCTTCGTTGCTTAGGTCAGGAAATAGCACTTAGAGTCTATTCCTGAACCTGCTCGTTTGTAGCGCACAACTCAGCTTGACCTCTTTTACTTGGCCAGTTTTAGTTTGTTTTAAGCAAGCAATATGAATAAGGAGTTAAGGTTTAGAAAAACTTCACTCAGCAGATTTATCCAGGTTCGGCTTCTTCTAAGCCTACGTCCTGTCCCCGGAACACCTCCGAGATTTCAAATCCTCTACTGAGCTCTTTAAAGGTAGAGCCTCAAACCTTTTACAATATCAGCAATTGAGTATGACAAGAGTACCTTCCTCTATACTTCTACTCAATCCTAATCTCTCCTTTTACAATATCAGCAATTGAGTATGACAAGAGTACCTTCCTCTATACTTCTACTCAATCCTAATCTCTCCGCTGAGTACTTAAAACCGAGTACTCAGCCTCTCCTTTCTACTTCTAGAAATGATAAAGATTTTGTCCTAAACAACAATTGCTAGAACACCTTAGATGATTGAAAAACAATCACTCTAGACTTTTACACAAATGAATAGACTTTGTAGTGTAAGAAATTTGCTTTGCTTTTGATGGAGAACTTTTATATACGTTTGGTCAGCGTAACGGCTTTTGCTCAAAGTTCTCTGAAGAATGTGGATTCTGAATGCTCTATTTATAGAGAGCTATGAGGGCTTCTGGTTATTTCGAATTTCGAAATAACTGTTGGAGACAAACGGCTACAGGTCGCTTTCACTGAGTCTGCCAGCAGTTCTCGTTAGCCAATCAGATTCTAGCGTCTTCTGTTCTTCGGTCAGTGAGTCAGTATGTTCCACCATTTTGGGTAATGTCAATCAGACAGCTTGTTGTGTCTTCTGACCTTTACCTAATGAGGAAATACTTTATCTGGAAGCTGTCTTATGGTCAGTAGCTGTCCTGCACGTTTTGTCGAGACAGCTCAGCAGCTTCATACCGAAGTTGTCTACGTGGATCTTCTCGATCCTTCTTTACTCAGCATGCGTTTCATTACTTCAACGACAGCGTTTTGGAGATACGCAGGCTGAGTGATCTTGGGTTTGTTTGACTTGAGCCTTGACTTCCATATAGGGCTTGGGCCTTATGATCTTTATGTCTTATAATAAATTATAAACTCAACATTGAACAAACACATTAGTAACACTAAATCAAAGCATTTAAACTTAGTGTGTTGTAGAATATTTACTTTCACTTAATTAATTTTGTCAAATCAAAATCCTGTGGAAAGGTGTTTCAACAAGAATGGCTCAAAAGCAATTTCGGTCTACGACCGTTAATGGGATGGGTCAAAAGCAACTCAGGTCTGCGACCGCGAGTAAGATGGCTCAAAAGCGACCCTGGTCTGCGATTGCAAGGATGATGGCTCAAAAGCAACTCCGGTCTGCGACCGTGAGTCAGATGGCTCAAAAGCAACTCAGGTCTGTGACCTTGAGTAAGATGGCTCAAAAGCAACTCTGGTCTACGCCCGAGAGTAAGATGGCTCAAAAGCAACCCTGGTCCACGACCGCGGGTAAAATGGCTCAAAAGCAACTCAGGTCTGCGACCTTGAGTAAGATGGCTCAAAAGCAACTCTGGTCAACGACCGAGAGTAAGATGGCTCAAAAGCAACTCTAGTCTACGACCGAGAGTAAGATGGCTCAAAAGCGACCCTGGTCCACGACCGCGGGTAAAATGGCTCAAAAGCAACTCAGGTTTGCGACCTTGAGTCAGATGGCTCAAAAGCAACTCCGGTCTGCGACCGTGAGTCAGATGGCTCAAAAGCAACTCCGGTCTACGACCGTGAGTCAGATGGCTCAAAAGCAACTCCGGTCTGCGACCGTGAGTCAGATGGCTCAAAAGCAACTCTGGTCTACGACCGTGAGTCAGATGGCTCAAAAGCAACTCCGGTCTGCGATCGTGAGTAAGATGGCTCAAAAGCAACTCCGGTCTACGACCGTGAGTCAGATGGCTCAAAAGCAACTCCGGTCTGCGACCGTGAGTCAGATGGCTCAAAAGCAACTCCGGTCTACGACTGTGAGTCAGATGGCTCAAAAGCAACTCCGGTCTGCGACCATGAGTAAGATGGCTCAAAAGCGGGGATTGTCTCTAGATTCTTCTACAACACTGTTGTCTGTATTTTCTTACTGGAGCTAGCATCTCGGAGGTTTAATGGGGACGTATTTTAGTCTGGAATGATATAGACTAACGATTATTTTTCTGTTGACTATTGTCTGTATTTTGACTGGTGTCACTGTTCCGTAAAAATTGACTGTTGTCTGGAGTTCATATCTTGACAATGTTGGTCGCTGTCTGGGAGAAATGCAGGCTGAAACGGACTGCCAATCGGAGGTCTGTGCACCTAGTAATTAATTATTTACTTTTTACCTTTATGTCAAATCGTACCTTTTTCACTATTTACGGGAATGCCATTCCCTCTTCCTATATAAGGTGGTGGGGTTTCATTTCAACCCCACCCCTTCTCTCTCTTCTTTCTCTCTCTAGACTTCGATTTGGATTATTCTCGGGATTGATTTGGATGAATGGGATGGCACTAGAGGCATGGACGAGGTTTACGTAAACCTAGATAGAGTGGATACCTTCCACGACCCTACGACGCATTTGAGCAGGACACGCTGCAACGAGGTAAGTAATTTCTCACTTTTATTTGATTCGAACTCTAGGCTTTAGCATTCCTATTCGAACAGGATTTGCATGCTAACCCTTAGACTACCTTAGAGGACTTTAGCTAGAAAACATGAATTCCTTTATTTACATGTAGCACTTGTTTATTTTTGTAAGAACACGCGTTATATGCATGTGAATAGTGACACTACGAATTTATGCATGCTAACAGTAAAAAACAACGTGAATAGTGAAGACGTGGATAGTGCACGTGAATAGTGCACGTGAATAGTAAAAACGTGAATAGTGCACGTGAATAGTAAAAACTTAACTAATGCACGTGAATAGTAAAAAGCGTGAATAGTAAAAACGTGAATAGTAAAAAACGTGAATAGTGCAAACTTAACTAATGCATGTGAGTGTAAACCTAATCTATGTCCCTCGTCTATGCAGACGAGAGTGGGTTAAAGAATTGACTAAACCTTACATGGACGACCCTAAAGGAGAGGTTTTTACAGAAAATTGGTCCTAACTGACCGGATGTCTCTAGGTTAGATAATGAAAGAATACCTAGACTTAACGCGTTCTCATCAATTGCATGCTTTAGGAGCTGTATTTAAATTTTCTTGTCTTGTCCCTTTTTAGTTTATTGAGATTTCGGGGACCACTGTCGAGATTCACTCGTGGTATGCCAGACTGGGTGCCGCGGCGAGAGCCCGTGTGCGTGAGTTGGGCTTCGAGCCTTTTATTGCAGCATTGCCCCGCACCAACGGGGTATGCGATCGTTTCGGCCTACGGGCCTTATGTGAGCGGTGGGTTGACTCGACCCACACCTTCCACCTTTCTTTTGGGGAGATGACCATCTCGCCCAGAGATTTCTCACTGCTGACAGGGTTGCGAGGGAGCAACACTCCCATTCCTTTCCATTTCGATATGATGCGACCATGGGTCGACCTTGCTAGGCTCGCTGCCTTGATTGGACAGGGAGTTCGTCTTTGCGCCAAATCTACTCCAGCGAAGTTTATTTCCACCGCGAGCCTCTTGAGTCGGCGAGATTTCTGCGAGACAGACGATACCGACTTGGCGGGTCGCAGCTTCTTAGTGTATACTCTGAGTGAGACGATTTTTCGCACGAAGGGTGGAAAGGTACATGCGGGTCTCATTCAGGCACTCAGCGATTTGGATGTAGCGGCTTCCTACGATTGGGCAGGGGCAGGCTTAGCCTTTCTCTACAAGTTTTTGGATCTGACTTGCCGGAAGTGCAAGGATTTCGGTGGTTACACCTTTGCTCTGCTGGTACGTGACGCCTTCTTGACTTGCCCGTCTTATCTTCTTCGCGTTTTTCACACTCCTAGTCCTTGTTTTTACCGCAGGTGTGGGCGTATGAGAGGCACATCCTTCCCAGCCGGTCTCGATCTCGATCGAGAGTACTGAGGCCGCCTTTCATGACTCGATGGAGGGATTTTGACTTGAGCGCCGAAAGGAGTCGGACGGTGCCACGGCTCCTAGATTGGATCGACTCGCTGACCCTCACACAGGTAGATTTTGCCTAATCATGCTCGGTTTTTGTTTGAGTCTTTCTGACTTTCTCTTTGTGCATTTTTTAGATTAAGTTCAGGTGGGACGACCTCGACTTCGGCCCCGATTATACATATGTATCGATGATCCAGGAGCAGCAGTGTGTGCTCATCGGCCCCTGCGTGCGGGCATAGTATTTAGGGGATCGAGGCATCACTGGAGTTAGGGACACTCACTGGACACCGGGTGAGATCCCCATCTCTATGTTCGCGGTGCGGACCATGCCCTTATCGACCGTTCGTCGGGACTTGACCCGTCGGTTTGTTGGTAGAGTGGTGTGGATTCACGCCGGGGGCCGTGAGCCTTACTTATCTACTCTGCTGAGCGCGAAGGATGCCCCGGCGGCAGCGATGGAGGTGGATCCGGTGGCAGATGTATTTTCGAGGGAGGCTATCGCGGCAGTCTTCGGTCAGGAGGAGGTCCTGGTAAGTGGTTCCACCCCCTTCTTATTTTACCTTTCATTCATGAGATGTTTAGGGGTTTTTATTGTGTTTTTTTTTGCAGGAGGGGTCCTGGAGGAGTGCCCATTTATCTGATTTCTTTGACGGTACTCGAGCTCAGACGCCTGTGTGCGAGCAGCCCTACTACGTCGGTGAGTCCTCCAGCGCTGCCCGACCGGAGAGGTCTTCCCTAGGCGTGCCCCTACCAGACTACGGGAGAGATTATGCCACGATTTGCTATGACGAGTCCGGGGCAGCTTATGCGGGATTCGAGGCGGCTCCTCCTATCTTCTCCTCGAGGGTCCCATTTGATCCCTCAGACGCTTCTCTGACCACGAGGGAGACTTGTACGGATTACGTGGGGCTGTCTGGTTACCTACGAGATCGCCTCAGCTTGCGCTGCACCGATCACCTGGTATGTATCATTACTTTACTTTAGTGTAGTGGAATGTATGCATGTATGTATGATTTATGTTTTTGCCTATGCTGCTTTTTATCTTTTTTTTTCTTCTTTTTCTGTAGAGTGATCTGCATGCCCACGAGCGGAGGCAGAGCGAGTTGGTGCGAGAGGCCGACGCCCGGGTTGGTCAGGTGTATCAGGAGAGAAATGACCACTGGTCAGGGATGATGCGACGGGAGACTGAGGGTCGCATTGCCGTCGAGGAGAGGGCGCGTGATGAGTCGATCAGGCGCCTTGCTGTAGAGGAGAGAGCATGAGCTGCTGATGGGAGAGCACGCGCCTCTGATGAGAGAGCGCGAGTTTCTGATGAGAGAGCGCGTGCTGCCAAGGAGGCACTATCTGCGGAGCGGGCATCACACCTGAGAGATTTTGAGGACTATTGGGACTTCCCTCCGTATTAGGCTCGTTATGTCTTGCTTTGTAGCTTTCATTATTGCTTTGTAGCTTTTATTAGAGTTTCCCCGATGTATAGCTGATGTATAGGGAGTGGGGTGGATAGTAGGTAGGCTTTTTGTGAAAAGTAGGATAGGAAATGTATAACTCGTGATTCATATTACCATGCATTCAGTAGATTATGATGATTCCAATCATTCTCGTCAAATATATTCATGCCTTTATTTATTTACAAACAACAGAAATACTTAGTCTCTTATACATTGTTTTTGTAATTGCTCAAGTCATAACTATTGTTACCAGGACCCGCCTTTCGGTTTTCGGATCCCGGCGATTTTTCTCCTCTCCTTTTACTATCCCGGAATTTTTAAATGAGTGCCCTTTCGGGTTTTCACCCATTGGGATTTCCCTTATTGTTGCATAGGTCGCCCTTTGCGGGTTTTCAACCTATCGGGAATTTTTCTTTATTTTTCTTTTTTTTTTACGAAAAGTATTTCTTAAGCCTATCCAGGTTGGTAGGTTCGGAGAATTCCATGCCGTCCACCGTAGTTAACTTCACCGCTCCTTTGCTTAGTATCTTCTTCACAACGAATGACCCTTCCCAGTTAGGCCTGAACTTCCCCCTCGGGTCGGTGTGCGTCACACGGATCTGTTTCAGCACCAAATCTCTTTCTTTGATAGGGCTGGTCTTGACTTTTTTATTGAAAGCCCGAGCCATCCTTCTTTGATATAATTGTACATGGTAAAGTGCTTCCATCCTTTTCTCGTCAACTAGAGCCAACTGCTCACATCGCATCTTCACCCATTCCGCCTCGGGAATTTCTACCTCCACTGCGATTCTCAACGATCGCTTTTCGATCTCAATCGGCAGGACTGCTTCTGTTCCGTATACCAAGGAGAATGGTGTTGCCCCAGTCGAGGTTCTAATTGTCGTGCGATAAGCCCACAATGCGAGTGGGAGATGCTCATGCCAGTTCCGATGTGATTCCACCGTCTTTACGAGAATCCTTTTAAGGTTCTTATTAGCTGCTTCTACTGCCCCATTAGCTTGTGGACGGTACGGAGAAGATCTGTGATGTTCAATGCCATATTCTCGGAAAAGATTCCTTACTTCCCCCTGAAACTGGACCCCATTATCCGTAATCATGTGATGAGGCACTCCGAACCTGGTGATCAAGTGTTTTTCAATGAACTTTCTCATCTGCTTGGATCCCAGTTTGCTAAACGACTCTGCTTCTACCCACTTGGTGAAATAATCGATGGCGACAGCAATAAACTTATGTCCATTTGAAGCGTTAGGCCTTACTTCGCCGATGATGTCAATGCCCCAAGCAGCGAATGGCCAAATAGGTGCTAGCACATGTAGTTCCATGGCCGGAAGATGACTGCAATCGCCGTGGATTTGACAATCATGGCATTTCTTTGCATACTCGTTACAATCTCTTTCCATGGTGAGCCAATAGAAGCCTTGCCTAATAATTTTCTTAGCTAGTACTGCTCCCCCCATATGGGCTCCACAAATTCCTGAATGTACTGATTCCATTGCCTCGCGGGCTTCTCCCGCATCCAAGCATCTTAATTGTAATCCGTCAATGTGCCTTTTGTAAAGCAAGTCATTATGGATGACGAACTGACGAGCTAGCCTTCTAACCACAGCTTGATCCCTAGGTTCTGACTCTGCCAGATATGTTCCATCTTTCATGAAGTCCACGATATCGAAATACCACGGTTTTTCATCTGTCCCTAATAGCATTACGTCCTCGTAGCATGGTTTGTGAGATCTCCTCAATACCAACGGTTTCGAGGCAAGGTTCCGGGGGTTGTCCCAAACTGACACCAAAGTGGCCAAAGCATCCGCCGCTTGGTTCTGCGCTCGAGGAATGTGATAGAAACGACACTCCTTGAATCTTTGTGCCAACCCTTCTAGCTGATCTAGATATGGACGTAGCCTTTCTTCCCTCACTTCCCAGTTTCCTTATGCCTGTTCGATGATCAACTTGGAGTCACCCCAAATTTCGACATATGATGCTCCCAGTGCTGCTAATGACTCTAAGCCATAAATGCACGCTTCATATTCGGCCATATTATTGGTAAGAGGGAACGACAACTTCTTGGCCATCGGGATCCTTTCTCCCTCTGGTGAGGTGAGTAGTACTCCTACTCCAGCTCCATTCGAATTAACTGCTCCGTCGAAGAACATTTTCCACGGTATGACTTCGATTGCGTTCAAGTGCTCATCGTGGAAATCATAACTTATCTCTTCTTCCTCTGCATTCAGGGGTTGGTTGGCTAGAAATTCTGCCACGGCCCTCCCTTTGATAACCTTTTTCGTCACATATTCAATGTCAAACTCGGATAAAGGCAACAACCATCTGGCTAACTTCCCCGTCAAGGATGGAGTTCGGTATAGATACTTCACGGGGTCCATCCGAGAAATAATGATCACTTTATACGATTGGAAATAGTGCCGCAGTTTCTTTGTCAACCATACCACTGCCACACATGTCTTTTCGATCATGTTGTACTTGAGCTCGTACTCCAGGAATTTCTTACTCAAATAATACACCGCGTGCTCCACACCGGTGTCTCCCTCTTGAGCCAACATTGCCCCAATAGATCGCTCCTCAATTGCTATGTAGAGGAGAAGCGGCTTTCCCAGTTTAGGCGGTCTCAGCACTGGCGGATTAGACAAATAGCTCCGGACGCTCTCCAAAGCTTGCTGACACTTATCATTCCAAATAGCGGGTTGGTCTTTCCTTAGCAACTTAAAGATTGGCTCGCAGATTGCGGAGCGTCTTGCTATGAACCGACTGATATACTGAACCTGCCCCAGAAACCCTCTCACTTCCTTCTCATTTCTCGGCGCCGACATCTCCTGTATAGCCTTCACTTTATCAGGATCCACCTCGATTCCCTTATTTTCGATTACATAGCCTAAGATTTTCCCCGACGAAACGCCGAAAAAGCACTTCTTCGGGTTTAACCTTAGCTTGAATTCTACAATTCGGGCCAAAAACTTCTCGAGCGCGGAAAAATGCCCTTCTCTTGTCTCTGATTTGACCATCATATCGTCCACATAGACTTCTACCTCCTTGTGTATCATATCATGGAACAGTGCTGTGGCCATTCTCTGATAAGTTGCCCCGACATTTTTCAAACCAAACGTCATTACTCTGTAGCAGTATGTTCCCCACTCAGTTGTGAACGAGGTTTTTGCCTTGTGTTTTTCTGCCATTTGAACTTGCATGTAGCCCATGAAACCGTCCACATTCGTGTGTAAGACGCTCGATGCTGCACTATCGATCAACACGTCAATATGAGTCGATGCGAACTCATCTTTCGGGCATGCTCTGTTAAGATCTCTGTAATCAACGCACATCCTTACTTTGCCGTCCTTTTTTGCGATTGGCACCACATTTGCGACCCAAGGGGGATAATCGATCACTTCGATGAATCCTTCTTCTAACTGCTTCTTCACCTCCTCTCTGATCTTATCTGCCCATTCTGGTCTCATATGTCGGAGCTTCTGCTTTACGGGCTTTGCTTCGGGGTAAGTTGGAATGCGGTGATTTACGATAGATTGATCAATTCCAGGCATGTCTTCGTATGTCCAAGCGAATACAATTTCGTATTTTTTAATTATTCTCTCAAATTCTTTTCTCTCTTCAATAGTTAATGCTTGAGCAATTTGTATAAGTTTAGGATTTTCATCCGTACTAAGATTGAAAGTTGACATTTCTATCGTATTGATTTCAAATGTAGGCATGTTATATGAATGAGAATGCATGGAATGATCATGATCAACATCAAGCAAGTAAGCAAAATCAGAATTCATTTCATTGATAGCATGGGTGATTACATCATCTGATTCAAACAAAGCAGTAATACAATTTTCATCATCAGGGTTCTCGGGCTCCTCATGAACCTTGGAGGTACTGGGCTCGTCCACCGCTCCCGCAGTTGCTTCAGTGATGACTTGCTCCTCGGCATTCAAGTCTAGCACCATAATCTCCTCGATAAAGCAGCTCACCTTTCCTTTGCCCCAGTCGGCAACATCATTGAAGATTTCGAACCCCGACAGAATCTTCCCTTCTGTGCTAGTCCATGCCTCGGGGGTCCCTGAATACGCCTTTCCATGCCCCTCGTTCACAAAGTACTTCCTTAGGCCCACTTTTCCTTCACCACTCACATTGGACGGACCTCCCTGCTCATATCCCAAACCCCTCCGGGTTTTCTGACTCTTAAAATCCGGAAATTCTGGCAACCCCTGATGGCGTGCTCCTAAACCCATTCCTGGGATGAAACCTCCCTTCATCATCTTCACCACATCGGTGGTCATGCTGGACTCATAAATCCCGGAGACTTGGAATCCGGAGAAAAGTTGAGGCTCAATTCCCAATGCTGCCACCGAGCTCAATTTCTCAGCTCTGATTGTCACTATCTCCTCCCCGAAGGGGAATTTAATCATTTGGTGGAGCGTGGAGGGCACACCTCCCAGCTTATGGAACCAAGGGCGTCCCAACAGTACAGCAAAGGTTACCGGTATATCCAGCACGGTGAACTCAGTTTCTTCTTCATGTGGCCCTACTTTCAAGTTGGCCTTGAAGACTCCCTCAATGTGCCTACGGCTGTCATCATACGCTATAATCACAGTTTCAGAGGCTGTCAGGTCTCCTCTCTCCACTCCCAACTTCGACAAGAGTTTCAAAGGACAAACATTAATGGCTGATCCATCATCGACCATCACGCAACTAGTCTTCTTTCCGTTAATTTCTGCTCGGATATACAAAGGCTTATTGTGAGCCTTCCCCTCTTCTGGGAGATCCTCATCAGTAAATGTGATCTCAGTCTTCTTTCGGGCCATAATTGCCCCTACTAGCGCTGCCGGCTCAGTATCGGTGGAAATAACCAGATTCTGCAATTCTTTCATCAAGTTCTCACGATGGTACTTAGAATGGCATAGAACTTCCCAGACTGTAGACTTAGCTTGTGTCTTCTTCAACTGCTCAAGGACTTGGTCATCGGGCTTAGGAGCCGACCCTTCCCCTATCTCAGTCTCTACTATAGGGGCCTTTCCCTCGGCCACACGACCTGATCTCGTCATTACCGCAATTTCCGGCTCATCATCCGATTCATCCCAAATGTTGATAGGGATCCTTCGATTGGCATCTTCCTCGTCCGAGGAACTCTCCCAAATGTCCACAACCATTAAATCAATGACGTGAGGAACATTCGGATTCAAGAAGAAGGGATCCGCCGATCCATACAAAGCCCAACCTATCAACTCATCATAGTTACGGAGAGACACTCTACTCATCCTTCTCGCGACCAATAGAATATCACCTCGGTGTATGCACATAAGCTGCACCTTATCACTCATTGCCTCATTACACTGCTCATAACGGTGCCTCCACCTTCTAACATAATCCACAAACGGTTCCTCGGGGAATTGCCTAATCCTGTCCAGATCGTCCAGGGATCCCGTCCACGGAATGTACATTTCATATCTTGACACAAAGGCACTTCTGAGCGGTATCCAATGACCCATCTCCTCCTCTGATAGACCCTGATACCACAATAAGGCTTCACCCATCAAGGTTTCCGGAAAATGTTCATGCAACTCACATTGTGGAAATCCGGCGTCATACATATGATTGCGGAATAACCTCGCGTGCTCCACAGGATCCTGGTATCCACCATACCTAGGCATTGCTAACACCGCATCAGGTGTTTGGTAAGACGGAGAATCAGGGGTTTGCTCTGCTAGCATCCATACTGTATACTCCTTGATAAATCTCTTCATCATTGATGCCCAATCGGTCTTAACATACATTGGCAACGACATGTACCACATTAACAGTTCACCCATCAACGAATTGCAAAACAAGCTAGTGATCTCTTCCTCTTTAAAACCCAAGGGCGCTATAGCCGACAAGTAGAAGTGAAGGTGCTCCATTGGGTCCTTATTGCCGTTATACTTGCTAACCCTAGGCAACGGACGCTTGATAGGTCCAATCTGCGTTGCGAAGCGCTCCGCAGTCCTGTCCTCAACTCTCTGGTACTTTTCTAGAAACAAATCTGACAACCGATCCCAATCATGCTTGCAAGAGCCTGGTAATGAATGGAACCATTCCAGAGGCTCGCCTACCAGCGAATGGTGGAACCACTGGGCAATTTCATCTACTCCGAAGGATTCAATAAACATGTCGTGCATATATTCACGCAAGTGCACCTCAGGATTTCCCCCTCCACTAAACAGACCCAATTCTGGCACAATAGTTCGAGACGACCCTTCTCCTGTCTCTTCGGCGCTATCCTCGTCATATGGTGCTCCACCATCCGATCCTTCTCCCATTGGTTCATCCTCTTGTTCTTCACCAAGGAAGGACACATACAGACCATTTCCCACATTATTCTTTTCGTTGGAGTCCAACAACTCCTCTACATCTTCCTCAAAGGATTCCATCACTACAGTTTCTGTAAAACTAGCTCCGATCGCGCTCACCCTATGATTAGGCAATGGATTGTGCCTAACGGAAGGGTTCGCTGACGAAGGATCAGCTATCTTCTTCTCTTCGATTAAATCTTGGATTTCGTGTTTCAGCCTCTCACAATTCTCTATTGTATGCCCATAACTGCTATGGAATTCACAATACCCTCTAGCCTGTATCTGCGGAGTAGGTTGAGCTTTGTTATACGGGGTAAGGGCTTTCAACAATCCCTTTTTCTGCAGACGCTCAAAAACTTTTGCGTAGGTCTGATCGAACTTGGCGAACCGCCTCTTTTCAATAGCATTAAGATCAACCACTTTCACTGCTGCGGATTCCGTACTCGCACTAGGCCCTCCGGCACTATATCCAGACTTCGTCCACTTGGTATAAGCTTTCTTTGGCTCCCCATCCCCTTCAACAGTCAAGGCACAACTATACATCTGATTGAAATCAGTAAATGGCATATACCGCAACTCATTCTTAATATACGGCAACGTGTTGCCAACCACCATTCGGATCTGATCCTGCTCGAGCGGCTTTTGTTTCATCACTGCGGCCTTAGCCCTCCATCTTTTCACAAAATCGGAAAAGGATTCCCCAGCCTGTTGCTTAGTGCTCTCTAACTCTTTCAAAGTGACCTCAAGCATGGTGTTAAAGCTATACTGAGCGATGAATGACTTCGCTAATTCCTTCCAATCCCTCTTTGTCACCATCGGCAATGCATGGAACCATGTGAGGGCAGCCCCCTCTAGGTAGGTGTTAAACAGCCCTAGGACTTGATCCTCAGTCAGGATCGTGTGCTTCATCACAGCAACATACTGATTCATGTGAGCGGTGGGATCTCCCGTTCCATCGAACTTTTTCATGTTAGGGAGCCGGAATTTCAAAGGCAAAGTTGTTGCCGATAAACAATTCTTCAAGTTATAGAAGTCCTGACTTCCGGAACTTCCTCCACGCAAGTCCTGCACTTCCTGTGTGATGTGTTGCTTCCACTCCTCTTCCTTAGCTTTCTCTTTCTCTAACTGTTTTTGGATATAATCCTGATAATCCTCCTCATTCCCAAAGCGAGGACCATCGTTCACCTCATTCTCAGCACGCTTACTACCACTCTTGTTGTCCTTCAGTGCTAACTCAGCTAGCTGGGTCAAGATCGCGGCCAGCTGATCATTGATATTGTTCACAGAATTCTCCAATTCAGCCACTTTCTTGTCGGTCGCAGACATACTGACGGAAGACTACCCAGACGAAGATGATTCAGAAGCCACAACTACTGATTCTGAACTGTCTACTCGTAGCTGATCAAACTTTCTGACAAGCCGATTACTCTCGCGAAACCACAACCGCTTAATGATGATGTCTGCGCGAACGGTATCCATTAGTATGTATGCATGATTGTATATGCATGATTCGTGGTGTGTGCGTTTATTTATTTACGATTATAAGATAAGAAAAACAAACGTTAGTTCTATTTACACGTATCACAACATCTCTCTTCCACCCTTATTCCTCCACACACTCATTGGTCCAGGTCTCTTTCCTAGGATTTTGGTTTTTGGCTCACATTGCGGTCCAGGGGACGCGTGATGCCGTCGATTATTGCGGGAAATTAAATCATCCATCAGATAATACAGTTCGTTTTGACGTATCCACGTTCGGTGACTAAGAAATCGACCAAGTTGGATTGTCCTTTCAGAATAACTCGTCTTTTGTCCTTTCACGAGACGCATTAGTTCGGGTTTTGACTCCCTTTGAGCGCATCTCAGTTTTTAGACGTGGTATGAGTTATTCTTCTAGTCCAATCGTTCGTTATTATCAATGACTCGTTCCCTTTTGTTCGCGCGGGTTCGTGTCTCGATTTTTGGATTACAACGGGATCTTTTGGATCTATCGAGAGACATAACCACGTGTTTATTTAGTGATGGAATCACTTTTGGATTTTATTTTAGGGAACGGACTCATCGCGTAACGTGTTTGTTCTTAGCGTCGAGGATTCGTTTGCTCATTTTGCTACGTGAAAAGACGGCGAGTCTTATTTTGAGCGCACGATAATCTTTCGGCTAATTACAACTCTTTGTTCCTCCTAATCCACGGGATATATCATCTCAGTGTGGTTATAGAAAATCAACGTTTCGTTGAATCGCATGTTTATTCGAGGCGAGGATATTACCGTTCTCTTTCCTTTAGGCACGAATTAAGCAAATACGTACATCGGGCCATATTTCTTGCAGTTTTGGTAACGGTCGAAATGATCGAGTCGTTAGTCAAAACCCGCAGTCTCGTCCATATGGCGCAATTATATGGTTTGGCTTAATTCGGCTTCGAGATTTTAAACGGGGTATACACTCGTTCGAGGCACGTATTCAACGGCATTGGTTTATTTTCTTTAACTACTCGTGGGATTAACATATATCGTAGATTCAGAATGATTTTGGTCGTTTAGTTCATTTTTGTCTTTTTATTTTCTTAGTCACCTTTTGCGGACACGTCCA
The DNA here is from genome assembly GCF_963576675.1 of Euphorbia lathyris. Taxonomy (NCBI): domain Eukaryota; kingdom Viridiplantae; phylum Streptophyta; class Magnoliopsida; order Malpighiales; family Euphorbiaceae; genus Euphorbia; species Euphorbia lathyris. The sequence continues at coordinate 73,433,400 of NC_088911.1, read as the reverse complement.
TTTCTCTTAAGAATGACACAAGGCATAACGTAAGAGCTCGTCTTTTATTCGGAAGGGACGGGCTACTTGTGCGAAACTTTTCACGTTACAATAAGGTCGTTCGAAACAGAAATGTTCTTCATTTTCGTTTCGTCGTGATCTCGTTTTTATCCCAATTTATCTAAAGAATGTGAATAACGGCTACTGTTAATATAGTCTTTTATATCGAGATGTAACTATCCTTAACACCGAACCGATTCATACTAATACGTGCTTACGTCATAACACATTTACTGAACATGTGCCTTCGTCGGGACACCGAAAGGGACAAGGCGGGTCGCACATGTTCATTCATATGAGATGACTAAGTCGTCTTTAGTTCAAATTGTTTCGATGTTTTAGGGTAATTAGTATGTCGATTCACGAGTATATATTAACACATCGTCTCATTTTCTTTACCTACTTTAGGATTAGACACGTATCGTGGCGGTTTGAAAACACGAATTGATTCATTTATCACATCAAAAATAGTAACGGGTAATCCTATGGAAACTTCTAAGGCTACTATATGCTGACACGGCTGACCGCGGGACCTCACAGGACCGCACAAATTCGCCCCTAACGAATGGATGGGGACCCTTTGGCGCCTTACTGTAAGGGGGAACTTACACTAGCCTCTTTCGAGCGACGAATGGACTCTCGCTAGAGGTTTCGCGGAAATTACCCAAAGGGTTTGCAATAATGCACATGAATGCATACGAAAAGAAGTAAAACGATCCGTCCCCGTTAAGGGCTTAATACACACCTTCCGAAATCAAATTTCTCGCTTCCCTAGCAGAGTCGCCACTTGTTAGACGAGGTGCCGCGGTCTAATCTCCCGGGCGGACCGGGGGGTGGACAACCTCATGGCGACGTAAGCGGTGATTGGCGCCGAAAGCAACCAATCGTGGAATCAAGCTGCTCGGCAGGACCGGAGCTCGGAGATATGGAAGAGTCGCCACCCACGAATGGTAAAATGAACACCGATCCCTTGCGGGAGACCGGTGTGGGTTCGGGAAACTTAGGTACGAGCCGAGAAGGCTAGCTCCTTTCCGGAGAAAGGCTACTAGGCACCCCGACATCGCCCAGTTATGAACCACCGGCCTCCTACTCAGCATGTTAGGCGATAACGGACTAATCGTATACTTCTTTAAGTTTAAAATTCATTTGAAACCCTTTTCTTTCTTTTTTCAGAAACCGTTTTGAGCATATATTATTGGAAAGCCATACTAGTAAAGAATCACCCATTTATGTTATACATACACAGAGGAGGGGGAGAAAGAAGTGATTTATTTACAACTTCATTTACATGTCACGCTGTGTGTTTATTCTACACTAACTTATTTTCCCCAAAACGAGTTTATTTACATGGTTCGCACCTTAATCATCGTTGGAATGATTTAGGTGCGTTTTAAAACCCCGTTTGATGAAGTTTTACCCGAATCGCCGTTGGAATGACTCGAGTGTTTGAAAACGTTAGGATAAAAACCTTTTAATGAGAAAACGTGGTTAAACATACAAGTCAATTTCATGTTGTAAAAATCCTTTAAGAAAATGATCTAAAACTCTATTATTCACAAAGAAAACGATTTTAATTATAATGTTCGCTTAATCCGCCGTTGGAACGGACTAAGGTTTTAAGACGTGGTGTTTTGAGAAATGATTTGAAATGTTAACGAAAACAACTCTATTTACTTACATTAGGAAACTCTAAAAATCCATTAGTTTAAATAATTATATTGAAAGCTCTCTTTTTGTGATTTATTTTCCTCTCTTATTTAATGGACTCTCTACCTATTATACTTGCAATAATAAACCCATTTAAACCAAGACTCATACTCAAATAAAGCCCATTTGAAACATGGACCCATGAATGGTCCAAAGGAATAAAGAAAGTAATTCTAGCATATATATATACATTTAAATCAAAAAATAAAATAAGAAAATAAAAGTTTATACAAAAGAAACTATATGTATATAAAAATAGTAGGTACAATATATCTATACTTTAAAAATGTGAAAATAGTAAGTAAATCCTATAACTAAGAAAATAATATTCATCCAAAAATAATTTCCTTCAATAACCACTAAAATAATCCAAATATCCCAAAACTACATATATACATATCTATTATAGTTTTAAATATAAAAAATAACATATACTAATATATATTAATTATTTCCTAAAATACCCAAGTAAATAATCTTCAAAATAGAATCTAATAGAGCCCAAATGAATAAAAAGAAAGACATATATATACATATACTTATATTGTAAAATAGAATAATAATAAAAAAGCATACAAATATTCTAAAATAATTACATATACTAAAGGTCTAAAATAATTTGAAAAACATATATTACATAACTATACATATATATATTAAGGATTAAAAGCTTAAAAGTTAAGAAAAATGGACTGAAATGGCATCTTTTACGTTTTGGCAGACTTACCGACGGGAAATCCGTCGGTAAACAGCATTTAGTGACAGAAATGACAAATTACAGCAGCACTCCAATATTTTCCAGATTTATTCGAAAGCTTTAAATTAAATCTAATTCAATCGTTTTGGATTTCCGAACTACCAAAAATGGATCATAGTCGAAAACGGAAGTTCCTAAAACAATGTTTTTATTTTAAAACGTTATTTGGAAATGTCTTTTAAATTAAAAACTTGTAATTACCACGTTTTCGATACCCGAACTACCTTTTTATCGGATCACGGTTCGTATTGGGATATCAAAACGAGGTTTTTTATTTTAAAACAAAACCGAATTTTATTCAACACGAAATGGAAATTAAATAAATACGCTAATTAAATAAAATGTGACAACATAAATAAATAACTAAATAAATAAAAACTATAACATAAAAATAAATAGGAGAAGAAGATAAATAAAATAAAATAAAAGAGAGTTTAGTCCTCGGATAATACCTTAAATTCGATATCCGACAGTCGAAGCCGATTGATTCCACGAACCACGATCTTCCGTTTTTAATGAAAATTTAGTAAAAATTGAACTTTAGGAAATTTGGAATTTTTGAGAAAAAAAAATATTTTTCTCAAAAAAATTCACTATCTCTCTCTAAAAATGTTTAGAGTGAGAAAGCTCTCTCCAAAAATCCTCCCCTTTTGCATTGGGATCCGTGCCCCTTTTTATAGGGAAATGGGTCCCGGAACAATGGGCGACGCCCGAGTAAAATCGGGCGTCGCCCAAAGCCATTGTGCGGCCGCCCAAGGCTTGTTGGGCGGCCGCCTAACACTACGTTGGGCTACCGCCCAACATTGTTGGGCGCTCGCCCAACAGCGTTGGGCGAGCGCCCAACGCGCGGTTGGGCGCGCGCGCCCAATTGCCGTTGGGCGTCCGCCCGACGCGGTTGGGCGCTCGCGCCCGCCTACCGTTGGTCTTCCGCCCGACGCGGTCGGGCACTCGCTCAACGGCCACCGGGGCGCGTCTCATGTCATCGAGCGTGCACGCCCCGCGGCCGTCGAGCTCGCGCTCCGCGCCGTCAGGCGTTCACGCGTCGTGACCGCCGAACGCGCGTTCCGCACTGCCGGGCGCACACGCCTCGTGGCCGACGAGCGCGCGTCCCGTGCCGCCAAGCTCGTGTTTTGCTCGGACACCGAGCGCGTACCATTCATGGTTGGATGCGTGCATCCAACAAATGTCGAGAGCGCGCTTTGCATCGTCGAGTGGGCGTCCGACTGTCGTCAAACGCGCGCCGACCGCCGCTAAACACTCGCACCGTGCCGTTAAGCATTCGCGAGCTATCCGATCGACAACAGCGACCGAATGTAACTTATTTATTTTATTATTTTTGAAACTTTCGGAATCAATCGCTTTAATCGTCTTGTTTTCAGGTTTTCGTCACAGGTCCTCCGACTCGGTGTCTACAGCAGCATCAAGCGTCTTGCACACGAATGTGGATGGCTTTATGGGCTACATGAAGGTTCAGATGGCCGAGAAGCACAAAGCAAAGACCTCGTTCACTACTGAGGGGGGGGACATGTTGCTATAGAGTAGTGCCATTTGGTTAAAAAAACGCCGGGGCAACTTATCAGCAAATGGCTACGACATTATTCCACGACATGATACACAAAGAGGTGGAGGTCTATGTGGATGACATGATGGTCAATTCGGATACAAGAGAAGGGCACTTCGTAGCACTTGAGAAGTTTTTGGCCCGAATTACAGAATTCAAGCTAAGGTTGAACCCGAAGAAGTGCTTCTTTGGCGTTTCGTCGGGGAAAATCCTAGGCTACGTAATCAGTAACAAGGGGATTGAGGTGGATCCCGATAAAGTGAAAGCCACACAGGAAATGCCGGCACTGAAGAATGAGAAAGAAGTGAGAGGATTCCTGGGGCAGGTTCAGTATATCAGTCGATTCATAACATGACTCACCACAATCTGCGAACCAATCTTTAAGCTGCTACGGAAATATCAACCCACGGTTTGGAACGATAAGTGCCAGCAAGCATTGGAAAGTGTCCGGACCTATTTGACTAATCCACCGGTTTTGAGGCTGCCTAAACTCGAAAAACCACTTCTCCTCTTTATAGCGATCGAGGAGCGATCCATTGGAGCAATGTTGGCCCAGGAAGGGGACACCAGTGTGGAGCATGCGGTGTATTATCTGAGTAAGAAGTTCCTGGAATATGAGCTTAAGTATAATATGATCGAAAAGACATGTGTGGCAGTAGTATGCCTAACGAAGAAGCTGCGACACTATTTTCAGTCTTACAAAGTGATCATTATTTCCCGGATGGATCCCGTGAAGCATCTGTACCGAACTCCATCCTTAATCGGAAAGCTGGCCCGATGGTTGTTGCTTCTGTTAGAATTCGACATCGAATATGTAATGAAGAAGGTTATCAAGCGGAGAGCCGTAGCAGAATTTCTGGCCAATCAGCCCCTAAGTGCGGAAGAAGAGGAGACGAACTATGATTTCCCCGACGAGCATTTGAGTGCGATAGAAGTTATACCGTGGAAAATGTTCTTCGATGGAGCGGTTAACTCAAATGGAGCCGGAGTAGGAGTGCTACTTATCTCACCAGAAGGAGAAAGGGTCCCAATGGCAAAGAAGTTATCCTTCCCTCTCACTAATAATACGGCCAAGTATGAAGCGTGGGTCTACGGGTTAGAGTCTTTAGCAGCATTGGGAGCATCGTACGTGGAAATCTGGGGCGACTCAAAGCTGATTATCAAACAAGCACAAGGAAACTGGGAAGTAAGGGAAGAAAGGTTGCGCCCATACCTAGACCAGCTAGAGGGGTTGGCACAGAGATTCGGCGAGTGCCGCTTTTATCACATTCCCCGAGCACAGAACCAAGCAACGGATGCTTTGGCCACCTTGGTGTTGGTGTAGGATAATCCACGGAATCTTGCCTCAAAGCCTTTGGTGCTAAAAAGGTCCCACAAACCGTGCTATGAAGATGTAATGTTGTTAGGAGTAGACGAGAAGCCTTGGTACTTCGACATTGTGAATTTCATGAAAAACAGGACTTATCCAGCAGAATCAGAACTTAGGGGTCAGGCAGTGATCAGGAGGTTAGCTCATCAGTTCGTCATCCACAATGACTTGCTTTACAAAAGACACGCCGATGGTTTACAATTGAGGTGCTTGGATGCGGGAGAAGCCCGTGAGGCAATGGAGTCAGTACACTCGGGAATTTGTGGGGCCCATATGGGAGGAGCAGTATTGGCAAAGAAAATCATAAGGCAAGGCTTCTATTGGCTCACCATGGAAAGAGATTGTCACGAGTATGCGAAGAAATGCCATGATTGTCAAATCCACGGAGATTATAATCACTTACTAGATATGGAATTGCACGTGTTAGCGCCCATTTGGCCGTTTGCGGCTTGGGGCATTGATATCATCGGGGAGGTGAGGCCTAATGCGTCAAACGGACACAAATTCATTGCAGTCGCCATTGATTACTTCACCAAGTGGGTAGAGGCAGAATCATTTAGCAAGTTAGGGTCTAAACAGATGAGGAAGTTCATCGAAAAGCACTTGATCACCAGGTTCGGAGTGCCTCATCACGTGATCACGAATAATGGGGTCCAGTTTCAAGGTGAAGTGAGAGGTCTCTTCCAAGAGTACGGTATTGAACATCACAGGTCTTCTCCGTATCGTCCACAGGCTAATGGCGCAATAGAAGCGGCTAATAAGAACCTTAAAAGGATTCTCGTAAAGACAGTAGAATCGCACCGGAACTGGCACGAACAGCTTCCACTCGCTCTATGGGCTTATCGCACGACGATTAGGACGTCAACTGGGGCAACGCCATTCTCCTTAGTGTATGGGGCAGAAGCAGTCCTGCCAATTGAGATTGAGAAGCGATCGCTGAGGATCGTGGCAGAAGTAGAGATTCCTAAAGCGGAATGGGTGAAGAAGCGTTATGAACAGATGGTATTGGTAGACGAGAAGAGGATGGAGGCCCTTTACCACATACAACTATATCAAAGGAGGATGGCCCGGGCTTTCAACGAAAGGGTTAAGGTCACTCCTATCAAAGAAGGAGACATGGTGCTGAAACAGATCCGAATGACGCGCACCGACCCTAGGGGCAAGTTTAGGCCAAACTGGGAAGGACTGTTTCTCGTGAAGAAGATCCTAAGCAAAGGGGCGGTGAAACTAACCATGATGGATGGCATTGAGTTCTCCGAACCTACTAATCTGGATAGGCTTAAGAAATACTTTTCGTAAAAAAAAAAAGAAAATAAAAATAAAAATTCCCGATAGGTTGAAAACCCGCAAAGGACGATCTATGCAACAATAAGGGACATCCCAATGAGTGAAAACCCAAGAGGGCGCTCATTTGAAAATTCCGGGATAATAAAAGGAGAGTTGAAAAATCACTGGGACCTGAAAACCGAAAAAAGGCGGGTCCTGGTAACAGTGTTATATCTTGAGCAATTATGGAAATAATGTGTAAGTGGCTAAGTATTTCTGTTGCTTGTAAATAAATAAAGGCATGAATATATTCGAAGAGAATGTTTGAAATGATTATGATCGACTGAATGTATGGTATTACAAGTCATGAGTTATACATTTCTTTTCCCCACCACCAAATAAAAAGCCTACACAAACATCTTTTTCACATATACCCACTATACATCACGGTAGTACTAATAAAGTCGTAAACCAAAACAATGACGAGACTATCAAGGAGGAGGAACCCCAAAGTCCCAAAAGCCCTCAAGCGAATCAAAGCCTCTGAAGTAAGGTACCCACTCCTCGGCTAAGGCCTCCTCGGCAACCCGATGACCCTTTACCGCAATCCGCAAACTCTCCTCAGCAGCTCGCTAGACCTCTATATCCATATGGCTCCTCTCTTCGGTTGCCCGGCCTCGCTCCTCCCAGCTGGAGCACTCATCCTCCATCTCTCGATAACGATGTACGATCTGAGTGTCATCATTCCGTAGTGAATCTCCTCGCCCGGCCGCCACGCCCTCCTGTACTCTTCGGTCCTTAGAATGGAGGCCTCCCTGTAAAGAAAATAGGAGGGAAGCAATGTAAAAAAGGAGAAAGAAGAAAAAAGAAAAAGAAAATATACATACATTCATTCATAATCATGTGCATACATATCACTACACTAAGTTATACAATACTCACCAGATGATGGGCGTGACTTAAGTCAAGCCGCATGCAGAAATACTTGGGTAGCTCCACGAAATTTGTGCAAGTCTAGGCAGGCTTCGATAGGAAAATTATGATTCGATCTATGGGCACAGGCCTCGCTACGGACTACGGTCTATGGCATCGTCAATGGGCACAGGCCCCGCTACGGACTGTGGTCTATGGCATTATCAATGGCACAGGCCCCGCTACGGACTGCGGTCTACGGCATTATCAATGGGCACAGGCCCCGCTACGGACTCCAGTCTACAGCATGAAGCGACTGCGGTCACAAACTCTCGGACGAGTGATAAAGCCCAAATATCAAAGCGACTACGGTCAAAACCTCTTGAGCGAGGTCTCAATTCCAACTCTCGGACGAGTGATAAAGCCCAGCTATCATCAACGAAGAGCACATGCGATCGATGTAGAGATTAAGGTCGAACGGTTGATTTGGAGATATGCGAAACAAGCAAACGCCTGCGATCAATGTATAGATTAGGGTCAGATGTTCGATTTGGAAATTTGCAATACAAGAAAACGCCTGCGATCGATGTAGAGATTAGGGTCGAACGATGGATTTGGAGATATGCAAACGAAAGGACGCCTGCGATTGATGTATAGATTAGGGTCAGATGTTCGATTTGGAGGTCTGCAATACATGAAAATGCCTGCGATCGATGTAGAGATTAGGGTCGAACGATGGATGTGGAGATACGCAAACGAAAGGATGCCTACGATCGATGTGGAGATTAGGGCTGAATGATTAATTTCAAAACGAAAGAGTACCTGCGGTCGAGATAAAGACTAGGGTCGCTAGAAAAAGCAACTTTACCTGCGGTCGAGATAAAGACTAGGGTCGCTAGAAAAAGCAACTTCACCTGCGGTCGAGATAAAGACTAGGGTTGCTAGAAAAAGCAACTTTACCTGCGGTCGAGATAAAGACTAGGGTCGCTAGAAAAAGCAACTTTACCCGCGGTCGAGATAAAGACTAGGGTCGCTAGAAAAAGCAACTTTACCTACGGTCGAGATAAAGACTAGGGTCGCTAGAAAAAGCAACTTTACCTGCGGTCGAGATAAAGACTAGGGTCGCTAGAAAAAGCAACTTTACCTGCGGTCGAGATAAAGACTAGGGTCGCTAGAAAAAGCAACTTTACTTGCGGTCGATGAGAAGACTAGGGTCGCTAGAAAAAGCCATTTACCTGCGGTCGATTTAGACTAGGGTCGCTAGAAAAAGCTATTTACCTACGGTCGATTTAGACTAGGGTTGCTAGAAAGAGCCATTTTACATGCGGTCGATTTAGAGACTAGGGGCCCCAGAAGGAGCGTTCGTCGGCAGCCGATTCAGAGGCAAGGACGGGACAGCCAAAGTGAAGATTGAAGACAAGATAGGAACTTGCGACATGGAGATCAGGTATTTCTCCTCCCACTCTATAGGTGTCTTTTACTTTAATATATTTCGCATTGCATGTGTTGAATTCATGAAAAGAGGTTTTCGAAAAAGCACACACGTCACTGCCAAAAATAGAAAGTAGGGGCAACTGTAGACACCGGGGTCGGAGGACCGATGAAGAAAAATTATAAAAAGGGATCCAAATCAGTCGATTGAAATAAACGATGAGTCAGTAAAAATAACAAATAAAAAACGTTGTTCAAAGGAACCGTGGAGACCGGTTTGATCGAATTCGGAAATCGAATCGAGATGACGGGCGAATCGGTTCCGCGAATGAAATCTTAAATCATTTTGCCAAATTCGGAGTATTTCATTATTAATAAAATCTCGGGTCGATAGGGGTTTTGTTTTAGAGTTTGAACAATAAAAAATTAGTTTTGTAAAAAGATCGATTTTATAAAAGCTAATTTTATAAAATCGATTTTGACGAAAATCATTTTCGATAAAAAAATCATTACCGATTTTGGTTAATTCTAGATATATTTCGTTTAGTTAAATATTTTTAATTTTTAAGTATATATTTAAACGCGACCCCGTCGGAGGCCGGTAGTTACGTCACGGGCCGTTGGACGGCCCGTGACGGGGGCTGGGCCATCCAGGCCCAGCCCCCTGCGCTTGGCATTCGGCCAAGTGCATTTTGCACTTGGCCAAATGCCAAGTGCCTTTTTCTTTTTTATTTTTTACTTTAAAAAAAATACATATAAATAAAATAATAATAATAATAATAATAATAATAATAATAATAAAAATAATAAAAAGACAATGATGAGTAGGAAATTTCCTTGAAATTTCCTAAACTCATCTAGCTTACCTTTGGCTCCAAGTTAGCTTGGAGCCAAAAATAAATTAAGCTTGGGACTCCATATGCCTATAAATAAGAGGGAGTCCCAAGACAAAAGGAAGGAGAAATTAGACCCGAACCCCTGGAGAATTTCATCGAGATCCGAATTCGCCCAAAAATCCAAAAAAAACACAACTCTAAAACTCAATCAATCGACCGATTTGGAATCTGTTACCAATCAAGAGGTAACAATCCGAGGAACTAGACCCATTTGTTCTTTATTACACTTTTGTTGTTTAGATCTACTTATTTACTTGATTTTTACACTTTTATTGTTTAGATTTGTTAAGTTAATTTTTCGTTTTGCATTTGAACAAGTATTTGGTTTTGGTTTTGAAATAAAAACTTCGTTTGGATCCCGATACGAACCTTGACCCGATTCAAGGGTAGTTCGGGATCCAAACGTCGTAGATCTGTTGTTTTATAAACATTTTGAACCGTTATTTTCAATAAAACGTCGTTTTAGAATCCTCCGTTACAAACCATGACCCGATTTGGGGTAGTTTGGAGGCTAAAATGATGAAATAGAGTAGATCTAATAGGTTTTGATAAATCCGAAAAAAGGAAGGACTGATCTGGAATTTTGACATTTTTTGATTGTATATATATATATATATATATATATGCGTGCGGATATGGGGTGATTTAAATGGCAAAATTTTGTTATTAGGGGATTTAGTTGTAATAGTATAGTAGTTTCATTTTTCTGTTTTTAAATAAAAACAGGGACTAATCCTGATATTTTCCATTTCTATTATGATGTTCATGTATTTATACGGTATATATAGGTGGTTAGTTTGGGTGATTTAATTTGTATATGGGTATAGAGTAATATATATTTATCTTATATATGGGTTTAGTTAGATGGGGTATTTTGGGTCTTTTTCTAATTTGTTGTGAGAGCAGGGACTATTTTGAACATTTTATATTTTATTGGATATTAGGTTTTTTATTAATTTGTAGGAGGTGTTTTAAGGATAAATCCATAGATAAGGGTATATTAGGGTATTATTTAGTACTTTTAATCTCATTTTGTAAAATTATATATATATATATATATATATATATATATATATATATAGTTTTTTTTAGGCCTTATCAAGTTATATTAGTTATTATTTTGGGAGGTCATTTGTTTGGGATATTTGGGATAGTTAATTAATAAATACTTTTGGGTTATTAGGTGGTGTCTTCTATTATCTATATTTGATATATATTTGAGGGAGGGTTATTTTCTATACATTTATCACAATAACTATTTTGGGTAAAAATTTATTTTCTTATCATTTATGAACCTTATTCATTACTTTCACATATTTTCCAATTGAAATAAAGGTATAAAGTGTCTAATATTATTTTTACCTATTAATAATTATAGTATATATATTTTCTCTTTAATCTATAGGTATAATTACCATTTTTTACTAAAAATGTATATATATGTGTATATTCCTTCTTTTTCCCTTTGACATCTATATGTATATATTTCAAAGGTATTTGGTTGGGTGAGTTTTGGATCAAAATAGTTTATTGTTGAAAATATGTTCAAGTGAGGATTAATTTGAGGGAAAAGGGGAAAATGAACTACAAAAAGAGATTCCAATTTGGTTACTTAAACTAAAGATTTCTAGAGGTTCCTAATGTAAATAAAAGGTTTTTAGTTCTTTATCATTCTCAAACGTCTTCCTAAAATATCACGTTTTGAAACCTTAATCCGTTCCAACGGCGGATTAAGCGAGCCTTGTAATTAAAAGCGTTTTCCGGCAAATAATAGAGTTTTGAATGGTTTTCCTATCCAAATGGCCTTGTACAAAAATAAATGAACTTGTATGCTTAATCATGTTTTTTGGTTAAAGCTTTCTCACTTCATGTTTTCAAAACGCTCGAGTCGTTCCAACGACGATTCGAGTGAACGTCATTAACGGGGTTTTTGAAACGTACCTAAATCGTTCCAACGGCGATTAAGGTACGAACCATGTAAATAAACTCGTTTTTTGGGAGTGAGATTAGCTTAGAGTTAGTGTATAGTCTAAAGCATAAAATCACACTGTGAATAAATCAATTCTTTCTTCTCCCCCTCTCTCTCCTATATACTTTAAATTTATGCAAAATGGGTGATTCTTTACTAAAATGGCTTTCAAATAACATGCTCAAAACGGTTTTCAAAGCGAGAAAGAAAAGGTTTCAAATGAATTTTAAACTTAAAGGAATATGCGATTAGTCCGTTATCGCCTAACACGCTGAGTAGGAGGCCGGTGGTTCATAACCGGGCGATGTCGGGGTGCCTAGTAGCCTTTCTCCGGAAAGGAGCTAGCCTTCTCGGCTCGTACCTAAGTTTCCCGAACCCTCACCGGTCTCCCGCAAGGGATCGGTGTTCATTTTCCCATTCGTGGGTGACGACTCTTCCATACTCCGAGCTCCGGTCCTGCCGAGCAGCTTGATTCCATGATTGGTTGCTTTCGGCGCCAATCACCGCTTACGTCGCCATGAGGTGTCCACCCCCCGGTCCGCCCGGGAGATTAGGCCGCGACACCTTGTCTAACACTCGTCGAGACACTTATGTGTCACGTCGAGACATGCCCTGTCTCATCGAGACACTTATGTGTCTCGTTGAGACAGGTGCTAGAATGGGGCAGAACTTTCGGTTTTTATCCGTTTTGGTCCCCGAACTTCTAAAAAGTGCTCTGATGGTCCCCGGACTTTCGAAAAGTGCTCTAATGGTCCCTGATGAATCCCAAAAGTGCTCTGACGGTCCCTAAGCTTTCGAAAAGTGCTTTAATGGTCCCTAAGAAGTCCGGTAATTCCCCAATGGCCTTTGGTCTGGTTCGAAAATGCACGAAATGTCCCTGAAATCCCTGAAAACACCAAAAATGCCAAAAATAAAGGAAATTGCTAATTTTAACTAAAAACCAACAAAACAATACGAAAAATAAAAGGAAATAAAGCAAAAACGAACTAAAAGGATCCTAAAAACCCTATACAATGGGAGCTATCAGACACTAAACCCAACACAGAGTACCTTCCTCTATAATCCTACACTCAAAACTATCTAACTTTGTTTGCTAAATTCCAAACAAACAGAGATTCCGAACTAATCTAAGAGATTGATAATTTTGTTCTAATCTAAGAACACTTTGAAAGATCTAAAGAATTGATTACACAGAAGAATAAGAAGGTTTGTGTAAATGTTCTTGCTTTGCTTTGCTTGAAACTTCAAGAAGTGATTCACTCAGAATTTGTGCGTTGAAGATCAAGTTCCAAAGTTGCAAATGAAAGGCCTTTTATAGTTGACACCTGAAGGCTGGGGTCATTTCAAATTTCGAAATAACCATTGGGAGGGAAACATTCTTCTGTCGCTTTCACTCCTCAGAAGCCAGTGTTAACAGCCAATGGTCTTTTATCTTTTACCGTTGATTTGTCTGTTGTAGGCGGCTTGGCACACTAGGTAGTATCCTCTTAAAAAGCATACTACGGCTTAGCACGCTAGGAGTGGAAGTCAAATCATTCCATCTTAAATCTCCCTAACTAGGGTAACCATGGGGTAATTACTTAGAAATACATTTTGTGTAATAGCCCTTCCTATCTGATAGAAAAGGATCCCATGATCCTGAACCGATCTTACCTGGGATCGCAAATCCCAAGTTTGTCTATGAAGGGCAGATCTAATTATATTAGTGTCCAGAATTGATTTCTTCTGTGTAATACTAATTGATAAGGCCTTATTGGTAAGTGCTACAAGATCTCGTACATTGGAACCCATGGTTATGGACCCGTATCGAACTCCTTCAATCAGGTATCAAGTCTTCTTAGCCCTTACTAGATCCCCATGACTTGATCCAAGAAATCCAATCTAGCTCTGTCCAGATTAAGAATTAGGGATTGATTTCCAATACTCGTCTTGCTCTATGCCCAGTTGGTGAAAGGATAAAGGCACTTACTGCCTGAAGTGAGCATGGTGGACACAGCAAGGGGTATAAACAGAACAATTCCTGTCCCTAGGGGTGTGCTTGCACATAAAACAGGTTGAAGGGAGTAGATTGACTTTACAATATGGCAACCCGGTTTGTTTGGTTCTATACAGGCAGGAAGGTCGAGGGTTGGGCCTCCGTAGATTATAGAGGTCGGCCCTCCCAGGTTATTTCCCGATCAACTGCTGGTCCATCGACTGGTCCCTTACCTAAGAACCCAAAATTTAAATGGCTATCAATAAAGGAAAGTAGGCACATGGGCTCCGACTTGAGCTTTAGGAAAGTAGGCACATAGGCTCTGGCTTGAGCTTTTGAAAAGTAGGCACATGGGCTGCTCAGGCTTTCGGTAAAGAAAAAGAGATGAAAGCGAGAATACAAGCAAGAAAAGAGGAAAGAAAAGGTAACGAAAAGGGCTAAGAAAAGATAACTCAAGCAAGAATGCACACAAGGGATAAGAAAAGGTAACTCAAGCAAGAAGGGAAGTAAGGGGTGAGATTAGGTAACTCAAGCTAATTAGAAAGAGATGTTTACTACAGAAAGGAAGCAAGAAAATGTAAGGAACACTACGCCAAAATCCCCTTCAGACGATGGTTAAAAACCATCGTCTCGCGAGATATAAATCTGGCACGGGGCTCGCTGTCGTCTGTTGCACCTTCAGACGATGGTTAGGTTCTATCATTTGAAGATACTATGCATGACATCAGCCTAGTTGCATACTGTCATATGAAACTTATTACGATGCGGCTTTTTTTATTATTAACGTCGCCTTTAATGTCATCACATGACATACTAATAATTAAAAATGTCAAGTAGCTATATGGGAAATTGGCATATTGGTATTCGCGGTGACAGTTTTTATAATAATTTCTGTCGTAATAACTTGTATCAGATGGCATAGGTCTTAATCAATCATATCAATAGATTTATTTTAGATGAAAGATTCTTTTATTTTAATGTCTTTTTATTATTGTTTAGATTATATTTTTTTAAACGTAAATGTCACTCTTTGCCTTCTTCTTCGAATGAATCTGGTAATGAACAATAATCAAATGAACAAGAATTTTCTGTATATCAATGATTTTAAATTTATTGGAGACTAATGCTCATAATCTGTTTACATTTGAACTAGACAAATTTCTGAATGTAATAAGGTGAAAACAAAGCAATGTACATCTCCAAATTTGTCAATATGTCAATCTTTCAAGAGGCGTGGTGGTGTTGATTGGAAGCCAAATCCAATTTGATCTACATGCATATCTAAGTCATTTATTGCCTAGAATCCCCAAGTCTTGATATCTGCAAAACCAAATGATGCTCATTAATTACGTACCGTATACAGATAGACCTAATTAATCTCGTTTTACCCTTTCTCCCTTCTGAGACCCTTCACTTACCCACCCACATTATAAATATGAAGCGTTTAACAATTCTCAAGAGTCCACAACCCAACGTTATACTTACTCTAGTTATATCGAGCATGGATAGACGTATAAGGAACCTCTATCGCTGTGTTGAGTTGCAGATTTCCCTACTCCGGTCTGAGGCACCCAGGTGGCTTGTCAATATATATGCAAGTCCTGACCGTCGGCAATGGACTGCCGTGATGAAGGGCCCTCCAAACACCCCTTATGAAGGAGGTGTATTCATAGTCCACATGGACTTCTCTGTCGATTTCCCCTCCACACCTCCAATTGTAAGAACATGCATGAACTTATTAACACACAGAAATTAGTTCATATATATGCAAATACACTCATGACATTACTATTGTTCGCAAGTCATATTCAGAACCAAAATTTATCATCCTAATATCGGTCCCTTGGGGCATGTATCTATGCCCTAGCTACTCCATCGCCCTTCTTATCCTATTGCCACGGTAAGATGATGCTATAAATCTATGCATTTGCCTATGTTTGGGGTCTAATTTATTTATTCATGTTTGGGGTCTAATTTAATTTATCTATGCATTTTATAGCTGCTGTGGAATATTTATGGACTATTGATAGAGCCCTTCATTGAAGCGCCATTTCCTGGCCGAGAGTGAATTGTTGAACGATACATCAGCAACGGGGCAGGTTATGTAGCAACTGCCAAGAGATGGACTGAAGAGCATGCAGGGGAATGATGATGTGCAAATAGCAAGTAAGGGGGGCATTATGATGTGACGTGCAAATAGCGTACAAGGGGGGCGTGATGTGTGAAAAGCAAGGAGATTTGGATGCTGGACAAATATTGAGTTGGATGGTATGGACTACTGGATGGGCATAGAGCCAATCTTGAAGAACATAATGATTACTGATTACAAATCTACTTGGTAATCAATCTGATCTTCAATATTGGCTCCATGCCCCGCCAGTATTCGACACCATCTAACTCTAATGGTTGTCCATCATCCAGATATCCTTGGTTACCATCTGCACATCATAAGCATGTAAGAGGGCGTGATATGCGAATAGAAAGGAGATTTGGATGCCAAAGAAACACTGAGCTGGATGGTGTGGACTACTGGATGGGCATAGAGCCATTCTAGAAGAACATAATGATTACTGATTACAAATCTACTTGGTAATCAATCTGATCTTCAATGTTGGCTCCATGCCCCTCCAGTATTCCACTCCATCCATCCAGCTCCAGTGTTTCTTTAGCATCCAAATCTCATTTTGTTGCTATTCGCGCATCACGCCCCCTTGTACGCTATTCGCACGTCACATCATAATGCCCCCCTTGCACGCTATCCTTTTTTGATAGGCAATACAAAGTAGACAACTTATTCAAGTAGACATATGTATATTCAAGTGACACATAACATGCTATAACAAGTAGTCAACTTATTCATTTATGTCTATTCCTAAATTGATATAAAACATATGTATATTCAAGTGACACATAACATGCTACATGCCCAATGAACATTCATACACAAACTGAATCAGTTCTACTTCCTAAACAGAACATAAAACAAGTCAACATACTTCATACATAGACACATACACATACAGTATAGCTCATAGGTATAAGAGTATCCCATATCACATTGGACATTCATATCTACATGCCAAAATGAACATTCATAGCAATGCACATAAATAACCCTTTACAATATACTTGCCGCTTGGATTGTACTCGCTGAAAAGTGAGCACGGTGATGAAGTGTGCGATGCTCTAGCCACAAGTTCATAACTTATGCTGATAGCATCGAAAACCCATCACCATTCTAAATGGTTTCAATCAGATAACAAGCCAAGTGGAAGGTATATTATAAATCTATCTCATCAGCATATAGTGTAAATCTATCTCATCAGCATAACTCATGTTAAAATAAAAAGGAATCAGGTGAGTTCATAACATTTTCAGCTTTAAGAGTATGCCTAATCGGCTACATGCCCAATGAATATTCATACACATACTCAATCAGTCTAGCTTCCTAAACAGAATATCAAGTAGACAACTTATTCGTGCATGTCTATTCCTTACTTATTCATAACATTTTCAGCTTTAAGAGTATGCCTAACATGCTATAACAAATAGACAACTTATTCGTGCATGTCTAAAACTTGTGCTCATAGCATCATAAAGCCACCACTATGTACCTGCCACTTGGATTGTACAGTTCATGATGAAGTTAGCATGGTGATGAAGTGTATGATATTGTCACCACAAGCTTAGTCATAAACTTGTGTTGTTAGAATCATACAACTTCATCACCATGTTAAATACTTTTCCATAACCATAACAAGCCAAGTGACATGATACATAGTAATGGAGATTTAGGTTGACCATATGACTATGCTTCACAAACCATATGTTGTAGGCATGAACATTATTTCACTCAATGAACATTCATAGCATAAGAGTATGGTCAATCACAACAACATCATACATGTAACTAATCAGCTACATGCCCAAATGAACATTCGTACATGTTGGGCATGAATATGACTATCATTAAACAGTATTTTAATAACATTTTCTATGCATTTCAGGCAAAATATTCCGAAATATATGGACTTATAAGTGTTTTATGCAGATTGTATTGATCAAGTCAAAATGGGCGATAACACAGCCTGTTTTGCAACAAACCGTAAGGAGTTGAGCGCCCTTTGATCCAGCGGATTTTCGCTGTGTACCCGATGAAGGATATCAACTAGACAAGTGACAGGTGCGGCATGGCAGCAGTTGCAGGTGCAGAGTACGTAGGGAGGCAGGAAAGCAACATGATGAAAAGATGGATCACCCCTTGAGTGTTCAAGGGTCAACTTAAATTAATCATTCCCTAGTATTAGTAGCTGTAGGAAACAATCTTATTTTGTAATATTTTGGTGCATGGTTCGTTTTTCTTCCTTTATATAGATGTAGTCGATGGAAGGAAACAAACACCTTTTTACTTTTGAAGACAATCAGTTTTAGGAGAACTTTTGAAGAGAGTCGAAGCTCTCTTAGAACGATGATGCCTCCAATGGAGGTCTGTGGAATTAATGGTGGCTATTCACTCTTCACTATGAGTGAGTAGTCGTTTTGAATGGGTTTGGCCAGTTAGGGCCGGTTATGTAAGTCTTCTATTATCTTATTTATGAATGAATGGTGATATATTATGTTGTGCTTGATAAACTTGTAACTCCATTGCTTAAGGCATGTATGTTAGTGTTAGATGCATGATAGGAAACTGCTTACATCTTCACGGAACTATTTATCAAGCATTCAACCCCGAAACAAAGATGTCAAGAGGTTGTATCAAGGGTTTTCTTAAATAGAAATGCTGTTTCGATCGTAATGCAAGAAAGAACCAACTTTAGGGACACTTAAAGTTGTAGTACCTCTTAGAATCTTAAGAACACACGAGAGTTGACTTAAGTGAGCATTAAAGCAGAGACCTTGACTTCACTTTACGTCATTCATGAATAAATAGGGTGTTTAGAGACTGAAAGTAACTTGTTCTGCTATGCTAGACCTGTTTTGCCTTTTTATCATTAAGTACTCTTTGAAATCAACTAAAGCTATGATCTTGTTTATGTTTGAACAACACCTCTCAAATTAAAGAATTGACACACACCACACACTATGTTCTACAAAGTATTTCATGTGAACTTTGATCATCAATCCCTGTGGATACGATAATGGACTTATCATTTTATTACTTGTATCTAGTGCACTTGCTAGAGTCTATTCTGAGGACAACAAGTTTTTGGCGCCGTTGCCGGGGATTGAAAGCAACAAAGTTTATACGAACTTTTCTGTGAAACAAGGTGTTTTTAATCTATTTGCTAAATAGTGCAGCCAGAAGGAATCTTTATCAGTTTATGCGCAAAGCTGGACCTCCTGTTTTTCCTATCGATCTCGAATTAGAGAGAACGTGTAGACGAAACAGAGCGGGAGCTCGACGTGCAGGACAAAGAGAACGACAAAGAGAGAGAAGAATGGCTGGAAGGGTACCACCCGAACAACCAGTTCAACCAAACCAAGAAGAAGAAGGGGAGAATAACAACCCTCCTGTCATGCGAATCAGAGATTATTCAAGGCCAACCACAGAAGGACATTCATCATGTATCGTGCTGCCAAACGAAGGGAACAACATGTTCGAAGTAAAAGCGTTGATGATACAAATGTTACAAGCCGCAGTACAGTTCAACGGATACCAATCGGAAGATCCAAATGGCCATATTCTCGAATTCATCACGTTGTGCAACACATTCAGATCAAATAGGGGCGTTTCTGACGACGTAATCAGACTGAAGCTGTTTCCTTTTTCCCTAAGGGACAAAGCGAAGACTTGGTTAAACTGCTTGCAACCAGGAACGATCACCACTTGGGAAGAAATGGTGGTGCGTTCTTAATGAAATATTTCCCACCACGATAAGCCATTAAGCTCAGAAACGAGGTTTCCCATTTCGTGCAAGAAGAAGATGAATCACTAGCCGAAGCATGGGAAAGGTACAAGGAACTACTAAGGAGAGTACCCAATCATGGCATTCCTATGTGGATGAAGATGCAAAACTTTTACAATGGGGTAACCAACATCTATAAGATCCAGATCGAATCTATTGCCAATGGAAATCCCGAAGATCTGGAACCTCAAGCCCTGTACGACCTTATTGAGAGAGTAGTGAGCACAAGTTATAACTGGCACTCTGCCAGAAGTGAGGGAAAAAGAGCGGGAAATGAAGATGTTGTGTCAAAATTGACAAGCCAGGTAGAACAGCTTGCTAGACAGCTCGGCAAGATAAATGTGTCTTCAATTCACAACGAACCACCATTCAGTGACATTTGTGATTTTTGTGGAGGGCTGCATTTCAACATAAATTGCCCCGTAGTTAAGCAGGGAAAGGGCGCACAGGCAGAATGTGATTATGCAGGGTATAATCAGAGGAATCCACCTAACCCGTATTCCAACACGTATAATCCTGCCACAAGAAACCATCCAAATTTTGGATGGACAGGCCAGCCGAACCAGCAGGAACAACCAAGATATCAACAACAGCAAGGAGGACATTACCAGAGACAACCTCATCAGCATTACAAACAACATGTTCCACCAAAGGAAGATATAGAGCCAGATATGAAGACGATGATGATGCAGTTCATGAAACAGACACAAGCTTCGATTAAAAATCTGGAAACACAAGTCCATCAGTTAGCTGCATCTACGTCAAAAGGGAAGGGAATAATGCCAAGCAACACAGAGCCGAATCCAAAGGGCGATGTCATGACGATAACTCTGAGATCTGGTAAGCAAACCCAACCCATTATTTCTGCTGATGAAATTGCTGAATGCGCAGGAACATCCAAAGAAGCTGAAGGGGAGCAGGAACAAGCTGTTCCTAGTGAAGAAGAAACCAGGAAGACAACCATTACCAGTAAGCAGGATCAGGGGGAAAGCGAAAGAATGTATAAGCCACCTCCGCCGTATGTTCCACTTGTGCCATATCCAACGCGGTTGATCAACAAAAAGCTGGAAGAACAGAATTCTAAGGTGTTGGACACCTTAAGGAAGTTGCACATCAACATTCCTTTCGTAGAAGCGCTGGCACAGATGCCGACATACGCAAAGTTCCTCAAAGATATCCTGTCAAACAAAAAGAAGCTGGAAAACATTTCCATGATCCAACTCAATAGAGATTGTTCGTCAATACTCCAAAACAAGCAGCAGCTACCTAAAAAGCTAAAAGATCCAGGGAGTTTTTCTATTCCTTGCTCAATTGGAAAGCTAAATATTGAAAATGCACTATGCGACCTAGGAGCTAGCATAAACCTAATGCCTTATTCTATATATGCTAAACTTGGATTAGGAGAACCCCAACCTACTCGTATGTCAATTCAGTTGGCCGATCGTTCAGTATGCTATCCTAGGGGAGTTGTGGAAGACGTGCTAGTCAAAGTAGGAAAATTCATATTGCTTGTTGATTTCATTATAATGGACATTGATGAAGACTTGCATGTTCCTATTATCCTAGGTAGACCATTTTTAGCCACGGGTAGAGCATTGATAGATGTAGGAGAGGGACAATTATTCTTGAGGATTAATGGGGAGGAAGTCATTTTCAAAATGAACGAGGCAATGAGACGTGCTAACAATAATGATGATACATGCTGTTTCTTGGATGAGTTTCAAAGTCTTTCTACTTTGCAGGAACAGGACACTTTGGAGACTCTATTGGGAGAAGAAGTGAACTTATGTGAAGGAACAGGCTGTTCCATTGAATCCAACTTACCGACACCTCCTTTCGATCCTACTGTTCCTACTCATCAAGAACCACCGGAGATACCAATTGTGCCAGTATCTAAACCAGAATTGAAACCGTTACCTGCACACCTCGAGTATGCCTTCCTGGAACCACCCAGCGGGAGTCCTGTTATTATATCCTCAAAGTTAACTCCTGATCATAAAGCGTAACTCATGGAAGTTTTGCGAAGAAACAAGGACGCAATCGCATGGAAAATTGATGATATCAAAGGTATCAGTCCGGCAGTCTGTGTCCACAGAATCTTGATGGAGAAGGAGCACAAGCCATCTGTCCAGCCGCAACGCAGACTGAATCCCCACATGAAGGAGGTTGTGCGAAAAGAGGTGATCAAGCTTCTTGATGCCGGCATTATTTACCCAATCTCTGATAGTGTGTGGACCAGCCCTGTTCACGTTGTACCAAAGAAGGGAGGAGCAACCGTAGTCCTCAATGAGAAAGACGAGTTGGTGCCCACGAGAACAATAATAGGATGGCGAGTTTGTGTGGATTACAGAAAGCTCAACAAAGCCACAAGGAAGGATCACTTCCCTTTGCCCTTCATTGATCAGATGTTGGAGCGGTTAGCGGGATATGCCTTCTATTGTTTTCTTGACGGTTATTCAGGATACAACCAGATCGCAATTCATAGTGAGGATCAAGAGAAGACAACGTTCACGTGTCCTTACGGGACCTATGCCTACAGACGAATGCCGTTCGGGCTGTGCAATGCTCCAGCCACTTTCCAAAGATGTATGATGTCCATTTTTCATGACATGGTGGAGCGGACCATAGAAATATTTATGGACGACTTCTCTGTTTATGGAAACTCTTTTGAGAGCTGTTTAAACAACCTCGAAGCCGTACTTGTGCGATGCAAGGAGACCCACTTGGTTTTGAATGGGAGAAATGCCACTTCATGGTTACGGGCAGAATTGTTCTCGAGCATAAAATTTCTGAAAAAGGGATGGAAGTGGAAAAAGCGAAGGTGGAAGTGATAGAAAAGCTGGCTATTCCGGCCAATGTAAAAGATGTGCGAAGTTTTCTGGGGCACGCAAGGTTTTACCGCAGGTTTATCAAAGATTTTTCAAAGATTGCGCTACCCTTGTCAGCATTACTTCATAAGGAAGTGGAATTTTCTTTTAATGCAAGCTGTTTAAAGGCGTTCGAACTATTAAAGAGCAAGCTGATCAACTCGCCTATAATGGCAGGACCTGTTGGAAATTAGGCTAAGGTATAGCAGCGGAAATATAAATTTTTTAACCTATTTCCATTTAACCACAAGATCCGTTAACCGTTATTTCATATAAAGAAGGATAAGACGAAATACCTTTTAGAAGTTCTATCTACCGTTGCAAACGAAGTGTCCATAACTTCAAAAGAGATAGCAACCGTCTACCAATCTGTCCCTATCCGAAACAGCCTTCCAGACCTCCGAACGACAATCTCTTCGGTGGAAACGTGGAAGAATATGTCTAGAAGCTCCTGTCCAAAACTCACGACGATCTGATGGTTCAATCTCCGGGAATCCGCGAAATCGTGAACTGACCTGATGTAGGAGTAGTAAAACGAATTTCTCCCTTTTGTTTGTTTTTCTTCTTCGAGTTCCCAAACACGAAATAAAACACGGGAAGATTAATTTAGAATCAACCGTTGAATAGCAACCAAAGTAGATTGCCTCTAATTAATCAACACAAGATCAAGGATAAAAGAAATAGATGAAATTAATTGATCGGAAGGAAGCCGTAGAAAATCTCATCCTCGAACTGGGGTGTCGAAATTTTCTCTCTCTTGCACTATAGGGGATTTTGGAAATCTCTCTAGGGTTTGCACTAGTGGATTTCGAAAATCCTAGGGGGTATTTATAATCTCTTGTATCTAATCCCTAGTTAGATAGAATTAGGTTACTGAATAGGAATTCAATTCGGAATAGAATTCCTAATTATTATCTCATTATATATCTAATATATTAAGGATAATAATAATAACCTTATTGGATAATAATAGGAGTATTTTAATCTAATTAAAACTCCTAACTTATTTATCTCTTAATTAATTTAATTCATAATCCTAATCTAATTAGGAATAACAAAATCAAATTAATTATTCATGTATTCTATTACATGAATTTCGACCCCCTTGATCCATGGGCCTTATTGGGCTCATTTGGGCTTCCATCAATTAATTAACATCTATCTCTCTTTTAGGTTCCAAGTCTTATGTGTGACCCATTAGGTTCTTATTGCTTCTAGCCGTATGCAACGTTATTAAATTAATTTTCAAAGAATTATATTTAATCTTTGCATAACGGAATGATGTACAGAGTATGTGATTAGCAAGTCCGTAATCATTCCCCCAGAGCTATAAGAAGACAGGTTGATTCTGTCGTTAACCTTTCCGTATTAGTTACAGTATAATTCGATCCTTTATCAACTACATCCTTGAAGTGAATCTTATGACTATGGGTGATGTCAAGTCACATATAGCGAGACGTTCGTTTTACTTGTACAGGCCGAGTCAACTCAAAAAGATAGGTTAAGTGAAATCTGTATTTCAAGTCTTAAGCTATCACCTTGCAAGGATTTAGAGTCGAGTCTTCCACAAGCGATCCATGGATATATCTCCCATTTATCGGGAGTGATAAATGCTCAATCCAATATATAACGATCCCACAATCACTTCATGTGATACCCAACGTCTACTGTTCACACCCCAGAGTCATCTCTGTTAAGGATCGTGTTACACCAGAGTCAAAGCGTCACATTCCGTAATCCAGAATACCAATTAATATTCCTTTGAGTCTGAGGATTAGTTATACCTATTAATACCAATGAGATGAACAAGTGACAAGGATAAATCTACCCATCCTGTTATCTCAAATCGGATCCCCAATCCTAATGAACAACTTTTCATCGGATCTATGTATCTGTCCAGATATCTGTATATATGAAGCTTGTGAGATCAGCTTTCTGTCGGACAGAAGACATTGTTACATACAAGTCTCAACAGTGATATATCAATCCTAAACATATCACTTGACTTGGGGTGGTTTTAAGTTTATTAGTTTATTATAAAGTTTTGTCTCACTTCATGCTTGTATGAACACTTTATAATCACTTTAAATAAACTTACGGATTTCCTTTTATTAGACTTTATTTAATGTTTAAAAGGGATTGCCTTTATATAGTTATAAAACATATATCTCATTAAAACAAATGATATAAAGAACAATTCATTTACATTAAGTTTGTATCCTAGAACAATTATCTATAGGACACTAAACCCCAACATACTCCCACTTGGACTAAAGCCAATTGTTTCTAAAACTTATCCCAGTAGAAGTTAAATGATGATCATGTACTCTCTAGGTTAAAGGCTTTGTCAACGGATCTGCAACGTTGTCCTCTGTAGGTACTCTTTCTATTCTCACATCTCGTCTAGCCACAATCTCTCTAATGATGTGGTATCGCTTAAGGTAATGCTTGGATGCATTATGAGACCGTGGTTCCTTTGCTTGCGCAATGGCTCCATTGTTATCACAATACAGTGTAATGGGATTACAATGTCAGGCACCACACCAAGTTCTGTAATGAACTTTCTTATCCAAACCGCTTCCTTTGCTGCTTCCGCAGCTGCGATATACTCTGACTCGGTCGTAGAGAAAGCCACGCTTCCCTGCTTGGAACTCTTCTAACTGACCGCGCCCCTATTCAAGATAAACATGTATCCTGATTGGGATTTATAATCATTCTCATCTGTGAGATGACTTGCGTCTGAAAATCCTTCTATTTTTAGATCACCTTCTCCGTACACTAGGAACATATCTTTAGTTCTTCTCAAGTACTTAAGAATGTTCTTGACGGGAATCCAATGTTCGTCTCCCGGATTCCCTTGGTAACGACTCGTTACAGATAACGCGAACGCTACGTCTGTTGGAAAATTAGGCTAAGGTATAGCAGCGGAAATATAAAAAAATTTTAGCCTACTTCCTTTTAACCATAGGATCCGTTAATCGTTATTTCATATAAAGAGGGATAAGAAGAAATACCTTTCGATGATCAATCTACCGTTGCAAACGAAGTGCCCACAACTTCAAAAGAGATGGAAACTGTTTACCAATCTGCCCCTATCCGAAACAGACCTTCCAGACCTCCGAACTACAATCCCTTTGGTGGAAACGTGGAAGAATATGTCTAGAAGCTACTGTCCAAAAATCGCGACGATCCGACGGTTCAATCTCCGAGAATCCGCGAAATAGTGAACTGACCTGATGTAGGTGAAGAAAAATGAATTTCTCCCTTTTGTTTGTTTTTCCTTCTTTCATGAACACAGTGAGATTAAGTTAGAATCAACCGTATGAGATGCAACCAAAATAGATTGCCTCTAATTAACCAACACAAGATCAAAGAGAAAGAAAGATAGATGAAATTAATCGATCGATGGAAGCCGTATGAATTCTTGTCCACGAACTGGGGGAGTCGAATTCTCTTTCTCTCTCTAGCTAGGGATTTCGAAAATCACAAAGGGGAAAGTATATAGCTTAGTCGAAATTCATGTAGTAGGGGGTATATATAATAACTTGTATCTAAACCCTAGTTAGATAGGAATAGGTTACTTAATAGGAATTCAATTCGGAATAGGATTCCCAATTATTATCTTATTATATATCTAATATATCTAGGATAATAATAAATAACCTAATTGGATAATAATAGGAGTATATTAATCTAATTAAAACTCCTAACTTAATTATCTCTTAATTAATTTAATTCACAAACCTAATCAAATTAGGATTAATGGAATTAAAATAATTCCTTATTTATAAATTTCGGCCCCCCTCTATTTAAATGGGCCTTACTGGGCTCAATTGGGCTTCCATCTATTAATGACATCCATCTCTCTTTTGGTTCCAAGTCTTATGTGTGATCCATTAGGTTCTTACTACTTCTGGCCGTATGCAACTATTAAATTAATTTCTTCAAGAATTATATTTAATCCTTGCATAACGGAATGATGTACTGAGTATGTTATTGGCAAGTCTGTAATCATTCCCCCAGAGTCCGTTAAGAAGACATGTTGATTCTGTCGTTAACCCTTCCGTATTAGTTACGGTATAATTCGATCCTTTATCAACTACATCCTTGAACTGAATCTTATGACTATGGGTGATGTCAAGTCACATATAGCGAGACGTTCGTTTTACTTGTATAGGCCGAGTCAACTCAAATAGATAGGTTAAGTGAAATCTGTATTTCTTACTCTTAAGTTATCACCTTGCAAGGATTTAGAGTCGAGTCTTCCACAAGCGATCCTTGGATGTATCTCCCATTAATCGGGAGTGATAAATGCTCAATGCAATGTATAACTACCCTGACATTACCTCCTGTGACACCCAACCTTTGCAGTTCACACCCCAGAGTCATCTCTGTTAAGGATCGTGTTACACTAGAGTCAAAGCGTCACATTCCGTAATCCAGAATACCAATTAATATTCCTTTGATTCTGAGGATTAGTTATACCTATTAATACCAATGAGATGAACAGGTGACAAGGATGAATCTACCCATCCTGTTATCTCAAATCGGATCCCCAATCCTAATGAACAACTTTTCATCGGATCTATGTAACTGTCCAGATATCTATATATATGAAGCTTGTGAGATCAGCTTTCTGTCGGACAGAAGACATTGTTACATACAAGTCTCAACAGTGATATATCAATCCTAAACATATCACTTGACTTGGGGTGGTTTTAAGTTTATTAGTTTATTATAAAGTTTTGTCTCACTTCATGCTTGTATGAACACTTTATAATCACTTTAAACAAACTTACAGATTTCCTTTTATTAGACTTTATTTAGTGTTTAAAAGGGATTGCCTTTATATAGTTATAAAACATATATCTCATTAAAACAAATGATATAAAGAACAATTCATTTACATTAAGTTTGTGTCCTGCAACAATTGTCTATAGGACACTAAACCCCAACAACGTCAGGTCTAGTGCATAGCATAGCATACATAATCGAACCGATTGCGCTGGCGTACGGGACTACAGCCATGCGTCGTTTATCATCATCGGTTTTAGGACATTGATGATTGTTTAACTTTACTCCATGTAACATGGGTAAGTTACCTCGTTTCGATTCAAGCATGCTAAACCGATTTAGCACCTTTTCAATGTATGTAGCCTGTGAAAGACCAAGCAGTCTTCTCGATCTATCTCTATAGATCTTTATACCAAGTATATAAGCTGATTCACCAAGGTCTTTCATTGAGAAGTTACCAGATAACCATACTTTCACTGACTGTAAGAGAGCAACGTCATTTCCCATTAATAATATATCGTCCACATATAGTATGAGAAATGCTACAGAGCTCCCACTTGCTTTCTTGTAAATGCAAGCTTCTTCGCAATTTTGTTCGAAACCAAATTGTTTTATGGTTTCGTCAAAACGCTTATTCCAGCTTCTAGATGCTTGCTTGAGTCCATAAATGGATCTCTGAAGTTTGCAAACTTTATTTGCATCCTTTGATATGAAACCTTCAGACTGCATTATATATACATCCTCAAGCAGGTTTCCGTTTAGGAAAGTTGTTTTCACATCCATTTGCCAAATCTCATAATCGAAATGAGCGGCAATTGCAAGCATGATTCTGATTTATTTGGACATAGCCACAGGAGAGAAAGTTTCGTCATAATCAACTCCTTGCTTCTGACGATATCCTTTCGCTACTAACCTAGCTTTGTAGGTGCCAACCTTTCCATCCATGTCTGTCTTCTTTTTGAAGATCCACCTGCACCCAATGGGTATTATCCCTTCGGGTGGATCAACCAAAGTCCACACTTGGTTAGTATACATGGAATCCATTTCAGAATCCATGGCCTCAAGCCATGCTTTAAAATCTGGACTAGTAAGAGCCTCTTCGTAGTTTTCGGGTTCGTCGTCTAACACGGGAACCTCATTATCATCTCCCATTAGAAAACCATATCTAACTGGGAGTTCACGAACTCTTTGTGATCTACGAATAGGTGGCACTGGAGTCTCATCTAATGGGACTCCTTCGGGTACCTCAACTGCCTCTGTTGTTTCAGTCGGTGTTTCTTCTTCTTGAACTTCGTCAAGTTCAATCATGCTTCCCTTTTGTGTTTCTTCGAGAAACGCTTTCTCTAAGAAGGTTGCATGCTTGGATACGATTACTTTCTGATCATCTGGATGATAGAAGTAATATCCCATAGTTTCCTTAGGGTATCCAATGAAGAAACATTTATCAGATTTCGAATCTAGTTTGTCGGACGCAATGCGTTTGACAAAGGTTGAACAACCCCATACTCTCATAAATGAAAACACAGGTTTCCTACCAATGAACAATTCATGTGGTGTGGAACTAGCGGATTTAGTTGGTACTCGATTTAGGGTGAAGAGGGCGGTTTCTAAGGCATAGCCCTAGAACGTCTTTGGAAGTAAGGCCATGCTCATCATGGATCGTACCATATCTAGTAGGGTACGATTTCTCCTCTCGGATACACCATTGTGTTGTGGTGTATAGGGAGGTGTCCATTGTGAGCATATCCCACATTCAGTTAGATAATTCAGAAAATCATCTGAAAGATATTCGCCACCTCGATCAGATCGAAGCGTCTTTATTTTCTTTCCTAATTGATTTTCTACTTCATTCTTGAAGCATTTGAATTTCTCAAAAGCTTCTGATTTGTGCTTCATCAAGTAGATGTAACCATATCGGGTATGGTCATCTATGAAGCTTATGAAGAATCTGAATCCTCCTCTTGCTTGGACTGACATAGGACCGCATACATCTAAATGAATGAGTCCTAGAGTGTCTGATACACGCTCACCTTTATTGCTAAAGGGTGTCTTTGTCATTTTACCTTTTAAACATGATTCGCATGTTTCCAATGATCCGGCATCGATTGGATCTATAAGCCCATCTGAATGTAGCTTTAGTATGCGTCTCTTGTTTATATGGCCTAAACGACAATGCCACAAGTAAGTTGAATTATCTAGCTTATGTCTTTTGGTATCAATTGCAAAAACATGAATTTTGTTATCTAACACATAAATCCCATTTTGTGAAATTCCTGAATAGTAAAAGATTGAATCTTTATAAAAATTGCAACTCTTGTCTTTTATTGAAATATGAAAACCGTCGTCAACAAGACGGCTAATAGAAATAATGTTGCGAGACATTTGAGGAACGTATAAACAATTCCTTAATTCTATTACAAGCCCAGAGGGCAAATTTAAAACATAATCTCCAATTGCGAGGGCGGCAACTCTTGCTCCATTTCCTACTCGCAAGTTTATGCTTTCTTTCTTCAGTTCCCTAGTCTGATTCAGCTCCTGCATATTTGTACAAATATGAGATCCACATCTGGTATCTAATACCCAAGATTCAGACAGTGAAACTGTATTTATTTCAATATAAAACATACCAGATGTTGAAGCACCACCATTTCCCTTCTTGAGGGAGGCTAGGTACTCCTTGCAGTTCCTCTTCCAATGCCCGTCTTTACCACAGAAGTGGCACTCTCCTTTGGGCTTCTTCACTTCCTTTCCCTTAGCTTTGTAGGGCACGGCTTTCCTACCTTTCTTGGGATAATTAGGATTGGGATAGCTCCGTTTCCTTTTCTTTGATCCCTCAATGACAAGAGCCGGTATGGCTTTGTCTTTCTTCATATTGGGCTCAACTGACTTGAGCATATTTGCAAGCTCTTCAAGAGAGGTTTGCAAGTCATTCATCTGATAGTTCATAATGAACGGTGAATAACTTTCTGGGAGGGATTGAAGAATTAAGTCTATACTTAATTCGTTATCCATCGCAAATCCAATACTAGAAAGTTTGGTAATGTAGCCAATCATCTTGACACAATGTGTTATGACAGATGTGCCCTCTTGCATCCTACTACGATATAGCAACTTGGATATCTCGTAGCGTTCGCACCTGGTTTGTTTCCCAAACAATTCCTTTAGGTGCATGATGATGGAATAGGCATCCATTTCCTCATGTTGCCTTTGTAATTCTGGTGTCATCGATGCAAGTATGATGCATCTGGCATGATCATCATCAGCCTTATGCTTCTGGTAAGCATCAATTTCCTCAATGGGAGCATCATCAGCATGGAGAGGGGGTATCGATGTATCAAGTACATACCCTATTTTATCGAACTTCAAAACAATTTTGAGGTTACAAAACCAGTCGGTGAAGTTTGAACCATTCAATTTGTTATCGGTAAGAATGTTTTGCAGATTGGTTTTAGTCATGCTTATAAGAGTGGGTTTAATTAAACCTGAGAGTGAGAAAGAGTAAACATATGTCATTCATTTGCTTAAAGTATATCAATCTAAAATTATAGGCCTTTTAGTTTATTTTAGATTGCTCCCACTATTTTGCCAAATTAATAGCCCTCCATATTAATTCGAAGAATTTCACAAATCCTTTAGTGAGCTAGGATCCTAACTCCTGAGATTTCGCCTTGAGTTTACTCAATAAGCTAGTCTCATTCATTAGGCAGATTCATGTAATCAATCACATCTTTAATGTGATTCCTAGGTTATTGGGTTACTAACCACATTAGTAACTAATATGCTATTCATATTAATCCCAACCGTCTTGCCCATTAGTTTATGACAACATGAGTTTACTCATCCAATTATCATAATCTAATTTAAGTATTACCCCATATTCATGAAAAATGATTTTCGATAATTCAGGTGTTACCGAAAGGACCCCGAGCTTGAGTTTACTCAACAACCCAAAAGCCCTCAGCACTGCCGGCTGAATTATAATATTAGGGAGGGGCAACCGATTTTAATAACTTGCTTATTTACTTAACTTTTTAATGAGGGATTTTATTTTAGGTCTCATAATCTAACTTAGTCTTGATTTGCTTTAGCATACATCAGACACATACATTCACATACATTGGCGTTATGGACATATCATCTAAATTATTCCGTCGAGGCAGAGACGGAATAAAAGGGCAAACC
Organism: Euphorbia lathyris; assembly: GCF_963576675.1. Taxonomy (NCBI): domain Eukaryota; kingdom Viridiplantae; phylum Streptophyta; class Magnoliopsida; order Malpighiales; family Euphorbiaceae; genus Euphorbia; species Euphorbia lathyris. The sequence goes on along the minus strand of NC_088911.1, from coordinate 73,401,769 downwards.
TAAGAAAATACTAACTATTACATATTTCTCTTTAGGTCCTCCGTCTTCTCCATGACGCCTTGAAATTACATATTAATTTCTATACTACTAAAAGAAAACTTCAATTGAATTGAAGGGAATCGGATGAGAGGAGAAATTACAATAGATAGTAGAAAGGCAGGACTCGCAGGCCCTATTTCAAAAATACCAAAAGACTAAAGAGGGTCCATATATGTCCATAACTCCAAACATGCATAGACTCAATTAAATAAATTTAATTGGTTGATTACATAACTATCTTATGTAATATTTATGTTAATCACATTAACATATCAAATTAACTTTCATCCAATTTTACTTCTAATAGTATTCGTATCTTTTATATTAATTTTTAGATTAATATAACTATACAAAACTTTAATTATGCATGTCCCAATTATTTTGATTTTAATTCATTTAACATTTTGATTTACAAATTGGTAAAACAAACTTTTAAACAAATTTTCATTCGATAATCAAAACAGAAAACTATCAATTTCTGAAACATATATATTTAAATATAAAAACGATTTTAAATATATATCAGTTCTAAAACGGTTTTAAAACGATTTTCAGAAAATAGGAAAAACTACTATAGATTTCCGTTTTATCTTTAGAATTAATAAAACTGATTTTATCAATCTAACTATAAAACTAATAGATTTCGTTATAATGATTATCAACCAAAATAATTAGGAACATACGCATAATCTATTTTAATCAACAATTAATTAAAACTTATTTATCTTTAGAATCAATTAATCAAAACAATTTGTTAATTAATCCTAAGTATAAATATTTATTCAATCCTATTGAAAAACTTCTAAATTTTCATATATGAAATAACGGATTTAACGATGTCTCTGATACCACTGTTGGAAATCAGGCTAAGGTATAGCAGCGGAAATATAAATTTTTTAACCTATTTCCATTTAACCACAAGATCCGTTAACCGTTATTTCATATAAAGAAGGATACGAAGAAATACCTTTTAGAAGTTCTATCTACCGTTGCAAACGAAGTGCCCACAACTTCAAAAGAGATAGAAACTGTCTACCAATCTGCCCCTATCCGACATAGACCTTCCAGACCTCCGAACGACAATCCCTTCAGTGGAAACGTGGAAGAATATGTCTAGAAGCTCCTGTCCAAAACTCGCGACGATCCGACGGTTTAATCTCCGGGAATCCGCGAAATCGTGAACTGACCTGATGTAGGAGTAGTAAAACGAATCTCTCCCTTTTGTTTGTTTTTCTTCTTCGAGTTCCCAAACACGAAATAAAACACGGGAAGATTAATTTAGAATCAACCGTCGAATAGCAACCAAAGTAGATTGCCTCTAATTAATCAACACAAGATCAAAGATAAAAGAAATAGATGAAATCAATTTATCGGAAGGAAGCCGTAGAAAATCTCGTCCTCGAACTGGGGTGTCGAAATTTTCTCTCTCTTGCAAAGGGGATTTCGGAAATCTCTCTAGGGTTTGCACTAGTGGATTTCGAAAATCCTAGGGGGGTATTTATAATCTCTTGTATCTAATCCCTAGTTAGATAGAATTAGGTTACTGAATAGGAATTCAATTCGGAATAGAATTCCTAATTATTATCTCATTATATATCTAATATATTAAGGATAATAATAATAACCTTATTGGATAATAATAGGAGTATTTTAATCTAATTAAAACTCCTAACTTATTTATCTCTTAATTAATTTAATTCATAATCCTAATCTAATTAGGAATAACAAAATCAAATTAATTATTCATGTATTCTATTACATGAATTTCGACCCCCTTGGTCCATGGGCCTTATTGGGCTCATTTGGGCTTCCATCAATTAATTAACATATATCTCTCTTTTAGGTTCCAAGTCTTATGTGTGACCCATTAGGTTCTTATTGCTTCTAGCCGTATGCAACGTTATTAAATTAATTTTCAAAGAATTATATTTAATCTTTGCATAACGGAATGATGTACAGAGTATGTGATTAGAAAGTCCGTAATCATTCCCCCAGAGCTATAAGAAGACAGGTTGATTCTGTCGTTAACCTTTCCGTATTAGTTACAGTATAATTCGATCCTTTATCAACTACATCCTTGAACTGAATCTTATGACTATGGGTGATGTCAAGTCACATATAGCGAGACGTTCGTTTTACTTGTATAGGCCGAGTCAACTCAAAAAGATAGGTTAAGTGAAATCTATATTTCAAGTCTTAAGCTATCACCTTGCAAGGATTTAGAGTCGAGTCTTCCACAAGCGATCCATGGATGTATCTCCCATTTATCGGGAGTGATAAATGCTCAATCCAATATATAACGATCCCGCAATCACTTCCTGTGATACCCAACGTCTATTGTTCACACCCCAGAGTCATCTCTGTTAAGGATCGTGTTACACTAGAGTCAAAGCGTCACATTCCGTAATCCAGAATACCAATTAATATTCCTTTGATTCTGAGGATTAGTTATACCTATTAATACCAATGAGATGAACAGGTGACAAGGATGAATCTACCCATCCTGTTATCTCAAATCGGATCCCCAATCCTAATGAACAACTTTTCATCGGATCTATGTAACTGTCCAGATATCTGTATATATGAAGCTTGTGAGATCAGCTTTCTGTCGGACAGAAGACATTGTTACATACAAGTCTCAACAGTGATATATCAATCCTAAACATATCACTTGACTTGGGGTGGTTTTAAGTTTATTAGTTTATTATAAAGTTTTGTCTCACTTCATGCTTGTATGAACACTTTATAATCACTTTAAATAAACTTACGGATTTCCTTTTATTAGACTTTATTTAGTGTTTAAAAGGGATTGCCTTTATATAGTTATAAAACATATATCTCATTAAAACAAATGATATAAAAGAACAATTCATTTACATTAAGTTTGTATCCTAGAACAATTGTCTATAGGACACCAAACCCCAACAGGACCCGACTAGGAACAGCCGTTTGAGATAATGTGTGACGCAAGCGATACTTGTATGGAAGCTGTTCTGGGGCAGAGGGTTGAGAAGAAATTTCATCCTATTTATTATGCAAGCAAAACATTAAACGAGGCCCAGCAGTACTACACCACTACAGAGAAGGAGCTTCTTGCAGTTGTGTACGCCTTCGACAAATTTTGACCCTACTTGGTGCTTTCCAAAGTTGTTGTGCACACAGACCATGCTGCGCTACGCTACTTGTTCGCGAAAAAGGATGCTAAGCCTAGGTTAATATGCTGGTTATTATTGCTTCAAGAGTTTGATCTCGAAATTAGGGATAAAAAGGGAACGGAAAATGTCGCGGCTGATCATTTGTCAAGAATTTCTCACCAAAGCAGCCAGGAACAACCAGAGATTTTGGAAAGATTTCCGGACGAGCAGCTATACGCCGCACAGACTGCGCCATGGTTTGCCGATATTGCTAATTACCTAGCAAGTTCGCTTAAGCCTCACAACCTATCCACTAATCAGAGGAGGAAGTTTTTTGCTGAAATTAAATATTATTTTTGGGAAGACCCCTATCTTTTCAGGTTGTGCGCCGACCAAATTATTCGAAGGTGTATATCTCGGGAGGAGGGACAGGATGTTCTAAGCCATTGCCATGACCGAGAAGCTGGAGGGCACCATAGCGCTAGCAGAACTGCAGCCAAGGTTCTTCAATCAGGTTTTTTCTGGCTAACACTTTTTAAAGATGCCAATCTGTTCATTAGCACTTGCAATGAGTGCCAACGAACATGCAATATCCCAGCTAGAAATGCCATGCCCCTCAACAACATAGTTGTTTGTGAAATTTTTGATATATGGGGAATAGATTTTATGGGTCCATTCCCTACATCTTTTGGGCATAAATATATCTTAGTGGCTGTAGATTATGTGAGCAAATGGGTTGAAGCAATGGCTAGTCCCACCAATGACGCCCGTGTGGTTGTAAAATTCCTGAAAAGGCTGTTTGCCCGATTCGGTGTCCCACGAGCGATCATTAGTGATCAAGGAACCCACTTTTGCAATGCCAAATTTGAGAATCTGATGGGCAAGCTTGGAGTCTCTCACAGAATTACCACACCTTACCATCCACAAACAAGTGGACAGGTGGAGATTTCCAATCGTGAAATCAAAAGAATTTTAGAAAAAACGGTTGGCAGTTCTAGGAGAGACTGGGCAAACAAGCTTGACGATGCTCTTTGGGCGTATAGGACGGCCTATAAAACACCAATCGGGATGTCTCCGTTTAGATTGTTATATGGAAAGTCTTGTCACTTGCCGGTTGAAATGGAACACAGGGCTTTTTGGGCATTAACGTTTTTAAATTTTGAGCAACAGGCTGTTGGAGATCAGCGAAAACTTCAACTCCGTGACATAGAAGAGCTCAGGTTGTTCTCGTATGAAAATGGCGTGAATTACAAAGATAAAACAAAGGTGTGGCACGATAGAAAAATCCAGACAAAGACGTTCTACGAAGGTCAAAGAGTTCTCTTGTACAATTCAAAACTCAGGTTGTTTCCTGGGAAGCTGAAATCAAGATGGACGGGACCTTATCTGGTAAACAAGGTGTTTGGTCATGGTGCAGTTGAAATTGGCAAGGAGGGTCAGGAACCTTTTAAGGTGAATGGGCAAAGATTGAAACCCTATTTAGAGAATGATCGCACAAGGAAGATCGATACAGTTCACTTCCAGGATCCCCCAAGCCAGTAGAAACACAAACAGGGTGTTCGCTACAAACACCAATTGTAGCACAAGTAACATTGCATTTAAATTAGTTTCAATTTCAAATTTTGTTAAGTAGTGTCAAAAGTAGTTTAGATCTGTTTTGTGTCGAGCAGTGGTCCGTAATGAGTATTTCCGGAATAAGCACAGTTGTAAAACTTACACCTTTTCATAAGGGTCAAGTTTTACGATTTTACTTGTTCAAATAGGGAGTTGATTTACCCATCAAACAAGGCTATCATTGGAAGTTGGGCGGCGAAATAAAAGCCTGAAAAGTAAAAACGTCTAATCCTATGTCACTAGGCTCCTATTTCGTTTGCTCTCTTTTTCTCGATGCAATCGAACGGATAGGGGAGTAGTAAATTCAAAATTTGAAACGTGACCGTTCGTTACCCAGGGGTCTATTCCAAGGTACGCGCCTTTTGCCAATTTGTCTAGGTGGCGTCCTTTGGACCGCCCTCATAAAGACGAGTTGTCAACAGACCGTTCCATCTCTCCCTACTTAAGGATACCTACCTCATTACGGTCCCTTGCTCGATTTGTTTTCTTTTTCATATATTTCTTTTCACTAGTCACCATATGCTCTGTGCTCTTTACCATTGGGAAACCCTATTTAAACTTCAACACAGCATGAGAACTCGTGGCTCTGTTAAGCAAGTAAAAATCGAGGGCTCATCGAAGAAAGAAAAAGCTAAAGGAAAAATGACGGGGGCAGGATCAGTTGCTTTCATTCCGGACGAAAAATTGGTGAAAAAGCTTGCCCAGTTCAAGGATGCGGCCATGCAGAAATACTACGAGGAACTTGCGCAACTAGAATTCGGGCCTGTGAGGACTGTTTGCTGGGACACCTTAAAAAGAATCAAACTTGATCAGCGGGTGCGGAGCCTCATGGAGGTAGGCCATTTCGACTGCTTCTTTGAGATGACTGAGTCGGCTTACAAAGAACTCACGCTGGAGTTCCTGGCTACGTTTAAGCACCATTCCGAGATTACTGATCCGGACGAGGAAGGGAAGTTTAGCTTCAGGCTAATGACTCACACCCAACGGCCTTCATTGAACATGTTCAACAGTCTATTGGGTGCCACGGATGACGATGACCTTAAGTCGGAGAGTTACAAGGAGGCGTTCACGCAAACCCCAGATGTATTCGACCCACAGGCCTTTTGGCAATCTATTGCGAACCAGCCGAGGTATGATGGTAGTGTTTCCAAGGCTTCAAATATTGATGACTATACCGTCCGGTACCTCCATAAACTGGTCTCTGGCACCATCTTTGCCCGTGAAAACCAGGCCACTATTCCCCATGCCGACCTTACGGCTTTGTGGATCATGACAACTGGGCCTAGAATGAATCTAGGCTATTGGTTTGGGGAGTACATTGCCAACTTTGGGAAGAAGAATTCCTCGGTCATCTGCTGTGGGAGCATCGTGACTCGGATTGCTGCAGAAATTGGAGTCTTTAAGCCAGAGAACCGCACCCGGCTCACTGTTGTAAACCACCCTGACCAGATTAATTTAAGGAGTTTACAGAGCATGTGTTTTGGGAAAATGGTGGATGGGAAGTGGGTCTGGATGGCAGACTTTGTTGAATCAAGGAGAGTTGAAAGCCGCAAGAGAAAGAGTGAACCTACTGTGTCTGTTTCCTCTGAGTCCGAGCAGATTGCGCCCGAAAAAGACCTCGCTTTTTACAAGAAATGTGCAAAGCTCACCAATGATGATATTATTTGTAGGTTCGATGCTTTGTTTGCGCAGAATGTGTAACACCCTAGACGTATAATTTTTTTTTCTAAACTAAAGCTATTCATTAGATAAAAGCATATATTATCAACTTATACTCGTAGGTATATCAAACATATACACGTTAATATATATATACATATATATATCTTTATACATACAGTCTACAAACTTATATAGTTCAAAAGTTTACTTATTCTACATGCTTATAATGAGAGGAGAGAGTGTGAGACGGAACCCAGCAGACCGACCTTTCATCCATGGAATCTACAGTTCTTTAAGCGTCTAAAGTCCCAGTCTAACCTTCACTTCAACTAGTTCTAAGCCGCTAATTTTCTCGATGACGGCTTGTACCCTCCTCCGGAATATCTTCAATATTACGAGCACCTTTCTCTTCTTCTCATACTTCTTCTTCTTCTTCTTCTTCTTCTTCTCTTTTTCTTCACTTTCTCATTCTAAAAGGAGTTTCTCTCTCTAAAGTTCTGGAAAGTTTGAGATTAGAACAACCCATCTAACCCTTCTCCAAACATATCTAATTGATCTTGGGTAGATTTCCCCTTTTGCCCATATATATCTCCTATTATTACAATTATATAAGTTTCATCCACTATGATTATCCTTATTATTATTATTATTATTATTTTATTAGATATAAAATTAGATATAATTTTATTTAAATTATAAATTTAGCAAATTACACTTTAGTCATTATACTTTTAAGACTATTCAATTTGGTCCCTATACTTTTAAGACACACTTAAATATCTATTTCATATACTTTCACTTATCCTAATATTAGTATCTACATAAATTATCATATATTCAATGACATGTAAAATGCAATATTATTTTCTAATGTCCCTAACAATGTCATGTAATGCATAAGTCTATATGAAATGAAATGCACAAAGTGAGATGTTACATTTCTCCCCCTCTTTAAAGAATTTCATCCACGAAATTCATTACCGGATTCGTGAAACAAGTACGGATATTATTTCCTCATCCTTTCCTCTGTTTCCCATGTAGCTTCTTCTACTGAATGACTTCTCCACAGAATCTTAACCAATGGTATCTCTTTATTTCGTAACTGTTTTGTTTTATACCCAATGACTGCCACTGGCTCTTCTACATAACTGAGATTATCAGTAACTTCAACTCCTTGATCATTTATTATATGTGTAGGATCTGATCGGTATCTTCTGAGCATACTTACATGAAAAACATCATGAATTTGAACTAACTCTGGAGGTAATGCTAATCTGTAAGCAAGAGGACCAACTTTTTCAAGAATTTCATACGGTCCGATGTACCTTGGACTTAATTTTCCTTTCTTTCCAAATCTTATCACGCCTTTCCAAGGTGATACTCGAAGAAATACTTTCTTTCCTACATCAAATTCCATCTCTCTTATATGCTGATCTGCATAACTTTTCTATATGTCTTGGGCTGCTTTAAGTCTGCTTCTGATTACCTTCACTTTCTCCATTGCATCTTGCACAATCTCAGGACCTTCTAAAACACGCATGCCTTCTTCGTCCCAATAAATAGGACTTCTACATTTTCTTCCATATAATGCCTCATACGGTGCCATTCCTATACTGCTATGATAATGATTATTATAAGCAAATTCTATCAAAGCAATATACTCATCCCATGCACCTTTGAACTCTAGAACACAAGCTCGAAGCATATCTTCTAATGTCTGAATTGTTCTTTCAGATTGCCCGTCAGTTTGAGGATGAAATGTAGTGCTAAAATTTAACCTTGTACCCAAAGCATGTTGTAAACTCGTCCAAAAGCGAGATGTTAATCGTGGGTCTCTATCTGATACAATAGATATTGACACCCCATGTAATCTGACAATCTCATTCACGTACTTCTTAGCCAAATTTTCAAGTGAACAACCCCACCGTATAGGTAAAAAGTGAGCTGACTTTGTTTACCGATCCACAATTACCCAAACATCATCATTCTTGCTTGGAGTCTTTGGTAGTCCATAAACAAAATCCATAGTTACCCTTTCCCATTTCCAGACTGGTATAGCTAATGGCTGTAGTTTTCCAATTGGAGCCTGATGTTCTATTTTGATCTGCTGACATGTTAGACATTTAGAAACATATTCTGCCACATCTTTTTTCATTCTAGGCCACCAAAAATGAGACCGCAAGGTATTGTACATCTTTGTCATTCCAGGATGCATGGCGTATGGAGCAGTATGAGCCTCTTCTAGAATTTCCTTACGTAGATTATCTACATTTGGCACACAAATTCTTTGTTCTATCATCAAAGTACCATTTTCAACTGCAAAGTTAGTACTTTTCCCCTGTTCTACACTTCCCATTATTTCCTTGAACTGTGGATCCCGAATTTGAGCTTCTTTTATTCTATCGTGTAACACTGGTCTCACCTTAAAGTTGGCCAACAGAACTCCATTCTCAATCAAATCTAACTCAACATTCATAGCACGTAGTTGCACCAAATAAGGAAATGTAGATACTTGAACATGAGCCAAAACACTACCAGGTTTTCTGCTTAAAGCATCTGCTACCACATTCGCTTTTCCAGGATGATACTCTATTGTGCAATCATAATCCTTTAACAATTCCAACCATCTTCGTTGTCTAATATTTAATTCTTTTTGACTCATCAAATATTTCAAACTTTTGTGATCAGTAAAAATTTGAAATGTTTCTCCATACAAATAATGTCGCCAAATCTTTAAAGCAAACACCACAGCAGCAAGTTCTAAATCATGCACTGGATAAGATAATTCATACGGTTTTAATTGTCTCGATGCATATGAAATTACCTTACCATGTTGCATCAGAACAAACCCTAAACCTTGATGAGATGCATCACTATATACCACAAATCCTCCCGAGCCATAAGGAATCGTCAAAATTGGAGCAGAAGTCAATCGTCTTTTTAACTCCTCAAAACTTTTCTGACAAGCATCTGTCCACTGAAATGAAATGTTCTTTCGTAATAGTTTAGTCAATGGAGCAGCAATAAGAGAAAACCCATCAACAAAACGTCTATAGTATCCAGCTAACCCCAGAAAACTTCTTACTTCTGCTACAGACTTCGGTGCTTCCCAATTAACTACTGTTTCAATCTTCTTAGGATCTACCTGTATACCCTGACCTGAAATCACATGTCCTAGAAATAAAACATGATCCATCCAGAATTCACATTTGCTAAATTTTGCATACAACTGCTTTTCCCTCAATATCTGCAACACAATTTTTAAATGATGTTCGTGCTCCTCTTTGCTCTTTGAATACACAAGTATGTCATCAATGAAAACAATAACAAACTTGTCAAGGTACTTTTGAAATACCTTATTCATTAATGCCATAAAAGCTGCCGGTGCATTTGTCAAACCAAACGGCATCACAAGAAATTCATAATGCCCATATTGAGTTCGGAAAGCCGTCTTTGGAACATCTGATTCTGAAATTTTGAGTTGATGATACCCCGATCTCAAGTCAATTTTTGAGAATACTCGTGCTCCCTGCAATTGATCAAATAATTCATCTATTCGTGGTAAAGGATATTTATTCTTCACAGTGACCCGATTCAACTGTCTGTAGTCAATACATAATCGCATTGTGCCATCTTTTTTCTTGACAAACAAAACTGGAGCACCCCACGGGGACACACTAGGTCGGATAAACCCCTTATCAAGTAGTTATTGTAATTGTGTTTTCAACTCCTTTAATTCAACTAGCGCCATTCTATAAGGCGAGATAGAAATTGGTGCAGTTCCTGGAATCAAATCGATTGCAAACTCTGCTTCTCGACTAGGCGGTATACCAGGCAAGTCTGACCGAAATACATCTGGAAATTCATTTACCACCGGAATATTCTCAAGTGCTACATTTGTTGCTTTAGTGTCAATGACATGCGCCAAATATGCTTGGCATCCACCCTTCATTAAACGGAAAGCACTGATGGCAGAGATTAAACAAGTTGGTACAAGTTGACGATCCCCTTGAAAGATAACTTTTGGTTGATCCAGTGGCTCAAAAATAACCTATTTAGTGAAACATTTAACAGTTGCATGATGCCTTGACAACCAATCCATACCCAGTATCACATCAAATTCTCTAATATTCAGCAATATCAAGTCTGCATTCAATTCTGTCGAGCCAATTTGAATCAAACAATTCCGATACACCCGATTTACTATCACAAACTCTCCTAATGGAGTCCCCACATTTAAATCAAACCCCAAGGATTCACAATCTATATGAAAATGTGATGCCAAATTTGATGGTATAAATGAATGAGAGGATCCTGGATCAATTAATGCATAAGCTTCTAGATTGCAGATTGAAAGTTTACCTGTAACAACTTGTGGTGCATCAATGGCTTCTTGTCTATTAAAAGCAAATGCTCGAACTTGAGTTTGCGGTCTAGAACTCTGAGCTTCAGATCTACCAATGCCTCTAGCAGTATTCGTTGTTGCTCCTCTGCCTCTACCTCTACCTACTGGCACAACAACCCCACTCGCCCTTGTATTCTGTACTGTAGCCTCTGAACCTTGTCTGTCAGATACTCCCCTTTTTGGACAATCTCGGAACAAATGATCTAAGGAACCACAAAAGAAACATCCGCCAGTCAATTTCCTACATTCTCCCTCATGATATCTTCCACATGTATTACAAACTGATTTCAATACTGAGCTTTGCCTTTGACTCTGTCTTGAATAAGATGGAGCACTCATTCTTCCCCCTTTGTTAGCAAAATATCCACTTCTAGCTTTTGACTGTGAAGGAGATGAATTAGCTTGACGTTTGACAAACTTGTTACTCTGCTCAGCATTAGAATGACTATAACCCCTTTTAGCTTGGAAATCAATTCTTTCTTTTTCCAACCTCTAATAGCTGTAGCTTTTAGTTTTTGATAAGTTTCAAGATCAGAAGCTGTAATTTTACTTCGAATTTCATATTTCAAACCTTCCTCAAACTTTTTGCATTTGTCTTTTTCCATAGCCACTAAGGAAGGAACATAAGCTGACACTTGATTAAATTTGACTTCATATTCAGCCACTGTCATTCTTTCCTATTTCAGATTCATAAATTCCCTCCTTTTGTCATCTACATACACCTCTGGCATATAATTATTACGAAACTCACAAACAAAGTCATCCCATGTCAACACAGGGGGCTGAACTATGCTATTAGGAATAGTTTCCCACCAATCATATGCATCTCCCTGGAGTAAAAACACACCATAATCAAACTTTTCTTCAGGAGTGCACTTCATCAAATTGAAAACCCTTTCCAATCTCTTCAACCATCTCTCTGCTTGTGTAGGATCTGTGGTACCAGTAAATTCTTCAGTACCCTGCTTTTTCAGTTTATCGAACCGCCTTTCTCTTGGAACCACTGGTTCTTGTATCTGCCTATGAGGAGGAGCTTGGTAGTATAAATTTGATGCATGAGAATGTGCAGGTGATGCTGATGCCAGTGGATTATTAATTGGTGCTCCTACAGAAGGTGGTCTGACTGGTTCCTCTCTCCTCATTTCATTTTCATTTCTATTTTGCTCTCCAACTTCTTCTTACCTATATGATTGTAATATCATATTATAAACAACTGATATGTATGTCCTGCAATGTATGCTTATGTATGTCCCTAAGGTCATATTCCTGCTCTGATACCACTAAATGTAACACCCTAGACGTATAAATTTTTTTTTTCTAAACTAAAGCTATTCATTAGATAAAAGCATATATTATCAACTTATACTCGTAGGTATATCAAACATATACACGTTAATATATATATACATATATATATCTTTATACATACAGTCTACAAACTTATATAGTCCAAAAGTTTACTTATTCTACATGCTTATAATGAGAGGAGAGAGTGTGAGACGGAACCCAGCAGACCGACCTTTCATCCATGGAATCTACAGTTCTTTAAGCGTCTAAAGTCCCAATCTAACCTTCACTTCAACTAGTTCTAAGCCGCTAATTTTCTCGATGACGGCTTGTACCCTCCTCCGGAATATCTTCAATATTACGAGCACCTTTCTCTTCTTCTCCTACTTCTTCTTCTTCTTCTTCTTCTCTTTTTCTTCACTTTCTCACTCTAAAAGGAGTTTCTCTCTCTAAAGTTCTGGAAAGTTTGAGATTAGAACAACCCATCTAACCCTTCTCCAAACATATCTAATTAATCTTGGGTAGATTTCCCCTTTTGCCCATATATATCTCCTATTATTACAATTATATAAGTTTCATCCACTATGATTATCCTTATTATTATTATTATTTAGATATAATTTTATTTAAATTATAAATTTAGCAAATTACACTTTAGTCCTTATACTTTTAAGATTATTCAATTTAGTCCCTATACTTTTAAGACACACTTAAATATCTATTTCATATACTTTCACTTATCCTAATATTAGTATCTACATAAATTATCATATATTCAATGACATGTAAAATGCAATATTATTTTCTAATGTCCCTAACAATGTCATGTAATGCATAAGTCTATATGAAATGAAATGCACAAAGTGAGATGTTACAGAATGTGGCTAACCGAGACCAGATCCATGCTCTTGAGCATAAAACTGCTATTCTACAAAGTAAGGTGGATATGCTGAAGCACCTATGTGTAGAAGAGCATGGGCGGGAAAGTCCTTCGGGTGCCTCGATTAAAAGTCTGGTAAGAGCGAAATCTACTGTCCCTGAAACAAATACCGCTACCTCCTCGAAAGGGGATGGTGCTGCTCCTGCTAAGGATCGAGAGGTTGATTCCTCTCGTTCCCCTCTTGTCTAAAACCTCAAACTTGTCGCTATCCAAGCATCCGGTAACACTTATAACCCTTCTCTGTTTTTATTGTTACACTCCCATGTTATCATGTTATGATTCTTTTATCCTGTTGTTAGAGTAACATTGAGGACAATGTTAATTTTTATTTGGGGGTGGATTGCATGCGTTTAAACTACTGCAAAACTACTTGAGCATAACATGATAAAGAAAGATGAAGCATGCTGTTGTGGTAGTATGATAAGTTTAAGCAAATTTCCTTCTGATAAAATCTTGACGTCCTCGTAAGCAAATCGCATAATGTGTTTATATAGTCATTTCACTTTTTGTTCCTTTTCGCAACTGATTGTGCTTTTGTGATTGCAAATGTGAGGTGTTAGCTTTGTTTTATTTAAGCTCCCTTTCGAATCATGAAGTTCTGAAAATTTTCAAGTTTTAACTCAATCTTCACTTAAAGAATCTCCTGCTCCAATGCAAAAGCCCTGAAATGTGAGAACTTGAGCCTACAATAGCATGAAAATGCGATGTTTCTTCATGAGAGGGCTAGTGCTTATTGTCTTTAGGTAGGTATTGCTTTGGCTGCCTAATCAAAATGGTAAAATTTTGGATGATCATAGGAGGAAAAAGGCAGTTAGATCCCAAGTTCACTCCACAAAAAGCCTACCTGTGCTTTGCACTCACATTTTTAGGTTATCCAACTTGAGCCTTAACCTATTCTTTCGCAAACACAAATTTAAGGAACCAATTCCCTTCACTGTAATCCCAAAAACACCTTGAATTTGCCTCATGCTCAGAACAAGCTGCTCGAGAGAAAGAAAAATGAAATGTTTTTTAGAAAATCTGTGTTTATAATAATCAAATGGTGAAAGGATGACATTTGAGGAATGAATAGAAATCTTAAAAGATAACATGAAAGTATATGAATTAGTCTCTTAAATTTTTGACAAATGCTTACATCTTGAGACTAAAGTCAAATGTTTGGATAGTTATGTTTGTGTATTCATGGGATAGCTTGGTCTATGTTGTGAAACAGGCTGTGCGTGATGATCTGTGCTAAATGCCAAGTATGGTGAATTGCATTGCATGTAGACAAAATTCATACACTTAAAATTGCCAATCCATGTCCATACCTTAGCCCTAGCCTAACAATACAACCCATGTCAACACCTTTTGACTATGATCGGAATTTTTTTGATCCATCGAGATAGGGCCAATAAGCAATATCATAACCTAGCGATCATAGTGCTAAGCTGAGGAGTGATGATACTTTCCCTTATGGCAACAAAGGCCATTTGAGAGTGTGTGAATCCTCCTGAACTTAGTGAGGCACTTGGAGCATAGCAGGTGGTTTAATTGAGGTTTGAGGTTCAATTTGAAGCTTTGAGGAATTTCATAAGAAAGGGATTTAAACTTTGATTCTAGCAAAAGCCTCATTATCAGTCACAAATTGTTCAAATTCTTCTTCTTAAATTCTTTCTGTTTGAATCACTCTCCTATAAATCTGTTTCCCTTGTTTTTGCATAAATTCTTTCTGTAAATACTCCTTCGATTATTCTTGCCTAAAATTATTCTCTTGTGTTATTGTTATCTTTTTGCTTACTTGAGGACAAGCAAGGATTTTATTTGGGGGTATTTGTTGGGCATGAATATGACTATAATTAAACAACATTTTAATAACATTTTCTGTGCATTTCAGGCAAAATATTCCGAAATATATGAACTTATAAGTGTTTTATGCAGATTGTATTGATCAAGTCAAAATGAGCGATAACACAGCCTGTTTTGCAACAAACCGTAAGGAGTTGAGCGCCCTTTGATCCAGCGGATTTTCGCTGTGTACCCGATGAAGGATAGCGACTAGACAAGTGACAGGTGCGGCGTGGCAGCAGTTGCAGGTGCAGAGTACGCAGGGAGGCAGGAAAGCAACATGATGAAAAGATGGATCACCCCTTGAGTGTTCAATGGTCAACTTAAATTAATCATTCCCTAGTATTAGTAGCTGTAGGAAAACAATCTTATTTTGTAATATTTTGGTGCATGGTTCGTTTTTCTTCCTTTATATAGATGTAGTCGAGGGAAGGAAACGGACACCTTTTTACTTTTGAAGACAATCAGTTTTAGGAGAACTTTTGAAGAGAGTCGAAGCTCTCTTAGAACGCTGATGCCTCCAATGGAGGTCTGTGGAATTAATGGTGGCTATTCACTCTTCACTATGAGTGAGTAGTCGTTTTGAATGGGTTTGGCCAGTTAGGGCCGGTTATGTAAGTCTTCTATTATCTTATTTATGAATGAATGGTGATATATTATGTTGTGCTTGATAAACTTGTAACTCCATTGCTTAAGGCATGTATGTTAGTGTTAGATGCATGATAGGAAACTGCTTACATTTTCACGGAACTATTTATCAAGCATTCAACCCCGAAACAGAGATGTCAGGAGGTTGTATCATGAGTTTTCTTAAATAGAAATGCTGTTTCGATCGTAATGCAAGAAAGAACCAACTTTAGGGACGCTTAAAGTTGTAGTACCTCTTAAAATCTTAAGAACACACGAGAGTTGACTTAAGTGAGCATTAAAGCAGAGACCTTGACTTCACTTTACGTCATTCATGAATAAATAGGGTGTTTAGAGACTGAAAGTAACCTGTTCTGCTGTGCTAGACCTGTTCTGCCTTTTTATCATTAAGTACTCTTTGAAATCAACTAAAGCTTTGATCTTGTTTATGTTTGAACAACACCTCTCAAATTAAAGAATTGACACACACCACACACCCTGTTCTACAAAGTATTTCATGTGAACTTTGATCATCAATCCCTGTGGATACGATACTGGACTTATCATTTTATTACTTGTATCTAGTGCACTTGCTAGAGTCTATTTTGAGGACAACAGTACACATACTCAACCAGTCTAGCTTCCTAAACAAAACATCAAACATAAACATGTTTCATAGACATACACATATCAATCACTTCTAGCAGTATAACTCATAGGTGTAAGATTATTGCCAATCACAATGAACATTCAAAGCTTTAGAGTATGCTTAATCAGCCACATGCTTAATGATCATTCATACATAAACTCTATAAGTCCTAGCTTCCTAAACAGTTATATCTAACCAATCATTTCATCATCACCCACAACATCATACATATATGTAATCGTTCAATTCAAACCCACATAACAATATATATACTAAATCAGGCTAGTTTCCTAAATCAATGAGTTATAGGTTCCTAAACAGTACATCAAACATACTCAATCACTTCTAGCTTCCTAAGCAGAACATCAAGCATGAACAAGCCAACATAACATTAATATATATTCATTAAGTTAAAGAAATCTTCCTATATACTAAAGGCATGAACTGATTGTCAATCTCTTCAGTCAGCCTTCCCATGTACTGAACAATTCTTACTATCCCTGCAAATATTATGTTCAAATAAAAAGGAACCAGATGAGTTCATACCATCTTCAGCATAAGGCACTGTATTGCCCTAGGTTAAAAAAGATAAAGACCCAAGCTTTTCAACAGTGAATCTGAATACAATAAAATCAGTGTAGCTAAGCGAGAGATCTAAACCTTTCAACGATAGGTCTAAAAATCACTAGATCCTTATTCCAGCTGCTGAAATCGACATACACAAAAGTAAATCGGATGAGGAAAAGATAGAGTAAGGAACAATGAAACTCTAATACATCTAGGAATGAAGAAAATATGGCTTACCAGTACCGTGTTTCGAGCTCACTCCCAGTGATTGCATGTTGAAATCAACCATAGAGATAGAAAGGGATGAGAGGGATGAAGCTTGCGTAACCTAAACTGGGGTTTGGGGATTAGAGAGAGAGTTTATATATCAGCTGAAATTTCAGTCAAACGATAGAGCGCCTAAAATTTGGTATATGGTCGCGTAAGTGAAATTTCATTTGCCGCTTTTTTGTTTTCGGCATACAATGACATTCATTTATTAGAGGTATCATCTGTTGAGCGCATCAAATTTAATGAAAACGCGCGTTTTCTTTGGATGACATGAGTGTGTAATCGTAATGTCATATGAGAATCGAGCGCGTTTTTTATTACGCATTCAGATGACATAATGTTAAAATACTGTCACGAAAAATATTCAGATGACATGAAAACAAATGTCTATCATGTACATTGTGTCATGTGAAAGGGAAAATGGCATAGTGGAGAGGAAAAGAAAGGGGCTACGAATGGGTGAAAGCAAAGCAAAGCAAAGGCAGGGCAAGGTGGTTACGAGGTCCTAGGAAAGCCTAAAAGGCTGGGATAGAGGCAGGTTATGAGGTTTCTTATTAATAGGGTTAGTAAAAAGTCTAGGGTAAAGGTCCTAAAAATGTGTAGTAAGATAAGTGAAGATAAATGTGGCAAGAAAAGCTATGAATAAAGCATAAATATGGGTTATTTGAACCAGAAGGAAAAAGGTTTGAGTTACCAAAAGGGAGAAGGGAAAGCTATGCTTCAGACTTGGTCGGAAGCAGTTTGATGGTCTATCCAAATTAAGCAAAGTTCTCAGGTTGACGAGGAGACAAGCCGTCTGTTGGTTCTGAATCTTTCTTTATTTGGTGAGGCTTTATCAGTTGCGTGGAGTCAACTCTTGATCTTGTCCATCGTGGCTTGATCTGTCTTTCGAGTTTTGTCTCACCTTTGAGACATCTCACTTACTTCTGGATCCTTCTCATTGTTGGGCTTGAGGCTTGATCCAACAACATTTGTCTTATGGGCTTTGACTTAAAGGCTTAAGGCCTTTTTCTTATTTCTTTGAACTTACTTATAATTCATCAACACACTTCAACAAATACATTAGTACAAATAAATCAATATTTAAATTTAATGTATTATTAATTAATGGAGATATTAATTTTATTTAATATTTTTGTCATAATCAAAATTAATGTGAAAATTGTGTTTCAACAAACTCCCCCATTTTGATGTTGGCAAAAATATATATCAGTGGAACACAATAATAAATTCCCCTACAATTGTTGAACTTACTCAGCTTCTGAGTTCTCCCCCATAAGGGTGGAGCTTCTGAAAGATAATTTTACTTTGACAGAAAACAATCGTTAGACATTTCAAAGTTCAGTAGTAACCATTATGTTCAGAGTCAGAAGCATATTCACTTAGAGTTAAGCATATCAAAGGCAGATACTGATACTGATACTTAGATATAATCTACGTTAAGCAAAACTTAGGTCAAAAACATTGTACAGAGTCTTGTCGTTAACGTTCTTGGATTGATTCATGTGTCAGAGCCTGTATCATAGCTCTATGTGTGAGTGATGTTGAAACACCACTTCAACCTTAATTTTGATTTGACAAACATATATAAATTGGAGTTAATATCCCTAAGCATAATTGTTAACACATTAAATTTAAAGCTTTGATTTATGTTACACTAATGTGTTTGTTGAGTATTTTTAGGTGATTTAAAATATATAAGTGTAAACAAAGTTGAATTAAAGCCAAAGCCCAAGAGCTAAAGCCAAAAGCCCAAGTGAATGAAAAAAGAAGACAAAATGGATCCAAGGCTTATGAATTGATTCATCCGAGTAAAAAAAAGATCCAGAAGAGAGAACCATTGTCTTCACTATGAAGCTGCTGACTTCGAAGACCAAAGAAGCAAGCAGACAAAGCAAAAGTTGACTTATTAACTTGAAGACAAAGCCTAACCATTTGAGGAAAGATTCAGAAGCAACAGACAAGCTGTCGTTGCATTGGCCTGAAGTCTTTGCCAAAAATGCAGAGACAATCTGAAGCTTCTGTGTAAAGCACTAAAGCGTTGCTGATCAAGAATCAGAACGACAGAGAAGACATCATTGTGATTCGCCGTAGCACTAGCTGTTGAGGACGAAAGGGACAGAAGAGTCATTTCCCTCCAATGGTTATTTTGAATTTTGAAATGACTGATGCCTTGAAGTGTCACTATAAAAGGCCTATCATTTGCTTCATTGGAACTTGATCTTCAAATTCGAAAGCTCTAAGCAAATTCATTCTTGAAGTTCCAGCGAAAAGCAAAGAAAAGCGATCTTACACAAACTCTTATTTCTGTGTAAACAATAGAATAGTTCAATCAAAGAGTTCTTAGCTTAGTTCGGCCTCCTGCCTACATCCAGTCCCTAGAATTCCTCTTCCGAGCTTTAATCCACTACCAATCTCTTTCTGGTAGAGCACAAACCCTTACAATAGCTGTTGAGTTATTATAGAGTACCTTCCTCTATAATCCTACACTCAAAACTATCTAACTTTGTCTGCTAAATACGGAACAAACAGAGCTTCCGAACTAATCTAAAAGATTGATAATAAGAATAAGAAGGTTTGCATAAATGTTCTTGTTTTGCTTTGCTTTGTTTGGAACTTCAAGAAGTGATTCACTCAGAATTTGTGCGTTGAAGATCAAGTTCCAAAGTTGCAAATGAGAGGCCTTTTATAGTTAACCCCTGAAGGCTATGGTCATTTCAAATTTCGAAATAACCGTTAGGAGGGAAACGCTCTTCTGTCGCTTTCACTCCTCAGAGGCTAATGTCAACAGCCAATGGTCTTTTATCTTTTATCGTTGATTTGTCTATTGCACTGTGCTTCAGACTTGCTCGGAAGTAGTCTGATGGTCTAACCAAATCAGGCAGAGTTCTCAGGTTGACCAAGAGACAAGACACCTGTTGGTTCTGAATCTTTCCTTGTTTAGTGAGGCTCTGTCAGTTGCGCAAAGTCAACTCTTGATCTTGTCCAACGTGGCTTGATATGTCTTCCGAGTTTTGTCTCATCTTTGAGATAGCTCACTTGCTTCTGGATCCTTCTCTCTGTTGGGCTTGAGGCTTGATCCAACAACATTTGTCTTATGGGCTTTGACTTAAAGGCTTATGGCATTTTTCTTATTTCTTTGAACTTACTTATAATTCATCAACACACTTCAACAAACACATTAGTACAAATAAATCAATATTTAAATTTAATGTGTTATTAATTAACGGAGATATTAATTTTATTTAATATTTTTGTCATAATCAAAATTAATGTGGAAATTGTATTTCAACACTTCTGTTTTTCACTCTCCTCTTGGTCTTATTGTTAGTGATTGTTCATTCTTTACTAGAGAATTAGAAATTCTTTCAATTATTTTCATTAAACGATCTACGAATCATGTTGCTCATGCACTAGCTAGAGTGGTCGATTCTGTGTCTGATCGTGGGTGCTGGTTCGTCCACCCCCTAAGTTTTTTCATTATGTTCTTCTATCTGCTCTTTAATAAAGTTTTTCTTTAATTTCAAAAAAACATGATATCTTCCTTTCTGGAATGTCACTCTCTTCTGTCTCCAATGACCTAAAAGGACAACGAACGTCACAAAAGGGGCCGAAGTTCTGACGAACTCTCTCCGATGCTAAAGTCAATTAAATACTTGAGGAAATACAAAGTTTAACTTGAAAGAAATTAAGTAGGAGAGAGTGTGTGATTATGTACTTGTAGCTCTGATTTCCTAGCTATTTAGAGGTGATAAAGTGTGTACCTGGACATGTGGCAATGTTTGATTGGTGACCCTATCTTTCCGTTCCGTGCTAAATATGAATTGGGGAGCGTGCCTTTGAGATCCAGAGTGGCCATTGGTCCACGTGTCCCTTGATACAGCTCCCAAAGAAGCTTTATTCGTCCATCTAGCATCCGAATGTATGCATATGTGGGTTTGGGCTCAAATGTTGGATTCAAGCCTAGACCGAAGCCCAATCATTCAAAGCCCATTCAATTATTATCAAATTAGATGTCCCCCCTAGTTTCATGATGAAGCTCTTTACGGTTTCATCAATCAGAGCATTGAATGGACAAACCTTACCTTGATGATGTTATCTTCTCCTCATTCATCTGTTGTTTTCCTCAGACCAGCCATTATTACTTAGACGCCTTGATTATCCTAAGAATAAGAAAGGTCTCCAAACACATCCTCCTCCTTAGTCCTCTATAAATTGAAGAGAAGGATAAAGTTTCCATTTCCTATGCTTATTGCTTTCGTGATTCTAGCATTTTTTATTTTGTAAGTGTCGGGGTTTAGTGTCCTATAGTCAATTGTTCTAGGATATAAACCAGCTGTAAATTAATTGTTCTTTTATATCATTTGTTTTAATAAGATATGGTTTTCAACTATATAAAGAAAATTACTTTTAAGAACTAAATAAGTCTAATAAAAGGAAGTCCCTAAGTTTATTTAAAGTGATTATAAAGTTTTCATACAAGCATGAAGTGAGACAAAACATTATAATAAACTAATAAACTTAAAACCACCCCAAGTCGAGTAATATGTTTTGATTAGGGATTGACATAATATTATAGAGACTTGCATGTAACAATGTTTTCTGTCGAGACATAGAGCTGAACTCACAAGCTTCATATATGTGGATATCTGGACAGTTACATGAATCCAGTGAAAGAGTTCATTAGGATTGGGGACTCGACTTGAGATAACAGGATGGATGGATTTATCCTATGTCACCTGTTCATCACATTGGTATTAATAGGTATAAGTAATCCCTAGACTCAAAGGAATGCTAATTAGTGATTCTGGATTATAGAATGTGATACTTTGACTCTATTCAAACACGATCCATAACAGAGATGACTCTGGGGTGTGTGCGGGCAGGCGTTGGGTATCACAGGAAGTAATTGCAGAATAGTTAACATTGGATTGAGTATTTGTCACTCCTAATAAATGGGAGATATGTCATGTTGGGGTTTAGTGTCCTATAGACAATTGTTCCAGGATATAAACCTAATGTAAATGAATTGTTCTTTATGTCATTTGTTTTAATAAGATATGGTTTCATAACTGTATAAAGGCAACCTCTTTTAAAGAACTAAATAAGTCTAATAAAAGGAAATCCCTAAATTTATTTAAAGTGATTATAAAGTGTTCATACAAGCATGAAGTGAGACGAAACATTATAATAAACTAATAAACTTAAATCCACCCCAAATCAAGTGATATGTTTTGAATAGGGATTGACATAACACTGTTGAGACTTGCATGTAACAATGTTTTCTATCGAGACAGAGAGCTGATCTCACAAGCTTCAGATATGCAGATATCTGGACAGTTACATGGATCCAATGAAAAGAGTTTATTAGGATTGGGGACCCGACTTGAGACAACAGGATGGGTAGATTTATCCTTGTCACCTGTTCATCTCATTGGTATTAATAGGTATAAGTAATCCTAAGGCTCAAAGGAATGTTAATTAGTGATTCTGGATTATGGAATGTGATGCTCTGATCCTGTTGTAACACGATCCATAACAGGGATGACTCTGGGGTGTGTACGGCAGACGTTGGGTATCACAGGAAGTAATTGCAGGATAATTATACATTGGATTGAGTATTTGTCACTCCTAATAAAATGGGAGATACATCCAAGGATCGCTTGTGGAAGACTTAACTCTAAATCCTTGCAAGGTGATAGCTTAAGACTTGAAATGCAAATTTCACTTAACCTATCTAATTGGAGTTAACTCGGCCTGTACAAGTAAAACGAACGTCTCGCTATATATGACTTGGCATTACCCATAGTCATAAGATTCAGTTCAAGGATGTAGTTGACAAAGGATCGAATTATACTGTAACTAATACGGAAAGGTCAACGATAGAATCAACCTGTCTTTTTAAAGCTCTAGGGGAATGTTTCGGATATGCCAATCACAGTTCGCGTACTCATTCCGTTATACAAAAATTAAATATAATTCTAAGAAAATTAATTTAATAGTTGTATACGGCTAGAAGCAATAAGAACCTAATGGGTCACACATAAGACTTGGAACCCAAAAGAGAAATAAATGTTAATTAATTAACGGAAGCCCAACTGAGTCCACTAAGGCCCAGTAGTATAGGGGGGCGAATTTAGTGTATTAAATACACAAAGGAATTGATTTAATTCAAACAATTATAATTAGATTATGATTATGAATTCAATTAATTATAGGATAAATAAGTTAGGAGGTTTAATGAGATTAAATTGCTTCTATTATTATCCTATCAATAAGTTATTATTATCTTTATATTTAAATATAATTATAGATAATAACAATAAGAAATTTATTCCGAATTAAATTCTTATTCAGTAACCTAATTCTATCTGACTAGGGTTTAGATGGAAGAGGCTATATACCCCCCTTAACTGTAAATTTCGGCCAGCCTAGCTATCCTGGAGACAGTGAATTTCGACCCCGTACTGTAGTGGATCATCGTTCACCGCTTGCTTCCGATCAATCGATTTTCATCTCTTTCTTTTATTCCTTGATCGTGTGTTGATTAATTAGAGGCAATCTGCTTTGGTTGCTATTATACGGTTGAGTTCTAATCTTTGTTTGAATTGTGTTTTTGTTTTGTGCTCGTGAACTCGGAGTAAGAGTTGAGGGCACTTCGATTGCAACAGTAGATAGAACTTCAAAAGGTATTTCCTTCTATCCCTCTTTATATGAAATAACGATTAACGGGTCTTGGTTAAAGGAAATATGTTAAAAATTTTATATTTCCGCTGCCAAACGTTTGCCTATTTTCCTTCATGTCCAATGATCGCTTGTGGAAGACTTGACTCTAAATCCTTGCAAGGTGATAGCTTAAGAATTTAAATAGAGATTTCACTTAACCTATCTATTCGGAGTTAACTCGGCCTGTACAAGTAAAACGAACGTCTCGCTATATGTGACTTGACATAATCCATAGTCATAAGATTCAGTTAAAGGATGTAGTTGATAAAGGATCAAATTATACTGTAACTAATAGGGAAAGGTCAACGCCGAAATCAACCTGTCTTCTTATAGCCCTTGGGGAATGTTTACGGTTCTGCTATTCACAGTCCGTGCACTCATTCCGTTATACAAAGATTAAATGTAATTTTGGGAAATTAATTTAATGGTTCTATACGACTAGTAGCAATAAGAACCTAATGGGCCACACAAGACTTAGAACCAAAAAGAGGAATGGATAGTAATTAATAGATGGAAGCCCAATATAGTCCATTAAGGCCCAAATAATGAGAGGGCAAAATACATGTGGGAATTAATTTATTTTAGACAATTATGATTAGATTATAATTGTGGTTATATTATGGGATAATTAAGTTAGAAGGTTTAAAGTGGTTAAATTGCTTCTATATATTATTCTATCAAACAACTTAATGTTATCTTTATATTTAGATATAACTGTAGATAATATTTATGGAGTATTTATTTTAGAATAAAACTCTGAAGAAGTAACCTAATTCTATCTAACTAGGGTTTAGCTACAAGAGGCTATTTATATCCCCCTTTATAAGTGAATTTTGGCCAACCCTAGTCCACTGGAGAGAGAGAATTTCGACCCCCTACCGTAGAGGAAGAAATTGCTCCGCTTGCTTCCATCCGATTAATTTTATCTCTTCCTTTTTCTCTTTGATCTTGTGTTGATTTATTAGAGGCAATCTTTATTGATTGCTATCCTTTTGGTTGAGGTTCTAATCGTTTAATTGTTTGTTTTGTTTGTGTTCGTGGAACCCGAGACTAAGAGTTGTGGGCACTTCATTTGCAACTGTAGATAGATCGTCAATAAAGGTATTTCGTTCTATCCCTCTTTATATGAAATAACGATTAACAGATCTTGGGAAAAGGGAAATAGATAAAGTAGGTAAAAAAATTATATTTCCGATGCGCCTGTGTTTGCCTATTTCCCTTCAGTAAGTTCTTGTACTTTCTCTTTTTTTTTTTTAATTTTCTCCATTTAAATGGCTCCCTAGTAATCGAAAAATGTCCCTAAGAAAGCTCATACAAAAAAAACCTATCAATCCTGAGAAGATTGTGAAGCCTCGCAAGATAAACCGCAAAGTTCTTGAGTAACCTTCAACCTTAACTGCATTTCACCCCATAGCCATTGAAGAACAAAAAGCTTGGCTTCGCCAAATGACCATTTTGTTGAAACACATTTCCTCATGATTTTGATTTGACAAAATTATTTAAAGTAATATTTAATTTCCCATGATAAAATATTCCAACACATTAAATTTAAATGCTTTGATTTATTAATACTAATGTGTTTATTCAATGTTGAGTTAATTGATTTATAAGAACCAAGACATTAAAAGTTCAAGGCCCAAAATCCCACAAGAGAAAGTCAAAGCCCAAGTCAACAGTCGAAAGCCACGCGACCCAGCAGAACAAATCCAAACCCAGCAGCGGGAAGGATCGAGAAGCCTTCTCAATTGCTTCATGCCGAAGCTGCTGAGTCAAGCGACAAGCTAGTCAAGTCAGCAGCTGGCCTGAACAACTTGGAAACAAAGTATTTCCACTTAAGGAAATATTCAAACGGAACAAAAAGCTGTCTGGAAGACTTTTCCCAAAATGTGGAGACACTCCGACTAGCCTGAGCAAAAGCAACTGATCCCTGACGAAGACAGAAGATGCAACGTTCTTATTGGCCGAAGACACTGAGCACTGACCGAGCAAAAGCGACAAGAAGCCATTTCCCTCCAACGGTTATTTCGAAATTCGAAATGACCGGTGCCTCAGATGTCATTATAAATAGGCCTCTCAAATGCTTCATTCAATGCAGATCTTCATGAAGTCAAAACGCTGACCAAATACCAACTCAAAGTTTTGTCTTGAAAAGCAAAGAAAATTCTTACACCAATTCCTATTTTTTTGTAAAAGCCTAGAGTGATTCATTCATCTAAAGTGTTCTTCATTTGTTAGAACAAATACTTTATCATTTCTAGAGATTAGAAAGGAGAAGCTGAGTTGCTCGGTTATAGCACTCAGCAGTAGATATAGTATTGAGTAGAATAATAGAGGAAGGTACTCTTGTATACTCAGTAGCTATTGTAAACGGTTTGTGCTCTACCTTTAAAGAGCTCAGTAGTGGATTCGAAAAGCTCAGAAGGATTCCAGGGACTGGACGTAGGCAAGGAGGCCGAACCAGGATAAGTCTGTTGAGTAATATCTTTCTAACCTTTTACTCCTTTATATATTGCTTGTTGTGTACTGCCTAGTAAAACGCTAAAAAGAACATACGTTGAGTTGAGTGATCTGAGAGCTGAGTTCAAGAATAGACTTAAGTGCTATCTCCTGACTCACGACAGAAGCAATTTTAGTCAGCAGTTAACTAAGCTTGCCTCTGGTCATACTCAGTATCGCTGTGCTAAAAGACTTAGTAAGAAGTCTTTGATAAAAATATAAGTCAGCCTTACGTGAAAATTTTAAATAGTTCCTAACCCCCCCTTGGAACTAACTTTGTCACGTTACACGGGGCCAACACATTTCCCTCTTAAAAGCATTAAAAGGGTCCATCTTCCCCCCTCCATCACCAAATTAGGATTATTTACCCAACACTTGGAGTGGGAAATGAGATTTCCTCTGCCCGTAGGCGTTGTGGCCGTTGTAAATGAGTTTGGTCTTTGCCCCTACCAAATTACTCCAAATGCTTGGCTAGAGCTTCTTAGCTTTCATCAAGTTTGTACGATCTTTATATTGAGTTGGCCGGACCTATATTTTGGAGTTTCTGGCATTCGTCGAAGAAACTAGATGAAGATATGATTTACTGGGCCATTTGTAGCCGAAGATGACCCTTCTTGACTAAAAAGGTCTAAAGTGTTAAGGACTTCAAACCGAAGTGGTTCTAAGTGGAACCGAATGGATTTGACCTGAACAACCCTTATGTTTGGGGATTTCCCTTTGCCAACAAGTGGAATGAAAATCCCATTGAAAAATCTTCATGGAAACCTGAGAAAGAGTTAAGCCCCGAAGAAGTAGTGGGTGCCTATACACTTCAATGGGAGTATCGGGACATGATAAATGTGATCTGAACTGAGCAACATACAAGATTTTATAGTATAACTAAGGGGATTTCCTACCCAAGGTCTAATCAATTTGCTGCCATAGAAGGTAGATTTACTTTCATTGTTCTGATTTATGTTTTTTCTTCTTTAAGGCACGAAATTTTGATCAATGTCAAATCATCTCACACACCCCAGGCTCTCACCTGTTGAATCGTGCTCGCACAGAATCAAAGTAGCAGACTCCATAATCCAGAATCACTAATTAACTAATGTTTGAGTCTGCGGATTAGTTATACCTACTAATACAAATGAGATGAACAGTTGACACTTTTAGATAAATTAATCCACGCTGTTATCTCAAGTCGTGTCCCAATCCCAATGAACTCCTTCATCGGATCCATGTAACTGTCTAGATATCTAGATATCTAAAGCTTGTGAGATCAGCTTTCTATCTCGACAGAAAACACTGTTACATGCAAGTCTCAACAGTAATATGCCAACCCCTATAACATATTACTTGACTTGGGTTGGTTTTAAGTCTATTGGTCTATTATAAAGTATAGTCTCACTTCATGCTTGTATGAACACTTTATAACTACTTAAATAAACTTAGGATTACTTTCTTTATGAAAGATTTGTGCCTTTATATATAGTTACATTTTAATGCTATATATCTGATTAAACAAATGATTAAATAAACAGTTTATTCATTAATATTTATATCCTAAAACAATTGTCTTTAGGACACTAAACTCCAACAGTTTCTTGGTCCTATAACAATAAGTCAGGAATAGACCCATCGAACGAAGGGTTCCTACCTGCCTGCACCGAAAGAAGACTGAGCGACAATCGATGAAGGCTAATAAAGAGGAAAAGAAGGAGCAATCAACAAGCCTCAAAACCATGCAAGGGCCAAACGTTGGGACTTTAATGAAAAGTCCACCACCAAAAGGGACTCTAGTACATTACTGCACCATCCAAAATAAAGACATGGGAAATCGGCCCGTCAACGACAAATAACCCTGTTCCATGAACAACAACAGGGCTTAGATCTATGATGGCCCGGAGAATGAAGAAGATGCTAGGAAGGTCTAGAGGCAAAGTCAAACCATCAGAAGTAAAGGTGAAACCTTCCAAGCCGTATTAGAAGAAAATTATTCAAATAAATCAAAAGCCGACGCGATCAGTCAAGGGGCGTCAAGGTGAAAAGAGCGATCAACTTTGCCTAACCAGTGGCTAATCAAACCTCCGAGAAAAGCTCACTTTAGCGAAGGAAGGAAACTAGGAGTCTATCAATCACACTCTGAGAAATTTGTACATGGAAGTTTGAAGCCAAGATCAAAAGCATAGTTGAATGAAGATAAGAGCAACAACAAAGTATAGAACCGTGATCAATCTCAAAGGAACCGAGGAATTATTCTTTTGAAAATTTAAAATAAAAAGAAAAAGAAGAAAGAAAATCCCGATAGGTCGAAAATCCACAAAGAACGACCTATGCGACAATAAGGGATACCCCAATAAGTGAAAACCCCACAGGGGCGCTTATTTGAAAATTCCGGGGACAAAAGGAAAGAAACAAAATAACCGAAATGTGAAAACCCAAAAGGGCATGCTTTGGTAACATTGGTTAATAAACTAAGCAGTAAACAATTCAATATATATTTGCCGAAAGTTTTATTTTGAGTTAGACGATTGTATTTACATTAAAAACACCTGAATCAATAAATACCCCATCTCGAGCGAAATTGCTTGAACTCCCATAAACCAATTCAGAATCCAGATGAAATAAGACTATTCTTCTCTCGCATGCTCCCTGAAGTTTGGTTTCTCTACTCCTCTGTTGTCCTCTTGAGAGTCAATTTTGACCGAAGCATCTCGCCTTCATAAGCAAGGAGAAGGACAAATTCCAGTCCAAATTGAAGAATCATTCTGAACCCCATCCACACACACCAGTCGGACAACCTAATGCATGATCGGAGTTCACTCTCAATGGTAGTATCCTTTGCATGAACGCACAAGTCTTCACCCACATCAACTTCTTAAGAACAACAAGGCAGTAATTGCAATCAGTGGCACAACCACGTGATCAGACCACCCCCATCCCACTCAAAAAGATTCTCCACTAACTCATTATTGAATGCTCGATATGGAGGCGGCCCTTGGATACATTCCCCTATGCTATCCAGTATCCTTTACAACCGCAAATAAAAAAACAAAACAAAAATGTTGGATTGAAAACCTCAAAAGAGGCGATCCAAGCAAAAGGAGAGATAGAGAAAAATCTGTGAGATATTAAAAGATGAATTGAAAACCCCTAGGGGCAGTTCATGCAAAAGGAGAGATAGAGAATATCAGAGAGATTTGATTACGTTGAAAACCCAAAAAGGGCGACTCAAGCAAAAATTAGGGAAAAAGATGAACACATCAACTCCTATTCAAAGCGATAACACCTCGATACAAGCTTATCAAAATCGAAACCTTATCCTTAGAGCCTCTGGTTTCAAATGTATCACTACCCTCATCCGTTGCACCCCTCTAGGACAACCTAAAACATCATTCCTTGATCCCAAAAATACCAAAATCCCTTGAGCCTATAAAAGGGTATCCATCAGATCATCTCATCCATACATGCATAGTCTGCATACACACAAGTCGTTATATTCGCACAATGTAAAACATATATGTACAACTTACATACATTTAAGCACATGTAAATTCACATACATATACACACATAGGTGTTTACATGCATCTGTAGATTAGGCTTCATCCATTCGTCTATATGCATCACTACACTTCGTCACTAAATAAAAATGAGTCTAACAACCACCCTCACAAGGGGCATGGTTTGTTCTCTCTACGTAGAAAATCCAGTCTATATGACGGACGAACATAGTTTATCCAATGGTAATCGTTATTCAACTCTATGGACGAAAGTTTTCATAACAAAAATCCTAAATCCAATCTGTAGACAGACATGCTTCGATAGGCAAATAAAAATCTATGGGCATAGGCCCCGCTACGGATTCTGGTCTATGGCAGTATCAACGGGCACAGGCCCCGCTATGCACTCCGGTCTATGGTATTATCAATGGGCATATGCCCCGCTATGGACTTTAATCTATAGCATTATCTACGGGCACATGCCTACTACAGACTCTGGTCTACGACATTATCAACTCCGATCAAACCCAGATGATCCTGGTAAAAAAAAATTGCTGTCAAAACCTCTAGGATGAGGTCTCAAGTCCAAACTCTCTGGCGAGTGATATAGCCCAATTCTCATCAACAAAGAAGCGACTGCAGTCAAAAACCTCTAGGATGAGGTCTTAAGTCCAAACTCTCGGGCGAGTGATAAAGCCCAATTCTCATCAACAAAGAAGCGACTGCGGTCAAAAACCTCTAGGATGAGGTCTTAAGTCCAAACTCTCGGGCGAGTGATAAAGCCCAATTCTCATTAACAAAGAAGCGATTGCAGTTAAAAACCTCTAGGACGAGGTCTCAAGTCCAAACTCTCGGACGAGTGATAAAGCCCAATTCTTATTAACAAAGAAGCGGCTGCAATCGAAAACCTCTAGGACGGGGTCTCAAGTCCAAACTCTCGGGCGAGTGATAAAGCCTAATTCTCATCAACAAACAAGTGGTTGCGGTCAAAAACTCTAGGACGAGGTTGTTGAAACACCTTTCCACAAGATTTTGATTTGACAAAATCATCCATGATTAAGAGGCAATTAAATTTAGATGCTTTGATTTAATTGTACTAATATGTTTGTTAAATATTGAGTGCAAAAATATATAAAGTAAAGACAGGACAAAAGACAGTACAAGCAAAGCTGAGTAGAACGGAACTCAGCATGATAGAATGGAAGCTGAGTGGAGTAAAATTCAGAAGCAAAACGAAGCTGACTAAAGTTGAAGATTTCTTCAAGAGCGGTTAAACAAAACGGAGCTGACCTAGAAGGAACTCAGCATGAACGTTGAATACTCAAAGAGAACAAACGAAGCTGAGTGACGGTCAGGACAGCATAAAGGATTCGTTCACTAAAGGACAAAGTCTGCCAATCCTCTGCACCAATAATTGGAACCTTGAAGACATCTAAAAGACTAATTCCAAGAGTCATGGGACGTTGGATTATTGGAAATAGACAACTGGTACAAAAAGACAAACCAGACGCTAGAAGACAAACCTGACGCCTGAAGAAAACAGAGAAAGGGAATGGCGGTGCAGTCTGAAGTTGTCCAGAAATTGTTCCCCAAAAGAGCCGTTTTGATGTTAACGGTCAAGACATTTCAAAACGATCAAATCTACAGATTTCCTTCTATAAAAGGACAATCGAAAAACTTGGATAAAACACTGAAGCATCGAAAGAAAAATACAAGAGAGAAAGTTTCAAAAGCACTCAAATACAAAAAGGATCTTACACCAACTTTTCTATTCTATGTGTAAATGCTAGATTGATTTGTAATCATCTAAAGTGTTCTTTAGTTCAAAAAGAACAAGTCTGTGATCAATAGGAATATTGAGAGTGTTAAGCTGAGTGCTTGGCTGTAAGCATTTCAGTGGTAGAGAAATCTAGGTGCTGGGTTGTAGCACTTAGTAGGAGTTGAGTAGACAAATAGAGGAAGGTACTCTTGCATATTCAACTGCCTTGTAATTAGTTTGTGCTCTACCTTTAAAGAGCTCAGTATTGGATTCAAAAAGTCCGGAGGACTCTGGGGACTGGACGTAGGCAGAGAGGCCGAACCAGGATAAGTGATACTGAGTAATCTCTAAACTCTCTCTTATAATTGCATGTGTTGTTTGCTTTATTTACTCAGCATATATAAATTGCCTAAGCTGATCTTGAGTAAGTAAGTGGTGCTGAGTTAGAAGCTGACCTCCAAGAGTGTCAATTCTTAACTCTCAAGAAAACAACTTTGGTCAACATCTGACTAAAGGTGTCCTGAGATATATCTCACCAAGCTGACCAAAGGCTAAGTTAATAAATTCTCAAAATAACTTCCAGTCAGCTTAATTAAAACGTGAAAAAGTTATATTAGTTCTTAACCCCCCCTTGGAACTAATTACCAGGGACCAACAAGTGGTATCAGAGCATAAGCTCACTACTCAAAGATTTAACAATCTTGAGCTGATCCCTAAAAATGGGTGAGAATAGCACTCGGTTTCTTCCAGGAAACCAAACAACATAGATACTCCCTGAGGGACTATCAATCACTAGACCTCCCCTATTCTTTGGGTCAAATTATACATTCTGGAAGAATAGGATGAAAAACTTTATTCAAGCCACAAACATGAGTGCATGGCTTGCAATTGTTCAAGGTCCACATGTGCCATACAAAACTGTTAACGATGAGAAAATTGTTAAAAGTGAGGCTGAGTGGACAGAGGATGACCTCAGAAAATTACAAAATAATGCTTCGGCTATAAACATGCTTCACTGTGTGTTAGATGCTGCAGAATACAATAAGATTTCAGGTTGCGAGTCAGCACAGGAGATTTGGAAGAAGCTTGAAGTAACCTATGAAGGCACAAGCAAAGTTAAGGAGTCTAAAGTCAATCAACATATGAGACTCTACGAGCTGTTTGAGATGAAGGAGAATGAAGACATCTCAGAAATGAACGCAAGGTTCACAAACATTATAAATGAGCTAAAAAGGCTTGGAAAGAACTTCACTAAAGAAGAACAGGTGAAGAAAATTCTGAGAAGTCTGCCCAAGAGCTGGCAAGCAAAGAAAACAGCCGTAGAAGAAGCCCAAGACTTGACTACCTACAAATATGATGAGCTGATCGGATCCCTGCTGACCCATGAAATCTCTATGAAAAACTTTGAAGCCAAAGAGAAAGAAAAATCAGAAGATAAGAAACAAAAATCCTTTGTCATGAAAGCTGACTCAACTGAAGCTGAGTCAACTGATGATGAGGAACTGGCCATGTTCACCAGAAAGATGAAAAAGCTGTTCAGAAGGAATGATAGAAACGGCAAAAGATCATTTAAGAGAAATGATAAGTACAAAGCTGAGTCAAGTGACAAGTACAAGAAGGACAACTCAAAGTCTGTCACATGTTTTGAGTGTCATCAAACTGGGCACATCAAGTCAAGCTGTCCCAACCTCAAGAAAGAGAAGAAGGGAAGCAAAAAGGCTTTGGTAGCCACATGGAGTGACAGTGATGAGTCAACATCATCTGAAGCTGAGCAAAATGAAACAGCCAAGATATGTTTTATGGCAGATGATGGAACTGACCAATCCCAATCTGAGCATGCTGACCTTTCTGATGAAACTGACCAGGAGAATCACAACAATGAGGTAACATCCTTACTTTTGCTTAAAAACGAAATGGTAAATGCCATGAGTGACTTATATACACTAACTAAGAAGTGTAACAAAAAGATTAAGGCACTCAGCAGGCGCTGTGATGAGATCGAAGAGGTCAAGCTGAGTGACCTCCGATATCTTCTCCAGGACAACTCTGACTTGCATACCAACATGCAAATCTTACATAAGTTTGTCACGGAGGTTCAATCTGAGTTAAAGAAACTTAGAAATGATATCACAATGTTACAGAGTCAAGGGAAGGGCTCAAATAGAAATAAACCCCATGCTGAGTACGCAAATACTAGTCAGCATAAGCAATTCACTCAATGTGAGTGTTGTGGAAAAAGGGGACACACAAAGGATGTGTGTTGGCATAACAGGCGGACTGTCTAATGTGACTTCTGCGGAAGAAAATGGCATACCACAAAAGTATGTTGGCATGCCCAACACAATAATGCTGACCATACTCAGTTTAACCCACAAAGGGTACCTTTTTATGATTTCTGTGGTAAGCCAGACCACACCATAAAAGTATGCCGTCACAAGTTAAAATATGACTTTGCACCTGTTTACACTAACAAGAAAGGACCCAAAAGGAATTGGGTACCTAAAAATGAATAGTTTAAAATGCAGGTCAGCTTGACATGCGTGGAGAAGTCAAAACTATGGTATATAGACAGCGCATGCTCAAGGCATATGACAGGTGATGAAACTCAGTTCATCACACTAGAGCTTAAACGAGGTGGAAGTGTAAGCTTTGGAGACAACAAGAAGGGTAAGATAGTCGGCTCAGGTACTATCGGAGGTAACCCAACTATTGAGTCTGTCTCCTTAGTTAAAGGTCTCAAATACAATCTGCTGAGTGTAGCCCAGCTTTGCAAGAGCGGCAGAAGGGTTGTATTTGATGATACTAAGTGTCAAATACTCGAGGGAAATACAAATGAGTTAATTTTAACTGCCCCTCGTGTAGAAAATGTATACATGTTAAACTTAGAAAAACAGTTTTCTAAAAACATATGCTTAGTGTCTAAAGAGGACAACTCCTGGCTATGGCATAGAAGATGTTAAGCCCAAAATATACCTAAAATATCATTAATATTTATATCATTTTTATTACAAATTCGTGTTATTTATATCTGTTTAGATTACTTTTACTCTCGAATATCTTTCTTTCTTGCAAGGTACCTAAATATTTGGTAAAATCCAAATAGGAACGAAAAAGGATCTAAAACAGAAGAAAAACCCTACAAAAGGAGTCAAAGACGACGTAAATCGAAAGCACCAAGTCGAGGACACGAACGAAAGCAAAGAAACGGAAAACTCACCAAGCCGCGACCGCGAATCCACCACCCGCGACCGCGACACGCGTGGTTTAGCCATTTCTCCCCTTCGTCCAACGTTCAACTTAATGCTACGTCATTCACGGCCGAGGATTCCTATCCTCGGTAAGTGCAGAAAATTTACCAAATGCATTTAACACATGCTGAAATCCAAGAAACGCGTTCGTTCAAGTGGATAAAGACGTCCTTTCACAACGGACACGACTCTTAACCAACGGATACATCACTTCAAACACAACCCTTCAACATCTATAAATAAAGAGTTGATGTTGAGAAAAAATGCAATGAAATGTTATAATATAGATATAGAATCAGAGCGTAGAACTTATGTCTAAGTTCTAAGTAAAACATTTCGAGAGTTAGAAATTAGATTCTGTACAAAACAAGATGAGGTACACATATTGTTTATAGTTTAATTACAACTCAGTAGCGTTTAGACATTGTTCCAGTTTTAGTTTGCATCATGGTAGTGGCCGACCGAATCCCTATTACGAAGTTACAGCGAGAAGATTGAGTAGAGTGTTCGCCCCTGAGCCTGACAACCTCTTAGGAAACCCAAGGAAAGGAACCGATCAAGCCGTTCACTTGCACGCCCTCGAAGAACTCGATGCTCCTTGTTCTCTGTAAACTTGTATCAATTTATATTTCATCTAATAAAGTCTGTTCTATTCGACAAATCGTTATGCAGCACTTATGGTAACCAATCCAATATAAGTGAGGCTGGTGTTTTCATTAATACGCAGTTGAACTCAAAATCATTACAAGGAAACTTTGTTGAACACTTAGGCAAATTATCATCTCGAAAGAGTTTTAATTTGAGTAAGGGCAACTATCCCGAAAGGGTTTTGTCGCGTTCAAAGCCAATTAATTAGAGGTTCCGTCATTTATTTCATCATCATAATTGATATAAAGTTTAAGTTGTTTTCTTTGCTTAATGCAAATGAATAAATTCATTCGTTTTTCTAAAAAGTTCTAAATGTTCCTGTTTTGTAAAATTCACCCTTAAAATCAAAAGATCTTTCTAACAATCGATATATTCTAAATATAAAATCTTATTCCAGCATTTTCAAGTATTCAAAGTTCACAAACTCAATTAAACAATTTCCTAAATTCAATTAGACAAATTTCACTTTTCATTTACATTCAATAGTAAATTTAACAAGTTCGAAATTAACAGATTCAAAAATAAGTTTTTTCGTTAAAAAACGTATCCCTGTGGGATCGATATTTTTATTACTACAAGCGAAACCGTGCACTTGCGGAAATCGCTCAACAAGTTTTTGGCGCCGTTGCCGGGGATACGCCAAAATTTTTGACAAAATTTTTATTTTTCGTATTTTATTTTCGAATCTAGGTTTACACATTATTTTTATACAATTTTTATATTTTATTTATTTTCAGTTATATAACATATTTGTTTTAATTTTGTTTTGAAGGTAGTTTGGCTCGTGTAACAATTTCAAGTTCATGCGCAGTTCGCGAAGTTCGGGCACACCACCAGACCCTCTTGATCCAGAAATTGAAAGAACACTTAAGAAAAACAAGAAAAACAACAAAAACAAAGACAAAACACCCTTAAAAACCAAAGTAGTCCAGCCAGAAAATATGGCCGATCCACCGACACTTATGGATTATGCTAGGCCAGAAATGGCCGGTGTAACTAATAGTGTAGTTAGACCCCGTATAAACGCAAATCAATTTGAAATTAAGCCTGCTTTGCTTAATATGTTGCAAAACAACGTAACGTTTTATGGACTACCTAACAAAAACCCTAATGCACATTTGACAAATTTCTTAGAAATTTGTGATACTTTTAAAATTACTGATGTAACAGCCGAAGCAATCAAACTTCGCCTCTTTCCTTTCACTTTAAAGGATAAGGCAAAAATTTGGTTAACTTCTATGCCTGCTGCAACATTTGAAACTTGGGACCAATTAGCCCAAGCGTTTTTATCAAAATATTTTCCTTTAGCAAAAACTGCAAGAGTCATCAAAGAGTTGACATCTTTTACCCAAAATAATAATGAAACTCTTTATGAAGCTTGGGAACGTTTTAAAGAACTTCAACGTTTATGCCCACACCACCAACTGCCAGATGCACTTTTAATGCAGACATTCTATAATGGATTAAATCCTACGACTAGAGGTTCATTAGATGCTATGTCTAGAGGGTTATTTATGAAGAAGACGTCCGCCCAAGCAAGAGAACTTTTGGAGGAAATGGCAATCAACAGCAGTATGTGGCCCGCAGAGCGTGGACATATACCAACGGCGAAACCATCATCCTCAGGTACATCATCGGTTAACGGTATAATGAATCTTGATCCAGTAGCAATGTTACAAGCCCAATTTTCTGCCTTATCGCACAAAATTGATAAATTTATGGCACCATGCGATCCTAATGATCCAATCTAGAGACACATTGATTACGAAGGTATGAATGAGTTAGAACAGGTAAACTTTGTCCAAGGACAAAACCAAACTACTAATCCTTATTCTAATACTTCTAATCCTGGATGGAGAAATCATCCTAACATTAATTGGAAAGA
Source organism: Euphorbia lathyris (assembly GCF_963576675.1). NCBI lineage: Eukaryota > Viridiplantae > Streptophyta > Magnoliopsida > Malpighiales > Euphorbiaceae > Euphorbia > Euphorbia lathyris. The sequence goes on along the minus strand of NC_088911.1, from coordinate 73,364,501 downwards.
TGGTAATAATAATAATAATGCAAATGCTAATCAATATCGTATAAATAATTATCAAAATCAAACAAGAGATACGATTAGCACTTTATCTTCAAAAATCGACAAATTTATAGATGCTATGAATGGAAAGGTAAGTAATCAAGACGATGGTTTTAAACGGATCGAAAGTAAATTCGATCAGCTTATCAAAAACCAATCATCTAGCATCTATAATTTGGAGGTTCAAATTGGACAGCTTGCTAAATCAATTCCATCCCGCAAAGAGGGAAGTCTTCCCAGCCAAACGGAAGAAAATCCGAAAGAGCATGTTAAGGCTATCACTCTTCGTTCAGGGAAAAACTACTTAGGTCCGGAAATGCCCGGAAATTCAACTTTACCTGGAAATGATTTACCAAAATCTAAAGAAGATACTTTAAAACAAAAAGATACAAAAATTGACTCTAATCCGAAACCTTTTGTACCAAAACCACCTTTTCCACACAAGGTCCGAAATAAGGACCATGATAAACAACTTTTATCATTTTTAGACAAACTTAAAAATTTGCATATAAATTTAACATTCATGGATGCAATTACGCAAATTCCTAACTATGGAAAATTCTTGAAAGATTTAATTTCAAAAAAGATTAGTTGGGAAGGAATTTCATCCTTTTCTCTTTCTGAAGATTGTAGTTCGATAGTATCAAGCAAATTACCTACTAAACTCAAAGATCCCGGATGCTTTACCATTCCGTGTACATTGGGAAATATGGAATTCCCAAGTTGTCTTTGCGATTTAGGAGCTAGTATAAACTTGATGTCATTGTCTATTTTTGAAAAATTAGGTTTAGAAGAAGACATCAAGCGTACCAATATGGTTTTGCAATTAGCGGATCAATCCACTAAAAGACCATATGGTATAATTGAGGACGTCTTAGTGAAAGTTGACAAATTTATTTTTCCTACTGATTTTGTCATCTTAGATTTTGCTTATGATGCTAATTGTCCGCTAATCTTTGGTAGACCGTTCATGAACACGGGACGTGCTCTAGTTGATGTGTCGGAAGGAAAAGTAGTTTTAAGAATAGGTGACGATAAGATCGAGTTCGATATGAATCAAGCGATGAAATATCCTATGGAGGATTTCGCTTGTATGAAACTTGATTTAATTGAAGAATGTGTTAATGACATTGTTCAAAGAGAAGAAATAATAGAACCTATAATGGGTGAAGAATTAGAAGATAAGGACCCAGAGCCTTTGATTCGAGAAGATGGACCAGTTCCGCCTTCAGTAATAGTTCCACCTAAATTAGAACTTAAAGAATTACCAAACCATCTGAGATACACTTTCCTAGGCGGAAGTGATACTCTACCTATAATCATCTCTAACAAATTAACATAAAATCAAGAAGAAAAATTGAAAGAAGTTGTTAGAAATAGAATAGGAAGTATGGGATGGCAAATTTCAGATTTAAAAGGAATTAATCCTAGTATTGTAATGCATAGGATTCACTTAGAAGAAGATAAGCCACCTAAAGCGGATAGACAAAGACGTTTAAATCCGAATATGAAAGAAGTAGTAAAAAATGAGATTACTAAACTTTTAGACAATGGAATCATTTATCCTATTTCGGATAGTGAATGGGTTAGTCCAATCCATTGTGTACCCAAAAAGGGAGGCATAACTGTAGTAAGGAATGATGAAGGTGAATTAATACCTACGCGAAACACCACCGGTTGGAGGGTTTGTATAGATTATAGGAACCTAAATAAGGCAACTAGGAAAGATCATTTTCCTTTACCTTTCATCGATCAAATGATCGAAAGGATAGCCGGTCATGCATTTTATTGTTTTCTTGATGGCTATTCCGGATTCTTTCAAATATATATTTACCCGGATGACCAAGATTAAACAACCTTCACATGTCCTTATGGAACATTTGCATATAGAAGAATGCCTTTTGGTCTATGTAATGCACCAGCAACTTTTCAACGTTGTATGACTGCAATTTTTAATGATTTCATCGAAGATATCATGGAAGTATTTATGGATGATTTTTCAGTTTATGGAGATTCTTTTGATGCATGTTTAAAAAACTTAGATAAAGTTCTTTCTAGATGCGAAGAAACGAATTTAGTATTAAATTGGAAAAAATGTCATTTCATGGTTGACGAAGGAATTGTTTTAGGTCATAAAATATCTGAAAAAGGATTAGAAGTGGATAGAGCAAAAACTTCAGTAATAGAAAAATTACCCCCACCAACAATTGTCAAGGGAGTAAGATCATTTCTAGGACATGCAGGTTTTTACAGACGATTTATAAAAAACTTTTCTGTGATTTCCAAACCACTTACTAATTTGCTTATGAAGGATTCAACCTTCGATTTTAATGAAGATTGTATTAAAGCTTTCGAAACATTGAAAACAGCTTTAGTCAGTGCACCCATAATTGCTAAACCCGATTGGGATTTGCCTTTTGAAATCATGTGTGATGCAAGTGACCTAGCTGTAGAATGTGTTTCAGGTCAAAGAAAGGATAAAAGATTACATGTTATTTATTACGCAAGTCACACATTGTCAGGTGCACATTTAAATTACACAACAACAGAAAAAGAGATGTTAGCCGTAGTATTTGCATGTGATAAGTTTAGGTCATACTTGTTAGGATCTAAAGTTATTATCTATACAGATCACGTAGCTTTACGTTATCTGTTTGCTAAGAAAGATGCAAAACCGTGTCTGATTAGATGGGTTTTGTTGTTACAAGAATTTGATATAGAAATTAAAGACAAAAAGGGAGTAGAAAACCTTGTTGCCGATCATCTATCAAGACTAGAAGATGAAAACGGTCCTATAGGTGAAACTGTCGGTATACGAGATGATTTCCCCGATGAACATCTCTATCAGGTAGAAAGTATCATGTCACCATGGTATGCAGATTTTGCTAATTATCTTGCAACCGATATCGTTCCGGAAGGATTATCTTCCCAACAAAGGAAGAAATTTTTCTTCGATATTAAACAATATTTTTGGGAAGATCCTTTTCTATTTAAATCATGTGGTGACGGGATAATTAGGAGATGCGTCGGAGAAAATGAAAATGAATCTATAATAACGGAATGTCATTCCAGCTCATATGGAGGACATAATGGAGTTAATAAAACGGTAGCTAAAATATTGGAATGTGGTTTCTTTTGGCCTACGATGTTTAAGGACGTTGGTTCATTTATTACTCGTTGTGATAAATGCCAAAGAACGGGAAATTTAGGAAGAAAAGATGAGATGCCCCTCAAAAACGTGTTGGAAGTTGAAATCTTCGACATGTGGGGAATTGATTTCATGGGACCTTTTCCGCCTTCCAACGGTAAAACTTACATATTAGTAGCCGTTGATTATGTTTCGAAGTGGGTTGAAGCAATTGCAACCCCTACGAATGATTCTAAAGTAGTTGTTAATTTTCTTGACGATATATTTTGTAGATTTGGTTGTCCTAGATTCGTTGTCAGTGATGGCGGTACCCATTTCATAAATCAGAATTTTGATATGCTTATGAAAAAATATGGAGTACGCCACCGCGTGTCGACGCCATACCATCCTCAGTCGAATGGTCAGGCGGAGATCTCAAATAGAGAACTCAAATGGATTCTAGAGAAAACTGTTTCGTCATCAAGAAAAGATTAGTCACAAAAACTCAATAATGCGCTATGGGCATACCGTACTGCATTTAAATCACCAATAGGAATGACTCCATATCGTTTAGTGTATGGAAAAGCATGTCATTTACCAGTAGAATTAGAACATAAAGCCTATTGGGCTATTAGAAAACTTAATTTTGATTTACAACAAGCAGGAAAGAAACGTTTGCTCAATTTAAATGAGTTAGATGAGTTACGACATCTATCGTATGAGAATGCGAGGATTTATAAAGAAAGAGTGAAAAAATGGCACGATGCCAAGATCAAAGTCAAGCACTTTAATGTTGGAGATAAGGTGATGTTATTTAATTCACGGCTTCGTATATTTCCAGGAAAACTTAAGTCCAGATGGACCGGACCGTATTTAGTCGTCAAAACATTCGACTATGGTTCTTTGGAACTTGAGGAAACCAACGGTAATCGTTTTAAAGTTAACGGTAATCGATGTAAAGTTTATTACGAAAATATTTCCGAAATAGGAACTAATTTCGTAACAAGATTTCCTGACAATTAAATCATTTCATTTTTCTAATAGTTAGTTTTTATTATTTTTATTTTTATTTTTATTTTGTTTTGTTTTAAATTATATCATTTTATATTAGAATTTTAGATATATAAAAATATATTCAAGTCATGATTTTAATTAATTTTTAGGAATTTAATGAGAATTAGAAGAAATTTAGTGATTCTCAGTTGAGAATTCAAATATATAGAATTCTTGAGAAAGTAGGAAAATTTCTGGACTTATAGAGAATTTAAAATTCTCAGTTGAGGATTTGGGGTATGACTAGTGGCTAGGAAAATTTCTGGACTTATAGAGGATTTGGGATTCTCAGTTGAGAATTCTGACTTCAATAGGTTTCAAATTGACAGGAAAATTTCTGAACTTACAGAGGATGAGGATTCTCGGTAGAGGATCAGAAATTAGGGGTTTTTGACAACTGATTTTCGCAAGGAAATCAGCGTGTCGCGACCGCGGGTCAGCATCCTCGGTCGCGACTCGGGGAATTTGTGCAGTAATTGACCCTTGTTCTTCAACTTTTCAGCAGACACAACTTTTCGGAAACGAATAGTTGCGTTTCTTCATTTTTAAAAAGGTCTGTTTCATGCCTTTTCACCTCAAAATAACACCTCTTTTCATCCTAGGATTTTATAAATAGGTTCTAGAGGTTCAGTTTTCTGTCACTTTCTTTTTCATCTCTGTCAAAACAATTCTCTGATTTTCTTCCAATTTCCTCTACCCAGAAATTAAGTTCAGAACCTTTCTTCCTTACTCATTCCAAACATCATGACTTCCACAAACACTCATCCTAAGAAAGTTGTTGCTTCACACACTAAAAATACAGATATATCAGAGCGTTATGGATGTAACTTTCCCATCTTCAATCATGATGAGGGAAGGCGCTTCTTGAGGCTTCGATACACATTCTTTGTCGGAATGTTATACATGGATGACTTTCTTAACGATCAGTTGGGAATTAAAGATGATATGAGTCGCTACATGGAACGCTTAGGATGGACCAGATTTTGTTGATATGAAGTTTCCTATAATTGGAGACTGGATATTAGAGTTCTTCTGTACGGTTCGTTTTGTTAACAAGCGTCGGGTGCGTCTTATTTTCCGTCGGGATGGCAAAACTTTCACTTTTGGATATCCTGAATTGCATGCTTGGTTTGATTTTCCCTTGAAGGATACTACCAAACGTCATCATGGAAGAGATATGACATCCACTGATATTTGGCGAATGCTCACCGGCATTTGGCCTTTCAACCCTAAACTTGCCTATAATAAGTCTTTTTATTCCAACTCTATGCTATATTTGCATAAGTTTCTGAGTCACAGCCTGTTCGGTCGCACGTTCAGTAGTGTCGTCCAAGAATCTGATCTTTATGTACTTGGAGATATATTTCAAGGCAACGTGGTTGATTCTTCAAAAATTCTGATGGAGGGTCTTGTTGCCGCATCTAGATCCAAGGCTAAGAAGGTTGGGTTCGGGAATATTATATGTGGAATAATACTAGGGACCAAGGGAAGTATTTCTGTTCCTTGGAGTGAAGCTGAATCTTTCCCGATGCTAGACTATGAATTTTTAGAATACGAAGGTCTAGTGAAACGAGTTTTTCGATCGGGACCAAATTTTCTTTCTGCACCAGAACGTCAAGCCTTCGTGCAGATGAAAATAGACCGCTATAGGGCTAAGAAAATCCCGATTGAAAGGGACGAATTTTTAGCATAGCTTTTGTTTATTTTGTTTGTAAATATGTTGTACATATTTCTATTTCAATAAAACTTTCTCTTTTGCATTATATCTTGTTTTTGATTATATGGTTACACTAACATTAAAACTCAGTATTCTACACTTGTGAATCTATTAAATGTAAACTTAATCCATTCATTACTAATTAAATGTTAATAACTAAGTTTCAATTCCTTAAATAAAGATTCATTTAACTTACATTAATAAATGAACATAAATGCTTCAATTAATTTGAGTTCCAAACTTTTCCTATTATTAATTTAACATTCGTTAATTAAAGCATTTTCATTTATTTTTTCCATTAATAAGGATAAACCTTAGGTTTTCCTTATCATTTAATGTTTTACATTTATGTTTTTAAGTACAGATAACATTTTCAAGGAGTTCAGGATAGGATTTATCAAGAAATTACACAAATAGGAGTTACTATGCAGAATTTGGGTGACCATAGGGTGATCCGCGGCCGAGAATTATTGAATTCTCGGTAACTTCAGCAATTTTCTTCAAAATTCAGAGAACAATTCGCTGCCAGGCGTGATCCGCGGCCGAGAATGGTGCGATCCTCAGTAACTTCAGCAAAAATCCTTCCAAAATACAAAGGAAAATTGGCTGAAACACGCGATTCGCGGCCGCGGATGCGCATCCTCGGTCGCGACACGCGTGATTCTGCAACACCTAGTCCGGATTTTTGGCCTATTTTTCCACCTTTTCCTATTCAACCTCTACCTATTCCTCTTCCTATTCCTACTCTACCTATTAATCTTCCTATTCAACCCTATATATACCTATTACTTACACAAACCTTACATCACCTCAAATTTTAACCAATCCCCTACTCTTACCTCTTCCCAATACCTTACTTTTACTCTTCCCAATTTCATCATTACCCTTTTCAATCACCTAACCCTTTCAACTTCAAGTCTCCATACAACACTTCTACTTCTTCTTCAACCTCAAGCTTTTATCTCTTTTCATTTTTTTCTCTAAACCCTAAACACCATAACCATGCCTAGAGCAAAGCGTGTTGGACACAAGCTGGCTGTCACTGAGGCTAATCGCCTAAGGATTAGTTGCGGGGCTTATTTCGACATTCATTCTGAGGAAGAAGTTGGACGTTTCAAGCACTTTTCAAACGCTAATCGTAAGTTCGTGGACATGCAGTTTCTTGACTTTGATTCGGTAAGGAAGTTGAACTTCACTACACAAATTACTGCTTTTATTGAAACTTTGGGATGGGAAACTTTTGCTTCTATGCGTTTTCCCCAAATTCAAGAGTATGTGGTTGAGTTTTTGGTTACTTTAAAGATGAACAAAAAGAGGACAGAAATTTCTTTTCGGAATAATGGTACTACCTATACCATAGATTATGAGGCTATGGGAAATATGTTTGGTTTCCCTACTAGTGATTTTTATGATAAGCCTCGGGATTTTGACAATAACTCTTTTTGGCAAACTCTTTCCGACCAAACTTCTTTTGACTCTAAGAACACTTCGAGCAAGTTGATTAAGGACAATTGTGTGTTCTTCTTTCACAAGTATTTGAGTTTTTCACTTTTTGGTCGTGTTGAGAGTTCAAAAATTCAAGTCCGGGATTTGTTTGTTTGGGATTGTTTGTTCAAGGGTTTAAGGGTTGATAGCATTGGAATGCTATTTGACAATTTGTATCGTGCTTCGAGGGCTCACACCACTCAAGTCCCTCTCGGTAATTTAATCACCGCTATTGTTTTGGGAGCACGTGATGAATTAGCAACTTATGATATGTCCACCTACCATGGATATGTTCCGGTTTTGGACATTGCGGCTTTTGAGCGGGCTCATTTATTGGTTTCTGCGGCTCCTCCCGTTTTTATTTCTTATGCTACCCGTATTGCACATCTTCGTGGCACTATGGGTGGAGGTGCTTCTAGTTCCCAAAATGTAGGTACCGAAGAAGGAGGTGCGGAGGAAGGAGCGGAAGATGCACCACAAGCCCAAGCAACACAAGATAATGATCCGGTGGATTTAAGGAGAATTTTGAACCAAATCAATGCCAATAATCGACAAATGAATTTGAGAATTGATGATTTGGTGGAGAACAACATGGTGATGAATGACAACCTCAATACTTTGAGGCGTGCGCAAAGATCGACTCGGCATCGGATGCTTTCGTTTTTCCGCCGCCGAAATGTGGAAACTTCACCAACACCTCCGGATTCCCCGCCGCATGCTTAGGTTTTATCTTTTATTTTTATCTTATCTTGTTTTAATTTCAGTTTCGTACATTTTTATTTTCTTATGTTTCGTACAATTTCAATTTTAATTTAATTTTATGATGCATGTTTTCTTTGCTATATCTTTCATTTCTTTCCGTTTGTTTTCTCTTCAATGTTTTATCTCCATTTTTGCACCATTGAGGACATGGTCCAATTTAAGTGTGGGAGGAGATATATACATATATCATTTTTATACAAACGAATGAATGAACGAATGTATGCAAATGAATGAATGAATGTATGCAACACTTGTTTGTTTTCAAAAATACAAAATGTAACGTATATTGCAACACTTTTAAGTATATTGCAACAAATGAAAAAAATTAACATTTTTTTTTGAAATATCATTTTTACATTTAGAAATTAATCATAAGTTAAAATTTTTATGATTATTTTTAGGTTATCATTATCGATAGAAATAAATATTTCTATACGGGTAATATTTTTCAAAATATTTTTCACAAATCTTCGACACTATTTTAAGTAAAAAAATTGTCTCGAGTGAATGTATTTAAGTAATAAATTCTTTATTTTCTATCTCTATTTTGTAATCATGAAATTCATGATACAATAAATCTTATTTTAAATTTTCAATTAGGTTTATAGGCATTAAATTGAACTAACAATTTTTTAGCTCGGTTTTTTATTTTGTCTTACATTAACACCAATTGAAGTTTTTAAGGAAACTATAGCCATAATACATGTTGAATTTTAAGTCAATATAGGATGAATGTGCTAATTTTCTTTTTCCCAATTTACAATTTATAATCAATAAATCGTATTCTTAACTTTTGGCCACGATTGAGACCAACCTTATCACAATCGAGGTATGAAAGGGAAGAAATTAATAAGTAAAGCGTACTTTTGGCCACGGTTGCGACCACCCTTATCACAATCGAGGTATGAAAGGAACGTTTAAATAAGAAAAAATTAAGCATGTTTAAAGTTTAAAGTAACGATTGCGTCCACCCATGGCATGGTCGGTACCTCTTAAGCGAACACAAATCAAATGCATATAAAGTTACGATCGAGACCACCCTTATCACGGGCGTAACTAAGCAAATAAATTAAACTTTATACTCATATATAATAATTCAAGTTTGGGAAAGGAAATTTGGTGCTTTGAAATGCCTTGAGATGAAAGACTCAATAACATGCGTGCTTACATCGTCCCGAATACTTCAATTTAAACATTGAAATACAAGACGAATGATATATCGTATTTATACTAAGTAAGTTTGATATTTTGCGTATAAATTTGCCATGCGAAGTTAGTCTTTTCGGCTTAACTAATTTAAAAGGTAAACACAAAGATATATGTTTTATTTTCATAAAGAGATTAGTTAAGGAATAAAATCAGTGAAATTTTGCTCGGGACTAGCAAAAGATTAAGTGTGGAGATTTGTTAAGCCCAAAATATACCTAAAATATCATTAATATTTATATCATTTTTATTACAAATTCGTGTTATTTATATCTGTTTAGATTACTTTTACTCTCGAATATCTTTCTTTCTTGCAAGGTACCTAAATATTTGGTAAAATCCAAATAGGAACGAAAAAGGATCTAAAACAGAAGAAAAACCCTACAAAAGGAGTCAAAGACGACGTAAATCGAAAGCACCAAGTCGAGGACACGAACGAAAGCAAAGAAACGGAAAACTCACCAAGCCGCGACCGCGAATCCACCACTCGCGACCGCGACACGCGTGGTTTAGCCATTTCTCCCCTTCGTCCAACGTTCAACTTAATGCTACGTCATTCACGGCCGAGGATTCATATCCTCGGTAAGTGCAGAAAATTTACCAAATGCATTTAACACATGCTGAAATCCAAGAAACGCGTTCGTTCAAGTGGATAAAGACGTCCTTTCACAACGGACACGACTCTTAACCAACGGATACATCACTTCAAACACAACCCTTCAACATATATAAATAAAGAGTTGATGTTGAGAAAAAATGCAATGAAATGTTATAATATAGATATAGAATCAGAGCGTAGAACTTATGTCTAAGTTCTAAGTAAAACATTTCGAGAGTTAGAAATTAGATTCTGTACAAAACAAGAGAGGTACACATATTGTTTATAGTTTAATTACAACTCAGTAGCGTTTAGACATTGTTCTAGTTTTAGTTTGCATCATGGTAGTGGCCGACCAAATCCCTATTACGAAGTTACAGCGAGAAGATTGAGTAGAGTGTTCGCCCTTGAGCCTGACAACCTTTTAGGAAACCCAAAGAAAGGAACCGATCAAGCCGTTCACTTGCACGCCCTCGAAGAACTCGATGCTCCTTGTTCTCTGTAAACTTGTATCGATTTATATTTCATCTAATAAAGTCTGTTCTATTCGACAAATCGTTATGCAGCACTTATGGTAACCAATCCAATATAAGTGAGGCTGGTGTTTTCATTAATACGCAGTTGAACTCAAAATCATTACAAGGAAACTTTGTTGAACACTTAGGCAAATTATCATCTCGAAAGAGTTTTAATTTGAGTAAGGGCAACTATCCCGAAAGGGTTTTGTCGCGTTCAAAGCCAATTAATTAGAGGTTCCGTCATTTATTTCATCATCATAATTGATACAAAGTTTAAGTTGTTTTCTTTGCTTAATGCAAATGAATAAATTCATTCGTTTTTCTAAAAAGTTCTAAATGTTCCTCTTTTGTAAAATTCACCCTTAAAATCAGAAGATCTTTCTAACAATCGATATATTCTAAATATAAAATCTTATTCCAGCATTTTCAAGTATTCAAAGTTCACAAACTCAATTAAACAATTTCCTAAATTCAATTAGACAAATTTCACTTTTCATTTACATTCAATAGTAAATCTAACAAGTTCGAAATTAACAGATTCAAAAATAAGTTTTTTCGTTAAAAAACGTATCCCTGTGGGATCGATATTTTTATTACTACAAGTGAAACCGTGCACTTGCGGAAATCGCTCAACAGAAGACTTGGGCATGTCAGCATGGACCTTCTTGCCAAATTAGCTAGAAAGCAATTAGTTGAGGGATTACCCAAATTAAAGTTTGAAAAAGATCAACTGTGTAAAGCTTGTCAGCAAGGCAAACAAACTAAAAAGTCATTTCATAGCAAAAATATTGTCTCAACCAAAAGACCATTGGAATTACTACACTTGGATCTTTTCGGACCTATCCAGCCACTCAGCTTGGGAGGTAAGAAATTTTCCTTGGTTATTGTAGATGATTTCTCTCGGTACACTTGGATCATCTTGCTGAGTAGCAAGGATGAAACCTTTGAGATGTTTACCACATTGATCAAAAAGCTTGAAAATAACAAAGACCTAAGAGTAGCTCACATTAGAAGCGAAAATGGTGGAGAATTCAAAAACCAACAGTTTGATGAATTCTGTGAAATCAGTGGTATTGACCACAACTTCTCTGCTCCTAGAACACCTCAACAAAATGGGGTCGTTGAAAGGAAAAATAGAACCATTGTCGAAATAGCTAGGACAATGCTGAGTGAAAATAGGCTTCCAAAGTACTTCTGGGGAGAAGCTGTTCACACGGCATGTTACATACTGAATAGGGCTCTAGTTAGACCTATACTTAAGAAAACCCCATATGAACTTTGGAAAGGTCGAAAGCCCAACATTGGATACTTTCGTGCCTTTGGGTGTAAATGCTTTATACTCAATACAAAAGACAACCTTGCTAAATTTGATGCTAAAGCTGACGAGTCGATCTTTTTAGGGTACTCAACAAACAGTAAAGCATATAGAGTATTTAACAAAAGAACTCAGGTTGTAGAAGAGTCTGTACATGTTGAGTTCGATGAAACTGACTCTACAGGTAAGTCAGCTCAGCCTGAAGAAGATGAACCAGGCTCAGCTTCCGTTGATCAACCAGAAGCCTCTGTGTCAACTATACAGGAGCTGACCCAAGGTAAGCAAGAAATTGAAATATCATTTGCTGACCAATCTATTCCTGTAGAGATTGTAGAAACACCTCTTCCAAACAACTCAACATTGCCCAAGGAAATAAAGATCCCAAGAGGACATACAGAACAAGCCATTCTTGATGCCGCCAACAACAAATTAATGACCAGAGATCGGCTTAGAAAATACCTCAGCAATGTTGCATTCGTCTCAATACATGAGCCAAAGAACTTTGCTGATGCTGAGCAAGATGAATATTGGATCAATGCTATGCAAGAAGAGCTTGACCAATTTACCAGAAATGATGTATGGGATTTAGTACCTAAACCTAGGAATCAAAAGCCCATAGGAACCAAGTGGGTCTTTAGAAATAAGCTAGATGAGCATGGAAATGTGATTAGAAACAAAGCTCGACTTGTAGCCCAAGGCTATAGTCAGCAAGAGGGTATAGACTATGGAGAAACATTTGCTCCTGTTGCTAGATTAGAAGCTATACGTATATTGTGTGCCTATGCTAGTTACATGAATTTTAAACTATATCAAATGGATGTGAAAAGTGCATTTCTTAATGGCTTTATAAACGAAGAGGTATATGTTAATCAACCTCCTGGGTTTGAAGATCCAAAATTTCCAAACCACGTTTATAAACTCAAAAAGGCCCTGTACGGCCTAAAGCAAGCTCCAAGAGCTTGGTATGAGAGGTTGACCAACTTCCTGCTGACCAGGAACTATGTCAGGGGAAAAGCTGACACAACCTTGTTTATTAAGAAAAAGGGTAAACATACCCTACTTGCACAGATATATGTAGATGATATAATTTTTGGTGCTACTGATGAATCTTTGTGCAAAGAATTTAGCCAACAGATGCAAACTGAGTTCGAAATGTCCATGATGGGTGAACTCAACTTCTTCCTTGGACTTCAAATCAAGCAAGGTAAGAATGGCATCTTTATAAGTCGGTCTAAGTACACCAAGGAAATGTTAAAGAAATTCAGCATGGTAGATTGCAAACCAATATCAACCCCAATGGGTACTGATACTGTCCTATGCAAGGATGAGAAGAGTAAGTCAGTTGATAGTAAGCTCTATCGAGGTATGATAGGTTCTCTACTCTATCTCACTGCTAGTAGACCGGATATTCAATACTCAGTATGCTATTGTGCTAGATATCAAGCTGACCCTAGGGAATCTCATCTAACTGCTATAAAAAGAATTTTTAGATACTTGCAAAGCTCAGTTGATGCAGGTTTATGGTATCCAACCTCAAATGACTTCACACTCATTGGATATACTGATGCTGACTATGGACGAGATAAGCTAGAACGGAAGAGTACTTCAGGAGGATGTCATTTCCTTGGTAGCTGCCTAGTATCTTGGTTCAGCAAGAAGCAATCATCCATAGCTCTGTCTACAACTGAAGCTGAGTACGTGGCTGCTGGAAGCTGTGTTGCACAAGTCCTATGGATAAAGCAACAGCTTGAGGATTACGGAGTCAAAACAAAGACAATAGAGATCAAATGCGACAACAAAAGTGCCATCGATCTATCTAAGAATCCAGTCCAACACAGCAGGATGAAGCATGTTAGCATAAGGCATCACTTCATCAGAGATCATGTACTAAAAGATGAGATCAAGCTGACCTATGTGCCAACAAATGATCAGCTTGCAGATATCTTCACAAAGCCCTTGGCACGAGAACAATTCAACACACTAAGGGAAGCAATTGGTATGTCAAATCCACCCTAACTAAATCTGTATTGAATAATTGTCATATGAGTGGAACTTTGAATAATTGTGCAAATGCCATGTTGAGTAAAATATCTACTCCTTACTAAGCTTGAAAATGAAAAAGCCACCCTATGCTGAATTGACATATATATTGAGTGATGATACTGAGTAGGCATAAAAGCTGAGTAAACATCATATGCTGAGTAGAAAAACATATTGAGTAATCACTCTATGCTGAGTAAATACACATGCTGAGTGAGTAACGAATGTTGAGTTAATTAGAGATAGAGAAATTATCTTCACAAAAGTTAGGCACTCAGTATCGTGGATGCTTCGAATTCTAGCAAAACCTAGTAAAAACCCACTCGCGAAAAGTGAACCTACATGTGTAACCTCTGGCACCTTAGGAAGACACACATTAATGGCAAATCCTATGCGCCGAAGATGTCATAATTGACAGAATTTTTGTCGGTTGAGCGTCCCTAGGTAAAAACGGCTAGTTAATGATTAAGGGCCGTCGTAAATTTATATAAAAAGTGGAAGAATCCCCACTTTTCATTCCTTACGACTGTAATCTCCCGAAATCAAACTTCTTTCTCTCTAAGAACTTCAAAACCTTCAAAAATGGCTTCCGGCAAAAACAAAACCCCTAAAACTCAAACCACAGACAAACCCACTGACCACGCGGGTCCTTCGACGGAAATAGAAAGGAAAATGATCAAGGTACACTCAAAGGTCAACAATCTGGAGGTTTTAAAATGCCGATGGTTTTCTCCAAGTTTTGTCTCATCTGAGAAACCATTCTGTGAATGGATCGAGAAGAATAAGTGGAAAGGTCTCTTCTCTCTTTCAGGAACAACCTATCCCAGGTTAGTACGGGAATTCTACTCGAATCTACGTGTTGATGCAGATGACTGTGACTATTTGGAGACCACTATTAAAGGTCAGAAAATCGTCGTAACCCCTGCCTATCTAGCCACATTGCTAGATTTACCAGACGAAGGAATTCAATTTAGAACGACAAAGGAGAAAATACCAAAATCCACAACTGAGAAGCTAAAGGGGTTCTGTAAACCCAAAGATCATAAGGGTGAAATACCCATCACCTGTATGGGTAAAGAACAGAAGATGGTCCACTTCATGCTGACCAACTTTATCTTCCCCAAACTCAGCTCAGCTTCATCCGCATCAAACTTCGAACAGTGCTTCATCTGGCACATGTTGACCTACACTCCGTTCAATCTTCCCGTCTTTCTAGTTGGAGCGTTTCAACGAAGTGGTAAGAAACTCCGCTTGGGCTCTCTCATTACAAAAATTATACAGGATAAGCAAATTGAGACGGTGAATGAAATAAGTACATTGGGAAGTGAAATCACTGCAGTTCTACTGGATGGACTGTTATACAATCAACCCTTGAAGGGATATGAAGGAGCTGGAGATGCTGAGGAAGATGAAGAAGCTGAGCAACAAGAAATTGAGCCTGAAGCTGAGCCTGCAAAAGATGTTGAGGCTCATGCTGAGTCACCTGAGACAGCTCAGCCTGAGAAAAGGAAGAAGAGGAAGGCTGTAGAAACCTGCTCCAAAGACATTCATGCTGTCCCAAAGAAAGTAAGGCTTTCATCAAGGGAAAAAGCTAAAGCTGACAAGGCTAAGGAACAAGCTGAGAAAAGAAAGAGGCAAGAAGAGCCTGAGGATGAGGACGAAGAAACTCCAGAATCTCCTTTAAAGAAAAGGAAAAAGGGTAACTCCTTAAAGATAGTGGAAGCTGTCCCACTAGCCTCTACTCAACCTGAAGGTCATGGAACTGACCAAGAAAAGGAAGCTGTGGAAGAGACTGAGCAACATGTTGAACACCAAGAAGTTAATACTGAGCAGGAAGAATGTCCCAATGTTGAAGAATCTCAGGATGATGCTGAGCAGAGAAAGAAAGAAAGTAATACTGTTGAGGGTCCTTTTGAGCAACCTGTAGAAGAGGAGACAGTTGCTACTGAGTCTAGTGAAGGTATTCGAACTGACCATTCACCGCCAAGAGATGAGACACGGTGAAGACTCAAAAAGAAAGCGCAAAAGCAAATTGATCTCATGGACGACTTTCCCATTGATGAGCCTGAAACTGACCTCTCTACAATCCAGTTCCAGTACTTCTCAAATGAAACTGAGTCACCACCAGAAAATCCAGTGGAAAAACAAGCCTCTGTTACTCAGGATGAGGAACAAGCCAAAAACCCTGCAGATCCAATTCAAGCTGCTCAAAGTAACACACTTCCTGTCTCCACTTCACCACTTCAAGCTGAGCAGATTAACTTATCTAATCAAGTTCCACCCCCAACACAACATGTTGATGATTCAGCTCATCCAATCAATCAAAGTCCAGGTACCAATCAAGGTACTCAATCTGGCAGAGAACCAACTCCTCCACCACCATCAAACTCTGTACCAGCCTCTGAGAGTAATACTGCTAAGTTTGCATACTTGAATGCTACTGAGTCTAGCCGACGTGTCATTGCTTCTGCTCAGTCCTTGCTTCAAGATTTCCATACTACTCAAGCTGATGGTCACCAATCTACTCAAGCTGAGTCCTCCCACCTGTCAGGTATTACTCAGCTTCTGAATGAACTTCGAGGACTAAAGGATCTGGTTAGCGTTATCACTGCGGTTCAAACTCAGCAACCAAATCAAGAGCAAATAGCAAAATTGACTGAACTAGTGCTTACAATGGCCACCCATATGAATTCGCTTGAAGGCAAAATTCACCAACTGACAGAAGTCAATCCAGGGTATGTCACTTCCACTGAGCTTCAAAGCTACTTTGTTAAGCTAGCAGCGGAACTGACCACCTCTAGAGCAACTTCCAATCCTGAGTCTATTACGTCTGCTGAATTGCAAGACTGTTTTACCAAATTGAATGCTGAGCTGACCAAATTAAGTCCACCCGGCAATGCTGAGTTTGCCACCTCTGCCGAACTTCAAAAATGTTTCACCCAGCTTCATACTGAGCTGACCAGTACACGTGATTTAGTATCCTCCTCTTCTTAGTGTACTATTGACCAATTAAGTGAAGCAGTCAGACTACTCAACATCGATAGAGCCCAAATGGATGTTGATCCCATCTCCAACACTGAACTCATGAGCTTTTCACAAGCTATCATGAAGGCAATGCGCATCAACAATGGCCAGCGCATGTTTTATGATTCTGCTCTACTCAAACTGTTCCATCAAGCTTTTGGTCAGATAACAAGCTCCCTCACCTGCCTGAGCAAATATCGTGAATGCCTCCTCAGCATGATCAGTAGCTCTTTTTGGGTTCCTAGGCATATCCAGGACGATAGTGTCCCAGTCATTGATGGCTTGGGTGAAAGCACCAAAAGGCTCCAGCGCTACTCTCAGTATCTCTCCTCCGCAGCACGAAATGAAACTTTCCTCTACAAACCCGATGATGGCAAAACGGGGGAGACAAGTCAAGGAGGAACTCAGCCTCAGCCTGCAGGTAATAATGCATCTGAAAGCAAAGGAAAAGGCATTGCTCACGCTGATCTCACAGCTCAGAGAAAGAAGAAGTAAAACCAACTTAAGACTTAGCTTAAAATCATGTCTTTAAATCCTTGGTTGTTTGTTGTTTAGGTTAATATGTTTTTTTTTGTTTTGTTGCTTAAACTCAATATAGCAAGTATTAGTTTTCTTCCTGACCTGACTGATCAAGTTTGAACAAACGAATCAAAAAGGTTAAACACATTAACACTAAAAATAAACTGAGAGACAACATCCTTCCAAAACTGAGTCAGTACACACAAATGTCTTAAATCTAATTAAATTAGATCTTGGAAGGTTTAGAATAAAGTTAAAACAAAATGCAACCCTTACGGGGGAGTCATATCAAAAATATCAATCATGGGGTAACTTATAACTGAGTTCCGTAATTATGTATTTTGCCAACATCAAAATGGGGGAGTTTGTTGAAACACCTTTCCACAAGATTTTGATTTGACAAAATCATCCATGATTAAGAGGCAGTTAAATTTAGATGCTTTGATTTAATTGTACTAATATGTTTGTTAAATATTGAGTGCAAAAATATATAAAGTAAAGACAGGACAAAAGACAGTACAAGCAAAGCTGAGTAGAACGGAACTCAGCATGACAGAATGGAAGCTGAGTGGAGTAAAATTCAGAAGCAAAACGAAGCTGACTAAAGTTGAAGATTTCTTCAAGAGCGGTTAAACAAAACGAAGCTGACTAAAGTTGAAGATTTCTTCAAGAGCGGTTAAACAAGACGGAGCTGGCCTAGAAGGAACTCAGCATGAACGTTGAATACTCAAAGAGAACAAACGAAGCTGAGTGACGGTCAGGACAGCATAAAGGATCCGTTCACTAAAGGACAAAGTCTGCCAATCCTCTGCACCAATAATTGGAAACTCGAAGACATCTAAAAGACTAATTCCAAGAGTCATGGGACGTTGGATTATTAGAAACAGACAACTGGTACAAAAAGACAAACCAGACGCTAGAAGACAAACCTGACGCCTGAAGAAAACAGAGAAAGGGAATGGCGGTGCAGTCTGAAGCTGTCCAGAAATTGTTCCCCAAAAGAGCCGTTTTGATGTTAACGGTCAAGACATTTCAAAACGATCAAATCTACAGATTTCCTTCTATAAAAGGACAATCGAAAAACTTGGATAAAACACTGAAGCATCGAAAGAAAAATACAAGAGAGAAAGTTTCAAAAGCACTCAAATACAAAAAGGATCTTACACCAAATTTTCTATTCTATGTGTAAATGCTAGATTGATTTGTAATCATCTAAAGTGTTCTTTAGTTCAAAAAGAACAAGTCTGTGATCAATAGGAATATTGAGAGTGTTAAGCTGAGTGCTTGGTTGTAAGCATTTCAGTGGTAGAGAAATCTAGGTGCTGGGTTGTAGCACTTAGTAGGAGTTGAGTAGACGAATAGAGGAAGGTACTCTTGCATATTCAACTGCCTTGTAATTGGTTTGTGCTCTACCTTTAAAGAGCTCAGTATTGGATTCAAAAAGCCCGGAGGACTCTGGGGACTGGACGTAGGCAGAGAGGCCGAACCAGGATAAGTGATACTGAGTAATCTCTAAACTCTCTCTTATAATTGCATGTGTTGTTTGCTTTATTTACTCAGCATATATAAATTGCCTAAGCTAATCTTGAGTAAGTAAGTGGTGCTGAGTTAGAAGCTGACCTCCAAGAGTGTCAATTCTTAACTCTCAAGAAAACAACATTGGTCAACATCTGACTAAAGCTGTCCTGAGATATATCTCACCAAGCTGACCAAAGGCTAAGTTAATAAATTCTCAAAATAACTTCCAGTCAGCTTAATTAAAACGCGAAAAAGTTATATTAGTTCCTAACCCCCCCTGGAACTAATTACCAGGGACCAACAGAGGTCTCAAGTCCAAACTCTCGAGCGAGTGATAAAGCCCAGTTATCATCGACAAACAAGTGACTGCGGTCAAAACCTCTAGGACGAGGTCTCAAGTCCAAACTCTCGGGCGAGTGATAAAGCCCAGTTATCATCAACACAGAAGCGACTACGGTCAAAACCTCCAAGACAAGGTCTTAAGTCCAAACTCTCAGACGAGTGCTAAAGTCCACCCACCCATCAGTGGTTGATGAATCTAGGCCGTGAATTCGTGGTCTGGATTCAAAAGGTAAGATGCGACAATCCGAATTAGACGGTATATTCAGATTGTCAACCTCCAACTCCTTACGTGGCTTTTTACTTTAACACATTTACATCACATGTGTTGCATTCACGAAAATGGCTTTCGAAACGCACACACATCACTGTCAAAATAGTAAAGTAGGGGCAACTGTAGACACTAGGGTCGGAGGACCGATGAAGAAAATTTATCAAAAGGAATCCAAATCAGTCGATTTATTTAAACGAACGATAATCGATAAGAAAATAAATAAAAAGCGGACAAGGTGGCTCGGGTTGGTTGGAAGAAATAATGTCATGAATAAATACATCGTATCTATTAATGTAAAAATATTTTTATAAATTAGGTAGGTGCAAAATAAATTATAAACCTCTTTTGGTTTCTGATTCTTTAGCAATTTGAGGCTTAAATATATATCGGATAAATAAAGGTTAGAAGAACTTGACATGTGTCAACGTTTTCTATGTCATGAGAGCTTTCCAACGGTATATTACACACCCGAATCGAATAAGTGACAAATGAGAAATTGATGCTCGAAGTGAGCCACTTGAAACGGTTTTGGGAAGAAAATGGAACAAAAATAGGCTCTTTAGTCCCACATCGGAAAGAAATGAAAAGGTTAGAGAGTTTATAAGCCTATGGCCTTTATAAGCTCCTAACCAATTACTAGAGGAAATGTTCTCTCACGTGCAGGGGGGTGCAGCCGAATAGCCACCGGGTTAGGGGCGCACCCGCATGACGTGGGCAACGCGAATGCCGTCTCGAAATAAACCCCTTTGGACCGGCCCAATTTTGCTAAAAATTACATTTTACAAAAAAATTTTGTTTAACGGTTGGTTTTCTATTTGTTTTTTTTAAAAAATCTTTATTTATTTAATTATAAATAAAAATATATGTACGTACGTCTAAAAACCTCACGGGCTTGGGGAGGCACATGACGAGGGCCACACCCGGAATCTGGGTGTAGCGCTCAGCGGTTCTGGGCATACGCTTAACGCCTCTGGGCGTGTGCCCAGCTTGGGCGTACACTTAAGCATCGGGTGTAACGCGCAGCTTCGGCGTACACCCAAGTGTCGGGTGTAAACCCAAGGTTTGGGCGTACACCCTGAGAATCTATGCCTATAAAAGGCACAGATCCCCATGCATTAAAAAGGGGGAAATTATCTGGAACCGAAACTCTAAAACTTTTAAGAAAAATACCGGAGCTTGGAAATGTTGGACACGACTAAAAAAACACTAAAAACGACTCGATTTGGACTTCCGTTACCGATTAAGAGGTAACAATCCGAGGAACTAGGCCCGTTAAATTCTTTATTTATTTTTATTGTTTGAATTTATTTATTTAATTTCAGTTTTATATTTAATTAAATATTTAGTTTTGGTTTTAACGTAAAAACTTCGTTTTAGATCCCAATACGGACCGTGATCCAATTTAAAGGTAGGTCGGGATCCAAACATCGTAGATCTACGTATTTATAAATGTTTTGAACCATTATTTTCAATAAAATATCATTTTAGAATCCCCGTTACAAACTATGACCCGATTTGGGTAGTTTGGGGGTTAAAATGACCAAATATAGCAGATCTAACATTTTTCATTAAACCTAGAAGTTTGAGGGACTATTTTTGACCCGCTTTCGGAAAACTTTCTGGTCGCGGATTAGTGCGCCATTTATCTTTTCTATCTTATTATGTTTTTTTGGGCCTTTGCTGATTTTTAATTAAAACAGAGATTGATTTAGTAATTTTCTACTTTTTTTAGCCATTTATTTTATTATATATGATATTTTTAACAAATTATTTGGGTTGCTTTTTATAGTTAATATTGATCATATAATGGTTTAGTGTTAATTTCATATTTTGGTGTTTATTTTTCATTTATATATATTGGTTATAGGTATATTTATATTATAGTTTTTTAACCCATAATTTATTATATAAATACTTAGGTGTCGTTTGGTAAGATGTAATGCCTTTCGTAATGGAATGATCATTACATTAAAGGCTCATTACCATGTTTGGTTGCATGTTACAATTTCATTGTAATGGAATGAGAAAATATTGAGTTAAATTTTGTTAAAGAAATCTTGTAATCCCTATTACATAGAAAAATGAATTGAATTCTCATTACATAGAAATCTTATAATGGAATGAGAAAACATTGAGTAAAATTCTCATTACATTATCATCTAACCTCTCATTTCTCAAATCTCACCTCTCATTCTTGTCAAAAACGCAAAAAGTAGAAAAACATGAAAATTGAAAACGAGAAAAATGACAAAAAAACGAAAAACCGAAAAATGAAAAAAAAAATGAAAAACCGGAAAAATGAGAAAATAGAAAACCGATGAAAAATGTTGAAAATGGAAATTAAAAGAACTGAGAAAAATGTAAAAAAATATGAAAAAACGAAAAACAATATACTAATTTATTGATTTCGGTTAATCTAATTTTGTATTTGATTTCGATTAGATTTTTCACATTTTTCGTTGGTTTTAATTATGTAAATAAAATTTTATGATTACATTTAATTAGGAAAATATAAGTATTGTAATGGCTATTACATTACATCATAATTGTCAACCAAACATGGTAATAGAATCACTATTCCATTCCATTACCTTACAACTTTGATTACATTAAATTGCATTACGGCATACCAAACGGACCATTAGTAGCTCATGTATATTGTATATATGTTACGGTTTTGACTAAATATATAGTATATATTTGTGACATGTATATGTATGTATATTATATTTACTTATCTTTATTTTCACTTACATTTTTTTTAAAAGTTGCGCAATGCGCTTACATTAAAGAAGAAAGAAAAATCCCCACCAGACCCAGATGTGATTCGAACCCATGACTTCCCAAGGCATAGGTAAGCTCTCAACCACTAGGCTAAGAGCTTCACTACTTTATTTTCACTTACATATTTATATATACATACTATTAATTCATTTATTAAATTTTATACCTATATGTTTATAAAATAAAAAAATAAAAAAATGTATACCTATATATTATATATTCTATTTTCATCATTGTTTCCTTAAATATATATTTAGAGTTATGTGTATATTAAGTATCCTTAGCTATATTAGTCATGATCTATGCTTATATTTATGTATACTTATATTTATTATATGTTTATTACTTACCTATATTAAGGATATATATATATATATATGGTGGACACTAAATTATCTCCATATATGGTGGGTATTTAATAGCTATTGAATCAAGATCTAGTGGTCCATAATTTAAGTTGACATTTAATATTAAAAAGTACATTAAATTGCATTACGGCATACCAAACGGACCATTAGTAGCTCATGTATATTGTATATATGTTACGGTTTTGACTAAATATATAGTATATATTTGTGACATGTATATGTATGTATATTATATTTACTTATCTTTATTTTCACTTACATTTTTTTTAAAAGTTGCGCAATGCGCTTACATTAAAGAAGAAAGAAAAATCCCCACCAGACCCAGATGTGATTCGAACCCATGACTTCCCAAGGCATAGGTAAGCTCTCAACCACTAGGCTAAGAGCTTCACTACTTTATTTTCACTTACATATTTATATATACATACTATTAATTCATTTATTAAATTTTATACCTATATGTTTATAAAATAAAAAAATAAAAAAATGTATACCTATATATTATATATTCTATTTTCATCATTGTTTCCTTAAATATATATTTAGAGTTATGTGTATATTAAGTATCCTTAGCTATATTAGTCATGATCTATGCTTATATTTATGTATACTTATATTTATTATATGTTTATTACTTACCTATATTAAGGATATATATATATATATGGTGGACACTAAATTATCTCCATATATGGTGGGTATTTAATAGCTATTGAATCAAGATCTAGTGGTCCATAATTTAAGTTGGCATTTAATATTAAAAAGGCTTTTACTTGCTGACATGTAGGTTGTAATTTAAAACCTTATGCATTTTAAAAAACGATTTCTCTCTCATCAATTAATATCATTTTCTCTTTCTCTTTCCAAATTAATGCATAACGTTTAATTGTGGAAAGAAGGAATACAGTTTCTCTCTCATGGCAGCCATTGACGATGCTAAATCAACCTCAGGCAGAATTTTTTCAACCGGAATCAATCTCAGGCAGTCTCAAAGTGATCAGAATTAATCTCAGGCAGTCTCAAAGTGATCAGAATTAATCTCAGGCAGCCTCTATTCGACCAGAATTAATCTTAGTATTAGATTAATCGTTTACCACTCTATTTTAATCCTCATTGATAAATAAATGGATTAAAAATACAATGTAAAAAATGTTGTTTCGATATCATATTAAAGAAACATTATGGTTCTTTTATGGTTTAAGTGTTAGATTTTGATCAAAGAAGCATATTTTAATGTTAGAATATACATAAGAGGTTGTCTTATTATCAATCAAATATGAAGCATAACCAAAATTCCAGTCATCTGTGTCATTTCGATATGAGTAAATATTTGTGATAAGTAAACAATATAAAACAAAAAAATGATGTATTATAATTTGGTGTTACCTTTAAGCTTATAGAATATATTCTCCAATTCAAAAACTGGCTTAAAGAAGATGTCTTCTTATGTGTTAATTACTACATATGATTTATCCTCCACATTCATTATCTTAAAATAGAATGTACAGAAGATGTCTTCTACGGAAAAATTCATATATACAAACTGTTATAAATTTGTGTTTAACATAGCTTGTCGAAATTGAAACAACCAAATGATAATTAAATAAACATAAAATTGCAACACAGATTGATTGCCAAAACAATTGTTTTCACACAGTTTGTCAAAAATATCTATTTACAGTTTGTCAAAATATATATTTACAGTTTGTCAAAGTAATTTTTTTACACAAAATGTACCTACAATTCACAAAATTTACTTAGAAAATGTACAAACAGTACACCAAACGACTTGGTTATACAATCATCTTCCATATGTCATAGCATAATCTATAGCTTGCTGCAGTTTAGCCATTCGCCAATCATACTCTGGAATGGGATCTTGACCGATTCGTTCCCTCTAGATGAATTCTGCAACGTTATGTGCACTTGATAGTCTTTTCAAATAGTTTACAAAACCTCCATTTGGGTCTGCAAATTGCATTATTTTAGTTAGATGAACATTTTGGTAAATAAAGTACATAGATATTGACATGAAGCTTTACCTTGATAATTGTCCCATTTCTTGCTTGAATCAAATGTTATGGGGAAGATGAAATTGTTTGGCTACAGAATCCAACAAATGAAATTATAATGCATCATAATACAGGGTAATTATAATAAAGATGGTACACTTACAGAATTCAGTAGTGACTTGTACGATGTATCATCTATTAATACAGTATTTGAAGCATTGAATTCTGGATAGCTATCCCAAACTTGCTTCAAATCTTTAAACATTATAAATTTTCTATCACGGGCGCCAAATCTGACCTTTGTTACAACACAATGCTATTGACCCTGAAAATCAAACAGTGTAGTAAACATTAATATAAGAAAACTGAATATTTCAATAATTGATTATGGAACGGAAAAGAATCCTAAAAGTTGGAAACAATTATCTAACCCAAACAAACAACATTTCAACTTCATCAGCTAATGATCTTCTAATATTTAGAAGAATCTTGTCAATGTTTTTCCTGGAAAACAAATAAGAAGACACTAAAATTATCAAAAATTCAATGAACTTAAGAAGAATGTAAAAAGAGAATCAAATGTTTAGAATTCAATGAACCTTAGAAGAATGTGAAAAATACCTCATATTTGATGACCAAATTGCAACCGTAAAATTATCAAAACAGAATTTCATGAATGGAATGATATGTGGGCGATAGAGACGGGTTCACGAGCATATAAGTACCCCATTCAAGTCCAAAATCAGAAGCTTCTTCATTGGACAAGAGGGTGTCGGTAGTTCAGCTCCAACATAAACTACCACCGCCCCAATATTGCTGTCATCATCAACTTCTTCCTCCATTGTTTTCTCCTTTTCTCGCTGCTCCACCTTCCGAAACACAATTTCATACTCATCCTCCTCTTCTTCGTCAGACTCTTCGGGTCTTGGCTCATCAGCCTCTACCTCAACCTCTGCACCCTCCATCTCCACACCACCCATCCCAACATCTTCATCATCAAAATCAAAACCATCCATCCTAACATCTAGACTTTCTATTTCATCATCCACAGGCACATCACCTTCCAGCTCAACCTCAACATCCTCTTCGTCATTCCCCAAGTTCCTTAAATATGTTTTTTTTATCAAAAACAATATCATCTTCAGCTCTGACAAATTTTGAAAGGATCCAACCTCTATTACTCGTCATAGTTGCCATACTTAACAAGTATAGAGCATCCATGACATTTATATTGACTGACCGGTTATCCCTCATAGTCACGGGAACATTGAAATGTTCAAACACTACCGTCAAAAGATTACCATAAGGTAGATGGATTTTTCTTTGACGCTCTTTCTTAACCGCTCTAAACCTGTTCAAGATGTGATAGATAATCTGTTGGGAAAAAATCATTTGTTTCCCCTTTAACAGATGCCACAAAATAATCCTTTCAGCTAATGAGCATTTTTCCCTACTACCATACTTAGGTAGCAGTGTCTTTATAACCACTTGATGTAAAAATCGGGCATGAGCCGTCATGTTTGTCGTGGCAAGGGGTAAACCAGACTCGTGTAGGACTTCATTTTTGAAATGGGTATCATTATACCCCTCCCATTCTTTTTTTTTATCAGTAGGGTTTTTAATGCAAAACCCATCCTCATTAGAAGACATCTCAAAAAGTTGATTTAACAAAGCACTGTCTATTTTGATCTTAACATTTTTGACACTAGAAGATATCTCTATGCCCCTAGCATTCCTATGAAGGTTTCTCAGCTCGTACCTAATTTCCCGAACCCGACCGGTCTCCCGTAAAGAAATGGTGTTCATTTCCCATTCGTGGGTGGCGACTCTTCCATACTCCGAGCTCCGGTCTTGCCGAGTAGCTTGATTCCCAGATTGGTTGCTTTCGGCACCAATCACATCATTGTCGTCAACGATATCATCCGCTCGGGTTCACCGGGTGAGGCTTGGCACCTATAGTGGCGACTCTACTGGGGAAGTAGAGAAATTGATTCTGAAAGACACTTATTAAGCAATAATAGGGACAGATCGTATTATTTCTTTTCGTATGTATTCATTCACATTATTACAACCTTTTGGATAATTTATTTGGAGATCATGGGCAAAAGATTCTTCAACTGCACTAGACAACAGTCAAACTTCAATCTCAAATCAAACAACTAATACGAAGTGTTTTTCTTTTGCTTGTCAAATGACTCCCTGATTCGGGATCGTATAATCTCTAGTAGTTTAACTCTTAAAATTCATTATTCTTGCAGACCAAATGACCTTCTTCAAAGAAGGAGTAGGTCGCAAGAGGATTTGATTTCGAAACCAAAATCATCTCCCGAAAGTGGAGATAAATATCCAAATCATCAAGCAGAACTAGATGACCTTCTTCAAGGAGGAACATGGTTTTGCCAATCAAGCACAATCAGATCGCTTTCTTCAAGGGAGGAGTGGGGTTTTGTCAATCAAGCAAAAACTAGATGCCTTCTTCGAGGGAGGAGTGGATTTTTTTCATTCTTGTAGACTAGATAACCTTTTTCATGGGAGGAGAGTAAGGTCATAGCAGGATTTGCTTCCGAATGTGAAGTCAACTCCCAAAAGTGGATACAAATTCGAATCATCAAGAAGAATTAGATGGAGGTGTGGGGTTTTCCAATCAAGCATAACCAGATGGCCTTTTTCAAAAGAGGAGCGGGGCCACATGTGTTGGTGTGTCCTAATTCATAGGCATTGGTCTTGTAATATTATTGAATATTTATTGTTGAAATACAGTGTATGTGTGTTTTATGAATAAAGGCAATAATTCATGATGTTTATATCTTGTGCAATGTAACATGTATGAAGTATCCATTGATTGATAATCATAAAATGTCATAGGTCTGTTCTATTCGTGGGAACAAATATAACTAAAGGTCTATGCATCCAGTATCTGTATAGGTGTGTAGGAAGCACTACTACAACACTTGTATAGTCAGGTATGGATACATGTATGCATTGATGTAGCTCAATGTCGGACTGGACCGATCCGTTCTAGAAAGATTCATGGCGGACGTGTCATTGATCTTTCTAAGTGCATAATTCTATTATCTTCGAACCTATTTCATTATAGTAAATGACGTGAGATGATGTTCACTTTGATGAGCGATTTCCGCAAGTGCGCGGTTTCGCTTGTAGTAATAAAAAGATATCGATCCCACAGGGAACGTTTTTTCATAAAAACTTATTTTGATATAGTTTAAATACGACTTTAAGGTTTATTAAATAGAAAATCATTAATTGAATTGGGTTTTGAGATTGATTTAATAAGAATCAGATTAGAATATATGTAGAATGTTAGAAATCAATTCTGCTTTGAGTTTAAATTACAAAACAGAAACATTTAGTGTTTAAAATAAGAGAATAATTGTACTCGTTTGCATTAAGCAAAGATAACAACTTTAAACTTTGTAAAATTTATAAATGTGTAATAAACGTAAACTCCTTCAATTAAAAGGCTTTGAACCGTAAAGAACCCCCCTGATGTTGAGTAGATTTCTACCTTGACCAAATTTATACTTATTTCCGATAAGCCGACCTAACGATCATATAGTCCGTAAGAATGAATTTGCCCAAGTGTTCAACAAAGTTTCCTTGTAAAGATTTTGAATTTAACTACGTTTTAATGAAAACACCAGAACTTTACTTCAGATCATTTACCAAAGTAACTACATAAGAATTTATTGAATTGTATGAACTTTATTAGATGAAGTGTGAATTGATACAAGTTTACAGAGAACAAAAAGCATGGAAGCATTCAAGAGGGCTTAGTGAGTTACAGGTTGTCAATCCTTCCTCAAACCTCGTTAGAATTTGTCAGGCTCCGGGGTCGAATCCGCTACTTAATCTTCTCGCTGAATCTTCGGAATAGAGATGGCTCTTCTACTACTAAAATGTAAACTAGTCTTGAACAGATCTTAATCTAAATCTAATTGCTACCGTGTTTGTAATTAATTTAAGAACAATGTGTGTACATCAAATTGTTTTTACAGAAATAAACTCTAATTTCTGAATCATTTCTGACCCAGAATTTCAGCATAAATTCTGCACTAATCTTAAAAATCTAACTCTCTACAACTCTGAAATCAACTCTCTATTTATAGATGTTGAAGAGTCGTGTTCAATGGTCGTGTCTGCTGTGAAGAGATGTTTCTATCCACCCGAACGGACGCATTTCTTTGAATTTCAATATGTGTAAACTGTGCTGGAGAAATCTCTGATGTTACCGAGATGGGAAAATCTCTACCAAGATTGGAGAGTAAAATTTTGGCCTTCGGAACGCGAGTTGGAGTCGCTGGAATCAGCGTGTCGAGACCGAGATTAGGGAATCTCGGTCGCGACACGAGAGTTTTCTTCCGTCTCTGACTTCGTTCTGTCATCTTCGTTTCGGTGCGCTGAAATTCCTCGTCTTTTGCTCGTAACTTAGGGGTTTTCCTTCGTTTTTAACTTGTTTTCGTTCCTATTTGGATTTTACCAAATATTTAGGTACCTTGCATGAAAGAAACATATTCGGACGTAAAAGTACTCTAAATAGATATAAACAACACAATTTTATAGCAAAACTGATGTAAATATTAATGACATTTTAGGTATATTTTGGGCTTAACAAATCTCCACACTTAATCTTTTGCTAGTCCCGAGCAAAATTTCACTGAATTTATTCTTTAACTAATCTCTTTATGAAAATAGAACATATATCTTTATATTCCTTTTTAAATTAGTTAAGCCGAAAAGATAAACTTCGCATGGCAAATTTATACGCAAAAGATCAAACTGACTAGTATAAAGGCGATATATCATTCGTCTTGTATTTTCAATTTTAAAATTGAAGTATTCGGGACGATATAAGCACGCATGTTATTGAGTCTTTCGTCTCAAGGCATTTCAAAGCACAAAATTTCCTTTCCCAAAACCTAAACTATTATATGAATTATATTAAATGAATTAAGTACTTAGGTTAATTTAGTTGCTTAATTACGCTCAAGATAAGGGTGGTCTCGATCGTAACTTTATTTTTAATTGCTTTATGTTCGCTTAAGAGGTACCGACCATGCCATGGGTGGACACAATCGTTACTTTAAACTTAAACATGTTTAAGTTTTGCTTTAAATTTAACGTTCCTTCCATACCTCGATTGTGATAAGGTTGGTCTCAATCGTGGCCAAAAGTATCGTTTACTTAATTTTCTTCTCTTTCATACCTCGATTGTAATAAGGTTGGTCTCAATCGTGGCCAAAAGTTAAGAATACGATTAATTGATTTAATTAACACAAGTTATAAAATTAAAATTGTAAATTGGGAAAAAGAAAAATAGCACATTCATCCTATATTGACTTAAAATTCAACATGTATTATGGCTAAAGTTTCCTTAAATACTTCAATTGGTATTAATGTAAGACGAAAATCAAACCGAGCTAAAAATTGTTAGTTCAATTTAATGCCTATAAACCTAATTGAAAATTTAAAATAAGATTTATTGTATCATGAATTTCATGATATAAGATAGAGATTGAGAATAAAGAATTTTTTACTTAAATACATTCACTCGAGACGTTTGTACTTAAAATTGTATCGGAGAATTGTGAAATTTTTTTGAAAAATATTACCCGTATAGAAATTTTATTTCTATTGATAATGATAACCTAAAAATAATCATAAGTCAAATGTTATTTTAAACATTGATAACATTGGGATATTATCCAAAGGATCAAAGAAGATATTCGCCTAGAACGGCCACGTATTGATCGCCTGATACCGGAATGTTACGGCGTATCAAGCAAGGAGATCCGACAAGCGGATCACCAAGACCTCACCACAAGAGATCCGCGGGCGAACCTATGTGGCGAATCGCCATAACCTCTCAATCCGCCAGCGGAACAGCTGAGCCGATCCCGCAATAAAGACCATTAATAAGCTATTAATAAGCTAACGGGCATACTTAAGGGAAACCAGTAACCGCCATTAATGAAGCATTAATGGAGACTTTCTAGTTACTAATGGTTACAACTTCACTACTATATATAGCTTGCATCTCAAGCTATCAAGGTACACATTCACACAATCCTAGAAACCTTAATTTGTCAATTCAGTTTACTCTTTCATACTTTATACTGACTTTGGCATCGGAGCTTCCCCCCGTCGAACCCAACGACGCCCCCCACAGGGACGGAAGCTGAACAGAAATTCTCCACAAGTCATCAAACATATGAAAATTTTAAATAAAAATATTGTTTACATTAGAGATATGTTATTTTGAAAATATGTCATTTTTGAAAAATTGTTGCAATATATGTTGAATTTGAATAAAACAAGTGTTGCTTTTAAATAAATGTTGCTTAAAATTATTAACATGCATTTATGTTAATATGGATGTCATTTTATCTTTATTCGTTACATTCATTCGTACTAAAATAAAACGATATATGTAATATCTCCTCCCACACTTAATTTGGACCATGTCCTCATTGGTGCAAAAATTGATAAAACACGAAAAAGTATACGAAAATAAATCATACGAATGAAGATAGAAAAAAAATTAGCAAATTAAAGATCATCCAACATAATATAAAAAGAAAATTAAATTGTACCAAACATATTAGGAATTATAAAATTGTACCAAACTTAAATTGAAACAACATAAAAAGATAAATGATAAAGATAAGATAAAACCTAGGTATAAGAAGGCGAATCCGGTGGAGACGGTGAGGTTTCAACATCCGACGCCTTGTCGACTTGTGCTCCCTCCACATAGTGTTAATATTGGTGTCCACCTCGTTGACTCTCGAACTCATCACATTGTTGTTTTCAACCAAGTCATCAATTCGCAAATTTAATTGTCAATTGTGTGCATTAAGTTGGTTCCAAATCCTCCTCAAATCAATTGGATCATCATCTTGTGGCTCTTATGCGTGTGGTTGTGCTTGTTGTTGTGGTACATCATGTGCCTCCTCCTCACCCGCTTCTTCACCAACTTCGTTGGTACCTACACCATGTGAACTAGAGGCTCCTCCACCCGTATGACCACTAAGATGAGCAATACGCTCCTCATATGAAACAAAAACCGGAGGACCTTCTCTAAGCAATAAATTGGCTCGATTAAGGGTCGCGATATCCAAAAGAGGTAAATAGCCTTGGTAAGTGAGGTTTTTGAAATTCCGTTAATTCCCCACGTGCACCTATCACTAACCCGGAAATAAAATTCCCCAAAGGTACTTGCTTAGTGTGTGATGCGGAAGCACGATATAAATTATCAAAAAGCATTCCTATGCTATCAACTTAAAGACCTTTCAACAAACAATCAAGCACAAATAAATCCTAAAGTTGAACTTTAGAACTTTCAACTCTACCAAACAAGGAGAAACTCAAGAATTTGTGAAAATAAAACACACAATTGTCACGGATCAACTTGCTAGATGTGTTTTTGGGATAAAAATAATCTTGGCCCGAAAGTGCATGCCAAATGGTGTGTGAATCAATCTCCTTAGGCCGTTCAATAAAACCACTCATTGGAAACCCGAACATATTCCCCATAGCCTCATAATCAATAGTATATGTGATACTATTATTCCTAAAGGTGATAAATCTCTTTCTCTTATCCAATTTCAAGGTAACCAAAAATTCTATAATGAATTCATCATTATGAGGAAACTTCATACTAGCAAAGGTATTCCAACCAAGTGTATCAAGGAATTCATTAACACGGTCCGAAAAAGATAACTCGCTTACCGACTCAAAGTGGAGAAACGGCATGTCGACGAACTCCATTTTAGACCCGGAGAAGTGAACATAGTGTTTGCTTTTCGCTTCGGATTCTATATCGAAAAATGCCCCGTACTGCACACGAAGACGATTGGCTTCGGTGACCTTTAGTTTGTGGCTGGAAACCATGGTTCTAGGCATGATTGTTTAGTGTTTGAGAATATGGAAGAAGAGAAAATAGAGAGAAAATCAAAGGATTGAGAGGGTTTGAAAAAAATGATAATGGTGAATGAATGAAAGAGAGAAGAAGATAGTGAATAGGGAATGAATAAATTGGGAAGAGTAAAAGGTAGAGTATTGGGAAGAGTTTAGTGTGTTTAATTGGGTAAAATTGGAGGTGATTTGATGTTTGTGTAAGGAGTAGGTATATATAGGGGTTTTTTTTATAGAAACACTTGTATCTTTAATAAATGAAGAAACAAGTACAACAAGAAAAACACAAGGAATGAAACCTTACAAGAACCATAAAGGCACTAAAACGACTACAAAGAGCAAAAATAACCATAAAAGGTATTAAAAACATAAAGGAACAAGAAAATATATACTTCTCGTAATTCCAAATCCATAGAAAAGCATTTGCAAACCAGTCATCATCATTTAAGCCGATCTGAACATTCGGATGTGAATCCTTTCTTTTGTTGCAACCACGTAGATCTATTGATCTACGAACAAGATAAACCGCTTCCGCTCGTGCTAAATTCAAAAAAGGTATAAACGAAAGAATAATAGAGTCAGTACAATTCAGACGAATAAGAAGATCAGATGAAGTATATAAACACAGACAGAAAAGAAACAATAAAAAAATACAGTAAATCTAATCGGTGGAAGGAGGAAGAAGGAAGATAAACTTCCCTCTTCCTCTTCAAAGTAGATTCACAAAATAGGAAAAGTTGTGTATTTGATAAATGAATATAGGGTTGAATATAGGTGTTTAGAGTTAGTATAGGAATAGGAATAGACAAAAATTAATGCAAAAATCGGAACTTAATAGTCCCTACAGGTCGCGACACAGCAATTTCTGGAGAGTTAATCTCTAGAAATTTGTCGAATTTTGCTGTTCGCGTAGAGATTGTGCAATCTCTATTGAGATTCGTGCCCTGGTGGCTGAAAACGCGAATAAAAACTCCGTTTTGATGTAATTTCTATGCAAAGATGTCCTATAAATGAATATACGTATACCTGAAACTTAAAAACACAAAATAAAACATTAATTGAAAGAAAAACCAAAGGTTTAACCTTATTAAATCATGAGTTATGAAACATTAATTGACTTAATTAGAGTTTAATGTATAATGAATGTGCATTAATTCAAGTAAGTGAATTAAATATTAAAATGAATGTACATTAACTTGTGTAAGTGAAATGAATAAGTATTTAATATATATGAACCTTTGAAGAGTGAAATGAATAAACATTGAATGTATATTAACTCTTTAAGTATTACCAATCACATATTTATATTAAAACTTAAGCATTGAAACTGATACAGATTAATTAAATTATTGACAGATTCATTTTATTATTATATACAGATTCATGTTGAAGGTTATACAGTTCCATTTTAATATTATATATAGATTCATTCTAATAATTTGCATAGTTAATATATATTGATCAAAAATAACCAAAGAATCAAAGTTGATATGTTATTAAAATTGAAAAACATATGTACAGAACAATACAAAGAATAAACATATATAAAGAATGATAACAAACCTATGTACAAACTATATACACACAATTTAAAATCAAACAGAACAAAACAAAATAAACAAAATTCTCATCCCTTTGAATTGGGAGTTGCATAGCCCGGTAACGTTCAATCTTCGCTTGCACGAAGATTTGTCTTTCTTCCGCAGAAAGAAATCTTGGGCCGACTCGAAAGATACGCTTCACAAAACCCTCATTTTCCAAATATTCATAATCCATTATTGGAAATGGTTTAGCATCAGTCCATGGAACAGAAATTACTTCCTTTGCTCCAAGGATGATTCCACAAATTATATTCCTAAATCCAATCTTCTTAGCTTGATGCAGCAACCAAACCTTCCATCAATATATTCAAAGAATTGACGGTGTTGCCTTGGAACATATCGCCTAAAACATACAAGTCTGTGTCCTTGACCACACTGCTTGCAATATGGCCAAATAGACTGTGACACAGAAACTTGTGCAAATAAATCATTGAATTGGAGTTGATGGACTTGTTGTAGGCGAGACTTGGATTGAAACGCCAGAAACCAGTTAACATCCTCCAAATATCTCTGGATGTCATGTCTCTGCCAGGATGGTAATTTGTTGTATCCCTGGGTGGGAAACCAAACCAGACATGTAATTCAGGGTAACCAAAGGTGAATAATTTGCCATCATGATGAAAACTGAGACGAACTCGATGCTTATTCACAAAGCGCACTGTACAAAGGAATTTCAAAATCCAGTCTCCAATAATTGGAAACCGTATGTAGGCAAATTTAGACCAGCCTAAATTCCTCAAGTAGCGATCCATATCTTCGTTAATTCCGAGTTCATCATTTAAGAACTCATCCATGTACAACATTCCGAAAAAAATTGCATAGCGGAATCGATAATATCTTCGTCCTTCATCATGATTGTAAATTGGAAATGGTGCACCGTAGCGTTCTGATAAATCAGTACACTTATTGCGGGCAGCAACATTCTTCTTGGAAGATTTTTGCTTGGAAGTCATGTTTTGGAAAAAGGAAAAAGTGTATGTAACTTTGTTTGGTTTAGGGTAGGATAATTTAGAAGAAATCAGAATTATGGGTAAAGATGAAGATGTAAAAATAATTCTGATCCTTACTAAGTATTTATAAAGTATCAGGATAAATCAATGTGTCTGTTGGGAATGAAAAGGTGTAAATTCGCACCTTTTGGGCATGAATTTACTTAATTTTTAGAAATGTACAGCAAAGGTTCTAGAAATAGAAGAAGAAAGAAGGCTACAGGTAAAAAATGACCCGTGTCACGACCGAGATTGGTGAATCTCGGTCGCGACACGCCACTTCCCACTTGGGAAATGTGCGTCGAAACCCTAATTCGCTGATCACAGTAGAGATTTAATTCATCTCGGTAAGTTCATAAACTTTTCTAACTTTCCCTGAATAATTGAATCCTTAAAATCTCAACTGAGATTCCTGAAATCTCAACCGAGATTCCTGAAATTTCACAAATACATAAGAATTTCCTGAAAACTAATTAAAAACATGACTTAAATAAATTTTTTATAGATTGTAAACTTGATATACACATATCTAAAAACTAAAAATCATAAAAAATAAAATTGTAAAAATAAATAAATTGAAATTAAATTAAAAACAAGTAAAAATAAAATCTAAACTTAAAACTAAATAAAAGGTAAACAAGAAAATGTATGAAAATTAATGAATTAATCTTCATAGAATTCGTCCACAAACATAATTCCCTGAACTGGAGCATTTTCATAATAAATTTTGCATCTATTACCGTTAACTTTAAAACGAACTCCATCAGTTCTTTCTAGTTCTAAGGATCCATAGTCGAAAGTTTTAACGACTAAAAATGGTCCTGACCATCTAGACTTCAGCTTACCTGGAAATAATCTGAGTCGAGAATTAAACAGTAACACTTTATCTCCAACATTAAAGCTTTTGACTTTGATTTTGGCATCGTGCCATTTTTTCACTTTCTCTTTATATATCCTTGCATTTTCGTAGGATAAATGGCGTAATTCATCCAACTCGTTTAAGTCGAATAAACGCTTCTTTCCTGCTTTCTGCAAATCATAATTAAGTGCTCTAATAGCCCAATAAGCTTTATGTTCCAATTCAACTGGTAAATGACAAGCTTTCCCATACACAAGTCGGTACAGTGTCATTCCTATAGGTGTTTTAAATGCAGTACGGTATGCCCATAACGCATTGTTAAGTTTTCGTGCCTAGTCTCTTCTTGAAGACGAAACTGTTTTCTCTAATATCCACTTGAGTTCTCTATTAGATATCTCCACTTGACCATTCGATTGAGGATGGTATTGTTGGGGTTTGGTGTCCTATAGTCAATTGTTGCAGGATACAAACTTAATGTAAATGAATTGTTCTTTATATCATTTGTTTTAATGAGATATATGTTTTATAACTATATAAAGGCAATCCCTTTTAAGCACTATATAAAGTCGAATAAAAGGAAATCTGTAAGTTTGTTTAAAGTGATTATAAAGTGTTCATACAAGCATGAAGTGAGACAAAACTTTATGATAAACTAATAAACTTAAAACCACCCCAAGTCAAGTGATATGTTTAGGATTGATATATCACTGTTGAGACTTGTATGTAACAATGTCTTCTGTCCGACAGAAAGCTGATCTCACAAGCTTCATATATATAGATATCTGGACAGTTACATAGATCCGATGAAACGTCGTTCATTAGGATTGGGGATCCGATTTGAGATAACAGGATGGGTAGATTCATCCTTGTCACCTGTTCATCTCATTGGTATTAATAGGTATAAGTAATCCTCAGACTCAAAGGAATGTTAATTGGTCATCCTGAATTACTGAATGTGAGACTTTGATCCTGTGGTCCCACGATCCTTAACAGAGATGACTCTGGGGTGTGAACTGCAAAGGTTGGGTGTCACAGGAGGTAATGTCAGGGTAGTTATACATTGGATTGAGCATTTATCACTCCCGATTAATGGGAGATATATCCAAGGATCACTTGTGGAAGACTCGACTCTAAATCCTTGCAAGGTGATAGCTTAAGAGTAGAAATACAGATTTCACTTAACCTATCTATTTGAGTTGACTCGGCATGTACAAGTAAAACGAACGTCTCGCTATATGTGACTTGACATCACCCATAGTCATAAGATTCAGTTCAAGGATATAGTTGATAAAGGATCGAATTATACTGTAACTAATACGGAAGGGTTAACGACAGAATCAACCTGTCTTCTTAACGGACTCTGGGGGGATGATTACAGACTTGCCTATAACATACTCAGTACATCATTCCGTTATGCAAGGATTAAATATAATTCTTGAAGAAATTAATTTAATAGTTGCATACGGCCAAAAGTAGTAAGAACCTAATGGATCACACATAAGACTTGGAACCAAAAGAGAGATGGATATGATTAATAGATGGAAGCCCAATTGAGCCCAGTAAGGCCCATTTATATAGAG
The DNA here is from genome assembly GCF_963576675.1 of Euphorbia lathyris. Taxonomy (NCBI): domain Eukaryota; kingdom Viridiplantae; phylum Streptophyta; class Magnoliopsida; order Malpighiales; family Euphorbiaceae; genus Euphorbia; species Euphorbia lathyris. Next base: position 73,326,842 of record NC_088911.1, on the reverse strand, counting down.
GGGGCCGAAATTTATATATAGTAAATAAGGAATTATTTTAATTCCATTAATCCTAATTTGATTAGGTTTGTGAATTAAATTAATTAAGAGATAATTAACTTAGGAGTTTTAATTAGATTAATATACTCCTATTATTATCCAATTAGGTTATTTATTATTATCCTAAATGTATTTGATATATTATAAGATAATAATTAGGAATCCTATTCCGAATGGAATTCCTATTAAGTAACCTATTCCTATCTAACTAGGGTTTAGATACAAGCGACTATATATACCCCCTCCCTATGAGAATTTCGACCAAGCCAATCCCCTCCCCTTATTGTGATTTTCGAAACCTACATTAAGTAAGAGAGAGTGAATTCGCATCCCCTAGTTCGTGGACAAGAATTCATACGGCTTCCGTCAATTGATTAATCTCATCCATCTTTTTTTTTCTCTTTGATCTTGTGTTGGTTAATTAGAGGCAATCTAATTTGGTTGCATCTCATAAGGGTTGATTCCATCTTAACCTCACCGTATTATACTTTGTGGTTGGAATCTCGGAGAAGATTTGTGGGTGCTTCTTTAACAACGGTAGATTGTTCATCGAAAGGTATTCCTTCTTGTCCCTCCTTATATGAAATAACGATTAACGGATCCTATGGTTAAAAGGAAGTAGGCTAAATTTTTATATTTCCGCTGCTATACCTTAGCCTTAATTTCCTTCAGTGGTATCAGAGCCATCGTTAAATCCGTTATTTCATATATGAAAATTTAGAAGTTTTCAATAGGATTGAATAAATATTTATGGTTAGGATTAATTAACAAATTGTTTTATTAATTAATTGTAAAGATAAATAAATTTTAGTTAATTGTTAATTAAAATTGATTATGCGTATGTTCCTAATTATTTCGGTTGATAATCATTGTAACAAAATCTATTAGTTTTATAGTTAGGTTAATAAAATTAGTTTTATTAATTCTAAATGATAAAACGGAAATCTATTGTAGTTTTTCCTATTTCTGAAAATCGTTTTTTTTAAAACCGTTTTAAAATCTGATATATATATATATATTTTATAAAAAATAAAAATAAATACGACAGCGGCTCGGGTCGCGCCTCACGGCGTGACCAGTCGCTGTTGCGCGGCTGCTGCCTCGCGGCAGCAGCCGCGTGCGCAGCCGCGGGGCTACTGCCAAACGGCAGCATCCCAGTTTCGGGCTCCGGCCCGAATCCCACTTGATTTTAAATTGTTAAAATTGGCTTGAATATAATTTATATATATATATATATATATATATGTTTCGGAAATTAATAGTTTTCTGTTTTGATTATCGAAAGAAAAATTCGTTTAAAAGTTTGTTTTTATCAAGTTGTAAATCAAAGTGTTAAATGAATTGAAATCAAAATAATTGGGACATTCATAATCGACGTTTTATATGGTTATATTAATCTAAGGATTAATATAAAGATACAAAACGATTAGAAGTAAAATTGGATGAAAGTTAATTTGACGAGTTAATGTGATTAACCTAAATATTACATAAGTCGGTTATGTAATCAACCAATTAAATTTATTTAATTGAGTCTATGCATGTTTGGAGTTATGGACATATTTGGACCCTCTTTTAGTCTTTTGGTATTTTTGAAATAGGGCCTGCGCGTCCTGCCTTTCTATTATCTATTGTAATTTCTCCTCTCATCTGATTCCCTTCAATTCAATTGAAGTTTTCTTACAGTAGTACAGAAATTAATATGTAATTTCAAGACGCCATGGAGAAGACAGAGGACCTAAAAAGAAATATGTAATAGTTAGTATTTCCTTAGGTTTGGCCTTTTATTCCGTCTCTGGCTCGACGGAATAATTTAGATGATATGTCCATAACGCCAATGTATGTGAATGTATGTATGTCTGATGTATGCTAAAGCAAATCAAGACTAAGTTAGATTATGAGACCTAAATAAAATCCCTCGTTAAAAAGTTAAGTAAATAAGCAAGTTATTAAAATCGGTTGCCCCTCCCTAATATTATAATTCAGCCGGCAGTACTGGGGGCCTTTGGGTTGTTGAGCAAACTCAAGCTCGGGGTCTTATGGCAACACCTGAATTATCGAAAGTCATTCTTTCATGAATATGGGGTAATACTTAAATTAGATTATGATAATTGGATGAGCAAACTCATGTTGTCATAAACTAATGGGCAATATGGTTGGGATTAATGTGAATAGCATATTAGTTACTAATGTGGTTAGTAACCCAATAACCTAGGAGTCACATTCAAGATGTGATTGATTACATGAATCTACCTAACAAATGAGACTAGCTTGTTGAGCAAACTCAAGGCGAAATCTCAGGAGTTAGGATCCTAGCTCACTAAAGGATTTGTGAAATTCTTTGAATTAATATGGAGGGTTATTAATTTGGCAAAATAGTGGGAGCAATCTGAAATAAACTAAAAGGCCTATAATTTTAGATTGATATACTTTAAAGCAAATGAATGACATACGTTTACTCTTTCTCACATCTCAAGTTTTAAATTAAAACACTCTTAAAATCATGACTAACACCAATCTGCAAAATACATTTACCGATAACAAGTTGAATAGTTCAAACTTCACCGACTGGTATCGCAACCTCAAAATTGTTTTAAAGTTCGATAAAATAGGGTATGTATTTGATACATCGATACCCCCTATCCCTGAGGATGATGCTCCCATCGAGGAAATCGATGCTTACTAGAAGCACAAGGCTGATGACGATCATGCCGGATGCATCATACTTGCATCGATGACATCGAAATTAAAAAGGCAACTATGCATGTTCCATCATCATGCACCTAAAGGAACTGTTTGGGAAACAGACCAGGTGCGAACGCTATGAGATATCCAAGTTGCTATATCATTGCAAGATGCAAGAGGGCACATCTATAATGACATATTGTGTCAACATGATTGGCTACATTACCAAACTTTCTAGTATTGGATTCGCGATGGATAACGAACTAAGTGTAGACTTAATTCTTCAATCCCTCCCAAAGAGTTATTCATAGTTCATCATGAACTATCAGATGAATGACTTGCAAACCTCTCTTGAAGAGCTTGCAAATATGCTCAAGTCAGTTGAGCCCAATATTCAGAAAGACAAGGCTATACCAGCTCTTGTCATAGAGGGATCAAAGAAGAGGAAAGGGAATTCTCCCAATCCTAAACATCCCAAGAAAGGTAAGAAAGCCATGCCCACTAAAGTTAAGGGAAAGGAAGTGAAGAAGCCCAAAAGAAAGTGCCACTATTGTGGTGACGTGGGGCATTGGAAGAGAAATTGTTCTTTGTACCGAGCTACCCTCTAGAAGGGAAAAGCCGGTACTCCAACATATGGTATGTTCTATAAAGAACAAACATTGCAATTTTTATAGAGATTCGATTTTCTATTTCTCAGGAATATCACAAAATGGGATTTATGTGTTGATTTCTGTTTTTCGCAATTGATACCAAAAGACATAAGCTAGATAATTCAACTTACTTGTGGCATTGTCATATAAACAAGAGACGCATGCTAAAGCTACATTCAGATGGGCTTATAGATCCAATTGATCCTGAATCATTGGAAACATGCGAATCATGTTTAAAAGGTAAAATGACAAAGACACCCTTTAGCAATAAAGGTGAGCGTGTATCAGACACTCTAGGACTCATTCATTCAGATGTATGTGGTCCTATGTCAGTCCAAGCAAGAGGAGGATTCAGATACTTCATTAGCTTCATAGATGACCATACTCGATATGGCTATATCTACTTGATGAGGCACAAATCAGAAGCCTTTGACAAGTTCAAATGCTTCAAGAATGAAGTGGAAAATCAATTAGGAAAGAAAATAAAGACACTTCGATCTGATCGAGGTGGCGAATATCTTTCTGATGATTTTCTGAATTATCTAACTGAATGTGGGATATGCTCACAATGGACACCTCCCTATACACCACAACACAATGGTGTATCCGAGAGGAGAAACCGTACCCTATTAGATATGGTACGATCCATGATGAGCATGGCCTTACTTCCAAAGACGTTCTGGGGCTATGCCTTAGAAACTGCCCTCTTCACCCTAAACCGAGTACCAACTAAATCCGCTAGTTCCACACCATATGAATTGTTCATTGGTAGGAAACCCGTGTTCTCGTTTATGCGAGTATGGGGTTGTTCAGCGTATGTCAAACGCATTGCGTCCGACAAACTAGATTCTAAATCTGATAAATGTTTCTTCATTGGATATCCCAGGGAAACCATAGGGTATTACTTTTATCATCCAGATGATCAGAAAGTAATAGTATCCAAGCACGCAACCTTCTTAGAGAAAGAGTTTCTCGAAGAAACACAAAAGGGAAGCATGATTGAACTCGACGAAGTTCAAGAGGAAGAAACACCGACTGAAACAACAGAGGCGGTTGAGGTACCCGAAGAAGTCCCATTAGATGAGACTCTAGTGGCACCTATTCGTAGATCACGAAGAGTTCGTGAACTCCCAGTTAGATATGGTTTTCTAGTGGGAGATGATAACGAGGTTCCCGTATTAGATGACGAACCCGAAAACTACGAAGAGGCTCTTACTAGTCCAGATTCTAAAGCATGGCTTGAGGCCATGGATTCTGAAATGAATTCCATGTATACTAACCAAGTGTGGACTTTGGTTGATCCACCCAAAGGGATAATTCCCATTGGGTGCAGGTGGATCTTCAAAAAGAAGACTGACATGGATGGAAAGGTTAGCACATACAAGGCTAGGTTGGTAGCGAAAGGATATCGTCAGAAACAAGGTGTTGATTATGACGAAACCTTCTCTCCTGTTGCTATGTCCAAATCAATCAGAATCATGCTTGCAATTGCCGCTCATTTTGATTATGAGATTTGGCAAATGGATGTGAAAACAACTTTCCTAAATGGAAATCTGCTTGAGGATGTATACATGATGCAGCCTGAAGGTTTCATATCAAAGGATGCAAATAAAGTTTGCAAACTTCAGAGATCCATTTATGGACTCAAGCAAGCATCTAGAAGCTGGAACAAGCGTTTTGACGAAACCATAAAACAATTTGGTTTCAAACAAAATTGCGAAGAAGCTTGCATTTACAAGAAAGCAAGTGGGAGCTCTATAGCATTTCTCATACTATATGTGGACGATATACTGTTAATGGGAAATGACATTGCTCTATTACAATCAGTGAAAGTATGGTTATCCGGTAACTTCTCAATGAAAGACCTTGGTGAAGCAGCCTATATACTTGGTATAAAGATCTACAGGGATAGATCGCGTAGACTGCTTGGTCTTTCACAAGCTACATACATTGAAAAGGTGCTAAATCGGTTTAGCATGCTTGAATCGAAATTAGGTAACTTACCTATGGTACATGGAGTAAAGTTAAACAATCATCAATGTCCTAAAACTGATGATGACAAACGACGCATGGCTGTAGTCCCGTATGCCAGCGCGATCGGTTCGATTATGTATGCTATGCTATGCACTAGACCTGACATAGCGTTCACGTTATCTGTAACGAGTCGTTACCAAGGGAATCCGGGAGACGAGCATTGGATTGCCGTCAAGAACATTCTTAAGTACTTGAGAAGGACTAAAGATATGTTCCTAGTGTACGAAGAAGGAGATCTGAAAATTGAAGGATTTTCAGACGCTAGTCATCTCACAGATGAGAATGATTTTAAATCCCAATCAGGATACCTGTTTATCTTGAATGGGGGCGCGGTCAGTTGGAAAAGTTCCAAGTAGGGAAGCATAGCTTTCTCTACGACCGAGTCAGAGTACATTGCTGCTGCGGAAGCAGTAAAGGAAGCAGTTTGGATTAGAAAGTTCATTACAGAACTAGGAGTGGTGCCTGACATTGTCAATCCCATTACTCTGTACTGTGATAACAATGGAGCCATTGAGCAAGCAAAGGAACCACGGTCTCATAATGCATCCAAGCACTACCTAAAGCGATACCACATCATTAGAGAGATTGTGGCTAGAGGAGATGTGAGAATAGAAAGAGTACCTATAGAGGACAACGTTGCAGATCCGTTGACAAAGCCTTTAACCCAGAAAGTACATGATCGTCATTTAACTTCTACTGGGATAAGTTTTAGAAACAATTGGCTTTAGTCCAAGTGGGAGTATGTTGGGGTTTGGTGTCCTATAGTCAATTGTTGCAGGATACAAACTTAATGTAAATGAATTGTTCTTTATATCATTTGTTTTAATGAGATATATGTTTTATAACTATATAAAGGCAATCCCTTTTAAGCACTATATAAAGTCTAATAAAAGGAAATCCGTAAGTTTGTTTAAAGTGATTATAAAGTGTTCATACAAGCATGAAGTGAGACAAAACTTTATAATAAACTTAAAACCACCCCAAGTCAAGTGATATGTTTAGGGTTGATATATCACTGTTGAGACTTGTATGTAACAATGTCTTCTGTCCGACAGAAAGCTGATCTCACAAGCTTCATATATATAGATATCTGGACAGTTACATAGATCCGATGAAACGTCGTTCATTAGGATTGGGGATCCGATTTGAGATAACAGGATGGGTAGATTCATCCTTGTCACCTGTTCATCTCATTGGTATTAATAGGTATAAGTAATCCTCAGACTCAAAGGAATGTTAATTGGTCATCCTGAATTACTGAATGTGAGACTTTGATCATGTGGTCCCACGATCCTTAACAGAGATGACTCTGGGGTGTGAACTGCAAAGGTTGGGTGTCACAAGAGGTAATGTCAGGGTAGTTATACATTGGATTGAGCATTTATCACTCCCGATTAATGGGAGATATATCCAAGGATCACTTGTGGAAGACTCGACTCTAAATCCTTGCAAGGTGATAGCTTAAGAGTAGAAATACAGATTTCACTTAACCTATCTATTTGAGTTGACTCGGCCTGTACAAGTAAAACGAACGTCTCGCTATATGTGACTTGACATCACCCATAGTCATAAGATTCAGTTCAAGGATATAGTTGATAAAGGATCGAATTATACTGTAACTAATACGGAAGGGTTAACGACAGAATCAACCTGTCTTCTTAATGGACTCTGGGGGAATGATTACAGACTTGCCTATAACATACTCAGTACATCATTCCGTTATGCAAGGATTAAATATAATTCTTGAAGAAATTAATTTAATAGTTGCATACGGCCAGAAGTAGTAAGAACCTAATGGATCACACATAAGACTTGGAACCAAAAGAGAGATGGATATGATTAATAGATGGAAGCCCAATTGAGCCCAGTAAGGCCCATTTATATAGAGGGGGCCGAAATTTATATATAGTAAATAAGGAATTATTTTAATTCCATTAATCCTAATTTGATTAGGTTTGTGAATTAAATTAATTAAGAGATAATTAACTTAGGAGTTTTAATTAGATTAATATACTCCTATTATTATCCAATTAGGTTATTTATTATTATCCTAAATGTATTTGATATATTATAAGATAATAATTAGGAATCCTATTCCGAATGGAATTCCTATTAAGTAACTTATTCCTATCTAACTAGGGTTTAGATACAAGCGACTATATATACCCCCTCCCTATGAGAATTTCGACCAAGCCAATCCCCTCCCCTTATTGTGATTTTCAAAACCTACATTAAGTAAGAGAGAGTGAATTCGCATCCCCTAGTTCGTGGACAAGAATTCATACGGCTTCCGTCAATTGATTAATCTCATCCATCTTTTTTTTTCTCTTTGATCTTGTGTTGGTTAATTAGAGGCAATCTAATTTGGTTGCATCTCATAAGGGTTGATTCCATCTTAACCTCACCGTATTATACTTTGTGGTTGGAATCTCGGAGAAGATTTGTGGGCGCTTCTTTAACAACGGTAGATTGTTCATCGAAAGGTATTCCTTCTTGTCCCTCTTTATATGAAATAACGATTAATGGATCCTATGGTTAAAAGGAAGTAGGCTAAATTTTTATATTTCCGCTGCTATACCTTAGCCTTAATTTCCTTCAGGTATGGCGTAGATACACGGTGGTGTACTCCATACTTTTTCATAAGCGATTCGAAACTTCGGTTTATGAAATGGGTACCTCCATCACTAATCATAACTCTAGGAACTCCAAATCTACAAAATATGTCATCAAGAAACTTAACAACAACCTTAGAATCATTTTTCGGGGTCGCAATTGCTTCAACCCACTTTGAAACATAATCTACGGCTACTAATATATAAGTTTTACCAAAAGAAGGGCGAAAAGTGTTAGGGATTATAGCCAGTTAATCAACTGTAGCGCAGCGGAATTGCGGTTCAAAATTTATTTCTAATCCCTTTAGTTTGATCTTTGTCCGTTAACCATTAATTGAATAAAACCTTTTTGGATCCGTTTAGGGATAAAAACTTACCCGGACTGTCTCTTCTAGAGACGGCTGAAGAATCCACAAAGTAGTAAAATCTCCGTAGTCAGGTGCACGAACAGCTATCGAGCTAGAACCGGTGCTAGCCGAAGAACGGAGGAAGAACTGGAGAGATTGTGATATTTTACAAAAGATTTCTCCACTTTCTAATTGTAGTGGCCGAATCAATTGTGTATGGTGGCCGAATATGATGTATGTATGTCTTAGGGTTTTATGTTTTAATTTATATATATATAGTGTATTCCTAAACCTAATTGGTTTAGGGTTAATTGGTTAATTACAAAGCTAATCCAATCCTAATCTAATTACATAAATAAATACCAATAATATTTATTCTATGCAATTAATTATGATTAGATTAAATTTAATTACTCCAATTAAACAAACAACACTAATTAATAAATCAACGTATTAGTTTAATTAATTATTCACCGAATGCAATTTCATTAATTTACAAATTAATTAATTACATCCCGTAAACTAATTAATCAATTAAATACTCAACACTTAAGACCATTAATCAATTACCTTGATACAAAGTATCAATTAATCAATTAATTAACCACCAATTAATTACCTTGATATTTTACTATCAATCAATTAATCAATTTCATCTCTCCAATGTACCGTTCTATAAGTTCTAACTCAGATGTTCGATGTGCACGATCCTATGGGACTGTCCTTAGCTAGCAGTGGGCTCACGGCCCACAGACAGTAAGTGGGTTCTAGCAAACCATTACTGCCCCTAACCAAGACAGAATTTCAGCAGTCTAAAGATGCAGAGACCCTGTAGTTATCTCTTAACTTCTTTTACCATTTGACATCGATATTATAAACTAGAGGCATGGCGGCTGTCATCCTCTCTGATGTTTATGATATTTCTTGATCTTAAGTAGATTGATGAAACAGATAAGTAAACTGCTTATCAGGGTGTGGCCACACACTTATCAATCTCACTTATCAAGTGGCCTGTGATATCATCTCACTATTACATGAGTGGTAATTCCATCACTTCAATATCAATACCAACGTGTTCACTTGTTCACCCAATCATACCCGTATTTAGCATCCTGTTACAGACCTGTTAGGCGTATGTCAAAGTGAACCGGATCCCATATTGATATTATAATGAAATCTGGTCTGAAGATAGTTAGAGACCTACTTAAGAAAACTAATGACACAACCACCATGTAGTTTTCTCGGGCGGATCGATCCAGTCACGTGTATACAACATGTACCCATATTCACAACTGACTTATCAAGTGCTATGGCTAGTATCAATTACTACCATATAGTCGTCGAATATACAAGTCTGTGGTCCTAATCATTCCCATGATAGAATAGACTTGGGATATGGTTTTACGATTGTCAATCAATGGATTCTCTATTCATATTATAGCACAAGATATAAATGAACTAGATTAATGCCTTTATTAATGTAACACAAATAGTGTATCTATGCAAGAATAATCAAAAGCATAATACAATATACATGAACCAATGCCTAAGAACTAGGGCACACCAACAGTCTCCCACTTGGACTAGTTCCAAGCAGGCATTGCCCTAATCCATATAGATCTAGTATGACCATCATGTAGGCGCTGTGCAAGTGCCTTGGTAAACGGATCTGCAACATTGTTCTCGATGTCAACTCTTTGTAATGTAATGTCACCTCTCGCCTGAATCTCCCGGATGAGGTGAAACTTTCTAAGTACATGTTTGGATCTCTTATGTGATCGGGGCTCCAGTGCTTGTGCTATGGCACCGTTGTTATCACAGAAAACATCAACTGCACCTAGGATAGTGGGAACTACACCTAAGTCAGTTATGAACTTCTTGATCCAAACTGCTTCCTTTGCAGCATCACATGCAGCTATGTACTCAGCTTCCGTTGTAGAATCGGCAATGGTAGGCTGCTTTGAGGATCTCCAACTAATGGCACCGCCATTCAGGAGAAAAACATAACCAGATTGTGATTGTTTCTGGTCCTCATCAGTCTCAAAACTCGCGTCAGTGTAACCTGATACTGCCAGCTCCTCTTGCCCACCAAAAACTAAAAAGAAATCCTTGGTACGTTTAAGGTACTTTAGGATAGCCTTAACTGCCTTCCAGTGCTCCTCTCCGAGATCTGACTGGTATCGGCTAGTCATGCTAAGTGCAAATGCAACATCTGGCCTTGTACATAACATAGAATACATGATAGATCCTATAACTGACGCATATGGGATCTTTTCCATGTTCTCTCTGTCCTGCTTTGTCTGAGGACAATCTTTCTTACCAAGTTTCAACCCATGGCGCATAGGCATGAATCCTTTCTTAGCCTGGTCCATGCTGAATCTTCTAAGAACTTTGTCTATGTACGTTGCTTGACTCAAGCCTAGAAGTCTGTTGGATCTATCTCTAAAGATCCTGATCCCCAAGATCGTTTCAGCTTCTCCTAAGTCTTTCATTGCGAAGCATTTACTCAACCACTGCTTCACGCCTTGCAGTGTTGGTATATCGCCTCCAATGAGTAGTATGTCATCGACATATAATATCAGGAAAGTGGATATGCTCCCACTGAATTTCATATACACACAGGGTTCATCAGGATTCTGCACGAAGCCATATTCAGTTATGGCTTCATTGAATCTCTGATTCTAAGACCTAGATGCTTGCTTCAATCCATAAATGGATCTTTGAAGCTTACATACTCGGTTAGGATACTTCGGATCGATAAAACCCTCTGGTTGTGTCATGTAGACATCCTCCAGTAACTTCCCATTCAGGAAAGCGGTTTTAACATCCATCTGCCATATCTCATAGTTATACCATGCAGCTATGGCCAGTACTATCCTAATGGATTTGAACATAGCAACTGGTGAAAAGGTTTCATCATAGTCAATTCCTTGGATTTGTCTATAACCTTTTGCCACCAGTCGCCCCTTGAAGGTGTTATCGGCTTTTAATTTGAAACACCACTTGCAGCCAATCGTTTTAACACCCGGAGGTGGATCCACCAAGTTCCACACTTGGTTATCACGCATAGACTGCATTTCAGCCTCCATAGCTTTATGCCATTGATCTGATTGTGGGCTTTCAATAGCCTCTTGATAGGTCTTGGGCTCATCCTGGTCATCGACCATTATCTCCCCATCATCAGTCACGACAAAGCCATACCTCTCGGGCTGATGACGTGTCCTATCAGACCTTCTAGGTTCCTGTGTAACTGGTTCAGCCTCCTCAATTTCTTGAGGACCTAAATCAGTTACCTGAGCATCCTCAGCATCTGCTGCAGGAGTCGGTGAGTCTTGAATCTCAGCAAGATCAATATTGCTCCCACTGTCTACTTTGGAAAGGAATTCCTTTTCCAAAAAGACTGCAAACCTAGCCACGAATGTTTTATTCTCGGCTGGGTTGTAGAAGTAATAACCCTTAGTTTCCTTAGGGTAACCCACGAACTGGCATTCGACAGATTTGGACTCTAGTTTGCCACTCATCAATTTCTTGACATGTGCATCACAGCCCCAAATCTTCATGAAGGAAACGTTGGGCTTTCGGCCCGTCCATAATTCATATGGTGTTCCTTCAACTGCCTTGCTCGGTGTATTATTAATTATATGAGCAGCAGTTTCCAAAGCGAATCCCCAGAAGGAGATAGGGAGAGAAGCTTGACTCATCATTGAGCGGACCATGTCAAGCAGGGTCCTGTTCCTCCTTTCCGACACTCCATTCCATTGGGGTGTACCAGGAGGAGTGAGTTGGGATATAATCCCACACTCTCTCAAGAATGAGACAAACTCTTGGCTCAAGTATTCGCCCCCTCTATCAGACCGAAGCGCTTTTACTTTCTTGCCAAGTTGATTTTCTACTTCATTTTTAAAATCTTTAAATCTCAGAAGAGTTTCAGATTTATGTTTCATCAGATACACATACCTGTATCGGCTATAGTCATCTGTGAAGGTAACAAAGTACAGAAAACCAGATCTAGCACCGGTGCTCATTGGACCGCATACATCTGAGTGTATTAGCTCCAATAGCTCTGTGGCCCTTACACCAGTTTTGGTGAAAGGCGCCTTTGTCATCTTCCCTCTTAAACAGGATTCACACGTGTCATAAGACTGCATGTCAAATGACCCTAGCGCTCCACTAGAGTGAAGCCTAGTTATGCGTTTCTCATTTATGTGGCCAAGACGACAGTGCCAGATATATGTAGGATTCAGTTCATTAGTCTTAATCCTTTTAGCGTTTATGTTATAGATTGATTCACTACGTTTTAGATCAAGGATATACAAACCATTTTCTAGAAATGAGGTTCCATAAACAATATTGCCACGATGTATAGAAATCCTACCACGTCCAATATTAAAATTAAAACCGGAAATATCCAACATAGAAACTGAGATAATGTTCCTGCGCATTGCAGGTACAAAACAACAATCTCTAAGTTCTAAAACTAAACCAGTAGGCATCTCTAAAGTGTAATCTCCGATCTCCAAGGCCTCTACACGAGCACCATTGCCGACTCGAAGATCCACTTCACCAGATCCTAACAACCTCCTATTTCTCAGTCCTTGCACATTTGAACAAATGTGAGTACCACATCCAGTGTCTAAAACCCAAGATGTAGAAATAGCCAGATTTATCTCAACAACATAAATGCCAGAACCAGAAGCTTTAGCCTTCTGTTTCTCCCTTAGCTTTGGACACACGTTCTTCCAGTGTCCCTTCTTATTACACTCATGACAGATATCATCTGTCGAGGCCAACCTACCTTTAGGAGCTGCCACCTTCCTTGTCTTTGACTCGGCCTTTTGGGCGTTCGCCTTGGACTTGGACTTGGCCTTTCCCTTATGTATGTTCCCTTTATTGGCTGGTAAGGTAGCAGTCAGTACAGATTCCTTCCACTCGTGTCTACAAACCTTTTGTGAGTTTATAGGACAGTCAAGAAAATCAGTCCCTGAAAGTTTTTCCTTTTCCAAGAGTGGTCTGAGTGAGTTGTTGCTTGTTGCAGTCATTATTTCTTTTTATGTAACTTGGTGATTTTTATCTACGTGGAAAAATTACATTAGAGTTAGAATAAAGGTCTTAAGCCAAAGATCAAATTAATCCATTTTAATTTGTTATTGGTGATATTTATTTGGCTGTCTTGACCAAGATCCACAATCCATCAATAATAGACCGAGCTAGGGCTCCGCCGTCGACCATTGACGAGTTGGTAGGATAAACTATCCAATCCTCCGCAAGGACTCTTGGTTTGATTGGCTTTGTGACACTTAGCCCATCTGTGCTTAGGGCCCGCTCTGAGCTAATGCTACCCACGTTGAGTCCAACCACCATACACACGTTAGCCATACCGAAGTATCCTAACCCTCGACGGCCCACTGATTACTACAGCATACCTGCTAGGGCACGTCATACACTGTAGCACTACCTGGGAGGAAGAGGTGTGAATCTGGAAAGCACTTTTAAGCGACTCAATATTTCATTATCCGGATTAATTAAGTGATATGGCTTTAACATATAATTATCGCGGGTGATGATCTGGTGATCGTTGCTACTTATATTTCATGTTATACTAAGCAATTGTATAATAAAATAAACATAGAGACTCTATGGGCCTTATAATACATCCTAGTGAAACTAGATAAACTATCTAATCTTCACGGGCTTGCTTCAAGTCTCCTTGGGCTCCCACCATGGGCTTGGACCATCTGGGCTTCTTCACGATCAATTAGAATTTTATAAATAGAACCTATTCTAAAATTACATTAATAAAAGAATGGCACGCAGGCCATATTTCCCAAAATAATCAAATTACAAACCGACTTTAATTTAGGGCCCATAGAACTCTATAACACGTTGCTGCACGGTAAGACATACAAATATAATGCATGATCATGGCATTCCAGAACATCTAATAAAGTTAAGCCGAGTTACTTAGGGTGAAATCGCCAATTTTACCATATGTGACTAAGGCCCATAAAGGCCCAAACGGTTAACATCCATTTAAATACAAAATTACAATTTCGCTCCCACTAAATTTTTTTTTTAGGATCGTCACATATCTAAAATTTAACCCTCCCAATTTAAACCGGTGTCACGGTCTATTGGGCCAATTTCACAAATTAACCATATTCAATTTTATACAAATTATCAATTCGATTAAAATTAAATATGCATGCCAATCAAAAACATTTTAATACCAATTAATTTTTATTCAAAACGCGTTTAATAAATTAAACGGTATTAAGGCACTGATTTTATTAAAATTGCCCGAGAAAAATTTAAAGCAAAAATCAGTCCCGTCTAATCCAAAATTAAAAAATAATTTTGAATTTTCAACGGACTCGGGACAGCGACGGGACTGCTGTCCGCGGACAGCAGCCCCGTGGCTGCCGTCTGGCAGACAGCAGCAGTGCCGCTGTCCGCCCAACAGCAGCCCCGGAGCTGCTGTTCACGGACAGCAGTCCCGTGACTACTGTTCCGTGTCCGAATCTTTTTTTTTCTCTTTTCTGTTTAAAAATTACTGCTGTATTTTTATTTATTTATTTAATTTTCAATTATTTCAAAAATAATTTCAGAACCAAATAATACAAAATACAGACAGGAAAAAAATAGAAAACTTCCTAGCACGATTTCTACACGAGGAATTAATAGGAATTTTCAAAACTGATTTGGAAAAAATAATAAAAACCAAATCTTATTAATTTTCAATCAATCAAAACGGACTAAACCATGGCTCTGATACCACTGTTAGGGATTATAGCCAGTTAATCAACTGTAGCGCAGCGGAATTGCGGTTCAAAATTTATTTCTAATCCCTTTAGTTTGATCTTTGTCTGTTAACCATTAATTGAATAAAACCTTTTTGGATCCGTTTAGGGATAAAAACTTACCCGGGCTGTCTCTTCTAGAGACGGCTGAAGAATCCACAAAGTAGTAAAATCTCCGTAGTCAGGTGCACGAACAGCTATCGAGCTAGAACCGGTGCTAGCCGAAGAACGGAGGAAGAACTGGAGAGATTGTGAGGATGTACGTCTGCTAAACTCAAGCAAGGAAGAGATGGAAACTGACCAGCTCAAAACATATGAAATTCTGAGGTACTCTCGAGTCACTTTCAACTATGTGCGCCACTCAAATGTCCAACGTCAGTATTATGACACATCCTTGCTAAAGATGTTTCATCAAGCCTTTGCCATGCTCACTGACAGTATACACTGGGTTGGAAAGTCTCAAGCATATATCCTGAGTATGCTCAGTGCCGCGGCTATCAGGATTCCACGTTCTATTTTGGATGATGGTGTTCCAGTTTTTGACGGCATAAATGAAAGCACACGAAAGCTTAAGGCATTCTCTGGCCGACTAACTCATGCTACCCTCAACGACACCTTCATTCCTCCTCCTCCCGATGCTGACAAAACGGGGGAGAAAGATCAAGCTCAAAGAACTCAACAATCAAGAGAAGCTTCAGGAAGTCAGCAGAAATTCAAGGGAAAAGGAAAAGCTAAAGAACATGATGTCCAAATTAACTACAAGAAAAAATAGCTTAGCTTGATTATGTCTTGTTAAAACGTGTAGTCTTTCCCTTATGTATTTTTGTTATGCTAACCCTGAATACAAAATTATGCATGCATCTACCTTTTAAAAATGGACCAATCTTATGTGATGCTTACTTATGTTTTGTGATAAACTCTAACGCATCTTCATTAATTCAACTATGTTAATTGTCTACATTGCGTTATGATTGTATGATGTGTTGATCTATAAGTTGACTTCTTTTATATGTCTTCTTAACTAAATTACATTGAACAAAGATATACTCAGCGCTCTCTGATATCTAAATCTTCCGCATAAACTGAGTTAAAAAGAATATGTTCCATGAGCTGACTTATGTCTGAAAACTGACCTTAGACTTACTTGATTAAACCTTGAAATGTTTAAAGTAAAACTAAGTCAGTAGCTCAACCCTTACGGGGGAGTATCCTGAGTAGTATAAGGTCAACTATCATGGGGGAGCTCAACACTGAGTTCTTGACTGAATATTTTTGCCAACATCAAAATGGGGGAGTTTGTTGAAACACCTTTCCACATGATTTTGATTTGACAAAATTATTTATGTAATTGATAAAAAAATATTCTAACACATTAAATTTAAATGCTTTGATTTATTTACACTAATGTGTTTGTTCAATGTTGAGTTTATTGATCTTTAAGACATTAAGATAAAAAGTCCAAAGGCCCATAAGTGGAAGTCAAGCCCAAGTCAACACATTAAGACCTCACGGCCTAAGAGGATAAAACGCAGCCGTATCAAGTGAAATGACGACTCAGCATGAAGAAGGATCGAGAAGCCTTCTAGCAAAAGCATCAAGAGGAAGCTGCTGAGTTAAGCGACAAGCAGTCAGGACAGCGGCAGACAAGAACCAACTTGTAGACAAAGTATTTCTACTTTGGGTAAAGTTCAGAAGTCGCAGGAAGCTGTCTGGAAGACTTTGCCAAATATATCGAAACATTCTGTTTATTGGACGTAAAGCTGCCAAGCACTGCCATAGATAGAAGATGCAAAAATCTCATTGGCCAACGACACTGAGCACGTACTGAGTGACAACGACAGGAAGCCGTTTCCCTCCAACGGTTATTTCGAAATTCGAAATTACCGGTGCATCAATTGTCACTATATAAAGGACTCTCATTTTCTTCATTCGATGCAGATCTTCAATTAGTCGAAACGCTGACCAAATTCATACTTGAAGTTCTGTGAGAAAAGCAAAGCAAAAAATCTTACACCAATTTCCAATTATTGTGTAAAAGTCTAGAGTAATTTCAATCATCTAAAGTGTCTTAGCAATTGTTGTTTAGGACAAACACTTTATCATTTCTAGAAGAATAGAAAGAAGAGGCTGAGTATTCGGTTATAGTACTCAGCGGTAGTTATAGGAGTGAGTAGAGGTATAGAGGAAGGTACTCTTGTATACTCAGCTTCTATTGTAAAAGGTTTCGTGCTCTACCTTTAAAGAGCTCAGTAGAGAATTCAAAAAGCTCGAAACGAGTTATGGGGACTGGACGTAGGCGGGGAGGCTGAACCAGGATATGTCTACTGAGTAACATATTTCTAACCCTTAAACTCCTTTATATATTGCTTGCTATAAAACTGACTAAGTAATGAACTCACGCTGAGTTGAGTGCACTAAGAAGCTGAGTTCAAGAATAGACTCTAAGTTCTATCTCCTAACTCAAGGAAAGAAACATACTTAGTCACAAGTTGACTAAGCTTGTGTCTTAGAATTACTTAGCGCCGCCGTGTAAACCTTTTCTTAAGAAAATAAGTCAGCCTACGGACAAAATTTTAAATAGTTCCTATCCCCCCCCTTGGAACTAACCTTGTCACGTTGTAAGGGACCAACATGCTTAACATTACTCAGTAAAATTATTTGTACACACTGAAGCTGAGTAATCTGAGTGCTAAGTTGGAAACTGACTTAAGTGTTACTTCCCAACTCACGATTGAAATATCTCTAGTCAGTGTCTGTCTAAAGCTGTATCACACCATACTCAGCCTTGCTAACCTAAAATTGAGCTAAAGAATCAAATCTTAAAATAAGTCAGCTTTAATTATTAAAAAGTTATAATAGTTCCTAACCCCCCCCCCCCCCCCCCCCCCCGCTTAGAACTAACTTTACTACGTTACACGGGACCAACAAGTGGTATCAGAGCCTAACAGCTCACTATTTAAGATAAAACTATCTTGAGCTGATCCCTGTAATGGCTGAGAACAACACTCGTTTCCTTCCAGGAAATCAAACAACTCAGATACTCCCTGAGGGATTATCTATTAGTCAGCCCCCGCTGTTCTTCGGGTCAAACTATACGTTTTGGAAGAACAGGATGAAAAATTTCATTCAGGCAACAAATATGAGTGCATGGCTAGCTATAGTCCAAGGCCCTTTTGTTCCCTATGAAATTATTGAATGTGTAAAAACTGTCAAAAGCGAGGCTAAATGGTCAGAAGATGACCTCAAGAAATTGCAAAATAATGCTTCGGCTATAAACATGCTTCATTGTGCTTTAGATGCTGCAGAATGCAATAAGATTTCAGGTTGTGAGTCAGCATAAGAAATCTGGAAAAAGCTGGAGGTAACCTATGAAGGAACCAGCAAGGTTAAAGAGTCCAAGGTGAATCAACATATGTGGCTGTAGGAGCTGTTCGAGATGAATGACAATGAAGACATCTCTGAAATGAATGCAAGATTCACTAACATAATCAATGTGCTCAAGAGACTCGGCAAGAACTTCACTGAAGAAGAACAGGTGAAGAAGATTCTAAGAAGTCTTCCCAAAAGCTGGCAGGCTAAGAAGATAGCTGTTGAAGAAGCTCAGGACCTGACTACCTACATATATGATGAACTCATTGGATCTCTGCTGACCCACGAGATTTCAATGAAGAATTTTGAAGTAAAAGAAAAGTCTGAAGACAAGAAGCAAAAATCTCTTGTCATGAAAGCCGACTCAACGGAAGCTAACTCATCAGATGATGAGGAAATGGCCATGTTCAGTAGAAAAATGAAAAAGTTGTTTCGAAAAAATGACAAATACAGTAAAAGGCCATTCAAGAGGAATGACAAATACAAAGTTGAGTCAAGTGACAGTAGACACAAGAAAGACAGCTCAAAACCAGTCACCTGCTTTGAATGTCATCAAGCTGGACACATTAAGTCAAGTTGTCCTACCTTGAAGAAAGATAAGAAGAGCATTAGAAAGGCAATGGTGGAAACCTGGAGCGTTAGTGATGAGTCAACATCATCAGAAGCTGATGCCACTGAGTCAGCCAACATCTATTTCATGGCTGACGAGTCTGCTGACCTCTGTCATTCTGAGCAAGCTGGCTTCTCCGGTGAATCTGACCATGAGGAACACACAAATGAGGTAATGTCTCTACCTTTGCTAAAAAATGAAATGACTAATGCCCTAAGTGATCTCTATACACTTATCAAAAAGTGTAACAAGAAAATACGAGCACTCAGCAGGCGATGTGATGAGATTGAGGAGGTCAAGCTGAGTGATCTCCATCATCTTCTCTAGGACAATACCAGGCAAGATGAAAATTTAAAAATCATGTATAGGTTTGTCTCTGAAGTCCAATCAGATTCTAAGAAATTGAGGAAGGATATCACATTCATACAGAACCAGGTGAGTTCATCGGCAAAGAAAAGGTTCTATCCAAAAGCTGAGTACTCAAGTACTAGTCAGCAAAGATGGAATACTCAGCAGTATGGTCAATGTGACTGTTGTGGAAAGAAAGGACACACCACAAAGGTGTGTTGGTATGCTCAGCACCAACGTGCTGACCAAAAATGGAAATACCCCCAAAGGGAAGTGTATTGTGACTTTTGTGGGAAAAATGGCCACACTATAAATGTATTTCGTCACAAAATTAAGTATGATGTATCACCTGTTGACTCTAACAAACGAGGACCCAAAAAGACTTGGGTACCTAAAGATAACTAGTTACCTTGCAGGTGAGCCTGAGGTGTGCTGAGAAGTCAAAGCTATGGTACATTGACAGTGCATGCTCAAGGCATATGACTGGTGATGCAACTCAATTCATCACACTTGTGCATAAACGAGGAGGAAATGTAAGTTTTGGAGACAACAAAAAGGGTAAGATAGTAGGGTCATGTACTGTTGGTGGTAATCCTACTATTGAGTCAGTCTCCCTAGTCAGAGGACTTGAATATAACCTATTGAGCGTAGCTCAGCTGTGTGACAGTGGTAGAAAGATTGTATTCGATGGCACTAAGTGTAAAATACTCGAGGATAAAACAAATGAGTTGATTTTAACTGCACTGAGTGTAAAATACTCGAGGGTAAAACAAATGAGTTGATTTTAACTGCACATCGTGTTGACAACGTTTTCATGCTAAACTTAGAAAAGAAGTTTTCAAAGAATATATGCTTAGTGTCAAAGGAAGATAATTCCTGGCTATGGCATAGGAGACTTGGTCATGTAAGCATGGACCTCCTTGCCAAATTAGCAAGAAAGCAATTAGTTGAGGGATTGCCCAAACTCAGGTTTGAAAATGATCAATTATGCAATGCTTGTCAGCAAGGAAAACAAACTAAGAAATCTTTTCAAAGTAAAAATGTAGTCTCAACCAAGCGTCCATTAGAGTTACTACACTTGGATCTTTTTGAACCAGTCCAACCACTGAGCTTGGGTGGTAAGAAATTTTTCCTGGTCATTGTAGACGACTTTTCTCGGTACACTTGGGTCATCCTGCTGAGTAGCAAGGATGAAGCTTTTGAGATGTTCTCAACATTGGTTAGAAAACTTGAAAATGATAAAGACCTAAAATTGGCTCACATCCGAAGTGATAATGGCGGAGAATTCAAAAATCAACAATTTGATCAATTCTGTGAAGTCAGCGGCATTGACCATAATTTTTCTGCTCCTAGAACTCCTCAACAAAATGGGGTAGTTGAGAGGAAGAACAGAACCTTAGTCGAGATAGCTAGGACAATGCTGAGTGAGAATAGGCTTCCAAAGTATTTCTGGGGTGAAGCTGTCAACACAGCTTGCTATATACTCAATAGGGCTCTAGTCAGACCTATACTTAAGAAAACCCTCTATGAACTTTGGAAAGGACGAAAACCCAACATTGGATATTTTCGTGCCTTTGGTTACAAATGTTTTATTCTAAATACTAAAGACAACCTTGCTAAGTTTGATTCAAAGGCTGATCAGACTATCTTTTTAGGCTACTCAACAAACAGTAAAGCATATAGGGTGTTTAATAAATGAACTCAGGTCTTAGAAGAGTATGTACATATTGAGTTTGATGAAACTGACCCTGCAGGGAAGATAAGTCAGCCTGCCGAAGATGACCCATGCTCAGCTTCCGCTGACCAAAATGGAGCCGCTGAGTCACTACCTCAAGGGCTGATCAAAGGTAAAAACGAACCTCAAATTAGCTGACCAATATAATCCTGCAGAGATTGTTGAAACACCTACCCCTGAAGACACTACATTGCCGAAAGAGATCAAGGTTCTAAGAGGACACTCTGAAAGTAGCATTCTTGATGCCGCTGAGAACACCCTGATGACCAGAAATCAACTCAGGAGATATCTCAGCAACGTAGCTTTTGTGTCAGTTCTTGAACCAAGAAGCTTCTCAGAAGTTGAGAACGATGAATTCTGGATAAATGTGATGCAAGAGGTGTTGGGGTTTAGTGTCCTATAGACAATTGTTCTAGGATAGAAACTTAATGTAAATGAAGTGTTCTTTATATCATTTGTTTTAATGAGATATATGTTTTATAACTATATAAAGGCAATCCCTTTTAAGAACTAAATAAAGTCTAATAAAAGGAAATCCGTAAGTTTGTTTAAAGTGATTATAAAGTGTTCATATAAGCATGAAGTGAGACGAAACTTTATAATAAACTAATAAACTTAAAACCACCCCAAGTCAAGTAATATGTTCAGGATTGACATATCACTGTTGAGACTTGCATGTAACAATGTCTTCTGTCCCGACAGAAAGCTGATCTCACAAGCTTCATATATACAGATATCTGGACAGTTACATGGATTCGATGAAAAGAAGTTCATTAGGATTGGGGACCCGACTTGAGATAACAGGATGGGTAGATTCATCCTTGTCACATGTTCATCTCATTGGTATTAATAGGTATAAGTAATCCTCAGACTCAAAGGAATGTTAATTAGTAATTCTGGATTACGGAATGTGACGCTTTGATCCTGTTGTAACACGATCCTTAACAGAGATGACTCTAGAGTGTGAACAGCAGACGTTGGGTATCATAGGAAGTAATTGCGGGATAGTTATACAATGGATTGAGCATTTATCACTCCCGATAAATTGGAGATATGTCCATGGATCGCTTGTGGAAGACTTGACTCTAAATCCTTGCAAGGTGATAACTTAAGATTGAAATGCAGATTTCTCTTAACCTATCTAATTGGAGTTGACGCGGCCTGTACAAGTAAAACGAACATCTCGCTATATGTGACTTGACATTATCCATAGTCATATGATTCAGTTTAAGGACGTAGTTGATAAAGGATCGAATTATACCGTAACTAATACGGAAAGGTCAACGATAGAATCAACATGTCTTCTTATAGCTCTGGGGGAATGATTACGGACTTGCTAATCACATTTTTTGTACATCATTCCGTTATGCAAAGATTAAATATAATTCTTTGAAAATTAATGTAATAGTTGCATACGGCTAGAAGCAATAAGAACCTAATGGGTCACACATAAGACTTGGAACCCAAAAGAGAAACAGATGTTAATTAATTGATGGAAGCCCGACTAAGCCCAATAGGGCCCAGTAACTGTAGGGGGCGAAATTTATGTATTAATACATAAATAATTAATTTGATTTTATCAATCCTAATTAGATTATGATTATGAATTAAATTAATTAAAGGATAAATAAATTAGGAGTTTTAATTAGATTATATTGCTCCTATTATTATCCAATAAGGTTATTATTATTATCTTTATATTTAGATATATTAATAGATAATAATTAAGAATTCTATTCCGAATTAAATTCTTATTCAGTAACCTAATTCTATCTAACTAGGGATTAGATACAAGAGATTATAAATACCCCCCTACCTAGTGATTTTCGAAATACAATAAGCAATCCAAGAGAGAGAATTTCGACCCTCCTGTTCGAGGAAGAGATTATCTACCGCTTCCTTCCATTCAATTGATTTTCATCTCTTTCTCTTTATCCTTGATCTTGTGTTGATTAATTTGAGACAATCTATTTTGGTTGTTATAAACGGTTGATTCTAACTTGATCTTCCATTGTTTTTGTTTTGTGCTCGGGAACTCGAAGTAAGAGTTGTGGGCACTTCGTTTGCAACGGTAGATAAAACTTCTGAAAGGTATTTCTTTTATCCCTCTTTATATGAAATAACGATTAACATATCTTGGGTTAATGGAAATAGGTTAAATTTTTTATATTTCCGCTGCTATACGTTTGCCTATTTTCCTTCAAGAGGAACTCGACCAATTCAAAAGAAATGAAGTATGGGATTTAGTGCCTAAACCTAGAAACTAAAAGACCATAGGAACAAAATGGGTATTTCGTAATAAGCTAGATGAGCAAGGAAACGTAGTCAGGAACAAAGCCAGACTTGTAGCTCAAGGTTATAGTCAGCAGGAAGGTATTGACTATGGTGAGACTTTTGCCCCTGTAGCTAGATTAGAAGCTATAAGAATATTGTGTGCATATGCTAGCTTTATGAATTTTAAATTGTTCCAAATGGATGTCAAGAGTGCATTTCTTAATGGAGTTATAAATGAAGAGGTTTATGTTAGTCAGCCTCCAGGGTTTGAGGATCCCAAGTTCCCAAACCATGTTTATAAGCTCAAAAAGGATCTGTACGGTCCGAAGCAAGCACCACATGCTTGGTATGAAAGGCTGACCAGCTTCCTGCTGACCAGAAACTATGTCAGAGGAAAAGCTGACACAATCCTATTCATTAAGAAAAAGGGTAAAGATACCCTGCTGGCACAAATATATGTTGATGATATTATTTTTGGTGCTACTAATGAGTCAATGTGCAAGGAATTTAGCAAGCAGATGCAAACTGAGTTTGAGATGTCTATGATGGGAGAACTCAACTTCTTCCTTGGACTTCAAATCAAACAAGGCATCTTTATCAGCCAAACTAAGTATGCCAAGGAGATATTGAAGAAATTCGAAATGGAAAATTGTAAGCCAATATCTACCCCAATGGGTACTGACAATGTACTTTGTGCTGATGAAAAAGGTAAGTCAGTAGACAGCAAGTTGTACCGAGGTATGATGGGCTCTCTACTCTATCTAACGGCAAGTAGACCAGATATACAGTACTTAGTATGTTATTGTGCAAGATATTAAGCTAACCCTAAGTAATCTCATTACATAGCTGTAAAAAGAATCCTTAGATATTTGCAAAGCTCAGTGAATGCAGGTTTGTGGTATCCTAATACCAGTGACTTTACACTTATTGGATACACTGACGCTGACTATGGACGAGACAAGCTTGAACGGAAAAGTACTTTAGGAGGATGTCATTTCCTTAGAAGCTGTCTAGTGTCTTGGTTTAGTAAGAAGCAGTCGTCAGTTGCCCTGTCAACAACTGAAGATGAGTACATTGCTGCTGGAAGCTGTGTTGCCCAAGTCCTATGGATCAAGCAACAGTTGGATGATTATGGAGTTAAAACTAAAACCATTGAAGTCAAATGTGACAACAAAAGTGCCATTGACTTGTCAAAGAATCCAATCCAGCACAGCAGGATGAAGCATGTCAGCATTAGGCATCACTTCATCAGAGATCATGTACTCAAAGGTGAGATCAAGCTGACCTATGTTCCAATAGATGAACAACTTGCAGATATCTTCACGAAGCCGTTGGCTTATGAGCAGTTTATCATACTAAGGTTAGCTATCGGTATGTCTAATCCTCTTCAATAAATTTCTAAGTAAAATGAATGTTGAGTGATTATAATATGCCGAGTGATTATTACATGTTGAGTAACTGTCATATGCTGAGCAAATATGAATGCTATGAAATCACTATATGTTGAGTTGCTATACATGTTGAGTGATTGCTAGATGCTAAGTTACTACACATGCTGAGTATCCCTTCTACACTAAACTATACACTCAGAACTTCAAACGTTTAGTATCTTAAATGCTGAGTTAAATAACTTGAACAATTAATGCTTGCACGCGTACTTAAGTAGATACCTAGGATGATGTAAGCGAAATGATTAGAAAACCATGCATCGAATGTGTCATTAATGTCAGAGTTAAATGTCGTTGAATGCTTCGAGAACCCACCGCCACTCTAACCTATCAGATCAACACGCACCGGCTATAAATAGTGGACGATTTCTCACTATTCACCTTACACTTGAAAAATTTCGCACTCGATCTCTTTCTCAAATTCTCAATTCTTCTGAGTTTCTTAAGAACTTCCCAAGAACACCATGTCTAACGATTCCCAGAACCGTCCAAGTGACCAATACGATGACAACCGCTCCGACATTAATCCTCCTTCTCCAGCTGAGCAGGAGTATCAAGAAACATCTTCCTCCGAGTCCCAACAACAAACCCATGGTCAGCTTGACCAGCCTATGGCCGAGGTCAGCATCCTCGGTGAAAACTCATGTACTGACCAATCAACTCCTTCGAAGAAGAAGAAGGAGAAGAAGAACAAGAAACCCAAGGAAAGGAAGTTCTTTCCAGTCTTCAGCAGTATCAAGAACCTCAACGTCTTCCATTCCCGATGGTTCTCTAAAAGCTTCGTCGAAGCTGAGAAACCCTTATGCGAGTGGATCTCAAAGAACGGATGGACTACCCTCTTTTCTCTCCCTGGAACAACCTACCCACAACTAGTGAAGGAATTCTATGCAAACCTGAAAGTAGCTGACGATGACGTCGACTATATGGTAACTCGGATCAAAAACAAGGAGATCACCATCACCCCTTCTTATCTTGCTATACTGCTAGATCTGAAAGAAGAAGGTGCAGAACTACGATGCACCAATGATTACAAGCGGGTTGAGTACAAGGCTGAGTTTTGTAAACTCAAGAACCACGTTGGTGAAGTCTCTAGTACTAATTTGGGTCAGCCTCAAAGACAAGCACACTACATCCTGACCAACTACCTTTTTACCAAGGTCAATGCCTCCTCCTCAGCCTCAAACTTTGAGCAATGCTTCATATGGCATATGCTCAACTATCAACCACTCAACATACCCGTCTTTCTTATTGGGGCTTTCCAACGCAGGACCAGGATCCTTCGGATGGGTTCTCTCATCACCAGAATTCTTCAGGATCACAAGATCAGCTTAAAGGGGGAAATAGATGTAGAAGGCACCGAGATCACCTCAGGAATCCTATTCAGGCTAGCTCACAACCTTCCTTTCAAATCTAAGAAAGGAAAGGAAACTATGGTTGAAGAAGCACCTGCTGAGCTACCCAAGAAGGACAAGAAGAGGAAAGCTGACCCATCCTCAACACCAAAAGCCAAAGACATCAATAAAACTGTGAAGAAGATCAGGCTGGTGGTGGGTGAGAAGAAAGCTGCCCCTGCTGAGCCAGCTCAAAAGAAACCAGAGTCAGCTGAAAGAAAGAAGAAAAAAGCTGAGCCTGAGGAAGAAAGTGAGGGGACACCTGAGCAACCCCTAAAGAGGAAAAAAATATCTGGGATGACGGCATTGGATGCTGCTCCACTCGACTTCGTCATCTCAAAGGATTCACATTTCCTACGAGCTCAGGGAATTGATCTGGAAAAGACTCATTGTAGTCAGGAGGAAGAGCAAGGTTGTACTGAGGAACAGACTGAAGCTGACAAGTCTAAATCTGCTAAACCTAGTAACACAGCTACTGATGAGTACGCTGTTGAACAAGGAGTTGAGTCTCCAGTGAAGAACAAAGTTGTTGAGGACCTTTATGCTGACTTTGGACTCAACTCCTCTCCTGAGTCCCCAGAACCTATCACTGCTGTCCCTTCTCCTCCAACCAAAAATCATAAGGGCAGCATGGAAAAACGGTTCAAGCGGAAGGCACAGAAGACTAATCTCATAAACATCTTGGATGAATCTCCGCTGAGGGACCCTATTACTTACCTGACTGGGCTACAATTCAACTTCTTCACCAACATCACGGAACCCACTCCAAGTCAGGTTCAGGAAAAGCAAGCCTCTGTTTCTCAAACTGAGGAACAAGCCGACCCAGAAATTCCCAAAGGTCAAGTTTCTGCCGACACCACTGCTCCACCTTCCACTGAGCAAGTGCTCGAAGTTCCTACTGCTCAACTTAACGAGCAAGCAATGGAAAACACTCCTGCTAAAGACAGTTCTGAGTTGCCTCAACCTTAAGTTTCAACTCAACTCCAGGCTGACACTGAGCAGGTCAATAATTCTGCTAAGCAAACACTTCCAACTCCTATCGAGCAAATAGTCAGCCAGTCAGCTCCTGCTGCTGGCGTTCATAATAAGGATGCCGCTCATGACCAAGCTGGCACTTCTACTTCTGGTCAGCAACCCAATATCAATATCCTGACTGCTGATAAAGAAACGGCCCCTGAGACTTCGCAGAACCATACTGAAGATGATTCCTACAACTTTCTCAACGCCTCTGAGTCAGGACGTCGAATCATCAACTCAGCCCATATGCTTCTACAAAAAATTGATCAGTCTCAAGCCACTGCTACTGGGTCCACTCCTGCTGAGCCGACTCAACTTTCATCCATCACGCAACTTTTGACCGAACTCAAATGTCTGAAGGAGCTGATGAACATTATGACCTCATTGGTCTCTCAGCAGTCCAAGCAAGAGTTTATGGTCAAGCTGGCGGAACTTCAGCTTATGATGGTAAATCACATGGACTCAATTGAAGGGAAAATCAATGCCCTATCTGCTGTGAACTCATCATCCGCAACTTCTGCTGAAGTCACTCAGCATTTCACCCAGCTGACCGCCGAGCTAACCAGAGCTCGAGAACTTATCTCATCCACTTCTCAATGCTCCATTGAACAAATTGTTGAGGTTGTGCGCCTACTCAACCTGAGCCGAGAAGAAATGGAAACTGACCAGGTTAAGACCAACGACATCCTACTCTGCACCAAAACGACTCTTGATCATGTTCGTCATCTGAACGCTCAATGCCATATCTATGATGCTTCCATGCTCAAGATGTATTATGAGTCGTATGATAGGATGACCGACTCCGTTACTTGGATTGGGAAGTCGCTTGAGTTTCTACTCAGTATGCGCAGCGCTCATATTCAGATCCCCGCATCCAGTATGGCCGATGGCATCTAGGTCTTCAATGGTCTCAAAGAAAGTACGAGTCACATGCAACAATATTCAGCTATCTTGACTCGTGCTGTTCAAAGGGGTTAGTTTTATGCTTCTGCCCCTCAGCCCGGTGATGCTGGCAAAATGGGGGAGAAAGATACGCAACCAGCAGAAGGAACTCAACAAAAGAAACATCATCCCAGCTCAACTTCTTCTGCCCCCGGCAAGCAAACCCAGCAACAAGACCCTAGTCAGCAACCGAAATCCAAGTCCAAACAAATTCAAGTCAACCTTAGAAAATAGAATTCTTAGTTAGCTTGATTGTTTAGATACTTTATTGTTGACATATTTCTTTGTTGCTGAATACTATCAATACAAGCATCTTTTCACATGTCTTTTATCTATGATGCTTTATAAGTTGTGCTAAATGCTGACTTTTCTCATATAACTACTCATTGAACAAAATAAATTAAAACTTGTGAACATAAAAATTATACAAGTACTTGGCCACTGAGTAAAACTACTCAGTCCCAATTAATATACTCAACTCACCTTTACTCTGATACATGAACTTGACTAAGTATTAAAACTGAGTAAAGGAAAAATGTTCCAAGTATTGACCTACTTCTGAAGCTGACTTTAGACTCATTTCGATTAAATCTTAGAAGGTTTAGAATTGAACTAAGTCAGTGGATTCAAGCCTTAGTTTCACTCGATTAGATCTTAGAAGGTTTAGAGTTGAACTAAGTCAGTAGATCCAACCCTTACGGGGGAGTATTTTCAGAAGTATAAAAGGTCAACTATCATGGGGGAGCGCAACACTGAGTTCCTTATTGAATATTTTTGCCAACATCAAAATAGGGGAGTTTGTTGAAACACCTTTCCACATGATTTTGATTTGACAAAATTATTTAAGTTAATCCCATGATTAAACAATTAAATTTAAGTTCTTTGATTTAATTGTACTAATGAGCTTGTTCAGTGTTGAGTAAGTTAATTAATAAGAACATGAATTGAACATCTATAAAAGAAAGCCAAAAGTCAGCAGGCGCAAGTCACACAGCAGAAGCTGAGTAAACTGCAACTCAGCTTAGTGAAAGAAAATGTCTTCTTTAGAAAAGCTTGAAGGCGAAGCCGCTATGTCAAGCTGAATGGTCGTCAGGTCAGCCTCGATAGTGATCAGCGTTGAAAACAAAATCTGTCGTATTCTGAACAAAATTCAGAAGACTCAGAAATCTGTCGGAAGGACCTTTTCGAGAAGCATGTACCATCTGATATTTACTAGAAGACAAACCTGGCACAAAAAGACAAACCTGTCATTAGAAAACAAACCTGGCAAACCTGGCTCTTGACGAAAACAGAAGACATGATTGGCCTGCAACACTGAGTGCTGACCAAGTGATAACGAATGAAGACCGTTTCCCCGCAATGGCTATGTCGGGATTCAAATCATTGGCGCCTCAAATATCACTATAAAAAGACCATTCCATCATTTGAATCTAATAAGACAGACAAGCAAATCTTCATCAAGTCAATTCATTTGCAAAATCCAAAATAGAAGCTGTCTGAAAAGAAAAAGCAAGCTCTTACACCAACTCCCATTTTTGTGTAAAAGTCTAGAGTGATTTTATTCATCTAAAGTGTTCTTCACTAAGTGAGAACAAATCTTGTATCATCTGTAAAAGGTTAAAGAAGCTGAGTACTCGGTTATAGTACTCAGTGGTAGAGAGAAGCTGACTACTCGGTTATAGTACTTAGTGGTAGATAGGATTGAGTAGAGGAATAGAGGATGATACTCTTGCATACTTAGTTGCTATTGTAAAAGGTTTGTGCTCTACCTTTAAAGAACTCAGTAGAGGATTGAAAAAGCTCAGAAGAATTCCGGGGACTGGACGTATGCGGAGAGGCCGAACCAGGATAAGTCTGCTGAGTAACTTCTAATCCTTTCTCTTGATATATATATGTATGTGTTGCTTGCTTAACATTACTCAGTAAAATAATTTGTACATGCTGAAGCTGGGTGATCTGAGTGCTAAGTTGGAAACTGACTTAAGTGTTACTTCCCAACTCAGGGTTGAAACAGCTCTAATCAGTGTCTGTCTAAAGCTATATCACACCATACTCAGCCTTGCTGACCTAACATTGAGCTAAAGAATCAAATCTTAAAATAAGTCAGCTTTAATTATTAAAAAGTTATAATAGTTCCTAACCCCCCCCCCCCCTTGGAACTAACTTTACTACGTTACACGGGACCAACAAAAATATGTTTCTTCTTTAACTTTATTTATATTTCTACAACATAATTACCGGAAGAACAAGGTTTTGTTGCGTTCAATAAAAATTTTTTATTTTTTATTTTTTATATAGATTATTTTTATTAATTTGTGTAACACATTTTTTATTTTATGCCATTTTTTCTTTCATATGACACAAGATACGTGACAGACATTTGTTTTCGTGTCATCTGAATATTTTTTGTGACAGTATATTAAAATTCTGTCATCTGAAAGAGTAAATATAAATCAGCTCAATTCACATGTGGCCTTCCGATGACATAACTCTGTCATCTAAAGAAAGCGCGCCTTTAAATCAAAATTTACTTAATCATCAGATGACATTTGTTATAAATGACTGTCATTGTATGCGGAAAACAAAAAAAAAGCAGCAATGAAATTTTCACTTACGCGACCAACGAAAACTAATGTCAAATTTAAGGCGCTCAATACGTTTGACTGAAATTTCAGCTTATATATAAACCCCTCTCTCATTCCAAATCCCTAACTAGGTTTCGCGCAGCTCGTCCTCATCTCTCTCACCTCTCTCTTTGGCTAACTCCGACCGGTTGCTTTCTCACTGGGTCGAAACAAGGTAATGGTAAGCCATATTTACTTCGTTCCTGAATGTATTAGAGTTTCATTGTTCTTTACTATATATTTTCCTCATCTGATTTACTCTTGTATATGTTGATTTCAGCAGCTGGAAATGATATCTATTAATTTTCAGACCTATCGTTGAAAATGTTAAATTCTTGTCTTTATCTTTCTTAACCTAGGGCAATATATGCTTCGTGATGCTGTTGTGGGTGATGCTGACATATGTAGATATTGCTTTTTTTATTTGCAAATATTATTAACATTAGGGATTATGAACTCATCTGATTCCTTTTTATTTGAAACTAATATTTGCAGGGATAGTAAGAGTGTTTAAGTATATGGGACGGCTGATGGAAGAGATGGTTTTATGCCTACAATATATGGGAAGATTTCTTTAACTTGTTGAGTACATATATTGTTATGTTGGTTACATGTATGATGTTGTTGTATGCCTTAGTCAGACATGAGTATGTGATAAAGGGTTGTGTATAGGAATTGCTGTGAACTGAATTTGTTTGTATACAATAGTCAGACATTAGTATGTGATAAAGAAGGGTTGTGTATGTGTATTGCTATGAAGCTTGCATGTATGAAGCATAGTCATATGGTCAACTAAATCTCCATCACTATGTATCGTGTCACTTGGCTTGTTATGCTTATGGAAAAGCATTCAACATGATGATGAAGTTATATGATTCTAACACCACAGGTTTATGACTAAGCTTGTGGTGACAGTATCATACACTTCATCACCATGCGCACTTCTTATGAACTGTACAATCCAAGTGGAGGTACATAGTAAAGGAGATTCAAGTTTATGGTTGATGTTTTGTTTAGGAATCTAGAACTGACCATGAGTATGTTTATGAAGCATGATCCTGTTTATATGCTCTTATACCTACGAGTTATATTGTGATTGGCCATACTCTTATACATCTTACACTACATATATGCTCTTATACCTACGAGTTATATTGTGATTGGTGATAGGGGTCAAAAACCCTTTTAGTACGGTTTTAGGGATTATTTTGTATCTTTTATTATCTTTTTATTTGCTTTAATAGTAATTTATCATTGTTTTGTCAATTTTAGATTTTTAAATTACTTTTTATCATTTTATTAAATATTCCTAACTTTTGTCAAGTATTTTGTCACTTTTAATGAATTAATCTCTATATGTTATTTTGAGCTTTATCTGTACCCAAAATTAAGAAATTAACCTACAAAAAATAAATCAAATTTGAATTGGCAATTCAAAGGGATTTTTGGTAGGATAATTAATCGATTTTGGATAATTATCTAAATAATATTTTATGAGATTATGTGCAGATTTTTAGTGATAAATGTGGAGATTTTTAAGGATCAGAATCAGGATGCTTTTCTGACCAGATTCATTAGACTCAACCTTTTTTACCAGATTCATTGAACCTACTCAAGAGTTCAAATTCAAATAAAAATCATACAGAATATTTTGGCAGATTTTTAGGGATTATTTTTGGGCTTTTTGAATTTAAATAATTGGATTTTTTATCCCCAAAAATAAATGGGTAATTAATTTATTAGTCCATATATTTTGACAAAACACATTGTTTAATCCCTGTATTTTCAAAAACACATGGTAAGGTTCCTAACATTTTTCTTAGTGAACTGTTTAGTCCTTCCATCTGTTTGTTAGATTTTTTACCGTTTATGAATTCGGAAATGATTAAATTACCCCTTACTATTTATCAGTCAAAAGCAATACACATCTATGTCTTTCTCTCACAACTTGCGCTCACAAAAAAATGGAGAAAGGATTGAATCACTAACCTATAATTGAATCAAATCTCTCTCGCTTACTCTTCCTGCTAGAATTGAAGGTGGAAATCCTCTTACTCTCAATGGTGAGTTTAATTTCCTCCATATTCTCAACTCATGTTTACTGCAAACTGCTTCAATGATGATGAAAGATGTTTCTGCTAATCCAAATTGACTAGGCAAGGACTAAACAGTTCAGTGAAAAAAACGTTAGGGACTAAACAGTTAATCAAGAAAAAAGTTAGGGACCTTACCGTGTGTTTTTTAAAATACAGGGACTAAACAGTGTGTTTTGTCAAAATATAGGGACTAATAAATTAATTACCCAAAATAAATTAGTTTTTATTTTTGGAGAGTTAATTTTTCATTAGAATGGCTTTTTATTAATTAGTGTTTCATTAGAATAGCTTTTTATTAAGGAAAAATTACAAAACTAGGTCAAATGGGAGGCCCATTTACATATTTAACCTATTTACTCAACCTACTACATATCTAGACTGATTTTATGTGACTTTCCTATAATACCCCTAACCTTTCCCCTTCCCACAACGCGAACGCCGCTCCCCCCCTTCTCCTTGGTTACACAAAAAGTTGCTCCTCCATTAATGATTTGAAGACTTTTGATTTTCCTATCTTCCTTTAAATTGCACGAAATCTGCACCATTTCGCCAAATGACAATGAATTTCTCTTTTTCCTCTCTTCATCTCTTGATTCTGCAACTTCCTAATCCTAGAAAACGAAGCCATGGTTCATCTTCCTGTTCCTGCTCGTTACTTGGTTTCTTTCTTCTTGTTACCATCAAAGAAATGGTTATTCTACGTTATTTCCTTCGTCTTTCCCAGTTTATCATATTGTTATTGTCGCTTTTAAGGGTGAAAGCCGCGAAAAATGTAAGTATCTGTTGTTTTTTCTACGTTTTTTCATGAATACACTTCGCGTAGTCGATGATTTCACGAAGATTTGCAAAGAGAAAGAGACTGAAACGTGACGATCTACTTCGTGAATCGATGATTTCGCGAAGATCTGCGAAGAGAAAGAGCCTGAAACGTGTGGATCTACTTCACGGATCGATTAGTTCGTGAAGTCTGCGAGTAGAAAAGTTCATGATTTGACTCACAGACTTCGCGAAAGCATCGATATACGACGTAGATCGTCACGTTTCAGACCTCGCATACCTCGCAAAAACATCGATTAGCGAAGTAAAATCACCTCTTTCCCTGCACATTTACATTCGTATGCTTCGCTAATCCTCATTTCGCGAAGCCAAAATCGTCTTTTTCCCTGGCTAACATGATTAATTTTTTCTGAAGGTGGTTGATTACATAACATCCCTTTCTAGAAGGCGGCGTATTGGGCTGCAGAGAAGATAACTTTCTTTCTTGTAAAGGGAGAAATTTCCCTCAAGATTGGCACATTTACTCCTAAAATGGTTGGTTAGGAGAGATTGTGCCAATCTTGGTGTGCCCCATGGGACACATCCATTCCAAAAGGTCTGGACTTCCATTTCTCATCCTAAAAGGTCTGGACTTCCTGTAGAGAGAGATTACTCATCCGCTTCAAAATTGGTACCGGATTAGTTAGGTTCACTTTAAAGTGATTTGTTAGGAGTTTATCATGGCAATCTTCTTGTAAATTTTGATAATGTTATGATTTTAATGTTAGAATCCGTTGTTGTTTGCCATTTTTTGTTATATACCACTTCACGAATTAGCTTGAAAACACATCCAGGCTTCGCATATGCGAATTAAATTCATCAAGTAAACCAAACTTTAGCTTCGCAGGCTTCACATATGCTAATGAAATTCATCAAGTAAACCAAACATTAGCTTCGCAGGCTTCGCATATGCTAATTAAATTCATCAAGTAAACCCAAACATTAGCTTCGTAGGTTTCGCATAATATGGAATCTGTGAAGTCAGATGGGAGGGGGCGAGACGCACGTAAATATTGAGGGTATTATGGGAAAGTCACACAAAATCAGTCTAGATATGTAGTAGGTTGAGTAAATGGGTTAAATATGTAAATGGGCCTACTATTTGACCCATTTTTGTAATTAACCCTTTTATTAATTAGCCTTTCATTAGAAATAAGTTTTATTAATTAGTCTTTTATTAGAAATAACTTTTAGTTTTTCATTATAAATAGTTCTATTTGTTAGGAATAAAAAGTTAGACAGTTTTATTAATCAGTTTGTAAAGTTAGGAAATTATTTTTTTTGTAATAAGTTTTTCATCAATCAATTTTTAGTTTTTAGATCTTTTAATTTTGTAAACCCTAGCTTTCCTCCTTGAAGAATCCGCTCCTCTTCCATCCACCATTAAAGAACCTTCAAGCTCCGCTCCCCGAGGATTGTTCAAGGCTCCATCCTTAAGTCCTAGGAAGACGCCTGCATTGGTAGACAGGTTCCTTGAAAGGGATTTTCTTTCTCTTTTACATTCTGTTTGCCTCTGATCCATGCTATGAATCCTAGGCTAATTGTATCTTCGTGACAATAATTTCCATTTTTAATATCAATTCAATTTCTTATTTTGTTCAATTGATTGTATGATTTAATCTTTGTCTTATACTTTGCTTAATTGGTTTAACTCATTCATAAGTCCAAACAATTACTTGGCACATATTGCGAGCTGAATCTGACATAGTCAGAGCCTATAGGATTCATAACCCTATAGAAGATTAAGCCCAAATTTCTGAGCCTTAGAGCTAGTTTCGACCTTACAAGGGAATCCCGCGCTAGGAACCATAGAAGGATAAGCAGGGTTAATCGCCTTAGGTAATAGCGACTCAGATTAGGTTAATAATTGATTAATGAATTAAGTTGAATTCAATATTATCGTATCACCATGCTTTCCTCTGGTTAATTACATTGTTAAAAGATCACTTAAGAGTAGAATAACTTAATTAGGAGTAGGATAATATAATCAAAACTCAATCTCAAACCCCCCACAACCTAGATAACATTAGAAGCTTAGTAGCTTGATACTTGCAGGTGTAAATCATGTGGATTCGATACCTGGACTTGTCCAGATTATTACTTGATAACGACAAGGTACACTTATCCCTTAGTGAGTCTCGTTGGGCGATAGCTCCGAGGTGCATCAATTGGACGTACTCTTATGCTATGAATGTTCATTGAGTGAAATAATGACGCAAGGACTGATATTAGTATGTGTATGAACCTACTTAGTGCTACTTGTATATAACTTAATCAGTGAAGTATAGTGATATAGTCAACTGATGTTATCAGTTGTTTACTTGATATATAGCATGTCCTGTGTCCATTGTATATATATACATATAGCATGTTCTGTGTCACTTTAGTATTGTGATTGGCCATACTCTTATGCATCTTATACTACATATATGCTCTTATACCTACGAGTTATATTGTGACTGGCCATGCTCTTATGCTATGAATGCACATATGTTCTGTGTTCATTGAGTGAAATAATGATGCAAGGACTGATATCAGTATGTGTATGAACCTGCTTAGTGCTACTTGTATATAACTTAATCAGTGAAGTACAGTGATATAGTCAATTGATGTTATCAGTTGTCTACTTGATATATAACATGTTCTGTGTCCCTTATATATACATATAACATGTTCCGTGTCATTTGAATATTGTGATTGGCCATACTCTTATGCATCTTATACTACATATATGCTCTTATACCTACGAGTTATATTGTGATTGGCCATACTCTTATGCTATAAATGTACATATGTTCTGTGTCCCTTGTATATACATATAGTATGTTCTGTGTCACTTGAATATACATATGTTCATTGAACATGTTTGAAGCATGTAGCTTAGTGCTACTTGTATATACCTTAATCAGTGAACTATAGTGATGGATTTATGACGATATCAACACAAGTTTTATATCAATTTAGGAATAGACTTGTATATACGAATAAGTTTTCTACTTGATATATAGCATGTTCTGTGTCACTTGAATATACATATGTCTACTTGAATAAGTTGTCTACTTTGTATTACAAAAAAAGGAAATGATGCAAGGGGGCATGATGTGCGAATAGCAACCAATGAGGTATGGATGCTAAACAAACATTAGAGTTGGATGGTGTGGAGTACTAGAGAGGCATCGAAGGCAAATTGAAGATCAAATTGATTACCAAGTAGATTTGTAATCAGTAATCATTTTGTTCTTCAATTTGGGCGCATGCATCTCTAGTAGTCCACACAATCCAACTCAATGTTTGTATGCACACCTCTTTGCACGCTATTCGCACATCATACCCCCTTGCACGCTATTCGCACATTATCATGCCCCCCTGCATGCTCTTGAGTCCATCTCTTGGCAGTTGAAACATAACCTGCCCTGTTGCTGATGTATTGCTCGGCAATTTGCTCTTGGCCAGGAAATGGCCCCTCAATGAAGGGCTCTATCAACATTCCATAAATATGCCAGAACAGCTAGAAAATGCATAAATAAATTAGACCCCAAACATGCATAAATATATTAGACCCCAAACATAGGCAAATGCATAGATTTATAGCATCATCTTACCATGGCAACATGATAGGAAGGGTGATCAAGTAGCTAGGGCATAGATACACTCCCCAAATTACTGATATTAGGATGATAAATCTTAGTCCTGAATATGAATTGAGAATAATAGTAATGTCATGAGTGTATATGCATATATATGAACTGATTACTATATATTAATAAGTTCGTGTTCTTACAACTGGAGATGTAGAGGGGAAATCGACAGGGAAGTTGATATCGACTCTATATACACCTCGTTCATAAGGGGTGTTTGGAGGGCCCTTCATCATGATAAACCATTACCGACGGTCGCCATTCTCAGAACCTGCATATATAGCAGCAAGCATATGTGAGTTAGCAGAAATAGAGAAGGAAGAACAATGCACAACTTCTGGGTGAGTAAGATACATACTTATAATATTGAGAAGCCACCTGGGTGACTCTTGTCGGAGTATGGTAAACTCTGCCTCAATAAGAAAATGGAGGCGCATAAGATTACCATGATCGGTATAACTAGGGTAAGTATACTGTTGGGTTATGGACTTTTGAGAATGTGGTAAAAGCTTCATATTTATACTGTGGGTGGGTAAGTGAAAGGTCTAGGAAGGGGAAAGGGTAAATGGGTTATTAGGTCTCAATAGTCTCTATAATACGTACGTAATTAATAAAATACATTTGGTTTTGCAGATATCAAGACTTGGGGATTGTAGGCCTAATAATGACTTATAAGATATGCAGATCAAGTTGGATTTTGTTTCCAACACTACTCCAAATTGTCAAATTGGATATGTATTGCTTTTTTTACCTGATATTAATTACATTCAGAAATTTATCTGTACAAATGTAAACAAATTATGAGCATTAGTCTCTAATAAATTTAAAATCATTGATATACAGAATTTCTTGTTCATTTGAGTATGTTTCATTATTCAGGTAAAAACCAAAAATTCATTCGAAGAAAAAGACAAAGAGTGACATTTACGTTTAAAAAAATATCATCTAAACAACAATAAAAAGACAGTAAGATAAACGAATCTGTCATCTGAAAATAAATTCATTGACATGATTGATTAAGACATATGTCATTTGAAACAAGCTACAACGACAGAAATCATTATAAAAATTGTCATCGTGAATACCAATAAGCCAATTTCCCATATATCTACTTGACATTTTTAATTATTAATATGTCATATGATGACATTAAAGGTGGTGTTATTAATAAATAAGCTGTCACCATAACAAGAATAATATGACAATACATAAATAAGCTAATGTCATGTGACGTGTTCACATGACAGAATCCAATCGTCGTCTGAAGGTGCATCAGACGGCAGCGAGCCCCGTGACAGATTTATATCTTGCGGAATGACGGTTTTTATCCGTCATCTGAGAGGCTATTTGGCACAGTGTTATAACAGGATAAAGTGCAAAAATATCCCTAACGTTTATAGCTAGGAGCAATTTCACCTTTAACGTCTAAAATGGTGCAATTATACCCCCTAATGTTGGCAGCCAAAAGCAATTTTACCTTTAATATTGACAAGTTGAGTCAATTTGAGAAATAATTCATCAAATTGTTTTCTTGGTCATGAATATTGTCATCTACACTTCACAGGTGCATCATTTTATCATCATTAGTAACAGATCACAAACTTATTATTAGACGTGAAATTTAAAGAAAAAATATTGTCTTTTGTACGAGTTGGATAAAAAAATTTAAATATTTCACCGAATTTATATATATCAATTTTCAATTTTATTAATTAAATCATAAAAAATATGAAATCTTTTTTTAGAACTAACTGATATGTGAAATTGGTGTATAATATGAAATAAAATATTTGTGTTTTATAATAATGTATGAAATTGACTGAACTTGCCAATCATAGAGGTAAAATTGCTCTTAGCTGCCTATTAGATATATATTAGAGAAATAGATTATTTACTCACTTACTGTTTGTATAAAATAGTTAGTTAGCATTAGTCTTTCACTGAAACGTGAACTGTACTTATTATATATACTCATTTACAAATCAATGGAATCACAGAACAATTACAATTGTTACAGAGAAATAGATTATTTACTCACTTACTGTTTGTATAAAATAGTTAGTTAGCATTAGTCTTTCACTGAAATGTGAACTGTACTTATTATATATACTCATTTACAAATCAATGGAATCACAGAACAATTACAATTGTTACATGGTATCAGAGACCTAAACCTAAACCTAAACCTAATCTCTCTCTATCTTCCTATCCTTCGAATCACCTCCTCCTTCCCCTTGCTTCCGACCTACGGCCGCCGCAGCCACTTCCGGCGCACCTCCTCCTCTTCCGTAACACTAAAACCCAAACCACTAAATTACCACCTACGCCACAACCATGAGCACCAACACCGAGAAATCCTCCACCGGCACTCCTCCAAACAACAATTCTCACATAAATCAGTCAGACAAAAACCCTAGCCATCATCCATCCCTTACCGTCTCCAACATCTCCACCTTCGTCAAAATAACCCTTGATACTGAAAAAGGGCACTATCCAACCTGGGCTGCCCTATTCAAACTCCACGCCAAAGCCTTCGATGTTCTTGACCACATCATTCCCTCACCCGAAAACGCTTCTGACAACTCTCTAGAAATTACCAATCCTGCACTCTGGTCCAGAATTGACGCTGTTGTCCTCCAATGGATTTACAGCACCATATCACTTGATCTGCTACACACCATCATTGAGGCAGACTCTACCGCTGCCATAGCCTGGAGCAAACTCCAAGACATCTTCTCAGACAACAAACATTCCCGTGCCATATTCCTCCAACAAGAATTTTCCAAAATCAAATTGGATAATTTTTCTGACATCTCTTCATACTGCCAACACCTAAAATCCATCTCTGATCAACTTTCTAATGTGGATTGTCCTATCACAAATGATCAAATGGTCCTCCAACTTATCTCCGGCCTAACTGATGCCTATGACACAGTCGGCACTCAAATTTGTCATGGGGATCCACTACCTTCCTTTCCCAAGGCTCGCTCAATGCTCATTCTTGAAGAAACAGCACGCTCTCGCAAACATAGCACCTCAACTGAATCCGTTGCCCTCACAGCCACATCGGCCGAACCAACCGTGCAGTCTTCGCACCACCAACCTGCGCGACCTGCGCATAATCGTAATCCTGCATCTTACCGCGGCGGACGGTACAATCATCGGAACTACAGGGGCAGAGGGGGCCGATATCCATACCGACCTGCGTATAACCAGAATTATCGCCCCGCCTCTCCCCCAACTTGGGCTTACTCTCAGCCATGGGCTACACCTCCTTGCCCGTTTCCAACGAACTCATGGCAGCCCCAGGGTCCCTCCGGACATCAGACACATCAACCAGGAATCCTTGGACCACGCCCTCATGCTGCTCAGGCTCATCTGAACAT
Source organism: Euphorbia lathyris (assembly GCF_963576675.1). Taxonomy (NCBI): domain Eukaryota; kingdom Viridiplantae; phylum Streptophyta; class Magnoliopsida; order Malpighiales; family Euphorbiaceae; genus Euphorbia; species Euphorbia lathyris. Next base: position 73,285,987 of record NC_088911.1, on the reverse strand, counting down.
GTATCAACAACCCTATTTGCCTACTGACATTGCCGAAGCCATGCACACAATGTCAATTGCACCACCTCTTGATCAGTGGCATATGGACACAGGAGCAACCTCTCACATGACTGCTCACAAAGGTACACTCACTTCTTATTTTAATTCGAGCCTCAATGGAAATATTATTGTTGGTAATGGTCATTGTGTACCTATTTGTGGTTCTGGTAATGCTATTTTGGGTCCTAAACACCACTCGTTGAAATTAAATAACGTATTGCATGCTCCTCAACTTATCAAAAATCTTGTTTCTGTCCGTCAATTTACTAAAGATAACCAAGTTTCTGTCGAATTTGATCCCTTGGGTTTTTCTGTGAAGGATTTACAGACGGGAACACATATCATGAGATGTAACAGTACCGGGGATCTTTATCCAGTCATGTCAAGTCCGGTCACCTCGTCGTCCTCCCCTTCCGTCCTTACCGCACTGTCTTCTGAAGTCTGGCACAATCGTCTAGGACATCCAGGGCCCCCTATTCTGAATGTTCTTATGAGTCAAAATTCAATTTTATGTAATAGGAATAAGAATGTTTCCGTTTGTACTTCTTGTATTAATGGAAAACAAGTTAAATTACCATTTCAGTCCTTGCATAATTTTACTTCTATGCCATTTGATTTAATTCATAGTGATATCTGGACTTCTCCTATCTTAAGCTCTAGTGGTCATCGTTACTATGTATTGTTCCTTGATAATTACACAAATTTTCTATGGACATTTCCCCTAGCTAACAAGTCTCAAGTATATTCGGTATTCCTTACCTTTCGTTCTTTTGTTCGAACTCAATTTGAGCGTGATGTCAAAGTGTTTCAATGTGATAATGGAGGCGAATTTAACAATAACTCTTTTCGCCAATTTTGTAATCAAAACGGAATGCAATTCCGATTTTCTTGTCCGTACACATCACCCCAAAACGGTAAATCCGAACGCACAATTCGAACAATTAATAACGTTGTGCGAACCATAATGAATCATGCATCCATTCCTTTCCATTTCTGGCATCATGGTCTTGAACTTGCCACATATTTACTTAACATCTATCCTCACAAAATCCTAAACTATCAATCTCCCACTAAAATACTCTACCAAAAAGATCCCATTTACACTCACCTACGGGTCTTCGGATGTCTATGTTTCCCTCTTATTCCATCCACACCACGATATAAGCTTGAAGCCCGTTCATTCCTATGTGTATTCCTTGGATATCCACCAAACCATAGAGGATATAAATGCTATGATTTAACCAAGCACAAAATCATTGTTTCTCGTCATGTCGTCTTCGATGAATCGGTGTATCCATTCTCGTTTAAATCCGTGACTTGCGCATCAGGTACTGTCCCCTCCCAAATTCATGAAATTCCCTTCCTACCTCCACATCTAGTCCCTGCGTCGGTAGTTCGACAATCGTCGAGTGCGTCTCCCTTATCTGCGTCCGACCCGTCTACCTCATTCTCCCCTATCGTTGAGTCTGTCGTCTCCCCAGCGTCTCGTAAGTCCTCTCCTGCGTCATCCGCATCCGAGTCTACGCCCACTCTGTCGTCCCCTTCCGTGTCGTCCAAGGACTCCGTCGTGTCATCTCCTATGTCGTCTGATCCACTGTCGCCCAATTCCGCTAAGTCGTCCAGTCCTCTGTCGCACAATTCCGCGTCGTCCAGTCCATCATCCCCTCATTTGTCCGTCCCCGTGTCGTCCAAATCAACCTCATCTGCGTCTAATTCCTCGTCGACCCTCGGGTCCCTATCGCATGCTCCATCCCTCACACACCAATCCTCACCTAATAGCAGTTCAGATTCTCATTCAACATCCTCTGAACCATCTCCCACTGGCTCCCCCAAATTCCTTAATTCCTGCATCCAATCCTAACACACACACCATGACCACCCGGGCCCAACACGGCATTCATAAGCCGCGTAGAATGCTTAACTTGTCTGCTTCTGTATCATCTAATGTTTCTCCTCTTCCCAAAACACCACTTCTTGCCTTATCTGATCCAAATTGGACACAGGCCATGACTGATGAATTTGAGGCTCTTATTCAAAATAAGACGTGGGTACTCGTACCCCGTCCAAATAATGCTAATGTTATTCGTAGTTGGTGGATTTTCAGGCACAAAACCAAATCTGACGGATCTTTCGAGAGATACAAAGCAAGGCTGGTTGGTAATGGTTCAGGACAACTGTCCGGTGTTGACTGTGGTGAGACTTTCAGCCCTGTAGTCAAACCAACTACCATTCAGGCAGTTCTCAGTATTGCATTATCAAAGAATTGGAACATTAGGCAGCTGGATGTCAAAAATTCTTTCCTTCATGGAGAACTGAATGAGACAGTATATATGCATCAACCACTGGGCTTCCGGGATCCTAGTTACCCTGATCATGTGTGTCTATTGAAGAAATCCTTGTATGGATTGAAACAAGCTCCCCGCACATGGTACCATAGATTTGCAACTTTTGTCACCACCTTGGGTTTCACACATAGCATCTCTGATCACTCACTGTTTATTCACCAGCATGGCTCAGACACTGCATACATCTTGTTGTACGTTGATGATATTGTGCTGATTACCTCTTCTGATAAGCTTTAGGGTCATATTCTATCCAAACTAAATTCAGAATTTGCTATGAAAGATCTAGGACCTCTTCACTACTTCTTGGGTATATCAGTTACTCATTCTCCGGGTTCCATGTTCTTGTCTCAAAGAAAGTATGCATCCGAAATTATAGCCAAGGCAGGCATTGGGTCATGTAATGCCGCGGCTACACCTGTCGACACAAAATAGAAGCTCAGTATCTCTTCCGACTCTTCATACCACAATCCCACAGAATACAGACAGCTAGCAGGTGCTCTTCAGTATCTTACACTCACTCGGCCGGACATTTCATATGCCGTTCAACAGATCTATCTGTTTATGCACGACCCAAAAACCTCTCACATGGCAGCTCTCAAAAGAATACTTCGGTATATACAAGGTACTATTGACTATGGTCTCACCCTGCTAGCATCATCTACTTGCCAATTGATATCTTATACTGATGCGGACTGGGCTGGATGCCCAGATACACGCCGATCAACTTCCGGGTATTGTGTCTTTCTTGGTGACAACTTAATATCTTGGTCTGCCAAACGGCAGCCCACTCTCTCTCGATCCAGCGCTGAGGCAGAATACCGAGGGGTAGCCAATGTTGTGTCCGAAACATGCTGGATCCGAAATCTTCTTCTCGAACTGGGTTGCCCAATTCACAAATCAGCAATTGTATATTGTGATAATGTCAGTGCCATCTACCTCGCAGGGAATCCGGTTCATCATCATCGAACAAAACATGTCGAAATGGACATTCATTTTGTCCGTGAACGGGTTGCAAAAGGTGAAGTTCGAGTCCTCCATGTACCGGCTCGCTATCAAATTGCGGACATATTCACCAAAAGTCTCCTGTCACCATTGTTTGATGATTTTCGAAATAGTCTCAATGTTCGGCCTCCGAACGTTTCGACTACGAGGGTGTATTAGATATATATTAGAGAAATAGATTATTTACTCACTTACTGTTTGTATAAAATAGTTAGTTAGCATTAGTCTTTCACTGAAACGTGAACTGTACTTATTATATATACTCATTTACAAATCAATGGAATCACAGAACAATTACAATTGTTACACTGCCAACATTATGGGTAAAATTGTACAATTTTAGATGTTAAGAGTAAAATTGCTCTTAGTTGTAAACGTTATGAGCATTTTTTCACCTTATCCCTTTTATAATATCTTTGTTGATTAATTTAAAACATGCCCATATTAGATATTTTAAATCCGAACATCAATAATTTAATATAATTTTACCTAACATTAATAATTAAACAGGTAATGACAAAATTGTCAAAAAAAAAAGGTAATGACAAACATTAACCGTTTACTGCAACTACAAACAGCTAACAGCAATCGCAACAACTGTTAGCTAACATCTGAACCAAATACGCTCTTATTCTTTCCCATCATAATAACTTTGTTTTCTTCATTTATTTTAATATTATTCGGGGGGAGTGCTTTATGGGAGAGGGGCAAACCTACTAGGAATTTTTCCTTTTGGCTTCCAACCTTTATTAAAAGAAAGTTATTGGAAAAGTTGAAAATATTGGAATCGCGTGGATATATATATAGAAATTATTTAAAAATGTCAATAAGCAATTCTTAAATATTGAAAATAGTAAAAAAAAAAAATGGAAGAAGAAAGTGATGGATTTTTGTTTTCAGAAAAAATATATGGATGCTGGGTCATCATCCCATTAGGTCAACTGATTTTAAGGCACCCTACCACACAATAAAAAAAACCATGAAAATAACTTAACATCTTCACAAGTTGAAGAATAGCTATCAATTAATTTTAATAAAATAAACTGAGAAAATTATGCAAATTCAAAATAATATGATTAATGCCGTGTTTGTTTACTCCGTTTTCTTCTCATGTTTGCCTTTTTATATTAAAAATGTTTAAACTTCGATCTGTTTAAAATATTATCATCTGGCTACTGACATGTTATTTGGTCACATTTGACATAATTGTTATCCTATTGATACGACGATATTTTGACACTTAAACTTGATGAATTTTAGTTTCGGGATTTGTATTTTTTTTAATTTTTAATCTAATTAACTATTTCCACATAACAAAATCTATGTGGCAAATAAATTTTAGAACGACGACATATCAAGTTCATGTGTCAAAATATCACCACAAATCAGAAAAACAACGGTTTTGTCATGTCTCCAACTAAATTGAATGAAATGTCACAAATTAGAATAGTTCAGTGTCAAATATAATCAAATAATAGGTCAGGAGTCAAATAACAAAATCTTAGATAGATTAAAGGTTAAACAACACTTTAAATCTATTAAAAATGAGAGTTTTAAATGTTTGGTTAGAAAATTATGGATTGCTTTTTATATATGAAAAACAAAAATAAAGAATCACTATTTTTTCAGGGTTAAGGTGCAAAAATATTCTTAACGTTTTGGTTCAGGAGCAATTTTATCCATAACGTCTAAAATGGTACAATTTTACCCCTAATGTTTGTAGCCAATAGCAATTTTACCCTTAACGTTGATAATTTGGATCAATTTCAGACACTGTTATAAAACACATATATTTTTGTTCCTTATTTTGTACCAATTGCATATCAATTCGTTATAAAAAAATGATTTCATGTTTTTTTGTAATCTAATAATAGAATTGAAGATTAATATTTATAAATTCGGTGAATTTTTTGAATTTATTTTGTCTAATTCGTACAAAAGACAGCATATTTTCTTAATTTTTTTAAAAAAAATCACATCCCAATATATGTTTGTGATTTGTTACTGATAAAATAATACACATATGAAATGTAGATGACAAGATTAATGACCGAGAAGATAGTTTGATGAATTATTTCTTAAATTGACCCAATTTATCAACGTTAAAGATAAAATTACTCGTAGCTTCTAACGTTAAAAGTAAAATTATATAATTTTAAACATTAGAGATAAAATCAGTCATAGCCTAAAACCTAAAACGTTATATTTTTTTTTGTCCAGTAGCAAACAATACGCAACAAAACCAACCGAAACATTAGGTGCAAAGTGAAAAGTGTAGCAATTATGTTAGTATTATATATAGGATGTTGGTGTTGGTGGGGTTTGCGCTGCAGCCTCATCTTCCGGGCACCACATGTTTTTTACTTTTTATTATAAAAAATAAAATACATTATACTCTATATTTAATATTAAATATTACTTTTGCTTTTTCTTTGTCATCTCTTTATTGTTCCTCTTTTTTTAGTTCTGAATTTTGTATCTAAAGCCTCAATGTGTAAAATTGTTTATATCCAAGTTTATTTGTTTCCTCTGCAGAGAAATTCGTATCCCTACAACTGAGCGTTGATCTTCCTATGAGATTAATAAGTGGATTACTAAACCCGGCCATGAATTCCCACCCCTAGTCCCGTGAAAAGACCAAACTATCCTTTACCCAAAATTTGAAAAAACACAAAACCTCTCAAATACCTTATACACTCTTTGATCAAATCCGGACTAATTTGTGAACCAAAACATGGAGTGTAACAACAACCGTAAAGGGAAAACGAAAATAATAAGATTTACCGTTTTTGTTTTTTGATTTAAGCTTAAAAATTGAATCTGTAGGTGATTTTTTAAAAACACCGGAATTGCAGTCGGGCGTATGAACATCACGCCCGACCTGTGGTTCGGGCGTGAGGCTATCACGCCCGACCTATGGTTCGGACGTGATGTTCATACGCCCGCACCATAGGTCGGACGTGATGTTCATACGCCCGACCTATGGTTCGGGCGTGATGTTCATATGCCCGAGGGGTTTTTGAATTTTTTTAAAAAAAAATTATATTTACGTTTTAATTAAATTGTTAAATGTTTACATTAATTCGGGGTTTAATTTATATGTGAAATTTTGATATTAATTTAATTATAATTTATATGTTTGTTTAATTTAGTTTAACTAAATTTTTAGTTTGTTTAATTTAGTTTAACTAAAATTTTTAGTAATTTTTGTAATTTTTAATTTGTTTAATTTAGTTTAACTAAATTTTTATGTTGTAAATTTTAGTTGTTGTAAATTTTATTTTGTTTAATTTAGTTTAACTAAATCTTTATTTTGTTAATTTTAGTTAAATTTTTATTTTGTTAATTCAGGTATTTACGGGTTAAATTCAATAGCGGACTAATTTTTTTACGGGTTTAATTCAACAGCGGACTAATTTTTTTTACGTAACAAGTATTTACAGATTTAATTCAATAGCGGACTAGCTATTTTTTTTGCTCTCCCGACACGCGGGCGTGTGCCTATCACGCCTCACCTTGTGGTCGGGCGTGATAGCCCCACGTCTCACCGTGTGGTCGGGCGTGTAGCGATCACGCCCGACCACACGGTGAGACGTGGGGCTATCACGCCCGACCACAAGGTGAGGCGTGATAGGCACACGCCCGCGTGTCGGGAGAGCAAAAAAAAATAGCTTTTTCCTCCCCAAAACCCATGAAAGGGTATTTTCATCCTTTCACGGGGCTAGGGGTGGGAATTTGGGGCTGGGTTTAACAACACCCATTAATAACCTCACTAATAGAATAAAAAAAACGTTATTAATAATGCTCTAAATATAATAGAAAAAACAAAAAAAACGTCATAGTCTCATGTGAACACAGTTGCAGTTACGTATCATTTATTATTAATATAACCATAACACACGTAACCCATTATCTATCTAAATAACCGTACCCACGCCCAGTACGGTATCTTACCGATAGCTCACAAGTAACTTCCTCCCTTATTCCTATAAATAGGTTTAAGTTCGAAGGAGAAAGGGTTGGCTTTTAGAGAGGGAAAAGAATACTAGATTTTACGGTATCTGACTTAAGCATCGGAGCGTTTGTGGGAAGACCGCTTCCCACACTGTAACAGGTTTAATCCTCAAAGGAGACCAACCTTCATCCAGGGACGTTCCACCTTCATCCAGACGTTCAACCTTCATCTAGGGACGTTCAACCTTCATCCGGGGACGTTCAACCTTCATCCAGGAGGTTCGATCCTCAAGGAACGTCGGCTGACATCATCCTGATTGGAAGGATCGCCTTCCTTCAGAAGTTCAACGATTGATCTCCCGTCCTACAAATTTATTGTTTAGTTTAGGCTACAACAATTGGCGCCGTCTGTGGGAAAATCGATTAAAAAGCCATTCATTCTGCGTCATCTACTTTTCGTAATCAAAAGGGATGCCTCCCAAGAGATCTCAAGTTCCACCTTCTCAAACATCCCATATTCCGGACGAGCACGATGCACGCCAAGCCAATGAAGAAGAACGTGTTGAACACGTTGAAGACCAACATGGCCCATCAAGAGCTAATTCGCCCATCGTTCCCTTAGCGGACTATGAGGAGTTGAAGAAAAAATTTGAGGAAAACAATAATCAACTCCAAGAGTTAATGCTTTTTGTTCAAGAAGAGATGCGGGACAAAGAATTTCGAAACAAGGAAAAGCGTCCTGAAGTCGAGTTACCACACGATGAAATCTCAAAACCACGTGAAGGAGGAAAGCGTAAGGGAAACAACTTAAAGATCCATGAGGTTGTGGAAAGTTCTTTGAAATAAAATTCGAAAGCACATGAAAAAGTCGGAGAAGAATCCATGTTCAGCGCGAAAGAGACAGTAGATCTTAAGAGGATGATCGAGCAGGTGTTAGAACAAAAGAAGTTGGTTCTGAACAGTGACAAACAAACAGCAAGAAAAGTTCCCTTTTTAGGAGAGATCATGAATAAACCTCTCCCTCGAAAGTTCAAGATGCCACAACTCATCACTTACTCTGGAAAAGGCGATCCTTATGATCATATGCAGAATTATGAGGCAGTAATGCTATTACATGGATGGGAAGATGCTATAATGTGTCGAGCTTTCTCACTCACTTTATCAGATCATGCTCGTACTTGGTTCAATAGCTTAAAGGAAAGCTCCATCGCCAACTTTGATCAATTGAGAAAAGAATTCATAAAAGCATTCATCATCAACACCAAAAGGAAGAAGGATGCAACGTATCTCCTTACAATAAAGCAAGATGAAAGAGAAAGCTTGAAAGATTATGTAGAAAGGTTTCGCGCTGCAACTCTTGAGATTCATGATCTCCAAGTTGGAATGGCAGTTGCAGGAGTACTTCAGGGAATAAGATCGCGGGATCTCCAAAAATCTCTTTCCTATGATCAACCTTCAACCTTGGGCGATTTGTTCAGCAGGGCTAATAAATTCATCCTTTCCGAAGATGTGATGAGGAATATAGGGGCGAGAGGAAATCAAGATAAAAAAAGGAAGGAGAGGGACGAGGTTGATGATGTAAAAAAGGGAAATGGGAGAAGAAATGAAGCAAGACATGCTCCAAAGTTGAGATATGAGAATTTCACACCTTTACTCCAACCACGTTCCAATATCCTGGCAGCTATTGAAAGATCAGAACTCCTTACATTCCCTCCCAAAACTGACAGAACTATGGGCAAATTTACGGATGCTTATTGTCGATTCCACAAAACTCGTGGTCACTCAACTGATCGATGTAGACAATTGATGAATGAAATAGAATCGTTGGTACGACAAGGTAAGCTTGAAAATTTTGTCTATGCAAAAATGTGGAGAAGGGAAAAGCCACAAAACTTAAAGGAAGAAAGATACATGGAAAACAGAGAAAGTGATGGTCGAACATATACCAAAGGAAAGGAAGACAAAAAAGATAAAGTCATAGCTCTTGATAACAAGTCGGCGTATCCAGCAATAAATGTTATCTCTGGAGGGGAAACTTTAGCTGGTGAATCCTCTTCATCAAGGAAAGCTTATGCTAGACAAGCTTATGAAGTCAATAATGTGATGAAAGTCCAAGAAGAAGAGTCCATAATTTTTACCCCTGCGGATCAAGGAAATGTGGTTATAATACCCCATGATGATGCTTTAGTGATTTCCGCTACCATAATGAAGTTCCCAGTAGAAAGAATTCTCATTGACAGTGGGAGTTCGATCAACCTCCTCTATTGGAATTGTTTTAAGAAGATGAACTTGTCTTTGGATAGATTGAAGGTGTCGACTCCACTCTTTAGCTTCTCAGGGGAAGCTGTCCAGGTGGCAGGGTCTATCCAATTACCAATCACGTTGGGCGAGGAGCCTTGTAATGTTACAAGGATGGTGAATTTTATAGTAGTAAAATCTATATCTCTAGCCTACAAAAATAACATATGTTGGGAGTAAAATGGCAGAAGAAGTGAAGGGTGAAGTAATCGCATGCCTTAAGAGAAATGTGGATGTGTTTGCTTAGGTTCCTGCAGATATGCCTGGCATAAGTTTGGATGTAGCTTCCCACCACTTGAATGTTGATCCAAACATCAAGCCAATCAAACAAAAGAAAAGGAGAATCGCTCCAGAGAGGCAAAAGGCTTTAGAAGAAGAAGTTGATAAGTTATTGGAGGCAAACTTTATTCGAGAAGTTTACTACCCGGATTGGCTTACAAATATTATGATGGTGAAGAAACCCAACGGAAAGTGGAGAATATGCATAGATTTCACTGATTTAAACAAGGCTTGTCCAAAGGATTCATATCCTTTGCCTCCAATTGACAAAATGGTGGATGAAACCTCTGGATACGAGTTATTGAGCTTCGTGGACGCATACATAGGATACCATCAAATCAAGATGAATCCTTCTGATGAAGAAAAAACTGCATTTATCACTGAGAAGGGCACATACTGCTACAGGGTTATGCCTTTTGGACTTAAAAATGCAGGAGCAACATACCAAAGGATGGTAAATAAAATTTTCAAGCCTTTATTGGGTAACACCATGGAAGCGTATGTGGACGATATGATCATTAAAAGCAAGAAAAGAGAAGTGCATGCAGAGAAGCTCGACAAGGTGTTCGATGTATTGAGAACCCACAATATAAAGTTAAATCCTAGCAAATGTACTTTCGGAGTACAATCAGGAAATTTTTTGGGGTATGTGATAACTGAAAGGGGTATTGAGGCAAATCCAGAAAAAATCCAAGCCATCTCAGAGATGAAGCCTCCTACCTCCATTAAGGAAGTTCAACATTTAACAGGAAGATTAGCATCGTTGAATAGATTTCTGTCTAAATCTGCGGAAAAAAGCCTACCTTTCTTTAAAACCTTGAGGGCAGGGAAAAATTTCCAGTGGACAACGGAATGTGAAAAAGCTTTTGGAGAATTAAAGGATTACTTGAAGAAAATACCACTTTTGACTAGGCCAGAACCATGTGAGATATTGTTTGTATATTTAGGAGTAAGCAATGTGGCCTTGAGTGCAGTCTTGTTGAAAAGAGAAGAAAAAATTGACAAGCCAATCTACTAAGTCAGTAAAGTAATTCAAGGAGCAGAACCTCGATACCCTTTTGCAGAAAGAGTTGCACTTGCACTAGTGATGGCCTCCAGGAAGTTAAGACCTTATTTTCAGGCTCACTCCATAGTGGTATTAACTAATCAACCTCTAAGGCAAATATTGCAGAAACCTGAATGTTCTGGACGTCTTACGAAATGGGCGATTGAGTTAGGAGAATACGACATCAACTTTGAGCCTAGACAAGCGATCAAGGGACAAGTCTTAGCCGATTTCATTGTGGAATGCACTAGAGAGAGAATAGTGGCAAGAGAGAATGAGCACACATGGAAATTATTCGTTGATGGAGCATCAAGTTCAACAGGGAGTGGAGCCGGAATAGTATTGATATCTCCCGAGTAAGAAATAATCGAATACTCCTTGCGTTTTGCTTTTCCAAGTTTAAATAATATTGCAGAATACGAAGCCCTTATAGGAGGAATGAAACTTGCCAAAGAATTACAAGTTCAAAAGGTAACAGCTTACAGTGACTCACAGTTGGTGGTTCAACAATTCAATGGAGAGTATGAGGCGAAGGAACCTATCATGATTAAATATCTACGAAAGGTCAAATCTTTATCTCGAGAGTTTGAAGATATCCAATTGCTACAAATCAATAGGTCTTCTAATAGTCACGCAGACGCTTTATCAAAGCTTGCATCATCAATGGAAACAAAAGGAAGAATGGTGCATTTAGAGGAACTTAAAAGGCCAAGCATAGAGGAAAAAATTATAGCATGTATTGAAGAAATACAAGATTGGAGAACACCATTTGTAAAATTCTTGAAGACAGGGGAGCTTCCAGTTGAAGCTACGGAAATAAAGAAACTGAAGATAAGAGCAGCACGTTTCACTTTGATAGATGATGTCCTATACAAGAAGGGTTTCTCGATGCCACTTTTGAAATGTTTGGGTCCACAAAAGGCAGATTACGCTCTAGCTGAAATACATGAGGGGATATGTGGGCAACATTTGGGAGCAAGAGCTTTAGCAAGTAAAGTGTTGCGTAGTGGATTCTTCTGGCCTACCTTGAGGGATGACGCTTTAAAGAAGGTTAAAGCATGTGATAAATGCCAAAGATTTGCAACCATTCAAAGTGCTCCAGTCTCACTTTTGAGAACCTCAATCGAACCAACTCCATTTGCAAAATGGGGATTAGATTTATTAGGACCTTTTCCCCAAGCAACCGGAGGAAGGAAATTCCTGATAGTAGCAACAGATTATTTCACAAAATGGATAGAAGCAGAACCCTTAGCTACTATTACTGCGAAGAAGATAGAAAACGTGGTATGGACAGATATCATATGCAGATTTGGGCTACCAAGGGTGATAATTACAGATAGAGGGAAGCAGTTTGATTGTGATTCATTCAAAGGTTTTTTGTGAAAGGCTTCATATCCAACTCAGCTTTGCTTCAGTAGCATACCCGCAAGCCAATGGGCAAGTAGAAAGAAGCAATCGAACAATCCTAGAAGGTTTAAAAATGCGCCTGGATAAGGCAAAAGGAGCATGGGCGGATGAACTTCCATCAATCCCCTGGGCCTATAGAACAACCAAAAGAGTCCCAACTAGAGAAACTCCATTCAGTCTAGCTTATGGAATGGATGTTGGGGTTTAGTGTCCTATAGACAATTGTTCTAGGATATGAACTAAATATAAATGAAGTGTTCTTTATGTCATTTGTTTTAATAAGATATGTTTTCATAACTATATAAAGGCAACCTCTTTTAAAGAACTAAATAAGTCTAATAAAAGGAAATCCCTAAGTTTGTTTAAAGTGATTATAAAGTGTTCATACAAGCATGAAGTGAGACGAAACTTTATAATAAACTAATAAACTTAAAACCACCCCAAGTCAAGTAGTATGTTTAGGATTGACATATCACTGTTAAGACTTGCATGTAACAATGTCTTATGTCAAGACAGAGAGCTGATCTCACAAGCTTCAGATATACAGATAATCTGGACAGTTGCATAGATCCAATGAAAGGGAGTTCATTAGGATTGGGGACCCGACTTGAGATAACAGGATGGGTAGATTCATCCTTGTCACATGTTCATCTCATTGGTATTAATAGGTATAAGCAATCCTAAGACTCAAAGGAATGTTAATTAGTGATTCTGGATTACGGAATGTGATACTTTGATCCTGTTGTAACACGATCCATAACAGAGATGACTCTGGGGTGTGAACGGCAGACGTTGGGTGTCACAGGAAGTAATTGCAGGATAGTTATACATTGGATTGAGCATTTGTCACTCCCGATAAATGGGAGATACGTGTTGGTCCCTTATAACGTTGCAAGTATAGTTCCAAGGGGGGGTTAGGAACTATTTAAACTTTTTCTTAAGTTTGGGCAAACTTCTTTTCTTAAGAGAAAAGGTTTTAACAGCGGCGCTGAGTGATTAGTAAGATACTGGCTTAGTCAACTGGTGACTAGGTCAGCTTCTTGACTTGAGTCAGGAGATAGCACTTAAAGTCTATTCCCGAGCTCAGATGTTCGATGCGCACAACTCAGCTTGACCTCTTTACTTGGTCAGTTTTTGGTTATTTAAGCAAGCAATATATATAAGGAGTTTAAGGTAAGAAATACGTTACTCAGCAGATTTATCCAGGTTCGGCTTTTTCTAAGCCTACGTCCTGTCCCCGGAACACGTTCCGAGATTTCGAATCCTCTACTGAGCTCTTTAAAGGTAGAGCCTCAAACCTTTTACAATCTTAGCAACTGAGTATAACAAGAGTACCTTCCTCTATACCTCTACTCAATCCTAATCTCTTGCTGAGTACTATGACCGAGTACTCAGCCTCTCCTTTCTAATCTCTAGAAATGATAAGTGTTTGTCCTAAACAATGAATGCTAAGACACCTTAGATGATTAAATAATCACTCTAGACTTTTACACAAATATATGAAATGTAGTGTAAGATTGCTTTGCTTCTTGCTTGCAGAACTTGTGTGGAAATTTGGTCAGCGTAATGGCTTGATCAAGTTCTGTATAGAATGAAGCGTCTGATGGCACTATTTATAGAGACGTCTTGAGGCATCGGTCATTTCGAATTTCAAAATAACCGTTGGAGGGAAATGGCTTCCTGTCGTTGTCATCCTGACTTGCTCAGAGCTCTCGGCCAATCAGATTTGTGTATCTTCTATCCTCGGTCAGCTTTTGGTCAGCTCGGCAGAATGTCTCTCCTTTTATGGTAAAGTTAACTAGACAGCATACTGTGTCGTCTGAACTTTACCCAAAGTGGAAATACTTTGTCTGGAAGTTTTCCTTAGCCAGCTGCTGTCTTGTACGCTTTGTCGAATCAACTCAGCAGCTTCGTTCCGAAGTTGTTCCCTGAAGGTCTTCTAGATCCTTCTCATGCTGAGTTGCGTTTTGCACACAGCGACATCGTTTTGATAAACGCGGGCCGAGTTGTCTTGATTTGTTTGACTTGGGCTTTGACTTTCGTATTGGGCTTGGGCCTTTTAATTCTTATGTCTTATAATCAATTTAACTCAACATTGAACAAAACACATTAGTAGAATAAATCAAAGCATTTAAACTTAGTGTGTTTAGAATATGTTTTTCAATTATACTTAAACAATTTTGTCAAATCAAAATTATGTGGAAAGGTGTTTCAACAAACTCCCCCATTTTGATGTTGACAAAACTATTCAGTGAGGAACTCAGTGTTGAGCTCCCCCATGATAGTTGACCTAATATAACTTAGCAAACTCCCCCGTAAGGGTTGAGCTACTGACTTAGTTTTACTCTAAAGGTTTAATCGAGTAAGTCTAAGGTCAGTTTTTCAGATATAGGTCAGTTCATGGAACATATTCTATTTTACTCAGTGTTTACGCGGAAGGTTTTATCATTCAGAGGGCGCTGAGTAATTTGTTGTTCAATGAGTTTTATAAGGCAGTGTTTTATAAACATATAAGTCAATGTCAAACATGTTATCAGTATTGGGTTCAATCAATAAGTTTTACAAGTGTTAGACATAGCTGATTCAATTTGAAGATACATAATAACTCAGTACACAGCAACATATATCATAGCTCAGGAATAGAATGAAAGATGCAGGTATGATATATTGATATCGATAGTCAGTGTTTACAAACAAAACTTAAAGACAAGGCATATAGATTACATCATACTTAGTCTATACTGAGCTAGCCTATATCTAGTTCTTTTTCTTTTGTTGGGATTGACTAGATCCATGCTGTGTTCTTGGTTGTGTTCTCGCTTGTTCTTTCTCCCCCATTTTGTCAGCATCGGGAGGAGGAATCCTAAAGCTATCAGTTAAGACAGCCCTGGTTAGTTCGTTGGACAGCGCTTTAAGTCGGTCAGCACTTTCATTGACACCATCAAAAATGGCAACTCTCTGATTGGAGACTTCATCAGGTATATTGAGTGCGGCAGCGCTGATCATACTGACGATGAAAGCTTCAGACTTACCAATCCATATAAGCGCGTCAGTCAGTCCAGCAATGACTTGATGAAAGGTTTTGAGTAAGTAGGTGTCAAAGTACTGACGATGAACATTGCTGTGATGAATGTGATTGAAGGTTTGTCTTGTGATAGACAGCATCTCGTTTTGTTTCATTGCGTCAGTGTCCATCTCCTACTTGTTCAGATTCAGCAATCGAACAGCTTCACCAATTTGCTCCACTGAGCACTGAGAGTAAGAAACCATTTGCTCATTGGTCTTGAGTTGCTCGGTGTGAAGCTGAGCAAAGAGCATCTTTACTTCATCAGAAGTTGCATATCCAGGGTTCACAGCTGACAAGTTCTGTACTTGCTGTTGTAGAGCGTTTAAGTGTTGCACAGTTGTCAGCTGGATCTCGGCCAGCTTGGCGATGGAATCCTGCTTAGCTTACTGTGTTTGATAGGAGATGATGATACTCAGCAAGTCCTTAAATCCCTTAACTTCGTTCAGAAGCTGAGTTACTTGGGAAAGCTGAGTAGTCTCCACATTAGAAGACCCAGCAGCAGGAGTAGACGATTGTTGAAGGTCTTTGATCAAGGTTTGTACTGAGCCGATGATGCGTTTGCCAGACTCAGTGACATTCATGTAGCTTAAGGAACCTTCATTCAATTGTCCACATGCATCAGTATGACCGGTGGGAGGAGGAGTCAAAGGAATGACATGGTCAGTGACTGGAAGTGTTGTTCCAATCTCCACTTGAGGTTCTGGCAGGGTTGATTGATCGGCAGAGATGTTAATTGGAGAAGTAGAAACTCGAATACTATCTGTGCTGACGGGAGCAGATGTGTTTGGAGTCAGCACAATGCTTGGATAGACAACATTGACAGCACTCGTTTCAACCTGACTTGTTGAGGTGGCAGAAGCATTTTGGTCAGCATGTTCCTGTTGGGAAGAAACAGAGGCTTGTTTTTCGATGGATGCCGCAGGTTTTCTACCAACAAATCTGAGTTTTAGGGCAGAAGGGTCTTTGGTTGGTTATTGAATGGCAAAGTTAGGAAGAGTTGATAGTTCAACAGGAGTCTCACTGACTTCTTTCTGACTTGCCTTGATGAGTTTTCTTCTTCGAGGAGGAGGAGGATTGTCAGGTTGAATAGAATTGCCGGAGTGAGAAGGAGAAGTTTCTTCCTGATCATGATGAGGGAGGTCAGCTTGCTCTTGGACTTGATCAACATTGTGTTGGTCAAGTTCTTGCTCTTCTCCAGCAGCCAACCCAGTATTGGCTTGCTCAGCTTCGATTTCACTAGCTGTCTCCTCGGAGTCAGCATCATCGTTGTTCTCATCATCGTCATCAGAATCCCCATCCAATTCTTCCTCAACTTGTACAATGAACTGGTCGTCCAGATGCACCTCTTCTTCTTGTTCCTCAGACACAGTTCCTAAACACTGTGTGTAGTGAGAGTCACCAGACACAACAATGTCAGTAGGGATAGCATCGAGGGGAGTCAGTGTAGAAGGCTTCTGCTTCTTCTGAGGTTGCTCATTAGTGTCCTCAGTTTCAGGCTCATCTTGCCTGCTCCGTTTCTCAGCTGACTTAGGTCTCTCCTGACCCTTAGTACCAGCTGACTTCTACCTCTTAGCTGGAGACTCAGCATCATGTGAGGTAGTCTCAACAGCTTTTCTTTTTCGGGAAGCTAGGGCCTTAGTCCTTCTCCCTTTCTTTAAGACAGCAGTTTCCTCAGCTTGCTGTTCAGCACTCGCAGCAGCAGCAGCTTTTCCTTTCTTCAGAGGCTGACCGAACTTCAACACTCTCAGCGAAGCTGCTGTGATCTCAGATCCTTTAGCTTCTACTTCATCAGTTAGGTCTACCTGATGATCAATGAGGATCCCGGTGATGAGTGATCCTAGCCTTAGAGTTCCGGTACTCCTTAGGAAGCCAGCAACTAGGAATACTGGCATGTTGATCGGCTTATACGTCAGCATATGCCAGATGAAACATTGCTCGAAGTTTGTTGCTGAGGTGGTGCAGTTAATCTTAGGATAGATAAAATAGCTCAGCAGATAATGAGCCATCTTCTGGTGCTGACCCATGGAGGAACTGGATACTTCTCCTGAGTGGCCTGCAGGTTTAGAGAAGTTGACCTCGTACCCAGTACCATCCTGATCTCCAGATCTCCTTAGCCTTGCTCCCTCAGTTTTTAACTTGAGCAGATTCCCTGGGTAGAGAGGGTTGATGAAGATGGTTTTCTCTTTCACCACGGTTACCAAGTAGTCCTGGTTATCATTGGCAACACGAAGGTTGTGGTAAAACTCTTTTACAAGGTCAAGATAGGTGGGATCCCTAATCGAAAACAGCTCAGTCCATCCATTCTGTGAAATCCACTCACATAAGGGTTGTTTGGATTGTACGAAGGCTTCAGATACCCATCTTGAGGGCTCAACCTTCCATTCTCTGATGTTTTCGAAGACCTTTGAATAGGTCCTGACTTTTTCAGGCTTTCCCTTACCAGAGGAGGTTTGGCCAGTTTTTCCTTTGCTCGGTGAGGTGACCTTGGTAGATTCTGGCACAGAGGTTTTCCGGGAAGTTTCATCGGAGCTGGGCTTAGGGTGGCCGGCACCGGAAATGTTGAAGGAAATTTTAGTCATAGTTGAAGGATGCGTTTGGGAAGCTTTGAGAAATTTTTTTTTTAGAGAGAAAGCTCTTTGCCTTAAAATTCGGTAGACGTAAAGAAGATAACAATGGGGATTTACCCATTATTTATAGCGATGAAGTGTGGATCTTAACGAATCCATGTGTCAGTTTTGCCTCGGGATTGTGAACCGACAATGATCCTGGCATTTATGACACATTCGGCGCGTACGTCATCCTAGGTGGCTATACGCGTGCTTTTGCATTTATTCTAACGGATCTAACACTCAGCGTTTAGAATACTAAGCGTTTCATATTCTGAGTGGTCAGTATTGCATAAAGGGATTATTTCTTAGTTTAAACTAACTTACTCAGTGTGCAAATTTACTCAATATTTGCTGTTCAATTAATTTCAATGAGTACTCAGCAAAAACAATCATTCAGCATAGTAATTCACTCAGCATGCATATTCATTTAGTTCAGGAATTTACTGAAGAGGATTAAACATACCAATAGCTTCTCTCAGTATGCTGAACTGCTCACGGGCCAGTGGCTTCGTGAAGATATCCGCAAGCTGCTCGTCCGTTGGGACAAAGGTCAACTTGATCTCTCCCTTGAGTACATGATCTCTAATGAAGTGATGTCTGATGCTGACATGCTTCATTCTGCTGTGTTGAATTGGGTTCTTTGAAAGATCAATTGCACTTTTGTTGTCACATTTGACTTCAATTGTCTTTGTTTGAACACCATAGTCTTCAAGCTGTTGCTTAATCCATAGGACTTGAGCAACACAATGACCAACAGCAATGTACTCAGCTTCAGTGGTAGACAAGGCTACTGACGCCTGCTTTTTGCTGAACCAGGATACAAGACAACTTCCTAAGAAGTGACATCCTCTAGAGGTGCTTTTACGTTCCAGCTTAACCCGTCCATAGTCAGCGTCAGTGTATCCGATGAGTGTGAAATCATGAGTATTGGGATACCATAAACCTGCGTTCACTGAGCTTTGCAAATATCTAAGGATTCTTTTTACAGCAATGTAATGAGATTCCTTAGGGTTAGATTGATATCTAGCACAGTAGCATACTGAAAACTGAATATCCGGTCTGCTTGCTGTCAAGTAAAGTAGAGAGCCTATCATACCTCGATATAATTTGCTGTCTACCGACTTACCATTCTCGTCAGCGCATAGGACAGTGTCAGTGCCCATAGGAGTGGATATTGGCTTGCAATTTTCCAAATCATATTTCTTTAATATCTCCTTGTCATATTTGGCTTGACTGATGAAGATGCCATTCTTTCCTTGTTTAATTTGAAGACCGAGGAAGAAGTTGAGTTCTCCCATCATGGACATTTCAAACTCAGTCTGCATTTGTTTGCTAAACTCCTTGCACATTGATTCGTTAGTTGCACCAAATATTATATCATCAACATAAATTTGGGCCAGCAGGGTATCTTTACCCTTTCTCTTAATGAATAAGGTTGTATCAGCTTTGCCCCTAACGTAATTTCTAGTCAGCAGGAAACTGGTCAGCCTCTCATACCAAGCACGTGGTGCTTGCTTGAGGCCGTACAGAGCCTTTTTGAGTTTATAAACGTGGTTTGGGAATTTAGGGTCCTCAAAACCTGGAGGTTGATTAACATAAACCTCCTCGTTTATAACTCCATTAAGAAATGCACTTTTGACATCCATTTGGAATAATTTAAAGTTCATGTAAGATGCATATGCACATAGAATTCTAATTGCCTCTAGCCTTGCCACTGGGGCAAAGGTCTCACCGTAGTCAATACCTTCTTGCTGACTGTAGCCCTGAGCTACAAGTCTTGCTTTGTTTCTGACCACGTTCCCTTGTTCATCCATCTTGTTTCTGAAGACCCATCTTGTTCCAATGGTCTTCTGACTCTTTGGATGAGGCACTAGCTCCCATACATCGTTTCTTCTGAATTGATCGAGCTCCTCTTGCATTGCGATCATCCAGAATTCATCGTACTCAGCTTCAGCGAAATTCTTCGGTTCTTGAACTGAGACGAAGGCTATATTGCTGAGGTACTTCCTGAGTTGATTCCTTGTCATCAGGGTATTCCCAGTAGAATCAAGGATTGCACTCTCTGAGTGCCCTCTTGGAATCCTTATCTCTTTAGGTAGATTTATGTCTTGTGCTGTCTGTGTTTCAACAATCTCTACAGAAGTAGATGGGTCAGTGAAAGTAATCTTAGGTTCACTCTTACTCTTGGTCAGCCTTTTAGTGAATGACTCAGTAGCTGGTTCTTGGTCAGCGGTTACTGAGTGTGGATCATCCTCGGTCAGCGGCTGGTATCTACCTGCAGGGTTAGTTTCGTCGAACTCCACATGTACTGACTCTTCTAGAACTTGAGTTCGATTATTAAAAACTCTGTATGCTTTGCTGTTTGTTGAGTAGCCCAAAAAGATAGCCTCATCAGCTTTTGAGTCAAACTTTGCTAAGCTATCTTTGGTGTTTAAAATAAAACATTTACAGCCAAAGGCACGAAAGTATCCAATGTTGGGCTTTCGTCCTTTCCAAAGTTCATAGGGGGTTTTCTTTAATATAGGTCTAACTAGAGCCCTATTAAGAATATAGCACGCTGTGTTGACAGCCTCTCCCCAAAAATACTTTGGAAGCCTATGCTCATCCAGCATTGTCCTGGCTATTTCAACCAGAGTTCTGTTCTTCCTTTCAACAACCCCATTTTGTTGAGGTGTTCTAGGAGCAGAAAAATTGTGGTCAATGCCGCTGGCTTCACAGAATTCAACAAACTTTTGGTTTTTGAATTCTCCACCGTTATCGCTACAGATGTGAGCTAATTTTAGGTCTTTATCATTTTCAATTTTTCTAACCAAATTTGAAAATGTCTCAAAGGTCTCATCCTTGCTACTCAGCAAGATGACCCACGTGTACCGAGAGAAGTCATCTACAATGACCAAGGAAAATCTTCTTCCACCCAAACTCAGCGGCTGGACTGGACCGAAGAGATCCAAGTGTAGTAACTCTAACGGACGCTTAGTTGAGACAATATTTTTGCTGTGAAAAGATTGTTTGGTTTGTTTTCCAGCTTGGCAAGCGTGGCATAATTGATCTTTTTCAAATTTAAGTTCAGGCAGTCCCTCAACCAATTGCTTTCTTGCTAATTTGGCCAGGAGGTCCATGCTTACATGACCAAGTCTCCTGTGCCATAGCCAGGAATTTTCTTCCTTTGATACCAAGCATACAGTTTTTGAAAACTTTTTCTCTAAGTCTAGCATAAAGACATTATCTATGCGAGGGGCAGTTAAAATTAACTCATTTGATTCACCCTCGTATATTTTACATCCAGTAGCATCAAATATAACTTTTCTCCCATTGTCATATAGCTGGGCTATGCTGAGTAAGTTATATTTGAGTCCGCTGACTAGGGAGACAGATTCAATAGTAGGATTACCTCCAATGGTTCCTGACCCTACTATCTTACCCTTCTTGTTGTCTCCAAAACTTACACTTTCTCCTCGTTTACGCTCAAACGTGATGAACTGAGTTTCATCACCAGTCATATGCCTCGAGCATGCGCTGTCAATATACCACATCTTTGACTTCTCGGCACATCTCAGGCTTACCTGCATTGTAACTAGTTACTTTTAGGTACCCAATTCTTTTTGGGTCCTTGCTTGTTAGGTGCAACAGGTAAAGCATCATATTTTATTTTATGGCGACATACTTGGACAGTATGGCCATTCTTTCCACAGAAGTCACAGCTGACCTTCTGTTTAGGATGTTTCACTGACTTGTCAGCACCCCAGTGCTGAGCGTGCCAGCACACCTTAGTGGTGTGTCCTTTCTTCCCACAAAAGTCACACTGGACTTTTCGCTGGGGATTCCATCTCTGCTGAGTACCATGGTACTGAGTTCTCAGAGGAATGTTTCTTTTATTTGGAACCTTTAATTGGTTCTGGATAGTTGTGACGTCCTTTCTCAGTTTCTTTGAAACTGATTGGACTTCAGAGACAGACTCGTGTATGATCTTCATGTTATCATGCAGAGTTGAATTGTCCTGAAGAAGGAATCTGAGGTCACTCAGCTTGACCTCTTCCACTTCGTCACAGCGCCTGCTGAGTGCTCTAATTTTCTTATTACATTTTTTAATAAGTGTATAGAGATCACTCAGGGCATTACCCATTTCGTTTCTAAGTAGAGAAAGTGATATTACCTCATTTGATTGCTCCTCATCGTCAGATTCAACGGAGGGGTCAACATGCTCAGAGATGCATGGCTCAGCAAGTTCGTCAGCCATGAAGCATATCTTCACTGACTCGATGGCCTCAGCTTCTGTTGATGAAGACTCATCACTGTCGCTCCATGTAGCCACCATTGCCTTTTTGCCATTCTTCTTATCTTTCCTCAGCGTGGGGCAGCTTGACTTTATATGGCCAGTTTGATGGCACTCAAAGCATGTAATGGGCTTTGAGCTGTCCTTTTTGTATTTGCTGTCACTTGAGTCAGCTTTATACTTATCAAACTTTCTGTAAGGCTTCTTAGAATATTTGTCATTCTTCCTGAATAGCCTTTTCATCTTCCTTGTGAACATAGCCATCTCCTCGTCATCAGTTGAGCTCCCGTCAGTGGAGTCATCTTTCATGACAAGAGACTTCTGCTTCTTGTCTTCAGATTTTTCCTTCACCTCGAAGTTTTTCATAGATATCTCATGGGTCAGCAACGAGCCGATGAGTTCGTCATATTTGTAGGTGGTTAAATCCCGAGCTTCCTCAACAGCGGTCTTCTTTGCTTGCCAGTCTTTAGGAAGACTCCTGAGTATCTTTTTGACTTGTTCTTCCTCAGTGAAGATTTTCCCAAGTCTCTTGAGCTCATTAATGATGTTGGTAAACCTTGCATTCATGTCTGAAATTCCCTCATCATTGTTCATCTCGAACAGCTCGTACAGTCTCATCTGCTGATTTACCTTGGACTCCTTTACTTTATTGGTTCCCTCGTAGGTGACTTCCAGCTTTTTCCAGATCTCTTGCACCGACTCACAACCTGAGATTTTATTATATTCTGCAGCATCAAGCGCACAGTGAAGCATATTGATAGCCGAAGCGTGATTTTGAAGCTTCTTAAGATCATCCTCTGTCCATTTGGCCTCAGCTTTTACAACTGTTTGGCCAGCCACGACTTCGACAGGTACAAATGGGCATTGCACTACAGATAGCCAGGCACTCATATTTGTAGCCTAAATGAAATTTTTCATCCTATTCTTCCAGAAGGTATAGTTAGACCCGAAGAATAGGGGAGGCCGAGTGATGGACAGCCCCTCAGGCAATATCTGAGTTGTTTGGTTTCCTGGGAGAAATCGAGTACTGTTTTCGCCCATAGTAGGGATCAGCTCAAGGTTGTTAGACCTTTTACAGTGAGCTTTTAGGCTCTGATACCACTTGTTGGTCCCTTATAACGTTGCAAGTATAGTTCCAAGGGGGGGGGGGGTTAGGAACTATTTAAACTTTTTCTTAAGTTTGGGCAAACTTCTTTTCTTAAGAGAAAAGGTTTTAACAGCGGCACTAAGTGATCAGTAAGATACTGGCTTAGTCAACTGGTGACTAGGTCAGTTTCTTGACTTGAGTCAGGAGATATCACTTAAAGTCTATTCCTGAGCTCAGATGTTCGATGCGCACAACTCAGCTTGACCTCTTTACTTGGTCAATTTTTGGTTATTTAAGCAAGCAATATATATAAGGAGTTTAAGGTAAGAAATACGTTACTCAGCAGATTTATCCAGGTTCGGCTTCTTCTAAGCCTACGTCCTGTCCCCGGAACACGTTCCGAGATTTCGAATCCTCTACTGAGCTCTTTAAAGGTAGAGCCTCAAACCTTTTACAATCTTAGCAACTGAGTATAACAAGAGTACCTTCCTCTATACCTCTACTCAATCCTAATCTCTTGCTGAGTACTATGACCGAGTACTCAGCCTCTCCTTTCTAATCTTTAGAAATGATAAGTGTTTGTCCTAAACAATGAATGCTAAGACACCTTAGATGATTAAATAATCACTCTAGACTTTTACACAAATATATGAAATGTAGTGTAAGATTGCTTTGCTTCTTGCTTGCAGAACTTGTGTGGAAATTTGGTCAGCGTAATGGCTTGATCAAGTTCTGTATAGAATGAAGCTTCTGATGGCACTATTTATAGAGACGTCTTGAGGCATCGGTCATTTCAAATTTCGAAATAACCGTTGGAGGGAAACGGCTTCCTGTCGTTGTCATCCTGACTTGCTTAGAGCTATCGGCCAATCAGATTTGTGTATCTTCTGTCCTCGGTCAGCTTTTGGTCAGCTCGGCAGAATGTCTCTCCTTTTATGGTAAAGTCAACTAGACAGCATACTGTGTCGTCTGAACTTTACCCAAAGTGGAAATACTTTGTCTGGAAGTTTTCCTTAGCCAGCTGCTGTCTTGTACGCTTTGTCGAATCAACTCAGCAGCTTCGTTCCGAAGTTGTTCCCTGAAGGTCTTCTAGATCCTTCTCATGCTGAGTTGCGTTTTGCACACAGCGACATCGTTTTGATAAACGCGGGCCGAGTTGTCTTGAGTTGTTTGACTTGGGCTTTGACTTTCGTATTGGGCTTGGGCCTTTTAATTCTTATGTCTGATAATCAATTTAACTCAACATTGAACAAAACACATTAGTAGAATAAATCAAAGCATTTAAACTTAGTGTGTTTAGAATATGTTTTTCAATTATACTTAAACAATTTTGTCAAATCAAAATTATGTGGAAAGGTGTTTCAACAATACGTCCAAGGATCGCTTGTGGAAGACTTGACTCTAAATCCTTGCAAGGTGATAGCTTAAGACTTGAAATACAGATTTCACTTAACCTATCTAATTGGAGTTGACTCGGCCTGTACAAGTAAAACGAACGTCTCGCTATATGTGACTTGACATTATCCATAGTCATAAGATTCAGTTCAAGGATGTAATTGATAAAGGATTGAATTATACTGTAACTAATACGGAAAGGTCAACGATAGAATCAACCTGTCTTCTTATAGCTCTGGGGGAATGTTTCGGATTTGCTAATCACATTTCGCGTACTCATTCTGTTATGCAAAGATTAAATATAAATCTGAGAAAATTAATTTAATAGTTGCATACGGCTAGAAGCAATAAGAACCTAATGGGTCACACATAAGACTTAGAGCCCAAAAGAGAAACAGATGTTAATTAATTGATGGAAGCCCAACTGAGTCCACTAAGGCCCAGTAAATGGGGGGGCGATTTTTATGTAGTAAAATACATAAATAATTAATTTGATTTTTAAACAATTCTAATTAGATTATAATTGTGAATTAAATTAATTAAAGGATAAATAAGTTAGGAAGTTTAATGAGATTAAATTGCTCCTATTATTATCCTATAAGGTTATTATTATTATCTTTATATTTAGGATATAATTGTAAATAATAAATAAGAATTATATTCCGAATTAAATTCTTATTCAGTAACCTAATTCTATCTAACTAGGGTTTAGATACAAGAGAGTATTTATAACCCCCCTATTGGTAAATTTCGACCAACACAGACAATCCCGAGAGAGAGAATTTCGACACCCCTTGTTGAGGACGAGATTATCCACCGCTTCCTCCCGATTCAATTGATTTCATCGTTTTCTCTTTTTCCTTGATCTTGTGTTGATTAATTAGAGACAATCTACTTTGGTTGTTTTATACAGTTGAGTTCTAACTTGATTTTGAATTGTGTTTTGTTCTGTGCTCGGGAACTCGGAGTAAGAGTTGTGGGCACTACGATTGCAACGGTAGATAGAACTCCAAAAGGTATTTCCTTCTATCCCTCTTTATATGAAATAACGATTAACGGATCTTGGGTTAATGGAAATAGGTTAAAATTTTTATATTTCCGCTGCCAAACGTTTGCCTATTTTCCTTCAGTGGTATCAGAGCCTGCGTTAAATCCGTTATTTCATATATGAAAATTTAGAAGTTTTTCAATCAGATTGAATGAATATTTATAGTTAGGTTAATTAACGAAACTGATTTTGATTAATTAATTCTAAAGATAAATAAGTTTTAATTAATTGTTAATTAAAATAGATTCTGCATATGTTCCTGATTATTTTGGTTGATAATCATTATACAAATTAGTTTTATAGTTAGATTGATAAAAAATTAGTTTTATTATTCTAAAGATAAAACGAAAAAAAAAAATCTTTAATAAGTTTTTTCCTTATTTTCTGAAAATCGTTTTAAAACCGTTTTAAAACACACATATATATATATATGTATTTATATTTAAAATAAAAAAAAATTGATGAACAGCAGTTCGGGTCGCACCGCGCGACCCGAACAACCGTTCCGCAGTTGCTGCCTCACGGCAGCAACCGGGTTGTGTCTGGCCGCCGCTGCCGCAAGGCAGCGACGGTCCAGACGCTGGCTGCTGGAAAAACGGCAGTAGCCATGGCTTCGGGCCCGTCACGGGCCCGGCCCGATGGGTATTTGTTTTAAAAATTGTTTTAAAAATAAAAATTAAGTTTTAAATATATTTATATATATATGTTTCAGAAATTAATAGTTTTCTGTTTTGATTATCGAATGAAAAATTTATTTAAAGCTTGTTTTACCTATTTGTAAATCAAAAGTATTAAATGAATTAAAATCAAAATAATTGGGATATGTATGAATATAGTTTTGTATAGTTGTATTAATCTAAAAGGTTAATATATAAGATACGAAACTAATAGAATTAAAATTGGATGAAAGTTAATTTGATGTGTTAATGTGATTAACCTAAATATTACATAAGTATATTATGTAATCAACCACTTAAATTTATTTAATTGAGTCTATGTATGTTTGGAGTTATGGACATATTTGGACCCTCTATTTAGTCTTTTGGTATTTTTGAAATAGGGCCTGCGAGTCCTGCCTATCTACTATCTATTGTAATTTCTCCTCTCATCTAATTCCCTTCAAAATTAATTGAAGTTTTCTTTAGTAGTATAGAAATTAATATGTAATTTCAAGGCGCCATGGAGAAGATGGAGGACCTAAAGAGAAATATGTAATAGTTAGTATTTCCCTAGCTTTGGCCTTTTATTCTGTCTCTGACTCGACGGAATAATTTAGATAATATGTCCATAACACCAATATATGTGTCTGATGTATGCTAAAGCAAATCAAGACTAAGTTAGATTATGAGACTTAAAATAAAATCCCTCACTAATTAAAAGTTAAGTAAATAAGCAAGTTATTAAAATCGGTTGCCCCTCCCTAATATTATAATTAGGCCGGCAGTACTGGGGGCCTTTGGGTTGTTGAGCAAACTCAAGCTCGGGGTCTTATGGTAACACCTGAATTATTGAAAATCGTCTTTTCATGAATATGGGGTAATACTTAAATTAGATTATGATAATTGGATGAGCAAACTCATGTTATCATAAACTAATAGGCAATATGGTTGGGATTAATATGAATAGCATATTAGTTACTAATGTGGTTAGTAACCCAATAACCTAGGAATCACATCAAAGATGTAATTGATTACATGAATCTACCCAACAAATGAGACTAGCTTGTTGAGCAAACTCAAGGTGAAATCTCAAGAGTTAGGATCCTAGCTCACTAAAGGATTTGTGAAATTCTTCGAATTAATATGGAGGGCTATTAATTTGGCAAAATAGTGGGAGCAATCTAAAATGAACTAAAAGACCTATAATTTTAGATTGATGTATTTTAAAGCAAATGAATAACCTACGTTTACTCTTTCTCACTCCCAGGTTTAAATTAAAACACTCCTAAAATCATGACTAAAACCAATCTGCAAAATATACTTACCGATAACAAGTTGAACGGTTCAAAATTCACCGACTGGTTTCGTAACCTCAAAATCGTTTTGAAGTTCGATAAGATAGGGTATGTACTTGATACATCGATACCCCCTATCCCAGCTGATGATGCTCCCATCGAAGAAATTGATGCTTACCAGAAGCACAAGGCTGATGACGATCATGCGGGATGCATCATACTTGCATCGATGACACCGGAATTACAAAGGCAACATGAGGAAATGGATGCCTATTCCATCATCATGCACCTAAAGGAATTGTTTGGGAAACAGACCAGGTGCGAACTCTACGAGATATCAAAATTGCTATATCGTTGCAGGATGCAAGAGGGCACATCTGTGATGACACATTGTGTCAAGATGATTGGCTATATTACCAAGCTTTCTAGTATTGGATGCACGATGGATAACGAACTAAGCATAGACTTAATTCTTCAATCCCTTGTTAAGCCCAAAATATACCTAAAATATCATTAATATTTATATCATTTTTATTACAAATTCGTGTTATTTATATCTGTTTAGATTACTTTTACTCTCGAATATCTTTCTTTCTTGCAAGGTACCTAAATATTTGGTAAAATCCAAATAGGAACGAAAAAGGATCTAAAACAGAAGAAAAACCCTACAAAAGGAGTCAAAGACGACGTAAATCGAAAGCACCAAGTCGAGGACACGAACGAAAGCAAAGAAACAGAAAACTCACCAAGCCGCGACCGCGAATCCACCACCCGCGACCGCGACACGCGTGGTTTAGCCATTTCTCCCCTTCGTCCAACGTTCAACTTAATGCTACGTCATTCACGGCCGAGGATTCCTATCCTCGGTAAGTGCAGAAAATTTACCAAATGCATTTAACACATGCTGAAATCCAAGAAACGCGTTCGTTCAAGTGGATAAAGACGTCCTTTCACAACGGACACGACTCTTAACCAACGGATACATCACTTCAAACACAACCCTTCAACATCTATAAATAAAGAGTTGATGTTGAGAAAAAATGCAATGAAATGTTATAATATAGATATAGAATCAGAGCGTAGAACTTATGTCTAAGTTCTAAGTAAAACATTTCGAGAGTTAGAAATTAGATTCTGTACAAAACAAAATGAGGTACACATATTGTTTATAGTTTAATTACAACTCAGTAGCGTTTAGACATTGTTCCAGTTTTAGTTTGCATCATGGTAGTGGCCGACCGAATCCCTATTACGAAGTTACAGCGAGAAGATTGAGTAGAGTGTTCGCCCCTGAGCCTGACAACCTCTTAGGAAACCCAAGGAAAGGAACCGATCAAGCCGTTCACTTGCACGCCCTCGAAGAATTCGATGCTCCTTGTTCTCTATAAACTTGTATCAATTTATATTTCATCTAATAAAGTCCGTTCTATTCGATAAATCGTTATGCAACACTTATGGTAACCAATCCAATATAAGTGAGGCTGGTGTTTTCATTAATACGCAGTTGAACTCAAAATCATTACAAGGAAACTTTGTTGAACAGTTAGGCAAATTATCATCTCGAAAGAGTTTTAATTTGAGTAAGGACAACTATCCCGAAAGGGTTTTATCGCGTTCAAAGCCAATTAATTAGAGGTTCCGTCATTTATTTCATCATCATAATTGATACAAAGTTTAAGTTGTTTTCTTTGCTTAATGCAAATGAATAAATTCATTCCTTTTTCTAAAAAGTTCTAAATGTTCATGTTTTGTAAAATTCACCCTTAAAATCAGAAGATCTTTCTAACAATCGATATATTCTAAATATAAAATCTTATTCCAGCATTTTCAAGTATTCAAAGTTCACAAACTCAATTAAATAATTTCCTAAATTCAATTAGACAAATTTCACTTTTCATTTACATTCAATAGTAAATCTAACAAGTTCGAAATTAACAGATTCAAAAATAAGTTTTTTCGTTAAAAAACGTATCCCTGTGGGATCGATATTTTTATTACTACAAGCGAAACCGTGCACTTGCGGAAATCGCTCAACAAGTTTTTGGCGCCGTTGCCGGGGATACGCCAAAATTTTTGACAAAATTTTTATTTTTCGTATTTTATTTTCGAATCTAGGTTTACACATTATTTTTATACAATTTTTATATTTTATTTATTTTCAGTTATATAACATATTTGTTTTCAATTTTGTTTTGAAGGTAGTTTGGCTCGTGTAACAATTTCAAGTTCATGCGCAGTTCGCGAAGTTCGGGCACACCACCAGACCCTCTTGATCCAGAAATTGAAAGAACACTTAAGAAAAACAAGAAAAACAAGAAAAACAAAGACAAAACACCCTTAAAAACCAAAGTAGTCCAGCCAGAAAATATGGCCGATCCACCGACACTTATGGATTATGCTAGGCCAGGAATGGCCGGTGTAACTAATAGTGTAGTTAGACCCCGTATAAACGCAAATCAATTTGAAATTAAGCCTGCTTTGCTTAATATGTTGCAAAACAACGTAACGTTTTATGGACTACCTAACGAAAACCCTAATGCACATTTGACAAATTTCTTAGAAATTTGTGATACTTTTAAAATTACTGATGTAACAGCCGAAGCAATCAAACTTCGCCTCTTTCCTTTCACTTTAAAGGATAAGGCAAAAATTTGGTTAACTTCTATGCCTGCTGCAACATTTGAAACTTGGGACCAATTAGCCCAAGCGTTTTTATCAAAATATTTTCCTTTAGCAAAAACCGCAAGAGTCATCAAAGAGTTGACATCTTTTACCCAAAATAATAATGAAACTCTTTATGAAGCTTGGGAACGTTTTAAAGAACTTCAACGTTTATGCCCACACCACCAACTGCCAGATGCACTTTTAATGTAGACATTCTATAATGGATTAAATCCTACGACTAGAGGTTCATTAGATGCTATGTCTGGAGGGTTATTTATGAAGAAGACGTCCGCCCAAGCAAGAGAACTTTTGGAGGAAATGGCAATCAACAGCAGTATATGGCCCGCAGAGCGTGGACATATACCAATGGCGAAACCATCATCCTCAGGTACATCATCGGTTAACGGTATAATGAATCTTGATCCAGTAGCAATGTTACAAGCCCAATTTTCTGCCTTATCGCACAAAATTGATAAATTTATGGCACCATGCGATCCTAATGATCCAATCCAGAGAGACATTGATTACGAAGGTATGAATGAGTTAGAACAGGTAAACTTTGTCCAAGGACAAAACCAAACTACTAATCCTTATTCTAATACTTATAATCCTGGATGGAGAAATCATCCTAACTTTAATTGGAAAGATGGTAATAATAATAATAATGCAAATGCTAATCAATATCGTATAAATAATTATCAAAATCAAACAAAGGATACGATTAGCACTTTATCTTCAAAAATCGACAAATTTATAGATGCTATGAATGGAAAGGTAAGTAATCAAGACGATGGTTTTAAACGGATCGAAAGTAAATTCGATCAGCTTATCAAAAACCAATCATCTAGCATCCATAATTTGGAGGTTCAAATTGGACAGCTTGCTAAATCAATTCCATCCCGCAAAGAGGGAAGTCTTCCCAGCCAAACGGAAGAAAATCCAAAAGAGCATGTTAAGGCTATCACTCTTCGTTCAGGGAAAAACTACTTAGGTCCAGAAATGCCCGGAAATTCAACTTTACCTGGAAATGATTTACCAAAATCCAAAGAAGATACTTTAAAACAAAAAGATACAAAAATTGACTCTAATCCGAAACCTTTTGTACCAAAACCATCTTTTCCACACAGGGTCCGAAATAAGGACCATGATAAACAACTTTTATCATTTTTAGACAAACTTAAAAATTTGCATATAAATTTAACATTCATGGATGCAATTACGCAAATTCCTAACTATGGAAAATTCTTGAAAGATTTAATTTCAAAAAAGATTAGTTGGGAAGGAATTTCATCCATTTCTCTTTCTGAAGATTGTAGTTCGATAGTATCAAGCAAATTACCTACTAAACTCAAAGATCCCGGATGCTTTACCATTCCGTGTACATTGGGAAATATGGAATTCCCAAGTTGTCTTTGCGATTTAGGAGCTAGTATAAACTTGATGCCATTGTCTATTTTTGAAAAATTAGGTTTAGAAGAAGACATCAAGCGTACCAATATGGTTTTGCAATTAGCGGATCAATCCACTAAAAGACCATATGGTATAATTGAGGGCGTCTTAGTGAAAGTTGACAAATTTATTTTTCCTACTGATTTTGTCATCTTAGATTTTGCTTATGATGCTAATTGTCCGCTAATCTTTGGTAGACCGTTCATGAACACGGGACGTGCTCTAGTTGATGTGTCGGAAGGAAAAGTAGTTTTAAGAATAGGTGACGATAAGATCGAGTTCGATATGAATCAAGCGATGAAATATCCTATGGAGGATTTCGCTTGTATGAAACTTGATTTAATTGAAGAATGTGTTAATGACATTGTTCAAAGAGAAGAAATAATAGAACCTATAATGGGTGAAGAATTAGAAGATAAGGACCCAGAGCCTTTGATTCGAGAAGATGGACCAGTTCCGCCTTCAGTAATAGTTCCACCTAAATTAGAACTTAAAGAATTACCAAACCATCTGAGATACACTTTCCTAGGCGGAAGTGATACTCTACCTATCATCATCTCTAACAAATTAACAGAAAATCAAGAAGAAAAATTGAAAGAAGTTGTTAGAAATAGAATAGGAAGTATGGGATGGCAAATTTCAGATTTAAAAGGAATTAATCTTAGTATTGTAATGCATAGGATTCACTTAGAAGAAGATAAGCCACCTAAAGCGGATAGACAAAGACGTTTAAATCCGAATATGAAAGAAGTAGTAAAAAATGAGATTACTAAACTTTTAGACAATGGAATCATTTATCCTATTTCGGATAGTGAATGGGTTAGTCCAATCCATTGTGTACCCAAAAAGGGAGGCATAACTGTAGTAAGGAATGATGAAGGTGAATTAATACCTACGCGAACCACCACCGGTTGGAGGGTTTGTATAGATTATAGGAACCTAAATAAGGCAACTAGGAAAGATCATTTTCTTTTACCTTTCATCGATCAAATGATCGAAAGGATAGCCGGTCATGCATTTTATTGTTTTCTTGATGGCTATTCCGGATTCTTTCAAATATATATTTACCCGGATGACCAAGATAAAACAACCTTCACATGTCCTTATGGAACATTTGCATATAGAAGAATGCCTTTTGGTCTATGTAATGCACCAGCAACTTTTCAACGTTGTATGACTGCAATTTTTAATGATTTCATCGAAGATATCATGGAAGTATTTATGGATGATTTTTCAGTTAATGGAGATTCTTTTGATGCATGTTTAAAAAACTTAGATAAAGTTCTTTCTAGATGCGAAGAAACGAATTTAGTATTAAATTGGAAAAAATGTCATTTCATGGTTGACGAAGGAATTGTTTTAGGTCATAAAATATCTGAAAAAGGATTAGAAGTGGATAGAGCAAAAACTTCAGTAATAGAAAAATTACCCCCACCAACAACTGTCAAGGGAGTAAGATCATTTCTAGGACATGCAGGTTTTTACAGACGATTTATAAAAAACTTTTCTGTGATTTCCAAACCACTTACTAATTTGCTTATGAAGGATTCAACCTTCGATTTTAATGAAGATTGTATTAAAGCTTTCGAAACATTGAAAACAGCTTTAGTCAGTGCACCCATAATTGCTAAACCCGATTGGGATTTGCCTTTTGAAATCATGTGTGATGCAAGTGACCTAGCTGTAGGATGTGTTTTAGATCAAAGAAAGGATAAAAGATTACATGTTATTTATTACGCAAGTCACACATTGTCAGGTGCACAGTTAAATTACACAACAATAGAAAAAGAGATGTTAGCCGTAGTATTTGCATGTGATAAGTTTAAGTCATACTTGTTAGGATCTAAAGTTATTATCTATACAGATCACACAGCTTTACGTTATTTGTTTGCTAAGAAAGATGCAAAACCGCGTCTGATTAGATGGGTTTTGTTGTTACAAGAATTTGATATAGAAATTAAAGACAAAAAGGGAGTAGAAAACCTTGTTGCCGATCATCTATCAAGACTAGAAGATGAAAACGGTCCTATAGGTGAAACTGTCGGTATACGAGATGATTTCCCCGATGAACATCTCTATCAGGTAGAAAGTATCATGTCACCATGGTACGCAGATTTTGCTAATTATCTTGCAACCGATATCGTTCCGGAAGGATTATCTTCCCAACAAAGGAAGAAATTTTTCTTCGATATTAAACAATATTTTTGGGAAGATCCCTTTCTATTTAAATCATGTGGTGACGGGATAATTAGGAGATGCGTCGGAGAAAATGAAAATGAATCTATAATAACGGAATGTCATTCCAGCTCATATGGAGGACATAATGGAGTTAATAAAACGGTAGCTAAAATATTGGAATGTGGTTTCTTTTGGCCTACGATGTTTAAGGACGTTGGTTCATTTATTACTCGTTGTGATAAATGCCAAAGAACGGGAAATTTAGGAAGAAAAGATGAGATGCCCCTCAAAAACGTGTTGGAAGTTGAAATCTTCGACATGTGGGGAATTGATTTCATGGGACCTTTTCCGCCTTCCAACGGTAAAACTTACATATTAGTAGCCGTTGATTATGTTTCGAAGTGGGTTGAAGCAATTGCAACCCCTACGAATGATTCTAAAGTAGTTGTTAATTTTCTTGACGATATATTTTGTAGATTTGGTTGTCCTAGATTCGTTGTCAGTGATGGCGGTACCCATTTCATAAATCGGAATTTTGATATGCTTATGAAAAAATATGGAGTACGCCACCGCGTGTCGACGCCATACTATCCTCAGTCGAATGGTCAGGCGGAGATCTCAAATAGAGAACTCAAATGGATTCTAGAGAAAACTGTTTCGTCATCAAGAAAAGATTGGTCACAAAAACTCAATAATTCGCTATGGGCATACCGTACTGCATTTAAATCACCAATAGGAATGACTCCATATCGTTTAGTGTATGGAAAAACATGTCATTTACCAGTAGAATTAGAACATAAAGCCTATTGGGCTATTAGAAAACTTAATTTTGATTTACAACAAGCAGGAAAGAAACGTTTGCTCAATTTAAATGAGTTAGATGAGTTACGACATCTATCGTATGAGAATGCGAGGATTTATAAAGAAAGAGTGAAAAAATGGCACGATGCCAAGATCAAAGTCAAGCACTTTAATGTTGGAGATAAGGTGCTGTTATTTAATTCACGGCTTCGTATATTTCCAGGAAAACTTAAGTCCAGATGGACCGGACCGTATTTAGTCGTCAAAACATTCGACTATGGTTCTTTGGAACTTGAGGAAACCAACGGTAATCGTTTTAAAGTTAACGGTAATCGATGTAAAATTTATTACGAAAATATTTCCGAAATAGGAACTAATTTCGTAACAAGATTTCCTGACATATAAATCATTTCATTTTTCTAATAGTTAGTTTTTATTATTTTTATTTTGTTTTGTTTTAAATTATATCATTTTATATTAGAATTTTAGATATATAAAAATATATTCAAGTCATAATTTTAATTAATTTTTAGGAATTTAATGAGAATTAGAAGAAATTTAGTGATTCTCAGTTGAGAATTTGAAATTCTCAGTTGAGAATTCAAATATATAGAATTCTTGAGAAGGTAGGAAAATTTCTGGACTTATAGAGAATTTAAAATTCTCAGTTGAGGATTTGGGGTATGACTAGTGGCTAGGAAAATTTCTAGACTTATAGAGGATTTGGGATTCTCAGTTAAGAATTCTGACTTCAATAGGTTTCAAATTGACAGGAAAATTTCTGAACTTACCGAGGATGAGGATTCTCGGTAGAGGATCAGAAATTAGGGGTTTTTGACAACTGATTTCCGCAAGGAAATCAACGTGTCGCGACCGCGGGTCAGCATCCTCGGTCACGACTAGGGGAATTTGTGCAGTAATTGACCCTTGTTCTTCAACTTTTCAGCAGACACAACTTTTCGGAAACGAATAGTTGCGTTTCTTCATTTTTAAAAAGGTATGTTTTATGCCTTTTCACCTCAAAATAACACCTCTTTTCATCCTAGGATTTTATAAATAGGTTCTAGAGGTTCAGTTTTCTATCACTTTCTTTTTCATCTCTGTCAGAACAATTCTCTGATTTTCTTCCAATTTCCTCTACCCAGAAATTAAGTTCAGAACCTTTCTTCCTTACTCATTCCAAACATCATGACTTCCACAAACACTCATCCTAAGAAAGTTGTTGCTTCACGCACTAAAAATACAGATATATCAGAGCGTTATGGATGTAACTTTCCCATCTTCAATCATGATGAGGGAAGGCGCTTCTTGAGGCTTCGATACACATTCTTTGTCGGAATGTTATACATGGATGACTTTCTTAACGATCAGTTGGGAATTAAAGATGATATGAGTCGCTACATGGAACGCTTAGGATGGACCAGATTTGTTGATATGAAGTTTCCTATAATTGGAGACTGGATATTAGAGTTCTTCTGTACGGTTCGTTTTGTTAACAAGCGTCGGGTGCGTCTTAGTTTCCGTCGGGATGGCAAAACTTTCACTTTTGGATATCCTGAATTGCATGCTTGGTTTGGTTTTCCCTTGAAGGATACTACCAAACGTCATCATGGAAGAGATATGACATCCACTGATATTTGGCGAATGCTCACCGGCATTTGGCCTTTCAACCCTAAACTTGCCTATAATAAGTCTTTTTATTCCAACTCTATGCTATATTTGCATAAGTTTCTGAGTCACAGCCTGTTCGGTCGCACGTTCAGTAGTGTCGTCCAAGAATCTGATCTTTATGTACTTGGAGATATATTTCAAGGCAACGTGGTTGATTCTTCAAAAATTCTGATGGAGGGTCTTGTTGCCGCATCTAAATCCAAGGCTAAGAAGGTTGGGTTCAGGAATATTATATGTGGAATAATACTAGGGACCAAGGGAAGTATTTCTGTTCCTTAGAGTGAAGCTGAATCTTTCCCGATGCTAGACTATGAATTTTTAGAATACGAAGGTCTAGTGAAACGAGTTTTTCGATCGGGACCAAATTTTCTTTCTGCACCAGAACGTCAAGCCTTCGTGCAGATGAAAATAGACCGCTATAGGGCTAAGAAAATCCCGATTGAAAGGGACGAATTTTTAGCATAGCTTTTGTTTATTTTGTTTGTAAATATGTTGTACATATTTCTATTTCAATAAAACTTTCTCTTTTGCATTATATCTTGTTTTTTATTATATGGTTACACTAACATTAAAACTCAGTATTCTACACTTGTGAATCTATTAAATGTAAACTTAATCCATTCATTACTAATTAAATGTTAATAACTAAGTTTCAATTCCTTAAATAAAGATTCATTTAACTTACATTAATAAATGAACATAAATGCTTCAATTAATTTGAGTTCCAAACTTTTCCTATTATTAATTTAACATTCGTTAATTAAAGCATTTTCATTTATTTTTCCCATTAATAAGGATAAACCTTTGGTTTTTCTTATCATTTAATGTTTTACATTTATGTTTTTAAGTACAGATAACATTTTCAAGGAGATCAGGATAGGATTTATCAAGAAATTACACAAATAGGTGTTACTATGCAGAATTTGGGTGACCATAGGGTGATCCGCGGCCGAGAATTATTGAATTCTCGGTAACTTCAGCAATTTCCTTCAAAATTCAGAGAACAATTCGCTGCTAGACGTGATCCGCGGCCGAGAATGGTGCGATCCTCGGTAACTTCAGCAAAAATCCTTCCAAAATACAAAGGAAAATTGGCTGAAACACGCGATTCGCGGCCGCGGATGCGCATCCTCGGTCGCGACACGCGTGATTCTGCAACACCTAGTCCGGATTTTTGGCCTATTTTTCCACCTTTTCCTATTCAACCTCTACCTATTCCTCTTCCTATTCCTACTCTACCTATTAATCTTCCTATTCAACCCTATATATACCTATTACTTACACAAACCTTACATCACCTCAAATTTTAACCAATCCCCTACTCTTACCTCTTCCCAATACCTTACTTTTACTCTTCCCAATTTCATCATTACCCTTTTCAATCACCTAACCCTTTCAACTTCAAGTCTCCATACAACACTTCTACTTCTTCTTCAACCTCAAGCTTTTATCTCTTTTCATTTTTTTCTCTAAACCCTAAACACCATAACCATGCCTAGAGCAAAGCGTGTTGGACACAAACTGGCTGTCACTGAGGCTAATCGCCTAAGGATTAGTTGCGGGGCTTATTTCGACATTCATTCTGAGGAAGAAGTTGGACGTTTCAAGCACTTTTCAAACGCTAATCGTAAGTTCGTGGACATGCAGTTTCTTGACTTTGATTCGGTAAGGAATTTGAACTTCACTACACAAATTACTGCTTTTATTGAAACTTTGGGATGGGAAACTTTTGCTTCTATGCGTTTTCCCCAAATTCAAGAGTATGTGGTTGAGTTTTTGGTTACTTTAAAGATGAACAAAAAGAGGACATAAATTTCTTTTCGGAATAATGGTACTACCTATACCATAGATTATGAGGCTATGGGAAATATGTTTGGTTTCCCTACTAGTGATTTTTATGATAAGCCTCGGGATTTTGACAATAACTCTTTTTGGCAAACTCTTTCCGACCAAACTTCTTTTGACTCTAAAAACACTTCGAGCAAGTTGATTAAGGACAATTGCGTGTTCTTCTTTCACAAGTATTTGAGTTTTTCACTTTTTGGTCGTGTTGAGAGTTCAAAAATTCAAGTCCGGGATTTGTTTGTTTGGGATTGTTTGTTCAAGGGTTTAAGGGTTGATAGCATTGGAATGCTATTTGACAATTTGTATCGTGCTTCGATGGCTCACACCACTCAAGTCCCTCTCGGTAATTTAATCACCGCTATTGTTTTGGGAGCACGGGATGAATTAGCAACTTATGATATGTCCACCTACCATGGATATGTTCCGGTTTTGGACATTGCGGCTCTTGAGCGGGCTCATTTATTGGTTTCTGCGGCTCCTCCCGTTTTTATTTCTTATGCTACTCGTATTGCACATCTTCATGGCACTATGGGTGGAGGTGCTTCTAGTTCCCAAAATGTAGGTACCGAAGAAGGAGGTGCGGAGGAAGGAGCTGAAGATGCACCACAAGCCCAAGCAACACAAGATAATGATCCGGTGGATTTAAGGAGAATTTTGAACCAAATCAATGCCAATAATCGACAAATGAATTTGAGAATTGATGATTTGGTGGAGAACAACATGGTGATGAATGACAACCTCAATACTTTGAGGCGTGCGCAAAGATCGACTCGGCATCGGATGCTTTCGTTTTTCCGCCGCCGAAATGTGGAAACTTCACCAACACCTCCGGATTCCCCGTCGCATGCTTAGGTTTTATCTTTTATTTTTATCTTATCTTGTTTTAATTTCAGTTTCGTACATTTTTATTTTCTTATGTTTCGTACAATTTCAATTTTAATTTAATTTTATGATGCATGTTTTCTTTGCTATATCTTTCATTTCTTTCCGTTTGTTTTCTCTTCAATGTTTTATCTCCATTTTTGCACCAATGAGGACATGGTCCAATTTAAGTGTGTGAGGAGATATATACATATATCATTTTTATACAAACGAATGAATGAACGAATGTATGCAAATGAATGAATGAATGTATGCAACACTTGTTTGTTTTCAAAAATACAAAATGCAACGTATATTGCAACACTTTTAAGTATATTGCAACAAATGAAAAAACTTAACATTTTTTATGAAATATCATTTTTACATTTAGAAATTAATCATAAGTTAAAATTTTTATGATTATTTTTAGGTTATCATTATCGATAGAAATAAATATTTCTATACGGGTAATATTTTTCAAAATATTTTTCACAAATCTTCGACACTATTTTAAGTAAAAAAATTGTCTCGAGTGAATGTATTTAAGTAATAAATTCTTTATTTTCAATCTCTATTTTATAATCATGAAATCATGATACAATAAATCTTATTTTAAATTTTCAATTAGGTTTATAGGCATTAAATTGAACTAACAATTTTTTAGCTCGGTTTTTTTATTTTGTCTTACATTAACACCAATTGAAGTTTTTAAGGAAACTATAGCCATAATACATGTTGAATTTTAAGTCAATATAGGATGAATGTGCTAATTTTCTTTTTCCCAATTTATAATTTATAATCAATAAATCGTATTCTTAACTTTTGACCACGATTGAGACCAACCTTATCACAATCGAGGTATGAAAGGGAAGAAATTAATAAGTAAAGTGTACTTTTGGCCACGGTTGCGACCACCCTTATCACAATCGAGGTATGAAAGGAACGTTTAAATAAGAAAAAATTAAGCATGTTTAAAGTTTAAAGTAACGATTGCGTCCACCCATGGCATGGTCGGTACCTCTTAAGCGAACACAAATCAAATACATATAAAGTTACGATCGAGACCACCCTTATCACGGGCGTAACTAAGCAAATAAATTAAACTTTATACTCATATATAATAATTCAAGTTTGGGAAAGGAAATTTGGTGCTTTGAAATGCCTTGAGATGAAAGACTCAATAACATGCGTGCTTACATCGTCCCGAATACTTCAATTTAAACATTGAAATACAAGACGAATGATATATCGTATTTATACTAAGTTAGTTTGATATTTTGCGTATAAATTTGCCATGCGAAGTTAGTCTTTTCGGCTTAACTAATTTAAAAGGTAAACACAAAGATATATGTTTTATTTTCATAAAGAGATTAGTTAAGGAATAAAATCAGTGAAATTTTGCTCGGGACTAGCAAAAGATTAAGTGTGGAGATTTGTTAAGCCCAAAATATACCTAAAATATCATTAATATTTATATCATTTTTATTACAAATTCGTGTTATTTATATCTGTTTAGATTACTTTTACTCTCGAATATCTTTCTTTCTTGCAAGGTACCTAAATATTTGGTAAAATCCAAATAGGAACGAAAAAGGATCTAAAACAGAAGAAAAACCCTACAAAAGGAGTCAAAGACGACGTAAATCGAAAGCACCAAGTCGAGGACACGAACGAAAGCAAAGAAACGGAAAACTCACCAAGCCACGACCGCGAATCCACCACCCGCGACCGCGACACGCGTGGTTTAGCCATTTCTCCCCTTCGTCCAACGTTCAACTTAATGCTACGTCATTCACGGCCGAGGATTCCTATCCTCGGTAAGTGCAGAAAATTTACCAAATGCATTTAACACATGCTGAAATCCAAGAAACACGTTCGTTCAAGTGGATAAAGACGTCCTTTCACAACGGACACGACTCTTAACCAACGGATACATCACTTCAAACACAACCCTTCAACATCTATAAATAAAGAGTTGATGTTGAGAAAAAATGCAATGAAATGTTATAATATAGATATAGAATCAGAGCGTAGAACTTATGTCTAAGTTCTAAGTAAAACATTTCGAGAGTTAAAAATTAGATTCTGTACAAAACAAGATGAGGTACACATATTGTTTATAGTTTAATTACAACTCAGTAGCGTTTAGATATTGTTCCAGTTTTAGTTTGCATCATGGTAGTGGCCGACCGAATCCCTATTACGAAGTTACAACGAGAAGATTGAGTAGAGTGTTCGCCCCTGAGCCTGACAACCTCTTAGGAAACCCAAGGAAAGGAACCGATCAAGCCGTTCACTTGCATGCCCTCGAAGAACTCGATGCTCCTTGTTCTCTGTAAACTTGTATCGATTTATATTTCATCTAATAAAGTCCGTTCTATTCGACAAATCGTTATGCAGCACTTATGGTAACCAATCCAATATAAGTGAGGCTGGTGTTTTCATTAATACGCAGTTGAACTCAAAATCATTACAAGGAAACTTTGTTGAACACTTAGGCAAATTATCATCTCGAAAGAGTTTTAATTTGAGTAAGGGCAACTATCCCGAAAGGGTTTTGTCGCGTTCAAAGCCAATTAATTAGAGGTTCCGTCATTTATTTCATCATCATAATTGATACAAAGTTTAAGTTGTTTTCTTTGCTTAATGCAAATGAATAAATTCATTCGTTTTTCTAAAAAGTTCTAAATGTTCCTGTTTTGTAAAATTCACCCTTAAAATCAGAAGATCTTTCTAACAATCGATATATTCTAAATATAAAATCTTATTCCAGCATTTTCAAGTATTCAAAGTTCACAAACTCAATTAAACAATTTCCTAAATTCAATTAGACAAATTTCACTTTTCATTTACATTCAATAGTAAATCTAACAAGTTCGAATTTAACAGATTCAAAAATAAGTTTTTTCGTTAAAAAACGTATCCCTGTGGGATCGATATTTTTATTACTACAAGCGAAACCGTGCACTTGCGGAAATCGCTCAACATCCCTCCCAGAGAGTTATTCACAGTTCATCATGAACTACCAAATGAATGACTTGCAAACCTCTTTTGAAGAGCTTGCAAATATGCTCAAGTCAGTTGAGCCCAATATGAAGAAAGACAAGGCAATACCGGCTCTTGTCATAGAGGGATCAAAGAAGAGGAAGGGGAATTTTCCCAATCCTAAACATCCCAAGAAAGGCAAGAGGGCCATGCCCACTAGAGCTAAGGGAAAGGAAGTGAATAAGCCCAAAGGAGAATGCCACTTCTGTGGTAAAGATGGGCATTGGAGAAGGAACTGCAATGAGTACCTAGCCTCCCTCAAGAAGGGAAAAGACGGTGCTTCAACATCTGGTATGTTTTATATTGAAATAAATACAGTTTCACAGTCTGAATCTTGGGTACTTGATACCGGATGCGGATCTCATATTTGTACAAACATGCAGGAACTAAATCGGACTAAGGAATTGAAGAAAGGAAGCATAAACTTGCGAGTAGGAAATGGAGCAAGAGTTGCCGCCCTCGCTGTTGGAGATTATGCTTTAAGTTTGCCCTCTGGGCTTGTAATAGAATTAGGGAACTGTTTGTATGTTCCAGAAATGTCCAGAAACATTATTTCTATTAGCCGTCTCGTTGACGACGGTTTTCATATTTCAATAAAAGACAAACGTTGCGAGTTTTATAGTGATGGGATTTTCTATTTTTCAGGAATATCACAAAATGGGATTTATGTGCTAGATGACAAAATTTCTGTATTCGCAATTGATACCAAAAGACATAAGCTAGATAATTCGACTTACTTGTGGCATTTTCGTTTAGGCCATATAAACAAAAGACGCATGCTTAAGCTACATCAAGATGGGCTTATAGATTCAATTGATCCTGAATCATTGGAGACATGCGAAGCATGTTTAAAAGGTAAAATGACAAAGACACCCTTTAGCAATAAAGGTGGGCGTGTATCAGACACTCTAGGATTAATACATTCAGATGTATGCGGTCCTATGTCAGTCCAAGCAAGAGGAGGATTCAGATACTTCATAAGCTTCATAGACGACCATACCAGATATGGTTATGTTTACTTAATGAAGCACAAGTTCGAAGCTTTTGAGAAATTCAAATGCTTCAAGAATGAAGTAGAAAATCAATTAGGAAAGAAAATAAAGATACTTCGATCCGATCGAGGTGGCGAATATCTTTCAGATGATTTTCTGAATTATCTAACTGAATGTGGGATATGCTCACAATGGACACCTCCCTATACACCACAACACAATGGTGTATCCGAAAGGAGGAACCGTACCTTACTAGATATGGTACGATCTATGATAAGCATAGTATTACTTCCAAAGACATTCTGGGGCTATGCCTTAGAAACTGCCCTCTTCACCCTAAATCGAGTACCAACTAAATCCGCTAGTTCCACACCATATGAATTGTTCGTTGGTAGGAAACCCACATTCTCATTCATGAGAGTATGGGGTTGTTCAGCATTTGTCAAACGCATAGCGTCAGACAAACTAGATTCTAAATCTGATAAGTGTTTCTTCATTGGATACCCTAAGGAAACTGCGGGGTATTACTTCTATCATCCAGATGATCAAAAAGTAATAGTATCCAAGCACGCAACCTTCTTGGAGAAAGAGTTTCTCGAAGAAACAGAAAAGGGAAGCATGATTGAACTTGATGAAGTTCAAGAAAAAGAAACACCGACTGAAACAATAGAGGCGGTTGAGGAACCCGAAGCAGTCCCATTAGATGAGACTCAAGTGCCACCCATTCGTAGATCACAAAGAGTTCGTGAACTCCCAATTAGATATGGTTTTCTAGTGGGAGATGATGATGAGGTTCCCGTGTTAGACGACGAACCTGAAAACTACGAAGAGGCTCTTA
Organism: Euphorbia lathyris; assembly: GCF_963576675.1. Classification (NCBI taxonomy): domain Eukaryota; kingdom Viridiplantae; phylum Streptophyta; class Magnoliopsida; order Malpighiales; family Euphorbiaceae; genus Euphorbia; species Euphorbia lathyris. Next base: position 73,241,841 of record NC_088911.1, on the reverse strand, counting down.
CCAGTCCAGATTCTAAAGCATGGCTCGAGGCCATGGATTCTGAAATGGATTCCATGTACACCAACCAAGTGTGGACTTTGGTTGATCCACCCGAAGGGATAAAACCCATTGGGTGCAGGTGGATCTTCAAAAAGAAGAATGACATGGATGGAAAGGTTAGCACCTACAAAGCTAGGTTAGTAGCGAAAGGATATCGTCAGAAACAAGGAATTGATTATGACAAAACTTTCTCTCCTGTGGCTATGTCCAAATCAATCAGAATAATGCTCGCTATTACCGCTCACTACGATTACGAGATTTGGCAAATGGATGTGAAAACAGCTTTCCTAAATGGAAACCTACTTGAGGATGTATATATGATGCAGCCTGAAGGTTTCATATCAAAGGATGCAAACAAGGTTTGCAAACTACAGAGATCCATTTATGGACTCAAGCAAGCATCTAGAAGCTGGAACAAGCGTTTTGACGAAACCATAAAACAATTTGGTTTCGAACAAAATTGCGAAGAAGTTTGCATTTACAAGAAAGCAAGTTGGAGCTCAGTTGCATTTCTAATATTATATGTTGACGATATATTATTAATGGGAAATGATACAGCTCTGCTACATTCGGTGAAAGTATGGTTATCAGGTAACTTCTCCATGAAAGACCTTGGTGAAGCAGCTTATATACTTGGTATAAAGATCTACAGAGATAGATCAAGAAGACTGCGTGGTCTTTCACAGGCTACATACATTGAAAACGTGCTAAAGCGATTTATCATGCTTGAATCAAAACGAGGTAACTTACCCATGGTACATGGAGTAAAGTTAAGCAATCATCAATGTTCTAAAACATAAGATGATAAGAAACGCATGGCTATAATCTCGTACGCCAGCGCAATCGGATCGATTATGTATGCTATGCTTTGCACTAGACCTGACGTAGCGTTCGCGTTAAGTATAACGAGTCGTTATCAAGGTAATTCGGGAGACGAGCACTGGAATGTCGTCAAGAACATTCTTAAGTACTTGAGAAGGACTAAAGACATGTTCCTAGTGTACAGAGAAGGGGATCTGAAAATAGAAGGATTTTTAGATGCCAGTCATCTCACAGATGAGAACGATTTTAGATCCCAATCAGGATACCTGTTTATCTTGAATGGGGGCGCGGTCTGTTGGAAGAGTTCCAAAAAGGGAAGCGTAGCTTTCTCTATGACCGAGTCAGAGTACATCGCTGCTGCGGAAGTAGCAAAGGAAGCAGTTTGGATTAAGAAGTTCATTACTGAACTTGGTGTGGTGCCTGACATTGTAAATCCCATTACACTGTACTGTGATAACAATGGAGCCATTGCACAAGCAGAGGAACCACTGCCTCATAATGCATCCAAGCATTACCTAAAGCGATACCACATTGTAAGAGAGATTGTGGCAAGAGGAGATGTGAGAATAGAAAGAGTACCTACTGAGGAGAACGTTGCAGATCCATTGACAAAGCCCTTAGCCCAGAAAGTACATGATCGTCATCTAACTTCTACTGGGATAAGTTGTAGAAACAATTGGCTTTAGTCCAAGTGGGAGTATGTTGGGGTTTAGTGTCCTATAGACAATTGTTCTAGGATATGAACTAAATATAAATGAAGTGTTCTTTATCTCATTTGTTTTAATAAGATATGTTTTCATAACTATATAAAGGCAACCTCTTTTAAAGAACTAAATAAGTCTAATAAAAGGAAATCCCTAAGTTTGTTTAAAGTGATTATAAAGTGTTCATACAAGCATGAAGTGAGATGAAACTTTATAATAAACTAATAAACTTAAAACCACCCCAAGTCAAGTAATATGTTTAGGATTGACATATCACTGTTGAGACTTGCATGTAACAATATCTTCTGTCAAGACAGAGAGCTGATCTCACAAGCTTCAGATATACAAATAATCTGGACAGTATGGATCCAATGAAAGGGAGTTCATTAGGATTGGGGACCCGACTTGAGATAAAAGGATGGGTAGATTCATCCTTGTCACCTGTTCATCTCATTGGTATTAATAGGTATAAGTAATCCTAAGACTCAAAGGAATGTTAATTAGTGATTCTGGATTACGGAATGTGATGCTTTGATCCTGTTGTAACACGATCTATAACAGAGATGACTCTGGGGTGTGAACGGCAGACGTTGGGTGTCACAGGAAGTAATTGTAGGATAGTTATACATTGGATTGAGCATTTGTCACTCCCGATAAATGGGAGATATGTCCAAGGATCGCTTGTGGAAGACTTGACTCTAAATCCTTGTAAGGTGATAGCTTAAGACTTGAAATACAGATTTCACTTAACCTATCTAATTGGAGTTGACTCGGCCTGTACAAGTAAAACGAACGTCTCGCTATATGTGACTTGACATTATCCATAGTCATAAGATTCAGTTCAAGGATGTAATTGATAAAGGATCGAATTATACTGTAACTAATACGGAAAGGTCAACGATAGAATCAACCTGTCTTCTTATAGCTCTGGGGGAATGTTTCAGATTTGCTAATCACATTTCGCGTACTCATTCCGTTGTGCAAAGATTAAAAAAGAATTCTGAGAAAATTAATTTAATAGTTGCATACAGCTAGAAGCAATAAGAACCTAATGGGTCACACATAAGACTTGGAGCCCAAAAGAGAAACAGATGTTAATTAATTGATGGAAGCCCAACTGAGTCCACTAAGGCCCAGTAAATGAGGGGGGGCGATTTTTATGTAGTAAAATACATAAATAATTAATTTGATTTTTAAACAATTCTAATTAGATTATAATTGTGAATTAAATTAATTAAAGGATAAATAAGTTAGGAAGTTTAATGAGATTAAATTGCTCCTATTATTATCCTATAAGGTTATTATTATTATCTTTATATTTAGGATATAATTGTAAATAATAAATAAGAATTATATTCCGAATTAAATTCTTATTCAGTAACCTAATTCTATCTAACTAGGGTTTAGATACAAGAGAGTATTTATAACCCCCCTATTGGTAAATTTCGACCAACACAGACAATCCCGGGAGAGAGAATTTCGACACCCCTTGTTGAGGACGAGATTATCCACCGCTTCCTCCCGATTCAATTGATTTCATCTTTTTCTCTTTTTCCTTGATCTTGTGTTGATTAATTAGAGACAATCTACTTTGGTTGTTTTATACGGTTGAGTTCTAACTTGATTTTGAATTGTGTTTTGTTCTGTGCTCGGGAACTCGGAGTAAGAGTTGTGGGCACTACGATTGCAACGGTAGATAGAACTCCAAAAGGTATTTCCTTCTATCCCTCTTTATATGAAATAACGATTAACGGATCTTGGGTTAATGGAAATATGTTAAAATTTTTATATTTCTGCTGCCAAACGTTTGCCTATTTTCCTTCAATGGAAGCTTTTATCCCTGTTGAGATTGGAGCAATTTCTCCAAGAATGGTTGATTTTGACGAGGAATCAAATTCTGATGCACTACAGGATAACTTGGATTTGTTAGATGAGCATAGAGATCAAGCGTGCATACGGTTAGCAGCATACCAACAAAGAGTCTCTCATTACTACAACTCAAGGGTGAAGGAAGAGTGTTAGTAGAAGGTGATCTTGTTCTGAGAAAGACAATCATAACCAATGCACATTTGGAAGAAGGGAAGCTTCGCCCAAATTGGGAAGGACCGTATCGGGTAAGAAGGATAGTTGGACCTGGAACTTGCTTACTCGAAACGATAGAAGGAAAAAAGATTCATAAGACGTGGAATGCAAATCACTTGAAGCTCTATTTCCAGAGCAATTGTATTAACACTTATTATGAACAAAGATACCCACGCCGTAATTACGGTCCCGTGGTTTTTCCCCACATTGGGGTTTCCACGTAAATATTGTGTGTTTATCTTTATCATTTGTTTATCAGCTTATTTTATTCATGCTTTTAATTTATTATATAACGCTAAAGAAAAGCTAATAAATCTTTAAAGATTATCATTCTATGCTAATAATCTTTAACATATTTTCCAAATGTGTTAAGAAAAATGGTAAAATAAAAGCTGGTAAAATAAAAGCCCATCTTCTGCGAGGGAAGATACGCTTTTTACCATGGCTCTTTACCATGATGCACGCAGTTGTCTTCCATTAAAGCTGTTAAGTCACATGGTATAGATGGCTCTTTACCATGATGCACGTAGTCGTGTTCCATTAAAGCTGTTAAGACACATGGTATAGATGGCTCTTTACCATGATTCACGCAGTTGTGTTCCATTAAAGCTGTTAAGACACATGGTATAGAAAAGTTCATGCTTTTACCATGATGCACGTAGTTGTGTTCCATTAAAACTGTTAAGACATATGGCATGGACAAAATACAACTTCTATGGGGGAAGACATGTTTTTTGCCATAATGCAAGCAGTATCAATAAGTTCATCAAAATCACATTTAATTCGGATTGAATTTCAAGTGATTGGGGAGCAGGAAAGATTAAATAAATATAACTCAAAAAGGTTTCCAAAACAAAAGGAAATGATAAAGTTTTCCAATAAAATGAAAATGTATCTCTAAGAAGCAGGGGTGGCAGAGGCATCATCATCATCATCAAGATCCTCATCAACTCCATGATCTTCATCCAAGTTTGTAAAACAGCTATTTTTTCATCTTATGTAATCCCATTCTTCCCGTGAAATGTCCAAGGCCCGCTAAGATTCTCCAAATCATCATAAAGACCTTTATTAAAAGAGGCGGTGACATCCTCTTCGTCGGGGTCGAAACTTTGCCATGAACGGGAGTCAGAAACTGACACACTTTTTGAGAACACTAACTCAGGATACACTCGACCATGTTCTTCCTCAAGAATTTGGAGAGCTAGATAGAAACCTGTCTTGCTAAAAGAGACCCCTACATCACATTTCCTTTGGTAACAATCAAAAGATTCTCTGTATGATTGAACGCTGGTAGTGTGCACCGATTTAAGTTCTCCTTTCAGCTTTTGAACCATCTCACGCTCAACGTTTAACTCGCTTTGGAGTAAAGTAACATTGTTAAGAAGCTTACAAGTCTTCTCTCCCAACTTCTTATTATCATCAACCATGGCTGAATATTTAGAAGCATCCTCTTTAAAATGGTCACACTCAGACTGCAGCTTTTTGTTATAATCTCGAAGATCTCTAATGGTTTGCTCCATTTTCTCTTGGTGTGTATGATAATTCTCTAGCTTTTGGTTCCGCTCTTGAAGATCTTTGATAGTCTGATCCATTTTCTCATTGCGAGCAAGACAATCGTCGAGTTTTTTCTTCCATGATCTTGCGAACCCAAAAGCAAGAGAAGCACGTTGAGCTCCCTGTAACAATAAGAAGAGGTAAAGAGACATGTTTTTTTACTTCTAATTCCCAATTATATATAAAAGAAAACAATATATATACGCCTATCACCTCAACGATCCGGCGCTCGGTTAAATCCATGTTTTGTTGGATATCTTTAAAATATGTTTCTTCGTCTCGAGGAAGAATGGAAGAATACATTAATCTTGAAGCTACCCCAGGAAGAAAAACAGAATCTGTATCAAGCAACCCAAGATACACTCTAAAATCATCGTCGTTTAAAGAACGAGACATGGTAGGTTCATCCCTGTATAGCTTCCAAAATGATTTAGGTCTATCTAACAAGGGAAAAGATGGACGAATATCATTTAAGGACTCTGATTGAAGTGTCCTCCTTGAAATGCGTGGGGTTTTAGGGTGTGAAAAATCTGAGCCACCCTTGTCAGCATGGATGGTGTTTGCGTGTAAATTGGGAATATCTTTCTCAACTCCACTCTCAAAAGCAACTTGGGGATCTCCCATCTTTGATGAGTCGGCTTTAGCTTCCTTACAAGGATCTGTATCGGCAGATGCATCAATAGGTTTGACCTTTTTAGAGGTTAAGGTATCATCTCTAGAATTTACCGAATCATGAACATTTTCTCTGCTACGTTTCTGGTTGCCCGTCTTCAAAGCGATGAGAGCAAATTTTCCAAGCGTGGAAGTCATACGTGTAAAAAATAAGAGAAGCATTAAAGTTAACAAAGCTACTTTATTTTTTATAATTTGCTATATCAACTTAAGTCATTCACCAAGCTCAGATATGGTGTGTGTAGAAATTTTCGACATTTCAGACATTGAAGAAACGCTAAATTGCTCGACCAAGGATGGATCATCTATGGAGTCGGATGCAGATGCCATGTCTATAAATTCAAGAGCCATATTTGTCTCTTCCGATGAAGAATTAAAACTCAAAGACTTGCCATTTTTCACATGTATCAAAGATGGAATAATTCCCCAACTAGTCGTGATACGGCAGAAAGCATTTACAGGGTGGCTGGGAGGATTTTTCGCACATTGAAGAACAAGAATCTCGAAAGAATATCTCTCTAAAAGCTTGGAATGCGATGGCCGTGAGACATCTCTCCTAATCCAACACCAACTCCATGGAAGAGGAATATTCCATGCCATTTTAGGAGGAAACACGAGGATCCATCTATCTTCATATCGCTCGATAGGAGGAAGATCGTCAATAAATAATCCATCATTGCACACATCAGTCCTCTAAAGAGAAAATCGCCCGAATTTGTCTTTGAGAGGTCTAAGAATGTAAAAAAGATGAAAAAGGTTGACGGCTGGAACTACTCCTTTTTTAATACAAAGAGCATAAAATGCTACAAGCAATTTCCATCCTTGAGGATGAAGTTGAGACGGAGACAATTTGTTGCTTTTCAAAAACTCCATGAAAAAAGAAGGTAAAGGAAAACAAACTCCCATCTCCAGTAGAGCCTCATGTATGGCGAATGATTCTGAAGGAACAAAGGCAAAGGAGGTCTTCGGGTCTGGAGGGAGGCGGCCCTCCCAACCAGACGGAAACGAGAATTTTATCTTGAAAGTATGAACATCATCTTTTGATAGGCGAGTAGGAACACACAAAGCTAAAACGTCCAAGGAATGAGGGCCCAATGCTTCGGATATATGTTTTGATGTTTGCTTCGTACGAACCATGATAATGAAACAAGCCAACTGCGAAAGAAAAAGCTCAAAAACGATTAAAAACAAAGGCAATTAGCATCAGACAAACAGGTTTTTTCGCCATTCCGAGGGCAAAATCGAACCAATAACACAACCAAAATGCTGAAAAATTTGCATCTCCGTACAACATTTAATCAAACAGAATGAAATAATTAAAAATAATCCTGAAATTGGGTTAAGTAATATATGAATAAAAGTCAAATTAAAGAAGAAATAAAAACGTGTTTTATGGTCCTGGTCGTATTTTCATGTTTATGGTCAAATTTGATATTAGGAAGTAGTTAAAATTACCCCTAGTACATGTTCGTCAATTTTATTCTACTCCCTCAACAACAATTTTTGTTGCTAATTCATACTCCAGTTCCCTTTGTTGAAAGATTAGTGGAGTCCGAAAAACTACTCCTAGGATTTTTGGTTTTTACTATTACAAACAGAACTAGAAAATTTATGTACATTTGTTGAGCATGTAACATCTGTGTTCATCTGGAATTTTCATTTTAAGAGAGATTTGTGAACATGAAAATAAATAAAACTTTTACAACTAATCATGAAGACAAAAAAAACTCTGCAATGGTATACTGATCAGGAAGAAAAAACTTTACAACTAGAGCTGTTGTGTTAAAATTCCGTCGAAATACTATCAGACATTTGACTACGTCTGGAAGTCTTGACGTAAATGATTTGTCAAGAACACAGACAAAATTCAAATGCATACAATAGATGAATCAGCATGAAATAGAGTAAAATTTAAACTATAAATTTTCGACTAAGTTTGTTTTATTAGATAATGTTGTCAAATCTTAATATCCCATTTGGTCCTCCTACTATTTCTCAACTCAATCAAATCAAAAGCTTCAATATTTCTGTGAGAAAGGAAAAGAAAAATGGTACAATTTCTGTCAGCTGTATTAAGTTTCTTTGGTCCTTGGACTTCTTCAAAGGTTTCAGATGGTACACAAATTAACTCAAACACCAAACCAAAGAAACCCAAAATCAAAATCATCAACTGCTCCTATTGTTGTTCCTTATTTCTCCACCAATTCCTATCTGTCAAGGCTGTAGTTACTTTTTTTTGGGTGTGATGTGAAAATCGCAAAAAAACGTTGGAGGTCGATTATTTCGAAGTATGAAAATCACAAAATACGTTAGAGTTCGATTTTTTCCAAATAAGAAAAATAGCAAAAAACGTTGGAGGTCGATTATTTCGAAGTATGAAAATCACAAAAAATGTTAGAGTTCGATTTTTTCTCATAAGAAAAAACGCAAAAACAGTGTTGAAGGTCAATTTTTCGTAGAAGAAATCCATGAAAGGAAAAAGACGCACATCCAATTATCTAAGTTACATGTTGATTAAACGTTTTTTCCTATTTTCTAACCAATATAAAATAGTGTGCAGATAAACTACCCTACAAATACAAAATTTCAGAATCAAGGGTAAAGATAACCTGAAAATGGAGCTTTTCCCGAGCCAAAAAATCAAAGGAAAGAGCAGGATGAAAAAATTCCACAAATACACCAAGATTAGGTACAAAGGAGAGAAAATCGGTATGCTTGAAGAAGCTTGGAAAAATCGGTGCACGTGAGGAAGAGGGCCGACGGGGGTCGGAAGGCTTGAAAAAGCTTGTAAAAATCGATGCACTTGAGGTAAAAAAGCTGTGTCGTGGAGGTAAAAAATAAATCCTGTACCGACATCCTTAAATACCAGAGTTGGCTCATGGAATCCTAAACGAAATAAGATTCTAATATTTATTATAATTCTATTTTATCTCATAAAATCCTAAACAGAATAGGATTTCGATTCCTACTAATATTCTAGATTATCCCATGAAATCCTAAATGGAAGAGGATTCTAATATTTGTTATAATTCTAATTTATCTCATAGGATAGGGTTCTGAACCTATCATTATTTTAATTAGTGGAAATAGAAATTAGAAAAATTATCCTTATCAGAATAAACAGGCCAAGCTTTATCCTGTGAAAATACGAAAACGGGGAGGAACCCGATTTTTTTTAATTCAACGGGAAGAACTCGATTTTTTTCATTCATTGTTCTAAAAAACTTATTCCATTTTACTTCCCATGCGAAATTGATAATCCTGACAAAAGAATTCATGCAACCATTTTTTAATCATTTTTCAGGTGGTTAAGAAAATCTCTTTCTCACTCTTATTTTTCAAAATAATCCAAAAATAACAGTGGGGAGCAATTGATATAACCATAACACACGTAACCCATTATCTACCTAAATAACCATACCCACATTCAGTACGGTATCTTACCGATAGCTCATAAGTAACTTCCTCCTTTATTCCTATAAATAGGTTTAAGTTCGAAGGAGAAAGGGTTGGCTTTTAGAGAGGGAAAAGAATACTAGATTTTACGGTATCTGACTTAAGCATCAGAGCGTTTGTGGGAAGACCGCTTCCCACACTGTAACAGGTTTAATCCTCAAAGGAGACCAACCTTCATCCAGGGACGTTCCACCTTCATCCAGACGTTCAACCTTCATCCAGAGACGTTAAACCTTCATCCGGGGACGTTCAACCTTCATCCAGGAGGTTCGATCCTCAAGGAATGTCGACTGACATCATCCTAATTGGAAGGACCGCCTTCCTTCAGAAGTTCAACGATTGATCTCCCATCCTACAAATTTATTGTTTAGTTCAGGCTACAATAATTATGAAATAACGTTATAATACATTGATAAATTGGATATGTCGTTAGGAGTTTCTATAAGAAAAAGGCAATAGAAGCATAGTCGAACTTAATGAAGTTCAAGAACAAAATGCAATACACAAAGGAATTACGACTGTTGTCCAATTTGAGATTCATAGTACACTACACCGCGTAGGTCAATAAGGATATGTCAAGATCTCAAATAGATATGGATTTGAGCCTACTCCTAATTTCAACAAATTGCTTGAAACCATGAAATCAGAAATGGATTTCATGTACCAAAACCAAATATGGACTTTGGTACCCGATGAAATAAAGCATATAGGGTGCAGATGGATCTTCAAGAAGTAGAATTGTCAATTGGCTCGGGTACCGGTCATGTTCGTCCAGGCCCATGTCCTTGGATCGGGCATGGATAATAAAAATTGACCTTAAGTTTAGGTCTGCTAAAATCAATCTATTTTTTAAACAGACTTAGGATTGATAAAAATAGCACGAACAGTTCCTATTAATTAGCGAACATATATTAAATATTTAAGTATAAATTTTATTTTTTATAATTAAAAATTATGTATTTTTTAAGTAGATTTATATATAAGGCTGAATTTGAGATATAGAGTTAGATTTGGATGGAATATTTTTAGGGAGAATTACTAAACTAGCACCTTTTAAGGTGTTTTTCTAACTCCTTTTAAAAAACTAACCAAAACTAACATATTTCAACAAATAAATTCCAAGTTTGCCCTCGTCATTAACACTCCACTCTCTAACACTTCGATTTTCCATCTCTCTAACCTAACACCCCGCTATCTCTCTCTCTAACTTACCGGCGATTCATTGCACGAATCTATATATTTCATCTGGCGAATCTCTCTAACTTCGAGTGGACATGACGAGAACACGATGCACACTCATGATATCTGTCGATATTGATCAGAAATCGACAGATATCGACAGAAGATCAAAAGACGTTTTTTTCGAATGATCAGTTAATGAGCATTAAATGCAGTTAATGATCACTTTGAATGACACTCTTTTTCGAATATCACTCTATCATTAAAGATGAATCTTGGCTGTTGAGATTCCCCATGAACATTTCGGTGCTTTCTCCTATAAATATACAATTTGTCTATTCATAGTTATTCATTCTAGTAAACTTTCATTTTACCATCTGGAGCTAAAAATGGAGAGAGGATCATCTTATGGAACTCAAGCGCCACCTCCACAACCTCCTCTTCCTGAGTTCGAAACACTCATTTCTTCATTTCGTGATTCCTTCCGTGATGGGGACATGGACGAAATCATTCGCTTCATGACAGGCATAGCGAAAACCATGTCTTTTGTTGCAGAATCCTTGACTGACCATCTGGAGTCAGTTGAGGATGAAAACAAGATGCTGAAGAAGGAGGTGAAGGACCTCAAACGTCAGTTGGAGAAGTCCAGGAAGGAGTTCGCTGACGCCCTTTTGGGTCCTGAATATATTTTTTAGTATGTGTTTTGTGTGTGTTTTTAATGTTTATTTACTTTTGTTCGTTTGTTTGTGTTTGTGTTTTTAATGTTTATGCATCGTTTTTTTGTTTGTGTTTTGTTCGTTTTTAATGTTTTATGTACTCTTTTTTTTATAATATATTGTTCTGTTTGTTTGAATCTTATGGTTTAGAATAGAACACAACATAGATTATTTAGAACTTCGGTCGATATATGTCGATATTGTTAAGCCCAAAATATACCTAAAATATCATTAATATTTACATCAGTTTTGCTATAAAATCGTACTGTTTATATCTATTTAGAGTACTTTTACTTCCGAATATGTTTCTTTCATGCAAGGTACTGGAATATTTGGTAAAATCCAAATAGGAACGAAAAGAGGATAAAAACAGAAGAAAAACCCTACAAAAGGAGTCAAAGACGACGAAAATCAAATGCGCCAAAATGAGGACGATGACGAAGTCAGAGACGGAGTAAAAACCCCCGTGTCGCGACCGAGAATCCTCCATTCTCGGCCGCGACATGCGTCGATCAACGATTTCTCCCTTCTTTTCAAAGGCCAAAACCTTCTCCCCCATTCTCGGCCGAGAATTAAATATTCTCGGTAAGATCAGAATTTCAGAAGGACTATTCGTACACATTCGTTTTCAAAGAAACACGTCCGTTCGATTGGATAAGAACGCCTCTTCGCAGCAGACACGTTCTTTAAACCCGACTCTTCAACACCTATAAATAAAGAGTTGATTTCAGAGTTGAAGATATATTAAAGAGAAGATTAGTATAGAATTAATGCAGAAATTCTGAGTCAAGCGATTCAGAGATTAGATTTCGATTTTGTAAAAAGCAATATGATGTACACACATTTTTTATCAAATAATTACGAACACAGTAGCGTGTAGATTTGTTCATATTAGTTTACATTTTGGTAGTAGATAGACCAGTCTCTATTCCGAAGATTCAGCGAGAAGATTTAGTAGAGGATTCGTCCCGGAGCCTGACAAACTCTAACGAGGTTCAAGGAAAGGATTGACAACCCGTTCGCTTGAAAGTCGTCGAAAGCTTCCATGCTTCTTGTTCTCTGTAAACTTGTATCAAATTCATACTTCATCTAATAAAGTTTATTCTATTCGATAGATTTTTATGTAGCACTTATGGTAAATGATTCGAAGTGAGTTCTGGTGTTTTCATTAAAACGTAGTTGAATTCAAAATCATTACAAGGAAACTTTGTTGAACACTTCGACAAATTAATATCTTGAGAAAGTATTAATTTGGTTAAGGTAGCAATCTAACCCGACCGTAGGAGGATTATCTGCGGTTCAAAGCCTTTTAATTGAAAGAATTCACGTTATTACATTTTTATAATTTATACAAAGTTTAAAGTTGTTTTCTTTGCTTAATGCAAACGAATACATTTATTCACTTTTCTAAAGCACTAAATGTTTCTGTCTTGTAAATTCATCCTTAAGTCAGAAGTGATTTCTAACATTCTTCATACTCTAATCTAATTCTTATTCTATCAATTTCAAAACCAAATCTAATTAAATGATTTACATATTATAAACCTTGAAAATAAATCAAACCGATTTAAAATAACTTTTCGTTAAAAAGCGTTCCCTGTGGGTTCGATATTGTAGACACCGAGTCGGAGGACCTGTGACGAAAACCCATAACAGACGGTTAAAGCGGTTGATTCTAATAATAAAAAATAAAAAATAAAAAAACCACGAAAGAATCCTAAGGGATTGCGTGTCGACAAATAGGCGGCTCGCGGGCGCCCAACGAACATGGGGCATCGTCCAACGCATGCCGAAGGCATTGGACGCACGCCTAAGGATCAGTGGGCGAGCGCTCAACGGCAGCGTCGGGCGCAGGCCCGACGGTAATTGGGCGCACGCCCAACAGCCCTGGGCGCACGCCCAACGGCGGTTGGGCGCGCGCCCAACCTGCGCTGGGCGTCCGCCCAGCGCCTGTTGGGCGCGCGCCCAACTGAGGTTGGGCGTGCGCCCAACGTCTGTTGGGCGTGCGCCCAACCAAAAGTTGGGCGTCGCCCAACTCGGCGTTGGGCATCCGCCCAACACCTGTTGGGCGTCGCCCAACTTAGTGTTGGGCGTCCGCCCAACACCCGTTGGGTGCACACCCAACTTTGGGATCCGTGCCTATAAAAGGCACGGATCCCCATGCATTTAGAGCGGATTTTAGGGGGAGAGCTTCTCACTCTAGAACATTTTTTAGAGAGAGAAAGTAAATTTTTGGGAGAAAACATTTTTTTCCCTAAAAATTGAAAAATCTCCAAAAAGTTAAATATTTTACAAAAACACAAAAATATCGAGAAACCATAATTCGTTGAATCAACCGACTTCAGCTGTCAATACCGATCTTGAGGTATTATCCGAGGACTAGACTCGTTTAATTTATTTATTTCGTTTATTTATTTTATTTATAGTTTTTCCTTTATTTATTTATTTAGTTAGTTATTTATTTATTACATTTATTTATTTTCCCGCATTTATTTAATTTCCGTCTCGTATTAAATAAACGTTTTTGTTTTAAATAAAAATAAATCTCGTTTTAACGTCCCAACACGAACCGTGACCCGATTTGAGGGTAGTTCGGGATTAAAACGTTGTAAATATAGAGTTTAAAAAGTTTTTTTTTTTAAATTAACGTTTTAAAATAAAACATCGTTTTGGGAGGCTCCGCTATAGACTATGACCCGATTTGGGTAGTCCGGGGACCAAAATGATAGAATAGAGTAGATCTAAAGCTTTTTAATAAATCTGAAAACTGTTGGAATATTTCTATAATTTACCGTTTTCTGTCACTAAAAGCGGTTTACCGACGGATTTTCCGTCGGTAAAGCTGCTGGAACTTAAAAAATCCTTTTTTCCAACCTTTTTCTCATCTTTTTTACATTTATTCTTGTATAGGTATATGTATAAATATGTAATATGTTTATTAAAATTATTTTCAAAGTATATAACTAGTAATAACTTACTGTTAAATACCTATTTTGTATATTTGGGTATGATTTTTATTAATTTCGTTTTGTAAAGGCTATATGTATATATATATGTTTTCCTTTTATTGTTTTGGGTGGGTTACTCTCCATATATTTATTATGTATAAAAACTATTTTGGTTTAAATGTAGTTTTCTTATTTATGAACTTTATCCATTACTTTTTACATATTTTTAAATTGGAATAAAAGTGTATCATATCTAGTATTATATTTATTACCATTTTTACTTATTTTTTTTTTTTTGTAAGATTACCATTTTTATTTATTAATAACTATAGTATATATATTATTATTATTTTTCTCATCTTATTTTTAATCCATATATATTTTTACCATTTTTTACTACAATGTACATATATATAAGTACGTAAATTTACCTTTCTTTTGACGTCTATATGTATATATTTCAATTGGGTCCTATTGGGTGAGTTTTGAAGATTTAAATTGATCATTATTGTGATTGTGCTCAAGTGTGGATTAATTGAGTGAAAATGGAGAAAATAAACCACAAAAAGAGATTTCAACTTGATTATTTAAACTAAAGGTTTTTAGAGATTCCAAATGTAAATAAAAGGTTTTTTGGTTCTTTATCATTTTCAAACGACTTCCAAAATATCACGTTTTGAAACCTTAATCTGTTCCAACGACGGATTAAGCGAACCTTGTAATTAAAATCATTTTTCCTTGTAAATAATATAGTTTTGAATCGTTTTCCTAACTAAACCATTTTGTACCAAAAATAACTGGACTTGTATGCTTAATCACGTTTTTGGTTAAAACTTCTTGTTCAATGTTTTCAAACGCTCGAGTCGTTCCAACGGCGATTCGAGTGAAAAGCATGTAAATTAACGGGGCTTTGAAACGTATCTAAATCGTTCCAACGGCGATTAAGGTACGAACCATGTAAATAAACTTTCTTTTCGGGGAGTGAGATTAGTTTAGATTGAATGTATGGCTTAAGACACAATTCACGTTGTAAATAAACCAATTCTTCCTTCTATCTCCCTCTTTCTTCTATATATCCTAATTCATGTAAATGGGTGATTCTTTACTAATATGGCTTTCAATAATATGCTCAAAACGGTTTTCAAAACGAGAAAGAAAAGGTTTCAAATGAATTTTAAACTTAAAGAAATATGCGATTAGTCCGTTAGCGCCTAACATGCTAAGTAGGAGGCCGGTGGTTCAGAACCGGGCGATATCGGGGTGCCTAGTTGTTAGGGATTAAAGCCAGTTAATCAACTGTAGCGCAGCGGAATTGCGGTTTAAAATTTATTTTTAATCCCTTATAGCTTGATCTTTGTCCGTTAACCATTGATTGAATAAAACCTTTTGATCCGTTTAAGGATATAAACATACCCGGATTGTCTCTTCTAGAGACGGCTGAAGAATCCACAAGGTAGTAAGATCTCGATAGTCAGGTGCACGAACAGCTATTGAGCCAGAACCGGTGCTAGCCGAAGAACGAAGAAGAACTGGAGAGATTTTGTTATTTGCCAAAACAAAATCCCACTTTCAAGTGGAATAGTGGCTGCCGAAAATCAATTGATTTTTTTCCTCAATGGTTTTGGTGGCCGAATAAGTGTGTTGGGTTAATTAGGTTTAGAGTGTTTTAATTTATATATGTAGTGTATTCCTAAACCTAATTGGTTTAGGGTTAATTGGTTAATTACAAAACTAATCCAATCCTAATCTAATTACATAAATAAATACCAATAATATTTATTCTATGCAATTAATTATGATTAGATTAAATTTAATTACCCCAATTAAATGAATAACACTAATTAATAAATTAACGTATTGATCTAATTAATTATTCACCGAATGCAATTTCATCAATTTACAAATTAACTAATTACATCGTCCAAACTAATTAATCAATTAAATACTCAACACTTAAGACCATTAATTAATTACCTTGATACAAAATATCAATTAATCAATTAATTAACCACTAATTAATTACCTTGACATTTTACTGTCAATCAATTAATTAATTCTATCTCTCCAATGTACCGTTCTATAAGTTCTAACTCAGATGTTCGATGTGCACGATCCTATGGGAATGTCCTTAGCTAGCAGTGGGCTTATGGCTCACAGACAGTAAGTGGGTTCTAGCAAACCATTACTGCCCCTAACTAAGACAGAGTTTCAGCAGTCTAAAGATGCAGAGACCCTGTAGTTATCTCTTAACTTCTTTTACCATTTGATATCGATATTATAAACTAGAGGCATGGCGGCTGTCATCCTCTCTGATGTTTATGATATTTCTTGATCTTAAGTAGATTAATGAATCAGATAAGTAAACTACTTATCAGGGTGTGGCCACACACTTATCAATCTCACTTATCAAGTGGCCTGTGATATCATCTCACTGTTATGTGAGTGGTAATTCCATCACTTCACTATCAATACTAATGTGTTCACCTGTTCACCCAATCATACCCGTATTTGGCATCCTGTTACAGACCTGTTAGGCGTATGTCAAAGTGAACCGGATCCCACATTGATATTATAATGAAATCTGGTCTGAAGACAGTTAGAGACCTACTTAAGAAAAACTAATGACACAACCACCATGTAGTTTTCTTGGGCGGATCGATCCAGTCACATGTATACAACATGTACCCATACTCACAACTGACTTATCAAGTGCTATGGCTAGTATCAATTACTACCATATAGTCGTCGAATATACAAGTCTGTGGTCCTAATCATTCCCATGATAGAATAGACTTGGGATATGGTTTTACGATTATCAATCAATGGATTCTCTATTCATATTATAGCACAAGATATAAATGAACTAGATTAATGCCTTTATTAATGTGACACAAATACATTATATACGAACCAATGCCTATGAACTAGGGCACACCAACACTAGTAGCCTTTCTTCGGAAAGGAGCTAGCCTTCTCGGCTCGTACCCAAATTTCCCGAACCCTCACCGGTCTCCCGCAAGGGATCGGTGTTCATTTCCCATTCGTGGGTGGAGACTCTTCCATACTCCAAGCTCCGGCCCTGCCGAGCAGCTTGATTCCACGATTGGTTGCTTTCGGCGCCAATCACAACATCTGTCGTCAACGGTGTCCACCCCCCGGGTCTTCCGGGCGAGGCCGCGGCACCTACAAGTGGCGACTCTGCTAGGGACGCGAGACATTTGATTCCGGAAGGCGTGTATTAAGTCCATAACGGGGATGGATCGTATTATTTCTTTTCGTATGCATTCATAAGCATTATTGGAAACCTTTTGGGTAATTTCCACGAAACCTCTATTGGGAGTCCATTCATCGCTCGAAAGAGGCGAGTGTAAGTTCCCCCTTGCAGTAAGGCGCCAAAGGGTCCCCATCCATTCGTTAGGGGCGAATTTGTGCGGTCCTGTGAGGTCCCGCAATCAGCCGTGTCAGCATATAGTAGCCTTAGAAGTTGCCATAGGATTACCCGTTACTATTTTTGATGTGATGAATGAATCAATTCGTGTTTTCAAATGGCCATGATACGGGTCTAATCCTGAAATATGTAAAGAAAATGAAACGATACGTTAATATATACTCTTAAACCGATATATAAACTACCCCAAAACACCGAAATGATTTGAACTAAAGACGACTTAGTCATCTCGTATGAATGAACTTGTGCGACCCGCCTAGTCCCTTTCCGTGTCCCGAAGATGGCACATGTTCAGGAAATACGTTGTGACGTAAGCACGTATTAGTACAAGTCGGTTTGGTATTAAGGATAATTATATCTCGATTCAAAAGACTATATTAACGGTAGCCGTTATTCACATTCTTTAAATACGTTGGGATAAAACGAGATTATGACAAAATGAAAACGAAGAACATTTCTGTTTTGAACGACCCCATTGTAACGTAAAGAGTTTCGTAAACGTGGCCCATCCCTTTCGAATTAAAAACGAGCTCTTACGTTACGCCTTGCGTGGTTCTAAGGAGAAATGGATGTATCTACAAAAGTGACTAAGAAAATAAAAAGAAAATAAAAATGACCAAAATTATTCCGCATCTACGATATATGTCAATCTCGAGAGTAGTTAAAGAAAATGAACCAATATCGTTAAATACGTGCCTCGAACTGGTATATACGCCGTTTAAAAATCACAAAGCCGAATTAAGCTAAAAAATCGCATAATCGCACCATATGGACGAGACTGTGGATTTGACTAATGGCTCGATCATTTCGACTGTTACCGAAACTACAAGAAATATGGCCCGATCTGTGTGTTTGCTTAGTTCGTGCCTAAGTGAAAACAACGGTAATATCCCTGCTTCGAATAAACATGCGATTAAACGAAACGTTGATTTTCTATAACCACACTGAGATGATATATCCCATAAATTAGAAGAAATAAAGAGTTGTTACTAGCTAGAGATCTTCTCACGCTCGAATAAGACTCACCGTCTTTTCACAAAGCCAAATCGAGCAAGCGGATTTTGACGCTAGAACAAACCCGTTACGCGATGAGTCCATTCCCTAAAATAAAATCCAAAAGTGATATCATCACTAAACAAACACGTGGTTACGTCTCTCGACAGATCCAAAAGATCCCATCGTAATCCAAAAATCGAGACACGAACCCACGTGAATAAAAGGGAACGAATCATTGTCAATAACGAACGATTGAACCAAAAGAATAACTTGTATCACGTCTAAATCCGAGATACGCTCGAAGGGAGTCAAAACCCGAACTAATGCGTCTCACGAAATAACAAAAGACGAGATATTCGAAAAGACAATCCAATTTGGTCGATATCTTAGTCACTAAACGTCGATACGTCAGAACGAATTATATTGTTTGATGAATGATTTATTTTTCCGCAATAATCGATGGCATCACACGTCCTCTGGACCGCAATGTAAGCCCATACCAAAATCCTAGGAAAGAGACTTGGACCAACGAGTGTGTGGAGGAATAAGGATGGAAGAGAGATGATGCGATAATTGTGATTGTTATCTAACGTTTTCTTTCTCTTATTGCGATCTAATTACGCGTTATGTACGATTTTCGCTAACTAGTTTGTTCGTATGGATTTATATCTGGTTATACATCACTCAAGTCAGATTTAAGTCATAATGCATCCTATTCTTAACGAATCATTGCAGTCATACCATATAGAGTGTCGCATGCTATCCGAATTGCGTGCAACCATTCTAGGTTTCGTAGACTTAGGACGTGTGCTCATCAGGAGGCATACCAGTTATGTCGTGGCATATCCCATACATCTTTGCCTTGCCGTACCTGTGTTTTGGGATGTATCCTATGTGTCCCTGGCATGGCTCATGCGCCTTTACAATGTCGTTTGTATGCTAGCTAGGAGGCATGTCCATTATGTCGTGACGTATCCTATGCATCTTCGCCTTAGCATACTGTACATATGGTAGTGTACCTCGTATGTTTCTCCAGTATCGTAGGCACTAGTCAGAAGGTACAACCCTTATGTCATGGTGTATCCCCTACGCCTTTGTTTTGGCATACCCTGTATGTCGCGGCACCTCCAATAACCCCTTACCCTGTCAAGAGGCATACTGTTCTCTCGTGACATATCCCCTATGTCCTTACTGCGTCGTGTCATCACACGTCCACCCATCAGGAGTCCCACCTGTCATGTGGTGACGTATTCCTTGCATCTTTACTTTGTCGTACCCCGTAGGATGTAACATACCCCATGCATCTTCCATTAATCATTCAGACACCGATCAAGAGGCGTACCTGTTATATCATGACGTATCCTATATGTCTTTTCCCTGTTGTGCCTCGTATATTGTGACCCATTCCTTGCGTCTCTACCATGTCATTACACACCGGTCAGAAGGTGTACTATGTATGTCATAACGCATCATGTACATCTTCGCCTCATCCCTTACGCCAAGCGAGGGGCATGAGCTTCACGCCCCGTATGTCATGGCGTATCATGTGCTTTTTCACCATGTTATATACGTTAGACGAGAGGCATACCATTTGGGCCGTGATGTATCCTATACGTCCTTGCCTCGTCCCACCTTCCATATCGTGAAGTGTCCCGTGCGTCTCCATCATATCATCTATACACTAGTCAGGATGTGTACTCGATGCGCCGCCATGCATCACGTACATCCGGGTATTGTCAAGGTCGTACATCGCGATAGGTCGCAGATGCGTCTTCCATATCGGATACACTAGTCTAGAGCCATACCCCGTATATCATGACTGGAGTTCTCGCCTTGCTAGGTGCCTATCAGAAGACATACCCTGTATATCTCAATGTGTCTCGCGTGTCTTTACCATGTCTTGCATTCCCGTCAATAGGTCTACCCCACATGTTATGATGTGTCTCATATATTAGTCCGGAGGAGCACCTTTAGACCCTGAGGTATTCCCTATGTCTTCGTCGTGTTATACTTTGTGTGGGATACGCCGCACACATCTTTATCGTCCTGTTTATACCATTAGGGGGTATACCCTGTGCATCGTTACATATCACATACGTCTTTGCCACTGTGTTTAAGTCATCAGGAGACATGTCCCATGTGTCAAGACGTACTCCGCCTCCCTCTATCATGGTTAGGAATACTGTTCGTTAGATATGCATCCTCGCCGGATCCAAACTGCTTGGTGGTCATACCTTGTTTGTCATAACATTCGCATCGTGGGGAAGATTCCATTCACTTTCCGCATGGTCGACTCGAGACACACTATGTGTGTCGCCACGTCGCTGACAACATATCGGTAGTTCAAAAAAAAAAGAAAAAAAAACATTGTTAGGGCATCGGTTCCCTCGAGACTCGAATTAACCATTCGTCACATGTCTCATACACGTCCTACTTACGCCTCAAGACATGCCATGTATGTCGCTACGCCTTAGCCAACGCATCTCAAGATTATGACCGGTACCTTGAACTCAAATAGAACCATAATCTTATGGGTCGTCGTCACCTCCCTTTCGTATCTCAAGACATACCCACGTATGTCGCCACGCTATACACAATGCCCATGGATTCCAAATTACGTCATTATATTATCTGTGCCTCTCATCTCGTAAGTTGTCATCATGACCTTCGTACGCTAAGACATGCCACGTATGTCGGCGCGTCGTGCACCTATACTCCAAAGTTACGTTGTTGTATGTTCGGTACCTTAGGGTCGAGTCAACTATTTCACACGAATCTCGCTTACCTGTCGTCATTCGCATCTGGGGGGATGTAGTCCATACATAGCACCTCCATATCTCAGAGTTGTGGGCAATACCCTGAGCTCCGAAACGAACCCTTAACTCGTGTCTTGTCCACACCTCCCATTTGTACTTTTAGGTGTGCCACGTGGGTCATCATGGTGCCCCCTCGCATTTACACCGTCCCACTGTCCGGACCCCAGGTTCACATTGACCCTCTGACGCACGTTCCATACGAAGTCATCGCGTCATATCCGCACTTTAACTAGCGCCTTATATGTCGCCTCATCACATCTAATAAATCCATGTGTCATTATACTAACCTCTTAGCTAGTAGGTCATCGTCACACCCCATTTCCACCCTCGGTCGTACCTTATATATCGACACGTCATTATACTAAGGTAACCCATGCATCCTTGGCCTTCTGGAGACACCCCGTCGTATCTTCAAAAACGGCCAAATCGATATGAGACATACCAGGTATATCACCGTATATCGTAACATGTTGGTATTCCAAACAGGTGATACTAGTGTTTCGAGCACGTATCAGCTTTCATTGCATACCCCGTATGTCACCACTTGTGCTTTAGTCATTCATTAAACCTCATCAAAACATGCCCCGCATGTCACCTTTTCGTAGGCAATATTTGTAGTCCGCGAATACGTCATTAGGCTATCAAGTTTCGGACCAACCTTTGACGCGCATTCCGTATGTCCTCCCTCGCGCCTTGCTCATATATCAAAGGCCAAGTCGTTTATACTGTCCAGTCAGGGATAAGCTTTTGGCCTATACCTCGCACGCTATTGGGTATGTCCTATTCGCATGACAAATGTCGAGTCATTTATGTCGTCGAGTTCAAGTCGAGCCTGGGGCAAGTATCATATAGGTCATCGCGTGCATCTCGTTTACATCTCCAATATTGAGTCATTTGTATCGCCAAGTTCGAGTCGGACTGATAGCTCCCATTTATATAGGATTTTTAGGATTAATTTAGTTTGTTTTCCCTTTGTTTCTATTTAATTTCAGTATCGTTTTATTACTTTTTAGTTAAAATTAGTAATTTCCTTTATTTATGGTATTTTTGGTGTTTTCATGGATTTTCAGGGACCTTTCGTGCATTTCCGAACCAGACCCAAGCCTATTGGAGCATTTTCGGATTATTCAGGGACCGTCAGAGCACTTTTGGGATTCATCAGGGACCATTAGAGCACTTTTCGGAAGCCCAAGGACCTAAACAGATAAAAGCCGGAGCAAAATCGCCCCTTTTTGGACCTATCTCGGCGAGACAATACCTGTCTCGTCGAGACAGGCCCTCGTCTCGTCGAGACACTCCTTGTCTCGACGAGATGAGGCGGGGCAAGGCGCACCAGCGCCTTCCCCCTTGCTGGAATGCGCGGATTTGGGCCTAAAAGCCCATTTAAACACTTTGTAAATGTCCCGTTTTACCCTTGAGGCATTAGGGTTTCCTCCCTAACTCTATAAATAGGGAGCTAAACCTAATCCTTGGGGGGGGGGGGGATTAGCCATTCAATAAATTGGAGAGCCGCTAGGGCTTTCTCTCCTCCACAATGTAGATTTAGCTTTTATTTCAGTTTTATTTTCATGTTTCTAGATTAGGTTTATTTCAGTTTTTATTTTCTTTTGTCAAGAACGATTGATGGGAGAAGCTCCGCATCTTCTATTTTTATAATTGGAATCGGCAAAACGGGTTTTGGATTTCTATCTCTTTCCCTTTCATCTTTTGCGATTATATTCAATTGAAGCTTTTTCCATTGTTCCTATTTTCCTATTGCTATGATTGGTTTGTCTATGAACTGATCTCCATCCAATTTGGGATGGGGATGAAATTGATTGTATGAATATGTATGATTAGGGATCTAGGACCTTTGATTGATTAGTTTATGCATGCTTAATGCCTAGAAATTGTTAGGAACAGGATTTATGCTAGAATGAACATTGATAATGATCAACTAGCCTGTTTATGTATATAATGTGCTTAATGCCTGTGACCCTGACATTAAATAGGATTATAGATAGATGAGAACCTGACCATGGAATCGTCTATACCGAAATTGTGTAAATCTGACTTCGCTAGAGACCACTAGGAATGAGGCTTTGTGGCTGGGCTACGGCTTTAGCCTTAGTTGTCAATAAACCTAATGCTTTGCATGACCTAGGGTATATGCCTAATCAAGCAGTCACCCGAATGCATGTGAATAGGTTAGACAAATCCCGTACAAATTTGTCTTTCACTTAGGACAATTACCTTCAATCATTGGTAAAACATAAATCTGAACTCCCTAAACCCATACATAGGATTTAATCAAAGGATTCCTCAACCTATATTGTGCCATCCGTCAATTCACCTTCTACCCTGTCAATTGTTCACTTTATTTTGTTATCTTTATTGCTTTCAATCAGTTAATTAGTTATCAAAAAACCCAACTTTTATCCAACCCTCTAAACAATTAGATCATTCTAGGTAGATTTGCTAGTTATAACGAATAGTCTTTGTGGTTCGATCTCGTGCTTAGTACAATATTACTTGTTGCGATAGGATACACTTGTCCTATTAAATGCTATATACGTTACGAGCATCACGGACCTTTAGCACGTACCTTTTATATCGAGTGATTCATGTCATCAAGCCCAAGTCGTACCATTGGGCACGTACCCACCCTATAGGCCATCTCGAGTGACCCACTCACACCTTAACTCACTGAGTTGTTCATGTCGTGAAACTCCTATCAAACTTTTGACGTGTGCCCCATAGGTCATCACTCATGTCTTGAGTGCGCCTCAAACAGCGGTTTGTCTATGTTGTCAAACCCTCGACACACTCCCCCTATATCCTTGCTACCATTGTCCCAATGCCCCAAACTTTGAATTGTCTTATTTATGAGTCCGAGACATATACCCCATATGTCGCTATTTGGGTCTCGCTCGTATCAGTAGTATCGAGATGTTCGTACCACGTCTAAGTTCAACATTTGGCACTTACCTCGAAGGTCTTGGTTTATACCTTCGTTGCTCCTCAAGCATTGAGTTTGTTCATAGTGATAGGCTCCAGTCGAACTATGAACGTCTACCTTGTGTGTCATCGCTGGTATCCCAAATATCGGTGATGGACCAAATACATCATAAATATCCACGTAAGATCTTTAGGGATTCTCATAAAACATATCGTCGTTTGGTTTGCGCTATGAAACAAATTAACCTTTTGACACATACCAGGTAAGTCGTCGTTTGCATCTCATTGGTACCTCGATAGGATCGGGACACCTCTCATTCTACCACACGCACCAATGTCCGCAAATACATCGAGGTATTTGTGTCTCTAGCTTGAGTTGATCCTTAAACTGCACCTTGCGTGTCGGTATCGTGTCTAGCTGACACCTCCAATGTGGTTAGGAGGCACCTCTTGAGTCATCTCTGTGCTTCATCTATGTCCAAAGTTGGTCAGATAATACGTGTGCCGTAGGGGTATCCTATTCGTGTCTCGAATCAGTCAAACATACCCGACATGTTAGATTTCCCCCGCGACGGTTGAAATCCCAAAATCAAGCCATCGCATTGTTCGTAAGTTGTGTAAAAGTCAACCATGGGGGCACATCGAGTGTGACTCTCATCATGCCTTTTAGCTACCTCTAAGGCATATGATGTACGTCAACATATTTCCTAAATGCACCGTGTTTCAAACCACTCTGTCGTGATACTAGTGAGCCAACGAGGAGTTAATAATTGGCACATACCTCAGGTGTTGACATATGCATCCTATTCGGACCTCGAGTATCGGGTATACCGCGTTCATTGTCCTGTCACATAATGCCCATCATTGTAATAGTTGCTTTCGGAGAGAAGCTGACTGTTGAGCGATTTCCGCAAGTGCACGGTTTCGCTTGTAGTAATAAAAATATCGATCCCACAGGGATACGTTTTTTAACGAAAAACTTATTTTTTTGAATCTGTTAATTTCGAACTTGTTAGATTTACTATTGAATGTAAATGAAAAGTGAAATTTGTCTAATTGAATTTAGGAAATTGTTTAATTGAATTTGTGAACTTTGAGTATTTGAAAATGCTGGAATAAGATTTTATATTTAGAATAAATCGATTGTTAGAAAGGTCTTCTGATTTTAAGGATGAATTTTACAAAACAGGAACATTTAGAACTTTTTAGAAAAACGAATGAATTTATTCATTTGCATTAAGCAAAGAAAACAACTTAAACTTTGTATCAATTATGATGATGAAATAAATGACGGAACCTCTAATTAATTGGCTTTGAACGCGACAAAACCCTTTCGGGATAGTTGCCCTTACTCAAATTAAAACTCTTTCGAGATGATAATTTGCCTAAGTGTTCAACAAAGTTTCCTTGTAATGATTTTGAATTCAAGTGCATATTAATGAAAACACCAACCTCACTTATATTGGATTGGTTACCATAAGTGCTGCATAACGATTTGTCGAATAGAACGGACTTTATTAGATGAAATATAAATTGATACAAGTTTACAGAGAACAAGGAGCATCGAGTTCTTCGAGGGCGTGCAAGTGAAGGGCTTGATCGGTTCCTTTCCTTGGGTTTCCTAAGAGGTTGTCAGGCTCAGGGGCGAACACTCTACTCAATCTTCTCGCTGTAACTTCGTAATAGGGATTCGGTCGGCCACTACCATGATGCAAACTAAAACTGGAACAATGTCTAAACGCTACTGAGTTGTAATTAAACTATAAACAATATGTGTACCTCATCTTGTTTTGTACAGAATCTAATTTCTAACTCTCGAAATGTGTTTACTTAAAACTTCGACATAAGTTCTACGCTCTGATTCTATATCTATATTATAACATTTCACTGCACTTTTTCTCAACATCAACTCTTTATTTATAGATGTTGAAGGGTTGTGTTTGAAGTGATGTATCCATTGGTTAAGAGTCGTGTCCGTTGTGAAAGGACGTCTTTATCCACTTGAACGAACGCGTTTCTTGGATTTTCAGCATGTGTTAAATGCTCTTTGTAAATTTTCTGCACTTACCGAGGATGGTAATCCGCAGCCGTGAATGACGTAGCATTGAGTTGAACGACGGACGAAGGGGAGAAATAGCTATACCACGCGTGTCGCGGCCGCGGGTTGAGGATCCACTGTCGCGGCCCGGTGATTTTTCTCACTTCTTAGCTTTCATTCGTGTCTTCAACTTGGCGCTTTCGATTTACGTCGTCTTTGACTCCTTTTGTAGGGTTTTTCTTCTGTTTTAGATCCTTTTTCGTTCCTATTTGGATTTTACCAAATATTTAGGTACCTTGCAAGAAAGAAAGATATTCGAGAGTAAAAGTAATCTAAACAGATATAAATAACACGAATTTGTAATAAAAATGATGTAAATGTTAATGATATTTTAGGTATATTTTGGGCTTAACAAATCTCCACATTTAATCTTTTGCTAGTCCCGAGCAAGATTTCTCTGAATTTATTCCTTAACTAATCTCTTTATGAAAATAAAACATATATCTTTGTGTTTACCTTTTAAATTAGTTAAGCCGAAAAGACTAACTTTGCATGGCAAATTTATACGCAAAATATCAAACTAACTTAGTATAAGTACGATATATCATTCGTCTTGTATTTCAATGTTTAAATTTGAAGTATTCGGGACGATGTAAGCACGCATGTTATTGAGTCTTTCATCTCAAGGCATTTCAAAGCACCAAATTTCCTTTCCCAAACTTGAATTATTATATATGAGTATAAAGTTTAATTTATTTGCTTAGTTACGCCCGTGATAAGGGTGGTCTCGATCGTAACTTTATATGCATTTTATTTGTGTTCGCTTAAGAGGTACCGACCATGCCATGGGTGGACGCAATCGTTACTTTAAACTTTAAACACGCTTAATTTTTCTTATTTAAACATTCCTTTCATACCTCGATTGTGATAAGGGTGGTCGCAACCGTGGCCAAAAGTACGCTTTATTTATTAATTTCTTCCCTTTCATACCTCGATTGTGATAAGGTTGGTCTCAATCGTGGTCAAAAGTTAAGAATACGATTTATTGATTATAACTTGGGAAAAAGAAAATTAGCACATTCATCCTATATTGACTTAAAATTCAACATGTATTATGACTAAAGTTTCCTTAAAAACTTCAATTGGTGTTAATGTAAGACAAAATCAAAACCGAGCTAAAAATTGTTAGTTTAATTTAATGCCTATAAACCTAATTGAAAATTTAAAATAAGATTTATTATATCATGAATTTCATGATATGAAATAGAGATTGAAAATAAAGAATTTTTACTTAAATACATTTACTCGAGACAATTTTTACTTAAAATCGTGTCGAAGATTTGTGAAAAATTTGAAAAATATTACCCGTATAGAAATATTTATTTCTATCGATAATGATAACCTAAAAATAATCGTAAAAATTTTAACTTATGATTAATTTATAAATGTAAAAATGATATTTCATAAAAAATGTGAATTTTTTTCATTTGTTGCAATATACGTTTGCAATATACGTTGCATTTTGTATTTTTGAAAACAAACAAGTGTTGCATACATTCATTCATTCATTTGCATACATTCGTTCATTCATTTGCATACATTCGTTCATTCATTCGTTTGTATAAAAATGATATATGTATATATCTCCTCCCACACTTAAATTGGACCATGTCCTCATTGGTGCAAAAATGGAGATAAAACGTTAAAGATAAAACAAACGGAAAGAAATGAAAGATATAGCAAAGAAAACATGCATCATAAAATTAAATTAAAACTGAAATTGTACGAAACATAAGAAAATAAAAATGTACGAAACTGAAATGAAAACAAGATAAGAAAAAAAATAAAAGATAAAACCTAAGCATGCGGCGGGGAATCCGGAGGTGTTGGTGAAGTTTCCACATTTCGGCGTCGGAAAAACGAAAGCATCCGATGCCGAGTCGATCTATGCGCACGCCTCAAAGTATTGAGGTTGTCATTCATCACCATGTTGTTCTCCACCAAATCATCAATCCGTAAATTCATTTGTCGATTATTGGCATTGATTTGGTTCAAAATTCTCCTTAAATCCACCGGATCATTATCTTGTGTTACTTGGGCTTGTGGGGCATCTTCCGCTCCTTCCTCCGCTCCTTCTCCCTCGGTACCTACATTATGAGAACTAGAAGCACCTTCACCCATAGTGCCACGAAGATGAGCAATACGGGTAGCATAAGAAATAAAAACCGGAGGAGCAGCAGAAACCAACAAATGAGCCCGCTCAAGAGCCGCAATGTCCAAAACCGGAACATATCCATGGTAGGTGGACATATCAAAAGTAGCCAATTCATCCCGTGCTCCCAAAACAATAGCGGTTATGAAATTACCGAGAGGGACTTGAGTGGTATGAGCCCTCGAAGCACGATATAAATTGTCAAAAATCATTCCAGTGCTATCAACCCGTAAACCCTTGAACAAACAATCCCAAACAAACAAATCCCGGACTTGAATCTTCGAACTCTCAACACGACCAAAAAGTGAAAAACTCAAATACTTGTGAAAGAAGAACACACAATTGTCCTTAATCAACTTGCTTGAAGTGTTTTTAGAATCAAAAGAAGTTTGGTCGGAAAGAGTTTGCCAAAAAGAGTTATTGTCAAAATCCCGAGGCTTATCATAAAAATCACTAGTAGGGAAACCAAACATGTTACCCATAGCCTCATAATCAACGGTATAGGTGACACCATTATTCCGAAAAGAAATTTCAGTCCTCTTTTTGTTCATCGTCAAAGTAACCAAAAATTCAACCACATATTCTTGAATTTGTGGAAAACGCATAGAAGCAAAAGTTTCCGATCCCAAAGTTTCAATAAAAGAAGTAATTTGTGTAGTGAAGTTCAACTTCCTTACCGAATCAAAGTCAAGAAACTGCATATCCACGAACTTACGATTGGTGTTTGAAAAGTGCTTGAAACGTCCAACTTCTTCTTCAGAATGAATGTCGAAATAAGCCCCGCAACTAATCCTTAGGCGATTAGCCTCAGTGACAGTCGGCTTGTGTCCAACACGCTTTGCTCTAGGCATGGTTATGGTGTTTAGGGTTTAGATGAAAAGAGAGAAAAGCTTGAGGCTGAAGATGAAGTAGAAGTGTTGTATGGAGACTTGAATTGAAAGGGGTAAGTGATTAAAAAGGGTAATGATGAAATTGGGAAGAGTAAAAGTGAAGTATTGGGAAGAGGTAAGAGTAGGGAATTGGTTAAAATTGGAGGTGGTGTAAGGGTTGTGTAAGGAATAGGTATATATATAGGGTTTGAAGAGGAAGATTAATAGGTAGAGTAGGAATAGGAAGAGTAATTGGTATAGTTGGAATAGGAAGAGGTGTAAGTAGAGGTTGAATAGGAAAAAGGTTGAAAATTAGGCCAAAAATCCGGACTTGGAGTTGCCTTTATCGCGGTCGTGGATGTGTATCCGCGGCCGCGGATCGCGTTTTTCATCCAATTTTTTCTTTGAATTGTTGTGGGAATTTGCTGAAGTTACCGAGAAATACACCATTCGCGGCCACGAATTGCGTTTGGCAGCGAATTTTTTGTCTGAAATTGGAGTAAATTTGCTGAAGTTACCGAGAATCCATTAATTCTCGGACGCGGATCACCTCGTGGCTACCCAAATCTGCATATTAACTCCTATTTGTGTAATTTCTTTGATAAATTTGATCCTGTACTCCTGGACAATGTAATCTGTACTTAAGAACATAAATGTAAAACATTAAATGATAAGGAAAACCAAAGGTTTATCCTTATTAATGGAAAAATAAATGAAAAATGCTTTAATTAATGGATGTTAAATTAAGAATAGGAAAGGTTTGGAACTAAAATTAATTGAAGCATTTATGTGCATTTATTAATGTAAGTTAAATGAATCTTTATTTAAGGAATTGAAACTTAGTTATTAATCATTTAATTAGTAATGAATGGATTAAGTTTGCATTTAATAAGTGCATTAGTTTAGAATTATGGAATTAAATGTTAGTTTAACCAAATAATCAAAAACAGGAAATAATGCAAAAGAGAAAGATTTTTATTGAATAGAAACATATTTACAAACAAATGAAACAAAAGCTATGCTAAAAATTCGTCCCTTTCAATCGGGATTTTCTTAGCCCTATAGCGTTCTATTTTCAACTGCACGAAGGCTTGACGTTCTGGTGCAGAAAGAAAATTTGGTCCTGATCGAAATACTCGTTTCACTAGACCTTCATATTCTAAAAACTCATAGTCTAGCATTGGGAAAGATTCAGCATCACTCCAAGGAACAGAAATACTTCCCTTGGTCCCTAGAATTATTCCACATATAATATTCCCGAATCCAACCTTCTTAGCCTTGGATCTAGATGCGGCAACAAGACCCTCCATCAGAAGTTTTGAAGAATCAACCACGTTGCCTTGAAATATATCGCCAAGGACATAAAGATCAGATTCTTGGACGACACTACTGAACGTGCGACCGAACAGGCTGTGACTCAGAAACTTATGCAAATATAGCATAGAGTTGGAATAGAAAGACTTATTATAGGCAAGTTTAGGGTTGAAAGGCCAGATGCCGGTGAGCATTCGCCAAATATCAGTAGACGTCATATCTCTTCCATGATGACGTTTGGTAGTATCCTTCAAGGGAAAACCAAACCAAGCATGTAATTCTGGATATCCAAAAGTGAAAGTTTTGCCATCCCGACGAAAACTAAGACGCACCCGACGCTTGTTAACAAAGCGAACCGTACAGAAGAACTCTAATATCCAGTCTCCAATTATAGGAAACTTCATATCAACAAATCTGGTCCATCCTAAACGTTCATGTAGCGACTCATATCATCTTTAATTCCCAACTGATCGTTAAGAAAGTCATCCATGTATAGCATTCCGACAAAGAATATGTATCGAAGCTTCAAAAAGCGCCTTCCCTCATCATGATTGAAGATGGGAAAGTTACATCCGTAAACGCTCTGATATATCAACACGTTTATTGCGTGAAGCAATAACTTTCTTAGATGAAGTGTTTGAGGAAGTCATGGTGTTTGGAATGAGTAAGGAAGAAAGGTTTTGAACTTAATTTCTGGGTTGTTGAATGGTAAGAAAATCAGAGAATTGTTCTGATAGAGATGAAAAGAAAGTGACAGAAAACTGAACATCTAGAACCTATTTATAAGATCCTAAGACGAAAAGAGGTGTTGTTTTTGAAATGAAAATGCATGAAACAACCCTTTTAGAAATGAAGAAACTTAACGCTTCGTTTCTGAAGAGTTGCATCTGCTGGAAAAATGGTCAATTTTTGCATAATTTCCCCGTGTCGCGACCGAGGATGCTGACCCGCGGTCGCGACACGCTGATTTCCTTGCGGAAATCAGTTGTCAAAACTCCAAATTTCTGATCCTCTACCGAGAATCCTCATCCTCGGTAAGTTCAGAAATTTTCCTTTCAATTTGAAATCAGAATTCTCAACTGAGAATCTGAAATCCTCTACAAGTTCAGAAATTTTTTACCTCCTTAAGAATTCTATATATGTGAATTCTCAACTGAGAATTTCAAATTCTCAACTGAGAATCACTGAATTTCTTCTAATTCTCATTAAAATCCTAAAAATTAATTGAAATCATGACTTGAATATATTTTTCTATATCTAAAATTCTAATATAAAATGATATAATCTAAACAAAACAAAAAATAAAAATAAAAATAATAAATAATAAAAACTAACTATTAGAAAAATGAAATGATTTATATGTCAGGAAATCTTGTTACGAAATTAGTTCCTATTTCGGAAATATTTTCGTAATAAATTTTACATCGATTACCGTTAACTTTAAAACGATTACCGTTAGTTTCCTCGAGTTCTAAAGAACCATAGTCGAATGTTTTGACGACTAAATACGGTCCGGCCCATCTGGACTTAAGTTTTCCTGAAAATATACGAAGTCGTGAATTAAATAACAGCACCTTATCTCCAACATTAAAGTGTTTGACTTTGATCTTGGCATCGTGCCATTTTTTCACTTTTTCTTTATAAATCCTCGCATTTTCATACGATAGATGTCGTAACTCATCTAACTCATTTAAATTAAGCAAACGTTTCTTTCCTGCTTGTTGTAAATCAAAATTAAGTTTTCTAATAGCCCAATAGGCTTTATGTTCTAATTCAACTGGTAAATGACATGCTTTTCCATACACCAAACGGTATGGAGTCATTTCTATTGGTGACTTAAATGCAGTACGGTATGCCCATAGCGCATTATTGAGTTTTTGTGACTAATCTTTTCTTGATGATGAAACAATTTTCTCTAAAATCCATATAAGTTCTCTATTTGAGATCTCCGTCTGACCATTCGACTGAGGATGGTATGGCGTTGACACGCGGTGGCGTACTCCATATTTTTTCATAAGCATATCAAAATTTCGATTTATGAAATGGGTACCGCCATCACTAACAACGAATCTAGGACAACCGAATCTACAAAATATATCGTCAAGAAAATTAATAACTACTTTAGAATCATTCGTAGGGGTTGCAATTGCTTCAACCCACTTCGAAACATAATCAACGGCTACTAATATGTAAGTTTTACCGTTGGAAGGCGGAAAAGGTCCCATGAAATCAATTCCCCACATGTCGAAGATTTCAACTTCCAACACGTTTTTGAGGGGCATCTCATCTTTCCTTCCTAAATTTCCCGTTCTTTGGCATTTATCACAACGAGTAATAAATGAACCAACGTCCTTAAACATTGTAGGCCAAAAGAAACCACATTCTAATATTTTAGCTACCGTTTTATTAACTCCATTATGTCCTCCATATGAGCTGGAATGACATTCTGTTATTATAGATTCATATTCATTTTCTCCAACACATCTCCTAATTATCCCGTCACCACATGATTTGAATAGAAAGGGATCTTCCCAAAAATATTGTTTAATATCGAAGAAAAATTTCTTCATTTGTTGGGAAGATAATCCTTCCGGAACAATATCGGTTGCAAGATAATTAGCAAAATCTGCATACCATGGTGACATGATACTTTCTACTTGATAGAGATGTTCATCGGGGAAATCAGCTCGTATACCGACAGTTTCACCTATAGGACCGTTTTCATCTTCTAGTCTCGATAGATGATCGGCGACAAGGTTTTCTACTCCCTTTTTGTCTTTAATTTCTATATCAAATTCTTGTAACAACAAAACCCATCTAATCAGACGCGGGTTTGCATCTTTCTTAGCAAACAGATAACGTAAAGCTGCGTGATCTGTATAAATAATAACTTTAGATCCTAACAAGTATGACCTAAACTTATCACATGCAAATACTACGGCTAACATCTCTTTTTCTGTTGTTGTGTAATTTAATTGTGCACCGGACAATGTGTGACTTGCATAATAAATAACATGTAATCTTTTATCCTTTCTTTGACCTAAAACACATCCCACTGCTAGGTCACTTGCATCACACATGATTTCAAAAGGTAAATCCCAATCGGGCTTAGCAATTATGGGTGCACTGACTAAGGCTGTTTTCAATGTTTCGAAAGCTTTAATGCAATCTTCATTAAAGTCGAAGGTTGAATCCTTCATAAGTAAATTAGTAAGTGGTTTGGAAATTACAGAAAAGTTTTTTATAAATCTTCTGTAAAAACCTGCATGTCCTAGAAAAGATCTTACTCCCTTGACAGTTGTTGGTGGGGGTAATTTTTCTATTACTGAAGTTTTTGCTCTATCCACTTCTAATCCTTTTTCGGATATTTTATGACCTAAAACAATTCCTTCGTCAACCATGAAATGACATTTTTCCCAATTTAATACTAAATTCGTTTCTTCGCATCTAGAAAGAACTTTATCTAAGTTTTTTAAACATGCATCAAAAGAATCTCCATAAACTGAAAAATCATCCATAAATACTTCCATGATATCTTCGATGAAATCATTAAAAATTGCAGTCATACAACGTTGAAAAGTTGCTGGTGCATTACATAGACCAAAAGGCATTCTTCTATATGCAAATGTTCCATAAGGACATGTGAAGGTTGTTTTATCTTGGTCATCCGGGTAAATATATATTTGAAAGAATCCGGAATAACTATCAAGAAAACAATAAAATGCATGACCGGCTATCCTTTCGATCATTTGATCGATGAAAGGTAAAGGAAAATGATATTTCCTAGTTGCCTTATTTAGGTTCCTATAATCTATACAAACCCTCCAACCGGTGGTGGTTCGCGTAGGTATTAATTCACCTTCATCATTCCTTACTACAGTTATACCTCCCTTTTTGGGTACACAATGGATTGGACTAACCCATTCACTATCCGAAATAGGATAAATGATTCCATTGTCTAAAAGTTTAGTAATCTCATTTTTTACTACTTCTTTCATGTTCGGATTTAAACGTCTTTGTCTATCCGCTTTAGGTGGCTTATCTTCTTCTAAGTGAATCCTATGCATTACAATACTAGGATTAATTCCTTTTAAATCTGAAATCTGTCATCCCATACTTCCTATTCTATTTCTAACAACTTCTTTCAATTTTTCTTCTTGATTTTCTGTTAATTTGTTAGAGATGATTATAGGTAGAGTATCACTTCCGCCTAGGAAAGTGTATCTCAGATGGTTTGGTAATTCTTTAAGTTCTAATTTAGGTGGAACTATTACTGAAGGCGGAACTGGTCCATCTTCTCGAATCAAAGGCTCTGGGTCCTTATCTTCTAATTCTTCACCCATTATAGGTTCCATTATTTCTTCTCTTTGAACAATTTCATTAACACATTCTTCAACTAAATCAAGCTTCATACAAGCGAAATCCTCCATAGGATATTTCATTGCTTGATTCATATCGAACTCGATCTTATCGTCACCTATTCTTAAAACTACTTTTCCTTCCGACACATCAACTAGAGCACGTCCCATGTTCATGAATGGTCTACCAAAGATTAGCGGACAATTAGCATCATAAGCAAAATCTAAGATAACAAAGTCAGTAGGAAAAATAAATTTGTCAACTTTCACCAAAACGTCTTCAATTATACCATATGGTCTTTTAGTGGATTGATCCGCTAATTGCAAAACCATATTGGTACGATTGATGTCTTCTTCTAAACCTAATTTCTCAAAAATAGACAATGGCATCAAGTTTATACTAGCTCCTAAATCACAAAGACAACTTGGGAATTCCATATTTCCCAAAGTACACGGAATGGTAAAGCATCCGGGATCTTTGAGTTTAGTAGGTAATTTTCTTGATACTATCGAACTACATTCTTCAGAAAGTGAAATGGATGAAATTCCTTCCCAACTAATCTTTTTTGAAATTAAATCTTTCAAGAATTTTCCATAGTTAGGAATTTGCGTAATTGCATCCATGAATGTTAAATTTATATGCAAATTTTTAAGTTTATCTAAAAATGATAAAAGTTGTTTATCATGGTCCTTATTTCGGACCCTGTGTGGAAAAGGTGGTTTTGGTACAAAAGGTTTTGGATTAGAGTCAATTGGCGTATCTTTTTGTTTTAATGTATCTTCTTTGGATTTTGGTAAATCATTTCCAGGTAAAGTTGAATTTCCGGGCATTTCCGGACCTAAGTAGTTTTTTCCTGAGCGAAGAGTGATAGCCTTAACATGCTCTTTCGGATTTTCTTCCGTTTGGCTGGGAAGACTTCCCTCTTTGCGGGATGGAATTGATTTAGCAAGTTGTCCAATTTGAACCTCCAAATTATGGATGCTAGATGATTGGTTTTTGATAAGCTGATCGAATTTATTTTCGATCCGTTTAAAACCATCGTCTTGATTACTTACCTTTCCATTCATAGCATCAATAAATTTGTCGATTTTTGAAGATAAAGTGCTAATCGTATCTCTTGTTTGATTTTGATAATTATTTATCCGATATTGATTAGCATTTGCATTATTATTATTATTACCATCTTTCCAGTTAAAGTTAGGATGATTTCTCCATCCAGGATTATAAGTATTAGAATAAGGATTAGTAGTTTGGTTTTGTCCTTGGACAAAATTTACCTGTTCTATCTCATTCATACCTTCGTAATCAATGTCTCTCTGGATTGGATCATTAGGATCGCATGATGCCATAAATTTATCAATTTTGTGCGATAAGGCAGAAAATTGGGCTTGTAACATTGCTACTGGATCAAGATTCATTATACCTTTAACTGATGATGTACCTGAGGATGATGGTTTCGCCGTCGGTATATGGCCACGCTCGGCGGGCCACATACTGCTGTTGATTGCCATTTCTTCCAAAAGTTCTCTTGCTTGGGCGGACGTCTTCTTCATAAATAACCCTCCAGACATAGCATCTAATGAACCTCTAGTTGTAGGATTTAATCCATTATAGAATGTCTGCATTAAAAGTGCATCTGGCAATTGGTGGTGGGGCATAAACGTTGAAGTTCTTTAAAACGTTCCCAAGCTTCATAAAGAGTTTCATTATCATTTTGTGTAAAAGATGTCAACTCTTTGATGACTCTTGCGGTTTTTGCTAAGGGAAAATATTTTTGTAAAAATACTTGGGCTAATTGGTCCCAAGTTTCAAATGTTGCAGCAGGCATAGAAGTTAACCAAATTTTTGCCTTATCCTTCAAAGTGAAAGGAAAGAGGCGAAGTTTGATTGCTTCGGCTGTTACATCAGTAATTTTAAAAGTGTCACAAATTTCTAAGAAATTTGTCAAATGTGCATTAGGGTTTTCGTTAGGTAGTCCATAAAACGTTACGTTGTTTTGCAACATATTAAGCAAAGCAGGCTTAATTTCAAATTGATTTGCGTTTATACGGGGTCTAACTACACTATTAGTTACACCGGCCATTCCTGGCCTAGCATAATCCATAAGTGTCGGTGGATCGGCCATAATCTCTGGCTGGTCTACTTTGGTTTTTAAGGGTGTTTTGTCTTTGTTTTTGTTGTTTTTCTTATTTTTCTTAAGCGTTCTTTCAATTTCTAGATCTAAAGGATCTGGTGGCGTGCCCGAATTTCGCAAACTGCGCATGAACTTGAAATTGTTACACGAGCCAAACTACCTTCAAAACAAAATTGAAAACAAGTATGTTATATAACTGAAAATAAATAAAATATAAAAATTGTATAAAAATAATGTATAAACCTAGATTCGAAAATAAAATACGAAAAATAAAAATTTTGTCAAAAATTTTGGCATATCCCCCACAAAGGCGCCAGAAACTTGTTGAGCGATTTCCGCAAGTGCACGGTTTCGCTTGTAGTAATAAAAATATCGATCCCACAGGAATACGTTTTTTAACGAAAAACTTATTTTTTTGAATCTGTTAATTTCGAACTTGTTAGATTTACTATTGAATGTAAATGAAAAGTGAAATTTGTCTAATTGAATTTAGGAAATTGTTTAATTGAATTTGTGAACTTTGAGTATTTGAAAATGCTGGAATAAGATTTTATATTTAGAATAAATCGATTGTTAGAAAGGTCTTCTGATTTTAAGGATGAATTTTACAAAACATGAACATTTAGAACTTTTTAGAAAAACGAATGAATTTATTCATTTGCATTAAGCAAAGAAAACAACTTAAACTTTGTATCAATTATGATGATGAAATAAATGACGGAACCTCTAATTAATTGGCTTTGAACGCGACAAAACCCTTTCGGGATAGTTGCCCTTACTCAAATTAAAACTCTTTCGAGATGATAATTTGCCTAAGTGTTCAACAAAGTTTCCTTGTAATGATTTTGAATTCAAGTGCATATTAATGAAAACACCAGCCTCACTTATATTGGATTGGTTACCATAAGTGCTGCATAACGATTTGTCGAATAGAACGGACTTTATTAGATGAAATATAAATTGATACAAGTTTACAGAGAACAAGGAGCATCGAGTTCTTCGAGGGCGTGCAAGTGAAGGGCTTGATCGGTTCCTTTCCTTGGGTTTCCTAAGAGGTTGTCAGGCTCAGGGGCGAACACTCTACTCAATCTTCTCGCTGTAACTTCGTAATAGGGATTCGGTCGGCCACTACCATGATGCAAACTAAAACTGGAACAATGTCTAAACGCTACTGAGTTGTAATTAAACTATAAACAATATGTGTACCTCATCTTGTTTTGTACAGAATCCAATTTCTAACTCTCGAAATGTGTTTACTTAGAACTTCGACATAAGTTCTACGCTCTGATTCTATATCTATATTATAACATTTCACTGCACTTTTTCTCAACATCAACTCTTTATTTATAGATGTTGAAGGGTTGTGTTTGAAGTGATGTATCCATTGGTTAAGAGTCGTGTCCGTTGTGAAAGGACGTCTTTATCCACTTGAACGAACGCGTTTCTTGGATTTTCAGCATGTGTTAAATGCTCTTTGTAAATTTTCTGCACTTACCGAGGATGGTAATCCGCGGCCGTGAATGACGTAGCATTGAGTTGAACGACGGACGAAGGGGAGAAATAGCTATACCACGCGTGTCGCGGCCGTGGGTTGAGGATCCACTGTCACGGCCCGGTGATTTTTCTCACTTCTTAGCTTTCATTCGTGTCTTCGACTTGGCGCTTTCGATTTACGTTGTCTTTGACTCCTTTTGTAGGGTTTTTCTTCTGTTTTAGATCCTTTTTCGTTCCTATTTGGATTTTACCAAATATTTAGGTACCTTGCAAGAAAGAAAGATATTCGAGAGTAAAAGTAATCTAAACAGATATAAATAACACGAATTTGTAATAAAAATGATGTAAATGTTAATGATATTTTAGGTATATTTTGGGCTTAACACTGACAATTGGCGCACGTCACGTATGTCATTCGCGTCTCCTTTGTGGCTTAACCTGTTTAGGGCACACCCCGTGTGTTACCACTTTCTGCATAGCACGCCAAGGTTCCGTTGGTACGTCTACGTATTTGTATCTCGGGTTTAAACTAACTATTGACCCACGCCCCCTATGTGGTGGTCACGTCCCACTTGCTTCTAGTTTAGGACACACCCTCTATGTCAGCCTGTTTCAGGAAGCTTGTGTTTCCCAGAAAGGCGGTTCCCTGCTATCAGTATCGATACCAAGTAAACTATGGACACATGCCCCGCACGTCTCCATCATGGTCTGTTTAAGTCTCGGACGTACCATGAGCGTCACATCAGCCCGTGTAACCCCCCGTATCTTCGAAGTACGTCATTACAACCGATGATGATAATCCCTCACATACACCTCATGCATAGTCGCTTATGTTGTTTTTTAGATCATGAGTCGTGCCGATGTACCAAATAAGTCATTCCCCTCACTCATGTCGCTACCCCTCCAATGTATCTATACGTCACGGATATCATCGGGATACACTCTCATTTACCTAGCGTCCTAGTGAATTGTACACACCAATAAGGGTCGTCTCAATCTCACAAGCGTCAGTCGTGTCAAGCTGTTGGAAATTAGGCTAAGGTATAACAGCGGAAATATAAAAATTTTAACTTATTTCCATTTAACCACAAGATCAGTTAACTGTTATTTCATATAAAGAAGGATAAGAAGAAATACCTTTTAGAAGTTCTATCTACCGTTGCAAACGAAGTGCCCACAACTTCAAAAGAGATAGAAACTGTCTACCAATCTGCCCCTATCCGAAACAGACCTTCCAGACCTCCGAACGCCAATCCCTTCGGTAGAAACGTGGAAGAATATGTCTAGAACCTCCTGTCCAAAAATCGCGACGATCCGACGGTTCGATCTCCGGGAATCCACGAAATCGTGAACTGACCTAATGTAGGAGTAGTAAAACGAATTTCTCCCTTTTGTTTGTTTTTCTTCTTCGAGTTCCCAAACACGAAATAAAACACGGGAAGATTAATTTAGAATCAACCGTTGAATAGCAACCAAAGTAGACTGCCTCTAATTAATCAACACAAGATCAAGGATAAAAGAAATAGATGAAAATCAATTGATCAAACGAAGCCGTAGAGAAATCTCGTCCTCGAACTAAGGGTGTCGAATTTTCTCTCTCTTGGACTAGGTGAATTTCGAAAATCACAAGTAGGGTATGGCTTGCTTGGATTTCGAAAATCTTAAGGGAAGGGGTATTTATAATCTCTTGTA
Organism: Euphorbia lathyris; assembly: GCF_963576675.1. Classification (NCBI taxonomy): domain Eukaryota; kingdom Viridiplantae; phylum Streptophyta; class Magnoliopsida; order Malpighiales; family Euphorbiaceae; genus Euphorbia; species Euphorbia lathyris. The sequence continues at coordinate 73,201,360 of NC_088911.1, read as the reverse complement.
TCTAATCCCTAGTTAGATAGAATTAGGTTACTGAATAGGAATTCCATTCGGAATAGAATTCCTAATTATTATCTCACTATATATCTAATATATTAAGGATAATAATAATAACCTTATTGGATAATAATAGGAGTATATTAATCTAATTAAAACTCCTAACTTAATTATCTCTTAATTAATTTAATTCATATTCCTAATCTAATTAGGATTAATAAAATCAAATTAATTATTCATGTATATCACTACATGAATTTCGACCCCCTTATTGGGCTCAATTGGGCCTCTATCAATTAATTAACATCTATCTCTCTTTTAGGTTCCAAGTCTTATGTGTGATCTATTAAGTTCTTATTGCTTCTAGCCGTATGCAACGTTATTAAATTAATTTTCAAAGAATTATATTTAATCTTTGCATAACGGAATGATGTACAGAGTATGTGATTAGCAAGTCCGTAATCATTCCCCCAAAGCTATAAGAAGACAGGTTGATTCTGTCGTTAACCTTTCCGTATTAGTTACAGTATAATTCGATCCTTTATCAACTACATCCTTGAACTGAATCTTATGACTATGGGTGATGTCAAGTCACATATAGCGAGACGTTCATTTTGCTTGTACAGGCTGAGTCAACTCAAAAAGATAGGTTAAGTGAAATATGTATTTCTTACTCTTAAGTTATCACCTTGCAATAATTTATAGTCGAGTCTTCCACAAGCGATCCATGGATGTATCTCCCATTTATCGGGAGTGATAAATGCTCAATCCAATATATAACGACTCCGCAATTACTTCCTGTGATACCCAACGTCTACTGTTCACACCCCAGAGTCATTGATGCTCGTAAAGTATATAGCATTTAATAGGACAAGTGTATCCTATCGCAACAAGTAATATTGTGCTAAGCACGAGATCGAACCACAAAGACTATTCGTTATAACTAGCAAATCTACCTAGAATGATCTAATTGTTTAGAGGGTTGGATAAAAGTTGGGTTTTTTGATAACTAATTAACTAATTGAAAGCAATAAAGATAACAAAATAAAGTAAACAATTGACAGGGTAGAAGGTGAATTGACGGATGGCACAATATAGGTTGAGGAATCCTTTGATTAAATCCTATGTATGGGTTTAGGGAGTTCAGATTTATGTTTTACCAATGATTGAAGGTAATTGTCCTAAGTGAAAGACAAATTTGTACGGGATTTGTCTAACCTATTCACATGCATTCGGGTGACGGCTTGATTAGGCATATACCCTAGGTCATGCAAAGCATTAGGTTTATTGACAACTAAGGCTAAAGCCGTAGCCCAGCCACAAAGCCTCATTCCTAGTGGTCTCTAGCGAAGTCAGATTTACACAATTTCGGTATAGACGATTCCATGGTCAGGTTCTCATCTATCTATAATCCTATTTAATGTCAGGGTCACAGGCATTAAGCACATTATATACATAAACAGGCTAGTTGATCATTATCAATGTTCATTCTAGCATAAATCCTGTTCCTAACAATTTCTAGGCATTAAGCATGCATAAACTAATCAATCAAAGGTCCTAGATCCCTAATCATACATATTCATACAATCAATTTCATCCCCATCCCAAATTGGATGGAGATCAGTTCATAGACAAACCAATCATAGCAATAGGAAAATAGGAACAATGGAAAAACCTTCAATTGAATATAATCGCAAAAGATGAAAGGGAAAGAGATAGAAATCCAAAACCCGTTTTGCCGATTCCAATTATAAAAATAGAAGATGCGGAGCTTCTCCCATCAATCGTTCTTGACAAAAGAAAATAAAAACTGAAATAAACCTAATCTAGAAACATGAAAATAAAACTGAAATAAAAGCTAAATCTACATTGTGGAGGAGAGAAAGCCCTAGCGGCTCTCCAATTTATTGAATGGCTAATCCCCCCCCCCCCCCCCCAAGGATTAGGTTTAGCTCCATATTTATAGAGTTAGGGAGGAAACCCTAATGCCTCAAGGGTAAAACGGGACATTTACAAAGTGTTTAAATGAGCTTTTAGGCCCAAATCCGCGCATTCCAGCAAGGGGGAAGGCGTTGGTGCGCCTTGCCCCGCCTCCTCTCGTCGACACAAGGAGTGTCTCGACGAGACGAGGGCCTGTCTCGACGAGACAGGTATTGTCTCGCCGAGATAGGTCCAAAAAGGGGCGATTTTGCTTCGGCTTTTATCTGTTTAGGTCCATGGGCTTCCGAAAAGTGCTCTAATGGTCCCTGATGAATCCCAAAAGTGCTCTGACGGTCCCTGAATAATCCGGAAATGCTCTAATAGGCTTGGGTCTGGTTCAAAAATGCACGAAAGGTCCCTGAAAATCCCTGAAAACACCGAAAATACCATAAATAAAGGAAATTACTAATTTTAACTAAAAAGTAATAAAACGATACTGAAATTAAATAGAAACAAAGGGAAAACAAACTAAATTAATCCTAAAAACCCTATATAAATGGGAGCTACCAACATCCCCACACTTGAATCTTGCTTGTCCCCAAGCAAGACAGAATTCAAAACAGAGAAAAATCAACAAATAGCTCCCTTACAAAAACAAGAATCTACTACACTTTATTATTCACAACAGTTCAGACTACTCATTTTGCAATTAAAAATATAATGAACCTCAGGCGAGTCTCTAAAACTGATTAATTGGTTTTATCAATCAACACTTCATGAAAACGAAAGAAAATGACTAAAATTGATAGCTCACAAGTGGTCACTCTAACGCTCAAGTGTTTGGGTGAAATTTTTTTTTTTTTGTAAACGCTCTACATTTAATTGCACAAAGTGGTCACATTGGGATTGCATCATCCATCCGGTCAAAATTAATGCATTAAAATTAAACAAAATCATAGGTCTTTAAAGGGTTGTAACATTGGCTAAAGGTTTAGGGTAGGAAAAAGAGAATTTATAGGCAAAAAGTTAATGACTCAAATAGTTAAAAATTTTGCAAAAAGGACACATTTTTCGCATTTAGGGAGCTATAAACCACCTCCCCACACTTAAAATCTTGCTTGTCCTCAAGCAAGTCAGAATCCAAAAGGGACACGTTATCCGTTATAAGAAGGTTTAAGCTCAAGGTTGTGTTTGTGAATTCGGGAAGCAACTAAAATATAAACACTTCTTTTATCCTTTCCTCTATTATTTTTTTTTCTTTTTTTTTTAATTTGGTTTTTAACCATTTATTTTTTTCTTTGAATAGAGGGGAAAAATAGTGAAATTCAATTGGGTAAAGGTTGCTTCTTCTATTAAAATTACAACCTTTTAATGATTGCTAGCGGGAAATTGAAAGATAGGTGTGTCTAAGGATTCATCAAAACTAAATTGAGTCAATTAACTTGGGTGAGAAAGGATATTTAAGAAGGCTAAGGTTTGTAACAGGGTTGATCAAAGAAAGGGATAAAAGGCTCAAAGAGGCTTATCTAGGGGAATTGTTAAGGGATTTTGGCTAAACAAAGAAATAGGCTAAATTTCACAAAGGGCTACACCTAGGTTGCCTAATCATTTCAAGTTTAATAAAAACACAAAATTCAACCAGTATTGGATGCAATTCCTATGAGCACAAAGACAATAAATGTAATCCCACACCTAAGAGATCAATTGTTCCTAATCATGAGTCTAAAATATTGATCTTTATGGCTCTAACTCACAATTGAAGGGTTATTTGTATCAATCATAGCCTCAACTAACGTTCCGTTCCATGTCAATTTTAGGCAAATAATACTCTTTGGAGACTCAAACGTTGTTCAATATTTTTCGCATGCATAAATTTCATTTAGAATGTGCAAATTTTTAAGCGCATTGTCAACTGTATTGTCGGGTTAGCTAAATGTATCAAATTCAACTGTTTGGGATTCTTTTTATTCCTAGAATTAAAAAGCAAACAAAAACAAAAAGCATGAAATCCTAAAATTAAAACAAAAACATGCAACCTAATATAGAAAAACAAAAAGAAATTAAAAACATGCAAATGACAGAATCAAAAATCATCATATCCTAGTATCTCCTCCCCACACTTACAACATGCATTTACTTCCATCATTACATAAAAGTAAAACATAAAGTGCAGAAAAGAAATAGGATAGAAAAACTCCCTCAGGGGTGGCTTGTCAATCCAACCCCGAATTTCCGATGCTACATTTTCAATTCCAAGCTGCAGTCCTGAAAATCAATCCGGCGTCGGTGAGTATTCCGATTAGACGGTTCTGCCAATAGAAAAAAAAAAGAAAACAAACATAAGAATAGAGAAAGAAACAGAAAAGAAAAAAAAAACGTTTAAATTTTTTTTTTAATATTTTTTTTTTCGTGTCCGTCTCGGCGAGATGAACAGTGTCTCGCCGAGACGACACGGAATTTTTTTTTTTTTATGTGTCTCGTCGAGACAGCCAGGTGTCTCGACGAGACGACACGAAAAACCCAAAAAAAAAAAATTTTTTTATATACAAATCTAAACAATTGTTTCAACCTATTCAATTTACACAGATTATAAATGAAATAGTCCCCGGCAACACTTGATGGTGTTGTTGTCGGGTATTTCGAAATATAATCTAATTATAAATAAAATAGTTCCAAGCAAATTTAATCTAATTATAATCAAAATAGTCCCCGGCAACGGCGCCAAAAACTTGATGGTGTTGTTGTCGGGTATTTTGAAATATAATCTAATTATAAACACATTGGTCTAGGCAAATTTAATCTAATTATAAACAAAATAGTCCCCGGCAACGGCGCCAAAAACTTGATGCTCGTAAAGTATATAGCATTTAATAGGACAAGTGTATCCTATCGCAACAAGTAATATTGTGCTAAGCACGAGATCGAACCACAAACACTATTCGTTATAACTAGCAAATCTACCTAGAATGATCTAATTGTTTAGAGGGTTGGATAAAAGTTGGGTTTTTTGATAACTAATTAACTAATTGAAAGCAATAAAGATAACAAAATAAAGTGAACAATTGACAGGGTAGAAGGTGAATTGACGGATGGCACAATATAGGTTGAGGAATCCTTTGATTAAATCCTATGTATGGGTTTAGGGAGTTCAGATTTATGTTTTACCAATGATTGAAGGTAATTGTCCTAAGTGAAAGACAAATTTGTACGGGATTTGTCTAACCTATTCACATGCATTCGGGTGACGGCTTGATTAGGCATATACCCTAGGTCATGCAAAGCATTAGGTTTATTGACAACTAAGGCTAAAGCCGTAGCCCAACAACGAAGCCTCATTCCTAGTGGTCTCTAGCGAAGTCAGATTTACACAATTTCGGTATAGACGATTCCATGGTCAGGTTCTCATCTATCTATAATCCTATTTAATGTCAGGGTCACAGGCATTAAGCACATTATATACATAAACAGGCTAGTTGATCATTATCAATGTTCATTCTAGCATAAATCATGTTCCTAACAATTTCTAGGCATTAAGCATGCATAAACTAATCAATCAAAGGTCCTAGATCCCTAATCATACATATTCATACAATCAATTTCATCCCCATCCCAAATTGGATGGAGATCAGTTCATAGACAAACCAATCATAGCAATAGGAAAATAGGAACAATGGAAAAAGCTTCAATTGAATATAATCGCAAAAAATGAAAGGGAAAGAGATAGAAATCCAAAACCAGTTTTGCCGATTCCAATTATAAAAATAGAAGATGCGGAGCTTCTCCCATCAATCGTTCTTGACAAAAGAAAATAAAAACTGAAATAAACCTAATCTAGAAACATGAAAATAAAACTGAAATAAAAGCTAAATCTACATTGTGGAGGAGAGAAAGCCCTAGCGGCTCTCCAATTTATTGAATGGCTAATCCCCCCCCCCCCAGGATTAGGTTTAGCTCCCTATTTATAAAGTTAGGGAGGAAACCCTAATGCCTCAAGGGTAAAACGGGATATTTACAAAGTGTTTAAATGGGCTTTTAGGCCCAAATCCGCGCATTCCAGCAAGGGGGAAGGCGCTGGTGCGCCTTGCCCCACCTCGTCTCGTCGAGACAAGGAGTGTCTCGACGAGACGAGGGCCTGTCTCGACGAGACAGGTATTGTCTCGCCGAGATAGGTCCAAAAAGGGGCGATTTTGCTCCGGCTTTTATCTATTTAGGTCCCTGGGCTTCCGAAAAGTGCTCTAATGGTCCCTGATGAATCCCAAAAGTGCTCTGACGGTCCCTGAATAATCCGAAAATGCTCCAATAGGCTTGGGTCTGGTTCGGAAATGCACGAAAGGTCCCTGAAAATCCCTGAAAACACCGAAAATACTATAAATAAAGGAAATTACTAATTTTAACTAAAAAGTAATAAAACGATACTGAAATTAAATAGAAACAAAGGGAAAACAAACTAAATTAATCCTAAAAACCCTATATAAATGGGAGCTATCAGTCATCTCTGTTAAGGATCGTGTTACACCAGAGTCAAAGCATCACATTCCGTAATCCAGAATACCAATTAATATTCCTTTGAGTCTGAGGATTAGTTATACCTATTAATACCAATGAGATGAACAGGTGACAAGGATGAATCTACCCATCCTGTTATCTCAAATCGGATCCCCAATTCTAATGAACAACGTTTCATCGGATCTATGTAACTGTCCAGATATCTGTATATATGAAGCTTGTGAGATCAGCTTTCTGTCGGACAGAAGACATTGTTACATACAAGTCTCAACAGTGATATGTCAATCCCAAACATATCACTTGACTTGGGGTGGTTTTAAGTTTATCAGTTTACTATAAAGTTTTGTCTCACTTCATGCTTGTATGAACACTTTATAATCACTTTAAATAAACTTACGGATTTCCTTTTATTAGACTTTATTTAGTGCTTAAAAGGGATTGCCTTTATATAGTTATAAAACATATATCTCATTAAACAAATGATATAAAGAACAATTCATTTACATTAAGTTTGTATCCTAGAACAATTGTCTATAGGACACTAAACCCCAACATACTCCCACTTGGACTAAAGCCAATTGTTTCTAAAACTTATCCCAGTAGAAGTTAAATGACGATCATGTATTCTCTGGGTTAAAGGCTTTGCTAACGGATCTGCAACGTTGTCCTCTGTAGGTACTCTTTCTATTCTCACATCTCCTCTAGCCACAATCACTCTAATGATGTGGTATCGCTTAAGGTAATGCTTGGATGCATTATGAGACCGGGTTCCTTTGCTTGCGAAATGGCTCCATTGTTATCACAGTACAGTGTAATGGGATTGACAATGTCAGGCACCACACCTAGTTCTGTAATGAACTTTCTAATCCAAACCGCTTCCTTTGCTGCTTCCGCAGCTGCGATATACTCTGACTCGGTCGTAGAGAAAGCTACGCTTCCCTGCTTGGAACTCTTCCAACTGACCGTGCCCCCATTCAAGATAAACAGGTATCCTGATTGGGATTTATAATCATTCTCATCTGTGAGATGACTTGCGTCTAAAAATCCTTCTATTTTCAGATCACCTTCTCCGTACACTAGGAACATATCTTTAGTTCTTCTCAAGTACTTATGAATGTTCTTGACGGCAATCCAATGCTCGTCTTCCGAATTCCATTGGTAACGACTCGTTACAGATAACGTGAACGCTACGTCAGGTCTAGTGCATAGCATAACATACATAATCGAACCGATTGCGCTGGCGTACGGGACTACAGCTATGCGTCGTTTATCATCATCGGTTTTAGGACATTGATGATTGTTTAACTTTACTCCATGTAACATGGGTAAGTTACCATTTCAATTCAAGCATGCTAAACCGATTTAGCACCTTTTCAATGTATGTAGCCTGTGAAAGACCAAGCAGTCTTCTCGATCTATCTCTATAGATCTTTATACCAAGTATATAAGCTGCTTCACCAAGGTCTTTCATTGAGAAGTTACCAGATAACCATACTTTCACTGACTGTAAGAGAGCAACGTCATTTCCCATTAATAATATATCGTCCACATATAGTATGAGAAATGCTATAGAGCTCCCACTTGCTTTCTTATAAATGCAAGCTTCTTCGCAATTTTGTTCAAAACCAAATTGTTTTATGGTTTCGTCAAAACGCTTATTCCAGCTTCTAGATGCTTGCTTGAGTCCATAAATGGATCTCTGAAGTTTGCAAACTTTATTTGCATCCTTCGATATGAAACCTTCAGGCTGCATCATATATACATCCTCAAGCAGGTTTCCGTTTAGGAAAGCTGTTTTCACATCCATTTGCCAAATCTCATAATCGTAGTGAGCGGCAATTGCAAGCATGATTCTGATTGATTTGGACATAGCCACAGGAGAGAAAGTTTCGTCATAATCAATTCCTTGCTTCTAACGATATCCTTTCGCTACTAACCTATCTTTGTAGGTGCTAACATTTCCATCCATGTCTGTCTTCTTTTTGAAGATCCACCTGCACCCAATGGGTATTATCCCTTCGGGTGGATCAACCAAAGTCCACACTTGGTTAGTATACATGGAATCCATTTCAGAATCCATGGCCTCAAGCCATGCTTTAGAATTTGGACTAGTAAGAGCCTCTTCGTAGTTTTCGGGTTCGTCGTCTAACACGGGAACCTCATTATCATCTCCCACTAGAAAACCATATCTAACTGGGAGTTCACGAACTCTTTGTGATCTACGAATAGGTGGCACTGGAGTCTCATCTAATGGGACTCCTTCGGGTACCTCAACCGCCTCTGTTGTTTCAGTCGGTGTTTCTTCTTCTTGAACCTCGTCAAGTTCAATCATGCTTCCCTTTTGTGTTTCTTCGAGAAACTCTTTCTCTAAGAAGGTTGCATGTTTGGATACTATCACTTTTTGATCATCTGGATGATAGAAGTAATATCCCACAGTTTCCTTAGGGTATCCAATGAAGAAACATTTGTCAGATTTCGAATCTAGTTTGTCGGACGCAATGCGCTTGACAAATGCTGAACAACCCCATACTCTCATGAATGAGAACACGGGTTTCCTACCAACGAACAATTCATATGGTGTGTAACTAGCGGATTTAGTTGGTACTTGATTTAGGGTGAAGAGGGCAGTTTCTAAGGCATAGCCCCAGAACGTCTTTGGAAGTAAGGCCATGCTCATCATGGATCGTACCATATCTAGTAGGGTACGGTTTCTCCTCTCGGATACACCATTGTCTTGTGGTGTATAGGGAGGTGTCCATTGTGAGCATATCCCACATTCAGTTAGATAATTCAGAAAATCATCTGAAAGATATTCGCCACCTCGATCAGATCGAAGCGTCTTTATTTTCTTTCCTAATTGATTTTCTAGTTCATTCTTGAAGCATTTGAATTTCTCAAAAGCTTCTGATTTGTGCTTCATCAAGTAGATGTAACCATATCGGGTATGGTCATCTATGAAGCTTATGAAGAATCTGAATCCTCCTCTTGCTTGGGCTGACATAGGACCGCATACATCTGAATGAATGAGTCCTAGAGTGTCTGATACACTCTCACCTTTATTGCTAAAGGGTGTCTTTGTCATTTTACCTTTTAAACATGATTCGCATGTTTCCAATGATTCAGGATCGATTGGATCTATAAGCCCATCTGAATGTAGCTTTAGCATGCGTCTCTTGTTTATATGGCCTAAACGACAATGCCACAAGTAAGTTGAATTATCTAGCTTATGTCTTTTGGTATCAATTGCAAAAATAGGAATTTTGTCATCCAACACATAAATCCCATTTTGTGATATTCCTGAAAAATAGAAGATCGAATCTCTATAAAAATCGCAACGTTTGTCTTTTATTGAAATATGAAAAACCGTCATCAACAAGGCGGCTAATAGAAATAATATTTCTAGATATTCCTGGAATATCCTCAGGCTACATCCGGTATCAAGTACCAAAAGATTCAGACTGTGAAATTTCAATATAAAACATACCAGATGTTGAAGTCCCAGCTTCTTCCCCTTTTGAGGAAGGCTAGGTACACCAACAGTTTCTTTTCCAATGCCCATCTTTACCACAGAAGTGGCACTCTCCTTTGGGCTTCATCACTTCCTTTCCCTTAGTTTTATCGGGCACGGCTTTCTTACCTTTCTTGGGATATTTAGGATTGGGAGAATTCCCTTTCCTCTTCTTTGATCCCTCTATGACAAGAGCCGGTATGGCTTTGTCTTTCTTCATATTGTGCTCAACTGACTTGAGCATATTTGCAAGCTCTTCAAGAGAGGTTTGCAAGTCATTCATCTGATAGTTCATGATGAACTGTGAATAACTCTCTGGGAGGGATTGAAGAATTAAGTCTACGCTTAATTCGTTATCCATCACAAATCCAATACTAGAAAGTTTGGTAATGTAGCCAATCATCTTGACACAATGTGTCATGACAGATGTGCCCTCTTGCATCCTACTACGATATAGCAACTTGGATATCTGGTAGCGTTCGCACCTGGTTTGTTTCCCAAACAATTCCTTTAGGTGCATGATGATGGAATAGGCATCCATTTCCTCATGTTGCCTTTGTAATTCCGGTGTCATCGATGCAAGTATGATGCATCCGGTATGATCATCATCAGCCTTATGCTTCTGGTAAGCATCAATTTCCTCAATGGGAGCATCATCAGCAGGGAGAGGGGGTATCAATGTATCAAGTACATACCCTATTTTATCGAACTTCAAAACAATTTTGAGGTTACGAAACCAGTCGGTGAAGTTTGAACCATTCAATTTGTTATCAGTAAGAATGTTTTGCAGATTGGTTTTAGTCATGATTATAAGAGTGGGTTTAATTAAACCTGAGAGTGAGAAAGAGTAAACGTATGTCATTCATTTTCTTAAAGTATATCAATCTAAAATTATAGGCCTTTTAGTTTATTTTAGATTGCTCCCACTATTTTGCCAAATTAATAGCCCTCCATATTAATTCGAAGAATTTCACAAATCCTTTAGTGAGCTAGGATCCTAACTCCTGAGATTTCGCCTTGAGTTTACTCAACAAGCTAGTCTCATTCATTAGGTAGATTCATGTAATCAATCACATCTTTAATGTGATTCCTAGGTTATTGGGTTACTAACCACATTAGTAACTAATATGCTATTCATATTAATCCCAACCGTCTTGCCCATTAGTTTATGACAACATGAGTTTACTCATCCAATTATCATAATCTAATTTAAGTATTACCCCATATTCATGAAAAAATGATTTTCGATAATTCAGGTGTTACCGAAAGGACCCCGACCTTGAGTTTACTCAACAACCCAAAGGCCCTCAGCACTGTCGGCTGAATTATAATATTAGGGAGGGGCAACCGATTTTAATAACTTATTTATTTACTTAACTTTTTAATGAGGGATTTTATTTTAGGTCTCATAATCTAACTTAGTCTTGATTTGCTTTAGCATACATCAGACACATACATTCACAGACATTGGCGTTATGGACATATCATCTAAATTATTCCGTCGAGCCAGAGACGGAATAAAAGGGCAAAACCTAAGGAAATACTAACTATTACATATTTCTCTTTAGGTCCTCCGTCTTCTCCATGACGCCTTGAAATTACATATTAATTTCTATACTACTAAAGAAAACTTCAATTGAATTGAAGGGAATTAGATGAGAGGAGAAATTACAATGGATAGTAGAAAGGCAGGACTCGCAGGTCCTATTTCAAAAAATACCAAAAGACTAAAAGATGGTCCAAATATGTCCATAACTCCAAACATGCATAGACTCAATTAAATAAATTTAATTGCTTGATTACATAACTATCTTATGTAATATTTATGTTAATCACATTAATTTATCAAATTAACTTTCATCCAATTTTACTTCTAATAGTTTCGTATCTTTTATATTAATTTTTAGATTAATATAACTATACAAAACTTTAATTATGCACGTCCCAATTATTTTGATTTTAATTCATTTAACATTTTGATTTACAAATTGGTAAAACAAACTTTTAAACAAATTTTCATTCGATAATCAAAACAGAAAACTATCAATTTCTGAAACATATATATTTAAATATAAAAACGATTTTAAATATATATATATCAGTTCTAAAACGGTTTTAAAACGATTTTCAGAAAATAGGAAAAACTACTATAGATTTCCGTTTTATCTTTAGAATTAATAAAACTGATTTTATCAATCTAACTATAAAACTGATAGATTTCGTTATAATGATTATCAACCAAAATAATTAGAAACATACGCATAATCGATTTGAATTAACAATTAATTAAAACTTATTTATCCTTAGAATTAATTAATCAAAACAATTTGTTAATTAATCCTAACTATAAATATTTATTCAATCCTATTGAAAAACTTCTAAATTTTCATATATGAAATAACGGATTTAACGATGGCTCTGATACCACTGATGGAAATTAGGCTAAGGTATAGCAGCGGAAATATAAAAATTTTAACCTATTTCCATTTAACCACAAGATCCGTTAACCGTTATTTCATATAAAGAAGGATAAGAAGAAATACCTTTTAGAAGTTCTATCTACCGTTGCAAACGAAGTGCCCACAACTTCAAAAGAGATAGAAACAGTCTACCAATCTGCCCCTATCCGAAACAGACCTTCCAGACTTCCAAACGACAATCCCTTCGGTGGAAACGTGGAAGAATATGTCTAGAACCTTCTGTCCAAAAATCACGACGATCCGACGGTTCAATCACCGGGAATCCGCGAAATCGTGAACTGACCTGTAGGAGTAGTAAAACGAATTTCTCCCTTTTGTTTGTTTTTCTTCTTCGAGTTCCCAAACACGAAATAAAACACGGGAAGATTAATTTAGAATCAACCGTTGAATAGTAACCAAAGTAGATTACCTCTAATTAATCAACACAAGATCAAGGATAAAAGAAATAGATGAAAATCAATTGATCAAACGAAGCCGTAGAGAAATCTCGTCCTCGAACTAGGGGTGTCGAATTTTCTCTCTCTTGGACTAGGTGAATTTAGAAAATCACAAGTAGGGTATGGCTTGCTTGGATCTCGAAAATCTCAAGGGAATGGGTATTTAGAATTAGGTTACTGAATAGGAATTCCATTCGGAATAGAATTCCTAATTATTATCTCACTATATATCTAATATATTAAGGATAATAATAATAACCTTATTGGATAATAATAGGAGTATATTAATCTAATTAAAACTCCTAACTTAATTATCTCTTAATTAATTTAATTCATATTCCTAATCTAATTAGGATTAACAAAATCAAATTAATTATTCATGTATATCACTACATGAATTTCGACCCCCTTATTGGGCTCAATTGGGCTTCTATCAATTAATTAACATCTATCTCTCTTTTAGGTTCCAAGTCTTATGTGTGATCCATTAGGTTCTTATTGCTTCTAGCCGTATGCAACGTTATTAAATTAATTTTCAAAGAATTATATTTAATCTTTGCATAACAGAATGATGTACAGAGTATGTGATTAGCAAGTCCGTAATCATTCCCCCAGAGCTATAAGAAGACAGGTTGATTCTGTCGTTAACCTTTCCGTATTAGTTACAGTATAATTCGATCCTTTATCAACTACATCCTTGAACTGAATCTTATGACTATGGGTGATGTCAAGTCACATATAGCGAGACGTTCGTTTTACTTGTACAGGCCGAGTCAACTCAAAAAGATAGGTTAAGTGAAATCTGTATTTCTTACTCTTAAGCTATCACCTTGTAAGGATTTAGAGTCGAGTCTTCCACAAGCGATCCATGGATGTATCTCCCATTTATCGGGAGTGATAAATGCTCAATCCAATATATAACGACTCCGCAATTACTTCCTGTGATACCCAACGTCTATTGTTCACACCCCAGAGTCATCTCTGTTAAGGATCGTGTTACACCAGAGTCAAAGCATCACATTCCGTAATCCAGAATACCAATTAATATTCCTTTGAGTCTGAGGATTAGTTATACCTATTAATACCAATGAGATGAACAGGTGACAAGGATGAATTTACCCATCCTGTTATCTCAAATCGGATCCCCAATCCTAATGAACAACGTTTCATCGGATCTATGTAACTGTCCAGATATCTGTATATATGAAGCTTGTGAGATCAGCTTTCTGTCGGACAGAAGACATTGTTACATACAAGTCTCAACAGTGATATATCAATCCCAAACATATCACTTGACTTGGGGTGGTTTTAAGTTTATCAGTTTACTATAAAGTTTTGTCTCACTTCATGCTTGTATGAACACTTTATAATCACTTTAAATAAACTTACGGATTTCCTTTTTTTAGACTTTATTTAGTGCTTAAAAGGGATTGCCTTTATATAGTTATAAAACATATATCTCATTAAACAAATGATATAAAGAACAATTCATTTACATTAAGTTTGTATCCTAGAACAATTGTCTATAGGACACTAAACCCCAACATACTCCCACTTGGACTAAAGCCAATTGTTTCTAAAACTTATCCCAGTAGAAGTTAAATGACGATCATGTATTCTCTGGGTTAAAGGCTTTGCTAACGGATCTGCAACGTTGTCCTCTGTAGGTACTCTTTCTATTCTCACATCTCCTCTAGCCACAATCACTCTAATGATGTGGTATCGCTTAAGGTAATGCTTGGATGCATTATGAGACCGGGGTTCCTTTGCTTGCGAAATGGCTCCATTGTTATCACAGTACAGTGTAATGGGATTGACAATGTCAGGCACCACACCTAGTTCACACCACGAATCATGCATAAATCATACATCCATCGATAGGAGGCACAAGTAGATAGCCCTGGCATTCGCATCACACGTGCATCCCATCATCAAAATTCATAATGCCTAAAAAACTCCACTCAACGATCCTTTCTCTTTCCTTATTAGAAACCCAACTCATGGCCCAGTCCATTAATTCAAACCACAATCTTAAGAGCCGTGTGCAAGGGGCTTTAGCCAATACATCTTTTCTGATGAGTTCAAACGCGCTCTTAATGATCCAGAGGCTGCTAAGAATGATGGGGTTGAAAGTTCCCAGGGGATGATAGGAGATTTCAATCTCAGAGCAGAAATCGAGCGAGTTCTTCCCGATATCCTTACTTCAGATGAATTCAAGATAGAGCTGAAAAGGTTGGTCCGGGAGGTCGTGAGTGAGTCACTGGTTGCGGAAATCCCGAAAGCTACTGTAGAGAAACCTATATTCCAGTTCGCGTCACAATCTAATCCACAAACAATCACTCCACTAAGGGTAGCCTCACACCATATTTCACGAACACAACAAGCTCCACACCATCGGGGACATGAGATTGCCAGGGTTGTTCGCCCTCCATCACCCGCTCAGTATAGAGGGGAGGGAAGGGAGTTCTCCACTTTCACTCAACCCTTACTTGAAGTGTTGGAGGATCTATGAATGCATGACATACTTCATCCTCTACCAGCCACGGGAGGTCAAACCACTGAGTTAGCCAAATGCAGGGGCTACTGCCACTTCCACCAAAGATATGGTCACGAAACAAGTACTTGCATGAGGTTGAAGCATGAAATTCAAGATCTCATTGAAGCTGGAAATATAAGTGATCCAGATCCTGTTGAAACACCTTTCCACATAATTTTGATTTGACAAAATTGTTTAAGTATAATTTAAAATACATATTCTAAACACACTAAGTTTAAATGCTTTGATTTATTCTACTAATGTGTTTGTTCAATGTTGAGTTAAAAATGTTATAAGACATAAGAATCAAAAGGCCCAAGCCCAATACGGAAGCCAAGGCCCAAGTCAAACAACTCAGTACAACTCGGCCCGCATATGTCAAGACGTTGCCGTTTTGAACAAAACGCAACTCAGCAAAAGGAAGGATCTAGAAGACATTCGGGAACAACTTCAAGATGAAGCTGCTGAGTAGTCTCGACAAAGCGTACAAGACAGCAGCTGGCAAAGCAAAACTTCCAGACAAAGTATTTCCCCTTTGGGCAAAGTTCAGACGACACAGTATGCTGTCCAGTTGACTTTACCATAAAAGGAGAGACAGTCTGCTGAGCTGACCGAGGACAGAAGATACACAATTCTGATTGGCCGAGAGCTCTGAGCAAGTCAGGATGACAACGACATGTAGCCGTTTCCCTCCAACGGTTATTTCGAAATTCGAAATGACCGATGCCCAGACGTCTCTATAAATAGTGCCATCAGAAGCTTCACTCAATACAGAACTTGATCAAGCCATCACACTGACCAAATTTCTACAAGTTCTGCAAGCAAAGCAAAATCTTACACTACAATTCTTATATCTGTGTAAAAGTCTAGAGTGATTGTTTCAATCGTCTAAAGTGTCTTAGCAAATCTTTGTATAGGACAAAACACTTATCATTTCTAGAGATAGAAAGGAGAGGCTGAGTACTCAGTTTTAGTACTCAGCGAGAGATTAGGATTGAGTAGAGGTATAGAGGAAGGTACTCTTGTCATACTCAGTTACTGATATTGTAAAAGGTTTGAGGCTCTACCTTTAAAGAGCTCAGTATAGGATTCGAAATCTCAGAACGTGTTCTGGGGACAGGACGTAGGCTTAGAAGAAGCCGAACCTGGATAAATCTGCTGAGTATAGTATTTCTTACCTTTAACTCCTTATTTATATTGCTTGCTTAAAATAATCAAAAACTGACCAAGTAAAGAGGTCAAGTTGAGTTGTGCGCGTTGAACGTCTGAGCTCAGGAATAGACTCTAAGTGCTATCTCCTGACTCAAGCTAAGAAACTGACCTAGTTACCAGTTGACTAAGCCAGTATCTTGTTGTTTACTCAGCGCCGCTGTTAAAACCTTTTTCCTTAGGAAAAGAAGTCTGCCCTAATTGCGAAAAAGTTTAAATAGTTCCTAACCCCCCCTTGGAACTATACTTGCAACCTTACAAGGGACCAACAAGTGGTATCAGAGCTTAAAAGCTCACTCTAAAAGGTCTAACAACCTTGAGCTGATCCCTACCATGGGCGAAAATAGCACTCGGTTTCTCCCTGGAAACCAAACAACTCAAATACTGCCTGAGGGGCTGTCCATTACTAGGCCTCCCCTATTCTTCGGGTCAAACTATACCTTCTGGAAGAATAGGATGAAAAACTTCATTCAGGCTACAAACATGAGTGCCTGGCTATCTATAGTCCAAGGCCCATTTGTACCTGTCGAGGTTGTGGCTGGCCAAACAGTTGTAAAAGCTGAGGCCAAATGGACAGAGGATGATCTTAAGAAGCTCCAAAACCATGCTTCGACTATCAATATGCTTCACTGTGCGCTCGATGCTGCAGAATATAATAAAATCTCAGGTTGTGAGTCGGCACATGAGATCTGGAGAAAGCTAGAAGTCACCTACGAGGGAACCAATAAAGTAAAGGAGTCCAAGGTGAATCAGCAGATGAGACTGTACGAGCTGTTCGAGATGAACAATGATGGGGGCATTTCAGACATGAATGCAAGGTTTACCAACATCATTAATGAGCTCAAGAGACTTGGGAAAATCTTCACTGAGGAAGAACAAGTCAAAAAGATACTCAGGAGTCTTCCTAAAGACTGGCAAGCAAAGAAGACAGCAGTTGAGGAAGCTCAGGATTTAACCACCTACAAATATGACGAACTCATCGGTTCATTGCTGACCCATGAGATATCTATGAAAAACTTTGAGGTGAAGGAAAAATCTGAAGACAAGAAGCATAAATCCCTTGTCATGAAAGCTGACTCCACTGACGGGAGTTCAACTGACGATGAGGAGATGGCTATGTTCACAAGGAATATGAAAAGGCTATTCAGGAAGAGTGACAAATACTCTAAAAAGCCTTACAGAAAGTTTGATAAGTATAAGGCTGACTCAAGTGACAGCAAATACAGAAAGGACAGCTCAAAGCCCATTACATGCTTTGAGTGCCATCAAACTGGCCATATTAAGTCAAACTGCCCCACGCTGAGGAAAGACAAGAAAAGTGGGAAGAAAGCAATGGTGGCTACTTGGAGCGACAGCGATGGGTCTTCATCTACAGAAACTGAGGCCACCGAGTCAGCAAAGATATGCTTCATGGCTGACGAACTTGCTGAGCCATGCGTCTCTGAGCATGCTGACCTATCAGAAGACGAGGGCAATCAAATGAGGTAATTTCTCTTCCCCAGCTCAGAAACGATATGGTTAATGCCCTGAGTGATCTCTATACACTTGTCAAGAAGTGTAATAAGAAAGTTAGAGCACTCAGCAGGCGGTGTTACGAAGTGGAAGAGGTCAAACTGAGTGACCTCAGATACCTTCTTCAGGACAATACAACTCTGCATGATAACATGAAGATCATACATGAGTCTGTCTCTGAAGTCCAGTCAGTTTCAAAGAAACTGAGTAAGGACGTCACAACTATCCAGAACCAACTAAAGGTTCCAAATAAAAGAAACAGTCCTCTGAGAACTCAGTACCAAGGTACTAAGAAGAGATGGAATCCCCAGCGAAAAGTCCAGTGTGACTTTTGTGGGAAGTTAGGACACACCACTAAGGTGTGCTGGCACGCTCAGCACTGGGGTGCTGACAAGTCAGTGAAACATCCTAAACAGAAGGTCAGTTGTGACTTCTGTGGAAAGAATGGTCATACTGTCCATGTATGTCGCCATAAAATAAAATATTATGCTTTACCTGTTGCACCTAACAAGTAAGGACCCAAAAAGAATTGGGTACCTAAAAGTAACTAGTTACAATGCAGGTAAGCCTGAGATGTGCTGAGAAGTCAAAGATGTGGTATATTGACAGCGCATGCTCAAGGCATATGATGGGTGATGAAACTCAGTTCATCACGTTTGAGCGTAAACAAGGAGGGAGCGTAAGTTTTGGAGACAACAAGAAGGGTAAGATAGTAGGGTCAGGAACCATCGGAGGTAATCCTACTATTGAATCTGTCTCCCTAGTCAGCGGACTCAAATATAACTTACTCAGCGTAGCTCAGCTATGTGACAATGGGAGAAAAGTTATATTTGATGCTACTGGATGTAAAATATACGAGGGTAAAACAAATGAGTTAATATTAACCGCCCCTCGAATAGATAATGTCTTTATGCTAGATTTAGAGAAAAAGTTTTCAAAACCTGTGTGCTTAGTATCAAAGGAAGAAAATTCCTGGCTATGGCACAGGAGACTTGGTCATGTAAGCATGGACCTCCTGGCCAAACTAGCAAAAAAGCAATTGGTTGAGGGACTGCCTGAACTTAAATTTCAAAAAGATCAATTATGCCAAGCTTGCCAAGCTGGAAAACAAACCAAACAATCTTTTCATATCAAAAATATCGTCTCAACTAAACGTCCGTTAGAGTTACTACACTTGGATCTCTTCGGTCCAGTCCAGCCGCTGAGTCTGGGTGGAAGAAGATTTTCCTTGGTCATTGTAGATGACTTCTCTCGGTATACGTGGGTTATCTTGCTGACCAGCAAGGATGAGACCTTTGAGACATTTTCAAATTTGGTTAGAAAAATTGAAAATGAAAAAGACCTAAAATTAGCTCACATCCATAGTGATAACGGTGGAAAATTCAAAAATCAAAAGTTTGTTGAATTCTGTGAAGCCAGCGGCATTGACCACAATTTTTCTGCTCCTAGAACACCTCAGCAAAATGGGGTTGTAGAAAGGAAGAACAGAACTCTGGTTGAAATAGCCAGGACAATGCTGGATGAGCATAGGCTTCCAAAGTATTTTTGGGGAGAGGTTGTTAACACAGCATGCTATATTCTTAATAGGGCTCTAGTTAGACCTATACTCAAGAAAACCCCCTATGAACTTTGGAAATGACGAAAGCCAAATATTGGATACTTTCGTGCCTTTGGCTGTAGATGTTTTATTTTAAATACCAAAGATAGCTTAGCAAAGTTTGATTCAAAAGCTGATGAGGCTATCTTTTTGGGCTACTCAACAAACAGCAAAGCATACAGAGTTTTTAATAAGCGAACTCAAGTTTTAGAAGAGTCAGTACATGTAGAGTTCGACGAAACTGACCCTGCAGGTAGATACCAGCCGCTGACCGAAGATGATCCACACTCAGTAACCACCGCTGACCAAGAACCAGCTACTGAGTCATTCACGAAAAGGCTGACCAAGAGTAAGAGTGAACCTAAGATTACTTTTACTGACCCATCTACTTCTGCAGAGATTGTTGAAACAGAAACAACACAAGACATAAATCTACCCAAAGAAATAAGGATTCCAAGAGGGCACTCAGAAAGTGCAATCCTTGATTCTGCTGGGAATACCCTGATGACGAGGAATCAACTCAAGAAGTACCTCAGCAATGTTGCTTTTATCTCAGTACAAGAACCGAAGAATTTCACTGAAGCTGAGTACGATGAATTCTGGATGATCGCAATGTAAGAGGAGCTCGATCAATTTAGAAGAAATGATGTATGGGAGTTAGTGCCTCATCCAAAGAGTCAAAAGACCATCGGAACAAGATGGGTCTTCAGGAACAAGATGGATGAACAAGGAAACGTAGTCAGGAACAATGCAAGGCTTGTAGCTCAGGGCTACAGTCAGCAAGAAGGTATTGACTACGGTGAGACCTTTGCCCCAGTGGCAAGGCTAGAGGCAATTAGAATTCTATGTGCATATGCATCTTACATGAACTTTAAATTATTCCAAATGGATGTCAAAAGTGCATTTCTTAATGGAGTTATAAACGAGGAGGTTTATGTAAATCAACCTCCAGGTTTTGAGGACCCTAAGTTCCCAAACCATGTTTACAAACTCAAAAAGGCTCTGTACGGCCTCAAGCAAGCACCACGTGCTTGGTATGAGAGGCTGACTAGTTTTCTGCTGACTAGAAATTACGTCAGGGGCAAAGCTGATACAACCTTATTCATTAAGAGAAAGGGTAAAGATACCCTGCTGGCCCAAATTTATGTTGATGATATAATATTTGGTGCAACTAACGAATCAATGTGCAAGGAGTTTAGCAAACAAATGCAGACTGAGTTTGAAATGTCCATGATGGGAGAACTCAACTTCTTCCTCGGTCTTCAAATTAAACAAGGAAAGAATGGCATCTTCATCAGTCAAGCCAAATATGCCAATGAGATATTAAAGAAATATGATTTGGAAAATTGTAAGCCAATATCCACTCCGATGGGCACTGACACCGTCCTCTGCGCTGACGAGAATGGTAAGTCAGTAGACAGTAAATTATATCGAGGTATGATAGGCTCTCTACTTTACTTAACAGCCAGTAGACCGGACATTCAGTTTTCAGTATGCTACTGTGCTAGATATCAATCTAACCCTAAGGAATCTCATTACATTGCTGTAAAAAGAATCCTTAGATATTTGCAAAGCTCAGTGAACGCAGGTCTGTGGTATCCAAATACTCATGATTTTACACTCATCGGATACACTGACGCTGACTATGGACGGGATAAGCTAGAACGTAAAAGCACCTCTGGAGGATGTCACTTCTTAGGAAGCTGTCTTGTATCCTGGTTCAGCAAAAAGCAGGCGTCAGTAGCCTTGTCTACCACTGAAGCTGAGTACATTGCTGCTGGTCATTGTGTTGCTCAAGTCCTATGGATTAACCAACAGCTTGAAGACTATGGTGTTCAAACGAAGACAATTGAAGTCAAATGTGACAACAAAAGTGCAATTGATCTCTCAAAGAACCCAATTCAATACAGCAGAATGAAGCATGTCAGCATCAAACATCACTTCATTAGAGACCATGTACTCAAGGGTGAGATCAAGCTGACCTTTGTCCCAACGGACGAATAGCTTGCGGATATCTTCATGAAGCCACTGGCCCGTGAGCAGTTCAGCATACTGAGAGAAGCAATTGGTATGTTTAATCCTCTTCAGTAAATTCCTGTGCTAAATGAATATGAATGCTGAGTGAATTACTATGCTGAATGATTGATTGTTTGCTGAGTAACTCATCGAAATAGACTGAACATCAAATACTGAGTAAACTTGCACACTGAGTAAATTAGTTTAAACTTAAACTTAAAAATCATCCCTTTATGCAATACTGACCACTCAGAATATCAAACGCTTAGTATTCTACACGCTGAGTGTTAGATCCGTTAGAATGTATGCAATAGCACACGTATAGCCCTAGGATGACGTATTCACCGTATGTGTCATAAATGCCAGGATCTTTGTCGGTACATAATCCCGAGGCAAAACTGACACATGGATTTGATTAAATCCACACCGCTCATTTCTTCTATAAATAATGGGTAATGTCCCATCTTTTATTCTTTACGCTTAATGAAATTCTAAGGCAAAGAAACTTTCTCTCTCAAGATCCTTCTAAACCTTCCCCATCCTTGAAAATGACTAAGATATCCTACAACGTCTCCGGTGCCGGCCACCAAAAGACTAGCTCCGATGAACCTACTGGAAATCCTCCTACGCTGAGCAAAGGACAAGCTGGCCAAACCTCTGGTCAGGGAAAAACCGTAAAGGTCAGGACCTACTCCAAGGTTTTTGACAATGTCCGCGAATGGAAAGTTGAGCCCTCAAGATGGGTCTCTGAAAACTTCGTGCAAAATGAACAACCGTTCTGCGAATGGATTTCACAAAATGGCTGGACGGAGCTGTTTTCGGTTAGGGATGAAACCTATCCTGACCTAGTGAGGGAGTTTTACCACAACCTCAAAGTTGCCAATGACAACACTGACTACCTGTGCACTAAGGTGAAAGGCAAAACCATCTTCATCAACCCTCTCTACATAGGAAATCTTCTCAAGCTAAAAACTGAGGGAGCAAGGCTGAGAAGATCGGGAGATCAGGACAAAACTAACTATGTACACAACTTTTGCAAACCTAAGGGTCACTCAGGAGAAGTGTCAGCTTCATCAATGGGTCAGCACCAGAAGATGGCTCACTACTTGCTGACCTACTTCATCTACCCGAAGATCAACTGCACTACATCAGCAACAAATTTCGAGCAGTGCTTTATATGGCACATGCTGACGTACACTCCCATCAACATGCCGGTCTTCCTCGTTGCTGGTTTCCTTCGAAGCACTGGCACGATGCGGCTTGGATCACCCATCACCAGAATCCTCATTGACCATAAGGTTGATCTTGAAGGTGAGGAGAAAAATCGAGGATCTGAGATAACAGCTGCCTCACTGAGGGCATTGAAGTTTGGACAACCCTTGAAGAAAGGTAAAGCTGCTGCTGCTGGCCAAGTTGAGGGAACTGCTGAGCCTAAGAAAGGGCGAAGGACTAAGGCCCCAGCTTCCCGCAAGAGGAAAACTGCTGAGACTCCTACCAAAAATGTTGAGTCTCCAGCAAAGAGGCAGAAGTCAGCTGGTAAGTCAGCTGAGAAAAGAAGCAGGCAAGGTGAGCCTGGAACTGAGGAAGCTGCTGAGCAACCTCAGAAGAAACAGAAGTCTTCAACACTGACTCCACTGAACGCCATACCTACGGACTTTGTTGTATCGGGTGACTCTCACTTCACCCAGTGTCAAGGTACAGAAGCTGAGCATGATGAACATGAGGTTCAACTAGATGATCACTTCATCTCTCAAGTTGAGGAAGAACTTGATGGTGACAGTACTGAAGAAGAAGAAGAAGAAGCCAGCGGTCAGGATGACGCTGAGGACTCTGAGGAAACAGCCAGTAAGATTGAGGTTGAGCATGCCGATGCTGAGTTGGCTGCTAGAGTTGAGCAAGTACTCGACCAACATACTGTTGATCCAGCTGAAGAGCAAGCTGACCAGCCTCATACTGAGCAACAAGAATCTTCCCCTTCTCACTCAGGAGAACCTGATCATACTGTCACTCCACCTCGGAGAAGACGAAAGTTGGTCAAGGCCACTGAGAAGCTAGACAATGAACTTCCTGTGCAACTACCAACTCTTCCTGACTTTGTCGTCTCAAAGACAACTAAGGACCCTTCTGCCGTCAAACTCAAGTTTTTCAAACGCCAATCCACTTCCACTACATCGGCGGTATTAGAAAAGCAAGCCTTTGTTTCTTCTCAACAGGAACATGCAGACCCCAATGCTTCTGCAACATCAACCAGTCAGGTTGAGCCATCTACTGTTCATGCTATTTCCTCAAGCATGGTGCTGACTCCACACACCTCTGCCGTCAGCACAGACAGTATTCGCATTACACCTTCTGCAACTCAACTCTCTGTCGATCAATCAACTATCCCTAAAACTCAAGTGCAGATTGAGAATACTATTCCAGTCACTAACCTGGTAACTCCTTTCACTCCTCTTCCTTCCGGTCATACTGATATCCCTGAAGGTTCACAAAGCCATCTGAATGCCACTGAGTCCAGCAAAAAGATCATTGACTCAGTGCAAGCATTAATCAGAGACCTTCAACATTCCACTTCTCCTGCTGCTGGATCTTCAATTCTTGAGACCACCCAGCTCTCCCAGGTCACTCAGCTTCTCAACGAAGTTAAGGGACTAAAGGATCTGCTGAACATCGTCTTATCCTTCCAAGCACAGCAAGCTAAGCAGGATTCAATTGCCAAGCTGGCTGAGATCCAGCTGACAACCGTGCAACACCTGAACTCTCTCCATCAACAAGTCCAAAAATTGTCAGATGTGAACACTGACTATGCCACTTCATCTGAAATCAAAATGCTCTTTGCTCAGCTTCATACTGAGCAACTTAAGACCAACGAGCAAATGGTGTCGTACAGTCAGTGCTCAGTAGAGCAAATTGGTGAGGCTATAAGATTGCTTAATCTAAATAAGCAAGAGATGGATACTGACGCAATGAAGCAGAACGAGATGATGACTCTCGCACAACAAACTTTCAACCACATTCGTCATAACAACATTCAACGTCAGTATTACGACACAGCTCTCTTAAAAACCTTCCACCAAATCTTTGCTGGCCTTACTGAAGCTCTTATCTGGCAAGGCAAAGCTCAAGCATTCAGCGTTAATATGCTCAGTGCTGCTGATCTCAAAGTACCCGAAGAGGTCTCAGCTAATGGAGTTGCCATTTTTGATGGAGTAAATGAAAGCGCTGAGAAGCTTAAGGAGCTATCCCAAGAACTGACTCGCGTTGTATTAACTGATGCTTTCAGACTCCCTGAAGTTGACAAAATGGGGGAGAAAGAACATGCAGCTAGAGCTCAGCATGAGCGAAGTCAGTCATCACAACACAAGAAAAAGAAATAGATAGGCTAGCCCAGTTTTAGACTGAGTCACTTGTAATCTAATTCTATTTGCCTTATCTATAAAAAATTTGCTGTGTAATTACTGACTTCTATCTATATATCATATTTGCATCTCTTATTCAAATCCTGAGTTATGATATATGTTATTAAGTACTGAGTCATTATGTATCTTCAATTAAATCAGAAAATGTTTAATACTTGTAACATTTATTGACTAAATGATATGCTGATAACATGTTTGACATTGACCTATGTGTTTATAAAACATTCTGATAAGAACTCATTGAACAACAAATTACTCAGCGCGCTCTATATGACTAAAACTTCCGCTTAATACTGAGTAAATAGAATATGTTGATATAGCTGACCTATATCTGAAAACTGACCTTAGACTTACTCATTTAAACCTTTAAATGTTTTGAGTAAAACTAAGTCAGTAGCTCAACCCTTACGGGGGAGTTTGCTCAATTATACTAGGTCAACTATTATGGGGGAGCTCATACTGAGTTCCTCGCTGAATAGTTTTTCCAACATCAAAATGGGGGAGTTTGTTGAAACACCTTTCCACATAATTTTGATTTGACAAAATTGTTTAAGTATAATTTAAAATACATATTCTAAACACACTAAGTTTAAATGCTTTGATTTATTCTACTAATGTGTTTGTTCAATGTTGAGTTAAAACTGTTATAAGACATAAGAATCAAAAAGCCCAAGCCCAATACGGAAGCCAAGGCCCAAGTCAAACAACTCAGTACAACTCGGCCCGCGTATGTCAAGACGTTGCCATTTTGAACAAAACGCAACTCAGCAAAAGGAAGGATCTAGAAGACCTTCGGGAACAACTTCAAGATGAAGCTGCTGAGTAGTCTCGACAAAGCGTACAAGACAGCAGCTGGCAAAGCAAAACTTCCAGACAAAGTATTTCCCCTTTGGGCAAAGTTCAGACGACACAGTATGCTGTCCATTTGACTTTACCATAAAAGGAGAGACAGTCTGCTGAGCTGACCGAGGACAGAAGATACACAATTCTGATTGGCCGAGAGCTCTGAGCAAGTCAGGATGACAACGACATGTAGCCGTTTCCCTCCAACGGTTATTTCGAAATTCGAAATGACTGATGCCCAGACGTCTCTATAAATAGTGCCATCAGAAGCTTCACTCAATACAGAACTTGATCAAGCCATTACGCTGACCAAATTTCTACAAGTTCTGTAAGCAAAGAAGCAAAGCAAAATCTTACACTACAATTCTTATATCTGTGTAAACGTCTAGAGTGATTGTTTCAATCGTCTAAAGTGTCTTAGCAAATCTTTGTATAGGACAAAACACTTATCATTTCTAGAGATAGAAAGGAGAGGCTGAGTACTCGGTTTTAGTACTCAGCGAGAGATTAGGATTGAGTAGAGGTATAGAGGAAGGTACTCTTGTCATACTCAGTTGCTGATATTGTAAAAGGTTTGAGGCTCTACCTTTAAAGAGCTCAGTAGAGGATTCGAAATCTCAGAACGTGTTCCGGGGACAGGACGTAGGCTTAGAAGAAGCCGAACCTGGATAAATCTGCTGAGTAAAGTATTTCTTACCTTTAACTCCTTATTTATATTGCTTGCTTAAAATAATCAAAAACTGACCAAGTAAAGAGGTCAAGTTGAGTTGTGCGCGTTGAACGTCTGAGCTCAGGAATAGACTCTAAGTGCTATCTCCTGACTCAAGCTAAGAAACTGACCTAGTCACCAGTTGACTAAGCCAGTATCTTGCTGTTTACTCAGCGCCGCTGTTAAAACCTTTTTCCTTAGGAAAAGAAGTCTGTCCTAATTGCGAAAAAGTTTAAATAGTTCCTAACCCCCCCTTGGAACTATACTTGCAACCTTACAAGGGACCAACAGATCCTTCTCAGTAGATGAAGCCTTCGACTTGTTCCTTGAATGGTGAAGTCTACAACGGATCAGGATGAGCTAAAGAAGAAGTTCTCGAGATTGAAGACACTTATGAAGTGGAAGAACTTGAAGCTTCCTGAAGTAGCATGAGAGAGAGGATTGCACTTATAGTCTTTATCCTTGTCTTTTATTTTATCTTCTATTCCACAAAATGTTATTAACCTCCTTTTGAATTCAATGAAATTTCGTTTCCGCAAATTTTATCCCAAACATACGTACTTACATTTGATATCCACTCAATTGAGATATTCCTGCTTCTATCATGGCACAGACATAAGCTCTATAATATACTTATTGCTCAGTACTTAACCACTGAAGAGCGAAAATTAAGAGAGTAAAAAAAATAAAAACAAAAACAAAATAAATCATGAGAAGAGATTCCCTGGCTCTATAATGATAAGTCGGGCGTAGACCCATCAAACGAAGGGTTCTCACTGGCTTGTGCCAAAAAGAAGACTGAGCGACAATCAACAAAGTCCAAAAAGAGAGAAAAAGAAAAGAAAAGAAGGAGCAAGCAACAAGCCCTCGGAACCATGCTAGCACTGAGGCACCCACAAAAATTTCTCCCCCCAAAGGGGACACAAGTACATGAGTGCATCATTCAGAACAAGACGGGGGCAACTAACCTATCAATGATAAGGGACCCTGTTCCAGGATCAACGAAAAGGTTTAGATCTATGATGGCTCAAAGTAAAAAAAAAAGACGAAAAAAGATGATGCTAAAAAGGCTTAGGGGCAAAGTCGAGCCAATCGGAAGTAAAAGAAAATTATTCAAATAAAAAGCAGATGTGACTAGCCAAGGAGTGTCAAGGTGACAAGAGATGTTGATATTGCCCGACAAATGGGTGATCAAATGTACGAGAAAGGCTTACTTTAGCAAAGAAAGATCAAATACGTAGTCGAATGAAGACAAAGGCGGCGACGAAGTTTAGAGCTACGATCAATCTCAAAGGAACCAAGGAATCTTTCTCATGAAAACTAAAAAAAAAATCTCGAAAGGTTGAAAATCCGCAAAGGACGGCCTATGCAACAATAAGGGACACCCCAATAAGTGAAAACCCCACGGGGCGCTTATTTGAAAATTCCGAGGGTAAAAGGAGAGAGTTAAAATAACTGAAATGTGAAAACCCGAAAGGGCATACTTTAGTGACAGTGGTTAATAAACTGAGCAGTAAACAATTCAATGTATGTTCGCCAAGTGCTTTATTTAAGCTAGACGGTTGCATTTGCAAATGAAAACACCCGCATCAATAGACACCCCATCTCAACTGAAATCACCTCAACACCCATAAACCGATCCAAAATCTAAAAAAAAAGAGAAAAACTAAAAAAAAGGACTATTCTTCTCTCTCATGCTCCATGAAGTCTGGTTCCTCTGCTCCTCTGTTGTCCTCTCAAGAATCAAACTTCGACTGAAGCATCTCTCCTCCATGACTACTCCCAACGGCAGTATCCCTAGCTTGAGCGCACATGAAATCTCACCTCGAGTTTGCAGGGGCATGCGCTCGCATCAACTTCTAATCCACACCAAGATGGTAACTTCAATCGAGGGCACGAACATGCAATCGGATCACCATCCATCTCGCTCCGGAAGCTTCTCCATTAACGAAGGCATCAGGCATGAACTCATCATCAAATGCTCAGCATAGAAGTGGCCCGTAGATATGAACCCCCTGTGCTATCCGGTATCATTTACAATCAAGGAAAAAAAAGAAAAAACTGAACAAAAAGTTAGATTGAAAACCTCAAAAGAGGCGATCCAAGCAAAAGGAGAGATGGAGAAAATCGGTGAGATATAGAAAAGATGAATTGAAAACCCCTAGGGACGGTTCATGCAAAAGGAGAGATAGAGAATATCGGAGAGATCCCGTTGAGTTGAAAACCCGAAAAGGGCGGCTCAAGCAAAATTAGGGAAAAAATGAATACATCATCTCTGGTTAAAGGCGAGAGCCCCTTGACACAAGCTCATCAAGACCAAATCCCCATCCTTACAACCCTTGGTTTCAAACTTATCCTCGCCCTCATCCTTGCACACCTGGGGGATGGCCTGAAACATCATTTCTCGATCTGAAGCTACCAAAATCCTCCAAGCCTATGAAAAGGGAATCCATCCGACCATCTCATCCACACATATATAGTTTGCATACACACACGTCCATACATCCGCATAAAGCAAAACGCATAGGCCACGCTTACATACATTCAAACACACGCACAGTCACGTGCATACACACACACATAGGTGGTTACACGCATCCATAGATTAGTGTTAAGCCCAAAATATACCTAAAATATCATTAGTATTTACATCAGTTTTGCTTCGAATTCATACTATTTATACTTGTTTAGAAAACTTTTACGTTCGAATATGTTTCTTTCATGCAAGGTACCTAAATATTTGGTAAAATCCAAATAGGAACGAAAAGAGGTTAAAAACAGAATAAAAACCCTACAAAAGGAGTCAAAGACGATGAAGATCAAACACACCGAAACGAGGACGAGAACGAAGTCAGAAACGGGAGAAAAATTCCGATTCTCGGTTGAGAATCCAAATTCTCGGTAGAGAATTTGTGGGCCGCGACCGAGAATCCAAATTCTCGGTCGCGACACGCGTCGCCAGTCACCTCCTCCATTTCGTTCAAAGGCTAAAAAATCAGTTCCCCATTCTCGGCCGAGAATTAATTATTCTCGGTAAGATCAGCAGCCTTTGCAACACAACAAACACATGTTTAAAATCCAAGAAACGCGTTCGTTCGGGTGGATAGAAACGTCTCTTCGTAGCGGATACGACCCTTCGCAACGGATACGACACTTCAATCACGACTCTTCAACATCTATAAATAAAGAGTTGATTGAGAGTTGAAATAAGATGAGAGAGTTAGATTTTAAGATTAGTGCAGGAGTTATGCAGAAACTCTGACTCAGAAATGAATCAGAGATTAGAAGTTCGTTTCTGTAAAAAGCAATATGATGTACACACATTGTTTATTAAATAATTACAAA
Source organism: Euphorbia lathyris (assembly GCF_963576675.1). Taxonomy (NCBI): domain Eukaryota; kingdom Viridiplantae; phylum Streptophyta; class Magnoliopsida; order Malpighiales; family Euphorbiaceae; genus Euphorbia; species Euphorbia lathyris. The sequence goes on along the minus strand of NC_088911.1, from coordinate 73,171,332 downwards.
CACAGTAGTGTTTAGATTTGTTCATATTAGTTTACATTTTGGTAGTAGCCGACCGTATCTCTATTACGAAGTTACAGCGAGAAGATTTCGTAGAGGATCCGCCCCTGAGCCTGACAAACTCTAACGAAACCCAAGGAAAGGATTGACAACCCGTTCACTTGCAAGCCGTCGAAAGTTTCCATGCTTCTTGTTCTCTGTAAACATGTATCAAATTCATATTTCATCTAATAAAGTTCATTCTATTCGATAGATTTTTATGTAGCACTTTGGTAAATGATCCGAAGTGAGTTTTGGTGTTTTCATTAAAACGTAGTTGAATTCAAAATCTTTACAAGGAAACTTTGATGAACACTTAGGCAAATTGATATCATCAATAGAGTATCAATTTGGTTAAGGTAGCAATCTAACCCGACCGTGGGAGGATTGACTGCAGTTCAAAGCCTTAAAATTAGAGGAATCGACGTTTATTTCATTGTTATAATTTATACAAAGTTTAAAGTTGTTTTCTTTGCTTAATGCAAACAAATACATTTGTTACTTTTCTAAAGAACTAAACGTTTCTGTTTTGTAAATTTATCCCTAAATCAGAAGTGATTTCTAACATTTGTTATACTCTAATCTAATTCTTATTCTAGCAATTTCAAAACCAAATCCAATTAAACGAGTTTCCATATTATAAACCTTAAAAGTAAATTTAACCGATTCAAAATAAGTTTTTCTTAAAAAGTGTTCCCTGTGGGATCGATATCTTTTATTACTACAAGCGTATACCGTGTACTTGCGGAAATCGCTCAACAATTAGGCTACATCCACCCATCTATATGCATCACTACACCTCATTATAAAGACTAACAAATATCCTCACAAGGGGCATGATTCGCTCACTCTATGCAGAAAATCTAGGTTACAGGATAGCGCACCGATCTCTAATCTGCAGTACATTTCAGCCTACGATTCATGCCAAACTGTAGCAACTGTCAGCGGACGATCACAGACGACGGTGGAAATTTACCAAATGATGGCACTAGTCAAAGTACAGGCGACAGCACCTCGAAATCAGACGCAGGCAGTCGATCTAGAGACTAGGGGTTGAAAGGTCAATCTAGAGACTTGCAAAATGGAGGATCACTTTAGAGATCTACGCCTGCAGTCGATCTAGAGACTGGGGTTGAAAGGTCGATTTAGAGACCTAGGAAAGATATATACATGCGGTCGATTTAGAGACTAAGGTCGCTAGAAAGTGATGGAAAATAAGGCTAACGTATGGCAGCGGAAATATAAAAATTTTAACCTATTTCCATTAACCCAAGATTCGTTAATCGTTATTTCATATAAAGAGGGATAGAAAGAAATACCTTTATGAAGTTCTATCTACCGTTGCAATCGAAGTGCCCACAACTCTTACTCCGAGTTCCCGAGCATAAGACAAAACACAACCCAAATCAAGTTAGATATCAACTGTATTAAAACAATCAAGAATAGATTGTCTCTAATAAATCAACACAAGATCAAGGATCAAGAGAAAGAGATGAAAATCAATTGAATCGGTAGGAAGCGGTGGATTATTTCGTCCTCGACTGGGGGGGGGTCGAAATTCTCTCACTCGGTTGCACTTGTGTATTTCGAAAATCACATGTAGGGGGGTATTTATATTCTCTTGTATCTAAACCCTAGTTAGATAGAATTAGGTTACTGAATAAGAATTTAATTCGGAATATAATTCTTACTTATTATTTATAATTATATCTTAAATATAAAGATAATAATAGTAACCTTATAGGATAATAATAGGAGCAATTTAATCTAATTAAAACTCCTAACTTATTTATCCTTTAATTAATTTAATTCACAATTATAATCTAATTAGAATTGTTTAAGAATCAAATTAATTATTCATGTAATTTCTTACATGAAAATCGCCCCCCTATATACTGGGCCTTAGTGGACTCAGTTGGGCTTCCATTAATTAATTAACATCTATTTCTCTTTTGGGCTCCAAGTCTTATGTGTGACCCATTAGGTTCTTATTGCTTCTAGCCGTATGCAACTATTAAATTAATTTTCACAGAATTATATTTAATCTTTGCATAACGGAATAAGTATGCGAAATGTGATTAGCAAATCCGAAACATTCCCCCAGATCTATAAGAAGACATGTTGATTCTGTCGTTGACCTTTCCATATTAGTTACAGTATAATTCGATCCTTTATCAACTACATCCTTGAACTGAATCTTATGACTATGGATAATGTCAAATCACATATAGCGAGACGTTTGTTTTACTTATACATGCCGAGTCAACTCCAATTAGATAGGTTAAGTGAAATCTGTATTTCAAGTCTTAAGCTATCACCTTGCAAGGATTTAGAGTCGAGTCTTCCACAAGCGATCCATGGACGTATCTCCTATTTATCGGGAGTGACAAATGCTCAATCCAATGTATAATTATCCTGCAATTACTTTCTGTGATACCCAATGTCTGCCGTTCACACCCCAGAGTCATCTCTATTATGGATCGTGTTACAACAGGATCAAAGCATCACATTCCGTAATCCAGAATCACTAATTAACATTCCTTTGAGTCTGAGGATTACTTATACCTATTAATACCAATGAGATGAACAGGTGACAAGGATGAATCTACCCATCCTGTTATCTCAAGTCGGGTCCCCAATCCTAATGAACTTCTTTTCATTGGATCCATGTAACTGTCCAGATATCTGTATATATGAAGCTTGTGAGATCAGCTTTCTGTCTTGACAGAAGACATTGTTACATGCAAGTCTCAGTAGTGATATGTCAATCCTAAACATATTACTTGACTTGGGGTGGTTTTAAGTTTATTAGTTTATCATAAAGTTTCGTCTCACTTCATGCTTGTATGAACACTTTATAATCACTTTAAACAAACTTATGGATTTCCTTTTATTAGACTTTATTTAGTTCTTAAAAAGGGATTGCCTTTATATAGTTATGAAACCATATCTCATTAAAACAAACGGTATAAAGAACACTTCATTTACATTAAGTTTGTATCCTAGAACAATTGTCTATAGGACACTAAACCCCAACACAAAGAGCCATATTACCTGCGGTCGATTTAGAGACTAGGGTCGCTAGAAAGAGCTATATTACATGCGGTCGATTTAGAGACTAGTGTCGCTAGAAAGAGCAATATTACTTGCGGTTGATTTAGAGACTAGGGTCGCTAGAAAGAGCCATATTACCTGCGGTCGATGTAGAGACTAGGGTCGCTAGAAAGAGCTATTTTACATGCGGTCGATTTAGAGACTAGGGTCGCTAGAAAGAGCTATTTTACCTGCGATTGATTTAGAGACTAGTGTCGCTAGAAAGAGCAATATTACCTGCGGTCGATTTAGAGACTAGGGCCGCTAGAAAGAGCCATATCACCTGCGGTCGATTTAGAGACTAGGGTCACTAAAAAGAGCAATATTACCTGCGGTCGATTTAGAGACTAGGGTCGCTAGGAAGAGCGAAGGAGAGACGGGTCGAGGAAGAGATTGAAGACCAGGAAGGAGCTTGCGACATGGAGATAAGGTATTTCAGCCTGTGTTTCTTATTCTTGATCTACGAATGGGTGGCACTTGAGTCTCATCTAATGGGACTGCTTCGGGTTCCTCAACCGCCTCTGTTGTTTCAGCCGGTGTTTCTTGTTCTTGAACTTCATCAAGTTCAATCATGCTTCCCTTTTCTGTTTCTTCGAGAAACTCTTTCTCCAAGAAGGTTGCGTGCTTGGATACTATTACTTTCTGATCATCTGGATGATAGAAGTAATACCCCACAGTTTCCTTAGGGTATCCAATGAAGAAACACTTATCAGATTTAGAATCTAGTTTGTCTGACGCTATGCGTTTGACAAATGCTGAACAACCCCATACTCTCATGAATGAGAATGTGGGTTTCCTACCAACGAACAATTCATATGGTGTGGAACTAGCGGATTTAGTTGGTACTCAATTTAGGGTGAAGAGGGCAGTTTCTAAGGCATAGCCCCAGAATGTCTTTGGAAGTAATGCTATGCTCATCATGGATCGTACCATATCTAGTAAGGTACGGTTCCTCCTCTCGGATACACCATTGTGTTGTGGTGTATAGAGAGGTGTCCATTGTGAGCATATCCCACATTCAGTTAGATAATTTAGAAAATCATCTGAAAGATATTCGCCACCTCGATCGGATCGAAGTATCTTTATTTTCTTTCCTAATTGATTTTCTACTTCATTTTTTAAGCATTTGAATTTCTCAAAAGCTTCGGACTTGTGCTTCATCAAGTAGATATAACCATATCGGGTATGGTCGTCTATGAAGCTTATGAAGTATCTGAATCCTCCTCTTGCTTAGACTGACATAGGACCGAATACATTGGAATGTATTAATCATAGAGTGTCTGATACACGCTAACCTTTATTGCTAAAATGCTCACCTTTATTGCTAAAGGGTGTCTTTGTCATTTTACCTTTTAAACATGCTTCGCATGTTTCTAATGATTCAGTATCAATTGAATTTATAAGCCCATCTTGATGTAGCTTAAGCATGCGTCTTTTGTTTATATGGCCTAAACGACAATGCCACAAGTAAGTTGAATTATCTAGCTTATGTCTTTTGGTATCAATTGCGAAAACAGAAATTTTGTCATCTAGCACATAAATCCCATTTTGTGATATTCCTGAGAAATAGAAAATCCCATCTCTATAAAAATCGCAATGTTTGTCTTTTATTGAAATATGAAAACCGTCGTCAACAAGACGGCTAATAGAAATAATGTTACGAGACATTTCTTGAACATACAAACAGTTCCCTAATTCTATTACAAGCCCAGAGGGCAAGCTCAAAGCATAATCTCCAATGGCGAGGGCGGCAACTCTTGCTCCATTTCCTACTCGCAAGTTTATGCTCCCTTTCTTCAATTCCCTAGTCCGATTTAGTTCCTACATATTTGTACAAATATGAGATCCACATCCGGTATCTAATACCCAAGATTCAGACTATGAAATTGTATTTATTTCAATATAAAACATACCAGATGTTTAAGTCCCGACTTCTCCCTTCTTGAGGGTAGCTAGGTACACTAAACAGTTTCTTTTCCAATGCCCTTCTTCACCATAAAAGTGGCACTCTCCTTTGGGCTTCTTCACTTCCTTTCCCTTTGTTTCGGTGAGCATAGCCCCCTTGCCCTTCTTAGGATGGTTTGGATTGGGAGAGTTCCCTTTCCTCTTCTTTGATCCTTCAATAGCAAGGGCAGGTATCCCCTCATTTTCTTTCATATTGGGCTCGACTGTCTCGAGCATATTTGCAAGCTCTTCAAGAGAGGTTTGCAAGCCACTCATTTGGTAGTTCATGATGAACTATGAGTAACTCTCGGGGAGGGACTGAAGAAGTAAGTTTACACTTAGTTCATGATCCATCGAATCTCCAAGACTAGAAAACTTGGTGATAAGGCTAATCATCTTGACACAATGTGCCATTACAGATGTGCCCACATGCATCTTGCATCTATATAACTGCTTTGTTATCTCGTAGCGTTCGCACCGAGTTTGATTCACAAACAACTCTTTCAGGTGCGCGACCATGGAATAGGCATCCATTTCTACATGTTGCGTTTTCAATTCTGGTGTCATTGATGCAAGTATGATGTCTCCCGCATGATCGTCATCAGCCTTATGCTTCAAGTAAGCATAAAATTCTTGGTAGGGAGCACCATCCGCCGGGTAAGGGGGTATCGGTGTATCAAGTACATACCCTTTCTTCTCGAACTTCAAAATGATTTTGAGGTTGCGATACCAGTCGGTGAAGTTTGAACCGTTCAACTTGTTATCAGTAAGTATATTTTGCAGATTGGTGTTAGTCATGATTTTAAGAGTGTTTTAATATAACCTGAGAGTGAGAAAGAGTAAACGTACGTTATTCATTTGCTTTAAAATACATCAATCTAAAATTATAGGCCTTTTGTTTATTTTAGATTGCTCCCACTATTTTACCAAATTAATAGCCCTCCATATTAATTCGAAGAATTTCGCAAATCCTTTAGTGAGCTAGGATCCTAACTCCTGAGATTTCACCTTGAGTTTGCTTAACAAGCTAGTCTCATTTGTTAGGTAGATTCATGTAATCAATCACATCTTTGATGTGATTCCTAGGTTATTGGGTTACTAACCACATTAGTAACTAATATGCTATTCACATTAATCCCAACCATATTGCCCATTAGTTTATGACAACATGAGTTTGCTCATCTAATTATCATAATCTAATTTAAGTATTACCACATATTCATGAAAGAACGATTTTCGATAATTCAGGTGTTTCCATAAGACCCCGAGCTTGAGTTTGCTCAACAACCCAAAGGCCCCCAGTACTGCCGGCTGAATTATAATATTAGGAAGGGGCAACCGATTTTAATAACTTGCTTATTTACTTAACTTTTAATTAGTGAGGGATTTTTATTTTAAGTCTCATAATCTAACTTAGTCTTGATTTGCTTTATCATACATCAGACACATACATTGGCGTTATGGACATATAATCTAAATTATTGCGTCGAGCCAGAGACGGAATAAAAGGCCAAACCTAGGGAAATACTAACTATTACATATTTCTCTTTAGGTCCTCCGTCTTCTCCATGGCGCCTTGAAATTACATATTAATTTCTATTCTACTAAAGAAAACTTCAATTAACTTGAAGGGAATTAGATGAGAGGAGAAATTACAATAGATAGTAGAAAGGCAGGACTTGCAGGCCCTATTTCAAAAATACCAAAAGACTAAAAGATGGTCCAAATATGTCCATAACTCCAAATATGCACAGACTCAATTAAATAAATTTAATTGGTTGATTACATAAATACTTTATGTAATATTTAGGTTAATCACATTAACACATCAAATTAACTTTCATCCAATTTTAATTCTAACAGTTTCGTATCTTCTATATTAACCTTTTAGATTAATACAACTATACAAAACTTTAATTATGCATGTCCCAATTATTTTGATTTCAATTCATTTAATACTTCTGATTTACAAATATGTAAAACAAACTTTTAAATAAACTTTTCATTCGATAATCAAAACATAAAACTATTAATTTCTGAAACATATATATATATATATATATATATATATATACAAATATATTTAAAACTCAGTTTTATTTAAAAACAATTTTTTTAAAAATAAAATAGAGGTCCTCTTGTGTCGGGCCCGCAAAGGGGGGGGACCCGAGACTCACGGCGCCGCCGCCGTTTGGCAGCAGCGCCGCGGCTGGCCGCCCACGGTTGCTGCCGCGAGGCAGCAACCGCGAACAGCAGTTCCCGAACTGCTGTCCGTTTTTTTTATAATTATATATATATATATATATATATATCAGTTCTAAAACGGTTTTAAAACGATTTTCAGAAAATAAGAAAACCTATTATAGATTTTCCGTTTTATCTTTAGAATCAATAAAATTAACTTTTATCAATCTAACTATAAAACTAATAGATTTTGTTATAATGATTATCAACCGAAATAATTAGGAACATATGCATAAATTATTTTAATTAACAATTAATTAAAACTTATTTATCTTTAGAACTAATTAATCAAAATAGATTTGTTAATTAACCTAACTATAAATATTTATTCAATCTGATTGAAAAACTTCTAAATTTTCATATATGAAATAACGGATTTAACGCAGGCTCTGATACCACTGATGGAAAATAAGGCTAACGTATGGCAGCGGAAATATAAAAATTTTAACCTATTTCCATTAACCCCAGATCAGTTAATCGTTATTTCATATAAAGAGGGATAGAAGGAAATACCTTTATGAAGTTCTATCTACCATTGCAATCGAAGTGCCCACAACTCTTACTCCGAGTTCCCGAGCACAAGACAAAACACAACCCAAATCAAGTTAGATATCAACCGTATTAAAACAATCAAGAAATAGATTGTCTCTAATAAATCAACACAAGATCAAGGATAAAGCGAAAGAGATGAAAATCAATTGAATCGGTAGGAAGCGGTGGATTATTTCGTCCTCGACTGGGGGGTCGAAATTCTCTCACTCGGTTGCACTTGTGTATTTCGAAAATCACATGTAGGGGGTATTTACATTCTCTTGTATCTAAACCCTAGTTAGATAGAATTAGCTTACTGAATAAGAATTTAATTCGGAATATAATTCTTACTTATTATCTATAATTATATCTTAAATATAAAGATAATAATAGTAACCTTATAGGATAATAATAGGAGCAATTTAATCTAATTAAAACTCCTAACTTATTTATCCTTTAGTTAATTTAATTCACAATTATAATCTAATTAGAATTGTTTAAGAATCAAATTAATTATTCATGTAATTTCTTACATGAAAATCGCCCCCTATATACTGGGCCTTAGTGGACTCAGTTGGGCTTCCATTAATTAATTAACATCTGTTTCTCTTTTGGGCTCCAAGTCTTATGTGTGACCCATTAGGTTTTTATTGCTTCTAGCCGTATGCAACTATTAAATTAATTTTCACAGAATTATATTTAATCTTTGCATAACGGAATGAGTATGCAAAATGTGATTAGCAAATCCGAAACATTCCCCCAGAGCTATAAGAAGACAGGTTGATTCTGTCGTTGACCTTCCGTATTAGTTACGGTATAATTCGATCCTTTATCAACTACATTCTTGAACTAAATCTTATGACTATGGATAATGTCAAGGCACATATAGCGAGACGTTCGTTTTACTTGTACAGGCCGAGTCAACTCCAATTAGATAGGTTAAGTGAAATCTGTATTTCAAGTCTTAAGCTATCACCTTGCAAGGATTTAGAGTCGAGTCTTCCATAAGCGATCCATGGACGTATCTCCCATTTATCGGGAGTGACAAATGCTCAATCCAATGTATAATTATCCTGCAATTACTTTCTGTGATACCCAACGTCTGCCGTTCACACCCCAGAGTCATCTCTGTTATGGATCGTGTTACAACAGGATCAAAGCATCACATTCCGTAATCCAGAATCACTAATTAAAATTCCTTTGAGTTTGAGGATTACTTATACCTATTAATACCAATGAGATGAACAGGTGACAAGGATGAATCTACCCATCCTGTTATCTCAAGTCGGGTCCCCAATCCTAATGAACTTCTTTTCATTGGATCCATGTAACTGTCCAGATATCTGTATATATGAAGCTTGTGAGATCAGCTTTCTGTCTCGACAGAAGACATTGTTACATGCAAGTCTCAGCAGTGATATGTCAATCCTAAACATATTACTTGACTTGGGGTGGTTTTAAGTTTATTAGTTTATCATAAAGTTTCGTCTCACTTCATGCTTGTATGAACACTTTATAATCACTTTAAACAAACTTATGGATTTCCTTTTATTAGACTTTATTTAGTTCTTAAAAAGGGATTGCCTTTATATAGTTATGAAACCATATCTCATTAAAACAAACGGTATAAAGAACACTTCATTTACATTAAGTTTGTATCCTAGAACAATTGTCTATAGGACACTAAACCCCAACAGAAAGAGCCATATTACCTGCGGTCGATTTAGAGACTAGGGTCGCTAGAAAGAGCTATATTACATGCGGTCGATTTAGAGACTAGGGTCGCTAGAAAGAGCAATATTACTTGCGGTTGATTTAGAGACTAGGGTCGCTAGAAAGAGCCATATTACATGCGGTCGATGTAGAGACTAGGGTCGCTAGAAAGAGCTATTTTACCTGCGGTCGACTTAGAGACTAGGGTCGCTAGAAAGAGCTATTTTACCTGCGATCGATTTAGAGACTAGGGTCGCTAGAAAGAGTGGTATTACCTGCGGTCGATTTAGAGACTAGGGCCGCTAGAAAGAGCCATATCACCTGCGGTCGATTTAGAGACTAGGGTCGCTAGAAAGAGCAATATTACCTGCGGTCGATTTAGAGACTAGGGTCGCTAGGAAGAGCGAAGGAGAGACGGGTCGAGGAAGAGATTGAAGACCAGGAAGGAGCTTGCGACATGGAGATAAGGTATTTCAGCCGGTGTTTCTTATTCTTGATCTACGAATGGGTGGCACTTGAGTCTCATCTAATGGGACTGCTTCGGGTTCCTCAACCGCCTCTGTTGATTGAAGACCAGGAAGGAGCTTGCGACATGGATATTAGGTATTTCCCCTCCCACTCTATATGTGTCTTTTACTTTAATATGTTTTCCATTGCATGTGTCGCATTCGCGAAAAAGTTTTTTTCGAAAAAGCACACACGTCACTATCAAAATAGGAAAGTAGGGTAACTGTAGACACCGAGTCGGAGGACCTGTGACGAAAACCCATAACAGACGGTTAAAGTGGTTGATTCCAATAATAAAAAATAAAAAAAAAAAACCACGAAAGAATCCTGAGGGATTGCGTGTCGACAAATAGGCGGCTCGCGGGCGCCCAACGAACATGGGGCGTCGTCCAACGCATGCCGAAGGCGTTGGACGCATGCCTAAGGATCGGTGGGCGAGCGCTCAACGGCGTGGGGCGAGTGCCCAGCAGCGTCGGGCGCACGCCCGACGGCAGTTGGGCGCACGCCCAACAGCCCTAGGCGCACGCCCAGCGGCGGTTGGGCGCGCGCCCAACCTGCGCTGGGCGTCCGCCCAGCGCCTATTGGGCGCGCGCTCAACCTGTGTTGGGCGTCTGCCCAACACCTATTGGGCGTTCGCCCAACACCCGTTGGGCGCACGCCCAACTTTGGGATCCATGCCTATAAAAAGGCACGGATCCCCATTCATTTAGGGGGGATTTTAGGGGGAGAGCTTCTCACTCTAGAACACTTTTTAGAGAGAGAAAGTAAATTTTTGGGAGAAAACATTTTTTTTCCTAAAAATTGAAAAATCTCCAAAAAGTTAAATATTTTACAAAAACACAAAAATATCGAGAAACCATAATTCGTGGAATCAACCAACTTTAGCTATCATTACCGATCTTGAGGTATTATCCGAGGACTAGACTCGTTTAATTTATTTATTTCGTTTATTTATTTTATTTATAGTTTTTCCTTTATTTATTTATTTAGTATTTTATTTATCACGTTTATTTATTTTCCCGCATTTATTTAATTCCCGTCTCGTATTAAATAATCGTTTTTGTTTTAAATAAAAATAAACCTCGTTTTAACGTCCCAACACGAACCGTGACCCGATTTGAGGGTAGTTCGGGACTAAAACGTTTAAAATATAGAGTTTAAAAAGTTTTTTTTTTAATTAACGTTTTAAAATAAAACATCGTTTTGGGAGGCTCCGCTATAGACTATGACCCGATTTGGGTAGTTCGGGGACCAAAATGATAAAATAGAGTAGATCTAAAGCTTTTTAATAAATGTGGAAACTGTTGGACTATTTCTATAATTTGCCGTTTTCTGTCACTAAAAGCGGTTTACAGACGGATTTTCTGTCGGTAAAGCTGCTGGAACTTAAAAAATCCCCTTTTCCAACCTTTTTCTCATCTTTTTGACATTTATTCTTGTATAGGTATATATATAAATATGTAATATGTTTATTAAAATTATTTTCAAAGTATATAACTAGTAATAACTTACTATTAAATACCTATTTTGTATATTTGGGTATGATTTTCATTAATTTCGTTTTGTAAAGGCTATATGTATATATATATATGTTTTCCTTTTATTGTTTTGGGTGGGTTACTCTCCATATATTTATTATGTATAAAAACTATTTTGGTTTAAATGTAGTTTTCTTATTTATGAACTTTATCCATTACTTTTTACATATTTTTAAATTGGAATAAAAGTGTATCATATCTAGTATTATATTTATTACCATTTTTACTTATTAATAACTATAGTATATATATATATTATTATTATTTTTCTCATCTTATTTTTAATCCATATATATTTTTACCATTTTTTACTACAATGTACATATATATAAGTACGTATATTTATCTTTCTTTTGACGTCTATATGTATATATTTCAATTGGGTCCTATTGGGTGAGTTTTGAAGATTTAAATTGATCATTATTGTGATTGTGCTCAAGTGTGGATTAATTGAGTGAAAAGGGGGAAAATAAACCACAAAAAGAGATTTCAACTTGATTATTTAAACTAAAGGTTTTTAGAGATTCCAAATGTAAAAAAAAGGTTTTTTGGTTTTTTATCATTTTCAAACGACTTCCAAAATATCACGTTTTGAAACCTTAATCCGTTCCAACGACGGATTAAGCGAACCTTGTAATTAAAATCATTTTTCCTTGTAAATAATATAGTTTTGAATCGTTTTCCTAACTAAACGATTTTGTACCAAAAATAACTGGACTTGTATGCTTAATCACGTTTTTGGTTAAAACTTCTTGTTCAACGTTTTCAAACGCTCGAGTCGTTCCAACGGCGATTCGAGTGAAAAGCATGTAAATTAACGGGGTTTTGAAACGTATCTAAATCGTTCCAACGGCGATTAAGGTACGAACCATGTAAATAAACTTTCTTTTCGGGGAGTGAGATTAGTTTAGATTGAATGTATGGCTTAAGACACAATTCACGTTGTAAATAAACCAATTCTTCCTTCTATCTCCCTCTTTCTTCTATATATCCTAATTCATGTAAATGGGTGATTCTTTACTAATATGGCTTTCAATAATATGCTCAAAACGGTTTTCAAAACGAGAAAGAAAAGGTTTCAAATGAATTTTAAACTTAAAGAAATATGCGATCAGTCCGTTAGCGCCTAACATGCTAAGTAGGAGGCCAGTGGTTCAGAACCGGGCGATGTCGGGGTGCCTAGTAGCCTTTCTTCAGAAAGGAGCTAGCCTTCTCGGCTCGTATCCAAATTTCCCGAACCCTCATCGATCTCCCGCAAGGGATCGGTGTTCATTTCCCATTCGTGGGTGGCGACTCTTCCATACTCCGAGCTCCGGCCTTACCGAGCAGCTTGATTCCGCGATTGGTTGCTTTCGGCGCCAATCACAGCATTTGTCGTCAACGGTGTCCACCCCCCTGGTCTTCCGGGCAAGGCCGCGGCACCTACAGATATCTTTTATTACTACAAGCGTATACCGTGCACTTGCGGAAATCGCTCAACAAGTTTTTGGCGCCGTTGCCGGGGAACGCCAAAATTTTTAACAAAAATTTAGATTTTTCGTGTTTTATTTCGAATCTAGGTTTACATATACTTATTCAAACTTTTATAATTCAATTATTTTAAATTACTAACATATTTATTTTTCAAATTCTGTTTTTGAAGGTAATTTTGGTTCGTGCACGATTTCAGGTTCATGCGCAATTCTCGAAGTTCAGGCATTGCACCAAACCCATTAGACCCAGAAATTGAAAAAACCATCAAGAAAAACAAGAAAAACAAAAACAAAAACAAAACTCTCGTAAAAACAAATACCGAGCTAGAAAAAATGGCAAATCCACAAACACTTATGGATTACGCTAGGCCAGGAGTGGCCGGTGTAACCAACAGTATAGTTAGACCCAGAATTGTCGCAAACCAATTTGAAATTAAGCTCGCTTTGCTTAATATGTTACAAAATAATGTGACGTTTTATGGGTTGCCTAACTAAAATCCTAACACCCATTTGACAAATTTTCTTGAAATTTGTGACACTTTTAAAATAACAGATGTGACTGCCGAAGCAATCAAACTTCGCCTTTTTCCTTTCACTTTGAAGGATAGGGCCAAAGAATGGTTAACTTCTATGCCAGTCGCAACTTTTGAAACTTGGGACCAACTTGCCCAAGCATTTTTATCAAAATATTTTCCTTTAGCAAAAACCGCAAGAGTCATAAAAGAGTTAACATCTTTTTCTCAACATGATAACGAAACTCTTTATGAGGCTTGGGAACGTTTTAAAGAACTTCAACGTTTATGCCCATACCACCAATTGCCCGATGCACTTTTAATGCAAACATTTTATAATGGATTAAATCCTACAACTAGAGGTTCATTAGATGCTATGTCGGGAGGGTTATTTATGAAGAAGACATCTGCCTAAGCAAGAGAACTTTTGGAGGAAATGGCACTTAACAGCAGTATGTGGCCCGCAGATCGTGGACACATACCAGTGGTGAAACCATCATCCTCAAACACATCATCGGTTAAAGGTATAGTGAATCTTGATCCATTTGCGATGTTACAAGCCCAATTTTCTGCCTTATCGCACAAAATTGATAGGTTTATGGCACCGTGCGATTCTAATGGTAATCCAATTCCAACGGATGTGGATTATGAATGTATGAGCGAGACTGAACATGCAAATTTTGTCCAATGGCAAAACCAAACTAATAACCCTTATTCCAATACTTATAATCCTGGATGGAGAAATCATCCTAACTTTAACTGGAGAGATAATAATAATAATGCAAATGCTAATCAAAATCGTACCAATACTTATCAAAATCAATCAAGAGATACGATTGGCACTTTATCTTCTAAAATCGACAATATTATAGATGCTATGAGTGGAAAAATAAGTAATCACGATGATGGTTTTAAACGGATCGAGAATAAATTCGATCAGCTTATTAAAAACCATTCATCTAGCATCCATAATTTGGAGGTTCAAATTGGACAACTTGCTAAATCAATTCCATCCCGCAAAGAGGGAAGTCTTCCCAGCCATACGGAGGAAAATCCGAAAGAGCATGTTAAGGCTATCACTCTTCGTTCATGGAAAAATTACTTAGGTCCGGAAATGCCCAGAAATTCAACTTTACCAGGAACTGATTTACCAAAATCCAACGAAGATATATCAAACACTAAAATTTCACCAATTGACTCAAGTACAAAAACTTTTGTACCCAAACCACCTTTTCCACACAAAGTCCGAAATAAGGACTATGACAAACAACTTTTAACATTTTTAGACAAACTTAAAAATTTGCACATTAATTTGACATTTATGGATGCGATTACGCAAATTCCCAATTATGGTAAGTTCTTAAAAGATTTAATTTCAAAGAAAATTAGTTGGGAAGGGATTTCATCCATTTCACTAACTAAAGACTGTAGTTCGATAGTGTCGAGTAATTTGCCTACTAAACTCAAAGATCCCGGATGTTTTACTATTCCGTGTAAACTGGGCGATATTGAATTCCCAAGTTGTCTTTGTGATTTAGGAGCCAGTATTAACTTAATGTCATTGTCTATTTTTAGTAAGTTAGGTTTAGAAGAAGATATCAAACGTACCAATATGGTTTTGCAATTAGCGGATCAAACCACTAAAAGACCGTATGGTATAATCGAAGATGTTTTAGTTAAAGTCGACAAATTTATTTTTCCTACCGATTTCGTTATATTAGATTTTGCATATGACGTTAATTGTCCACTAATATTTGGTAGATCGTTTATGAACACGGGACGTGCTCTAGTTGATGTGTCGGAAGGGAAAGTAGTTTTAAGGATAGGAGAAGATAAGATCGAGTTTGATATGAACAAAGCGATGAAATATCCTATGGAGGAATTCGCCTGTATGAAACTTGATTTAGTTGAAGAATGTGTTAATGACATTATTCAAAAAGAAGAAATAATAGAACCAATAATGGGTGAAGAATTAGAAGATAAGGACCCAGAGCCTTTGATTCGAGAAGATGGACCAGTTCCGCCTTTAATTGTAATTCCCCCTAAATTAGAACTTAAAGAGTTACCAAACCATTTGAGGTACGCTTTCTTAGGCAAAGGTGATTCTCTACCTATAATTATCTCTAACAAATTAACATATGTTCAAGAAGAAAAATTGAAAGAAGTTGCTAGAAATAGGATAGGAAGTATGGGATGGCAAATTTCAGACTTGAAAGGAATTAATCCTAGTATTGTAATGCACAGAATTCACTTAGAAGAAGATAAGCCACCTAAAGCGGATAGGCAAAGACGCTTAAATCTGAATATGAAAGAAGTAGTCAAAAATGAGATTACTAAGCTTTTAGACAATGGAATCATTTATCCTATTTCGGATAGTGAATGGGTCAGTCCGATCCATTGTGTACCTAAAAAGGGAGGCATAACTGTTGTAAGGAATGACGAAGGTGAATTAATACCTACACGAACCACCACAAGTTGGAGGGTTTGTATAGATTATAGGAACCTCAACAAAGCAACCAGGAAAGATCATTTTCCTCTACCTTTCATTGATCAAATGATCGAAAGGATAACCGGTCATGCTTTCTATTGTTTTCTAGATGGTTACCCCGGATTCTTTGAAATTTATATTTACCCGGATGACCAAGATAAAACAACCTTCACATGTCCTTATGGAACATTTGCATATAAGAGAATGCCTTTTGGTCTATGTAATGCACTAGCAACATTTCAACGTCGTATGACTGCAATTTTTAACGATTTCATTGAAGATATCATGGAAGTTT
The DNA here is from genome assembly GCF_963576675.1 of Euphorbia lathyris. Lineage (NCBI taxonomy): Eukaryota > Viridiplantae > Streptophyta > Magnoliopsida > Malpighiales > Euphorbiaceae > Euphorbia > Euphorbia lathyris. The sequence goes on along the minus strand of NC_088911.1, from coordinate 73,154,959 downwards.
TTATGGATGATTTTTCCATTTATGGAGATTCTTTCGATGCATGTTTACAGAACTTGGATAAAGTTTTATCTAGATGTGAAGAAACGAATTTAGTATTAAATTGAGAAAAATGTCATTTCATGGTCGACGAGGGAATTGTTTTAGGTCATAAAATATCTGAAAGAGGATTAGAAGTAGATAGAGCAAAAACCTCAGTGATAGAGAAATTACCCCCTCCAACTACTGTTAAGGGAGTAAGATCATTTTTAGGACATGCAGGTTTTTACAGACGATTTATTAAAAATTTCTCTGTAATTTCCAAACCACTTACTAATTTACCCATGAAAGACTCAACCTTTGATTTCAATGAAGATTGTGTTAAGGCCTTCGAAACATTGAAAACAGCTTTAGTCAGTGCACCCATTATTGCTAAACCCGATTGGGATTTACCTTTTGAAATCATGTGTGATGCAAGTGACTTAGCCGTCGAATGTGTTTTAGGTCAAAGAAAGGATAAGAAACTTCATGTTATTTATTATGCCAGTCACACACTGTCAGGTGCACAATTAAATTACACCACAACCGAGAAAGAAATGCTAGATGTAGTTTTTGCATATGATAAGTTTAGGTCATACCTGTTAGATTCTAAAGTTATTATTTATACCGATCACGCAGCTTTAAGGTATTTATTTGCTAAAAAAGATGCAAAACCACGTCTAATTAGATGGGTTTTGTTGTAACAAGAATTTGATATAGAAATTAAAGACAAAAAAGGAGTAGAAAACCTTATCGCCGATCATCTATCAAGACTCGAAGATGAAAACGGTCCTATAGGTGAAACTATCGGTATACGAGATGATTTCCCTGATGAATATCTCTATCAAATAAAAAGTGTCATGTCACCGTGGTATGCGGATATAGCAAATTATCTCGCAGCTAACATTGTTCCAGAAGGGTTAAATTTCCAACAAAAGAAAAAATTCTTTTCTGACGTTAAACAGTATTTTTGGGAAGATCCTTTCTTGTTCAAAACTTGTGGTGATGGAATGATTAGGAGATGCGTTAGTGAAAATGAATACGGGTCCATAATGTCAGAATGTCATTCTAGCTCTTATGGAGGGCATAACGGCGTTAGTAAAATAGTGGCCATGATATTAGAATGTGGATTCTTTTGGCCTACGTTGTTTAAGGACGTCCGTTCATTTATTATTCGTTGTGACAAATGCCAAAGAACCGGGAATTTAGGAAGGAAAGATGAGATGCCTCTCACGAACATGTTAGAAGTTGAAGTCTTCGACAAGTGGGGAATAGATTTCATGGGACCTTTTCCCCTTCTTTTAGTAAAACTTATATTTTAGTAGCCGTAGATTATGTTTCAAAGTGGGTTGAAGCAATTGCAACCCCAAAAAATGATTCTAAGGTTGTTTTTAGGTTTCTTGAAAATATATTTTGTAGATTTGGTTGCCCTAGAGTCATTATAAGTGATGGAGGTACCCATTTCATAAACTGAAGTTTTGATGCACTTATGAGAAAATATGGAGTACACCACCGGGTATCTACGCCATACCATCCTCAATCGAATGGTCAGGCGGAAATATCAAATAGAGAACTCAAATGGATTCTAGAGAAAACAGTTTCGTCTTCTAGAAGAGAATGGTCTTGTAAACTTAACAATGCGTTATGGGCATACCGTACTGCATTTAAAACACCAAGAGGAATGACACCATACCGATTAGTGTATGGGAAAGCATGTCATTTACCATTAGAATTAGAGCATAAAGCCTATTGGGCTATTAGAACACTTAACTTTGATTTACAATAAGCAGGTAAGAAATGTTTGCTTGACTTAAATGAGTTGGATGAGTTATGTCATTTATCTTACGAAAATGCAAAAATATATAAAGAAAAAGTGAAAAAATGGCATGACGCCAAGATTAAAGTCAAAAGCTTTAACATTGGGGATAAGGTGCTGTTATTTAATTCACGGCTCCGATTGTTTCCAGGTAAACTTAAGTCTAGATGGACAGGACCATATTTAGTCGTTAAAACATTCGACTATGGATCTTTAGAACTTGAAGGACCTAACGGAGTTCGCTTCAAGGTTAACGGTAATAGATGCAAAATTTATTACGAAAATGTTCCAATTAAGGAGATTAAGTTCATAACACAATTTCCTGAAGATTAATTCGTTTAATTTCGTATACTTTTTCTTCATTTTGTTTTGTTTTGTTTGAATTTTTATTAGTTTAAATTTTTCATTTTTAGTTTTATTTTAGTTTTTATTTTTATACATGTCAATTTTATGATTTTTAGTTATTAGATGACTTTATATTAAGATTTAGATCCATGAAAATATGTTTAAGTCATGTTTGTAATCAGATTTTAGGTCAATAGTCGAATAAGAAGAAATTCAGTGATTCTCAATCGAGAATTTGGAATTCTCAGTTGAGAATTTACATTTTCAGAATTGTCCAAACAGGTAAGAGATTTTCTGATCTTACCGAGAATTTATATTCTCGGCCGAGAATCAGAAATATAGGGTTTCGACGCCTGATTTCCGTAAGGAAATCAGCGTGTCGCGGCCAAGAATTGGGATTCTCGGTCGCGACACGGGTGTTTTCTGCACCATCAGACCGGTTTCTTCTTCATCCTGCAGACACAGCCTTTCAAACTCAAAAAATTGAGTTTCTTCAACTTTCAGAGGTATGATTTTATGCCTTTTCGCATCAGAAAAACACCTCCTTTCGTCTTATGATTCCCTTAAATAAATTATAGAGGTTCAGATTTCTATTACATCATTTTCTTTTTATCCCTGTCAGAACAAACTTCTGATATTCTAAACACACCATTATCAAATAAGTTACAGAAACATTTTTTGTTCCTCACAAACCATGACTGCTAAACACAAATCCTCCAAGCAGATTGCTGCTTCGCGCAATAAGCGTCCTGACATATCAGAATGCTACGGTGCGCCGTTTCCTATTTTCAACCATGACGAAGGCAGACACTACTACAAATGTCGATATGCGTTCTTCGTTGGTATGCTGTATATGGACGAGTTCTTAAATACTGAACTTGGGATAAGCGATGACATGAATCGCTATTTAGAGAGATTGGGATGGACCAAGTTCGCCCACATGCGGTTTCCTATTATTGGAGACTGGATTCTCTTGTTTTTCTGTACAGTTCGTTTCGTGAACAAACGAAGGGTGCGTCTCAGTTTTCGTCGAGATGGCGAAACATTTACTTTTTGATACCCTGAATTACATGCCTGGTTTGGTTTTCCCCCAAGGGATACGATCAAACGTCATCCTGGCAGAGATATGACATCCACAGATATATGGAGGATGCTAACGGGATTTTGGCGATTCAATCCTCGACTCGCCTATAACCAATCCATCAACTCCAACTCGATCCTGTATCTACACAAATTTCTGTGTCACAGTCTGTTCGGTCGCACATTTAGTAGTGTGGTCAAAGACACCGACTTATATGTCCTTGGAGATATATTCCAGGGCAATACAGTTGATACCTCCAAGATTCTGATGGAAGGTCTTGTTGCCGCTTCTCGATCCAAGGATAAGAAAATTGGTTTCGGCAATATCATTTGTAGGATAATTCTCGGGACCAAGGGAACTATTTCTGTCCCTTGGAGCGATGTTGAATCATTTCCGACTTTGGACTATGAGTTCTTGGAATATGAAGGCCTTGTGAAGCGTGTTTTTAGAGCAGGCCCGCATTTTCTTTCTGCACCAGAACATCAAGCTTTCGTGCAATTGAAAATTGATCGCTATAGGGCTAGAAAAATCCCGATTAATAGGGATGAGTATATAGAATAGTTTTAGTTTATTAGTTTTAATTTGTACATATTTGTGTGTTTGTGTTATTTAAATACTTTCTTTGTTTTTATGTTTTGTTTAATTTTGTACCTATTTGATCCAATAAAAAAACTTCTATTCATTTGAATCAATTCCTTATTTTTATCTTGGTTTATTTATCCTCAATCCATTTTTGAATAAAAATAACTAAGGTTGCTTATAATCAGATAAAAATACTAGCAATGAACTAATGTGATTTTTTATTAACAAATATGTCCATAAGTTCATCACATTAATCCATTCATGTTCTGTATACATCAATTCATAATTAATAAGTACATGACTTTATATTTATTAAATGTCCATTCATTTAACTTACATGATTAAATGTCCATTAATGTTTCATTAAATTCTTATTAAGAGGTAAACCTTTGGTTTTCTTAACTTACATAAACTTGTATTTATTAGTGATTCATTATTTTTCCATTAATAAGGATAAAACTCTTTGGTTTTCCTTATCAATTAATGCTTTATCATTTATATTTTTAAGTACAGGAACAGTTTTACTAAGGTTCAGGACGTAAAATCTCCGAAAATTACACAAATAGAGTCCAAATACATGAATAAAAGTCACCAGGGACCGATTCTCGGTCGAGAATTATGAATTCTCGGTAAGTTCAGCAAGACTGGCCAAATTTCGGGACAATTTATTCTCTGAAATTTCCGTGTCGCGACCGAGAATCAGGATTCTCGGTCGCGACACGCGACCTGTAGGGACACTAATTCCGGATTTTTGCACTATTTTTGCACCTTTTCCTATTCCTACTCTACCTATACTTAACCCTATTTCACCCTATATATACTTATACCTTACACAAACCTCATATCACCTCACTTTTTACCCAATCCCCTACTCAAAACTCTTCCCAATACATTACTTTTACTCTTCCCAATTTATTCATTACCCTTTCTAATCACTTAAACCCTTTTCAACTACCAAATTTCTCATTCAATTAAGACATTACCACTCCCAACTCATCTTCAACCTTTGCTCTTCTCTCTTTTCATATCTTCTTTATCTATTTTTCAACCCTAATCACCATTATCATGCCTAGAACAAAGCGTGTTGGTCACAAACCTCAAGTTATGGAAGCTAATCGCCTTTGTATACGTTGCAGAGCCTATTTTGACATAGAAATGGAGGAGGAAGCCGCTCATTTAATTCATTTTTCGAACTCAAAGAGGGAGTTTGTGGATATGCACTTCCTTGACTTTGATTCGGTAAGAGAGTTGAATTTCTCTACTCGAATTAATGCTTTCATTGAGACTTTGGGTGGGCAAACTTTTGTTTCTATGCGTTTTCCTATCATTACGGAGTATATAGTTGAATTTTTTGTCACTTTGACCATGAATAAAAAGAAAACATCAATCTCCTTTAGGAATAATGGTGTGACTTACACCATAGATTATGAGGCTATGGGTAATATGTTTGGTTTTCCTACTAGTGATTTCCATGATAAGCCTAAGGATTTTGATAACGACACAATATGGAACACTCTTTCGGGTCAAGATTATTTCAACTCGAAAAACACTTCAAGTAAGGTGATAAGAGACAATTGTGTGTTTTTCTTTCACAAATTTCTGAGTTTTTCCTTATTTGGTCGTGTTGAGAGCTCCAAGATTCAAGTTAGGGATTTGTTCGTTCTTGATTGCTTGTTTAAAGGTTTGAGGGTAGATAGCATAGGTATGCTATTTGATAATTTGTATCGTGCTTCGAGGGCTACTAACATTCAAGTGCCTCTCGGTAATTTTATCACCGCTATTGTTTTGGGTGCGCGTGGAGAGCTAGCCGATTATGACATGTCCACCTACCATGGCTATGTACCAATTTTGAACATTTCGGCTCTTGAGCGGGCTCACTTGTTGCTTACTTTGGTTCCTCCCGTTTTTATTTCATATGAGTCCCGTATTGCCCATCTTCATGGCACTATGGGTGGAGGAGCTTCAAGTTCCCAATTTGTAGGTACCGAAGGAGGCGAAGAGGCGGAAGAAGAGGAAGATGCACCACAAGCACAACCACAACCCCAAGCACGTCAAGATGATGATCCGGTTGATTTAAGGAGGATTTTGAACCAAATCAATGAAAATAATCGTAACATGAATTTAAGGATTGATGATTTGGTGGAGAATAATATGGTGATAAATGACAACCTCAACAACTTGAGGAGGGAGCACAAATCTACTTGTCGTCAGATGCTTTCGTTTTTCCGTCGACAAAATGTTGAAACTTCACCGTCTCCAACGAATTCACCTCCACATGCTTAGGTTTTATCATATCTTTCCTCCTTTTCTTTATTTTGTTTGTTATCTTGTTATGTTATTTTTCAATTAAAGTTTGGTACAATATTTATTTTTCATGTTAAGTTTGATACAATTTTATTTTTATGTTGGATGCTTTTAGATTGCTAATTATTATTTCGTGTGATTTATTTCGTACTAATTTTTCGTGTTTTATCCATTTTTGCACTAATGAGGACATGGTCCAAATTAAGTGTGGGAGGAGAATACGTATATCATTTTTACACGTACGAATAAATGCATGGAGTAAGAATGAATGTCATCCGTTTTACCATAAAAACATATTAATATTTAATATTTTCAAATGCAACACTTGTTTTATGCAAATGCAACATATGTTGCAACACAAATTGTTTAACATTAGTTTTCATACAATTTACATTTTTTTATATAATTGTAAATAACTCAAAAATTCAAAATTTGATAACTTATGATTATTTTTAGGTCATTTTTATCGTTAGAAATGATATTTCTATACGGGCAATATTTTTTTAAAATTATTCATAAAATCTCCGATACAATTTTAAGTAAAAACGTCTTGAGTGAATGATTTTAAGTAAATAAAATTCTTTATTTTTAATCTCTATTTTATATCATGCAATTCATGATACAATAAATCTTATTTTAAATTTTCAATTAGGTTTATAGGCATTAAATTGAACTAACAATTTTTAGCTCGGTTTGATTTCGTCTTACATTAACACCAATTGAAGTTTTTAAGGAAACTTTAGCCATAATATATGTTGAATTTTAAGTCAATATAGGATAAATGTGCTATCTTTCTTTCTCTCAATCTACAATTTCATATTTCATCTTAATTAATCAATTAGTCCTATTCTTAATTTTTGGCCACGATTGAGACCAACCTTATCACAATCGAGGTATGAAAGGGAAGAAAATTAAGTACCGTTTACTTTTGGCCACGATTGCGACCACCTTTATCACAATCGAGGTATGGAAGAAACGTTTAAGCAAAACTTAAGCGTGTTTAAGTTTAAAGTAACGATTGCACCCACCCATGGCATGGTCGGCACCTCTTAAGCGAACACAAAGCAAATAAAAAGCATATAAAGTTACGATCGAGACCACCCTTATCTCGGGCGTAACTAAGCAAATAATTAACCCAAATACTTACTCATTTAAAAATAAAAGTTTAGTTTTGGGAAAGGAAATTTTGTGCTTTGAAATTCCATAAGACGAAAGACTCAATAACATGCGTGCTTATATCGTCCCGAATACTTCAATTCAAAATTAAAAAATACAAGACGAATGATATATCGTATTTATACTAGTTAGTTTGATATTTTGCGTATAAATTTTCCATGTGAAGTTAATATTTTTGGCTTAACTAATTCAAAAAAGGAATACAAAGATATATGTTTTATTTACATAAAGAGATTAGTTAAAGAATAAATTCAGTGAAATTTTGCTCGGGACTAGCAAAAGATTAAGTGTGGAGATTTGTTAAGCCCAAAATATACCTAAAATATCATTAATATTTACATCAGTTTTGCTATAAAATCGTACTGTTTATATCTATTTAGAGTACTTTTACTTCCGAATATGTTTCTTTCATGCAAGGTACCGGAATATTTGGTAAAATCCAAATAGGAACGAAAAGAGGATAAAAACAGAAGAAAAACCCTACAAAAGGAGTCAAAGACGACGAAAATCAAACGCGCGGAAACGAGGACGAGGATGAAGTCAGAGACGGAGTAAAAAACCCCGTGTCGCGATCGAGAATCCTCCATTCTCGGTCGCGACACGCGTCGATCAGCGATTTCTCCCTTCTTTTCAAAGGCCAAAACCTGCTCCCCCATTCTCGGTCGAGAATTAAATATTCTCGGTAAGATCATAATTTCAGAAGGACTATTTGTACACATTTGTTTTCAAAGAAACGCATCCGTTCGATTGGATAAGAACGCCTCTTCGCAGCAGACACGTTCCTTAAACCCGACTCTTCAACACCTATAAATAAAGAGTTGATTTCAGAGTTGAAGATATATTAAAGAGAAGATTAGTATAGAATTAATGCAGAAATTCTGAGTCAAGCGATTCAGAGATTAGATTTCGATTTTGTAAAAAGCAATATGATGTACACACATTGTTTATCAAATAATTACAAACACAGTAGCATTTAGATTTGTTCATATTAGTTTACATTTTGGTAGTAGATAGACCAGTCTCTATTCCGAAGGTTCAGCGAGAAGATTTAGTAGAGGATTCGTCCCGGAGCCTGACAAACTCTAATGAGGTTCAAGGAAAGGATTGACAACCCGTTCGCTTAAAAGTCGTCGAAAGCTTCCATGCTTCTTGTTCTCTGTAAACTTGTATCAAATTCATACTTCATCTAATAAAGTTTATTCTATTCGATAGATTTTTATGTAGCACTTATGGTAAATGATCCGAAGTGAGTTCTGGTGTTTTCATTAAAACGTAGTTGAATTCAAAATCATTACAATGAAACTTTGTTGAACACTTAGACAAATTAATATCTTGAAAAAGTATTAATTTGGTTAAGGTAGCAATCTAACCCGACCGTAGGAGGATTGTCTGCGGTTCAAAGCCTTTTAATTGAAAGAATTCACGTTATTACATTTTATAATTTATACAAAGTTTAAAGTTGTTTTCTTTGCTTAATACAAACGAATACATTTATTCACTTTTCTAAAGAACTAAACGTTTCTGTCTTGTAAATTCATCCTTAAGTCAGAAGTGATTTCTAACATTCTTCATACTCTAATCTAATTCTTATTCTATCAATTTCAAAACCAAATCCAATTAAACGATTTACATATTATAAACCTTGAAAGTAAATCAAACCGATTTAAAATAACTTTTCGTTAAAAAGCGTTCCCTGTGGGTTCGATATCTTTTATTACTACAAGCGTATACTGTGCACTTGTGGAAATCGCTCAACAGTTATCAACAAATATCAACACATGTCGACAAATATCGACGTTGGAGAATAAAACTTCGATCGATATAAGTCGATATCAAATACAATATCGACATTTAACTTCGATCGATATATGTCGATATCGAATGCAATATCGATATATATCGACAATTATCGATACTTCATATCTGTCGATATTCATCAGAAATCGACAGATATCGATACTATCGGGGAAAAAATCTCAAAGTGATGTTCCAAACCAAAATGCATCTTCCTACAACAATGTCACTATTTTTGGGGATTCGCACGACCAGGAATAACATGAAAAAGCAACATAAACAATATACATTGGGTTGTAGAGAAAGAAAACGATAGATCTTAACGATAAATGGACTAGGCTTTAAATATTTTCAATGGAACTAAAAACCAATGAACAACTTACATGATTGTATAAAATCTTGTTGTATGAACTGTGGGTTGGATTGATTGTTGTTCGTAGTCGTTCTGTAAATTGATTTGTTCTTTAGAGAGAGAGAGAGAGCGCGAGAAAAACAGTGAGAGGGGGAAGACACAACATTATTATTATGAAGAAGACGAGGGTAAACTTGGAATTTATTTGTTGAAATATGTTAGTTTTTTAAAAGGAGTTAGAAAAAAAAACTAACATCTTAAAAGGTACTAGTTTTATAATTCTCCCATATTTTTAAATAAAAGTCGGGTTAAACATTATATATGAACAAGTCAACAGGCATAAGTTGTTTTCCTTTCTTCTAAAACCAATGACACATTAATCATAAATCTTTATCCAATTTTACTTGCAATCATGTGTAGTAGGAACAATTTGGAAAATCTTAGGATTAGTTCCCGAGTTATGGTCAAATTTCTATATTTCACATATTGGTCAATCAACATTGTCTTTGAATAAATTTCCCATTATTCTCCATTAATTAACACGTTCTAATTGAGTTTTTGTTTCAATCTTTTGTTGGTTGGTTTTTGTTGAGAGATTAATATAAACGCTATTATTAGATTTTAATTATTACTTTAAGTTTTTAATTCAAGTGGTTCTTGATTAAAAACATGGGCAATTTTACCCCTAAATTTGTTCCTAATTCTTTTCAATTCCCTAATTTATCTCATAGTCTTTCCATAATTATCTCTCACACCTATCAATCTTAACAAAATTTCTAATTTATATATCCATTCTTTAATCACACTTCAATCCCAAAGAATATTAAACGGTAATATTATCCTTCATCTTCCGTTCATCTTCAATTCATTCTCTATATAATCAATTTTGTTCTCTAATCACCTCATTCTGAAACTTTGAATTGCCAATAGCTTTTTTTTTGTTTTTGAAAAACTCTACCATATTCTGATTTATTTGGTCTTCAGAGGCAATTTGGAAGAAATGTATCAAAATCTTCAAATTTCAAGAACTTAGCCGCTAAAGTCCGTTAAGTGAGATGATTTTCAGATTTGGTTTTTTATTTCTCTGTTATAATGTTTTGTGTCCTGAAGAGCATAAAATCTGTTAGAACTATTTCATAATTTATAAATTTGAGAATTTTGCATCTAGAAATGCTCATAGACATCATTTTATATAAGAAATTGGATACTTAAAGCAATATAAAATGTTTTTTCATATGAAATGTTTTTATTAGATCGTTTGTTATATGTAACAAAAAAAATGTCATTTTTAAGTAATATTCTTTTATATAATTGTCTTTAATACTTTATTTTTTACTTGTACTTATTTATTAGGACCCTACTTGGTAACTCGCCCCTGGGCCTCTAAAATCTCAAGATCGGCCCTGGTCGAGGGTTCGAATCACAACCTCATATATATATATATATATATGAGAGATCAGATGTGACACATTGCTTATGATGCGACAAGCCTTATTGTGTGACAATAAGCCAATTTTGTAATTAACCAAAAGGAGATGGCAAATTTGTAAATAAAAGGAAAGAGAAAATTGTTTTATTTTTTTCTTTAAAATGCATTTTTCCAACTTTTCCAACCTCGTTTTTCAAAAAAATTTATACCGTTGGACTCGTCTTAATTAAACGGTCATTTTAAGATCCATGAAGCTCAAGTAAAAAAAATTCCGGTGAACGCACGTAATTAAAATATCGCTGCTCCTCGTTCAGATCATTACGCCCGTCATTTTCATCAGTGTGACCATGATTGATTAAAAGTGTTCTCCAAAACACGTGAACACTCTCAGAACTGATCATTTGTTCCAGATCACAAGCTCGTTTCAGCTCACATGCACATGGTATCTGATGCGATGTTCTCAATACACAACCGCAACGCACGTACACTTCATGGCTCAACCCTCTCATACGCTCTAACTCTTGATTCAACAACTGCAGACAATAATGAGAGACTTTGAATACAAGTTGGCTTAATGGGCGTCCGGTGAAAGTGACTGCTTGACGAAGCCGGGACTGTTCAAGCATGTACCTGATACGAAGACAAAATTATTATTAGTTAGTGAAATGATACAACCCTAAATGCAAATTCCAAAATCACAGTAGAAAAAATTTCAAATACCTTATATTGGTTGCTTGTGATTCAATCTGCTTGTGAACCTTCTGCCATACCGTGTCAAGGGACCCAGTTGCCGTATTGAGCCATTGCTTTAGACTAGCATGTTCGCTCTCCACTCGACAAGTAGTTGTGTTACCAAAATGTAGAAACTCCTTTGTCCAAGCAACAACAAACTTCTCCTTATGCACCAACCATGTCTCCTCAACATACGAGATAACTCCTTTGAACCTGCTCATCTTTTCCTTCATCATCATAAGATTGGTCTCGTACTCCTCAATGGTTAATGATTCTAATATTGTTCTCCATTTGCCATTCTTGAATTTAGAGGCAAGGCCTTTATCTCCAATGATTCTATACACATGATCATCCACATCCTTATTTATATGCCAAGTGCATAGCAAGTGCGTTGCTTGTGGAAAAACTTCTTGTATCGGCTTTAATAACCCAAGCTCTCTATCACTAACAACAACGGTCGGGTTCAGATCATCCCCAAGCAAAATCTTCAGCCTTTGCAAAATCCAACGATAGCTCCTTTCGGTCTCGTCTTTAACAATAGCATACGCTATCTTGAAATTATTATTGCATGGCGTCATCCCAACAATCTCAACAAATGGCATTTTGTACTTGTTTGTTTTGTACGTTGAATCAATGTCGATGTACCAGTGGTAAGTCCTAAACATATCAACTGACTCTGGATGTGCCATGAACACATGCGTTATCACACCTGAATCAGTCTGTGTGTAATGGACATATTTGTTCTCCACAACAATATGCTAGAATTGACTAGCCAGGTCTCTACCTTCAAACGCGTCCCTCCTCATTTTGTCCCTGTAATTATATATGTGTTTAATTACTGAGTTGTCCTCTGGGTATTTTTCTTTAACTGCTGCTAAAATAGCACAAGGCTTTGCTTGAGCTGAAGACATATCACGCACAATTTGTTTAGATGCGATACTGAGTCCGCTCATTTGCCGACTTCCCTCTGGATACATACGCATTGTATGGTTATGCATTCCAGTTAACCCAGCCTTAGCCTTTATCCCCCATCCCGAAAGGTCTGCATGTTGATAGGCTTTAATCTGAAATTTACAGCGGCACGCTTTAGTTTTACTTTTCCTAATTGCAGGATCTTCATCATTTTTCACAACACCTCTATATCGTTCACCCCGTGAACAGCGCAACAACTTTTGTTTTCCCCTATTTTTGTGCGAAGATATTACAAGCTCAAACCCATTCTGAATAGCTATTTTTTTTGCCCAATCAATAACATCATGACTGGAGGGGAAAACGGTATCCGTTATGAAACGCGAACTATAATCAATGTTATCGGGGTTCCAATCTTCTATCGGTACCTGAATATACGAAAAATTGACATTAAAATTACAAAAAAAAAATACTTCGGGGCTATTTCTCCCGTTCAAAATTAATTCGGGGCAATTTCTGCCCATATTGGCCTGAACGGGCAGGCTACCCGTTTCACCATAGGTGGAAACGGGCAGCGCGTACTGCCCGTTCCAAAGGTGGAACGGGTGGCGCGTACCACCCGTTCCATGGGTGGAGCGGGTGGCGATTACCATCTGTTCCTTAGGCCGAACGGGTAGTTCATCTGTTCGGCCTAAGGAACGGGTGGTAATCGCCACCCGCCCAGGCAAAAACCAAATAAAATAAAATAAAAAAATGCTAAATAACGTTTTTAATTCTCGTAATATTACCTCGTGTTCGAACTCATTGTCTTCGGGAATGTTTTGATCCATTTTTTTCAAATCCGGGATTTGTGCTCGGGAGAGAAAACTAGAGAGAGTTTTGAAGGTTTTAGGGGAAAAAAGTTGCAAGGGTATAATGGTCAAAACAGTGCGGTGAACCGGAAATTAGGGGCGGTATTTAGCAATACCCAATTTATATCCAACTTTTTGGTAGTTTTATACATACGCATAATCCTTCTCTTAGCAAATCTTGAATCTATATACACATTAAAACAATTAGATAAAACTGCGGTGTCACTTCCTCATTTTTTTACTCATAAAAAATATAATATTAAGGAGGTGTTTGTTTACCTACTTTTCACATCATGTTTGCCTTTTCATTTTAAAAGGTAGAGTTTTAGGTGTTTGGTTAGACTTCTCTTGTTTGCCTTTTACAGTTGAAAAGCAGTATTAAGGGTTCGTTTGTTTTACCTACTGTTTGCTGTTGCTGTTTGCTGCTTGCTGTTACGGTTTGCTGTTTGCTATTTGTTGTTGCTGTTACGATTTGTTGTTTGCTGTTGGAAAATGCTGCTTTTCCAAAAAGCAGAGATTCTCTGCCTTTGTAAAAGGCTGATTTTCGGGTGTAAAAGGCAAACAGGAGGTCACTAACCAAACACCTACTGCTGCTTTTCCAGATGTAAAAGGCAAACAGGAGGTCACTAACCAAACACCTAACACTCTCCCTTTTGAAGTGAAAAGGCAAACAGGAGCATGAAAAGGAGCAACCAAACACCCCCTAAGTGTTTGGTAAGTGACCTCCTGTTTGCCTTTTAGGGGGTGTTTGTTTACCTACTTTTCCCCTCCTGTTTGCCTTTTCATTTTAAAAGGCAGAGTTTTAGGTGTTTGGTTAGACTTCTCCTGTTTGCCTTTTACAGTTGAAAAGCAGCATTAAGTGTTTGGTTAATGACCTCCTATTTGTCTTTTACACCTGAAAAGCAGCTTTTTACAAAAGCAGAGAATCTCTGCTTTTTGGAAAAGCAGCTTTTTCCAACAGCAACCAGCAAACAGCAACAGCAAACAGTAGGTAAAACAAACGGGCCCTTACACTTGAAAAACAGCCTTTTACAAAAGCAGAGAATCTCTGCTTTTTGGAAAAGCATCCTTTTCCAACAGCAAACAGCAAACCGTAACAACAAAAGCAAATAGTAGGTAAAACAAACGGGCCCTAATTGTTTCTTTTCCACTAAAATTGAAAATCGAGATATTATAGATTACAATATTTGATATACATATATTAATAGCAATTCACATGGAATGAAACACTTCTGCGCCAAATTTATATCCAACTTTTTGGTAGTTTTATACATACGCATAATCCTTCTCTCAGCAAATCTTGAATCTATATACACATTAAAACAATTAGATAAAGTTGCGGTGTCACTTCCTCATTTTTTTACTCATAAAAAATATAATATTAAGGAGGTGTTTGTTTACCTACTTTTCACCTCATGTTTGCCTTTTCATTTTAAAAGGCAGAGTTTTAGGTGTTTGGTTAGGCTTCTCCTGTTTGCCTTTTACAGTTGAAAAGTAGTATTAAGTGTTTGGTTAGTGACCTGCTGTTTGCCTTTTACACTTGAAAAGCAGCCTTTTACAAAAGCAGAGAATCTCTGCTTTTTGGAAAAGTAGCCTTTTCCAACAGCAAACAGCAACATCAAACAGCAAACCGTAACAGCAAAAGCAAATAGTAGGTAAAACAAACGGGCCCTAATTGTTTCTTTTCCACTAAAATTGAAAATCGAGATATTATAGATTACAATATTTGATATACATATATTAATAGCAATTCACATGGAATGAAACACTTCTGCACCAAATTTATATCCAACTTTTTGGTAGTTTTATACATACGCATAATCCTTCTCTTAGCAAATCTTGAATCTATATAACACAAATTAGGGATTTTGGGAACTGTCAATCGCCTATTTGTTGTACTGGTTGTTGAATATAAAATAACGGATATGGTTTTCAATAGTTTTCTTTGTGAATTTCTTCTTCACAAAACGACATCGTTCCATTTAAGTGGAACGACGTCGTTTTTGTGAATCAGAAATTCATAGAAAAAACAGAACCTAATTAGGCTTCATCTTCAATCTTGTGCGTCTGTGAGCTTGGTAGGCGGCAACAATGGTGGAAAGAGGGGGGCAAACTCTGAAAATCAAAATTTATGTATATTGGGTTTTATAAATTCTTAGATCTCAGTGGGGGCAAGAGCCCCCCATTGCCCCCACTATAGATCCGTCCATGGCTCCATCGTTACTGTTTTGGATTATACAGTAAAACCTCTATATAGGAATACACTTGGAACCAGACGATTTGTATAACAATTGGGAGGTTATTACTAAATAGAGTTTGATATAATAAAATTTCTCAACACATAAAATTTTAAATTTTTATCATAGACATGCATGGTTTATATATAATGTATAGCAATAGACATTAATGAAACAAATTAAATATTTAGAGTTTAGGTTTTCAATATATAGATAATTGGAAGAGTTTTATGAGAAAAATGTAAATATCAATCATAATACTAAATATTTATAATTTCAAGTTGTAGTTTAGTTTGTGTTTCCAACTTATAGATAATTTCAATATTTTTTTAATATTTTATAATTTAGTTTGAATTCTTAATATATATATATATATATATATATATTACTATATAGAGGCATAGTTTCTAAATGTGGGACTTTAAAAGTGTATAACAAATAACGTTTGGGAGGTTATTCCTATATAGAGTATTCCTATATAGAGGTTTTACTGTATATAGATATGCAGAGACTTAGAGAGATTTTAGGGATTAATTTAAATTCTCTATAACTCTTAGAGATAGTACGGATAAAATAATCTTTTTATAGATAAATATAATAATATAATTAATATTAATATATTACATATTATATTATATTTTTTATCAGTAAAAAAGGAGGAAGTGACACATCGGCTTCATCGTTACTGTTTTATATTATATATAGATGTGTTAAGGTTTTAGCCTCCCTACCTATCTAGTTATAGCTAGGTTAATCCTTGACCCTAACCCCAATCCTAATCAGATTAGGTTACGAGCGGGCCATAAATGGATCAGTAAATGGGCCAATGCCCATTTACTCCATTTATCCCTACATCTCCCACCCGCACGTAACGAAAACATATTCCATCACTTTGTCTTGTTCATACTCGCAAATAGTTTGTGCGACCGACATACAATCGAGAACTCAAACGATGTATACTCATTGGAGATATACAACCTCTCGAATTACATGTATAATTAAGAAATAGTATGCTTTATCCTAGACTTCATATCACATCCATTGTAATTATCATTATCTCAACAGTTCATCTACATTCACAAGCGTGCACATATGCACAGTTATCCGAATTTGTGAAATATAAGACTACAAGATGTGAACTTGATAAACTCTTTCCCTCTTACTATGTTCCTCCCATAGTAATTCATTTTACTTGCCTAGTTGGCCCCTATCCGAGATGAATTAGTACCTAGCTCTTGAGGGCATCCTTCCAAAGTAGCCAAAATGAATTACACTTTTTAAACTAGTTAAGGGTATCGAGGATAACTTTTCGAGAAAAACTTGTTTTTCACGTAAAGAGTCTCACGATAGGAAAAAAGTGAGATTGTCATTTTTCCATCTCTTGGTCACTAAGCACACATGGTTTGAAAAACATGTGCTATGGTGTTATAATCCTTCCATATGAAGAAAATGCATGTCTATGCTCAAAACAACACCATACAAAGGTTTCAGTTTCGATGTGTCATACCATCTAATCTTAGTCTATCTCATTATAGGACTACATTCGACTATCTAAGACAGCAGATTTCATTCAAGTAACTCTGATTGAAATCTCAGATTATAAAGAATATTTTATATACATATTTATCCACTCGTATGTATATTTCTATCTTGCAAGTTAATGAACCTAGATCCATTGTTATTTCAAGACGGTGTCAATTATTGAGTATGTTCTCGTTTACTCAAAATTTGCCTTGTCCTTATATTTGTCACCACAATTAACAAAATGAGGGTAAGCGCTCGCGTGAGTGAGCTGCTACTTTGTCTTACATGCTCAATTGCAAACATTAACATACAATATTTACATATATGTGTATTATAGATGATTCAAAAAGACACTTTATTGAATTTGAAACACATCACAAAAGTTACATTTAGTAGAAATATGTTTAGACCCTAAGTAATCCCTGGGACCTAATACGCTTCACAAAAATATCTCTTGACAGGTTTTGTTAGAGGGTCAGCAACCTTGTCATGAGTTGAAACATATTTCATACAAACTTATTTGCATGCAACTAATTCTTTAACAAAATGATACTTAATCTCAATGTGCTTTCCTTTACTATGAAATCTTTGATCCTTAGAAAAAGCAATAGCAGATTGACTATCACTGCTGATTATTACTGGAGAGCTTGTTGTAACAATGTTTAGGTGATGCATAAATCTATTCAACCAAATAGCTTCCTAGGTTGGAGATGAGTAAGACAAATACTCATCTTCCATGACGTATAAGGTTATACGTTTCTATTGAGTAGAAGAATCGTTGAAACTAGAAATGCTAGGTTCATTGAGAATGGTGAAGTCAGTGGGAGTTTGGAACCATCAAATGCGGAAATTTAAGAAGTTAGAGTGCAAGTTCCCTTGCCTGTAGCTTCCTCTCAATTTTGTTGTTCCTGTACATATTGATCATATTAATGAATTACAAGAACAACAAATTAACGACCTAGCTCCGTTGAATGAAGTTGCCATAAATGAACCCATCATAAAGTGAACCACAAGAAACTACATTGAGGAGATTTATAAGGGAAAGGAGATCTGACATTTCTAATGATTATGTGGTTTACCTGCAAGAGACAGAATGCGATGAAGGAATCGATAATGATATAGTTTCGTTTTCACAAGCTATAAAAAGTGACAATTCTACTAAGTGGTTATATGCCATGAAAGAAGAGATGAAATCAATGGATCACAACAAAGTTTGGGATCTTGTTGAATTGCCAAAATGTTGTAAACGAATTGGGTGTAGGTGGATCTTTAAGACTAAACGTGACTCGAAAGGCAATATTGAACGTTACAAGGCCAGACTCATTGCCAAAGGTTTTACTCAAAAAGAGGTATTGATTTCAAAGAGACTTTTTCACCTGTCTCTATAAAGGACTCTTTTAGAATTATTATGGCATTGGTTACTCATCATAACTTGGAGCTCCACCAAATGGATGTAAAAAGCGCTTTTCTAAATGGGAATTTAGACGAGGATGTTATATGGTTCAACCATAAGGATTTGTGGTTGAAGGAAAGGAAAATATGATGTGTAAACTTAAGAAGTTAATATATGGATATTGCGATAGACATTTTAATCAATCTTGCCTGATGGTCCATGGTACCTCATATGATCGACGCTTCATCAGATTGACAAGATAGGAGGAGTCAGACTCAATCCATAGCTTATAACAACCCAAATTATTCTTGAATAAGGAATAAGGGAAAATTAATATAAATAATGGCAAACCATTATTCCTTCTAAAAGAGATATTTGTGCATGATTAATGTGGAATTAATGACAATTATTGCAGGATCAATGCGGGGGTGAATATGTAAATAATGAAGAAAATGAAGGAGTTTCTAGCATTATACCACACCACGTGGACCATGGCGAGATACGCTATAACGAGATACGCCCGATGAGAGCGAGTAGTGGAGACCCGCCATAGCTCTCAAGGAGAGCGTACATACGCCTTGACGGATCTAAGAATACCAAAAGGCGCCTTTATTACCATCCATGAATGGGAATAAATACAATTAAATGGCAATTAATAGCCATTAAAGGGGAATAAAGACTTGACTGTTCGAATACCTCAACTCTGAGGGTTTCAATGCTAAATGCTGGGATTAATGGAGAATTAATAGCAATTAAAGGGTACACTTACTGATTCTCTACTTTTGTGCTTACAGTTTATTCTCAGAAATATTACTGACTTTGGCATCGAAGTGTCCCCGGCCGATCCCAACGGCGCCTCACAGGGAAGTGCTCCGATCAAGGATTTTTCCCAAGTTATCAATTGGTGCGGTGAACGTGGATCTCTAACAAACAGAAGATCACAAAATCTTGATTGTATAGAGTTTCACAAAGAACAAAACAATGGAGTCAACGGAATAGAAATCACAATCTCAAACCTTGGCTCAATCAGTGCAAACAAATCTATCCAAAGATAAAGTTCTCCATATATTGGTGGGAAAGAGTTTTCTATATTAAATCTGGAGTTTTATGATAAATAAGATAAGTTTCCTACCCTTTCTTATTCCATTTTTAATTAAAGAAAATTGAAGTTTCTTACCTTTATCAAGTTGCTATGAATATCGTTACATGTTATTATGATAAATCTAATAAACTGTGAAAGATGAAGTCATAGACACAAATCTTTCATTAAATCTTGCATGCTTACTATGTCCTCATATTTTTATGCATGACAAGTGTAATATGATATTATCATTGAATTAGTACAAACGCATGTATAAGACCCGTAATCTTGGGATTTACAAAAAAATCATCCATTCAATGTGATTTTGTCATTTGATATTAAAATATCATAAAAGGGCTCATGTAATTACAAATGATTTAGATCTGGTCAGTCTTTTGGATGAACATGCATATAACTATTAGAAGAAATTACAAAAAAATCATATTTGGTTTTTCCTTGTACAATTCACCATCTATATATGGCTTTTCTCCTATATAGTACTTTTAATATCAGAAATTCATATTTTTGAATATTGTTTTGTCAAACAGTTATTTCATTCCTTTTTTTTACAAGGATGTGTCTATTCATATAAAAACTGTTTATTTGACATTGTTAGAATTTCTGTTACCAACACAAGAGACTTGAAAATATTGAGTCTATTTGTAATTATCCTGTAATTGTCTCTAACTATTAAGGCCATTATGGGCTGATGAATTACCAAATTGGATAAACAAAACTTTCATGTCATGAGCTAACTACAAAATAGTGCAAGTGTCGGTTTCGGATCAGAACACTAATTTATGCAAAATTCTTAGGATATACATGAGAATTCCTTAAAGATTGGAGGATTGTATGTGAAGGTAGGTGAGAGTGGATTTAGAGTAATTTTCCTTACACTCTAAATTGGAGGAGAATCATGGTACATGTATTTTTCTTCCAAAATTACTCTTTCTCTTTTATTTTATTCGTACAAATGAAATGATATAAGAGTAATTTTATATATAACTATATTATTAAATCATCACTTACCTTTCTTTAATTACACCTCATTCAAATGAGGCTTTAATGATCTCTGAATGCCATTAATGTATGGATGCACAATATTAATTGCAAGTAAATAGCAACTATGTAAGATATCTTACCCAATATAGAATGTCATAACTTTTATGACGTTTAAAATAATTATGCTATCTTGGATATTAATACGCATTGAAATACAAAAGGACATTATTCTTAAACCATTCTCATTATGGTTACTTATTAAGAATTCATTATGATATTCATGTGCAGTAGCAATCTTTATGGTTATGACCATTATACGTGATATTATTATTAAAACAAGCACAATTAAAATTCTATTATGAATTTGTTTGACATATAATATTTACTCGGTTTTATCCTTTGACTAAGTTCATTCTAGAGTCAGGGACCAACGTGAATGAATTATTAAGTTGATTCCAAGATGAACTAAAAATTCCATAAAGAGACATTGCATTATACATGATATTTGCCAACAAGGTCAATGCAAACAGTCTTTTGCTATGAAGTATGTTCCGTGGATCAAGCCACTGATCCCCAAGGTAAGTGAATATAGCTTTTATGCCTTACCACAATCTTTTAATAATGGACAGGGTCTGCCCCACTTCTGGAGTTCTTTCAGTGTTAACCCATAGGTACAAGGGAATTGCTAATAATGCAACCAGTGCCAAACACTAGCATGAAAAATAAAGCTCAATCCAGAGAAGTGTATATTCAGAGTCACTTCAGAAAAATTCCTTGACTATGTCATTAGCAAAAAAGGAGTTAGAGCAAATCCAGATAAAGTAAAAAGCCCTGCGAGGAAAAAGGTGAAAAGAGCGCCTAAATAAAAGCCATGCGAGGAAAAAGATGAAAAGAGCGCCTAAATGAAAGCCCCACTATGGGTGAGAAAGATCCAGAGGTTGAACGGGCGGATCATCATACTAGAAAGATTGTCAACAAGCATATCAAGATATAAAACAATTCCTAGCAGAACCACCCTTGATGAGCAGACCAATCTGAAGGGGAGACCTGCATTTGTATCAATCTATCATGGATAAAGCTATGTGCACCGTGGTTATTCAAGAAGAAGAAGGTCAACAGTTCTCCATCTATTATGTTAGCAAAATGTTGAAGGATGCGGAGACAAGATATTCGAAGCTAGATAAAATGGCTCCCACGGTTGTGACAACATCCATCCGCGTTAAACCATAGCTCCAAGCATAACCTCAACATGATCGCGATCAAGATTAAGAGTCGGCTTCACCATCATGATTCAACATTGAACACACGAATGATGAGATTGAAAGGCGAGTGCATGCCGCTCTGGATAGACAAGAGAACAATGCAGAAAGATACGCCATCCAGTTAACAGGAATTCGCCATTCACAGCGCGAATCATGGGGTACGAGACGGAAAAAATGATTAAAGCTTCCAACTTGCCACAATATAAAAGAAAAGAATCAATATAAGCGGGACATTACATATCCCGAACCCAAAGGAGGGGAGCATATAACCGTTGGAAGAAACGCCAAAGCGTACTACAGGTTGGCCACCACACTGAAGCTTGCTGGGAGCTGGCAAACTAGATAGCTTTGTCCAGAATAACAAATAACAAGACGACAAGCAGAAGACAGATCCCAAAAAGAAATTTAAAAGTGTCATTAATGTCATAGCAGATGGACCAGTGTATCAGCCACCCGTGGAAAAAGCAAAAATATCCATTCTGGATAAAACATCCCTCAATTGCCCCTTTTGCAGAAACAGGTCCAGTAATCTCTCCACATACAGATGCGTTGACAATTGAAGGATGGGAGATGAAATAAAGCGAGTAATGGTAGACACGGGCAGTTCTTGCAATGTCATCACCATAGGTGCATTCGCCAAACTAAAGGTTGATCCGATCCAAATAGAAACAACCATTGTTGACATCATGGGAGTGACAGGTCACACTATCCGGACCAAGGACCAGGTAACTTTGGAATGCAAGCTGGCGGATGATGATCAAGCGTGGATTGGTGATCTGGAGTTCTCTATTATGAATGGACAATCAGCTTATAACATCATTCTTGGGCGGCCGTTCATCTCAGAGGTTGCAGCCCTAATTTCCATCCGTCGTATGACAATGTACATTCCCACCAGCAAAGGAGGAATAATGATTAGCGGGAACCAAAAGGCGGTTCAAGAGACCTATTCGGTGTCGTTATCGATCCGCCCACAATTCAAAAATGACGAAGGTGAGGAAGATGAACTTGTCACTACAGCTTTGGGCGACACAGAAACGCTCCTTATTGCTGATGGAAAGCGGGTGCGGATCGCCAAAGGATTAAAACCTGAGATCAAGGAGGATGTTACGAAAGTTCTCATTGAGTCTGAAAGCCTATTTGCATAGGAGAATGAGATCCCACAGGAGTAAGCCCAGATGTGATTACTCATAAGTTAAACATCATTGAGGATGCGGTTCTAGTTGCTCAGAAAAGACGGAACCATAGGCCTAAAAATCAGTATTTTTACGTATTCTTATATGTGCATTAAACTGTTATAGTATCCTATATTTTATAATTTATTCTTTCTCGCCATACTTCTTATATTCATTTGCCTAGCTTTTATTCC
Organism: Euphorbia lathyris; assembly: GCF_963576675.1. Taxonomy (NCBI): domain Eukaryota; kingdom Viridiplantae; phylum Streptophyta; class Magnoliopsida; order Malpighiales; family Euphorbiaceae; genus Euphorbia; species Euphorbia lathyris. Next base: position 73,131,708 of record NC_088911.1, on the reverse strand, counting down.
TGATATACGCCCAGTGGCTGGCGACTGAAAAGTTCCACAGACGGATCAATTACCTCAAAGATAGGACAATTGATCCCCATCACGGGCGGATCCCCTTTCCACAAAGATAAGAAGCACAGACCCTCAGGAGCTTTCAAATGAGCTCAACTCTCTCCTCAAAGACAGGAAAAATATTGGTCACCATCAAAAGCGGGTTAAAATTATCTCAAACATGAGATAATTACACCCTAAACTTTCTCCTCAAAGATAGGAGAACAATAATCTCAGCGGCGGATCGATCTACCTCAAAGATAGGAAACAATTGATCGTCGTCAGAGACAGAGTTAAAATATTTCTCAGACGTGAGAACTTTACACTCTCAAATACTCTTCCCAAAGAAGAGTCTCAAGACCTGGTGGCGGATCGATTCACCTCAAAGATAGGAAGCAAATCGATCGCCTAAGGCAGCTTAACTTCCTCGCCAGGAATAAAAGCTTCTAACATTCACAAAGGTTCACACATTGGGGTACGGCTGACCACCTACCCTAAACAATCGGAGAAATCCTAAACCAGATTCTAAAAAGTTACTTGCTAAAAGATATAATGCATTAGTAAAAATAGTTCTGGAAAGAAAATGGTTCATCCAACAATGAAGCCTCGTCTTCATCTCCAAATAATGAAGCCTCGTCTTCATCCAAGTAATGAAGCCTCGTCTTCATCCAAATAATGAAGCCTCGACTTCATCTCCAAATAGTAAAGCCTCGTCTTCATCTCCAAACAATGAAGCCTCGTCTTCATCAAAGATAATGAAGCCTCATCTTCATCAAAGCAATGAAGTATCGCCTTCACAAATGCAAAGTAAAAACACTTTGGAAAATGAGTAAAGGCTACAAAGGCAAATGCCTAGAGTGCCAAAACGCCCCCACAAAATGCACAAAAGTCCCTAAATGGCTGATCATTCTTACTGATCCCTAAGGGCGGGTCATTCTCCTCAATATGGCAAAACTGAAGAAAAGAAATCTAAGGCGAATCATAATCTTATGCGGTAGGAACAAATGGTCCCATAAAGGGCGGGTTATTCCCTTTCTAAAAGAAATATAACTCTCAAGAAGCCCCTAGAGGCTAACAATGGATACGATTGGCCACCTATCCATGAAGAAGCAAAATCCCCTAAAAGCGTATCATATCCATATGTGATCCCCCATCTAGGGCGGGTCCACTTTCCTCCAAGATAGAAAAATAAAACACCATTTAGACAGCCCTAAAGAGCTTTTTACACCTTTAGAGGGGGCTTCTGATAACAACCCAAATTATTCTTGAATAAGGAATAAGGGAAAATTAATATAAATAATGGCAAACTGTTATTCCTTCTAAAAGATATATTTGTGCATGATTAATGTGGAATTAATGACAATTATTGCAGGATCAATGCAGGGGTGAATATGTAAATAATGAAGAAAATGAAGGAGTTTCTAGCATTATGTCACACCACGTGGACCATGGCGAGATACGCTATAACGAGATACGCCCGATGAGAGCGAGTAGTGGAGACCCGCCATAGCTCTCAAGGAGAGCGTACATACGCCTTGACGGATCTAAGAATACCAAAAGGCGCCTTTATTACCATCCATGAATGGGAATAAATACAATTAAATGGCAATTAATAGCCATTAAAGGGGAATAAAGACTTGACTGTTCGAATACCTCAACTCTGAGGGTTTCAATGCTAAATGCTGGGATTAATGGAGAATTAATAGCAATTAAAGGGTACACTTACTGATTCTCTACTTTTGTGCTTACAGTTTATTCTCAGAAATATTACTGACTTTGGCATCGGAGTGTCCTCGGCCGATCCCAACGGCGCCTCACAGGGAAGTGCTCCGATCAAGGATTTTTCCCAAGTTATCAATAGCTTAGTTCAGTGACGCTCCCAAGCAATATCAATCGCGAACATTACCGATTTTAATTCTGTCAGATGTGCGTATGAGTCCGAAATCGGAAAAGCAAAGTTCCATTTGCAAAGTCCCGGTAGTTTCTAAAGATCTCGCCAGCGCCTGCAGCGCATGGAGCTCCAAGGGCAGAACTGTCGGTATTTACCTTAGTCCAATCACGTGGTGGAGGGACCCATCGGACAAGAGTGATGTTTGGGGCAGGTGGAGGCCGTGGTGGGATTGACAACAGAGCTAGAGTTCGTCTATCAGCAGAACAGGAACCACACGGACACGGGACGCTGAAACTAGATTCCATAATATAGGAACGCAGCCTCCGAGCTGCAAGATGGATTGAAGGGCACTTGTTGTTGAATACAGCTGCATTCCGGGATGACCAGATTAACCAAAAGCATGATATTACCACCAACTTTCATAAATCAGATATGAATCGACCAAAGTGAAAAATCAGCGGCCAATTAATGTTTATCTAATATTACGATGTAATCTAAAGATTTATAACCATAAAACCTAAAACTTGAAAAGACAAACATGAGTCTTAAATCTCTATTGATATATATTCATAAAGATTGAAATGTAGATATATAGATAGCAGTGTAGGAAAGATGAGAGATACAATTATTTAGTAGGAGGAATAGGAATAGGAATAGGAGATTAATTGTGAGAGATGTCAAATGACATCCAAATCTCGTTGACCCGATGATCAAATTCAAAGGGAGAATTGTACTGTGCAACAGTATATACAGAAGGGGTTTTATGAATTGCAGCAGCCCATTGAGTGTCTGCTAGGGTTGCTTGCAATGCAGCAGCTTCCACTCCAACATTGTAATCAGTAACAAATCCAGTGAACTGTCTGATTGCAACATATTTATGTTCCCATATTTGAACATGAAGACCTTCTGCTGGAGGTGGTTTCGCTTGATTCTTTTTTGGTACATAGAAACTCACTGTGAAAGAAGATTCACAGAAAGGTCCGTCACTAGGCAAAATTTCACTGATTACTGGACCTGTCATCTCTATCTTTTCTCCATATTCATTCTTCCCTTGGATGTACTCAAACAGCCTGTTTCATTTACATCAGTCGACACAAACAAACAACAATAAATAATCATTTGATTTCATTGGAAAAAGTAAAACTTAACTGTAAGAAACCAGTTTTGGTGGCTTGAACAAGAGAGATGTCTTGGATGGGAGAGGTTGAGATCCAGAGAGTTGAGTTATACCTCCGAATCTCATACCCATCGCCGGCTTCTACCACTTCATAAGATGGGCATTCTATACGATTGCAGGTAGGTGGTTTTGAGTTATCCCAAAAACCCAAGTTTGCTGTCGATAAAACACTACACACCACAATTGCTAGCCTTCGCATTCCCATCTTTTCTTCTTCGACTTGCCTTGGAGCTTCTCACATGGATATGTTATCCAACTTTCAAACAGATAAAATCGTTTATGGTCCACATTTATTCTATCATTTCTTTGGATATCATTTATACACTTATAGGAGCGAGTCTTACTGGGTGTTTGTTAGAGGGGATAAAGACACATAGATATGGATAAAAAAAAACTGAGTAGGTTAGAGCATCTCCAATAGATAGTGCATAAAAGAGTGCCAACTGATGTGGCATCAGGTTTGACAACTTTTAAAGGGTGCCCATTATTGGAGTGATTGTGGGTGCCAAGGAAAGTTGCCAATTTTTGGCAACCTCTTGGCAACCTTGTTTAATTATTTTTTTTAACATACTCTCCTAGAAATAATAAATCTGGAACATTTTATTTATAATAAAATAATAATTTGTAGGATTATAGTGGTAACTTTTCAAGCAACCTCTATTGAAGTATTTTTTAAATTAAAGTTGCCAAAAATGATGTGGATGAAAGAGACAATAAAATACTATATTTTAGTAAGGTTTGGCACTCTTTTAGGTACCTCTATTGGAGATGCTCTTAGGGAGATAAGAGCATATGGTGCCTAAAAAGTACCAAAACTTAACACATAATTCCAAAATATAATATTTTATTGTCTCTTTTATCCACATCACTTTTGGCAACATTTACTTAAAAAAATGCTCCAATAGAAGTCGCTTGAAAAGTTAGCATTATAATCCTACAAATTATTATTTTATTATAAATATTAAAAATAAAAGGCTACAGATTTTATTATTTCTAGGAAAGGAACCACATATTTTATATTAAAAAATAATAAATAAAGTTGCCAAGAGGTTGCCAAAAATTGGCAACTTTCCTTGGCACCCACAATCACACTCTAATAGTGGGCACCCTTTAGAGCATCTTCAATAGAGATTGCTTCAAAAAATGCCAAAAATTAACATATCATACTAAAATATAATATTTTATTAATTTAGTAATCCACCTCATTCTTAACAACTTTTATTTAAAAATGCTCCAATAGTAAAGCAACTTTTAAAAGTTGCCACAATAACCCCACAAATCATTACTTAATATATAATTGATTTAATTATAAATATTGACAACCAATAGTGAAATGAGACAGAAAGTCATAAAAAAAAATGAACCAATAGTATTCAAGTAAATCAAAAAAATTTATATTAAAAAATGTTTGGCAACCTTGCTTCAAGGTTGCCAAAAATTGGCAACTTTTTTGGCACCTACTATCACTCTAATAGTAGGCACCCTTTAAAAGTTGTCAAACTAAAATGCCACATCAGCTGTCACTCTTTTGGGCACCCTCTATTGGATGCTCTAAGAGCGGGATATGAGTCTTATCCCTCAAATCTTATAACCAAAAGGGTGTGGTACAAGGAGGTGAGATAATAATAGGATGGAAAAGTCTATCTTATCCCTCAAATTAATGTTATGTAGTTTAAATAATGTTAAAATAGTAAAATGTATTATTTTATCCCTATCCATATCCCACGTACCAAACATTGAATAATAATTCTCGACTATCATACTTTTATCTTTATCTCAACCATTTATCCTTATCCATGTCTCTACCTTTATTCGTATCTCTATCTCAATATAATACCAAACGCCCCGTTAATACATTACCAGCACTGCATTTATCTAAAATACTTACCTCACTCCTTTAAATCGACATGTCACGTGAATAAGAGATTTTAGATAAACGCTTACTTGTTTTTTTTAAGAATAAGTAGCGCATTATTTTAAGCAAGTTCAGAAAATTAATAAATCAAAATAAATATTTTTCAGAAACGATTGGCTATTTTAAGAAAAATCAAGAAGTAAATAGTACGTTTTCAAATAATTGACTTTTTTTTAAGACAAAGGTTAGATATATATTAAATAAAATGGCAAATAATTTATTAGTTCCTATATTGTTACCTAAAACACATTGTTTATTCAGTATATTTCTAATAATACATTACAAGGTCCTTAACTTTATTTCAATCAACAATTTAGTCTCTCAATTCATTTATACGACTGATTTTCCCTTTACTTATTAAAAAAATAAACTTTTTATACGTAAATTTTAACATGCTTACACTTTGATAGCCTGAATTTATTTTTATACTTAAATTTGAAACTATTATTTTAAATATTAAAAAATATACTTTTATATTTTAATTATTTTAAAAATAAAAAATTATTCTCGACATGTTTTTATCTCTCCTCTCCCCTATCTAATTTTAATAAAAAAAGATATAATTCAAATATTTTAATATATAAAAATAAAAATATAAATGTATATTTTTTTAATATTTAAGATAATAGTTCTTAAGTGAAAAAGTAAATTTTAGACATTATGTCTTCTATGTTTACTTTGTCAAAAACAAACTAAGCATAGCCTTTACCTTAAAGCCAAATTTTTGCTCAACATTAATAAACATATATTAGATTTTAGATATATTAAATTAAATATAGTATTATATATCCCACGAGGATTTATACGGTAATGGGGTGGGGATCCCACAGGACGGATATAGCATTCCCTATTCCCATTTAGGTTTCGCGGAAAAAAATTTCCTGTTCCCATCCCCGTCGGTTCGGATACCTGTGGTTTTGAGATAATCTCCTCCCCATAGTCACCCCTGGTATCGGCTCAGACAAAGTCTCATGACCAAATTATTGTAGCTTTAGTGTATTTTTAAGAGATTTTTAATCCAATTTCTAAAAATAATATAAACATTTATTCTCATTGATTTGAAGAGCGACTAATACATATTAATGGATGTTGGATAAAATTATACATATTATTTAAAGGGATAAGTACACAAAAAATGCATGTGGTTTACATGTTTTATAAACTCGAACCTGTGGTTTTTTTTTTTTTTTTTTTTTGCAAAAAGAGGTTTGTGCTAAATGCCGTTAGCAAACAGAGGCAAAATTGACTAACGGTGTTAAAATTCAAAGAGAAAAGAGTTAATTTGGTCATTATATTTAATAAACTCTCCTAATTATCTAATTATCACAAATAAACCCTAAAATAAAAAATAAAAATAAAAAATACCATCTTCTCCATCCCTTTTTAATTTTTGATTTTCATTTTCTTTCTCTCTCTTCTCTCTCTCCTCTCTTCTTCTTCTTCTTCTTCCTCTCTTCTCCTTTCTTCTTCTTTTTTTTTTATTTTTTTTGAAATTTCCATTAAAGAACGTCTGGAATTTCCAGACATGATGATGAATCACGTCTGGAAATTCCAGACGTTCTTCAACGTCTGGAAATTCCATACGTTCTTCAACCTCTGGAAATTCCAAACGTTCACGTCTGGAATTTTCAGATGTTGAAGAACGTCTGGAATCTGGAAATTCCAGACATTCCAGACGTTCTTCAACGTCTGGAAATTCCAGACGCTGGAATCTGAAAATTCCAGACGTTCTTCAACGTCTGGAAATTCCAGATGTTGAAGAATGAGAATTTTAAATTTTTTTTTAAAAAAAAAGAAGAAGAAAGGAGAAGAGAGAAGGAAGAAGAGAAGAAGAAGAAGAAGAAGAAGAGAGAGAAAGAAGAATGAAAATCAAAAATTAAAAAGGGATGGAGAAGATGGTATTTTTTATTTTTTATTTTGAGGTTTATTTGTGATAATTAGATAATTAGGGGGTTAATTTATAAAATAAATAAATATAAGGACCAAATTAACTCTTTTCTCTTTGAATTTTAACACCGTTAGTCAATTTTGCTTCTGTTTGCTAACGACGTTTAGCACAGACCTCTTTTTGCAAAAAAAAAAAAACCACAGGTTCGAGTTTGTAAAACGTGTAAACCACAGGCATTTTTTGTATACTTATCCCTTATTTAAATATTAATATTAATTACTATTCTTTTTGACTAATACATATTAACGGAAAAGAAAGACCAGAATTCTTATCGGGTGGAACAGACCGCACACAGGGTGGTGGAAATTGAACACTAATGGGTCGAAGGCTTTGAATGGACCTATTTCCGCTGGGGGTGGGGGGGGTGGGGGTTGTTAGAGATGATCTAGGTGTCTGGACTGCAGGCTTTATGCAGAACATAGGTATTGGGAGTTCGTTTGACGCAGAAGTTTGGGGAATTATGACTGGAATCGAGATGGTGAAAGAGTTGGGTATTAGGAGGCTCGAGATGGAGTCGGATAACCAATAACTGATTCGCTCTATTAACGCTCATTCATCCCTGTTGGGTAGTACCAGAAATATATTGCAAGGGATTAGGCGGACTGCTGCTTTCTTTGAGGCTGTGACTTTCAAGCATGTGTATAGGGAGCAACCGAGTGGCCGACAAACTCGTGGCGGACGCGCAGTGCGTCCTGATTGGTACTTCAAAGCTTCGCTCTCCCCCACCTGGTGTTGTTAATTTGCTGCAAGAAGACTTGCGCGGGGTCTATTTCGAAAGAGGTGTTTTAGGCTAGGTTTCCTAGTTTGCTCTGTTGGATTTGCTATTCTGTTTTCTTTTCTTGCTGGTTCCTGGTTTTTTTTTCTGTGTGTAATGTTGTCTGAGTTATCAAAAAAAAAAAAAATCTAGTATCCTATACCGTCAGTTTTGACTATTTGAGATTCGAGCTAGATAAGTGACTTTCTGAAGACAAAACTCTCCCACAAAATATTTTAATCACAATTGCATTCAAGTACTTTAACCATATGAATCGCGTGCTTAATGGTAATATAAATTTTTATAGTTAATATATTTAATTATGGTACTAATTAAAAAAATATATATATGGCTTTTTAATTAATATATTAAATTATTATAACTAATATTTATATATAAAATTTATTTTTATTAATATTTAAAATAAAGAAAATAAAAAAGAAAATTATGGTACAGATCCCGGCAAATATTTGCATTTACAATCATAGGATAGGAGCGAGTATAATTTTGAGTGAAAGTGAGTGGTTGGTCACTTGGTTTTAAAAGAAAAAAGAGTCCTCTTTGTTCATCTTGTTCAACACCCAGATAGACAGACAGAGCTAAGCAATCGGAAAGCAAAAACCCATATTCAAAAGCAAAAGCGAAAAAGCTATCTGCCAAACCATAAAAGCACTCTCCTCCTAAAAGCAAACCTTACCTTTCTAATTCTTAACTCTTTCTCCTTAAGAAATAACACCATTAAAATGAACTACTACTTACCACTTATTTGCTCACCTTCCTTCACTTTCGTTAATCTTCTTCTACGCCAATGTCATCATCGGAAATTGTTGTTGCTGACCCTATTATTCTCCCTGACAACTCCTCTCACCCTACCATCTATGCCATTGCTTCTTCTTCTTCTTCGTCTGCTCAATATCATGATACTGATGATAATGCTCCTCTGCCTTTTGATAGCGAGAGGCTTCCTCCCACTTTGTCTCGCGAAATCCAGAGGTTTCTTCGTGTTGCCAATTTGATCCAACACCAGGAGCCCCGTATCGCTTATCTTTGTATGCCTTTTTACTACGCTTCTGTTTCTTTCTTACATTGCTTACTATGTGTTGCTTGTTTGGACCATCTAATGCTAATAGAGTAAATTTACCAATGGCTCTGGAATTTCTTTTCTTCTACTCAATCAAACATTTTCCCCCCAAATCTTTAATTATGATATGTATTATTGGGTGGGACGAGGACTTGTAATTAATTGTGGCTACGGCCTATCCCTTTCTCAGTTGCTAATTTTAATGGTTTATTTTGTTTGTTCTCAATCATTTTCTTATTTCACTTTTAAAAGTCAACTGCTTCAATGTGTTATCCTTTGCCGTTTCTACCAAAATCCTCCTTCTCCCTGTCCCTTTCTTGTTCCCTTTAAAGAACAATTTCTTGGTAAGACGAAGATGGAGATGTCAAAATGGTCGGTTAGAAAAGAATGTTGTCAATTGAACTTAGTTTGTCTGTCCATTTGTCAAGCTAGGGTCTTGTATCTTCTTTCTTTACTCTTGGAGCACTAGAGAGAATTCAGAATTCTAATATAAATACAATGCTGATAGTACAAATTCCACCTTTACAGAAATTTCTCCTGTATAAATTATATTCGGGTTGTTTACATTAATCATGTTGGTTTTTGGTGCAGGCCGCTTTCAAGCCTTTGAAATAGCGCATAACATGGACCGGAATTCAAGCGGGCGTGGTGTTAGGCAGTTCAAAACATCCCTTCTTCGACGACTTGAACATGTAAGAAAATGGAAGCTCACTATATTCACCTGGAATGGAATGATGCCTCCTGCTTATAATTGATGTAAAATTTAAAGAAATGATGCATACCCATGCTGCTTAACAGGAAAATGTTTTGTTAATGCTGCCTCCGACAGTTTCCTACATTCTATTATTTAGCATTTATATATAGACATATGTGCCTCACAATGCATTCGTTTCCACTTGGATTGTTATCTTTCTCCAGGACTTCCTTACTCTTTTCGTAATCAGATACAAATTAAATTGTTTTGGCAATTTTGCTTCCGTACCCATAAATGTTCAAATCAAGCTGCATATGCTGGAAGCTTCAACTTGTAATTTGTTGGTTTTAACGTTGTCTTTTATAGACCATTTGATGAGAGTTTAATATTTACTAAAAGACAGTGTTTGGACTTACGCATTTTTCATGTATGTGTAATAAAACAATTTTGCTCCAATCTTTAAATTATTGTTGGTTTGGAGAATTTAAAAGCAAATATACCTTATTAGGTTACTCGTTAGTTGTAATTTTTGACTTGGATGTGCTACATTGGGTTTCCTTATAATTTTGCTCTGAGGGGGTCTATTCTTAACAAGTTGATGTTAGTATCAACTCCACTTATACATGCATATGTGAATAATATAAAATAATACATACATGCACACATGTATAGATATGTATGCATATTTTCCAATAAGTATCCTACTCAATTATGAACGAAATTGATAGCTGGGTTGAGAATATTTTTGCATGCTGATATATTATTCAAAGGATCCAATCATGTAATTAGAGTATGATCTTTATTTATTTTATTTTAGATTTTCTGTTTTTAACTTTGTAGGATGAAGAAACAACCTTAAGGAAACGAAAGGAGAAGAGTGATATACGTGAACTTAGACAGGTTTACCAGGCATACAAAAACTACATTATTAGAAGCGGCGGAGGGTCTGATTTGGATGATAGGTAAGTGCTCTCTCTCTCATGGACATTCACTAGTTCTTTTATTCAGTTATGTTTTTGTTTGGTAATTGTGCAATTGTTTTCTGAATTTATTTTTGATGAATTAGTCACAGGGATATGCTGATAAAAGCACGTAGAATTGCTTCTGTGTTGTATGAAGTATTAAAGACAGTTACAGATGCAGCCGGTCATCAGGTCCTGTTTACTTTTCAATTTGTTAAACTTTAAATCACTTCCATGTGATGATAAGATATTAATAGCGCTAGGCATGCTTAACCTTTTGAAAATTTCTTCCTTAATAGGCTCTTGCTGAACGAGACGCACACCGTGCAAAATCTGACTTCTATGTACCATATAACATTCTTCCTCTAGATCAAGGAGGTATTCAGCAAGCAATTATGCAATTTCCTGAGGTCTGATTATGAAGAATCCCAATGTTTTCCTTACTGTTTTTAGATCTTAAGACTGGTTGGTCTTATGCTATTTCAACTGTTTTTCTATACTTGCATGTTCTAGCTGAATTCGTATACTTGCTTCTGTTGCGTTTCCTTTCTTTTTAAGTAAATCTCTTTGCATTTTTTTTTGGTGCTTGTCAAATTGTGCATGTTATAGTGTTATCAATTTATCCATCTGGCGCATACGAACCTGTGATTTGAAATGGTTCTGCCTGTTGACAAAGTTATACAAATGGTACAGATTAAAGCTGCAGTTGCAGCCATTCGAAATGTTCGCGGTTTACCTCCAGCTGAAGATTTTCATAAATGTGGCCCTTTTATTGATTTGTTTGAATTTCTTCAATGTTGCTTTGGCTTTCAGGTAATTGGACATAATCCTATCTATATTTTTCTTCATCCTATAAATTGTAGCATGGTGCTGGTTTCAAAGTATATAATCAGTTTGGAGTTGGAAACCAGATGGGCTATGGTTAACTAATGCTTATTCATAATTTGTCTTAAATCAGGAAGGAAATGTGGCTAATCAGAGGGAACATCTTATTTTACTGCTTGCTAACTCCCATATTAGGCAATCTCATAAGCAGGCATCTATAGCAAAGGTCTTTGAGCTATTTGATTCCTAGGTTCTCTTGATTAAACTTCATCTTATCTGTTGCCTTCATGCTATTCTCCAAATATCAGTTAGGGGATGCAGCTGTAGATGAGCTTATGAAAAAGCTTTTCAAAAATTATACTAACTGGTGCAAGTTTTTGAGAAGAACAAATAATATCCGGTAAGAGTTCGGGTACTTTTCTTCTTGCTTTATGTGAAATTTAAAAATGTCTTATCCCACGCAATGTCAAGAAACTAATATGCTTATACTCTCTTTCATTTTAATATGCTTTTCAAGCTCTTGAGCATTGTATCCTTTTTTTCAGTACTTACACTTAGGAGGATGGCAGCACCATCTGCATTTTTTATAACCGGAATTTCTTATTTAATTGAATTTAAACTTGAAAAAGGCTTTTTGTTAACACTATAGAAACATAAGCTTAATTTTTATTTTTTATTTCTTACTCTTTTTTTTGTGGGGAAACTGGAAAAGTATATTGGTACAACAAATAACAAAAAGTATGTTTTAAAATTAAAAATGAAGCTCAACATTATTTATTTTAACATCAATTGTATTATTTGCTCATTTGTTTTTCTATACTTATTAAGACTTCTTTTTTCTTTTCTTTTTTTAGATTTTTAAAATTTTATTATTACAGAAGTTGAAGAGTTAGATTTTTATATATATCATATTACTTAATAAAAGTAATAAAAATATTTTTCCACTGGACTAGTCGAATGTTTCTCTCGAATGTGTTATATTAATATGTTTCGGCTTCTTGCAATTGATTTATTACTTCTATTTACAGGTTACCTTATGTGAAACAGGAAGCTCAACAATATAAAATTCTATATATAGGGCTTTACCTACTTATATGGGGAGAAGCTGCAAACTTGCGATTTATGCCAGAGTGTCTATGTTATATTTTTCATCATGTAAGTTGAAAATTACTTTTCATTGGATATTGTTTTACGTCTGTTTCTAAGTCAGTTCTGATTGCATAGCTGGAAACTGGCAATTTGTTTAACGTCATATACATGATAGGGTATCATTTTTTATTTTTTATTTTCATTTTACTAAATATAGATAAATCATAGCCAAAGAGGCAAAGGAACTTCTTAGAGTAGTGATCTTGTCAGAATTACTGCCCCTTCTGTTACTTTTTCTGTGAGCAATTTGTTGCGAAAAATAATAGCAGAAACACACAAAATAGAGCAGAAAATAATAAAAGACACACAGGAATTGTTTACCCAGTTCGTCAATAATATTAACTACGTCTGGGGGCGCCGCCAAGCCAGGATTTTTTTACTAAGAAGAAGAGATTACAATTACACATCAGGACCCAACATTAACTTCTTTAAATAGAGGGACACACTTGCTTAGAAAGCAAACTTGTTGACCAAGTTTGACAAACTTTCCCAACAAGCCAGAACTAGGAAACTTGTCTAAGGCTTCATAACCTAACAATCTCCCACTTGAAGTCTGACAAGTAATCATCTCTTTATCTTTCTTCAACAACGGCGGCGCCACTCCTAAAACTTCTCAAGTTCCAAGACCAGTTGAAGCCATGCATAGCTTCAACTTCTCCAAGGTTACAACCTTAGTCAACATATCTGCAGGATTTTCACTTCCTGGAATCTTCAATAGTTGCAAAGTCTTCTTATCTAGGAGATGTCGTATGTAATGATACTTCAGCTCAATATGCTTCGTTCTTGAATGAAAGGCTTGATTCTTTGCTAAGAAAATAGCACTTTGACTGTCCCTGAAGAGTGTATTGTTCTTCTGCACCTTTCCCAACTCAGACAAGAAATTCTGAAGCCATACCATCTCTTTACTAGCCTCTATCACAGCTATGTATTCTGCTTCTGTGGTAGACAAAGCCACAGTCTTCTGCAGCTTGGATGCCCAAGAGATTGCAGTACCGCCTACTGTATACACATACCCGGTTGTACTCTTCCTCCGATCTCGATCACCTGCAAGATCAGCATCAACATACCCATTCAAAATGATCTTGTTACCTTCAAAGCACAAGGCCTTCTTTGTGGTACCTCGCAAGTACCTGAGGATCCATTTCACTGCTTCCCAATGTTGTTTACCCGGATTGGTCATATACCGTGCTAACAACTCCCACCAACTGCAGATGCATATGGGGTTTTCGCCATATAGGCACGCTCTGCATCATTTTTGGGTGAGTCCTTCTTGGATAGTGTGAAGTGACTACCCATAGGACTGCTTACAGGTTTTGCACCTTGCATGTTGAATCTCTTCAAGACCTTTTCGATGTACTCGGCCTGTGAAAGATACAACTTTCCTACCACCCTATCATGACTAATCCGCATGCCTAAGATCTGCTTAGCTTCTCCAAGATCCTTCATAGCAAACTGGTCAGACAGTTGTTGCTTTAAATTTTTTATTTCTTCAGCACAAGAACCTGCTATCAACATATAATAGCAAAATGATAAAGCCATTGGCAGTCTTCTTGAAATAGCAACAATGGTCAGCATTGCATCTGACAAAATCAATGTCATGCATGAACCCATCAAACTTCAAGTACCACTGCCTCGGGGCTTGCTTCAAACCATACAAGCTCTTTTTTAGCTTGCACACAAGATCACTGTTATTTTCAGACACATATCCCTCTGGTTGCTTCATGTATATATCTTCCTCAAGATCTCCATGAAGAAAGGCGGTTTTCACATCCATATGCTCTAGCAATAAATTCTCAGCAGCAACTATACTCAAAGCTAGTCTAATAGTTGTTAGTTTCACGACTGGAGAAAATATATCAGTATAATCAATTCCTTGCTTCTGCTGAAACCCCTTCACAACCAGTCTTGCCTTTATAACGTTTGCTTCCATCTGCTTCTGCTTTGATTCTGTAAACCCATTTGTTGTGCAATGCCTTCTTACCCTTGGGAAGCTCAACTAGTTCCCAAGTGTTATTGGACATTAGAGAATTCATCTCATCTTCCATTGCAAGCTCCCACTTGCTCGAAAGATCGCTTTGTATAGCCTCTGTATAACATTTAGGCTCACCACTGTCAGTCAATAAAAGGTAATGTAGAAAGGGAGAGTACCTTTCCGGTGCATGAGTTTGTCTTCTGCTTGCTCCTGAATTTGAGATATCCACTTCAACAACTTGAGGGTCCTTAGCACTTGTACCATCACTATCTGCTGCACCCAACCTATCTTTGTACAACATCTGTTCATTAAATATGACATCTCGACTGCGGACTATTTTCTGATTCTGTTCATCCCAAAATCTATAACCAAAGTCATCACCACCATATCCAATAAACATGCATTTCACAGATTTTGCATCAAGTTTACTTCTAGCAGTAGCATCAATGTGAACATATGAAACACAACCGAAAACTTTAAGGAATGATAAGTTTACCTCTTTACCACTCCATACCTCCTCTGGTATACGATTATCTAGAGGACCTGATGGTCCTCTGTTAATCAGGAAGGCAACACTGTTGACTGCATCTGCCCAAAACATCTTTGGTAACCCACATTTGAGTCACATACATCTAGCGCGCTCATTCAGGGTTCTTTTCATACGTTCTGCAACTCCATTCTGTTGTGGAGTGCCTCTTACAGTCTTTTCCATGCGAATACCATTTAGAGCGCAATAATTTTTGAACTCATTGAGCTCATACTCTCCACCATTATCAGATCTCAAACACTTCACTTTAAGACCTGTTTCGGTTTCTACCAGGGCTTTCCATTTTCTAAAAACATCAAAAGCATCATATTTATGTTTTAGAAAATAAACCCATACCTTTCTAGTAGAGTCATCAATGAAGGTCATGTAGTATGACGCGCCACCAAGGGATTTGACAGGCGTTGGTCCCCATAGATCACTATGTATCAACTCTAGTTTCTGTGCCTTTGGTTCTCTACCAATCTTTGAAAAACTAACCCTTTTTTGTTTTCCCAGTACACATTCTTCGCATAGACCAACATCAACTGTTGTCAAGCCTGGTAGTTTAGCCTTTGACACCAAGCACTTCATCCCTTTTTCGCTCATGTGGCCAAGTCTACAATGCCACAACCCTGCATCACTGTTTGCACCTGCACAACGTTCCTTCCTTCTTTCCTCTGGTCACCACCAAAGCCCCTTTGGTTATCTTCCATGTTCTGTGACCGAAAGATAGGTCATAGCCTTCTTCATCCAGCTGCCCCACAGAGATCAAATTCCGCTTCAAGCCAGGAATATGTCTCACGCCTCGCAGCTCCCAATTATATCCACTCGGGGTTCTGATTTGCACATCTCCTTTACCTACAATCTTCATAGGCTCGTCATCTGCAAGATAGACTTGTACATAATTTCCTGCACTGTAATTATTCATAATTCCAGCGTCAGGGCATGCATGAAAGGATGCTCCAGAATCCAGAACCCATGATTCCTGTGGACTACTGACACTTAATACTGGTGCATCGCTGATCTCCTCTGCTGCTACGTAGGATGAGTTATCACCCTTCTTTTCCTTTTTCGGTGCTTTGCACTGAGTTGAGTAATGGCCATACTGCTTACAGTTCCAGCACTCGATTTGGCTCTTGTCAAGCTATTCCTCATTCCCTCATGCGAATCTCCTCGCTCATGATCAGGTCTCTGACTTCATCAAACTTTAATTTCTCCTTCCCCGCTGAAGCACTTACAGCAGTAACAGTTCCGCTCCAGCTTTCAGGTAGAGAAGACAACAAAATTAAGGCTCTTACCTCATCATCAAAATTTATATCGACTGAGGTCAACTGGGCTGTTATGAGATTGAAGTCATTTAGATGAGCAGCAACTTCTGTGCTCTCTGTCATCTTTAGGTTAAACAGACGCCGCATCAGATGAACCTTGTTCGCTGCTGATGGCTTCTCAAACATGTCTGCTAGAACCTTTAGGATGCCTTTCGTGGTTTTCTCTTTTGCTGTGTGAAACGCCACATTCCGTGCTAGAGATAAACGCACAACGCTCATCGCCTTCCTGTCTAAAACATTCCATTCTTCGTCTTTCATCTCCTTCGGTTTATCCTTCAAAGGTTGCTACAGATCTTTACCGTAAAGATAATCTTCGATCTGCATCCTCCAGAATCCGTAATCCGATCCATCGAACTTTTCGATTGTCAATTTTCCTACGTCCATCGTATGTGTTTCAAATCGGTAGCCAATCTGGCTCTGATACCAATTGTTGCGAAAAATAATAGCAGAAACACACAAAATAGAGCAGAAAATATTAAAAGACACACAGGAATTGTTTACCCAGTTCGTCAATAATATTGACTACGTCTGGGGGCGCCGCCAAGCTAGGATTTTTTTACTAAGAAGAAGAGATTACAATTACACATGACAAACTTGCTTAGAAAGCAAACTTATTGACCAAGTTTGACAAACTTTCCCAACAAGCCAGAACTAGGAAGGCTTCATAACCTAACACAATTAGCACTGATCATATCTACAGTTGCTTACAGGAAGAAGTTTCTTATATTAATTCAAGAAAGAAAAAGGAACATCATTAAAGGTTCCAGACTTTTAAGCTAATGCGAAGTCCAATTTATTTTTTATTTTTTTCGTTATATTATTTTATTAACACTACTGACTACTGAGGAGCCATATTAATTGTTGATGTTTCTTTCATATAGCAAGAGTACGGGTTTTTTTCATGAACATTTGGAAACATTATATATAATAAGTTCTTATTTTACTTTCAGATGGCATATGAATTACATGGTGCATTAACTCATGCTGTTAGTTTTACAAGTGGGGAGAAGGTTATGCCAGCATATGGAGGAGGATTTGAGTCTTTTCTTAAAAACGTTGTTACCCCAATATACACGGTTATCTATGAGGTACTTTAGTAATTTTATAATAGCTTTGGAGGTTGTTCTGTTGAGCATCTAATTTGTGAGTTAAAAAATTGAAGGAAGCTGAGAAAAACAAAAGTGGAACAGCTGACCATTCAACATGGAGAAACTACGATGATCTAAATGAGTATTTCTGGTTAGATTGAAGTTTTATTTTTGCATTAACTTCAAAGTTTTAGGATTTGAGTTGAACAAAGGCCTTCTTAGATGCTATATTTCTGCAGGTCTCCTGATTGTTTCGAAATAGGTTGGCCAATGCGTTTGGATCATGATTTCTTCTTTGTAAAGCCATCAAATAAAAGAAAGGCTAAAAGAACTAAGGATGACAAGAATAAGAGAGAAGAAAACGATGATGAAGAATTGGGACTAAACAAAGATGACGAGCAAGGGGTATATCACATTTTTCACAGTAGCACTGCCTTTTTGTTTTTCCCGATATGTTTATTTAGCATCTGATTTGCAAGGCAAATGAACATTAAATCAAATCTTAATTTCATCTCTTACTGATTCATTCGGGAAATGAGAAAATGCGATTGATGTATTTCTTATATATATTAGTTTTTGGTAGGTTAGATTTTGGAAGCTCAAATCATTTTGAGTGACCTTTTTACTAGCTTTCTTTTTTTTTAACCAGAATTTTACTAGCTTTCACTTTGCATGATTATGTCTCATAGTCATCACTGTTGAAGATATTCAAGAGCTTTACCAAATGGATTTCATTAGCACATAGGTCCATGAGTATTAAGTGGGTGCATAGATACAGAGATCTTCATTGGTACATTCATTAGCAACTGGTCTTTTCGCAGCCTTGGGATGTTTTACTTCTTGAATTAAAAACTTCAATCTTCAATTATAATTTATAAGCGGTTACCATCCAGTTCCCATGTCAAGGTTGGCAATCTTGGATGCATAAACTCTACTTCATCCTAGTAGGTAAAATCGGAAAAGATGGATATTTTTGCTTGACTTCAATTATTTTGACTGATGAATGTAATGTTCATGCATAAAAATTTGTTCCCTGGGCTTTTTCCTATTGTTTAGCTTATCAACTTCTGATATTTCTCAAAACTGTAATGGCGTCAGGGGAAATTGTAGTGTTTGCCCTAGATGAAGGCATTTCATAATTTTTTTTTTTTTTTTTTTTTTTTTTTTCTTTCAAAATGCTAATGGAAAGAAAAGAAAAGGCCAAAAGCATGGATGATAGAACCTATCATGGATTAAACTTATATCTGTTGATAAATTTCTTTTGTGGAATCCTAAAGTACTTTCTTTTGTGACAGGCTTCTGTGGAAAATCGTGAACGAAGGTGGCTTGGGAAAACAAATTTTGTAGAGATTCGTTCATTTTGGCAAATTTTTAGGAGTTTTGATAGAATGTGGAGCTTTTTTATATTATCCCTTCAGGTTGTTACAAATATCGCAGAACTGATTTGCTTAATACTTCCTTTTTGTGGTTCTTATATATAAGCTTATTGATGCATTTGTAGGCAATGATAATTATGGCTTGCCATGATTTGGGATCTCCACTTGAAATAGTTGATGCTGTAGTATTTGAAGACATCATGAGCATTTTCATTACGTCAGCGATTCTCAAACTCATACAAGGTATGATAGAATGAGACGCTATTAACAAGTGTATAATAATTATGAATAATAGAAATTTCATGTAATAAAATGATAAAAGTATCAGATTTTGGATTTCAACAATTTTGTGAAATTTTATTTTGATAAAAAAGCTTAATTAACTGTGTCCAAACAAGTTCTTTAACAGATCACACAACTACTTTAATATAGATTAAGGATCATACATTATTGGTTTGATGCATTTATTTGATATATATATGTACATGATATATAATTGGGTAGTAAGTCATGTTTTGACCATTACGAGTTACATATAATTGCCCCAAAGTAGGCCCACTCAGTTAACTTGAATAAACCTACAATAGTTCCTTTAGATTCACGGGTCACTTGGTTTGATGTACCAGCAATTGAAATTGTGCTACTTAGGGATAAAAATGTTTTTTTTTTGGAAGTGCATTTACGTGGTTTATTTCCTACATCGGTACATCCTCTCCTTCCAATTTGGAATAAACTTCATCTGTTGTAGCCTTTTCTCATATTTTTTTCTCATGTTCCCTCAGAAAATTTTCAGTAACTTCACTCCTCTCTATCCCTTCCTTACCATCGACTTGGCAGTGTTTGTCATTTTGATGCAAGATGTTGACCAATAAATATTGGCATCTGAATGAAGCACATTGTTTTGATCTAATGAGCATAAGTTGAAGATATTGTATTTCACTGCGAAACTCCTTTCTGCTTTTTATAACATTAGCACATATTTTCTCCTGTATAAGCTAGCATTTTTTAAATTATTATTCAACAGGATGCTTTTGAAAATATAGGTGGTGTAACAATGATTCTCTCTTTATCAATCATGTATGCAGCTGTTGTGTTTATGAGACTATTTATTAAATTTTACATGTACAAGTTAGTGTATAATAAGTCAAAAATGTTTTGGTTACAGCAATTCTGGAAATCGCCTTTACATGGAAAGCGAGACTCACAATGGATATCTCTAGGAAGAGGAAACAACTATTGAAGCTGGCTTTTGCAACAATATGGACTATTGTTCTTCCTGTATATTATGCTAAATCTAGAAGGAAATACACTTGTTATTCCACGAAATATGGAAGTTGGCTTGGTCAATTGTGTTTCTCATCCTACATGGTTGCAGTTGCAATTTACCTGACAACTAATGCTATTGAGATGGTCTTATTTTTTGTTCCTCTTGTCAGTAAATATCTTGAAACCTCAAACAATTGTATATGCAGAATTTTGTCTTGGTGGACTCAGGTAAGATTCCTTAGATTTTACAATATATGGTGATTATTTACACAGTTCTTTGCAAAAGTTTGTGTTCTTAGGTTGAAAGAATGTTGGATTAAAACAATACTTTCTCAAATTCTTTTTAGGAAGTCCAATAAGTAAACCTATTGCAGAAACAAGATGGCCTGGATTCGTTATGTGAAACTTATGAATATCAATATATTGAAGATAATTTTCCACAAGGCAGTAACTATTCCATGCTGAATATAATAGTATTTTGTAAGTGTGAGGAAATTTGAACTCCAACTTCCAAATAATTAAAAATACATGCTAGAAGCATGTATCTATTATTTTATTCTGTTGTGAAGCACTGAATACATGAATGATTGGCATTATTGTACTGTTACTAGAATATATGATGTACCTATTTCTCTTTCTTTGTCATTTTTTTTATATATCTGTAATTTCCTTGTGATCTATAACAATTGCCCATCTAGACATTGTAAAATTGGATCTAAATTTGCTTGGAAGATGTTATCTTTCTTTTGTTTTCCCAAAGTAAGGATCTTGAGTGTTGATACTTTTTTTTTTTTTTTGTTTTTATGTTTCTGTTTTCTTTTGTGGTCATAGGGTACGTCCAAGTTTTCTGTTTATCTTACATACTGGTTTACCGGATGTTAACCAAAATCCTTTTTCTTTTATTGAGCAGCCAAGACTGTATGTTGGGCGTGGGATGCAAGAAACCCAAATTTCAGTATTCAAGTATATTATACTCCCTTTCCTGAGGCATTTGTTGCCATTGGTATATTTTTTTTTGTATGAATTCTTCCGTTTCTGAAAGTTTGTCTTACCATGCAGATATACATTGTTCTGGGTACTAGTACTATCAAGCAAATTTTTGTTCAGTTACATCTTTGAGGTGAGTGTTTCTGGGCTTGTTATTGAGATTCTTATAAGTTCAGTGAGTTTGATTTACTTCTCCATTAAAAACAAAAAAAAAAATAAGCTATAAAGAATATTAAATTGTAGAAAGCTATTTCTTTTGGAGCCATAAAGACTGAAACAATTAAGGAATTTGATGCCAGAGAGCTTCCATGCTTAGTTCTAAGTTTCTGTTGGATCAATTTTCAATTAGAATGTTGTCAAGGGATAATGATGCACTAGAAGAGTTTAGATCAATTAGATCTTATCTATTAGGCTAGAACAGGGCGAGTGTGGTTGGAACAATATACAATTATTAAAGAAAAAGCCCTTAGAATAAAATTTTAAATTGAGAAATAAAACAATGTATAACCTGATTTTTGCTGTCCTAGTTATACTAGTTAAATCCAAGCTCTGAACAAAAAATTATTTCTATGGCTATTTTGTTGGTTAAAATCTTTTATTAAATAGAAATCCTATAAAGAATGAAAATTGAAAAACTATTCTGCAGCAATTAAAATAGTGAATAGGAATTTGGCTTGGATGCTCCCGCTTCAGATAGAAAATCAAATATACAGCTAATGCCAATGATAACTTTTTGGTGATTGAAATTTTAGTTTGTTGCTGGTTTAGATCTGGTTAGAAGGAAAAGTAACGAATTTCTGAACATAACACTTGGATGTCATGTGGCATAACATACAAAGTTCTTGTTTACATTTAAGTGATTGGATCTGACAATTCAAAGAAGCATGACTATTGGAATATGTATTAACTGAATATTTGATAATAAAGCTTTAGTTGCATGATTATTTATAAAATGATCATAAGCTTTAAAAAAATTGACCTGCAAAAACTATTCCTCTTCTTCTAAAGATTTGGACTCCCTAGAAACTATCAGAATTAAGGCCTTAGAATAAGAGTTACATTGGAAATAAAAAAAAAGGTAAGGAGATACTGAGCCAACAAATATATAGCAAAGCTTGAAAGTTGAAACCGCAAAATCTCTTTGATATATATATATATATTCAAAAGAAAAACTTGCTCTACCCATGTATATCGATTTTAAAAGTTGCTTCTTCAAACATTATTTTTTCAAGTTCCTTGTTCTCTGCCTTGGAAAGAGATGAATCAAGTTGAACTAAGCTCACTTCTGTTGGAATTAGAACGAAATTTGATTTTATACCTCTGAATCTCTCATACTCTCTAGAAAGTAATAGTCATTTCTTTTGTTCAGAACTCTTCCTAAATGCTCTAAGAATTTATTTCACTGAAGGTTTTTCTGTGCAAGGAAACTTCATTTGTCAAATATCGCAAAAATATATATATATATAATCAACCATATAAAATGGTATCTTCTGTTCATTCTTCAGTATGTGATATTTTGGTCTTGGTTTTGAACTTCTTATCCACTACTTTCAACTTTTCTTTCTTCTTCTGCCTTTTCCTATGATAACGACAAAGCACATGCTCATTCGTGTAGTGGTATATTGGTCTTTTCCCAGCAGTTCTTCACAAGTATTCAAGCAATATTTATACTCTATATTTCAGAACACTTTGGAGATGTAGCAACATCGTTTATTTTCCTAGCTTTAGATTAGGATTTGTTCAAGCCAAACATTTTCTACTAGATCTGGACTTAGTTTTCCAGGTGATCAGCATGGAAGAACCTAGAAAAGGGATTCTAAAAACATTTAGCTCGTTACCCTTAATGGAGTAATTAGTCAGTTAAAATATATAACAATGTTGTTGCCCCTTAAAAGAGCATAATTAATTAGGTAAATCAGGCACCAGAAGCTAACTTACCTTTTTTCGTTTTTTGGCTGTATATTAAAAAATGTAGATCAAGCCGCTTATTGGACCGACAAGACTGATCCTAACCATTGGTGTGGAAGATTATGACTGGCGTGAGCTTTTTCCAAAAGGTAATATATGGTTCCTTTTAAAAAGAAATTCTGTTGTTATCCAACATTAAGTTATCTATTATTTTATTGTTTTTATATTTCAGTCAAGAGTAATTCTGGGGCAATCGTGGCTATATGGGCTCCGATTATAGTTGTAAGTTCTATCAGCCCTTGTAGTTTTGGAACATTTTCCCATTTTATTTTAGTTTTACAATTTTCTTTCCCTTTTCCATAGTTTTCCATTTTCAGATTAAAAATGGAAAATAAAAAATGTTCATTTGTTTCATAGTTGCTAAACTTTTTTCTTCTATTAATTGTCTATCAAATGCTTGTTGGGGTTTTCCAGAGAAACCATATTACGTTAGATATGCTAATTCTGCTAACATTTTTCTGTTGAAAAATGTTTCAAATTAAAGGCATATTCATAAGCTACCCAAAGTTATCTATCATACTGTGCTTTAATATAACATACAGTTTCTCCTTAGCTTGTAATTTCACGTGGAAATAGAAATAAAAATTATGTTCAATTCTTACTCTTTATATTTAAAAATGAATTTATATTGTATATATTAGGTTTTATTTGGTCGTAATACAGTTTGAAACCGTCTTTTAATAATAATAATGATAATGATAAGGGATAAGGGTCAAAATATTTCTAAAGTTGGCAGATGAAATGATTTTTACTCCTAACATACAAAATGGGCTAATTGAAGGTCCAACATTACCAAATAGGGCTAATTATACCCTTTATTAACGAGTAATCGACAATTCTGAAGCCACATTTACTCCTAATCTTTAAAGTCTCGCACAACTATTACAAATTCTAGTTGCTACGAGCCTACAATTTACTTTTGGTAGGAACCCATTAGCAAAGAGTTAATTGATCTTGCTTAGTGAGGTTGGGCTCTCAATTGACCCATTTTGTACATTAGGGATAAATTTAAACTTTTATGCTAATGTTAGGGGTATTTTTGACCTTTATCCCATAATAATAAGAGTAAATAATAATTATTATTATTATCAATAGTAATAATAATAAGAAGAAGAACTCACAAAAATTAATGATTTGTTTTAAGGGAGAAATTAATGATTAAAAAGGATAAAACTGTTGTTGCTGGGTTTAGAAGTCAGCAACAAGACGTGGTTGAGTATTCCACCTTATTTATGAAATTGAAAACACGGGAAACACATAAACATAGTTTTATAATCTCTGACATATCCCCGTACGCGGATGCCCCTGGATTTAATTTGAACTAAAAGCTTAAGCTGGTAGTTAAGGCCCAAAAACATCTTCTATTATAATCTTGACACATTTATTAGTGGAAAGTCAGAAAAAATAAATTGATTTTCAATTTCTTTTCTACAAAATTTGTTCAACTAGACAAAGATTTTCAGTTTTCGAAGATTTTTTTTTGTGGGAATTAGCTGTTATTTTCCACAATTAAAGAGCCTTGGACCTTGTTTAGTTGTGGAAATCAAGGGTTGTTCTCTGTTAAGAAACCAATTGACTTAAAACCTTAAGGCTGGTAGAAAAAAAATATATTTTATTATCATCTCTGACGTTTGCCATAAAAAAGTTTCTTGATTAGAAAATGGAGGTTATTGTTACTCTCTTTAGAAAATTAAAAAGGATTTCCGTGCTTATCTATTTTGAAATACGTTCATGCTATTCATGATTTATAGATGCTGTCAGTGTTAATTTAGGCATTGGCATATAATATATATTTTCTTTTTACTTCCTTTTAGTTTCTAAAAGAAATAATTAACATCCAACGGTTGGTCACATAATAAAAACTTAATGTTCATGCTCCCTTGGTGAAAACTGAAACCGAATAATAAGGCAGTTATTATTTTTGTCTTTTGGTTCTTAAATTACTAAATAGACTTCATCTTTTTTGGTCGACTGCTTCATGATCCCTTGGGGAAAACTTGACCTGAAACTTCATAGTCAGATATTAATATGAATTGGCCCTTTAACTAACAGCTTAAGCTTTTAGTTCAATTGGTTCCATGACATGGTATGAGAGCCTCCTTCAAACCCAGTTGCCATTAGCTTCATAGTTGCGTCAATATGCATTTGCCAAGAAATCCTGTGTCCAGTGGGTGGATATTTGAGTAGGCATTGTAGTCTATCTTATTGGGGAAAAGGGCCAACGTGTAAGGTAATTAGAATGATTAATTTTACTCATGTGGTACAAAACGGATCAATGTTTCCCTCATGGTAGAAATTCTAATTCAGTTTTACCTCATGGTAAGAACCTTAGCTCAATTTTACTCATTTTTAAAAAAATAAAATTGATCAAGGATAGGACAACATGGGACATTTTGTACGATAAGCATAAAATGGATCTTCTCCAATAACCTTAGAGGCAAAATTGATCCTTATCCCCCATCTAATTTGAACAATTTGTGCCTAAAACAGTAGAATATTCCCAATGATCCATTTGAAAAGCTCGCCGCATTCCTCTTGCTTCAAGTTATTGCCTTTAATTCACATAAGATGATGGAGAGCATAAATTCAGATAGCAAGGAAGTGAGTTCTTTAATAGAAACTCTTAAGCATCAATTCCAGCTTCTAAGATTTGAATATCATCACAATAAAACTCTCCATCAAGGTGAAATAGTCCGGTATCATGCTTTGATACCAAAATGATGTATGACAGGTTCAACAAGCAGCCTGTTGATATTCTTATGGTAGGCTTCTAATAGCAATTTTAGATCTAGGGTCAAATAAGGAAGAGAAGGTATAAAGATTTCGTACAAAAGAAAAAGCCCCGTAATGAAAATAATGAAAATCACTATAGTCTATTATATTTTATCCCATAGTCTTATTTGGCGCATTCTCTGCTCCTCTTATTCACAGTGAAAGTAAGAAGCATTTACAAATATTTTCTTAACAGCTAAAGGTTGAGCCAAACGGTAATATTAATCTGTATACATACTGATAAGTTCTCATATCAATTACATTTTATTAGCATTATTTTATGGTAGCTGACTTTTATTTGTCCCTTTTTTGGATTTGTGTTAGGTGTATTTCATGGACACGCAGATATGGTATTCTGTGTTCTGTACAATATTTGGTGGAGTTTACGGCATAATGCATCATCTTGGAGAGGTAAACTGCTATTTGTATATTGAAGAAAATATGGGAACATACTCACTCCTTTTGTTTGTAGATTCGGACACTGGGAATGCTCAGAAGTAGGTTTCATACTTTGC
Organism: Euphorbia lathyris; assembly: GCF_963576675.1. Taxonomy (NCBI): domain Eukaryota; kingdom Viridiplantae; phylum Streptophyta; class Magnoliopsida; order Malpighiales; family Euphorbiaceae; genus Euphorbia; species Euphorbia lathyris. The sequence goes on along the minus strand of NC_088911.1, from coordinate 73,105,484 downwards.
CTATTGCATTCAATGCTTGTCTAATCCCACCCTCAGCAAAAAGTGATCCAAAAACTGGAAGAAATTTTTTTAGCAAGAGATTTTGCAAGGTATGAGGTTTTTAATTTTTCATTATTGTTATAAATGAGGAGAAATATAGGATTGATTTGTTTCTACTTTCAAGGTGTCTAAAACAGCGACAAATGGCGTTCCCAAGTTTGTACTTGTCTGGAACCAAATAATCAGTACTTTCCGGCAAGAGGACTTGATAAGCAACGGGTATTATTTATCTATTGCTGGGTGGTAGTCCATGTTCATGTACCAGAAACATATCATTAGATATATTTTCTTCTACAGGGAGTTGGATTTGATGACAATACCCATGTCTCCAGATTTATTTGATGGCGAAGTTAGATGGCCAATTTTTTTCCTGGCAAATAAGGTTTTTTTATCTGATTTTAAGAATTGGCAAATTCTTTTTCTTTCTTCACCCGTAAACTAACTCCCTAATTGCAGTTTTCAACAGCAATAACCATTGCAAGAGATTTCATAGGGAGGGATGAGCTTCTTATGAAAAAGATTAAGAAAGACAAATACATGTACAGTGCTGTGAAGGAGTGTTATGAGTCACTCACGTATGTCCTTGATGTTCTCGTTGTTGGTGATCTAGAGAAAAGGTAACGAAGACAATTTTCTTGTTTATCAAATCTAGTTCAATCTGAGAATGTTGGGTGTAGATTCAAATGGATTTTATCAAACTTCAGGCTGCATTCTTTTTAATGTTAGGCAAATGCAATGTAGTAACATGGATCTCATTCTATTTTAATCTCGTTCCTATACTATAATATTATGTGGATTCTTTTTAGGGTTGTATCCAGCTTATTCAGTGCAATTGAAGATAGTATTGGAAATTCAAGTCTTCTTAAGGACTTCAAAATGAGTGAGGTCCCAGCCTTACAAGCAAAATGCACGGAATTAGTTGAATTACTGGTAACCATTATTTCCTAAGTTCTTATTAAAGGAAGTTAGAGGAGGTTAATGGGAGTAATGGAATGTAAACTATTAGATTAACCTTGTTGAGAGTTTTTTTTTTTTTTTTTTTTTGGAGGGTAAATGAAGTTAATGGGAGCTAGCCTTTTACTCCCATTACCTCTAAACTTTAACCTCCAAATTGGAGGTTAGTGGGAGTAATGGAAACCCTTCAATGGGAGCTTGCCTTTGAACTCTCATTTACATTGTATAAACTCCCAAACAATGTTAACTTTTTAACCTTCATTTCCATCACTTCTCTTTCCCTTTCATTACCTCCTCTAACTCTCACCTCCATTAACCTCCCAACTCCCAAACATAGGCTAACACTATATTACTGAGATTCACTGTACTATATTTCCTTCAGATCCTAACAATTTATTTTATGGCAACTCTAAGGTGGAGGGAAATGAAAACCATCATGGTAATGTTGTCAGAGTTCTCCAAGATATCTTTGAGCTTGTAACAAATGATATGATGACGAATGGTTCAAGGTTTGGTGTTCTCTGAGCCTGTTCTTATTATGAAATTAACGAAGTTCAGATCAAGTGAAAATGGTTCATTTCTCTTCGTTGTCTTTTCATTGTGCACAGGATATTGGATTTGCTCAGTTCTCCCGAACAGGTGGAAGATAATTTTGCTTACTTTTCCAGAAAAATTGCTCCACAGTTATTCGAATCAGCCACTGATAATTGTATCCATTTTCCATTACCATATACTGGCCCTCTCAATGAAAAGGTTATTTTTTCCCCAGTTTTCCATGAACATATCTTCCTTTCTGAAATTATGATGGCATATTTCCTTGAATAATAAATCCTGATATCCATATTGACCAGAGGGTTACTTATTAAACATGTCCTGTAAAATCTTGTTTGCATTCTTTTGCAGTAAATGAATGAGTTAGAACTTAAATTTATTGGTCGTTCATTACATGATTTCTACATAAGTATAGATTGGCTAAGCTGGTTTTGTTTGTTTATGTTAACAACTAACTCATGCTTATTTGCTCATTTAGTGTTTCATTTAAGGTGATGAATAGCCAACGTCAGGCTATAAAATATATTTCTTAGAAATTTATGTTAAATTACATTTGTGATCTTCAAGATTCTCGCTCATGCATATGAAATGGATTGCTAGATTCTTAGAGATGAGCTCCAAAAGATGGATTCATGAGTGAGAAAAAAAATAAAGGTGAAGATGAGATCCGATTCCTAGGTTATTAAGGACGGAGTTGCTTCTATATGAAGAGGAGTGCTTTTCTTTTTGGGAAGTAAGACTCAATGTTTTGACAGTGTTCTAAATCAAAACCATTAGTAGGCTTTAGATTTTGAAAAGTCTCCTCATTCTAGCCAGCAGGAAATCAATATCGAACCTTGAAATTGTTCTACTGCCATGAATTGAACAATAGGTGTGTGTTGCCTTATTAACTGAAGGAGAATGAAATAAAAAAGCAAACATTCTGGAGATATCTGTTCACTGTTTTGCACATAAGATTGCCTGCTCCTGGGATGGTGATTTGTCTCTCATCTTATAAATAACCAATAAGATAAAACATTAATTGTAAAAGCGATTAATTTCATACTCCTGCACTTATGATGTGAGCATTATTAAGCTTGTGATATTGTTTTTGCAGATCAAAATTGGTACAGGTAAAAGAGTATTTTATTCCTATCATGCATACCTTGTAGGTATTAGCGTCCACATTTGTGTAGTATTTTGTTCATGTATGTTTTCAATAGAATCATTTAACTGTTGGAAACCGTGGACGGTGTTTTAAACATCATCATTTGTGGCTTACTGGTAGAGATAATGCCATGGACATACCTGATAATGGTAATTTAGAAGCTAGGAGATGTATCTCATTCTTTCCTACTTCACTTTTCACTGATATTTCAACTGGTGTAGTATTTTTGAATGTCACTGTAATTTCATATGTAACTCAAATTTAGTGAAACTGTGGATGGCAGATTAAGCGTCTTCATTTGTTGCTTACCGTGAAAGATAAAGCCATGGACATACCTGTTAATTTAGAAGCCAGGAGGCGTATTTCATTCTTTGCTACTTCACTTTTCACTGATATGCCCATTGCTCCAAAAGTACGGAATATGCTGCCTTTCAGGTTTGACTCTTCTTCTGTTCCTCATTTTTTATTGGCATAACTTTTTTTGCATTTGGATTTTAAGTAACTCCTTTGGTTTTAGCAATCAAGCTGTCATGTCAATGTTCATGTACATTGCACTAGCAATGACCATCTCTTTTTGCTTTTTGATCTTGTGCAACTCCATCTTGGTTTTAGCATAATTTCGCTCAATTATTGTTACTGTAATGATTCATTTGATTGAACTCATGGATTGAGAGAATCTGGAAAGGTTTTTTATGGTGCTTGAATCAATTCACTTGACAGAATACTTGAAAACTTGCAGTGTCAGTCTACATGAATCTTCTTCTCCCAATCCATGCTATTGAAAAGTAGTTCCTTTTTTTTGTTGCTTCAAACTCAAGCTAATTTCATTATACAGTTGTCCCTCTTTTTGTTATTTTCACAATATTTATATTTGGGATTCATGTCAGTATTCAGCAAACTAGCAATCTGCACTAGTTTCAGACCATCTCCTTTTCTGGACTTAGGTACTGGTTTGTGTAAGGATGGGGCATATATATCAAATGCAGGAGTGCTGGTGATGTAAACATCATGCCTTTGAGAAATCAAATAATGAACCCTACCCTACTGCAAATAGAATATGGTAATACCTTCCTAGTTAGATATCCCACAAAAGATATTCATTTCAAGTAACCAAGTCATCAATGGTGTGCCACTAAAACTGGAATTTTTTTCAAAGAATTGCATGACCGTATGTTAATGAAATACAATTCTCTTTGCACTTGATAAATCATGTAGGAATCATGCATCTGGCGTACAATGCAGACAAATAGAAACATACAATTTGTAATTTTGCTTACATGTATTTGAAATTTTTTTGTTCCTATGATTTGTCCATTCTCAGCCTGTTCAGTGAACTTTCTTAAAGCTAGCTATTCGCCAGTACATTATGTTGTGTATTGACAATTATGCTTTCGTGTTTAAAATGATTTCAAAGTATTTGTTGGTATAGTTGTTAAATCGAGATTCGACTCGTGACTCGAAATCTCATTTTGCGAATTGGGACTCGTGAATCGAATTATAAGATTCGGATCAAATTCAAAATGCTAAAAAAAATAAAATATTAACCATATATAACTTTAAATATTAGTCCAAAAATGCAATTTTAATATCTAAATAGAAATTATAAGTTATAAAAGAAAGTGGAGACAGACAAGACAACATAGAAAATAGAAAGAATAGAGAGTAGAAGAAGATAATAACAAATAAATAGAAAAGAAGAGGGAAAGTTTTGGAATTTGTAAAGTGAAGAGTCATCTAATTGAAACTATTTGTGTTTCATAACTTCTGTATTTTTTTCTTTTTTGTTTTTGTAAAGTGAATAGTCATCTTCTTCTGCTGTACGTTTTTTAGTTGTTAAAAATTGATTTTTTTTTTTTAAATGGTGGCCTGAATTGACCGAAGATGACTCGGTGAATCGGCCGAATCGGTGGTGACTTGGACGATTCATGAAGCTTCCGAGTCGTACCATAGATACGACTTGTATTCTTCATGAATCGAATCGAATCGTACGAATCGACTCGCAGTCAACATAAAATTTAAGTTGCTTATATCAACAAGTTTCGCTTTTAGTTTGGCTAAATAGTAGAAGGATAAAATGTTTTGTAACAAAAGACTACTACTAAACAAATTTTGTTGAATAAAAAATTTAAAAATATATAATTACCATGAGAAAGATTAAAAAAAGAAAATAAAAAAATCAGATACAGTGTTTAGGAATGAGATATGAGGACATTCATAACTCCCTGTTAGTTAAAACTAGTTTAATAGTTGCCTTGGATAATGCAACTATGCGTATCCGAGAGGACGGGGATACAGAGGGATATGTACGGGATACAGCTAGGCAGTATCCCTTTTTTTCTTTTTCTTTTTTAATTAGGGGATACGCGGGGATACAGCGGGATATGGCTAGGAAGTATCCCTTTTTTTTAATTTTATTTTTTAATCCGGGGATACGCTGGGTATACGCGGGGATACTTTTCATAATTAATTAGTTAAATTATAGGGGTCTTTTAAAAAAAAAAACTTTAAAATATAAGGATTATATAACGTAATATCAACCCACCACCCATTAACAACTTAAAAAACTTTAAAAGTATAAGGATTATATGACTTATTAGTTAATATTATAGATGTTATTTGTGGTTTTATAATGACTAATGAGTGTTATTTATAGTTTTATAATGACTTTATAAATGTGATTTGTGGTTTATATATTTATGTATCTTTAAAAAAATTCATTACAAATGATATATATATATATATATAAAATTTTCCGTATCCCCGCCGAACCCGTATCTCATATTTTTTAAAAATATCGTTTGCCGTACCCGTATCTGTGCTTCATAGTTGTTAAGTAGAGGTAAATATCATGCACTACATTTTCACTATTAGGGTTATGATAGGTTACTGTGATTGGCATTCTAAAAGCAACAATGCATCCCAAGTTGTGAATGTTAATTATATTTTCTTTGTACGAGAAAAGAAAACTATCAGATTTGCGGCAACATGCTGATTACAGAAGTATCATTATACACTGCATAATTTGGACACTAAGAATTATTTGTGAAAAGAGAAAATAGTTGTATGTCAATAAATCATAGTTTTATCTCATACATTTTCTGTTTCAGTGTGATGACTCCACACTACATGGAAGATATCAATTATTCAATGAAGGAGCTCACGTCTAGCACAGACGAAGTTTCCATCTTATTTTATATGCAAAAAATATATCCAGGTAAGGGGGCTGTATTTCTGTTGGTGCTTGTTTCCTCTTTTTCAATGCAAACTTGTCAGTTGTGACAACAGTTCCCTGTTTATTTTAGATGAGTGGAAGAACTTCTTGGAGCGCATGGAATGTGAAGATTCAGATATAGTAAAGGATGAGACTAAGGAGGCAGAATTGAGAAATTGGGCCTCTTTCCGGGGTCAAACATTAAGCAGAACTGGTAAGAGAAAAAAATACTAATATTTATATAGCATGCTTAGGCTGCTGTGGCAGCTATAAGGCTGCTAGTAGGGCCACTATTTCCTTAATTGTAGGGAAACCTTTGTATATATATACATATGTATTCCTCTCAAGTTAAATATTCATGTAGTCTTTCAGATTACATGGTATCTCATGTATTTCTTTCTATTTTACATGGTATTTTACAATTTATACCATTGGTGTTGATCTATATCAGTAAGATATTGTATTCTTATGATTATGGTGTTGAAGATTGGTTTTCTTGGTTGTGACAGTTAGGGGAATGATGTACTATAGAGAAGCCTTGAGAATTCAATCATTTCTTGATATGGCTGAGGATGAAGGTTTTTGCACAATACTATTGGTTATCTACATAACTTAGATTTCGAATTATGATGTTAACTTCACATGACTGATTCTTCTGTACAGATATTCTAGAAGGTTATGATACTGCAGAAAGAAATAATCGTACATTATTTGCTCAATTGGATGCACTAGCGGACTTGAAATTCACTTATATAATTTCTTGCCAAATATATGGATCACAGAAGTCCTCGGGAGATCCCCATGCAAACGACATTCTGGAATTAATGAACAGGTAATACTCAATAGTAATGAAGTTCAAGTGATCAATTTATCATTTTAATTAATAGTTAATATGCTTAGAAAATTATTTTTTGAAGGTATCCATCTGTTCGAGTTGCTTATGTTGAGGAGAAAGAAGAGATTATGAATGCTAAACCTGTTTATTCTTCTATATTGGTTAAAGCAGTCAATGGTCTCGATCAGGTAATTAATTATTATGTTCTGTTATATACTTATATTATTCTGCAGCGATAATTCTAATTTCTGATATAAATTATTTCCCTTTTCAAGTTAACTGGGGGAGTATGCTTTTCCATATTAAGTCCCCATTCTTATTAATTTTGCTTTTGAGACTAGCAAACGAAAGCACATAATGGAATGAGTAATTGCTTGAATTGAACTGTTATTACATTGTACTTAAATCTTAACCCCTTGTTTGGAATAAATTCCTTGCAAGAAAAGAATTGAATTTCCTTACTGGAATTCAATTCATTTACCAAACCATATCATATGTTTGGAAAACATTTTTAAAATAAAGGACTTCAATTGCTAATTGAGCTAATGCATCCCCTCCAGAAACCACTCTGAATTGAATTCTCACAATATCATGTCATCTTTGTCATGGTTTCCGATTCTCATATCACAAGCTACTTAAAATATGAAAAAATTCATTTTTTTAATAATTTCTTTTGCTTCATTCAAATAAATAGAATTCAATTAAATTGGGTTCTACCCAAAATGCGGTTTCAAACGCTCTCTTAGAGTCATTGAGAAGATGAGGGAATTAAAAGCTCCCACTTCAATAATCCATGTTTAAAATGAAAGAATAGATCGAAACAATTTTCAAGGAAGGATAATTTTTGGATATAATGAATATAGAGGGAAGAACATATGTTCTATTCTAGTACAAACTTTGGCCAAAGTAATTAGGATTACTCATGAAGGTTGAACCTACTCTTCCTTTCCACCATTGCTAGAAGTTCTATATTGAAACTGAAAACCTTATCTAGATCAGTAATGGTTTTCATCAACTCCATGAAAAAAGAAAATAGAAAAGGTATCAGAGCATGATACATTAAGCCCATGCATAAATCATGATTTTTAGCACATGCTGAAAGTAGTTTTGATCTGACTCACTATTCAATGCAGCAGTTAGAATTCATTTTATTGACTCACTATTCAATGCAGCAGTTAGAATTCATTTTATTTGAATGAACTTTCATTTTTCAGACAATATCATTGTCTAGAAGATAAATTTCTGTATGTCTTTAAATCTGATTCGGTGCTGTCAGAGATAATAATAATAATTATTATTATTGGACCTTAACTATCAGTTTAAGCTCTTAGTTCAATTGGTTCCTTGACACATGCAAGTTGTAGATAGTGTTGCAATTTGAAAGCATAGTTCTCCAAGACAGCAATGTATTGGAATTAGTTATAGAAATTGATGGTAAAATGCAGTTTGTACTAGTCTGTCATGCACTTTAACTGCTCTTGGTTACGTATTTTGGTGTCATTCATAGGAGATTTATCGCATAAAGCTCCCTGGCTCACCAAATATTGGAGAAGGGAAGCCAGAAAATCAAAATCATGCCATAATTTTCACACGTGGTGAAGCTCTTCAGACAATTGATATGAACCAAGTATGTTCTTCTAACACCCAAAAATTAAATATCTCTGAACGATCTTATCCTTAAATTGTCTTACTTTTACAGGATAATTATTTGGAAGAAGCTTTCAAAATGAGAAACCTCTTACAAGAATTTTTTCAGCAGCAAGGACGAAGACCTCCAACTATACTTGGCTTGAGGGAGCACATATTCACTGGAAGGTTCAACCAACCCTATCTGGTTTAGGATTTTATTTCGTTCAGTTTCCTTCTTTATGTAGCCTTTCCATCTATGCTTAGCATCCTGATTCAGCATAGTTGTTAAAGGTGCAAGTTGCACTAAGGCGCTAGGGGCCTGGAGCCTAGGCGCAAGGCTCAGGTGCGTGCCTGATAAATAGAAGGCGCAGAAAATGAAAAAAAAAATGATACAAAATCTCATTATCAATATTTGATACTTTAGTTTGGGAAAACTCAATAATGTATTATTGGAACATTAGGTATTTATATACAAAATGGTATAGATGCTAATAGGTCCCTAAACTATTATCTATATACAATTACATACATTACACTCCCCCTCAAGCTGGAGCATAGATATTTGACATGCCCAGCTTGTTACAGATGTAATTTACCCGAACCCCATTTAAGGCTTTGGTAAAAATGTCTCCAAGCTGTTCATTGGTGCCAATATAGGCTGTAGCAATGATGTTTTCTTCTAGCTTTTCACGAACAAAGTGACAATCTATTTCAATGTGCTTAGTACGTTCATGGAACACAGGATTGGAAGCAATATGAAGAGCTGCTTGATTATCACACCATAATTTTGCCGGAGTGGTGACGTTGAACCCAAGTTCGGAGAGGAGATGACGAATCCACATAATCTCACACACTGATTGAGACATCGCTCGATATTCAGATTCTGCACTGGAGCGAGAAACAACATGTTGCTTCTTGCTCTTCCAAGAAATTAAATTACCTCCAACAAAGACACAATAACCGGTAGTGGATCTCCTATCATCTTTGTCTTCTGCCCAATCTGCATCAGAGAAACACTCAATCTGGGTATGACCATAATTCTTGTAAAGTAATCCTCGGCCAGGAGTTCCCTTTAAGTAGCATAAGATCTGTTCCAGTGCAGTCCAGTGATCAACAGTGGGAGATGACATAAACTGGCTAACAACACTGACAGAATAGGCAATATCCGGTCTAGTCACTGTAAGATAGTTTAACTTTCCAACCAAACGCCTATATCTTCCAGGGTCTTCAAAGGGCTCTCCTTCTGATGTGAGATGCGCATTCGGTGTCATAGGTGCACTGCATGGCTTAGCTCCAGATTTTCCAGTTTCGAACAACAAATCAAGAACATATTTTCTTTGAGACAGGAAAATTCCTTTCTTACTCCTTGACACCTCAATTCCTAAGAAGTACTTCAAAGCTCCTAGATCCTTGGTATGAAATTGACCATGGAGAAATGATTTCAAAGACGAGATTCCTGACATGTCACTGCCTGTAATAACAATATCGTCTACATAGACGACCAAGAGAATGATACCTGAAGCAGAATGTTTATAAAAAACAGAGTGATCACACTTACACTTCTTCATCCCAAAAATCTCAATTGCTTGACTAAACTTTCCAAACCATGCTCGAGGACTTTGTTTCAACCCATATAGAGATTTGCGGAGACGACAAACTTTGCCATACTCCCCCTGAGCAACAAACCCTGGTGGTTGCTCCATGTAAACTTCTTCTTGAAGGTCCCCATGTAGGAAAGCATTTTTGATATCTAACTGATGCAAGGGCCAATTAGAGTGAGCAGCTAGGGAGATAAAGAGACGAATAGAGCCCATTTTAGCCACTGGGGAGAAGGTGTCAGAATAATCAACCCCATAAGTCTGAGCAAAGCCTTTTGCAACAAGGCGAGCCTTTAGTCGAGCAACAGAACCATCAGAGTTAACTTTCACAGCGAATACCCAACGACATCCAACAGGTTTCTTACCAACAGGTAAATGTACCAAGTCCCAAGTACCATTAGCATCCAAAGCATTCATTTCATCAATCATGGCGTGGCGCCAGCCCGGATGGGACAACGCCTCAGATACAGATTTAGGAGTAGTAGTAGAGTCAAGGGAAGCAACAAAAGACTGTGAAGGAGAAGATAAGCGCTCATAGGAAACAAAAGCAGAAATAGGATGGGTGCAAGATCTTGTACCTTTACGAAGGGCAATGGGAAGTTCATCAGTGGTTTGGCTTGACTCGGGAGCAGGATCTGAAGGCGGAGCAGAAATTGGTACTGGATCAGAAGCAGGAGGTCTCTCACGTCGTGAATATACCTGAGTAATTGGTGGCTTAGAGGGACATCCATCCGAGACCTGGTGAACGTGATAGACCAGCTCATCATCAACATGAGTATCACCTGTGGAGATATCAGACGACATGGGAAAGAAGGGAAGATGTTCCATAAACGTGACATCAGAAGATACAAGATATTTATCAAGAGAAGGAGAAAAACAACGATACCCTTTTTGTAGACGAGAGTATCCAAGGAAGACACATTTAAGGGCTTTGGGGTCAAGTTTAGTGACTTGTGGACGAACATCTCGAACAAAGCAAGTACATCCAAAAATACGAGGTGACACAGGAAACACAGGTTTATGAGGAAAGAGAGTACCATACGGAGTCTCACCTTGTAACACGGAAGAAGGCATACGATTGATCAGAAAACATGCTGTAGAGACAGCATCAGCCCAAAAATGTTTAGGAACACGTGTTTGAAACAGAAGAGCTCTAGTAGTTTCAAGAAGATGACGATTCTTGCGTTCAGCAACACCATTTTGGGATGGTGTATCAACGCAGGAAGATTGATGGAGAATACCATTCTGGATCATGAAAGACTGAAATTGTCCAGAAAAGTATTCTTTTGCATTGTCACTTCGGAGTATATGAACAGAAACATTAAATTGTGTTTTAATCTCAGCACAAAAAGTAGTAAAATGAGTAAATAATTCAGAACGACTTTTCATTAAATATAACCAAGTAGTTCGAGAATAATCATCCACAAAAGTAACAAAATATCTGAAACCAGGTTTCGACACAACGGAACAAGGACCCCAAACATCAGAATGAACTAATTCAAACGGAAAACTGGACCTTTTATTGACTCGGGGAGGGGAAAACAAACGGTGATGTTTAGCAAACTGACACGACTCACAATCTAAACTAGACAAATCCTGAAACTGATGACATAATTTCTTCAACACTGGTAGAGACGGATGTCCCAACCGACAATGTTCATCAAAAGGTGTGGATACACTAGAGAGAGCAACCGGTCTTCTAACATTTGTATCCAAGACGTAGAGACCGCCAGCTTCCCGTCCACTACCAATAATCTGCTTCGTCATGAGATCCTGAAATAAGCAATGATCAGGGAAAAATGAGATAGAACAATTAAGTGAACGAGTAAGCTGACTCACAGAAATTAGATTGAATGTAAATCCAGGCACATTAAGAACAGAGGAGAGGGAAAGAGAAGAAGTTGGGTTAATAGTGCCAGAACCAATGACAGGGGAATGTGTACCATCAGCTAAAGCAACATGTGAAGGAAATTTTTTATTATGAGAGGTGAACAATTCAGAATTACCTGTCACATGGTCTGTTGCACCAGAATCAATGACCCACTTTGAAGACGAAGAAATGAGGCACTTATTAGAATTACCTGAATCAGCAATAGCAGTGATAGGTGAAGTAGAATGCTGAGGAGCTAATGATTCTTGATACTTAGCATACTCATCTGCAGTACGGGTGTAGGTCGGGCCAGAGGATGTAGCATCACTAGTGACAATGTGAGCAGACCGGTGCCTGTGCTGCCCCTTTGCCTTAAGTTTGGGACAAGTACGCGTGGTATGACCCGGCTCATGACAGTAATAGCACTCAAAGACTCTGTTCCCTTCAGTTGGATATCTGGTGTCCCGGAAGACTCTGTTCCCTTCAGTTGGATATCTGGTATCCCGAGTACCACCCTTAGTCGGACCCTTATAAGAGCGGTCAGATGAAGGCTTGTGGCTGACTAGAGCACAGGAAGCAGGAACAGCAGGAGTGGGTGACAGAACCAGCCCACTTCGCAAAACACGGCTAAGAGCTTCCTCAGCATCAGGAATGGTGGCACTAGAGAGAATCTGGGAGGTAACACCCTCAAAATCAGAACCAAGTCCACACAGATAGCGAAGAACAAACATTTGTTTCTGTTGAGCTTGCAACACTCTTATATCAGTACTCAAAGGCAGCAATTCATTCAACTGCTGAAAAATTTCCCTCAACTGCATATAGTAATCCTGAGCAGATTGACCCTGGCGATCAGTAGTATAGAAAGATTTATACGTATCGTATAAGCGAGACAAATTATCCTTCCCAGCATACATATTTTGCAGATAGTCCATAAGTTGTCTGACATACTCACAATGACGAACCAAACCAACAATAGACGCATCAATAGAGTTCTTAATACCCAAAAATAAACAGGCATCATCTGCCATCCAATCCTCATCATCTGTCTTAGGATCATCAGTTAAGTGACGAGTCTTCTTGATGCTACGCAAATAAATCTTAATTGTTTTAGACCAGTCTAAATAGTTGGAACCCGTCAATTTATGATCAGTAATCTTAGGAGAAACTGTCATAATGCTACTAACCACATTCTTACTAGATTCAACTTTCTTATCCTTGTCCTGAACCATTTTAGCAAAGAAGAAACACAACCCAACAAATTTCAGCAAAAAAGAAACACAAACAGGGACCAACCTTCACGGGTGCGAAAACAAAAGTTGCCGGAACACAAAATAAAGTGGACAGGGAGGCCGATCAGAGGGAGACGAAGCCAACGGTGTCGGTCGGAGTTGGATCGGTGGCCGGAGGTGGCCGGACGCGCCGTCACGCGCCGGCGCGTGGAGGAGGCTCGCCGGAGTTAAAGTGGCGCGTGCGGTGCACTCGCCGGTCGGAATGATGCCGAACCGCCGCGAAACTGCCGATCTGGGGATGGGTAGACGGATGGGCTGGGAGGTGAGACTCGGTGGTGACCGGAAATATGTAAATCGGAAGAAGGTGGAACCCTAAATCAGTTTGCACACTAGGGCAAACACAAAAGAAAAAACGCTGCACACTAGGGCAGGCTCTGATACCATGTAGTTTGGGAAAACTCAATAATGTATTATTGGAACATTAGGTATTTATATACAAAATGGTATAGATGCTAATAGGTCCCTAAACTATTATCTATATACAATTACATACATTACAGATACTAATATCACTAATATTAGTATTCAAGGAACAAGTTATGATGAACTAAAAAACACACTTATAACCACACAAACAAGACAAAACCACATAAAAACATAGGTAAAAAGCATCATGAGGCCCCTGATCTTTCATTTCTTGGTTCATTAAGCCCTTGATCTTTTATTTAGACGCATTAAGCCCCTTGTCATTTATTTTTTGTCTCATTAAGCCCTTACTTGTCAAATTAGTTAGTTGTGAACATCTAATTCAGTTAAAAATGTGTTATTCATTTCAAGGAATTCACTATTCCATACTTTTCAGGATTCTCAAGTAAACCACCATTTTCAGCTTTCAACTTCGCGCATTTTATATCATAGGCAGGCATATCACAAGTCTTTGCCTCAATACAAAACCATCGTCATTCAATAAGTCTAGGCAATACTTTTCAGGATTGTCAAGGAAATCACCATTTTCAGCTTTCAACATCGAGTTTTTTGTAACATAGGCTGGCATATCACAAGTCTTTGCCTCAATAAAAACCATCGTCATTCAATAAGTCTAGACAATATTTCCTTTGAGTTAGACAATTTTTCTTATGGCTGCAGGAAACTTTAGTTTCCAAGAAGTATTTCAATGATCCTAGGTCCTTTGCTTGAAAACAAGTGTTTCAGAATGCTTTCAACTTTGTGATTTCAGTCTCATCAATCATTCAATATAGTATATCATCAACGTACACTAGTAAAATGCATCCAAAACTTGAGAGAATGGGAAAACTGTATAATTTGTATTATGGATTGATACACATGTATATACATGAGTGAGTATGCTATACATGGAAATAAATATCTCTTTCTGGAGCTGGCATTGAGCCCATCTATCAATCTCCGAATGGAAGTTTCACCATAATTGGTCTATTAAATTGTGATAAGAGTCAAAATTTCCCTTAGGTTATCAGGGGAAGATCAATTTTACTCATCATATGAAATGATCCAATATTGCTCCTATGGTAGAAGCTCTAGTTCAATTTTACCTCCATGATAGAAACTATAGGTAGGGAAGTACTTTGGTGGGCTTTAATAAGGAAAGACATTTCGTGGAAATATATTGACATCATAAAGGACATGTATGAGGGAGCGTGCACGAGTGTACGTACCAGTGTTGGGAGGGCTGAGAGTTCCCTACTACGATTGGAGTGCCTCAAGGTTCCGCACTTAGCCCATTTCTTTTTGCCATCGTTATGGATGAACTAACGGGTTCACTTCATGGTGCATGTTGTTTGCAGATGATATTGTGTTGGTTGATGAGACGAAAGAAGGCGTGGAGAGGAAGTTGGAACTATGGAGACAAACTTTGGAATCTAGAGGCTTTAAGTTGAGCCGAAGTAAGACAGAATATTTGGAGTGTAAGTCTAGCGGCGATAGGAGTAGGGAGGCTGGGACAATCACCCTGGATGGGAGAGTTGTCCAGGGCTCGGATTGCTTCCGGTATTTAGGGTCTATTATCTGGTTGGTCGAAGTGGAAGAGTGCTATGGGTTTCCTTTGTGACCCCGGCAATGACTAATAGATTGAAGGGAAAATTCTACCGCACGGCAATTAGACCTACATTGTTATATGGTACGGAGTGTTGGGCAGTGAAACACTGTCACATTTATAAGATGTCGATGGCGGAGATGCGTATGTTGAGATGGATGTGTGGTCATACGAGAAAGGACCAGGTGAGTAATGAAATAATTAGGACAAAAATAGGGGTTACATCTATTGAGAATAAAATGAGGGAAAACCGACTAAGGTGGTTTGGCCATGTAAGACGAAGAGCGCTTGATGCGCCGGTTAGGAGGACTGAAGAGTGACAAAGGGATGTAATGGTGAGGGGTAGGGGAAGACCTAAGCAAACTTGGAAAAGAGTGATCGAGAGTGACATGAGTTTATTGGGGATGGAGGAAAATATGGTAGTGGATAGGAGGGAGAGAATTTATGTCGCTGACACGACTTGATTTCACGGTTTTATATGATGATTCATGTTAGCCGACCCCGAATCATTTTGGGAGTAAGGCTTTGTTGTTGATAGAAACTATAGCTCAATTCCATCATTTCTAAGAAAATACGGACAAAAGTTAAGTTACTGACAGAATCACTTGAAAAGGGATAAAACTGAGCTAAGTTTCTACCATTGGGGCATTATTGGACTGTTTAGGATGATAAGGATAAAATTGATCTTTGCGAATAACCTTAGGGTAAAAATTGATCCTAAATTCTTGGCGCAACGGTAAACGTTGTTGTCGTGTGATCAAGAGGTCATGGGTTCGAGTCTTGGGAGCGGCCTCTTGCCAAATAAATTGGCAGGGAAGGCTTGCCCCCAGTACACCCTTGTGGTGGGACCCCTCCCCGGACCCTCGCTCAGCGGGGACGCGTAGTGCGACCGGGCCGCCCTATCGAATAATATATACTTCAGAGAATGTCTCTATACTTCGCTAATACATCAACCAGATATTTAACTTGAAACTTTATCATATTCCAATATTGCAGTGTTTCTTCTCTAGCATGGTTCATGTCCTATCAAGAGGCAAGCTTTGTCACCATTGGTCAAAGGCTTCTTTCCGATCCTCTCAGGTAAAAGGTGTCTGTTTCTAGAAATTCATTCTTTTTATCTGAGGCAATTATTATATTGCATATGCATGCCATGTGTCCTTTGAGGGCTACTTTTGTTTGGGAAATTCAATACTTTATCCTTGAGAAATCCTAGGAGCAACATACCGTGGTCAAAATAGAGAGGCAAAGCATCTGATTGTATAATCTTGTTTTAATTGCGGACAAATCTCAAGTTTTAAATTTTCAAAATCCCTTCTTTTTCATTCTTTATTAGTCGAGGACAAATCTCAAGATTTTGGCATGTCTTGTAATGTGCACCAAGACTGATATTTCCCTATTCTCTTGTTTTATTTACAATCAAGTTTCTTTGATTTCATTGTTGCACAGGGTAAGATTCCACTATGGGCACCCTGATGTATTTGACAGGTTATTTCATATCACAAGAGGTGGCATTAGCAAAGCCTCGAAAATAGTGAACTTGAGTGAGGATGTGTTTGCTGGTAAGATCGAATAACTTCAGAAATTACATTATGAGAACTGAGTTACTCAGATATTATGATATTGTTATTCTTTTAAACAGGTTTTAATTCTACACTACGTCGGGGTTGTATCACTTACCATGAATACCTGCAAGTTGGTAAGGGGCGTGATGTAGGCCTAAATCAGATCTCAAAGTTTGAAGCCAAGGTAGCTAATGGAAACAGTGAACAAACTCTAAGCCGTGACATATACAGACTTGGACATTGGTTTGATTTTTTCAGGATGCTATCCTGTTACTTCACAACTATAGGGTTTTACTTCAGTAACCTGGTAATTTTACTTGCACTTTCAGTTTATCTCATTTTCCTTTGTGTGTGTGTATATGTGTGTATGTTTTTAATGGGATGAAGTAAGCCTTAGTCCTCATTTTGTTCGAAGCAATTATATGGTACTTTCCCGCCATTTCACTCTGGTCTTCAGATAGTAAAATGAGTTCATTATTTCTTTCATAAAAAAACCTTTTTTCTATCTATAGCCGAAAACTTTGAATTGTTTTAGTTAAGCATTGTAATACCTGTCACTCGTACACTTTCCATTGAATGACTAATACAATACAGCGGCTGCAAGAATTTGCAGATTTCAGTCATTGGAGTATATGTCTTCCTATATGGGCAGCTATACCTTGTCCTAAGTGGGCTTCAAAAAGCACTATTCCTTGAGGCAAGGATGCATAACATAAAATCATTGGAAACAGCTCTTGCCTCTCAATCATTTATCCAGCTTGGGCTTCTAACAGGCTTGCCAATGGTGATGGAGATTGGACTCGAGAAAGGATTTCTCACAGCCTTCAAAGATTTTATACTCATGCAGTTGCAGCTAGCTGCTGTTTTCTTCACTTTCTCACTTGGGACAAAAATTCATTATTATGGTAGAACAATTCTATACGGGGGTGCAAAGTACAGACCCACAGGGCGAAAAGTTGTCGTCTTTCATGCTAGCTTCACTGAGAATTACAGATTGTACTCTCGAAGCCACTTTGTAAAAGGATTTGAACTTGTGCTCCTCTTAATTGTCTATGATTTGTTTCGGCGGTCCTACCAGAGCAGCATGGCATATGTGTTCATTACTTATTCGATTTGGTTCATGTCAATAACATGGTTATTTGCACCATTTCTATTTAATCCTTCTGGATTTAGTTGGGATAAAATAGTGGATGACTGGAAAGATTGGAATAAATGGATCCGAGAACAAGGTGGTATTGGAATTCAACAGGATAAAAGTTGGCAGTCTTGGTGGATTGATGAACAGGCCCACCTCCGTGGATCGGGTTTAGGAGCTCGGATTTTTGAGATACTCCTCTCTGTTCGTTTTTTCATGTATCAGTATGGTCTGGTGTACCACCTTGACATCTCTCAGAACAGCAAAAATTTTCTAGTGTATGTGCTTTCTTGGGTTGTGATTCTTGCAATTTTCCTATTGTTCAAGGTACATACATCAATTATATCCTTTTGGCTTTATTTACGTGGAATTTGTGTGGTATGATGAGTTGGGTTGGGTATGCAGGCAGTGAAAATGGGAAGGCAGCAGTTCAGTGCGAATTACCACTTCGTATACAGACTATTTAAGTCATTTCTTTTCATAGCAGTTGTGTCCATTATAGTTACTCTCTCGTTTATATGTCAACTGTCCTTGAAGGATGTAATTGTGTGCTGTTTAGCATTTCTGCCGACTGGATGGGGCTTGGTTTTGGTAAGAAGTAAGAAGACTTAGTTTAAATGATATGTCAAGTGAGTCCATGTCCTCATAAATAGTTGGTTTGTTCACAGATTGCACAGGCTGCGAGACCAAAGATAGAGAATAGTGGGCTATGGGTTTTTGCACAAGTACTTGCTAAGGCATATGATTATGGAATGGGTATTGTTCTTTTCGCTCCAATAGCTGTTTTGGCATGGCTCCCCATCATCTCTTCCTTCCAAACTCGTTTTCTCTTCAATGAAGCTTTCAACCGCCATTTGCAGATTCAACCTATTCTTGCTGGGAAGAAGAAAAAACAGTGATCATGTAACATTTATATTCTTTATGCCAATTGTTTCTCCTCCGTAGAACCACATATTGAAGGTGAAACCAGGACCAAGTACTGGAATCATCTCGAACTAACAACGGTGTACTCAAGGTCTTTTTAATTGGTCTTCTTCATTTAATAGAGTAGATAATTCAAAACAAATTATTATTAGATCAAAGAAAATCAAACGTATTATTTCCTATTTATATTTAGGTACTTATGTGATTTGGTGTGCTGACAGCGTCTCATTATTATAACCTAATTGTAACAATTTAAAATATCCTACAACTAGATCTTCCTCCAAATGGGCGGATCACCAACTATGTGCTTCAACACTAATTTTTTTTTTTTTTTTTTTTTTTTTTTTTTTATCCTATTGGGCTTCGTCCTTGATTAAAAATGAAATTTAGTCTAAACTATTTAAATGTACGTCGTATTTAAAATGACAAACCAATTGAAAATCAAGCCCATTAAAGCACAATGTAACTGATTACGTTCATATTTTTCAATTATATTATATAATCAACAATTTGATCATTTATATTAATAAATCATTTTAAATTCAAAATATATAACTAGAATAATTTGTACGGGAAAATTACAAAACTAGGTCAAATAGGAGATTCATTTATATATTTAACTCATTTACTTAACCTACTACATATCTAGACTGATTTTGTGTGACTTTCCCATAATACCCCTAACCTTCTCACTTCCCACCACATCGTGAACGATCACTACTCCTATCTCCTTGGTTACGCAAAAAGTTGGCTTCTCTATTAATGATTTCAAGACTTTTGATCTTCATTTCTTCCTTTAAATTGCACGAAATATGCACCATTTTGCCAAATCACAATGAATTTCTCTTTTTTCTCTCTTCATCTCTTGATTCTGCAACTTTCTAACCCTAGAAAACGAAGTCATGGTTCTTCATCTTCTTGTTCGTTACTTGGTTTCTTTCTTCTTGTTACCATCAAAAAAATGGTTATTCTACGTTATTTCCTTCGTTTTTCCCAGTTTATCATATTGTTATTGTCGCTTTTAAGGATGAAAGGCGCGAAAAATGTAAGTATATGTTGTTTTTTCTGCGTTTTTTCATGATTACATTTCATGAATCGATGGTTTCATGAAGATTTGCGAAGAGAAAGAGTCTGGAACGTGACGATCTACTTCGTGAATCGATGATTTCGCGAAGATCTGCGAAGAGAAAGAGTCTGAAACGTGTGGATCTACTTCGCGAATCGATTAGTTCGCGAAGTCTGCAAATAGATCGTCACGTTTCAGACCTCGCAGACTTCGCGAAAGCATTGATATGCGACGTAGATCATCACGTTTCAGACCTCGCATACCTCGCGAAAACATCGATTAGCGAAGTAAAATCACCTCTTTTCCTGCACATTTAAATTCGCATGCTTCGTTAATCCTCATTTCGCGAAGCCAAAATCGTCTTTTTCGCTGCCTAACACGATTACTTTTTTCTGAAGGTGGTTGAATACGCACCATCTCTTTCTGGAAGGTGGCATACTGGGCTGCAGGGAAGATAACTTTCCTTCCTGTATATGGATGAACTTCCCTTAAGATTGACACATTCACTCCTGAAATGGTTAGTTAGGAGAGATTGTGCCAATAATCTGGTACCAATTTTGAAGCGGATGAGTAATCTTGGTGTGCACCATGAGACACATACATCCCAAAAGGTATGGACTTCCATTTCTTATCCCAAAAGGTCTGGACTTCCATTTCTCATCCCAAAAAGAAATGGAAGTCCAGACCTTTTGGGATGAGAAATGGAAGTCCATACCTTTTGGGATGGATGTGTCTCACGGTGCACACCAAGATTACTCATCCGCTTCAAAATTGGTACCGGATTATTGGCACAATCTCTACTAACCAACCATTTCAGGAGTGAATGTGCTTTGTTAGGAGTTTATTGTAGCAATCTTGTTGTAAATTTTGATGTTGTTGTGATTTTAACGTTGTTATTGTGGTAATCTTGTTGTAAATTTTGATAATGTTATGATTTTAATGTTAGAATCCGTTGTTGTTTGCCATTTTTTGTTATATAGCACTTCGCGAATTAGCTTCAAAACATATCCAGACTTCGCATATGCGAACTGAATTCATCAAGTAAACCAAACTTTAGCTTCGCAGGCTTCGCATATGCGACTAAATTCATCAAGTAAACCAAACTTTAGCTTCGCATGCTTCGCATATAAACCCATACATTAGCTTCACAGGCTTCACATAATATGGAATCTGTGAAGTCAGGCGGGAGGGGGCGAGACACACATAAATATTGAGGGTATTATGGGAAAGTCACACAAAATCAGTCTAGATATGTAATTGGTTGAGTAAATGGGTTAAATATGTAAATGGGCCTCCTATTTGAATCCTAATTTGTACTAGTCAATTTCTCTTAATCAATTTTATTATATATCGTGTTGTTAACTTTTAAAACCAAACATGAGAAAGAAGATTAATGTTTAGAGAGAGAAAACTACAAAAATTGTGATTTTGAAAAATAGTAAATATGGTTACATAGTAAATATGATACTAAACAGCTTTAATTCTTGAAAATTTTCATTTTGATGTTATTATCGGCTAAATTTGAAAAAAATAAAATTTTTACCAACCACAGATCTAATCTGCTAAAAAATGTGAAACCACAAGATTTTATTTGGAATTAACTTATAATATTATCAATTTTACCCTTCTATAATTGTGACATCATATCTTTTAAATATCAATTATATTTACTAATTAGGATACGCGGAACAGTGATCCGAGCTTTCTTCGGGGGGTGCTTGTGTTCCTCGAGGGTCGTCTCTGTGCGGGGAGCGGTCCCTGGGAACGCTCCGACGATCAAGATAGTTAGTTGCTCGAGAGTATTAATAATCTATTCTAAATGAGTTAGAGAGTATGTTACCCGATCCCCTTGCTTTGGTTGCCTCCTCCCTATTTATAGTGAATCCTCTTGGGCCTTTGAGGCCTCTTGCCCTTTAGCCCGTCGGGTCTCTGGGCCTAAAAGGGCCTTAAAAGATATTCCGAATTAGGTAGTCCCCCCCGGTCATGCATACCGAGTATTGCATGCGAGGTGTAGTTGGGAACCTCGGAGCCTTGTGTTCGCCTAGCGAGTGGTGGGTAAGCTTTGGAAAACGCTGCTCGCTTTGCGAGATAAAGAGACCCTTTCAACTTCAGCATGCGCTTCTAGTTTTTAACGCAGAATTAATTGCTTGTACATTAATGCTTCTGCACGCGCCGTAAAGTATCATTGGATACCGTGCTCCGCCGGCGCCCTCGTTTGAGATATAAATATAGGAGAGAAGGTATTATTTCCTTTTGCAAATTCTCACTCGGTGTGTATTCTTAGTCTACTTCTTTCTTTTGGATTCCCTGCTTCCTTGCCAGCATTGTGGTCTGCGTTCCGTTGCTTGTCGGAATTTGCTGAGGACTAGGTTTGTCTGCTTGCTGCGGTCGTTTGAGGGCGGTTTCTCCTTGTTGTCGTGACGTCATTTGAGGTCAGTCGTGCCTCTTTTTCATCTTTTCACTTTCGTTGTTATTTCGTTTGTTTATCTTGGGAGGGAGAGTATGTCAGAGGGTTCTTCACGGGGAGCCTTAAAACGACTGCCGCCAGTGACACCGGGTGACTTTACGCTTCGTGACGCCTCTCGAATGCGATCTGTGAAACGAAAAAGGCGAGTAGGGACGGAAGGGGAGAGTGGTGTCGCTGTTGGAAAGAAAAGGAAAACCGCCGTGGTGCGTGCGGCACCCAGTGTTGAGCGACCGTTAGGAGGGGTTGCCGTCGGTATTCTCGAAGTAACTGTGGTTGTACCGGAGGGCGTGATTACCGAAGACCGACCCTTAGCCTTGATTTACGAAGAGATGCGTGAGAGAGTGTGGATGAGGTCGTCGGGTGTGACTAGTGTTGATGGTAAACGTTATGAGGGGAGGCAACGCCCGAAGAGACCGGAGTCCTTTTCGGTGGATGATGCATATAGTATCATAGTGCCTGCGGACTTAACCGCCATCTCTGCAGTGTACCGATTAGGGCAGCCATACGAGTTGGTTGCGCTTGAAGAAGATGATCGTGCTCATCATACGGGTGGAGCAAATGAGCTAGTTGTGTACGAGGAGCAGTTGGAGTCAAGGATGCGGCTACCTCTTCTTACCTTTTTGTGGAGGTATTAAAGGAGTACGACTTGTGTCCTGGTCAGATTCATCCAAACGGGTGGAGGATGATGGTGGCGTTCTACTCGCTATGCCAGTCGGCTGGATATCGAGCTACCGGGCTAGTGTTTCGTGAGTTCTTTCGCCCGCATAAGGGACCCCGATCACAACATGTGACCTTCTCGCACCAAAAGTTCAAGGTTCTTGGTGGGTTGAAGGATAAGGTTCCCGAGTATAGGCATCGCTACTTCCTGATACGGAAGCTGGATGGCGATTTCCCTTTCCGGGTGTCATGGAATGGGGATCCCATGGATTCTAGTCGGTGGCTAAAACCGTGCCAAATGTTGCCATTGGAAGAGCATCTCGTGAAGTACCTAAAGGGGCTGCCGACGGATAAAGAACGTAAGAAATATATGGATGAGCTCGTTGGTCATTTTCTTGCCACAGGGTATTACATCTGGAACCAGTGGCGAATGGCTCAGCTATCAGGCTGGTCGCCGGTGGATTTCGAGAAGTGGAAACGCGGGTACAACTTTTCAGCTGGAGAGCTAGCGGAGTTGGAGGCGATAACCGTGAATGTTGCTATCGTAGGTGAGGGGTCCGGGTTGTGGGTTTTATTTTGCATGTGTTCCGTGTGTTTGCTTGAAATATACTGACCGCATCGCTACTTATGCAGGTCCAGGTGATCCCCGCGTGAGTATGGACTTTGACCCGAATGAGTTTGGTGTTGGCCTGGAGACTGCGGAGGAAGCATTTGCCGGTGCATTAGGTTCCCTGGCCTCCTTCTCTTCGTTGGAGGATGCGAACCAAGTTGTTCAAAGCATGGGCGGGGTGCTTGCTACGCACGAGGACACTGATGTGACTGGTGACATACCGCAAGGTATGCCCGTGCTAGAAAGTGGGGCGAAGGAAACTACGGAGGTGATAGCTGCTGAACTGGAACAGGTCGAGAACCAGATTCAGGGAGTGCTTACTCGGAAGCGTAAGAAAGAGAAAGGCAAGTCAGTGGCTGGACTTGAAGGTGAAAAATTATGCGTTGGTGATGATACTGTTGGGGCAAGCGATGGCCCTAAGCGAGTGTGTACTGATGGCGAGGCCGAGCTTTCAGCGGAGATGATGGATCGGGTAGGTGATCACCCAGAGATGGTGAAAAGAATGGACACAAAGATTGCCAAGTTTCGGGAATACGTTATGGGGTTGTCGGTGCACTCTGACATGGCAACGTCGGACCTTGCGCGGGCGATGGCTCGTGTTGCTAAGGTGCCCGGAGAAGTTCACCGAATGGACGGTGTGTCCAAAATGAACCTTGGTGTGGAAACTTTGTCGGCGCTCGGTGTGGTAAGTTCTCTTGATATGCTCGTTCAAGTTTGTTTCTAATGACCGTGTCCTGAACTATGCAACTTTATGCAGGCCATACAAAATGCTAATACGGTATTTGACATGTGTGTGAATGATGAGAATTTGTTTCGGGTATGGAGCAAGGTTTGCGGAATGTTGTGAAGGAGCTGGAAACGGCGAATGGGAAGTTAGCCACCACCGGAGAGTTGTTGGAGCACCGTGAGGGCGAGATCGCAGTGCTGACCGAGCAGCTTAGAGTGGAGACAAGAGGCCGAGTGGAGCTGTCGAAGAGGTTGGCACATGATGCTAAGGAGCTCCGTTCCTACAAGGTTTTGCTTAAGGTGGCCATCTTATGGACCCGTCGAGTGAATGAGAAGGTCGACGAGAGAGCTATGCGAGCAGTTTCGTTGTCCGATGAGAATGAGAGACTCAAGCGAGAACTTGAGGTGGCTCGGAAAGAGGCTAACGATTTGCGTGCCTTTGTGGGACAGCGCGAGGAGAAGCTGATCAAAATGGATCGAATGATGCTTATTGCTGCTGCTCACTCTGCTGGGTATGAGGTTCCTCCGGAGGTCATATTCTCTCCGAATGTGTATGATAAAGCTGCCCAGGCGAAAGCTGTAGAGTTTTGTGGCCGTTTTAAGAAGAAATAGTTGTAGATGGAGATAGCCTGCTCCTTTTGTTTCTTTGATTCAAAGATGTAATAATTTTTTGTACGGTTTGAATCTTTGGTGATCTTTTGGCAGCTAAGTTTGAACATCATTTTGCATGTTGATTTGATTTGAGGTTTTGTGATGTGTTTGTTATGTCTTGTCCACTCTTGCTATAAATAGGAGTTGGTTTTTGTTTGTGTTCTTCGTTCATGGGGTGTCCTTGCTTCGTTCATTTGTATTCTTAGGCGTTTGTTTATCCCTCTTTTCGTGTGATGTCGCTTCGAGATATCGTGGATTCCGCTAAGGTGGTTGAGGTGCAGAAAGCGATCTCGGCAATGCCTCACCCTTATGTGTATTGTCCGCCAAGGGATGATCATGATCTTGATAGAAAGGTGCGATACGCTTCCCCGGTGTGGATGAATCGGGGTGCTTCGCGAAGAAGCCGAAACGAGGAGAGTGAGAGCTCCGCTTCCTATACTGGGTCTGCGAAAGATTCGTGCGACGTGGTTGTCAGCGCCTTATCTTCAACTGAGAAGAAAGCTTGGTCGTAGGACGGGATTGGTTTTCTGAATCCTGACGAGACGGTCGTGCCCGTAACAAATCCGCATCCTGCATGGGTGAGGAGGCTTCTTACCGATGAGCTCGATAGAGTGATGAATCTGCCTCCTGAAATGGAAAACCGGCATGTTGGATGCCATGCTTCATCGACTCGTCCCTATGGACTGACGTTCGTCGATCCTTTGAAGCTTCGTAGTGTGATCTTTCTTGAATTTTCTAGGCACGGTTTTTTGGGGCCTATTCCGACAGATCCGGCGCATCGAGTGACGCACGTTGGGAAAGCCTGTCTGTATCATAGGCAGAATAGGCACAATACTGATGAATGTACTGACTGGCGGACAGTGCACCAGGCTTTAATGGATGCTGAGGCCATTCCTAATCCTGATCGTGCCAATGTGTCGTTGTAGGAGATTCGACTATTTTGCGTTTTGTTTCAGTGCTTTCGCGTAATCTTTTAAGTTGCGTTGTACTAGCGATTTCCTTTCGATTTTTCCAATATTATGTACTTTTGCTATCTTCAATGAAAAACTACAAATTCGGTTTCCTTTGTTATTACCGCGACCAAAACTGCCAGAGTGTTCATATCGAGCCCTTTTGGCCTGCCTAGCTGATTTTCGGGGCATGCGAAAAATTCTGACATGTTTCGGGATTTTGTCCAGAAAATCCAACTGAGGATCGTAGTTGATAGCTCATTGCTTCCTTACGGATACGTAGCCAACTCGCTAAAGTGTGCGAGATGTTGTTTTAGCTGTGCGACTGCTGAGGCTTTCGAGATGCTCGAGAAGCCTATAACATTCAATGTTATGTGAGCGTAGACCGCATATGGTAGCGCGCTTCGTAGTTAATCGGTAACAATATGGGATTGTTTGCGTGATTTAAGCGTTTTTTAGATGATCGAGAAGCCTGGGAATAACGTTGTGAGTTATTTAGTGCGAGGACCATATCGGGTATCTCGCTGCTTGGTTAATCGGTAACAACATGGGGTTGTTTACGCGATTTAAGAGGCGTTTCGAGATGATCGAGAAGCTTGGGAATAACGTTATGAGTTATTTAGTGCGAGGACCGTATCGGGTAGCTTGCTGCTTGGTTAATCGGTAACAACATGGGGTTATTTGCGCGATTTAAGAGGCGTTTCGAGATGATCGAGAAGCTTGGGAATAACGTTTTGAGTTATTCAGTGCGAGGACCGTATCGAGTAGCTCACTGCTTGGTTAATCGGTAACAACATGGGGTTGTTTGCGCGACTTAAGAGGCGTTTCGAGATGATCGAGAAGCCTGGGAATAACGTTTTGAGTTATTCAGTGAGAGGACCGTATCGGGTAGCTCGCTGCTTGGTTAATTGGTAACAACATGGGGTTGTTTGCGCGACTTAAGAGGCGTTTCGAGATGATCGAAAAGCCTGGGAATAACGTTTTGAGTTTCTGTAAACATGTATTCTTATTCATGATTCAGATTACAGGAGCTTATTGATAATACTTCTTCAGTGTTTGGATGTTCCAGCGATTGTGTAGGCTCCGTTGTGAAGGACAATATTGATCTTGTATGGCCCTTCCCATGATTGTCTGAGCTTGCCCTTAGCTAGCGAAGATTGAGCGGCAGCGGCATCTCGGAGCACAAGGTCCCCGACTTGGAAAGTGTGGGGCCGGACCCATCTATTGTGGTATCGAGCTATGCTTTGTTTATGGGCTGTGATGTGAAGTAGGGCATTAAGGCGCTCTTCCTCTAGTCGCTCGCTGGCTTCGGCAAGTTCCGCGTTGTTGCCGGCTTCCTCGAAGGTGATCTGTCGAGGAGAACGAAGGATGACCTCGGATGGTGCCATGGCTTCTACCCCATATGTAAGGAAGAAAGGAGTGCGCCCGGTGCCGGAGTGTGGGGTTGTGCGGTATGACCATAATACCGCTGGGATATGGTCAGGCCATGCTTGCCCCTAGTCGGAAAGGCGCGCTTTTATTCCTCGCAGGATTGTTCGGTTGCTTACTTCAGTGAGCCCGTTGCTCTGAGGATCTGCTACCGAGGTGTAACGTCCTTTGATACCCCATTCCACGCAGAACTCACGGAATTAACTGCAGTCGAATTGCCTCCCGTTATCTGTGATGAAAGAGTGAGGGACTCTGAACCGGTATATGACTGTTCGCTTAAGAAAACCGATTACGTTGTCGACGGTTATTTTGGCGATTGCTTCTGCCTCGATCCATTTAGTAAAGTGATCGACTGCTACCACTACAAAACGCTTCTGTGCTAAGGCCATCAGAAATGGGCCGAGCAGATCAATGCACTATACGGCAAACGGCCAGGGTATGACGATGCCTTTGAGTGGGAGCCGCCGGTGCGTGATGAGTATTGGCGTGCAGTTGACACGCCTGACAGCCACGAACTAGTCGCATTGCGTCGGAGTCCATGGTTTGCCAATAAAGTCCCTATAGACGGGCTTTCTTCGCAATTGACCGAGCCCCCTGATGCGAGCTGCATACGCCCTGGTGTATCTCCTTTAAATAGTGATCCCCTTCCTCCTCGGATATGCAATGCAGCCACGGGTGCTTGGAGGACTTCCGATAGAGGAGGCCGTCATGCATTGCATACTGCCAGGAACGCCGAACTACGAGGGATGCCTGCGTCCGATCCTCCGGCAGTGTCCCATCTTCTAGATACCTGATTATCGGACTCCTCCAGCCGCTTGTTGCTGCATCTGCTGCATCGATTTGTAATGAGCACTCTGTGTTAATGGTTGGGGTCGCAGCAATTTCTATAAGGGTATGCGGGTCATGGGACTGCTCGCCTGCTGCGAGAGCGGCAATGGCATCGGCCTCTTCATTCTCTTCTCGTGGTACCAGCGTAAGGCTAAAGGTTACTCCTTTGTTCTTGAGGTCTTCAAGCAGAGATTTGGCGAGCGCCAAGTATTGACACATTGTCGGGTCTTTTGCTGTGTAAGTACCGCTGACGTGGCTAACGACGAGCTTGGAGTCCGAGTATACCGTTAGGTGCCCGGTTACCATTGTTTTGGCTAACCGAAGAGCTGCGACCAGGGCCTCATATTCTGCTTGATTGTTCGTCGTCGGGAAATCGAGTCGGATGGCGTATCGTAGTCGGAGGTTATTAGGTCCCTGAATGGCAATGCCTATGCCTGCCCGCCCTGGGCCGCAAGACCCGTCCACACTCATGGTCCACATGTCGCTGCTGTAGACACCGAGTCGGAGGACCTATGACAAAAACCTGTAAACAAGACGGTTGATTCCGGAAGTTTTAAAAACAAAAAATAATATATAATAAGGAAGGAGAAGTTGCGATGGTTCGCGGTTGTCGATTGGCGCCCCGACAGGCGTCGGGCGAGCGCGCCCGGTAGCCGTTGGGCGAGCGCCCAACGACGTTGGACAAACGCCCAACGATCGTCGGGCGAGCGCCCAACGTCGGTGGGGCGCGCGCCCAACGATTGTTGGGCGCTCGCCCAACTCTGTTGGGCGATCGCCCAACAATTGTTGGGCGGCCGCCCAACATGGCTTGGGCGGTCGCCCAACCCCTTTGGGCGACGCCCGATCTTGCTCGGGCGTCGCCCATTCCGTCCGGGGATCCGATGCCTATAAAAGGCACGGATCCCTATGCATTTGGAGGAAGAGGATTTTTGGGAGAGGAATTTCTCACTCTAACATTTTAGAGAGAGAAGTGACTTTTTTTTGGGAAAAAACATTTTTTTTCCTAAAAGTTAAGATTTTACTAAAAACACGAAAAAATACCGGGAAAGCACGATTCGCGGAATCAACCGACTTCAATCGTCAATACCGAACTTAAGGTATTATCCGAGGACTAGACTCGTTTTATTTTATTTAATTTATTTCTTTTCCTTTATTTATTTTTATGTTATAATTTTATTTATTTAGCTATTTATTTATTTACCACGTTTTATTTAATTTTGTGTATTTATTTAATTTTCGTCTCGTGTTGAATAAAATTTGGTTTTGTTTTAAAATAAAAAACCTCGTTTCGATATCCCAATACGAACCGTGATCCGATAAAAAGGTAGTTTGGGTATTAAAAACGTTGTAATTATAAGTTTTAATTTAAAGAAATTTCCGAATAATGTTTTAAAATAAAAAACGTCGTTTTACGAACTTCCGTTATTGACTATGATCCATTTTTGGTAGTTCGGAAATCCAAAACGATTGAATTAGACTTAATTTAAAGCTTTTGAATAAATCTGGAAATAATTGGAGTGCTGCTGTAATTTGCGTTTTCTGTCACTAATTGCTGATTACCGACGGATTTTCCGTCGGTAAATCTGCTGGAATGTAAAAAATGTTGTTTTGGTCCCTCTTTCTCAACTTTTAAGCTTTTGATCCTTTGTACATATATGTATATTTATGTAATAAATACTTTCAAACTATTTTTGGGTAGTTGGTACATATAGTTATTTAGAATATTTATATATCATTTTTTTTTTTGGATTTAATCTAATATAAGTATGTGTATATATATATTTTCTTTTTCCTTCCTTTAAATGATAATGGATTTTATTTTAGAATGTTATTTACTTGGGTGTTTTGGAAGTAATTAACTAGTAGATATTTTGTGGATAATGGGTTTTATTTTGATATTTAAACTACATTATGTATATATATATATATATAGTTTTTGGGCTATTCGGGTTATACTAGTTATTATTAGGTGAAACTATTTTGGGGATAAATGTTATTTTCTTATTTAGGAGCTTTATCTATTATTTTCACATGTTTAAAGTAAAAATGTATTATATTTAGTATTTTTATTATCATTTCTTATATGTTTATTACATAGTATCTTTTCACCTATCTTTATTTTCTCTCTAAATATTTCATGGGTTTTTTGGCTAAAATGTATATAATATGTCTATATTATTTTCTTTATTCTTTGGACATTTATGGGTCCATATTTCAAATGGACTCTATTTGGAGTGAATTTTGATTTAATATGTTTATTGTTGTAATTATGACAAGTAAAGAGTCCATTGAGTCAAAAGGGGGAAATAAATCACCAAAAAGAGTTTTCAATTTGATTATTTAAACTAAAAGCTTTTCTAGAGGCTCTCAAAGTGCAAATAATATTTTCTTGACATCTTTAGATCATTTCCAAAACATCACGTTTTAAAACCTTAGTCCGTTCCAACGACGGATTAAGCGAACCTTGTAATTAAAATCGTTTTCATTGTAAATAATGAAGTTTTGAATCGTTTTCTTAAAGGATTTGTACAAAATAAAATTGACTTGTATGTTTAACCACGTTTTCTTATCAAAGGCTTTTATCCCAACATTTTCAACGCCCAAGTCGTTCCAACGGCGATTCGAGTGAATATCATTAAACGGGGTTTTGAAACGTACCTAAATCGTTCCAACGGCGATTAAGGTACGAACCATGTAAATAAACTCGTTTTGGGGAAGTGAATTAGTATAGAATTAGTATGTGACACGAAGCATAAATCACGTTACAAATAAATCAATTCTTCCTTCTCCCCCTCTCTTTCCTATGTATATTGAACTGATGTAAATGGGTGATTCTTTACTAAAATGGCTTTTCAATAATGTATGCTCAAAACGGTTTTCAAAACGAGAAAGAAAAGGTTTCAAATGAATTTTAAACTTAAAGAAATATACGATTAGTCCGTTATCGCCTAACATGCTGAGTAGGAGGCCGGTGGTTCATAACCGGGCGATGTCGGGGTGCCTAGTAGCCTTTCTCCGGAAAGGAGCTAGCCTTCTCGGCTCGTACCTAAGTTTCCCGAACCCACACCGGTCTCCCGCAAGGGATCGGTGTTCATTTTCCCATTCGTGGGTGGCGACTCTTCCATATCTCCGAGCTCCGGTCCTGCCGAGCAGCTTGATTCCACGATTGGTTGCTTTTGGCGCCAATCATCGCTTACGTCGCCATGAGGTGTCCACCCCCCGGTCCGCCCGGGAGATTAGGCCGCGGAACCTCGTCTAACAAGTGGCGACTCTGCTGGGGAAGCGAGAAATTTGATTCCGGAAGGCGTGTATTAAGCCTTTAACGGGGACGGATCGTATTATTTCTTTTCGTATGCATTCATGTGCATTATTGCAAACCTTTTGGGTAATTTCCGCGAAACCTCTAGCGAGAGTCCATTCGTCGCTCGAAAGAGGCTAGTGTAAGTTCCCCCTTACAGTAAGGCGCCAAAGGGTCCCCATCCATTCGTTAGGGGCGAATTTGTGCGGTCCTGTGAGGTCCCGCGATCAGCCGTGTCAGCATATAGTAGCCTTAGAAGTTGTCATAGGATTACCCGTTACTATTTTTGGTGTGATAAATGAATCAGTTCGTGTTTTCAAATCGCCATGATACGTGTCTAAATCCTAAAGTATGTAAAGAAAATGAAATGATGCGTTAATATATACTCTTGAGTCGACATACTAATTACCCTAAAACATCGAAACGATTTAAACTAAAGACAACTTAGTCATCTCGTATGAATGAACATGTGCGGCCCGCCTTGTCCCTTTCTGTGTCCCGACGAAGGCACATGTTCAGGAAATGCGTTACGACATAAGCACGTATTAGTATGCGTCGGTTTGGTGTTAAGGATAGTTACATTTCGATACAAAAGACTATATTAACAGTAGCCGTTATTCACATTCTTTAAATAAATTGGGATAAAACGAGATCATAACGAAACGAAAATGAAGAACATTTCTGTTTCGAACGACCCTGTCATAACGTGAAAAGTTTCGCGCACGTAGCCCGTCCCTTCCGAATAAAAGACGAGCTTTTACGTTATGCCCCGTGTCGTTCTTAAGAGAAATGGACGTGTTCGCAGAAGTGACTAAGAAAAGAAAAGCAAAAAATGAACTAAACGACCAAAATCATTCCGAATCTACGATATGTCAATACCGAGAGTAGTTAAAGAAAATAAACCGATGTCGTTGAATACGTGCCTCGAACGAGTGTATACTCCGTTTAAAATCACGAAGCCAAATTAAGCCAAACCATATAATTGCGCCATATGGACGAGACTGCGGGTTTTGACTAACGACTCGATCATTTTGACCGTTACCAAAACTGCAAGAAATATGGCCCGATGTACGTGTTTGATTAATTCGTGCCTAAAGGAAAGAGAACGGTGATATCCTTGCTTTGAATAAGCATGCGATTCAACGAAACGTTGATTTTCTATAACCACACTAAGATGATATATCCCGTGGATTGGGAAGAATAACGAACTGTTGCTAGCCGAAAGGTTACCGTGCGCTCAAAATAAGACTCGCCGTCTTTTCACGTAGCTAAAATGAGCAAACGGATCCTCGACGCTAAGAACAAACGCGTTACGCGATGAGTCCGTTCCCTAAAATAAAATCCAAAAGTGATTCCATCACTAAATAAACACGTGGTTACGTCTCTCGATAGATCCAAAAGATCCCGTTGTAATCCAAAAATCGAGACACGAACCCGCGCGAACAAAAGGGAACGAGTCATTGACAATAACGAACGATTGGACTAGAAGAATAACTCGTACCACGTCTAAAAACTGAGATGCGCTCAAAGGGAGTCAAAACCCGAACTAATGTGTCTCACGAAAGGACGAAAGACGAGTTATTCCGAAAGGACAATCCAACTTGGTCGATTTCTTAGTCACTGAACGTTGATGCGTCAAAAACGAACTGTGTTGTATGGTGAATGATTTACTTTTTCGCAATAATCGACGGCATCACGCGTCCCCTGGACCGCAATGTGAGCCCCAAACCAAAATCCTAGGAAAGAGACTTGGACCATCGAATGTGTGGAGGAATAAGGGTGGAAGAGAGATGTTGTGATACGTGTAATTAGACTAACGTTTGTTCTTCTTATCTTATATATCCGTAAATAAATAAACGCACATACCACGAATCATGCATATAAAATCATGCATACATACTAATGGATACCGTTCGCGCAGACGTCATCATTAAGCGATTGTGGTACCGAGAGAGCAGTCGGCTAGTTAGGCAGTTTGACCAGTTATAGATTGACAGTTCTGAATCGGTAGTTGTGGCTTCGGAATCATCTTCGTCCGAGTATACTCAGTTTTCAGCCAGTATGTCTGCAACCGACGAAAAAGTGGCCGGATTGGAAAACTCTATGAACAACATTAATGAGCAATTAGCGGTGATAGCGGCCCAGTTAGCTAAGCTGGCCATGAGAGATGACAAAAGTGGCAGTAAACACGCTGAGAATGAGGTGAACGATGGCCCTCGCTTTGGGAACGAGGATGATTATCAAGATTATATCCGGAAGCAGCTTGAGAAAGAGAAAGCTAAGGAAGAGGAGTGGAAGCAACACATCACTCAAGAGGTGCAGGATCTACGTGGGGGAAGTTTCGGGAGTCAGGACTTTTATAACTTGAAGAATTGTTTATCGGCAACGGTTTTGCCTTTGAAATTCCGGCTCCCTGACATTAAAAAGTTCGATGGAACTGGGGATCCCACTGCCCACATGAATCAGTATGTCGCTGTAATGAAGCACACGATCCTGACTGAGGATCAAGTCCTGGGGCTGTTTAACACCTATCTTGAGGGGGCTGCCCTCACATGGTTTCATGCATTGCCGATGGTGACGAAGAGGGATTGGAAAGAGTTAGCGAAGTCATTCATCGCTCAGTATAGCTTCAACACCATGCTTGAGGTCACTTTGAAGGAGCTTGAGAGCACTAAGCAGCAGACTGGGGAATCCTTCTCCGATTTTGTGAAAAAATGGAGGGCTAAGGCCGCGGTTATGAAGCAGAAGCCGCTTGAGCAGGATCAGATCCGAATGGTAGTCGGTAACACCTTGCCGTATATTAAGAATGAGCTGCGGTATATGCCTTTTACCGATTTCAATCAGATGTATAGTTATGCCTTAACTGTTGAGGGGGATGGAGAACCAAAAAAGGCGTACACTAAATGGACGAAGTCTGGGTATAGTGCCGGAGGGCCAAGTGCGAGTGCGGAATCTGCAGCAGTGAAAGTGCTTGATCTTAATGCTATCGAAAAGAGGCAGTTCGCCAAATTTGATCAGACCTACGCAAAAGTTTTCGAACGATTGCAGAAAAAGGGGCTGCTGAAAGCTCTTACTCATTATAACAAGACACCGCCTCCTCCGTAGATACAAGCTAGGGGATATTACGAGTTCCACAATAATTATGGGCACACTATTGAGAACTGTGAGAGATTGAAACACGAAATCCAAGATTTAATCGAGGAGAAAAAGATAGTTGATCCTTCGTCAGCGAACCCTTCCACTAGGCGTAATCCATTGCCTAATCATAGGGTGAGCATGATCGGAGTTGGTTTGACAGAATGCGTAGTGATGGAATCCTTCGAGGAGAACGTAGAGGAGTTGCTGGATTCCGACGAAAGGAACAATGTAGGAAATGGTCTATATGTGTCCTTCCTTGGCGAGGAACAAGAGGATGAACCGATGGGAGAGGGATTGGATGGTGGAGCACCGTATGATGAAGATAGTGCCGAAGAGACCGGAGAAGGGTCATCTTGAACTATTGTGCCTAATTTGGGTCTGTTTATTGGAGGGGGAAATCCCGAGGTGCACTTGCGTGAATATATGCGCGATATGTTTGTTGAATCCTTCGGGGTGGATGAGATTGCTCAGTGGTTCCACCATTCGCTGATAGGCGAGCCTTTGGGGTGGTTTCACTCATTACCCGACTCTTACAAGTATGATTGGGATCAATTGTCAGATCTATTTCTAGAAAAGTATCAAAGAGCTGAGGACATGACTGCAGAGCGCTTTGCGATGCAGATCGGACCTATCAAGCGTCCGCTACCGAGGGTCAGTAAGTATAATGGCAACAAAGATCCGATGGAACACCTTTATTTCTACTTGTCGGCCATGGCGCCCTTGGGTTTTAAGGAAGAAGAGATCACCAGCTTGTTCTGTAATTCATTGATGGGTGAGCCGTTGATGTGGTATATGTCACTTCCGATGTATGTTAAGACCGATTGGACGGTAATGACGAAGAGGTTTATCAAAGAGTATACGGTATGGATGTTGGCGGATCAAACCCCGGACTCCCCCTCTTATGAAACGCCCGAGGCAGTATTGGCAATGCCTAGGTATGGTGGATACCAGGATCCTGTTGAGCATGCGAGGTTATTCCGCAACCATATGTACGATGCCGGATTCCCGCAATGTGAATTACATGAACATTTCCCGGAAACTTTAATGGGAGAAGCCTTGTTGTGGCACCAAGGCCTATCAGAGGAGGAAATGGGTCATTGGATACCGCTTAGGAGTGCTTTTGTGGCGAGATATGAGATGTATGTTCCATGGACGGGATCCCTGGAAGATCTGGATAGGATCAGGTAATTCCCCGAGGAACCATTCGTGGATTATGCTAGGAGGTGGAGGCACCAGTATGAGCAGTGTCACGAAACAATGAGTGATAAGCTGCAGCTTATGTGCATACAGAGAGGAGCTATTCCACTGGCAGCAAGGAGAATGAGTAGAGTGTCCCTCCGGGATTATAATGATCTGATAGGCTGGGCATTGTATGGATCGGCGGATCTTTTTTATTTGAATCCGAACGTTCCTCACGTTATGGATCTAATGATTGTAGACATTTGGGAAAGTTCCTCGGATGAGGAAGATGCTAATCAGAGGATTCCTATCAATATTTGGGATGAATCGGATGATGAGCCAGAAATCGCCGTCATGACAAGGTCAGGACGAGTGGCCGAGGGAAAGGCACCTATGGTTGAGACTGAGATAGGGGAAGGGTCGGCTCCTAAGCCCGATGACCAAGTTCTTGAGCAATTGAAGAAGACACAAGCTAAGTCCACAGTGTGGGAAGTTTTATGCCATTCCAAGTACCACCGTGAAAACCTGATGAAAGAGCTGCAGAATTTGGTTATTTCTACCGATACCGAACCGGCAGCACTAGTAGGGGCAATCATGGCTCGAAAGAAAACTGAAATCACGTTTACCGATGAGGATCTCCCAGAAGAGGGGAAGGCTCACAATAACTTTTGTACATCCGAGTGGAAATCAACGGGAAGAAGACTAGCTGTGTGATGGTCGATGATGGATCGGCTATTAATGTCTGCCCGTTGAAACTCTTGTCTAAGTTGGGAGTGGAAAGAGGAGACTTGACGGCCTCGGAAACTGTGATTAGGGCTTATGATGATAGCCGTAGGCATATTGAAGGAGTCTTTAAGGCCAAGTTGAAAGTGGGGCCGCATGAGGAAGAAACTGAATTCACGGTGCTGGATATCCCGGTAACCTTTGCTGTATTGTTGGGACGCCCTTGGTTCCACAAGTTGGGAGGTGTGCCCTCCACGCTCCATCAAATGATCAAGTTTCCATTCGGGGAGGAGATAGTGACGATCAGAGCAGAGAAATTGAGCTCGGTGGCAGCATTGGGAATTGAGCCTCAACTGTTCTCCGGATTCCAAGTTTCTGGGATCTACGAGTCTAGCATGACCACCGATGTGGTGAAAATGATGAAGGGAGGCTTCATCCCTAGTATGGGTTTGGGAGCACACCATCAAGGGCTGCCAGAATTTCCGAACTTCAAGAGTCAGAAAACCCGGAGGGGTTTAGGATATGAACAGGGAGGTCCGTCCAACGCAAGTAGTGAAGGAAAAGTGGGCCTAAGGAAGTATTTCATGAATGAAGGGCATGGAAAGGTTTATTCAGGGACCCCTGAGTCGTGGACTAGCACCGAAGGGAAGATTCTGCCGGGGTTCGAGATCTTCAATGATGTGACTGACTGGGGCAGTGGAAAAGCGAGCTGCTTTGTCGAGGAGATTATGATGTTAGACTTGAATGCCGAGGAGCAAGTCATCACTATTGAAGCAACTGCAGGAGCGGTGAATGAGCCTAGTACCTCCAAAGCTCATGAGAAACCCGAGGACCTCGATGATGAAAATTGT
Source organism: Euphorbia lathyris (assembly GCF_963576675.1). NCBI lineage: Eukaryota > Viridiplantae > Streptophyta > Magnoliopsida > Malpighiales > Euphorbiaceae > Euphorbia > Euphorbia lathyris. Next base: position 73,068,156 of record NC_088911.1, on the reverse strand, counting down.
ATTACTGCTTTATTTGAATCTGATGATGTACTCGCCAACACTATCGATGAAATGAATTCTGATTTTGCTTACTTGCTTGATGTTGATCGTGATCATTCCATGCATTCTCATTCATATAACATGCCTACATTTGAAATCAATACAATAGAAATGTCAACTTTCAATCTTGGCACGGATGAAAATCCTAAACTTATACAAATTGCTCAAGAATTAACTATTGAAGAGAGGAAAGAATTTGAGAGAATAATTAAAAAATACGAAATAGTGTTTGCTTGGACGTACGAAGACATGCCAGGAATCGATCAATCAATCGTAACTCACCGTATTCCGACATACCCCGATGCTAAGCCCGTGAAACAGAAACTCCGACGCATGAGACCGGAATGGGCAGATAAGATCAGAGAAGAAGTGAAAAAGCAGTTAGAAGCAGGGTTCATCGAAGTAATCGACTATCCTCCTTGGGTCGCAAATGTAGTGCCCATCGCGAAGAAGGACGGTAAAGTGAGAATGTGCGTCGATTATAGAGATCTTAACAAAGCATGCCCGAAAGATGAGTTCGCATTGCCTCATATTGACGTATTGATCGATAGTGCAGCATCGAGCATCTTACACACGAATGTGGATGGTTTCATGGGCTATATGCAAGTTCAGATGGCCGAGAAACACAAAGCAAAAACCTCGTTCACAACTGAGTGGGGAACATACTGCTACAGGGTAATGCCGTTTGGTTTGAAGAATGCCGGGGCAACTTACCAGCGAATGGCTACAGCACTGTTCCATGGTATGATACACAAGGAGGTAGAAGTTTATGTGGATGACATGATGGTCAAATCAGAGACGAGAGAGGGGCATTTTGCTGCACTCGAGAAGTTTTTGGCCCGAATTGCAGAATTCAAACTAAGGTTAAACCCGAAGAAGTGCTTCTTCGGCGTTTCATCGGGGAAAATCTTAGGCTATATAATCGGAAACAAGGGAATTGAGGTAGATCCCGACAAAGTGAAGGCCATACGAGAAATGCCGGCACCAAAGAATGAGAAAGAAGTGAGAGGGTTTCTAGGGCAGGTTCAGTATATCAGCCGGTTCATAGCAAGACTCACTGCAATCTGCGAGCCGATCTTTAAGTTGCTACGAAAAGATCAGCCCACGATTTGGAATGATAAGTGTCAGCATGCCTTAGAGAAGGTCCGGGATTACTTGTCTAATCCGCCAATTCTGAGACCGCCTAAACTGGGAAAACCGCTGCTCCTCTATGTGGCAATCGAGGAGCGATCCATTGGGGCAATGCTGGCCCAGGAAGGGGACACGGGCATGGAGCACGCGGTATATTATCTGAGTAAGAAGTTCCTGGAGTACGAGCTTAATTATAACATGATCGAAAAGACGTGCGTAGCAGTAGTATGGCTAACAAAGAAACTACGGCACTATTTTCAATCTTACAAAGTGATCATTATTTCCCGGATGGACCCCGTGAAGTATCTGTACCGAACTCCGTCTCTAACAGGGAAGCTAGCCCGATGGTTGTTGCTTTTGTCCGAGTTTGATATTGAATACATAACGAAGAAGGTTATCAAGGGGAGGGCCGTAGCAGAATTTCTGGCCAACCAACCCCTGAGCGCAGAAGAAGAAGAGATAAACTATTATTTCCCCGATGAGCACTTGAACGCAATAGAAGTTATACCATGGAAAATGTTCTTTGATGGAGCAGTTAATTCGAATGGAGCCGGAGTAGGGGTATTACTTATCTCACCAGAGGGAGAAAGGATCCCGATGGCAAAGAAGTTATCCTTCCCTCTCACTAACAATATGGCCAAATACGAAGCATGCATCTATGGGTTGGAATCACTAGCAGCACTAGGGGCATCATATGCTGAAATTTGGGGCGACTCAAAGCTGATCATCGAACAAGCACAAGGAAACTAGGAAGTGAGGGAAGAAAGGCTACATCCATACCTAGACCAGCTAGAAGGGTTGCCACAAAGATTCAAGGAATGTCGTTTTTATCATATCCCTCGAGCACAGAACCAGGCTGCGGACGCTTTGGCCACTTTAGTGTCAGTTTGGGACAACCCTCGAAACCTTGCCTCGAAGCCATTGGTATTGAAGAGATCTCACAAACCATGCTACGAAGACGTAATGATATTAGGGGCAGATGAAAAGCCGTGGTATTTCGATATCGTGAACTTTATGAAAAGTGGAACATACCCGGCAGAGTCAGAACTTAGGGATCAAGCTGTGATTAGAAGGTTAGCTCAGCAGTTCGTCATCCACAACGACTTGCTTTACAAAAGGCACATCGATGGGTTACAACTGAGATGCTTGGATGCGGGAGAAGCCCGCGAGGCAATGGAATCGGTACACTCGGGAATTTATGGGGCCCATATGGGAGGAGCGGTGTTAGCAAAGAAAATCATAAGGCAAGGCTTCTACTGGCTCACCATGGAAAGAGATTGTAACGAATATGCGAAGAAATGTCACGATTGTCAAATCCACGGCGATTGTAGTCATCTTCCAGCCATGGAATTACATGTGTTAGCACCTATTTGGCCATTCGCTGCTTGGGGCATTGACATCATTGGGGAGGTAAGGCCTAATGCTTCAAATGGGCACAAGTTTATTGCAGTCGCCATCGATTACTTCACCAAATGGGTAGAGGCAGAGTCGTTTAGCAAATTGGGATCCAAGTAGATGAGAAAGTTCATTGAGAAACACTTGATCACCAGGTTCGGAGTGCCTCATCATATGATTACGGATAATGGGGTCCAGTTTCAGGGGGAAGTAAGAAGTCTCTTCCGAGAATATGGCATTGAACATCACAAGTCTTCTCCGTACCGTCCACAAGCTAATGGGGCAGTAGAAGCAGCTAATAAGAACCTTAAGAGAATTCTCATAAAAACGGTGGAATCACATCGGAATTGGCATGAGCAGCTCCCACTCGCGTTATGGGCTTATCGCACGACAGTTAGAACCTCAACTGGGGCAACGCCATTCTCCTTGGTATACGGAACAGAAGCAGTCCTCCCGATTGAGATCGAAAAGCGATCATTGAGAATCGCAGTGGAAGCAGAGATTCCCGAGACGGAATGGGTGAAGAAGCGATATGAGCAGTTGGCTTTGGTTGACGAGAAAAGGATGGAAGCCCTTTACCATGTGCAGCTATATCAGAGAAGGATGGCCCGAGCCTTCAACAAAAAGGTCAAGGCCAGCCCTATCAAAGAGGGGGACATGGTGCTGAAACAGATCCGTGTGACGCACACCAACCCTAGGGGCAAGTTTAAGCCTAACTGGGAAGGGCCATTCTTCGTGAAGAAGATACTAAGCAAAGGAGCGGTGAAGTTAACTACTATGGACGGCATGGAATTCTTCGAACCTACCAACCTGGATAGGCTTAGGAAATACTTTTCGTAAAAAAAAGAAAAAAGAAAAATTTCCGATAGGTTGAAAACCCGTAAAGGGCGGCCTATGCAACAATAAGGGACATCCCAGTGGGTAAAAACCCGAAAGGGCACTCATTTGAAAATTCTGGGATAGTAAAAGGAGAGGAGAAAAATCGCTGGGATCCGAAAACCGAAAGGCGGGTCCTGGTAACAGTAGTTATAACTTGAGCAATTACAAAAACAATGTATAAGAGGCTAAGTATTTCTGTTGTTTGTAAATAAATAAAGGCATGAATATATTTGACGAGAATGATTGGAATCATCATAATCTACTGAATGTATGGTAATATGAATCATGAGTTATACATTTCCTACCTTACTTTTCACAATAAAAAGCCTACATGCTATCCACCCCGCTCCCTATACATCAGATATACATCGGGGTAATCCTAATAAAAAACTACTACAAAGCCATAAAGCCTAATAAGGAGGGATATCCCAGTAGTCCTCAAAATCCCTCAAGCGTGACGCCCGCTCTGCAGATAAGGCCTCCTCGGCAACTCGGAGTCTCTCCTCGGCGACTCGTGCTCTCTCCTCGACAGCAAGGCGACCCTCAGTCTCCCTTCGCATCACCTCCGACCAGTGGTCGTTCCGCTCTTGGTACACCTGGCCAACCCTGGCATCGGCCTCCCGCACCGACTCACTCCGTCTCCGCTCATGGGCGTGAAGATCGCTCTAAAAAAGGAACAAAAAAAAGAAGAAAAATAGATGTGAAAAAAAAAGAAGCAGCATAGGCAAGAACAGAAATCATACATACATGCGTGCATTCCACTACACTAAAATAAGGCAAGGATACATACCAGGTGGTCGGCACAGCGCAAGCTGAGGCGGTCTCTGAGGTAACCGGACAGCCCCACGTAGTCAGTACAAGTCTCTCTCGTAGTCTGAGAAGCGTCGGAAGGGTCAAATGGTACCCTCGATGTGAAGACGGGAGGAGCCATCTCGACACCCGCGTAGGCTACCCCGGACTCATCATAGCAAAGGGTCGCGAAATCTCTCCCGTAGTTCGGAACGGGCACACCCAAAGAGGATCTCTTCGGTCGGGCAGCGCTGGAGGACTCGCCGACATAGTAGGGGGGGCTCGCTCGCAGATGTCTGAGCCCGAGCGCCATCGAAGAAGTCTGAAAAATGAGCACTCCTCCAGGACCCCTCCTGCAAATGAAAACACAATAAATACCGCTAGTTATCTCATGAATAAAGGTAAATAGGCTGAACCACTCACCGAGACCTCCTCCTGACCGAAGACTGCCGCGACAGCCTCCCGCGAAAACACGTCTGCCATGGGATCCACATCCATCGCCACCGCTGGGGCATCCCTCGCGTTCAACAACGTCGATAGGTAAAGATCACGGCCCCCGACGTGAACCCACACCTCTCTACCCACGAACCGACGGGTCAAGTCCTGACGGATAACCGACAAGGGCATGGTCCGCACCGCGAATATGGAAACGGGGATCTCGCCCGGGGACCAGTGCGACGCTCTAATCCCGGTGATGCCCCGATCGCCTAAGTACCAGGCCCGCACGCAAGGGCCGGTGAGCACGCACTACTGCTCCTGGATCAAAGTCACGTACGCATAGTCGGGACCGAAGTCAAGGTCGTCCCACCTAAACTTGATCTAAAAACACAAAGAAAAAGTCAGATCCAATCAAACACGAATCTAGCACGACTAGAAGATATCTACCTGTCCCAAGGTCCGCGAGTCAATCCAGTCTAGGAGCCGCGCCACCGTCCGTCTCTTCTCTGTGCCTAAATCGAACTCTCTCCACCGAGTCATGAGTGGGAGCCTCGGTACTCGTGACCGGCGCCGAGACTTGCTAGGAAGAATCTGCCTCTCGTACGCCCAAACCTGCTTGTAAAAACAAAGGTTACGAACGGAAAGCGTGAAGAAGGTAGAAAGGACAAGTCCAGGGTGCACACATACCAGAAGAGCGAAAGTGTAACCTCCGAAGTCCTTGCGCTTCCGGCAAGTCAAATCCAAAAACTTATATAGGAAGGCTAAGCCCGCTCCCGCCCAATCATAAGTCGCCGCCGCGTCCAAATCACTAAAAGCCTGAATAAGACCAGTATGTACCTTCCCGCTCTTGGTGCGAAAAATCATCTCACTCAAAGTGTACACTAGGAAGCTACGGACAGCCAAGTCAGCGTCATCCGTCTCACAAAAATCTCGACGACTCAAGAGGCTCGCGGTAGAAATGAACTTTGCTGGAGAGGATTTGGCACCTGGGTAAACTCCTGGCCCAATCAAAGTGGCTAGCCTAGCGCGGTCGACCCGCGGACGTATCATGTCAAAGCAGAAGGGAACTGGAGTGCTACTCCCCCGCAGCCCTGTCAGCAAAGAGAAATCTCGGGGCGAGATGGTCATCTCCCCGAAAGAAAGGTGGAAGGTATGGGTCGAATCAACCCACCTCTCGCATAGGGCCCGCAGGCCAAAGCGATCGCACACCCCATTGGTGCGGGGCAGCACTGAAATAAAGGGCTCAAAGCCCAACTCACGCACACGGGCTCTCGCCGCGGCGCCTAACATAGAATACCACACGTGGATCTCGACCGTGGTCCCGGAAATCTCGAGGAACTAGAAAGAACAATACAGGAAAGTTTAAATATGGTTCCTAAGCTTGCATTTGATGAAAACACGTTAAGACTAATTATTCTTTCGGTCAGAATCTAACCTAGAGACGTCTGGTCAATTTGGACCAATTTTCTGTAAAATCTCTCCTTAGGGTCATTTATGTAGGATTTAGTTAATTCTTTATTATTTAATCCACTCTCGTCCGCACTGACAAGGAGCATTAGTCAAGTTTTTACTATTCGCGTGCATTAGTTAAGTTTTTACTATTCACGTGCATTAGTTAGGTTTTTACTATTCACGTGCATTAGTTAAGGTTTTTACTATTCACGTGCATTATTCACGTTTTTACTATTCACGTGCATTAGTTAAGTTTTTACTATTCATGTGAACTATTCACATTTTTACTATTCACGGGCATTAGTTAAGTTTTTACTATTCACGTGCACAATTGACGCTTTTACTATTCACGTGCACTATTCACGTTTTCGCTATCCACGTGCACTATTCATGTTTTTTACTATTCTCGTTCACTATTCATGTTATTTTTACTGTTAGCATGCATAAAGTCGTAGTTTTACTATTCACAATGCATATAGCGCACATTCTTACACAAAAGTAAACAAGTGTTACTTGTAAGTAAAGAAATTCACGTTTTCTAACTAGAGTCCTCTAAGGCAATCTAAAGGTTAGCATGCAAATCATGTTCGGATAAGGATACTAAAGCCTAGAATTTGAACCAAATAACGAAAAAGTGAGAAAGTACTTACCTCGTTGCAGCGTGTCCGGCTCAGATGCGTCGTAGGGTCGTGGAAAGGGTCCACTCTAGCAAGGTTCACGTAAACCTCCTCCATGCCTTTCGTGCCATCGCATTCATCCAAATCCATCCCGAGAATAATCCAAATCAAAATCTAGAGAGAGAGAAGAAAGAGAAGGTGTGGGGTTGAAATGGAACCCCACCACCTTATATAGGAAAGAGGAATGGCATTCCCGTAAATAATGAAAAAAGTACGATGTGACATAAAGGTAAAAAGTAAATAATTAATTACCAGGCGCACAGACCTCCGATTTGCAGTCCGTTTCAGCCTGCGTTTCTCCCAGACAGCGACCAATACTGTCAAGATATGAACTCCCGACGACAGCCAATTTTTACAGAACAGTGGCACCAGTCAAAATACAGACGACGGTCAATAGAAAAATAATCGATAATGTGAATCATTCCGAACCAAAAAGACATTCCTACCAAACCATTCGAACCTCCAGGACACTAGTTCCAGTGAGAAAATACAGACAACGGTGTTTTGAAAGAATTCAGAATCGTTAGAAAGAACCTTTTTGCCCTTGAGCCACCTTACCTACGGTTCACGACCGAGGTAGCTTTTTACGGTTCACGACCGAGGTAGCTTTTTTACGGTTCACGACCGAGGTAGCTTTTTAGCCATTTTACCTATGGTTCACGACCGAGGTAGCTTTTTAGCCATCTTACCTACGGTTCACGACCGAGGTAGCTTTTTAGCCATCTTACCTACGGTTCACGACCGAGGTAGCTTTTTAGCCATCTTACCTACGGTTCACGACCGAGGTAGCTTTTCAGCCATCTTACCTACGGTTCACGACCGAGGTAGCTTTTTAGCCATCTTACCTACGGTTCACGACCGAGGTAGCTTTTTAGCCATCTTACCTACGGTTCACGACCGAGGTAGCTTTTTAGCCATCTTACCTACAGTTCACGACCGAGGTAGCTTTTTAGCCATCTTACCTACGGTTCACGACCGAGGTAGCTTTTCAGCCATCTTACCTACGGTTCACGACCGAGGTAGCTTTTTAGCCATCTTACCTACGGTTCACGACCGAGGTAGCTTTTTAGCCATCTTACCTACGGTCCACGACCGAGGTTGCTTTCGGGCCAATTTTACCCACAGTCAACTCAGGCTAGGGTCCGTAAGAAGAACATCCACCGACGGCCGATTCAGAGGCGAGGCTGGAAAGAATCGGAGAACGACACCGGAACGCGCATCGCGAAGGTCAGGTATTCTTCCTCCTACTCTTTACGTGTCTTTTACTTTTATATATTTTACATTGCATGTGTTGCGTTAGCAAAAAACGTTTTCAAAACACACACATCACTGTCAAAATAGGAATGTAGGGGCAACTGTAGACACCGAGTCGGAGGACCTGTTACGAAAACCTGTAAACAAGACGGTTGAAACGGTTGATTCCAGAAGTTTTAAAAACAAAAAATAATATATAATAAGGAAGGAGAAGTTGCGATGGTTCGCGGTCGTCGATTGGGCGGCTCGCGAGCGCCTAGCGGCAGCTGACGCGCGTCCAACGATGGTCGGATGCCCGCTCGGCAGCACGGGGCGCGCGCTCGACGTCCGCTGGACGCACGTGTCCGACTGCGAGTGGCACGCGCTCGACGTCCGTTGGACGTACGAGCCCGGCGGCGCGGAGCGCGCGCTCGACAGCCACGGGGCGTGTGCGCCCGACGGCGCGAGACGCGCCCCGGCAGGCGCCGGGCGAGCGCGCCCGGCAGCCGTTGGGCGAGCGCCCAACGACGTTGGGCGAACGCCCAACGATCGTCGGGCGAGCGCCCAACGTCGGTGGGGCACGCGCCCAACGATTGTTGGGCGCTCGCCCAACAAATGTTGGGCGGCCGCCCAACATGGCTTGGGCGGCCGCCCAACCCCTTTGGGCGACGCCCGATCTTGCTTGGGCGTCGCCCATTCCGTCCGGGGATCCGATGCCTATAAAAGGCACAGATCCCCATGCATTTGGGGGAAGAGGATTTTTGGGAGAGGAATTTCTCACTCTAACATTTTAGAGAGAGAAGTGACTTTTTTTTGGGAAAAAACATTTTTTTTCCTAAAAATTCCGAATTTCCTAAAAGTTAAGATTTTACTAAAAACACGAAAAAATACCGGGAAAGCACGATTCGTGGAATCAACCGACTTCAATCGTCAATACCGAACTTAAGGTATTATCCGAGGACTAGACTCGTTTTATTTTATTTAATTTATTTCTTTTCCTTTATTTATTTTTATGTTATAATTTTATTTATTTAGCTATTTATTTATTTACCACGTTTTATTTAATTTTGTGTATTTATTTAATTTTCGTCTCGCGTTGAATAAAATTTGGTTTTGTTTTAAAATAAAAAACCTCGTTTCGATATCCCAATACGAACCATGATCCGATAAAAAGGTAGTTCGGGTATTAAAAACGTTGTAATTATAAGTTTTAATTTAAAGAAATTTCCGAATAATGTTTTAAAATAAAAAACGTCGTTTTACGAACTTCCGTTATTGACTATGATCCATTTTTGGTAGTTCGGAAATCCAAAACGATTGAATTAGACTTAATTTAAAGCTTTTGAATAAATCTGGAAATAATTGGAGTGCTGCTGTAATTTGCGTTTTCTGTCACTAATTGCTGATTACCGACGGATTTTCCGTCGGTAAATCTGCTGGAATGTAAAAAATGCTGTTTTGATCCCTCTTTCTCAACTTTTAAGCTTTTGATCCTTTGTACATATATGTATATTTATGTAATAAATACTTTCAAACTATTTTTGGGTAGTTGGTCCCATGTGATTAGTTCCAAGGGGGGGTTAGGAACTAATGTAACTTTTTCGCTAATTAATCTTGCTGACTTGATAATTTTGGAGAGTTTATTAACTTAGCTTTGGTCAGCTTGGCCGATCTTAGTGTAAGACAGCTTTAGTCAGATGTTGACTAAGACTGTTTCACTTGTGAGTTGGGAATTGACACTTTAGTGATCAGCTTCCAACTCAGCACTCTAATTTACTCAGTGTCAGCTTTAAACAGTTTATATGCTGAGTAAATATAACAAGCAACACATGCACATATATATATTTTAAGAGAGTTAGAAATTACTCAGTATCACTTATCCTGGTTCGGCCTCTCCGCCTACGTCCAGTCCCCAGACTTCTCCGGGCTTTTAGAATCCAATACTGAGCTCTTTAAGGGTAGAGCACAAACCGATTACAAGGCAGTTGAATATGCAAGAGTACCTTCCTTTATTCGTCTACTCAACTCCTACTAAGTGCTACAACCCAGCACCTAGATTTCTCTACCACTGAGTATTTACAACCAAATACTCAGCACAACACTCTCAATTCACAATTGATACAATTTGCTCCTTTTCAGCTAAAGAACACTTTAGATGATTACAAAACAATCAATCTAGCATTTACACAGGAATAGAAAGTTGGTGTAAGATTTCTTTCTTGTTTTTGAGTGCTTTGAGCTTGTATTTTTCTCTCTTGTATATTCTGTAATTCGGCAATGATCCAAGAGGATTGCTTGTCCTTTTATAGTTGTATTTTGAGGATCAAATGATTTGTCCGTTGAATCCAAAACGGCTCTTTTGGGGGACAACCTTCTGGTCAGCTTCAGATGTGCAGACCAATCTTGTTTTCTGATTTCTTCAGATGTCAGGCTTGTCTTCTTCTTACAGGCTTTGTCTTCTTGCGGCAGTTTGTCTTATAGCAATGAACAGTTGACCCATACATCTCGGAATTTGGCTTTTGCGTAATTCCAAGGCTTCAATTATTGGTGCAGACAGTTGTCGGATTTGTCTTTTAGCTAACAGATCATTCATGCTGTCCTGAAGATCACTCAGTTTCACTTCGCTAGTCATTGTCTTTGATTGTCACCAATTCTCATACTAAGTTCTTTTTCACTCAGCTTCCATGGTCAGCTTCGTTCTGCAAGATCTAGTTTTGAAGCAGACTTCTTTTATGCCGAGTTCCGTTCCACTCAGCTTCTTCGATCAGCTTCTTTCTTAAGCTGTTGTTTTGAAGATGACTTATCTTCTCTTGTGCTGAGTTACTTCTTCACTCAGCTTGTGTTGTGTTCTCATGCTGACTTTGTCATGTCTTGATTTTTATTTCCTTTTGCATTTATGTTTATACTCAATATTGAACAAACGGATTAGTACAATTAAATCAAAGCACTTAAATTTAATTATCTCTTAATCATGGATTAAACTTAAATGATTTTGTCAAATCAAAATCTTGTGGAAAGGTGTTTCAACAAACTCCCTCATTTTGATGTTGGCAAAATATTTAATTTATGGAACTCATTATTGAAATTCCCCATGATTGAATTACATTTTATTCTTCTGAAATTACTCCCCCGTAAGGGTTGCATATATTGTCTTAGCTTAACTCTAAACCTTCTAAGATTTAATTGAGTAATAAGGGAAGACATGTTTATACTGACTTAGTTCAATCCTAGACTTTCTAAGATCTAATTCAGATGAACCTAGGTCAACTTTCAGAAGAGTTCAACGTTTACTCAGTTTGATACATGAATAGTTTTGGTATCAGAGTTTATGTGTGGATGTATCAGTGTTAATGTGTACTGAGTATATTTTTAATTAGAATTTATTAGTTTGTTCAATTTTAGACAGATCAGCATATAGTATAATAGTAAGCATCACTTATCAACAAAACAATATGAATGAAAAGATGCTTAATATGATATAAATGGTCAGCACAAAATACACAAGTCAATCTTAAAGCTAAAGACTAATCTATTTTCTATTGACTTGAGCTACCCCTTTGCCTTTGTCTTTCCTCTTTTGCTGACTGCTTGAAGTTTCTCCTGCCTTTGGCTGAGTTCCATCAGCTGGTTCTTTCTCCCCCGTTTTGCCACCATTAGGCGGAGGAGGGATGAAGGTTTCATTGAGAGCAGCACGAGTCAGCTTGACCGAATACGCCTTGAGACGTTTCGTGCTTTCAAATAACCCATCAAGCACTGGGACTCCATCATCCAGAACTGAACCGGGGACGCGAATAGATGTGCTGATCATGCTGAGTATGTATTCCTGTGATTTTGTTAGCCATGATATTGCGTCAGTTAGCTGGGCATAAGATTGATGGTACATTCGAAGTACAGCCTTGTCGTAAATGTCACGCTGAGCATTTGTGTGACGCACATGACGAAACAACCTTTGAATAGTTTGTAGGATAGTATTGGTTTTGACCAAGTCAGTTTCCATTTCCTCTTTACTCAGGTTTAGAAGACGGACAGCTTCGCTAATTTCATCCATCGAACATTGGGAAGTTGAGGAGAGAAGGTCTCGAGTGCCAGTCAGCTCAGAAGTCAGCTTGGTAAAATAGTGACTTAACTCGGCAGAGGTAGCATAGCCTATGTTGACTATAGGTAAAGCGTTGATCTGTCCCTGAAGTGAATTCATATGATTCACCATCATCAATATTAGCTCGGTCAGCTTGACAAATGATTCTTGCTTGGGTTGTTGTGTTTGGACCGAGGTCATGACACTTACTAAATCTTTGAGATTCTTAATCTCATTGAGAAGCTGAGTGACAGATGATAATTCTTGTGATTCAGCATTGGCAGACCCAGCAGCATCGGCATGAGAAGTGTTTAAATCCTGGAGAAGATGTTGAGCCGAGTCAATGATGTGACGTCCAGACTCAGTTGCATGAAGATAGCCAAATTGTGCCTCAAGATTTAGCTCAGTGGCCGGGATTCTAGTAGCACCAGATTGAGGAGGGGTTTGGTGCTGTCCTTGAGTGGAAGTGCCAGTGTGGTCAGTAGCTGGACTTTGATTGTGATTAGCAGTAGGAACTGACTGCTCAATATTCTGCAAAATGTGATGGGAAGGAGGTGGATTTGCAGAGATATTGACCTGCTCAACATGGACTTGAGTTGGTGCAGGAAGAGGCACCTCAGGTTAAGCAGGATTTTCCTTAGCTTGCGATGCCAAAGCTGACGAAGCTGACCCTGTAGGAAGGTCAACTCAGCTCAATGAAGATGAACCAAGCTCAGCTTCCGCTGATCAAAATGGAGCCTCTGAGTCATCAATACAAGGGCTGACCAAAGGTAAGTAAGAAATTGAAATAACCTTTGCTGACCAATCTATTCCTGCAGAGATTGTAGAAACACCTGTTCCAAACAACTCAACATTGCCCAAAGAAATAAAAATTCCAAGAGGACATTCGGAGAAGTCCATTCTTGATGCTGCTGACAACAAGCTGATGACAAGAGATCGGCTTAGGAAGTATCTCAGCAATGTTGCCTTTGTCTCAATGCATGAGCCAAAGAATTTTGCTGATGCTGAGCACGATGAATATTGGATCAACGCTATGAAAGAAGAGCTTGATCAATTCACAAGAAATGAGATATGGGATTTAGTACCTAAACCTAGGAATCAAAAGACCATAGGAACTAAGTGGGTCTTTAGAAATAAATTAGATGAGCAAGGCAACGTAGTCAGAAATAAAGCCCGACTGGTAGCCCAAGGCTATAGTCAGCAAGAGGGCATTGACTACGGTGAAACCTTTGCACCCGTTGCTAGGTTAGAAGCTATACGTATACTGTGTGTCTATGCTAGTTTTATGAACTTTAAATTATATCAAATGGATGTTAAGAGTGCATTTCTTAATGGCTTTATAAACGAAGAGGTATATGTTAGTCAGCCTCCAGGGTTTGAAGATCCAAAATTTCCAAACCATGTTTATAAACTCAAAAAGGCCCTATATGGACTAAAGCAAGCTCCAAGAGCTTGGTATGAGAGGTTGACCAACTTCCTGCTGACCAGGAATTATGTCAAAGGCAAAGCTGACACAACCTTATTCATTAAGAAAAAGGGTAAAAATACCCTACTTGCACAAATTTACGTGGATGACATAATTTTTGGTGCTACTGACGATTCTATGTGCAAAGAGTTTAGTAAACAGATGCAGACTGAGTTCGAAATGTCTATGATGGGCGAACTCAACTTCTTCCTTGGACTTCAAATCAAGCAAGGTAAGAATGGCATCTTCATTAGTCAGTCCAAGTATGCCAAAGAAATGCTAAAGAAGTTTGATATGGAAGAATGTAAACCCATATCAACCCCAATAAGCACTGACACTGTCCTTTGTGCTGACGAGAAAGGTAAGTCTGTAGACAGCAAGTTATATCGAGGTATGATAGGCTCTCTACTTTATCTTACTACCAGTAGACCTGACATTCAGTACTCAGTATGTTATTGCGCAAGATATCAAGCTGACCCCAGGGAATCTCACTTAATAGCTGTAAAAAGAATTTTCAGATATTTGCAGAGCTCAGTTAATGCAGGGTTATGGTATCCAAATACAAGTGACTTCACACTGATTGGATATACTGATGCTGACTATGGGCGAGATAAGCTAGAATGAAAAAGCACTTCAGGAGGATGTCATTTCCTAGGAAGTTGTCTGGTTTCGTGGTTTAGTAAGAAGCAGTCATCAGTGGCCTTGTCTACAACTGAAGCTGAGTACATTGCTGCTGGAAGCTGTGTGGCCCAAGTGCTATGGATTAAGCAACAGCTTGAAGATTATGGAGTCAAAATAGAAACAATAGAGGTTAAATGTGACAACAAGAGTGCCATTGACTTATCTAAGAATCCAATCCGACACAGCAGGATGAAGCATGTCAGCATAAGGCATCACTTCATCAGAGATCATGTACTCAAGGGTGAGATCAAGCTGACCTACGTATCAACAAATGAACAGCTTGCGGATATCTTTACGAAGCCCTTGGCTCTTGAGAAATTTAACATATTAAGGGAAGCTATCGGTATGTCTAGTCCTCTTCAATAAATCCTATGTGCTAAATTGAATGTTGAGTGATTACCATGCTGAGTGATTTGTGATAAATTAGTAACTGTTGCATGCTGAGTTAAAAATGACATGAAATCACCCTATGCTGAGTAGATATACATGCTGAGTGATTATCCTAAGCTAAGTTACTAAGCTCACAAACAACTATCCTACATAAAACTGACTACTCAGAATCTCAAATGTTTGATATTCTCAATGCTGAGTAGAACCCATTTAAAACATTAAATGCTAGCACACGTATTAAATAGCCACCTAGGATAACGTAAGCAATAATCAGAAAACCCATGCGCCGAACGTGTCATAAATGCCAGAATCTCTATCGGTTGATCATCTCGAGGTTAAACGGCTAGTTCAACGAATAGGATCAATTCGCACCTCTTTAAATAGTGGAAGTATCCCCACTTATCACTCTTTACATTCGAAATCCTTGGCATTCAAATCCCTCTCTCTCTCTGAATCCCAAAATCCTCTCAAAGAATTCGTAATCATGACGAAATCCCAAAATCTTTCCGGTGACGATTACAGCGATGACCACACCGACGAAAACCCTAAGTCTCCTCCTCAATAAGGTCAGCATGACCTAACTCCAAACAAGAACCCTAAAACTGACCTCGCAACCCCTTCAAAGAAGAAGAAGAAGGACAAGCAGCCCAATGAAAAATTCTTCGTTAAAGTGTACCCGAGCGTAAAGAATCATGAGGTTCTTAGATGTCGATGGTTCTCTCCGAGCTTCATAACAGATGAGCAACCGTTCTTTGAATGGATTGAGAAAAATGAGTGGGCTGGACTCTTTTCACTTGCTGGTAGAACCTACCCTAGGTTATTACGGGAATTTTACTCCAACCTCTGTGTTGATGGAAATGATGTTGACCATCTGGTAACCCACGTTAAAGGTAAGAAGCTAACGATTACCCCATCCTATCTCGCAACCTTACTAAATCTGCCAAACACCGGAACGGAATTCAGGACTACTAAGGAAAAGCTTGACCACATTGCAACGTTCTATAAACCAGCGAAACACAAAGGAGAAATACCCAGTACATGCATGGGTCAAAATCAAAAGATGGCTCACTATCTCCTCACTAACTTCATCTTCCCAAAAATCAATTCAGCATCATCAGCTTCAAATTTCGAGCAGTGCTTTATTTGGCACATGCTGACCTATAGCCCTCTCAATATGCCCGTATTTCTAGTAGGAGCACTTCAACGAAGTACTATCAAGCTCAGGCTGGGTTCTCTTATTACCAGAATCCTCGAAGATCATCAAATCGACTTGATTAATGAAACAGAAACCTGGGGAACTGAAATCACGGCTGCGTTGTTATTTGGGTTAGTATATGACCAATCCATCAAGCCCAAGAAGGGAAAAGGGGTCATCGAGGAAGTTCAGGAGGAAGTTGATGATGAGCAACCTCAGGAAGAGAACATCGCCATACCGGAACCTGCTGACCAAACTAAGCGAGAGAAGAAACGGAAAGCAATCCAAACTAGCTCAAAAGATGTTGATGCTGTCCCCAAGAAAATCCGGGTTGTCTCTAAGGGAAAGAAAGTTGATGCTGAGCAGGGTAAGTCAGCAGAGAAAAGAAAGAGGCAAGATGAGCCTGATGAACTGGAAAGTGAGGAAACCCCTCTGAAGAAGAAGAAGAAAACTTCTGATCTGAGTCCAGTTGAAGCTGTCCCTCTTGGCTTTGCAGTTCCTGATGATTCCCACTTCATAAGAAGCCAAGAGATTGAACTTGAGCAAATTCCTGCTAATCAAGAAGCAGAAGAACTAAGCAACAATGAAGGTCAGTATGATACTGATGAGGATGTTGAGCAACATCAAGAAGCTTATGCTGAGCAACAACAAACAGGGAATATTGAGCAAGTTGAAAGTCCAGCTGTACAGAATGAGACAGTTGATGCTGAGCTCACAGAGCAAGAAATGGTGATGGAAGGCCTGAACACTGATCTCGGGGTAGAATCATCTCTTGATTCCATTCCTGCTGACCCTTCTCCTCCAAAGACCAAAAAGTTGAAAAGACTTAAGAAGAAGGCCTACAAATCCCCAGTCATTGATCTTCTGGATGATTCGCCTCTGAGGGAACAAATCACTGACCTCACGAATACTCAATTTACGTTCTTCTCAACGCATCATGAGTCATCTACACAGGAAAAACAAGCCTCTGTTACTCATACTGAGCAACACGCCAAGACTCCAGAAAATCCAAACCAATCCGAGCAAGAGCTCGAAGTCCTAGCTGCTAATAGGTCTAACTAAATCCCTATTGAGAATGTAGCATACTGTGTGGACAGCTTCACCCCAGAAATACTTTGGAAGCCTATTTTCACTTAGCATTGTCCTAGCTATTTCGACAATTGTTCTGTTCTTCCTTTCAACAACCTTATTCTGTTGAGGTGTTCTAGGAGCAGAGAAATTGTGGTCAATACCACTAGCTTCACAGAATTCATCAAACAGTTGGTTTTTGAATTCTCCACCATTGTCACTTCTAATATGAGCTACTTTTAGGTCTTTGTCATTTTCAAGTTTCTTAATCAATGTTTTGAACATCTCAAATGTTTCATCCTTGCTACTCAGCAAGATGATCCAAGTGTACCGAGAGAAATCGTCTACAATGACTAAGGAAAATTTCTTACCTCCCAAGCTGAGTGGCTGGACAGGTCCGAAAAGATCCAAGTGTAGTAATTCCAATGGTCTATTGGTTGAGACAATATTTTTAATTTGAAATGACTTCTTAGTTTGTTTACCTTGCTGACAAGCATTACACAATTGATCTTTTTCAAATTTAAGTTTGGGCAATCCCTCAACTAGTTCCTTTCTAGCTAATTTGGCAAGAAGGTCCATACTTACATGACCAAGTCTTCTATGCCATAGCCAGGAGTTATCCTCTTTAGACACTAAGCATATATTTTTAGAAAACTATTTTTCTAAACTCAGCATGTATACATTGTCTACACGAGGGGCAGTTAAAATCAATTCGTTTGTTTTTCCCTCGAGTATTTGACACTGAGTATCATCAAATACAACTTTTCTGCCGCTCTTGCAAAGCTGAGCTACACTCAGCAGATTGTATTTGAGACCTTTAACTAAGGAGACTGACTCAATAGTAGGGTTACCTCTGATAGTACCTGAGCCGACTATCTTACCCTTCTTATTGTCTCCAAAGCTTACACTTCCACCTCGTTTAAGCTCTAGTGTGATGAATTGAGTTTCATCACCAGTCATGTGCCTCGAGCATGCGCTGTCTATATACCACAGTTTTGATTTCTCCACGCATCTCAGGCTCACCTGCATTTTAGACTATTCATCTTTAGGTACCCAATTCTTTTTGGGTCCTCGTTTGTTAGCATAAACAGGTGCAAAGTCATATTTTAAGGGTATTGCTAAATACCACCCTTAATTTCCGTTTCACCGCACTGTTTTGACCATTTTACCCTTGCCACTTTTTTCCCCCCTAAAACCTTAAAAACTCTCTCTAGTTTTCTCTCCCGAGCACAAATCCCGAATTTGAAAAAAATGGATCAAAACATTCCCGAAGACAATGAGTTCGAACACGAGGTAATATTACGAGAATTAAAAACGTTATTAATCATTTTTTTATTTTTTTTATTCGAATTTTGCATGGGCGGGTGGCGATTACCACCCGTTCCTTAGGCCGATCGGATGAACTACCCGATCGGCCTAAGGAACGGGTGGTAATCGCCACCCGCTCCACCCATGGAACGGGTGGTAATTGCCACCCGCTCCACCCATGGAATGGGTGGTACGCGCCACCCGTTCCACCTTTGGAACGGGCAGTACGTGCTGCCCGTTTCCACCTATGGTGGAACGGGTAGCCTGCCCGTTCAGGCAAAAGTGGACAGAAATTGCCCCGAACTAATTTCGAACGGGAGAAATAGGCCCGAAGTATTTTTTTTTTGTAATTTTAATGTAAATTTTTCATATATTCAGGTACCGATAGAAGATTGGAACCCCGATAACATTGATTATAGTTCGCGTTTTATAACGGATACCGTTTTCCCCTCCAGTCAGGATGCTATTGATTGGGCAAAAAAGATAGCTATTCAGAATGGGTTTGAGCTTGTAATATCTTCGCACAAAAATGGGGGTAAACAGAAGTTGTTGCGCTGTTCACGGGGTGAACGATATAGAGGTGTTGTGAAAAATGATGAAGATCCTGCAATTAGGAAAAGTAAAACTAAAGCGTGCCGATGTAAATTTCAGATTAAAGCCTATCAACATGCAGACCTTTCGGGATGGGGGATAAAGGCTAAGGCTGGGTTAACTGGAATGCATAACCATACAATGCGCATGTATCCAGAGGGAAGTCGGCAAATGAGCGGACTCAGTATCGCATCTAAACAAATTGTGCGTGATATGTCTTCAGCTCAAGCAAAGCTTTGTGCTATTTTAGCAGCAGTTAAAGAAAAACACCCAGAGGACAACTCAGTAATTAAACACATATATAATTACAGGGACAAAATGAGGAGGGACGCGTTTGAAGGTAGAGACCTGGCTAGTCAATTCTACCATATTGCTGTGGAGAACAAATATGTCAATTACACACAGGCTGATTCAGGTGTGATAACGCATGTGTTCATGGCACATCCAGAGTCAGTTGATATGTTCAGGACTTACCACTGGTACATCGGCATTGATTCAACGTACAAAACAAACAAGTACAAAATGCCGTTTGTTGAGATTGTTGGGATGACGCCATGCAATAATAACTTCAAGATAGCGTATGCTATTGTTAAAGACGAGACCGAAGGGAGCTATCGTTGGATTTTGCAAAGGCTGAAGATTTTGCTTGGGGATGATCTTAACCCGACCGTTGTTGTTAGTGACAGGGAGCTTGGGTTATTAAAGCCGATACAAGAAGTTTTTCCACAAGCAGCGCACTTGCTATGCACTTGGCATATTAATAAGGATGTGGAAGATCGTGTGTATAGAATCATTGGAGATAAATGCCTTGCCTCTAAATTCAAGAATGGCAAATGGAGAACAATATTAGAATCATTAACCATTGAGGAGTACGAGACCAATCTTATGATGATGAAGGAAAAGATGAGCAGGTTCAAAGGAGTTATCTCGTATGTTGAGGAGACGTGGTTGGTGCATAAGGAGAAGTTTGTTGTTGCTTGGACAAAGGAGTTCCTACATTTTGGTAACACAACTACTTGTCGAGTGGAGAGCGAACATGCTAGTCTAAAGCAATGGCTCAATACGGCAACTGGGTCCCTTGACACGGTATGGCAGAAGGTTCACAAGCAGATTGAATCACAAGCAACCAATATAAGGTATTTGCAATTTCTTCTACTGCGATTTTGGAATTTGCATTTAGGGTTGTATCATTTCACTAACTAATAATAATTTTGTCTTCGTATCAGGTACATGCTTGAACAGTCGCGGCTTCGTCAATCAGTCACTTTCACCGGACGCCCATTAAGCCAACTTGTATTCAAAGTCTCTCATTATTGTCTGCAGTTGTTGAATCAAGAGTTAGAGCGTATGAGAGGGTTGAGCCATGAAGTGTACGTGCGTTGCGGTTGTGTATTGAGAACATCGCATAAGATACCATGTGCATGTGAACTGAAACGAGCTTGTGATCTGGAACAAATGATCAGTTATGAGAGTGTTCACGTGTTTTGGAGAACACTTTTAATCAACCATGGTCACACTGATGAAAATGACGGGCGTAATGATCTGAACGAGGAGCAGCGATATTTTAAGTCCTTAGTGGACCAAGTCTCTAAAGCCGACCCATCCGTAATGCGTAATATTTCAATGTTTATCCATGATCAACTACACCCTGATCAAGCTCAGTACACCGAACCCGATGTCAAAATTAACGTGCGGGGGCGACCTAAGGTGAGCAAATCCACAAAACGTATGCCGAGTTCTTGGGAATATAATGAAACTCATCGTGGACGGGCTCGTTCTACTAGTTCATCTAGGAGTCGTGGTAGAAGTGGCAGAATTAGCTCGTCATCCTCGGTACATAATGCTGCCTCATCAGGTAAATTATATCTGATAAACCTAACTTTTTTTATAACTGTTTTGCAATATAGAGTTGTTTTACACTAATATACATGAATGCAGATGGAAAAACGTATCATGGTTCTGAATTCGTACATTCCGATAAAATAGTTGGCATAATTAAACCATACGTCGAATCATACTACGACGTTGTAGGTGATGGAAATTGTGGTTTCCGTACGGTAGCAACTTACATTTTTGGTGACGAAGAAGCGTGGCAGACAGTTAGGCATCACATTCGAAATGAAGTAATTGCTAACCGTTGTTTGTATCAAAGAGTGTTTGTTGATACTGTTGATGCAGCTCTTCGTAGAGTAAGTTGGGACGGTACAGGTTGTACGCCGGATTATTGGATGATCGTTTGGGATGACTTGTGGCCGGTTGCTACCATGTACAATTCTGCTATCATGTTATTTGGCTTCTCAGGTGGGGACACATTAGCGTTGTGTGGTACTATCTTACCATTGTATGCCGCATCGACTGCTACAAGACCATCACGTGAGATTTGTATAGCTCATTTAGGGAATCACTGCCAGCACTACATACGTTTAAATTTATCGCCTAACTTTCCGGTGCCCCCTATAGTACACTGGTGGTTTGTGCACCGAGGCCAAAGCGTTGTAGGATGGGAGCGCTTCTATCAGGATAGGGTGACACAGTGGACCAGATTGGCCCAACTTAGGGGATATTAGTGGTTGATATTCTATAATGTTACAGGTGAATTCTGATGAATTATGTGTGGTTCTGTAATGTTACAGGTGAATTGTGATGAATTTTGTGTGGTTCTGTAATGTTACAGGTGAATATTGATGAATTTTGTGTGGTTCTGTAATGTTACAGGTGAATTGTGATGAATTTTGTGTGGTTCTGTAATGTTCCAGGTGAATATTGATGAATTTTGCTACTTCAGTTATCCACATTCCAACGTCTATATTCCAACGTCTATATTCTCCATCTATAAAATTAAACAATGTTGCTACTTCAGTTATCCACATTTACTCTTTACATTACGATCAACGAAAACTCTCAAACATAAATGGCTTCATCTGATTTTACCAACGAGTTCCCTAATTTTCCTCCCGAGAAAAGCATAGTTTCAACTTTGAATAAGTCTGATTGCACGACGAAGATGCTTGATTATCAATACTACGCAATTCGTGTATATGGAGAGACATTTGTGAGTCCAACAATGTTCCATCCTGAATTTCCATTTATGTTTTGCTTCAAGCTTCCGTCTGCTGGTGAGTTTCCAATATACTCACTACACATGCTGTGGTTCTTATGTTATATGTATTACATGCCTTTTGACTTTGCTCTAGAGGAATGGTTGAACAATTTGAATGAAGGAAATATTCCTAGTCATATTCAAACATTTCTGAAGTGGTTTATGCCTATTGATGACTGGAAAGCTATGTTCGCCAGACTATTGCGTGATAATCAGAGGGGAATCATCCCTAAAAAAAATTTCAACTCCATCATCTTTTTAAGATGGACAGAGTCTGAAATTTCTCATGAGGTTCATCGAACTTATCCTTACTCGATCGTGAAAAATTGGGATCGCTATAAATTAGAGGTTCGAGTACTACAGAGTATCAGCGCTTCAAAGAACGATTACCTGCCAGGACGAGCTTGGCCAAGAAATAGAGGAAATGCTCCATGGAACATTTTTCCTGTGGAATATGAGACAAATATTGCAGAGGAGAAAGAGATATACCTTGCAATACAGTCAGGTGTACCAGCGACATCTTCACCAAACATTCAGGTGTACGAAGAAGATAGTGACTAATGTCTTTTTTTCCGGTTTATGTCGTTGTAATGTCTTTTTTCAGTTTATGTCGTTCTAATGTATTTTTACAGTTTATGCAGTTTATGTCATTCTAATGTATTCTTAAATTTGCAATAATAACAAAACATACCACAAAAAAAGTACTAAAATATCAATCCACCAAATTCTGTCAAAATAGTACTAAAATACTACAAAATACAGTCATAACTCACTTGGCCAAATGCCAAGCATCCATAATCTCCTCTAACGACTGCCTATATACAATCGCAGCATCCTCGTCCAGATGACTCATGTGATCCAGCACAGTTTCACCCCAGCCAGATAATCGACTAACCCACTGTAAAAAAGTAAGGAACAAAAAACAAGGTTAATATCATTTCACATTTCAGTAAATATCATTTCACATTACTAGACCAGTCAAGAAAACCAAAAATAACTTACAATCTCACTGTTCGAGCGAGTATAAACAGCCGGTCCGGGTGCAACAATCTCCGGAAGTAGACGAGGGTGTGAGTGACGGGTGTACCAATGCATGTACTGATCCTCACAATCTGATGGAGTATGTGCTGGAGTGAATACAGACAGTATAAGGACGGACGACTGGGGAAAAGAGTCCCAAATACCCTGCACCATCACAGCTGGCACCTCTACACGATACTTCAAACTGGTCCACGGGCGAACAGCCTTAGAAGGCTGCAATATCGGTCTAGGAATGGTCTGCACATGTCCAAGCTGTCGAAGGCATCGCCCCGGCATGTACGGCTCGATCACATCCCGATACCGTATCCATCCAGAATATAGAGTCCTCGGGGTCTCAGTAATGGCATCAGGGCCATACGGCATCCACATGACCTACAGATGTATAAAATTACATTAACACATAGAAGTAATACACAAATTTGTTTTAATTGAATAGTATTTATAATTATAAAGCAAGTATACCTCATCTGCTGTCAACACATCAAGCCGGGCACGAAATGCTCTCAACCGCTCATCGCTCTTCTCCATCGATATAGATGGCCACAACGAAGCCCTAGGAAGATCCGGGTCAACTGTAACTGCCTCTCGATGTGGCCTGAAGCAAGGAAAATACTCGTAAATCCAGGACTGGAGCAATGTCATACAACCCGTCATCTGCCCGCAATCTCCTCTGGTAGCAATACCAAGATGACGGTATAGATATGCTAGTGCAGCTGATCCCCAAGAAAGTCCAACGGCTCCAGCCGCCGAGTCCTGCACCTCTAACAGACAAGAAGGTCGGATGCGGTCACCACTCTTGTCTACGAACAAGGTGGAACCGAGCATCAGCCACGTCCAAGCTATAGCCTGGGTCTCAGGAATCCGATCACCTCCACAGCGCTCCATGACGGAAGCGGCTCGTATACCACCAGAAGCATAATGACGGGCATCTAACTCAACCCGAGTCGCCCCAAACAAATCCATCACGCACTCCTTAAGCTCATCAACAGTCGCATCAGCAGTCACCATAGCACCATCTACGGGGATGCGTAATATCTCCCACACATCATGCATCAAAATGGTCATCTCGCCAAATGGCATGTGAAATGATGACGTGTCTGGCTGCCACCGCTCAACAAATGCTGTGATCAGTGCAGCATCTATGTGACTGTGCATAATACCAGGTAAATGGAACAAGCCAGATGACTCGATACGCGACTGAATCGTCCGGGAAGAACCACTGTACCATAATCTCAGCTTCGTGCAATACCCTGATCTGGTATGACACCTAAGGACGCCCCTGTCCTGACCGGCCCATATAGCACATGCAATATGTCCCAAAAAGCTCGGGATCACAGCACCATCAAATGGACCCCCGGGGACGGGGTCCTTCACAACCCAGTCATCCTCTACACTCCTCGATCGCTTGCTGCTACCTGAAATTACAGCAAACGGTAGACATTAATTTTTTAGTATATTTTTCAATAATCACGATTAACACAAATACAAATAAACACATTTTTTAATTTCTCTTACCAGAAGAAGATGCTGCGGTAGAAGAAAATCGTCCGTCTCGACCCCTCGTCACAACGCCATGATCTATGGGGATAGTATCAGCACTAGGACGATGCATAGAAGCATCCCCGTCCATGTCTATACCAGCCGCCTCATCCCGTCCCTCAGCACGCTCCGCCTGTGCCCTCCGGGCGTCCGCCATAAACCGCTGCTGCTCCTCCCGGTCCCGCCGAGCAGATGCAGTAACAGGACGTGAAGACGTGCGTCTAGGGTCAGCTCCCTCCTTATCCTGTAATATTATTTATTTATAAGGTATATTCAATTTAACATAATTTTTTTTTCTATACGTTCGGGTTTGCCTACGCCCGGTCCGTGCAATTTTTTTTTAAAAAAAATTCAAAATTTGCCCCTTTTTGGCCTGGGCGGGTGGTTTACACCACCTGCCCTAAGGGCCAAACGGGTGCGGCGCACCAGTCGGCCTTAGGGCCGACCAGTGCGTCGCAAATGTTTGGCCCTTAGGCCAAACGGGTGGCGCATGCGCCCCACCATAAGGTGGAGCGCATGCGTTGTACGCGTTCCACCTTAAGTGGAACGCGTACGTCGAGCGATCCACCCTAAGGTGGATCGCATGCGCCACGCGCTCCGCCTTACGGTTGAGCGCGTGCGCCGTGCGATCCACCCTAAGGTGGATCGCTCGACACTATGCATCTCCACCTACGGTGGAACGCATAGTTCATGCGTTCCACCGTAGGCGGAGATGGATTCCGGCGCCCGCCTAGGCGAAATTCTGGGATTTTAATCCCGAATTTCGGCCCGATTACTCACGATTTTGATAATTTTTTTTATGGAAATACTTACCGTAATACCCATGTATCCTTTGCCGATGCCTCCTCTTCGTGCCATCTCGTTTTTTGTCGGTTTTTTTTTTAATGGAAAAGATGTTGAGAGGATTTGGAATTTCAAAACTTATGTTTGAAATAATGAGAAGGGCAAAAAGGTCAATACAGGCCGGTGAACCGGAATTTTAGTGCGGTATATAGTCGCCCACTATTTTAATTTATGACGACATAATTTTATAGTGTGTCCACTTTTACCACAGAAGTCACAGTGAATTTCCCTTTGAGGGTGATGTTGAGTGTGGTCAGCATTATTGTGCTGAGCATGCCAACATACCTTAGTGGTATGTCCTTTCTTTCCGCAGAAGTCACATTGGACAATCCGCTTATTGTACCAACACACTTCTCTTGTGTGCCCTTTTTTCCCGCAACAGTCACACTGTGTGAACTGCTTATGCTGACTAGTACTTGAGTACTCAGCATGTGATTTATTTTTATTTGAGCCTCTTATTGGCTCTGTAGGGTAGTGACATCTTTTTTCAGTTTCTTTGAATATGATTGGACCTCCGAGACAAACTTATGTATAAGTTCTATGTTACTGTGCAAAGTTGAGTTGTCTTGGAGAAGATATCGGAGGTCACTCAGCTTGACCTCTTCAATCTCATCAAAATGGGACGATGCGTTAATATATACTCATGAATCGACATACTAATTACCCTAAAACATCGAAACGATTTGAACTAAAGACGACTTCGTCATTTCATATGAATGAACATGTGCGACCCGCCTTGTCCCTTTCGGTGTCCCGACGAAGGCACGTGTTCAGGAAATGCGTTATGACATAAGCACGTATTAGTATGAATCGGTTCGGTGTTAAGGATAGTTACATTTCGATACAAAAGACTATATTAACAGTAGCCGTTATTCACATTCTTTAAATAAATTGGGATAAAACGAGATCAAGACGAAACGAAAACGAAGAACATTTCTGTCCTGAACGACCCTGTCATAACGTGAAAAGTTTCGCACAAGTAGCCCGTCCCTTCCGAATGAAAGACGAGCTTTTATGTTATGCCTCGTGTCGTTCTTAAGAGAAATGGATGTGTCCGTACAGATGACTAAGAAAATAAATAAAAGCAAAATGAACTAAACGACCAAAATCATTCCGGATCTACGATATATATCAATACCGAGAGTAGTTAAAGAAAATAAACCAATGTCGTTAAATACGTGCCTCAGACGAGTGTATACCCCGTTTAAAATCTCGAAGCCGAATTAAGCCAAACCATATAATTGCGCCATATGGACGAGACTGCGGGTTTTGACTAACGACTCGATCATTTCGACCGTTACCAAAACTGCAAGAAATATGGCCCGATGTACGTGTTTGCTTAAATCGTGCCTAAAGGAAAGAGAGCGGTGATGTCCTATCTTTGAATAAGCATGCGATTCAACGAAACGTTGATTTTCTATAACCACACTAAGATGATATATCCCGTGGATTGGGAAGAACAACGAACTGTTGCTAGCCGAAAGATCACCGTGCGCTCAAAATAAGACTCGCCGTCTTTTTCACGTAGCTAAAATGAGCAAACGGATCCTCGACGCTAAGAACAAATGCGTTACGCGATGAGTCCGTTCCCTAAAATAAAATCCAAAAGTGATTCCATCACTAAATAAACACGTGGTTACGTCTCTCGATAGATCTAAAAGATCCCGTTGTAATCCAAAAATCGAGACACAAACCCATGCGAACAAAAGGGAACGAATCATTAACAATAACGAACGATTGGACTAGAAGAATAACTCGTACCACGTCTAAAAACTGAGATGCGCTCAAAGGGAGTCAAAACCCGAATTAATGCGTCTCGCGAAAGGACAAAAGACGAGTTATTCCGAAAGGACAATCCGCTTGGTCGATATTTTAGTCACCGAACGCGGATACGTCAAAACGAACTGTATTATATGGTGAATGATTTATTTTTCCGCAATAATCGACGGCATCACGCGTCCCCTGGACCGCAATGTGAGCCCCAAACCAAAATCCTAGAAAAGAGACCTGGACCAACGAGTGTGTGGAGGAATAAGGGTGGAAGAGAGATGTTGTGATACATGTAATTAGACTAACGTTTGTTCTTCTTATCTTATATATCCGTAAAATAAATAAACGCACACACCACGAATCATGCATATAAAAATCATGCATACATACTAATGGATACCGTTCGCGCAGACGTCATCATTAAGCGGTTGTGGTTTCGCGAGAGTAATCGGCTTGTCAGACAGTTTGATCAGCTACGAGTAGACAGTTCAGAATCAGTAGTTGTGGCTTCTGAATCATCTTCATCTGGGTATACTCAGTCTTCCGTCAGTATGTCTGCGACCGACGAGAAAGTGGCTGAATTGGAGAATTCTGTGAACAATATCAATGATCAGCTGGCCGCAATCTTGGCCCAGCTAGCTGAGTTAGCACTGAAGGACAACAAGAGTGGTAGTAAGCGTGCTAAGAATGAGGTGAACGGTGGCCCTCACTTTGGGAATGAGGAGGATTATCAGGATTATATCCGAAAACAGTTAGAGAAAGAGAAAGCTAAGGAAGAGGAGTGGAAGCAACACATCACACAGGAAGTGCAGGACTTGCGTGGAGGAAGTTCCGGAAGTCAGGACTTCTATAACTTGAAGAATGTTTATCGGCAACAGCTTTGCCTTTGAAATTTCGGCTCCCCGACATGAAAAAGTTCGATGGAACTGGAGATCCCACCGCTCACATGAATCAGTATGTTGCTGTGATGAAGCACACGATCCTGACTGAGGATCAAGTCCTGGGGCTGTTTAACACTTACCTAGAGGGGGCTGCCCTCACATGGTTTCATGCATTGCCAATGGTAACAAAGAGGGATTGGAAGGAATTAGCAAAGTCGTTCATCGCTCAGTATAGCTTTAACACCATGCTGGAGGTCACTTTGAAAGAATTAGAGAGCACTAAGCAGCAGCCTGGGGAATCCTTTTCCGATTTTGTGAAAAGATGGAGGGCTAAGGCCGCAGTGATGAAACAAAAGCCGCTCGAGCAGGATCAGATCCGAATGGTGGTTGGCAACAAGTTGCCGTATATCAAGAATGAGCTGCGGTATATGCCGTTTACGGATTTCAATCAGATGTATAGTTGTGCCTTGACGGTTGAAGGGGATGGAGAGCCGAAGAAAGCTTATACCAAGTGGACGAAGTCTGGATATAGTGCCGGAGGACCTAGCGCGAGTACAGAATCCACGGCAGTGAAAGTGGTTGATCTTAATGCTATTGAAAAGAGGCGGTTCGCCAAGTTCGATCAGACCTATGCTAAAGTTTTCGAGCGTTTACAGAAAAAGGGATTGTTGAAAGCCCTTACCCCGTATAACAAAGCTCAACCTACTCCGTAGATTTAGGCTAGAGGGTATTGTGAGTTCCATAGCAGTTATGGGCATACCATTGAGAATTGCGAGAGGCTGAAACACGAAATCCAAGATTTAATTAAAGAGAAGAAAATAGCTGATCCTTCATCAGCGAACCCTTCCGTTAGGCGCAATCCATTGCCTAATCATAGGGTGAGCGTGATCGGAGCTGGGTTGACAGAAACTGCAGTAATGGAATCCTTTGAGAAGAATGTAGAGGAGTTGTTGGACTCCGACGAAAAGAACAATGTAGGAAATGGTCTGTATGTGTTCTTCCTGGGTGAGGAACAAGAGGATGAACCAATAAGAGAAGGATCAGATGGTGGAGCACCATATGACGAGGATAGTGCTGAAGAGACCGGAGAAGGGTCGTCTCGGACTATTGTGCCAGATTTGGGTTTGTTTAGTGGAGGAAGGGATCCCGAGGTGCACTTGCGTGAATATATGCACGACATGTTCATTGAATCCTTCGGAGTGGATGAAATTGCTCAGTGGTTCCACCATTCGTTGGTAGGCGAGCCTTTGGAATGGTTCCACTCATTACCCGACTCTTGCAAGCACGATTGGGATCGGTTGTCGGATTTGTTTCTAGAAAAGTATTAAAGAGCTGAGGATAGAACTGCGGAGCGCTTTGCGATGCAGATCGGACCCATCAAACGTCCATTGCCGAGGGTGAGCAAGTATAACGGCAATAAGGACCCTATGGAGCACCTTCACTTCTACTTGTCAGCTATGGCAGCCTTGGGTTTTAAAGAGGAAGAGACCACTAGCTTGTTTTGTAATTCATTGATGGGTGAACCGTTGATGTGGTATATGTCATTGCCGATGTATGTTAAGATCGATTGGGCAGCAATGACGAAGAGATTTATCAAGGAGTATACGGTATGGATGTTGGCGGATCAAACCCCGGACTCCCCCTCTTATGAAACGCCCAAGGCAGTGTTGGCAATGCCTAGGTATGGTGGATACCAGGATCCTGTGGAGCACGCGAGGTTATTCCGCAATCATATGTATGACGCCGGATTTCCGCAATGTGAGTTGCATGAACATTTTCCGAAAACCTTGATGGGTGAAGCCTTATTGTGGCATCAAGGCCTATCAGAGGAGGAAATGGGTCATTGGGTACCGCTCAGGAGTGCCTTTGTGGCAAGATATGAGATGTATGTTCCATGGACGGGATCCCTAGAGGATCTGGATAGGATCAGGCAGTTCCCCGAGGAACCATTTGTGGACTATGCTAGGAGGTGGAGGCACCGTTATGAGCAGTGTCATGAAACAATGAGCGATAAGGTGCAGCTTATGTGCATACAACGAGGTGCTATTCCGTGGGCCGCAAGGAGGATGAGCCGAGTGTCCCTCCGTGACTATGATGAGTTGATAGGTTGGGCTTTGTACGGATCAGTGGATCCCTTTTTCCTGAATCCGAGTGTTCCTCATGTCATGGATTTAATGGTCGTGGACATTTGGGAGAGTTCCTCGGACGAGGAAGATGCCAATCGGAAGATTCCTATTAACATTTGGGACGAATCGGATGATGAGCCGGAAATTGCGGTAATGACGAGATCAGGTCGTGTGGCCGTAGGAAAGGCACCAATGGTAGAAACTGAGATTGGAGAAGGGTCG
Source organism: Euphorbia lathyris (assembly GCF_963576675.1). NCBI lineage: Eukaryota > Viridiplantae > Streptophyta > Magnoliopsida > Malpighiales > Euphorbiaceae > Euphorbia > Euphorbia lathyris. The sequence continues at coordinate 73,037,828 of NC_088911.1, read as the reverse complement.
GCTCCTAAGCCCGATGACCAAGTTCTGGAGCAATTGAAGAAGACACAAGCTAAGTCTATGGTCTGGGAAGTTTTATGCCATTCTAAGTACCATCGTGAGAACCTGATGAAAGAATTGCAGAATCTGGTTATTTCCACCGATACTCAGCCGGCAGCGCTAGTAGGGGCAATTATGGCTCGGAAGAGGACTGAGATCACATTTACTGACGAGGATCTCCCAGAAGAGGGGAAGGCTCACAATAAGCCTTTGTATATCCGAGCGGAAATTAACGGAAAGAAGACTAGTTGCGTGATGGTCGATGATGGATCGACCATTAATGTTTGCCCGTTGAAACTCTTGTCGAAGTTGGGAGTGGAGAGAGGAGATCTGACAGCTTCTGAAACTGTGATTAGAGCATATGACGATAGCCGTAGGCACATTGAAGGAGTCTTCAAGGCCAAGTTAAAAGTGGGCCCGCATGAGGAAGAAACTGAGTTCACAGTGTTGGATATCCCGGTAACCTTTGCCGTTCTGTTGGGACGCCCTTGGTTCCATAAGTTGGGAGGTGTGCCCTCCACGCTCCACCAAATGATTAAATTTCCCTTCGGGGAGGAGATAGTGACAATCAGAGCTGAGAAATTAAGCTCGGTGGCAGCATTGGGAATTGAGCCACAGCTTTTCTCCAGATTCCAAGTCTCCGGGATATATGAGTCCAGCATGACCACCGATGTGGTGAAGATGATGAAGGGAGGTTTCATCCTAGGAATGGGTTTAGGAGCACACTATCAGGGGTTGCCAGAATTTTCGGACTTTAAGAGTCAGAAAACCCGGAGGGGTTTGGGATATGAGCAAGGAGGTCCATCCAACGCAAGTGGCGAAGGAAAAGTGGGCTTAAGGAAGTATTTTATGAGCGAGGGGCATGGGAAGGCATATTCAGGAACCCCCGAGGCATGGACTAGCACGGAAGGGAAGATTCTGCCAGGGTTCGAAATCTTCAATGATGTTGCCGACTGGGGCAAAGGAAAGGCGAGCTGCTTTGTCGAGGAGATCATGATGCTGGATTTAAATGCCGAGGAGCAGGTCATCACCATCGAAGCGACTACGGGAGCGGGAGATGAGCCTAGTACCTCCAAAATTCATGAGAAACCCGAGGACCTCGATGATGAAAATTGTATTACTGCTTTGTTTGAATCAGATGATGTAATCACCCATGCTATCAATGAAATGAATTCTGATTTTGCTTACTTGCTTGATGTTGATCATGATCATTCCATGCATTCTCATTCATATAACATGCCTACATTTGAAATCAATGCAATAGAAATGTCAACTTTCAATCTTGGTACGGATGAAAATCCTAAACTTATACAAATTGCTCAAGAATTAACTATTGAAGAGAGAAAAGAATTCGAGAGAATAATTAAAAAATACGAAATTGTATTCGCTTGGACATACGAAGACATGCCTGGAATTGATCAATCTATCGTAACTCACCGCATTCCAACTTATCCCGAAGCAAAGCCCGTAAAGTAGAAGCTCCGACGTATGAGACCAGAATGGGCGAATAAGATCAGAGAGGAGATGAAGAAACAGTTAGAAGCAGGATTCATCGAAGTAATCGACTATCCCCCTTGGGTCGCAAATGTGGTGCCCATCGCAAAGAAGGACGGCAAAGTGAGAATGTGCGTTGATTACAGAGATCTCAACAAGGCATGCCCCAAGGATGAGTTCGCATTACCTCATATCGACGTATTGATCGACAGCGCAGCGTCAAGTGTATTACACACGAATGTGGACGGTTTCATGGGCTACATGCAAGTTCAGATGGCCGAAAAGCACAAAGCGAAAACCTCGTTCACAACTGAGTGGGGGACATACTGTTACAAGTTAATGTCGTTTGGTTTGAAAAACGCCGGGGCAACTTACCAGAGAATGGCCACAGCACTGTTCCATGATATGATACACAAGGAGGTAGAAGTCTACGTGGATGATATGATGGTCAAATCAGAGACAAGAGAAGGGCATTTTGCCGCGCTCGAGAAGTTTTTGGCCCGAATTGCAGAATTCAAGCTAAGGTTAAACCCGAAGAAGTGCTTTTTCGGCGTTTCGTCGGGGAAAATCTTAGGCTATGTAATCGGAAATAAGGGAATCGAGGTGGATCCTGATAAAGTGAAGGCCATACAGGAGATGCCGGCGCCGAGAAATGAGAAGGAAGTGAGAGGGTTTCTGGGGCAGGTTCAGTATATCAGTCGGTTCATAGCAAGACTCGCCGCAATCTGCGAGCCAATCTTTAAGTTGCTAAGGAAAGACCAACCCGCTGTTTGGAATGATAAGTGTCAGCAAGCTTTGGAGAGCGTCCAGAGCTATTTGTCTAATCCGCCAGTGCTGAGACCGCCTAAACTAGGAAAGCCGCTTCTCCTCTATGTAGCAATTGAGGAGCGACCTATTGGGGCAATGTTGGCTCAAGAGGGAGACACCGGTGTGGAGCACGCGGTATATTATTTGAGTAAGAAGTTCCTGGAGTACGAGCTCAAGTACAACATGATCGAAAAGACATGTGTGGCAGTAGTATGGTTGACAAAGAAACTACGGCATTATTTTCAATCGTATAAAGTGATCATTATTTCTCGGATGGACCCCGTGAAGTATTTGTACCGAACTCCATCCTTGACGGGGAAGTTAGCCCGATGGTTGTTGCTTCTGTCTGAGTTTGACATTGAATATGTGACGAAGAAGGTTATCAAAGGAAGGGCCGTGGCAGAGTTTCTGGCTAACCAACCCCTGAATGCAGAAGAGGAAGAAGTAAGCTATGATTTCCCCGATGAGCACTTGAACGCAATCGAAGTTATACCGTGGAAAATGTTCTTCGATGGAGCAGTTAATTCGAATGGAGCCGGAGTAGGAGTACTACTTACCTCACTGGAAGGAGAAAGGATCCCGATGGCCAAGAAGTTGTCCTTCCCTCTCACCAATAATATGGCCGAATATGAAGCGTGCATTTATGGTTTAGAGTCATTAGCGGCACTGGGAGCGTCATATGTCGAAATTTGGGGTGACTCAAAGTTGATCATCGAACAGGCACAAGGAAACTGGGAGGTAAGAGAAGAAAGACTACGTCCGTACCTCGATCAGCTAGAAGGGTTGGCACAAAGATTCAAGGAGTGTCGTTTCTATCACATTCCTCGAGCGCAGAATCAGGCGGCGGATGCTTTGGCCACTTTGGTGTCAGTTTGGGACAACCCCCGGAACCTTGCTTCGAAGCCGTTGGTATTGAGAAGATCTCACAAACCATGTTACGAGGACGTAATGCTGTTAGGGACAGATGAAAAACCATGGTATTTCGATATCGTGAACTTCATGAAAGATGGGACATATCCGGCAGAGTCAGAACCTAGGGATCAAGCTGTGATTAGAAGGCTAGCTCGTCAGTTCATCATCCACAACGACTTGCTTTACAAAAGGCACGTTGATGGATTACAACTCAGATGCTTGGATGCGGGAGAAGCCCGCGAGGCAATGGAATCAGTACATTCAGGAATTTATGGAGCCCATATGGGGGGAGCAGTACTAGCTAAGAAAATTATCAGACAAGGCTTCTATTGGCTCACCATGGAAAGAGATTGTAACGAGTATGCAAAGAAATCCCATGATTGTCAAATCCACGGCGATTGCAGTCATCTTCCGGCCATCGAACTACATGTGCTAGCACCTATTTGGCCATACGCTGCCTGGGGCATTGACATCATCGGCGAAGTAAGGCCTAACGCTTCAAATGGACATGAGTTTATTGCTGTCGCCATCGATTATTTCACCAAATGGGTAGAAGCAGAGTCGTTTAGCAAACTGGGATCCAAGCAGATGAGAAAGTTCATTGAAAAACACTTGATCACCAGGTTCGGAGTGCCTCATCACATGATCACGGATAACGGAGTCCAGTTTCAGGGGGAAGTAAGGAATCTTTTCCGAGAATATGGCATTGAACATCACAGGTCTTCTCCATACCGCCCACAGGCTAATGGGGCAGTAGAAGTAGCTAATAAGAACCTTAAAAGGATTCTCGTAAAGACGGTGGAATCACATCGGAACTTGCATGAGCACCTCCCACTCGCGTTGTGGGCTTATCGCACGACAATCAGAACCTCGACTGGGGCAACGCCATTCTCCTTGGTATACGGAACAGAAGCAGTCCTGCCGATTGAGATCGAAAAGCGATCGTTGAGAATCGCAGTGGAAGCAGAAATTCCCGAAACGGAATGGGTGAAGAAGCGATGTGAGCAGTTGGCTCTAGTTGACGAAAAGAGGATGGAAGCGCTTTACCATGTACAGTTATATCAAAGAAGGATGGCTCGGGCTTTCAATAAAAAGGCCAAGACCAGTCCTATCAAAGAAGGAGATTTGGTGCTGAAACAGATCCGTGTGACGCACACCGACCCGAGGGGGAAGTTCAGGCCTAACTGGGAAGGACCATTCGTCGTAAAGAAGATACTAAGCAAAGGAGCGGTGAAGTTAACCACAATGGACGGCATGGAATTCTCCGAACCTACCAACCGGGATAGGCTTAAGAAATACTTTTCGTAAAAAAAAAAAAAATAAAGAAAAATTCCCGATAGGTTGAAAACCCGCAAAGGGCGACCTATGCAACAATAAGGAAAATCCCAATGGGTGAAAACCCGAAAGGGCACTCATTTAAAAATTCCGGGATAGTAAAAGGAGAGGAGAAAAATCGCCGGGATCCGAAAACCGAAAGGCGGGTCCTGGTAACAATGGTTATAACTTGAGCAATTACAAAAACAATGTATAAGAGACTAAGTATTTCTGTTGGTTGTAAATAAATAAAGGCATGAATATATTTGACGAGAATGATTGGAATCATTATAATCTACCGAATGCATGGTAATATGAATCACGGGTTGTATATTTCTTGCCCTACTTTTCACAAAAAGCCTACCTACTATCCACCCCACTCCCTATACATCAGCTATACATCGGGGAAACTCTAATAAAAGCTACAAAGCAATAATAAAAGCTATAAAGCAATACATAACGAGCCTAATACGGAGGGAAGTCCCAATAGTTCTCAAAATCTCTCAGGTGTGATGCCCGCTCCGCAGATAGTGCCTCCTCGGCAGCACACGCTCTCTCATCAGAAACTCGCGCTCTCTCATCAGAAACTCGTGCTCTCTCATCAGCAGCTCGTGCTTTCTCCTCTGCAGCAAGGCGTCCGATCGACTCATCGCGCGCCCTCTCCTCGACTGCAAGGCGACCCTCAGTCTCCCGTCGCATCATCCCCGACCAGTGGTCGTTCCTCTCTTGATACACATGACCAACTGGGCATCAGCTTCCTGCACTAGCTCGCTCTGTCTCCGCTTGTGGGCATGAAGATCACTCTACAAAAAAAGAAAAAAAATAGATAAAAGGCAGCATAGGCAAAAACATAAATCATACATACATGCATACATTTCACTACACTAAAGTACAGTAATGATACATACCAGGTGATCGGTGCAGCGCAAGCTGAGGCGGTCTCGGAGATAACCAGACAGCCCCACGTAATCCGTACAAGTCTCTCTCGTGGTTAGAGAAGCGTCTGAGGGATCAAACGGGACCCTCGAGGAGAAGATAGGAGGGGCCGCCTCAAATCCTGCGTAAGGTGCCCCGGACTCGTCATAGCAAATCGTGGCATAATCTCTCCCGTAGTCTGGTAGGGGCACGCCTAGGGAAGACCTCTCCGATCGGGCAGCACTGGAGGACTCGCCAACGTAGTAGGGCTGCTCGCACACTGGCGTCTGAGCCCGAGTGCCCTCGAAGAAATCAGATAAGTGGGCACTCCTCCAGGATCCCTCCTGCAAACAAAACACACCATAAAACCTCTGAACATCTCATGAATAAAAGGGGTAAAATAAAAAGGGAATGGAATCACTTACCGGGACCTCCTCCTGACCAAAGACTGCCGCGACAGCCTCCCTCGAAAATACATCCGCCCACCGGATCCACCTCCATCGCCGCCGCCGGGGCATCCCTCGCGCTCAGCAAAGTAGACAAGTAAGGCTCACGGCCCCCAGCGTGAATCCACACCGCTCTACCAACATACCGGCAGGTCAGGTCCCGACGAATGACCGATAGTGGCAGGGTCCGCACCGCGAACATAGAGACGGGGATCTCGCCCGGTGTCCAGTGAGCGTCCTTAACTCCGGTGATGCCTCGATCCCCTAAATACCACGCCCGCACGCAGGGGCCGGTGAGCACACACTGCTGCTCCTGGATCATCGATACATATGTATAACCAGGGCCGAAGTCGAGGTCGTCCCATCGGAACTTAATCTAAAAAATGCACAAAGAGAAAGTCAGAAAGACTCAAACAAAACACCAAGCATGATTAGGCGAAATCTACCTGTGTGAGGGTCAGCGAGTCGATCCGATCCAGAAGCCGCGACACTGTCCGACTCCTCTCGGCGCTCAAGTCAAAATCCCTCCACTGAGTCATGAAAGTCGGCCTCAGTACTCTCGGTCGAGATCGAGACCGGCTGGGTAGGATGTGTCTCTCATACGCCCACACCTGCGGTAAAAACGAGGACTAGAGGTGTGAAAAATGCGAAGAAGATAAGACGGATAAGTCAAGAAGGCGTCACCTACCAGCAGAGCAAAGGTATAACCACCGAAGTCCTTGCGCTTCCGGCAAGTCAGATCCAAAAACTTGTAAAGAAAGGCTAAGCCTGCCCCCGCCCAATCGTAGGAAGCCGCTGCATCCAAATCGCTGAGCGCCTGAATGAGGCCCGCATGTACCTTCCCGCCCTTCGTGCGGAAAATCGTCTCACTCAGAGCATATACCAAGAAGCTACGAACCACCAAGTCGGTATCGTCAGTCTCGCAAAAATCTCGTCTACTCAAAAGGCTCGCGGTGGAAACAAACTTCGCCGGAGTAGACTTGGCGCATAGACGAACTCCCGGTCCAATCAAGGCAGCAATCCTAGCAGGGTCGACTCGCGGTCACATCATACTAAAATGGAAAGGGATGGGAGTGTTGCTCCCTCGCAATCCGGTCAATAGCGAAAAATCTCGAGGCGAGATAGTCATCTCCCCAAAGGAAAGGTGGAAGGTGTGGGTCGAATCAACCCACCGCTCACACAAGGCCCGTAGGCCAAAAGGATCGCATACCCCGTTGGTGCGGGGCAGCGCTGCAATAAAGGGCTCGAAGCCCAACTCACGCACGCGGGCTCTCGCCGCGGCGCCTAGCCTATCATACCACGAATGAACCTCGGTGGTGGTCCCCGAAATCTCAATGAACTAAAAAGGAACAAGATAAGGAAATTTAAATACAGCTCCTAAAGCATGCAATTGATAAGAACGCGTTAAGACTAGGTATTCTTTCATTCTCTAACCTAGAGACATCCGGTCAGTTAGGACCAATTTTCTGTAAAAATCTCTCATGTAGGGTCATTCACGTAAGGTTTAGTCAATTCTTTGATCCACCCTCGTCTGCGGTGACGAGGAGCATAGATTAGGCTTACTATTCACATGCATTAGTTAAGTTTTTACTATTCACGTTTTCACTATTCACGTGCACTATTCACATTTTTACTATTCACGTGCATTAGCTAAGTTTTTACTGTTCACGTTTTCGCTATTCACGTTCTTACTATTCACATGCACTATTCACGTTTTTACTATTCACGTGCATTAGCTAAGTTTTTACTATTCATTTGCACTATTCACGTGCACTATTCACGTCTTCACTATTCATGTCGTTTTTACTGTTAGCATGCATAAATTCGTAGTGTCACTATTCACATGCATATAGCGCGCATTCTTACAAAAATAAACAGGTGTTACTTGTAAATAAAGGAATTCACGTTTTCTAGCTAAAGTCCTCTAAGGCAGTCTAAGGGTTAGCATGCAAATCATGTTCGTATAGGAATGCTAAAGCCTAGAGTTCGAATCGAATAAAAGTGAGAAATTAGTTACCTCGTTGCAGCGTGTCCTGCTCAAATGCGTCGTAGGGTCGTGAAAGGTATCCACTCTATCCAGGTTTACGTAAACCTCGTCCATGCCTCTAGTGCCATCCCATTCATCTAAATCCATCCCGAGAATAATCCAAATTGAAGTCTAGTGAGAAAAAGAGGAGAGAGAAGGTGTGGGGTTGAAATGAAACCCCACCACCTTATATAGGAAAATGGAATGGCATTCCCGTAAATAGTGAAAAAAGTACGATTTGACATAAATGTAAAAAGTAAATAATTAATTACTAGGTGCACAGACCTCCGATTTGCAGTCCGTTTCAGCCTGCATTTCTCCCAGACAGCGACCAAAATTGTCAAGATATGAACTCCAGACCACAGTCATTTTTTACAGAACAGCGACACCAGTCAAAATACAGACGACAGTCAACAGAAGAACAATCATTAGTCTATATCATTTCAGACTAAAACACGTTCCCATTGAACCTCCGAGATGAAAGCTCCAGTGAGAAAATACAGACAACAGTGTTGTAAGAAAATCCAGAAACAATCCCTGCTATTGAGCCATCTGACTCACGGTCGCAGACCGGAGTTGCTTTTGAGCCATCTGACTCACGGTCGCAGACCGGAGTTGCTTTTGAGCCATCTGACTCGCGGTCGCAGGCCGGAGTTGCTTTTGAGCCATCTGACTCGCGGTCGCAGACCGGAGTTGCTTTTGAGCCATCTGACTCGCGGTCGCAGACCGGAGTTGCTTTTGAGCCATCTGACTCGCGGTCGCAAACCGGAGTTGCTTTTGAGCCATCTGACTCGCGGTCGCAGACCGGAGTTGCTTTTGAGCCATATTTATCTAAGATCGTAGACTAGGGTAGCTATTGAGCCATCATCCTCGCAGTGGCAGACTAGAGTAGCTTTTGAGCCGTTTTTACCGAAGATTGTAGACTAAGGTAGCTATTGAGCCATCATCCTCGCAGTCGCAGACTAGGGTAGCTTTTGAGCCGTTTTTACCGAAGATTGTAGACTAAGGTAACTATTGAGCCATCATCCTCTCAGTCGCAGACTAGGGTAGCTTTTGAGCCGTTTTTACCGAAGATTGTAGACTAGGGTAGCTATTGAGCCATCATCCCCACCGCCGTAGACCAAATCGCTTTAGAGCCGTTCTCATCACAGTCAGCCAACGTAGGCCGGAGTCGAAAAGGGGGACATTCGCCAGCAGCCGATTCAGAGGCAGCACGGTGCAACCCAAAGCAGAGTCTGAAGAAATCAGAGAACAACGCCGGAGCGCGCAGCGCAAAGGTCAGATATGCTCCCTCCTACTCTTTACGTGTCTTTTACTTTTATATGTTTTACATTGCATGTGTTGCGTTAGCAAAAAAAAACGTTTTCGAAACACACACATCACTGTCAAAATAGAAAAGTAGGGGCAACTGTAGACACCGAGTCGGAGGACCTGTGACGAAAACCTGAAAACAAGACGGTTGAAGCGATTGATTCCGGAAGTTTTGAAAAATATATAAAGAATAATAAGCGAAGGAAAATTAGCGGCACGGCGCGGGTGCTTAGCGGCATCCGGCACGCGGACGACAATGGTCGAACGTCCGCTCGGCGGCGCGGGACGTGCGCTCGGCGTCCGTCGGACGCACCGCAAGTGGCACGCTCTCAACGTCCGAGCAATGCCCGAGTCCGGTGGCATGGGGCGCGCTCTCGTGGGCCGCTGAGCGCACGTGCCCGGTAGCGCGAGGCGCGTGTCCGGCGGCGCGGGACGCGCGCTCGGCGGCCGCGGGGTGCGCACGCCCGATGGCTCGAGGCACGCCCCGAGGGTCGTCGGGCGGGCGCCCAACCACGTCGGGCGAACGCCCGACGGAGGTTGGGCGCGGGCGCCCAACCTAGCGTTGGGCGCTCGCCCAACGCCGTTGGGCGATCGCCCAACGATTGTTGGGCGATCGCCCAACAAATGTTGGGCGGCCGCCCAATAAGGTTGGGCGGTAGCCCAAAACTAGGTTGGGCGGCCGCCCAACCCCAATGGGCGACGCCCAATTTCTTTTGGGCGTCGCCCATTGGTCCGGGGACCCGTTTGCCTATAAAAGGCACGGATCCCCATGCAAAAAAAGGGGGGGAAAAAGGAGAGGAATCCTTAGAGAGCTTCTCACACTAAATATTTTTCTAGAGAGAGGAAGTTGATTTTTTTTAGGAAAAAACATTTTTTTTTCCTAAAAATTGAAAATCTCTAAATTTCCTAAGTTCAATTTTTACTAAATTTTTTATAAAAAACGGGAGCTCGTGGTTCGTGGAATCAATCGGCTTCAACTGTCAGATACCGAATTCAAGGTATTATCCGAGGACTAGACTCTTTATTTTATTTAATTTATTCTCTTCTCCTATTTATTTTTTTTATATACTATAGTTTTTATTCATTTAGTCATTTATTTATTTTGTCACATTTTATTTAATTAGCGTATTTATTTAATTTTCGTTTCGTGTTGAATAAAATTCGGTTTTGTTTTAAAATAAAAAACCTCGTTTTGATATCCCAATACGAACCGTGATCCAATAAAAAGGTAGTTCGGGTATCAAAAACGTTGTAATTATAACATTTTAATTTAAAAGAAATTTCCAAATAATGTTTTAAAATAAAAAACGTCGTTTAGGAACTTCCGTTTTCAACTATGATCCATCTTTGGTAGTTCGGAAATCCAAAACGATTGAATTAGATTTAATTTAAAGCTTTTGAATAAATCTGGAAACATTTAGGAGTGCTGCTGTAATTTACCTATTCTGTCAGTAAATGCTGTTTACCGACGGATTTTCCGTCGGTAAATCTGCCAAAACGTAAAAAATGCCATTTCAGTCATTTTTTCTTAACTTTTAAGCTTTTAATCATTGGTATATATATGTATAGTTATGTAATATATGTTTTTCAAATTATTTTAGAACTTTAGCATATATAATTATTTTAGAATATTTGTATACTATTTTTTATTCTATTTTACAATATAAGTATGAGTATATATATGTATTCCTTTTTCATTGATTTGGGTTATGTTTTAAATATTAGTTACTTGGTATTTTGGAAAATAATTAATATGTATTAGTATATGGTATTTTTTTGGTATTTAAAACTATATTAGTTATGTATATGTATAGTTTTGGAATATTTGGGTTATTTTAGTGATTATTGAATGAAATCATTTTTTATAAGTATTATTTTCTTAGTTATAGGATTTATTTACTATTTTCACATTTTCAAAGTATAGATATATTGTACCTATTATTTTTATATACATATAATTCCTTTTGTATTAACTTTTATTTTCATATTCTATTTTTGATTTAAATATATATATATATATATATATATATATATATATATATATATATGTTAGAATTACTTTCTTTATTCTTTTGGGCTTCATCATGGGTCCATGTTTCAAGTGGACTTTGTTTGAGTATGGATGGTGGTTTAAATGGGTTTATTATGGTAATTATAATTAGTAAAGAGTCCATTAAATAAGTGGGGAAAATAAATCACAAAAAGAGAGTTTTCAATTGAATTATTTAAACTAATGAGTTTTTAGATTTCTAATGTAAATAAATAGAGTCATTCTTGTTAATATTTCAAATCGTTTCTCAAAACACCACGTTTTAAAACCTTACTCCGTTCCAAAGGCGGATTAAATGATCATTGTAATTAAAATCGTTTTCTTTGTGAATAATAGAGTTTTGAATCATTTTCTCAAAGAATTTGTACAAAATAAAATTAACTTGTATGTTTAAACCATGTTTTCTCATTAAAAGGTTTTTATCTTAACGTTTTCAAAATGCTCGAGTCGTTCCAACGGCGATTCGGGTGAACTTCATCAAACGGGGTTTTGAAACGCACCTAAATCGTTCCAACGGCGATTAAGGTGCGAACCATGTAAATGAACTCGTTTTGGGGAAAATAAGTTAGCGTATAATAAACACACAACATGACATGTAAATAAGTCGTAAATAAACCACTTCTTCCTTTCCCCTCTCTGTGTATGTATAACGTAAATGGGTGATTCTTTACTGATGTGGCTTTTCAATATCATATGCTCAAAACGGTTTCTAAAAAGAGAAAGAAAAGGGTTTCAAATGAATTTTAAACTTAAAGAAGTATATGATTAGTCCGTTATCGCCTAACATGCTGAGTAGGAGGCCGGTGGTTCATAACCGGGCGATGTCGGGGTGCCTAGTAGCCTTTCTCCGGAAAGGAGCTAGCCTTCTCATCTCGTACCTAAGTTTCCCGAACCCACACCGATCTCCCGCAAGGGATCGGTGTTCATTTTCCCATTCGTGGGTGGCGACTCTTCCATATCTCCGAGCTCCGGTCCTGCCGAGCAGCTTGATTCCACGATTGGTTGCTTTCGGCGCTAATCACCGCTTACGTCGCCATGAGGTTGTCCACCCCCCGGTCCGCCCAGGAGATTAGGCCGCGGCACCTCGTCTAACACTATCACTCCATGTGGCTACCATAGCCTTTCTGCTGCCCTTCTTGTCTTTCTTCAGCATAGGACAGCTTGACTTGATGTGCAGTTTGGTGGCACTCGACGCATGTGACAGGCTTTGAGTTGTCCTTCTTATATTTGTTGTCGCTGGGCTCAACTTTATATTTGTCATTTCTTCTGAATGACCTTTTACTGTTCCTATCATTCTTCCTGAACAACTTCTTCATTTTCCTGGTGAACATTGCCATTTCTATTGGTCCCTTGTAAGGTTGCAAATATAGTTCCAAGGGGGGGGGTTAGGAACTATTTTACCCTTTTTGAATGATTAGGGCAAATTTCTTTTTCTTAACTGGGAGTATGTTGGGGTTTAGTGTCCTAAAGACAATGGTTGTAGGATGCAAACTTATTGTAAATGAATTGTTCTTTATATCATTTGTTTTAATAAGATATATGTTTGATAACTATATAAAGGCAAACCCTTTTACAGCACTAAATAAAGTCTAATAAAAGGAAATCCGTAAGTTTGTTTAAAGTGATTATAAAGTGTTCATACAAGCATGAAGTGAGACAAGACTTTATAATAAACTAATAAACTTAAAACCACCCCAAGTCAAGTGAGATGTTTAGGATTGACATATCACTGTTGAGACTTGTATGTAACAATGTCTTCTGTCCAACAGAAAGCTGATCTCACAAGCTTCACATATATAGATATCTGGACAGTTACATAGATCCGATGAAACGTCGTTCATTAGGATTGGGGATCCGATTTGAGATAACAGGATGGGTAGATTCATCCTTGTCACCTGTTCATCTTATTGGTATTAATAGGTATAAATAATCCTCAGACTCAAAGGAATGTTAATTGGTCATCCTGAATTACTGAATGTGAGACTTTGATCGCGTGGTCCCACGATCCTTAACAGAGATGACTCTGGGGTGTGAACTGCAAAGGTTGGGTGTCACAGGAGGTAATGTCAGGGTAGTTATACATTGGATTGAGCATTTATCACTCCCGACGAATGGGAGATACGTTCAAGGATCGCTTGTGGAAGACTCGACTCTAAATCCTTGCAAGGTGATAGCTTAAGAGTAGAAATACAGATTTCACTTAACCTATCTATTTGAGTTGACTCGGCCTGTACAAGTAAAACGAACGTCTCGCTATATATGACTTGACATCATCCATAGTCATAAGATTCAGTTCAAGGATATAGTTGATAAAGGATCGAATTATACTGTAACTAATACGGAAGGGTTAACGGCAGAATCAACCTGTCTTCTTAATGGACTCTGGGGGAATGATTACGGACATGCCGATAACATGCTCTGTTCATCATTCCGTTATGCAAGGATTAAATATAATTCTTGGAGAAATTAATTTAATAGTTGCATACGGCCAGAAGTAGTAAGGACCTAATGGATCACACATAAGACTTGGAAACAAAAGAGAGATGGATCTGATTAATAGATGGAAGCCCAGTTGAGCCCAGTAAGGCCCATGGATAAGGGGGGGTCGAAATTATATGTATTAAAGGAAGGGAATTAATTTATTCCACTCTTCCTAATTGGATTAGGATTGTGAAATTAAATTAATTAAGAGATAATCAAGTTAGGAGTTATTAATTGGATTAATGTCCTCCTATTATTATCTAACTAGGTTACTTATTATTATCCTAATTATATTAGATATATAGTAAGATAATAATTAGAAATCCTATTCCGAATTGGATTGCTATTAAGTAACCTAATCCTATCTAACTAGGGTTTAGAGACAAGATAATATATATACCCCTTACCTAGTGAATTTCGACACACACTCTAGCCCCACCCCTTGTGATTTTCGAAATCTACTAGCTAGAGAGAGAAAGTGAATTCCATCCCCAAGTTCGTGGACAAGAATTCATTCAGCATTCCATCGATTGATTAATCTAATTCATCCCTCTTTCTCCTTGATCTTGTGTTGTTTAATTAGAGGTAATCTATTTTGGTTACATCTCATAAGGGTTGATTCTAATTTAACCTCACCGTGTTCACGAAAGAAGAAAAACAATCAAAAGGGAGAAATTCGTTTTTCTTCGCCTACATCAGGTCAGTTCACTATTTCGAGGATTCCCGGAGATTGAACCGTCGGATCCTCGCGATTTTTGGACAGTAGCTTCTAGACACATTCTTCCACGTTTCCACCGAAGGGATCGTCGTTCGGAGGTCTGGAAGGTCTATTTCGAATAGGGGCAGATTGGTAAACAGTTTACATCTCTTTTGAAGTTGTGGGCACTTCGTTTGCAACGGTAGATTGATCATCGAAAGGTATATCTTCTTATCCCTCTTTATATGAAATAACGATTAACGGATCCTATGGTTAAAAGGAAGTAGGCTAAAAATTTTATATTTCCGCTGCTATACCTTAGCCCTATTTCCAACAGGACTTTCGTCCTTTCCAAAGTTCATAAGGGGTTTTCTTAAGTATAGGTCTAACTAGAGCCCTATTCAGAATATAGCATGCTGTGTTAACAGCTTCTCCCCAAAAATACTTTGGAAGCCTATGCTCATCCAGCATTGTCCTGGCAATCTCAACCAGAGTTCTGTTCTTCCTTTCAACAACCCCATTTTGCTGAGGCGTTCTAGGAGCAGAGAAATTGTGGTCAATGCCGCTGGCTTCACAGAATTCAACAAACTTTTGGTTTTTGAATTCTCCACTGTTATCACTACGGATATGAGCTAATTTTAGGTCTTTCTCATTTTCAATTTTTCTAACCAAGTTTGAAAATGTCTCAAAGGTCTCGTCCTTACTGGTCAGCAGGATAACCCATGTGTACCGAGAGAAATCATCTACAATAACCAAGGAAAACCTTCTTCCACCCAGACTCAGCGGCTGGACTGGACCAAAGAGATCCAAGTGTAGCATTTCTAACGGACGCTTAGTTGAGACAATGTTTTTACTGTGAAAAGATTGCTTGGTTTGTTTTCCAGCTTGGCAAGCATGGCATAATTGATCTTTTTGAAATTTAAGTTCAGGCAGTCCCTCAACCAATTGCTTTCTTGCTAATTTGGCCAGGAGGTCCATGCTTACATGACCAAGTCTCCTGTGCCATAGCCAGGAATTTTCTTCCTTTGTTACTAAGCACACAATTTTTGAAAACTTTTTCTCTAAGTCTAGCATAAAGACATTATCTATCCGAGGGGCAGTTAAAATTAACTCATTAGTTTTACCCTCGTATATTTTACATCCAGTAGTATCAAATATAACTTTTCTCCCATTGTCACATAGCTGAGCTACGCTGAGTAAGTTATATTTGAGTCCGCTGACTAAGGAGACAGATTCAATAGTAGGGTTACCTCCGATGATTCCTGAGCCTACTATCTTACCCTTCTTGTTGTCTCCAAAACTTACACTCCCTCCTCGTTTACGTTCAAACGTGATGAACTGAGTTTCATCACCCGTCATATGTCTTGAGCATGCGCTGTCAATATACCACATCTTTGACTTCTCGGCACATCTCAGGCTTACCTGCATTGTAACTAGTTACTTTTAGGTACCCAATTCTTTTTGGGTCCTGACTTGTTAGGTGCAACAGGTATAGCATCATATTTTATTTTATGGCGACATACATGGACAGTATGGCCATTCTTTCCACAGAAGTCACAACTGAACTGCTGTTTAGGATTTTTTACTGACTTGTCAGCACCCCAGTGCTGAGCGTGCCAGCACACTTTAGTAGTGTGTCCTAACTTCCCACAAAAGTCATATTGGACTTTTCGCTGGGGATTTCGTCTCTGCTGAGTACCTTGGTACTGTGTACCTTGATACTGAGTTCTCAGCGGAAAATTGTTTTTGTTTGGAACCTTTAATTGGTTCTGAATGGTTGTGACATCCTTCCTCAGTTTCTTTGAGACTGACTGGACTTCAGAGACAGACTCATGAATGATTTTCATATTTTCATGCAAAACTGAGTTGTCTTGAAGAAGGTATCTGAGGTCACTCAGTTTGACCTCTTCTACTTCATCACAGCGCCGGCTGAGTGCTTTAATCTTCCTGTTACACTTTTTAACAAGTGTATAGAGATCACTCAGGGCGTTACCCATTTCATTTCTGAGTTGAGAGAGTGAGATTACCTCATTAGATTGCTCTTCATTATCTGACTCATCAGATTGGTCAGCATGCTCAGAAATGCATGGCTCAGCAAGTTCGTCAGCCATAAAGCATATCTTCACTGACTCGGTGGCCTCAGTTTCTGTTGATGAAGATTCATCACTGTCACTCCAAGTAGCCACCATTGCCTTCTTCCCACTTTTCTTGTCTTTCCTCAGCGTGGGGCAGTTTGACTTAATATGGCCATCTTGGTGGCACTTAAAGCATGTAATGGGCTTTGAGCTGTCCTTTCTGTATTTGCTATCGCTTGAGTCAGCCTTATACTTATCAAACTTTTTGTAAGGCTTTTTAGAATATTTGTCGTTCTTCCTGAACAGCCTCTTCATCTTTCTTGTGAACATAGCCATCTCCTCATCATCAGTTGAACTCCCGTCAGTGGAGTCAGCCTTCATGACAAGTGACTTCTACTTCTTGTCATCAGATTTTTCCTTCACCTCAAAGTTTTTCATGGATATCTCATGGGTCAGCAATGAACCGATGAGTTCGTCATATTTGTAGGTGGTTAAATCCTGAGCTTCCTCAACTGCTGTCTTCTTTGCTTGCCAGTCTTTTGGAAGACTCCTGAGTATCTTTTTGACTTGTTCTTCCTCAGTGAAGATTTTCCCAAGTCTCTTGAGCTCATTAATGATGTTGGTGAACCTTGCGTTCATGTCTGAAATGCCCTCATCATTGTTCATCTCGAACAGCTCGTACAGTCTCATCTGCTGATTCACCTTGGATTCTTTTACTTTGTTTGTTCCCTCGTAGGTGACTTCCAGCTTTTTCCAGATCTCTTGTGCCGACTCACAACCTGAGATTTTGTTATATTCTGCAGCATCGAGCGCACAGTGAAGCATATTGATAGCCGAAGCATGGTTTTGAAGCTTCTTAAGATCATCCTCTGTCCATTCAACCTCAGCTTTAACAACTGACTGGCCAGCAACAACTTTCACAGGTACAAACGGGCCTTGGACTATAGATAGCCAGGCACTCATGTTTGTAGCTTGAATGAAGTTCTTCATCCTATTCTTCCAAAAGGTATAGTTTGACCCGAAGAATAGGGGAGGCCTGGTAATGGACAGCCCCTCAGGTAATATCTGAGTTGTCTGGTTTCCAGGGAGAAACCGAGTGCTGTTTTCGCCCATGGTATGGATCAACTCAAGGTTGTTAGACCTTTAGTAATGAGCTTTTAAGCTCTGATACCACTTGTTGGTCCCTTGTAAGGTTGCAAATATAGTTCCAAGGGGGGGGGTTAGGAACTATTTTACCCTTTTTGAATGATTAGGGCAAATTTCTTTTTCTTAAGAAAAGATTATATGACAGCGGCGCTGATCAATCGACAAGACACTGGCTTAGTCAACTGGTGACTAGGTCAGTTTCGTTGCTTAGGTCAGGAAATAGCACTTAGAGTTTATTCCTGACTTAATTCGTTGGCAGCGCACAACTCAGCTTGACCTCTTTTACTTGGTCAGTTTTAGTTTGTTTTAAGCAAGCAATATAAATAAGGAGTTAAGGTTTAGAAATACTTCACTCAGCAGATTTATCCAGGTTCGGCTTCTTCTAAGCCTACGTCCTGTCCCCGGAACACTTCCGAGATTTCAAATCCTCTACTGAGCTCTTTAAAGGTAGAGCCTCAAACCTTTTACAATATCAGCAATTGAGTATGACAAGAGTACCTTCCTCTATACTTCTACTCAATCCTAATCTCTCCGCTGAGTACTTAAAACCGAGTACTCAGCCTCTCCTTTCTATTCCTAGAAATGATTAAGATTTGTCCTAAACAACAATTGCTAGAACACCTTAGATGATTGAGAATCAATCACTCTAGACTTTTACACAAATGAATAAGCTTGTAGTGTAAGAATTTGCTTTGCTTTTGATGGAGAACTTTTGTACACGTTTGGTCAGCGTAACGGCTTTTGCTCAAAGTTCTCTAGTGAATGTGGATTCTGAATGCTCTATTTATAGAGAGCTGTGAGAGCTTCTGGTTATTTCGAATTTCGAAATAACCGTTAGAGGGAAACGGCTTCATGTCGCTTTCACTCAGTCTGTTCAGCAGTTCTCTTAGCCAATCAGATTCCAGCATCTTCTGTTCTTCGGTCAGTGTGGCAGTATGTTCCTCCAAATCGGGTAATGTCAAACAGACAGCTTCCTGCGTCTTCTGTTCTTTACCAACAGAGGAAATACTTGGTCTGGAAGTTGCTTTGTAGTCAGCGGCTGTCTTGTACGTTTTGTCGAGACAGCTCAGCAGCTTCATACCGAAGTTGTCTACGTGGATCTTCTCGATCCTTCATTGGCGAGCTCCGTTTCAATACTCAACGGCAGCGTTTTGAAATATGCGGGCTGAGTGATCTTGGGCTCGTTTGACTTGGGCCTTGACTTCCATATAGGGCTTGGGCCTTATGATCTTTATGTCTTATAACAATTATAAACTCAACATTGAACAAACACATTAGTAACAATAAATCAAAGCATTTAAACTTAATGTGTTATAGAATATTCAATTTCACTTAATTAGTTTTGTCAAATCAAAATCCTGTGAAAAGGTGTTTCAACAAACTCCCCCATTTTGATGTTGGCAAAACTAATCAGCAAGGAACTCAGCGTTGAGCTCCCCCATGATAGTTAACCTTTTTTATTAAGTGAACTCCCCCGTCAGGGCTGAGCTACTGACTTAGTTTTATTCTAAACATTCTACGGTTTGATTGAATAAGTCTAAGGTCAGTTTTCAGGTATAGGTCTGCTTATGGGACATATTCTATTTTACTCAGTATTCAGCGGAAGTGATGTATAGTGACAGAGCGCTGAGTAATTTATTTGTTCAATGGTTTATATTAGACAAGTTCAAACTTAATTTTTTAAACGCAGCATGCATTCAGATAATACTTGGCATTTGAAGGATGAATAACAGAAGTTATGATAGAGAGATGCAAGTATTATATTAGATAACATAGAATAGTCAGCATACATAAGAAGAAGGAAATAACTAAGTATAGACTAAGTTTTAATGGACTATCTATTTCTTCTTCTTTTGCTGACTGCCTTCAGCCGGAGTTCTTCGCTGATTTTTCTTCTCCCCCGTTTTGCCAGCACCAGGTGGAGGCAACTTGAAAGAATCCAAAAGAACAGCTCGGGAGAGCTCGGCAGAGAAGGTCTTCAAACGATCAGCACTTTCGTCCAGGCCATCAAAGATAGGAGCACCGTTGCTGAGGACCTCAGGACTAATATGGATATCAGCAGCACTGAGCATACTGAGTACATAAGCTTGTCCTTTTCCCAGCCATGTAATTGTGTCTGTCAACGCAGCAAAGGAGTTGTGGAAGGTTTTTAGAAGTGAAGTATCGTAGTGCTCGCGCTGAAGATTCGTATGTCTAACATGATCAAATATGTTCTGGGAAGTGGTCAGTATTTCATCCTGTTTGAGTTGATCAGTGTCCATTTCTTCTTTGTGAAGGTTTAGTAGACGAACGGCCTCACTTAATTGCTCCATCGAGCATTGAGATGTGTTTGCAAGCTGAGCATTAGTCTTGTTCTGTTCAGTGTGAAACTGAGCAAACAACATCTTTAACTCAGAAGAAGTGGCGAGATTGGGATTCACAGCTGACAGGTTCTGGAGCTGGGTAGATAGAGTAGTGAGGCATTGAATAGTGGTCAGCTGGATCTCTGCCAGTTTAGCAATCGAATCCTGCCTAGCTTGCTGGGCTTGCGAAGATAGGAGAATACTTAGCAGATCTTTAAATTCCTTAACTTCATTGAGAAGTTGAGTTACTTGAGAAGGCTGAGCAGACTCAATGGGAGAAATGGCAGCAGCAGGAGGAGTCGAGTGTTGAATGTCTCGAATCAAGGCCTGCACTGAGTCAATGATTCTTTGACTGGACTCAGTGACATTTGTTGGGGCCAGAGAGATATCAGTTTGACCAGGTAAAGAAGAGGTTGCGGGGTCAGGGACTGGAGTTAGTGTTGGGTTCTGCTCAAGTGTTTGTTGTCCAGATGTTTGGTGAGCAGGGTCAGCTTCAGTGGAATGTTCAGGTTGGACAGGTTCAGAGCTAACGGGTGCTATGTTTTCTTCTTGAGTTTGCTCGGTGTGGATTGTTGGATTGATAGGGTTAGGTTGTTCGGTATGTTCCTGTGTAGAAAGAGAGGCTTGTTTTTCTAAGGCCTGGGAAGGCTGAGGAGTTGATGCAGAAGGAACTGGCTTCCTAAAGAAGGTCATCTTTACTTTGGAAGGATCATGTAACGGTGCGCTGACTGGTTGGTCTAAGATGTTGGCCTTTACCAGTCTTCTTCTTCTGGGCTTTTGTACATGAGGAATATTAGCTTGATTCTCATCAGCTTGAGATGGAGAGCCTTGTATGTTCTGATCGGTAGGTTGCTGGTCAGTTTGTTCGTGATGTTGTTCAACTCCATCGACTGACTCAGTAGTAGCTTGATCAGCTTGAGCATTTTCACCGGCTGTCCTTTCAGAGTCAGCTTCCTCCGCTTGCTCCTGTGCATTCCCTTCATCCTCAGTATCGTCGTTCTCAAGCTCTTCCTCAAGCTGAGCGACGAAGTGTTCGTCTAGGTCCACCGCATTTTCATGTTGCTCAGTTTCTTCAGCACAATGCTGAGCATAATGTGAGTCCGACGTGACAATGAAGTCAAGTGGAAGAGCATGGATGGGTGAAAGGGTAGAAGTCGTTTGCTTCTTCTGAGCAGCACCAGCTGTACCCTCAGTTGCAGGCTCATCTTGCCTGTAGTGCTTTTCAGCTGACTGAGTAGTCTCTAAGTTTGACTCAGCAGCAGATTTGGATTTCTTAGATTGAGGCTCAGTTTCCTTAGATGGGGTGCCAGTAGGCTTCCTTTTTCTGATAGCAGGAGCTTTTGTTCTTTTGCCTTTTGCTGGAACAATCACCTCAGCAGGTAGTTCTTCTTCGACTTGATCTTCAGGCAGCTCAACGAACTTTCCCTTCTTTAAGGGCTGATTGAATTTGAGAGCACGTAGTGAGGCTGCAGTGATCTCCGACCCCTTAATGCAAGTTTCTCCTTGAAGGTCAACTTTGTGATCAACTAGGATCTTAGTGATCAATGAGCCGAGTCGAAGATTGTTGGTACTGCGCAGAAACCCAGCTATGAGAAACACTGGCATGTTTATTGGTTTGTAGGTCAGCATATGCCAGATAAAGCACATCTCGAAGTGTGATGCTGAGCTGGTGCAGTTGACCTTTTGGTAGATTAGTTGAACTAGCAGGAAATGGGCCATCTTCTGATGCTGACCCATGGACGAGCTGGATACCTCTCTAATGTACCCAGCAGGCTTACAGAAAGTTTCATTATAGTAGATGTCCTCCTGGTCACCGTTTCTTCTTAATTCGGCACCTTCAGTCTTGAGGCTGAGTAGGGATCCTAAGTACGTTGGGTTTATGAAGATGGTTTTTCCTCTGACTTCGGTGACTAAGTAGTCATGGTCTTTTATGTCAGCTTTGAGGTTATGGTAGAATTCCATAACCAAGTCAGGGTAGGTGGGAAAACGTAAGGAGAACAACTCGGTCCAGCCATTGTTCTTTATCCATTCACAGAACGGTTGTTCTGAATCGATGAAGGTTTGAGAAACCCAGCGAGAAGCTTCCACTTTCCATTCCCATACGTTCTCGAATACTCGAATGTATTGTCTAGGTTCAGCTGGTTTCCCCTGAGCTTGAATGGCTTTTTCTTTGCCATGACCAGCAGCTTTGGAGGGTGAAGGCTGAGTTGGGGGATTGCTGGTTGTTTGTTCATCAATGGTGGTCTGGGAACGACCGGCACCGGAGACGTTGAAAGAGGGTTTTGTCATCTTGGGAAGTTCTTAGGTGCTTAAGGAAATTCTGAAGCGTTCTAAAGTTCAGTGCGCGTAAAGAGAAGGTAGTGAGAAATACCTACTATTTATAGATTTTTAATCTAGGGTTCCGTGTGAATTTAAGTCGGTTTTGCCCTTGGGTTGTCCAATCGGCAGAAACCCTGACATGTATGACACCTTTAAGACGTATTCGGCGCATGTGCAGTACAGGTGTCATTACGCGTGCGGTTGCATTAAATGCAAATGATTACCTTTACTCAGCGTTTGTTGGTATAAACGTTTCGTATTCTGAGTAGTCAGTTTTGTTCAACGGATAGTTGTAGAGGTTTAGTTACTCGGCATGAGATAACTCACTCAGTGTGCATTTATTTCTGGGCATGTGATTTTGACAGATACTTTTTTAAAATACTCAGCATGTTAACATTCATTCAGCATGCATCATATCACATTTTTACTTAGGAATTTAAGACAGTGGATTAAACATACCAATGGCTTCTCTCAGTATGCTAAATTGCTCTCGTGCTAGAGGCTTTGTAAAGATATCAGCAAGCTGCTCATCTGTTGGCACATAAGTCAGCTTAATTTCTTTCTTGAGTACATGATCTCTGATGAAGTGATGCCTTATGCTGACATGCTTCATCCTGCTGTGCTGGATTGGGTTCTTTGAGAGGTCAATTGCACTCTTGTTGTCGCATTTGACTTCAATTGTCTTTGTTTGAACACCATAATCTTCAAGCTGTTGCTTAATCCATAGGACTTGAGCAACACAGTTTCCAGCAGCAATGTACTCAGCTTCAGTTGTGGACAGGGCTACTGACGCCTGCTTCTTGCTGAACCAAGATACAAGACAGCTTCCTAGGAAATGGCATCCTCCAGAGGTGCTTTTTCTTTCCAGCTTATCTCGTCCATAGTCAGCGTCAGTGTATCCAATGAGTGTAAAGTCATGAGTATTTGGATACCACAAACCTGCATTTACTGAGCTTTGCAAATATCTAAGGATCCTTTTTACAGCTATGTAATGGGATTCCTTAGGGTTAGCTTGATATCTAGCACAATAACATACTGAGAACTGAATGTCTGGCCTACTTGCTGTTAAGTAAAGTAAAGAGCCAATCATACCTCGGTATAACTTGCTGTCTACTGACTTACCATTTTCATCAGCACAGAGGACAGTGTCAGTGCCCATAGGAGTGGATATTGGCTTACAATGTTCTAGTTCATATTTCTTCAATATCTCCTTGGCATATTTAGCCTGACTGATGAATATGCCATTCTTTCCTTGTTTAATTTCAAGTCCGAGGAAGAAGTTGAGTTCTCCCATCATTGACATTTCGAATTCAGTCTGCATTTGTTTGCTAAATTCCTTGCACATAGATTCATTAGTAGCACCAAATATAATGTCATCTACATATATTTGTGCCAGCAGGGTATCTTTACCCTTTCTCTTAATGAATAAGGTTGTATCAGCTTGACCCCTGACATAATCTCTAGTCAGTAAGAAGTTGGTCAGCCTCTCATACCAAGCACGTGGTGCTTGCTTGAGGCCATACAAAGCCTTTTTGAGTTTGTAAACGTGGTTTGGGAACTTAGAATCCTCAAACCCTGGAGGCTGATTGACATAGACCTCCTCGTTTATTACTCCATTAAGAAATGCACTTTTAACATCCATTTGAAACAATTTAAAATTCATATACGATGCATATGCACATAAAATCCTAATTGCTTCTAGCCTTGCCACTGGGGCAAAGGTCTCACCGTAGTCAATACCTTCTTGCTGACTGTAGCCTTGAGCTACAAGTCTTGCCTTGTTTCTGACTACGTTTCCTTGTTCATCCAGCTTGTTCCTGAAGACCCATCTCATTCCAATGTTCTTTTGGCTCCTAAGATGTGGCACTAGTTCCCACACATTATTCCTCCTGAACTGATTGAGTTCCTCTTGCATGGCATTCATCCAGAATTCGTCATCCTCAGCTTCGGCAAAGTTCTTCGGCTCCTGTACTGAGACAAAAGCTACATTGCCGAGATACTTCCTTAGTTGGTTTCTTGTCATCAGTGTATTTCCAGCTGAGTCGAGAATTGCATTTTCTGAATGCCCTCTTGGGACTCTTATCTCCTTGGGTAGATTTATGTCTTGTTCTATCTGTGTTTCAACATTCTCTGCAGAAGTAGATTGGTCAGTGAAAGTAATCTTAGGTTCACTCTTACTCTTGGTCAGCCGTTTTGTGAAGGACTCAGTAGCTGGTTCTTGATCAGCAGGTGCTAAGTTTGGTTCATCTTCTATCAGCGGCTGGTATCTTCTTGCAGGGTCAGTTTCATCGAATTGCACATGTATAGATTCTTCTAATACTTGAGTTCTCTTATTAAAAACTCTGTATGCTTTGCTGTTTGTTGAGTAGCCTAGAAAGATAGCCTCATCAGCTTTTGAATCAAATTTGGCTAAGCTATCTTTGGTATTTAAAATAAAGCATCTACAGCCAAAGGCACGAAAGTATCCAATGTTGGACTTATTGGGGTTTAGTGTCCTAAAGACAATGGTTGTAGGATGCAAACTTATTGTAAATGAATTGTTCTTCATATCATTTGTTTTAATAAGATATATGTTTGATAACTATATAAAGGCAACCCTTTTACAGCACTAAATAAAGTCTAATAAAAGGAAATCCGTAAGTTTGTTTAAAGTGATTATAAAGTGTTCATACAAGCATGAAGTGAGACAAGACTTTATAATAAACTAATAAACTTAAAACCACCCCAAGTCAAGTGAGATGTTTAGGATTGACATATCACTGTTGAGACTTGTATGTAACAATGTCTTCTGTCCGACAGAAAGCTGATCTCACAAGCTTCACATATATAGATATCTGGACAGTTACATAGATCCGATGAAACGTCGTTCATTAGGATTGGGGATCCGATTTGAGATAACAGGATGGGTAGATTCGTCCTTGTCACCTGTTCATCTCATTGGTATTAATAGGTATAAATAATCCTCAGACTCAAAGGAATGTTAATTGGTCATCCTGAATTACTGAATGTGAGACTTTGATCGCGTGGTCCCACGATCCTTAACAGAGATGACTCTAGGGTGTGAACTGCAAAGGTTGGGTGTCACAGGAGGTAATGTCAGGGTAGTTATACATTGGATTGAGCATTTATCACTCCCGACGAATGGGAGATACGTCCAAGGATCGCTTGTGGAAGACTCGACTCTAAATCCTTGCAAGGTGATAGCTTAAGAGTAGAAATACAGATTTCACTTAACCTATCTATTTGAGTTGACTCGGCCTGTACAAGTAAAACGAACGTCTCGCTATATATGACTTGACATCATCCATAGTCATATGATTCAGTTCAAGGATGTAGTTGATAAAGGATCGAATTATACTGTAACTAATACGGAAGGGTTAACGGCAGAATCAACCTGTCTTCTTAACGGACTCTGGGGGAATGATTACAGACATGCCGATAACATGCTCTGTTCATCATTCCGTTATGCAAGGATTAAATATAATTCTTGGAGAAATTAATTTAATAGTTGCATACGGCCAGAAGTAGTAAGGACCTAATGGATCACACATAAGACTTGGAAACAAAAGAGAGATGGATCTGATTAATAGATGGAAGCCCAGTTGAGCCCAGTAAGGCCCATGGATAAGGGGGGGTCGAAATTATATGTATTAAAGGAAGGGAATTAATTTATTCCACTCTTCCTAATTGGATTAGGATTGTGAAATTAAATTAATTAAGAGATAATCAAGTTAAGAGTTATTAATTGGATTAATGTCCTCCTATTATTATCTAACTAGGTTACTTATTATTATCCTAATTATATTAGATATATAGTAAGATAATAATTAGAAATCCTATTCCGAACTAGATTGCTATTAAGTAACCTAATCCTATCTAACTAGGGTTTAGAGATAAGATAATATATATACCCCTTACCTAGTGAATTTCGACACACACTCTAGCCCCACCCCTTGTGATTTTCGAAATCTACTAGCTAGAGAGAGAAAGTGAATTCCATCCCCAAGTTCGTGGACAAGAATTCATTCGGCATTCCATCGATTGATTAATCTAATTCATCCCTCTTTCTCCTTGATCTTGTGTTGGTTAATTAGAGGTAATCTATTTTGGTTACATCTCATAAGGGTTGATTCTAATTTAACCTCACCGTGTTCACGAAAGAAGAAAAACAATCAAAAGGGAGAAATTCGTTTTTCTTCGCCTACATCAGGTCAGTTCACTATTTCGAGGATTCCCGGAGATTGAACCGTCGGATCCTCGCGATTTTTGGACAGTAGCTTCTAGACACATTCTTCCACGTTTCCACCGAAGGGATCGTCGTTCGGAGGTCTGGAAGGTCTATTTCGAATAGGGGCAGATTGGTAAACAGTTTACATCTCTTTTGAAGTTGTGGGCACTTCGTTTGCAACGGTAGATTGATCATCGAAAGGTATATCTTCTTATCCCTCTTTATATGAAATAACGATTAACGGATCCTATGGTTAAAAGGAAGTAGGCTAAAAATTTTATATTTCCGCTGCTATACCTTAGCCCTATTTCCAACAGGACTTTCGTCCTTTCCAAAGTTCATAAGGGGTTTTCTTAAGTATAGGTCTAACTAGAGCCCTATTCAGAATATAGCATGCTGTGTTAACAGCTTCTCCCCAAAAATACTTTGGAAGCCTATGCTCATCCAGCATTGTCCTGGCAATCTCAACCAGAGTTCTGTTCTTCCTTTCAACAACCCCATTTTGCTGAGGCGTTCTAGGAGCAGAGAAATTGTGGTCAATGCCGCTGGCTTCACAGAATTCAACAAACTTTTGGTTTTTGAATTCTCCACTGTTATCACTACGGATATGAGCTAATTTTAGGTCTTTCTCATTTTCAATTTTTCTAACCAAGTTTGAAAATGTCTCAAAGGTCTCGTCCTTACTGGTCAGCAGGATAACCCATGTGTACCGAGAGAAATCATCTACAATAACCAAGGAAAACCTTCTTCCACCCAGACTCAGCGGCTGGACTGGACCAAAGAGATCCAAGTGTAGCATTTCTAACGGACGCTTAGTTGAGACAATGTTTTTACTGTGAAAAGATTGCTTGGTTTGTTTTCCAGCTTGGCAAGCATGGCATAATTGATCTTTTTGAAATTTAAGTTCAGGCAGTCCCTCAACCAATTGCTTTCTTGCTAATTTGGCCAGGAGGTCCATGCTTACATGACCAAGTCTCCTGTGCCATAGCCAGGAATTTTCTTACTTTGTTACTAAGCACACAATTTTTGAAAACTTTTTCTCTAAGTCTAGCATAAAGACATTATCTATCCGAGGGGCAGTTAAAATTAACTCATTAGTTTTACCCTCGTATATTTTACATCCAGTAGTATCAAATATAACTTTTCTCCCATTGTCACATAGCTGAGCTACGCTGAGTAAGTTATATTTGAGTCCGCTGACTAAGGAGACAGATTCAATAGTAGGGTTACCTCCGATGATTCCTGAGCCTACTATCTTACCCTTCTTGTTGTCTCCAAAACTTACACTCCCTCCTCGTTTACGTTCAAACGTGATGAACTGAGTTTCATCACCCGTCATATGTCTTGAGCATGCGCTGTCAATATACCACATCTTTGACTTCTCGGCACATCTCAGGCTTACCTGCATTGTAACTAGTTACTTTTAGGTACCCAATTCTTTTTGGGTCCTGACTTGTTAGGTGCAACAGGTATAGCATCATATTTTATTTTATGGCGACATACATGGACAGTATGGCCATTCTTTCCACAGAAGTCACAACTGAACTGCTGTTTAGGATTTTTTACTGACTTGTCAGCACCCCAGTGCTGAGCGTGCCAGCACACTTTAGTAGTGTGTCCTAACTTCCCACAAAAGTCATATTGGACTTTTCGCTGGGGATTTCGTCTCTGCTGAGTACCTTGGTACTGTGTACCTTGATACTGAGTTCTCAGCGGAAAATTGTTTTTGTTTGGAACCTTTAATTGGTTCTGAATGGTTGTGACATCCTTCCTCAGTTTCTTTGAGACTGACTGGACTTCAGAGACAGACTCATGAATGATTTTCATATTTTCATGCAAAACTGAGTTGTCTTGAAGAAGGTATCTGAGGTCACTCAGTTTGACCTCTTCTACTTCATCACAGCGCCGGCTGAGTGCTTTAATCTTCCTGTTACACTTTTTAACAAGTGTATAGAGATCACTCAGGGCGTTACCCATTTCATTTCTGAGTTGAGAGAGTGAGATTACCTCATTAGATTGCTCTTCATTATCTGACTCATCAGATTGGTCAGCATGCTCAGAAATGCATGGCTCAGCAAGTTCGTCAGCCATAAAGCATATCTTCACTGACTCGGTGGCCTCAGTTTCTGTTGATGAAGATTCATCACTGTCACTCCAAGTAGCCACCATTGCCTTCTTCCCACTTTTCTTGTCTTTCCTCAGCGTGGGGCAGTTTGACTTAATATGGCCATCTTGGTGGCACTTAAAGCATGTAATGGGCTTTGAGCTGTCCTTTCTGTATTTGCTATCGCTTGAGTCAGCCTTATACTTATCAAACTTTTTGTAAGGCTTTTTAGAATATTTGTCGTTCTTCCTGAACAGCCTCTTCATCTTTCTTGTGAACATAGCCATCTCCTCATCATCAGTTGAACTCCCGTCAGTGGAGTCAGCCTTCATGACAAGTGACTTCTACTTCTTGTCATCAGATTTTTCCTTCACCTCAAAGTTTTTCATGGATATCTCATGGGTCAGCAATGAACCGATGAGTTCGTCATATTTGTAGGTGGTTAAATCCTGAGCTTCCTCAACTGCTGTCTTCTTTGCTTGCCAGTCTTTTGGAAGACTCCTGAGTATCTTTTTGACTTGTTCTTCCTCAGTGAAGATTTTCCCAAGTCTCTTGAGCTCATTAATGATGTTGGTGAACCTTGCGTTCATGTCTGAAATGCCCTCATCATTGTTCATCTCGAACAGCTCGTACAGTCTCATCTGCTGATTCACCTTGGATTCTTTTACTTTGTTTGTTCCCTCGTAGGTGACTTCCAGCTTTTTCCAGATCTCTTGTGCCGACTCACAACCTGAGATTTTGTTATATTCTGCAGCATCGAGCGCACAGTGAAGCATATTGATAGCCGAAGCATGGTTTTGAAGCTTCTTAAGATCATCCTCTGTCCATTCAACCTCAGCTTTAACAACTGACTGGCCAGCAACAACTTTCACAGGTACAAACGGGCCTTGGACTATAGATAGCCAGGCACTCATGTTTGTAGCTTGAATGAAGTTCTTCATCCTATTCTTCCAAAAGGTATAGTTTGACCCGAAGAATAGGGGAGGCCTGGTAATGGACAGCCCCTCAGGTAATATCTGAGTTGTCTGGTTTCCAGGGAGAAACCGAGTGCTGTTTTCGCCCATGGTATGGATCAACTCAAGGTTGTTAGACCTTTAGTAATGAGCTTTTAAGCTCTGATACCACTTGTTGGTCCCTTGTAAGGTTGCAAATATAGTTCCAAGGGGGGGGGGGTTAGGAACTATTTTACCCTTTTTGAATGATTAGGGCAAATTTCTTTTTCTTAAGAAAAGATTATATGACAGCGGCGCTGATCAATCGACAAGACACTGGCTTAGTCAACTGGTGACTAGGTCAGTTTCGTTGCTTAGGTCAGGAAATAGCACTTAGAGTTTATTCCTGACTTAATTCGTTGGCAGCGCACAACTCAGCTTGACCTCTTTTACTTGGTCAGTTTTAGTTTGTTTTAAGCAAGCAATATAAATAAGGAGTTAAGGTTTAGAAATACTTCACTCAGCAGATTTATCCAGGTTCGGCTTCTTCTAAGCCTACGTCCTGTCCCCGGAACACTTCCGAGATTTCAAATCCTCTACTGAGCTCTTTAAAGGTAGAGCCTCAAACCTTTTACAATATCAGCAATTGAGTATGACAAGAGTACCTTCCTCTATACTTCTACTCAATCCTAATCTCTCCGCTGAGTACTTAAAACCGAGTACTCAGCCTCTCCTTTCTATTCCTAGAAATGATTAAGATTTGTCCTAAACAACAATTGCTAGAACACCTTAGATGATTGAGAATCAATCACTCTAGACTTTTACACAAATGAATAAGCTTGTAGTGTAAGAATTTGCTTTGCTTTTGATGGAGAACTTTTGTACACGTTTGGTCAGCGTAACGGCTTTTGCTCAAAGTTCTCTAGTGAATGTGGATTCTGAATGCTCTATTTATAGAGAGCTGTGAGAGCTTCTGGTTATTTCGAATTTCGAAATAACCGTTAGAGGGAAACGGCTTCATGTCGCTTTCACTCAGTCTGTTCAGCAGTTCTCTTAGCCAATCAGATTCCAGCATCTTCTGTTCTTCGGTCAGTGTGGCAGTATGTTCCTCCAAATCGGGTAATGTCAAACAGACAGCTTTCTGCGTCTTCTGTTCTTTACCAACAGAGGAAATACTTGGTCTGGAAGTTGCTTTGTAGTCAGCGGCTGTCTTGTACGTTTTGTCGAGACAGCTCAGCAGCTTCATACCGAAGTTGTCTACGTGGATCTTCTCGATCCTTCATTGGCGAGCTCCGTTTCAATACTCAACGGCAGCGTTTTGAAATATGCGGGCTGAGTGATCTTGGGCTCGTTTGACTTGGGCCTTGACTTCCATATAGGGCTTGGGCCTTATGATCTTTATGTCTTATAACAATTATAAACTCAACATTGAACAAACACATTAGTAACAATAAATCAAAGCATTTAAACTTAATGTGTTATAGAATATTCAATTTCACTTAATTAGTTTTGTCAAATCAAAATCCTGTGAAAAGGTGTTTCAACAAACTCCCCCATTTTGATGTTGGCAAAACTAATCAGCAAGGAACTCAGCGTTGAGCTCCCCCATGATAGTTAACCTTTTTTATTAAGTGAACTCCCCCGTCAGGGCTGAGCTACTGACTTAGTTTTATTCTAAACATTCTACGGTTTGATTGAATAAGTCTAAGGTCAGTTTTCAGGTATAGGTCTGCTTATGGGACATATTCTATTTTACTCAGTATTCAGCGGAAGTGATGTATAGTGACAGAGCGCTGAGTAATTTATTTGTTCAATGGTTTATATTAGACAAGTTCAAACTTAATTTTTTAAACGCAGCATGCATTCAGATAATACTTGGCATTTGAAGGATGAATAACAGAAGTTATGATAGAGAGATGCAAGTATTATATTAGATAACATAGAATAGTCAGCATACATAAGAAGAAGGAAATAACTAAGTATAGACTAAGTTTTAATGGACTATCTATTTCTTCTTCTTTTGCTGACTGCCTTCAGCCGGAGTTCTTCGCTGATTTTTCTTCTCCCCCGTTTTGCCAGCACCAGGTGGAGGCAACTTGAAAGAATCCAAAAGAACAGCTCGGGAGAGCTCGGCAGAGAAGGTCTTCAAACGATCAGCACTTTCGTCCAGGCCATCAAAGATAGGAGCACCGTTGCTGAGGACCTCAGGACTAATATGGATATCAGCAGCACTGAGCATACTGAGTACATAAGCTTGTCCTTTTCCCAGCCATGTAATTGTGTCTGTCAACGCAGCAAAGGAGTTGTGGAAGGTTTTTAGAAGTGAAGTATCGTAGTGCTCGCGCTGAAGATTCGTATGTCTAACATGATCAAATATGTTCTGGGAAGTGGTCAGTATTTCATCCTGTTTGAGTTGATCAGTGTCCATTTCTTCTTTGTGAAGGTTTAGTAGACGAACGGCCTCACTTAATTGCTCCATCGAGCATTGAGATGTGTTTGCAAGCTGAGCATTAGTCTTGTTCTGTTCAGTGTGAAACTGAGCAAACAACATCTTTAACTCAGAAGAAGTGGCGAGATTGGGATTCACAGCTGACAGGTTCTGGAGCTGGGTAGATAGAGTAGTGAGGCATTGAATAGTGGTCAGCTGGATCTCTGCCAGTTTAGCAATCGAATCCTGCCTAGCTTGCTGGGCTTGCGAAGATAGGAGAATACTTAGCAGATCTTTAAATTCCTTAACTTCATTGAGAAGTTGAGTTACTTGAGAAGGCTGAGCAGACTCAATGGGAGAAATGGCAGCAGCAGGAGGAGTCGAGTGTTGAATGTCTCGAATCAAGGCCTGCACTGAGTCAATGATTCTTTGACTGGACTCAGTGACATTTGTTGGGGCCAGAGAGATATCAGTTTGACCAGGTAAAGAAGAGGTTGCGGGGTCAGGGACTGGAGTTAGTGTTGGGTTCTGCTCAAGTGTTTGTTGTCCAGATGTTTGGTGAGCAGGGTCAGCTTCAGTGGAATGTTCAGGTTGGACAGGTTCAGAGCTAACGGGTGCTATGTTTTCTTCTTGAGTTTGCTCGGTGTGGATTGTTGGATTGATAGGGTTAGGTTGTTCGGTATGTTCCTGTGTAGAAACAGAGGCTTGTTTTTCTAAGGCCTGGGAAGGCTGAGGAGTTGATGCAGAAGGAACTGGCTTCCTAAAGAAGGTCATCTTTACTTTGGAAGGATCATGTAACGGTGCGCTGACTGGTTGGTCTAAGATGTTGGCCTTTACCAGTCTTCTTCTTCTGGGCTTTTGTACATGAGGAATATTAGCTTGATTCTCATCAGCTTGAGATGGAGAGCCTTGTATGTTCTGATCGGTAGGTTGCTGGTCAGTTTGTTCGTGATGTTGTTCAACTCCATCGACTGACTCAGTAGTAGCTTGATCAGCTTGAGCATTTTCACCGGCTGTCCTTTCAGAGTCAGCTTCCTCCGCTTGCTCCTGTGCATTCCCTTCATCCTCAGTATCGTCGTTCTCAAGCTCTTCCTCAAGCTGAGCGACGAAGTGTTCGTCTAGGTCCACCGCATTTTCATGTTGCTCAGTTTCTTCAGCACAATGCTGAGCATAATGTGAGTCCGACGTGACAATGAAGTCAAGTGGAAGAGCATGGATGGGTGAAAGGGTAGAAGTCGTTTGCTTCTTCTGAGCAGCACCAGCTGTACCCTCAGTTGCAGGCTCATCTTTCCTGTAGTGCTTTTCAGCTGACTGAGTAGTCTCTAAGTTTGACTCAGCAGCAGATTTGGATTTCTTAGATTGAGGCTCAGTTTCCTTAGATGGGGTGCCAGTAGGCTTCCTTTTTCTGATAGCAGGAGCTTTTGTTCTTTTGCCTTTTGCTGGAACAATCACCTCAGCAGGTAGTTCTTCTTCGACTTGATCTTCAGGCAGCTCAACGAACTTTCCCTTCTTTAAGGGCTGATTGAATTTGAGAGCACGTAGTGAGGCTGCAGTGATCTCCGACCCCTTAATGCAAGTTTCTCCTTGAAGGTCAACTTTGTGATCAACTAGGATCTTAGTGATCAATGAGCCGAGTCGAAGATTGTTGGTACTGCGCAGAAACCCAGCTATGAGAAACACTGGCATGTTTATTGGTTTGTAGGTCAGCATATGCCAGATAAAGCACATCTCGAAGTGTGATGCTGAGCTGGTGCAGTTGACCTTTTGGTAGATTAGTTGAACTAGCAGGAAATGGGCCATCTTCTGATGCTGACCCATGGACGAGCTGGATACCTCTCTAATGTACCCAGCAGGCTTACAGAAAGTTTCATTATAGTAGATGTCCTCCTGGTCACCGTTTCTTCTTAATTCGGCACCTTCAGTCTTGAGGCTGAGTAGGGATCCTAAGTACGTTGGGTTTATGAAGATGGTTTTTCCTCTGACTTCGGTGACTAAGTAGTCATGGTCTTTTATGTCAGCTTTGAGGTTATGGTAGAATTCCATAACCAAGTCAGGGTAGGTGGGAAAACGTAAGGAGAACAACTCGGTCCAGCCATTGTTCTTTATCCATTCACAGAACGGTTGTTCTGAATCGA
Source organism: Euphorbia lathyris (assembly GCF_963576675.1). NCBI lineage: Eukaryota > Viridiplantae > Streptophyta > Magnoliopsida > Malpighiales > Euphorbiaceae > Euphorbia > Euphorbia lathyris. The sequence continues at coordinate 73,003,630 of NC_088911.1, read as the reverse complement.
TGAAGGTTTGAGAAACCCAGCGAGAAGCTTCCACTTTCCATTCCCATACGTTCTCGAATACTCGAATGTATTGTCTAGGTTCAGCTGGTTTCCCCTGAGCTTGAATGGCTTTTTCTTTGCCATGACCAGCAGCTTTGGAGGGTGAAGGCTGAGTTGGGGGATTGCTGGTTGTTTGTTCATCAATGGTGGTCTGGGAACGACCGGCACCGGAGACGTTGAAAGAGGGTTTTGTCATCTTGGGAAGTTCTTAGGTGCTTAAGGAAATTCTGAAGCGTTCTAAAGTTCAGTGCGCGTAAAGAGAAGGTAGTGAGAAATACCTACTATTTATAGATTTTTAATCTAGGGTTCCGTGTGAATTTAAGTCGGTTTTGCCCTTGGGTTGTCCAATCGGCAGAAACCCTGACATGTATGACACCTTTAAGACGTATTCGGCGCATGCGCAGTACATGTGTCATTACGCGTGCGGTTGCATTAAATGCAAATGATTACCTTTACTCAGCGTTTGTTGGTATAAACGTTTCGTATTCTAAGTAGTCAGTTTTGTTCAACGGATAGTTGTAGAGGTTTAGTTACTCGGCATGAGATAACTCACTCAGTGTGCATTTATTTCTGGGCATGTGATTTTGACAGATACTTTTTTAAAATACTCAGCATGTTAACATTCATTCAGCATGCATCATATCACATTTTTACTTAGGAATTTAAGACAGTGGATTAAACATACCAATGGCTTCTCTCAGTATGCTAAATTGCTCTCGTGCTAGAGGCTTTGTAAAGATATCAGCAAGCTGCTCATCTGTTGGCACATAAGTCAGCTTAATTTCTTTCTTGAGTACATGATCTCTGATGAAGTGATGCCTTATGCTGACATGCTTCATCCTGCTGTGCTGGATTGGGTTCTTTGAGAGGTCAATTGCACTCTTGTTGTCGCATTTGACTTCAATTGTCTTTGTTTGAACACCATAATCTTCAAGCTGTTGCTTAATCCATAGGACTTGAGCAACACAGTTTCCAGCAGCAATGTACTCAGCTTCAGTTGTGGACAGGGCTACTGACGCCTGCTTCTTGCTGAACCAAGATACAAGACAGCTTCCTAGGAAATGGCATCCTCCAGAGGTGCTTTTTCTTTCCAGCTTATCTCGTCCATAGTCAGCGTCAGTGTATCCAATGAGTGTAAAGTCATGAGTATTTGGATACCACAAACCTGCATTTACTGAGCTTTGCAAATATCTAAGGATCCTTTTTACAGCTATGTAATGGGATTCCTTAGGGTTAGCTTGATATCTAGCACAATAACATACTGAGAACTGAATGTCTGGCCTACTTGCTGTTAAGTAAAGTAAAGAGCCAATCATACCTCGGTATAACTTGCTGTCTACTGACTTACCATTTTCATCAGCACAGAGGACAGTGTTAGTGCCCATAGGAGTGGATATTGGCTTACAATGTTCTAGTTCATATTTCTTCAATATCTCCTTGGCATATTTAGCCTGACTGATGAATATGCCATTCTTTCCTTGTTTAATTTGAAGTCCGAGGAAGAAGTTGAGTTCTCCCATCATTGACATTTCGAATTCAGTCTGCATTTGTTTGCTAAATTCCTTGCACATAGATTCATTAGTAGCACCAAATATAATGTCATCTACATATATTTGTGCCAGCAGGGTATCTTTACCCTTTCTCTTAATGAATAAGGTTGTATCAGCTTGACCCCTGACATAATCTCTAGTCAGTAAGAAGTTGGTCAGCCTCTCATACCAAGCACGTGGTGCTTGCTTGAGGCCATACAAAGCCTTTTTGAGTTTGTAAACGTGGTTTGGGAACTTAGAATCCTCAAACCCTGGAGGCTGATTGACATAGACCTCCTCGTTTATTACTCCATTAAGAAATGCACTTTTAACATCCATTTGAAACAATTTAAAATTCATATACGATGCATATGCACATAAAATCCTAATTGCTTCTAGCCTTGCCACTGGGGCAAAGGTCTCACCGTAGTCAATACCTTCTTGCTGACTGTAGCCTTGAGCTACAAGTCTTGCCTTGTTTCTGACTACGTTTCCTTGTTCATCCAGCTTGTTCCTGAAGACCCATCTCATTCCAATGTTCTTTTGGCTCCTAAGATGTGGCACTAGTTCCCACACATTATTCCTCCTGAACTGATTGAGTTCCTCTTGCATGGCATTCATCCAGAATTCGTCATCCTCAGCTTCGGCAAAGTTCTTCGGCTCCTGTACTGAGACAAAAGCTACATTGTCGAGATACTTCCTTAGTTGGTTTCTTGTCATCAGTGTATTTCCAGCTGAGTCGAGAATTGCATTTTCTGAATGCCCTCTTGGGACTCTTATCTCCTTGGGTAGATTTATGTCTTGTTCTATCTGTGTTTCAACATTCTCTGCAGAAGTAGATTGGTCAGTGAAAGTAATCTTAGGTTCACTCTTACTCTTGGTCAGCCGTTTTGTGAAGGACTCAGTAGCTGGTTCTTGATCAGCAGGTGCTAAGTTTGGTTCATCTTCTATCAGCGGCTGGTATCTTCTTGCAGGGTCAGTTTCATCGAATTGCACATGTATAGATTCTTCTAATACTTGAGTTCTCTTATTAAAAACTCTGTATGCTTTGCTGTTTGTTGAGTAGCCTAGAAAGATAGCCTCATCAGCTTTTGAATCAAATTTGGCTAAGCTATCTTTGGTATTTAAAATAAAGCATCTACAGCCAAAGGCACGAAAGTATCCAATGTTGGACTTATTGGGGTTTAGTGTCCTAAAGACAATGGTTGTAGGATGCAAACTTATTGTAAATGAATTGTTCTTCATATCATTTGTTTTAATAAGATATATGTTTGATAACTATATAAAGGCAACCCTTTTACAGCACTAAATAAAGTCTAATAAAAGGAAATCCGTAAGTTTGTTTAAAGTGATTATAAAGTGTTCATACAAGCATGAAGTGAGACAAGACTTTATAATAAACTAATAAACTTAAAACCACCCCAAGTCAAGTGAGATGTTTAGGATTGACATATCACTGTTGAGACTTGTATGTAACAATGTCTTCTGTCCGACAGAAAGCTGATCTCACAAGCTTCACATATATAGATATCTGGACAGTTACATAGATCCGATGAAACGTCGTTCATTAGGATTGGGGATCCGATTTGAGATAACAGGATGGGTAGATTCGTCCTTGTCACCTGTTCATCTCATTGGTATTAATAGGTATAAATAATCCTCAGACTCAAAGGAATGTTAATTGGTCATCCTGAATTACTGAATGTGAGACTTTGATCGCGTGGTCCCACGATCCTTAACAGAGATGACTCTAGGGTGTGAACTGCAAAGGTTGGGTGTCACAGGAGGTAATGTCAGGGTAGTTATACATTGGATTGAGCATTTATCACTCCCGACGAATGGGAGATACGTCCAAGGATCGCTTGTGGAAGACTCGACTCTAAATCCTTGCAAGGTGATAGCTTAAGAGTAGAAATACAGATTTCACTTAACCTATCTATTTGAGTTGACTCGGCCTGTACAAGTAAAACGAACGTCTCGCTATATATGACTTGACATCATCCATAGTCATATGATTCAGTTCAAGGATGTAGTTGATAAAGGATCGAATTATACTGTAACTAATACGGAAGGGTTAACGGCAGAATCAACCTGTCTTCTTAACGGACTCTGGGGGAATGATTACAGACATGCCGATAACATGCTCTGTTCATCATTCCGTTATGCAAGGATTAAATATAATTCTTGGAGAAATTAATTTAATAGTTGCATACGGCCAGAAGTAGTAAGGACCTAATGGATCACACATAAGACTTGGAAACAAAAGAGAGATGGATCTGATTAATAGATGGAAGCCCAGTTGAGCCCAGTAAGGCCCATGGATAAGGGGGGGTCGAAATTATATGTATTAAAGGAAGGGAATTAATTTATTCCACTCTTCCTAATTGGATTAGGATTGTGAAATTAAATTAATTAAGAGATAATCAAGTTAAGAGTTATTAATTGGATTAATGTCCTCCTATTATTATCTAACTAGGTTACTTATTATTATCCTAATTATATTAGATATATAGTAAGATAATAATTAGAAATCCTATTCCGAACTAGATTGCTATTAAGTAACCTAATCCTATCTAACTAGGGTTTAGAGATAAGATAATATATATACCCCTTACCTAGTGAATTTCGACACACACTCTAGCCCCACCCCTTGTGATTTTCGAAATCTACTAGCTAGAGAGAGAAAGTGAATTCCATCCCCAAGTTCGTGGACAAGAATTCATTCGGCATTCCATCGATTGATTAATCTAATTCATCCCTCTTTCTCCTTGATCTTGTGTTGGTTAATTAGAGGTAATCTATTTTGGTTACATCTCATAAGGGTTGATTCTAATTTAACCTCACCGTGTTCACGAAAGAAGAAAAACAATCAAAAGGGAGAAATTCGTTTTTCTTCGCCTACATCAGGTCAGTTCACTATTTCGAGGATTCCCGGAGATTGAACCGTCGGATCCTCGCGATTTTTGGACAGTAGCTTCTAGACACATTCTTCCACGTTTCCACCGAAGGGATCGTCGTTCGGAGGTCTGGAAGGTCTATTTCGAATAGGGGCAGATTGGTAAACAGTTTACATCTCCTTTGAAGTTTTGGGCACTTCGTTTGCAACGGTAGATTGATCATCGAAAGGTATATCTTCTTATCCCTCTTTATATGAAATAACGATTAACGGATCCTATGGTTAAAAGGAAGTAGGCTAAAATTTTTATATTTCCGCTGCTATACCTTAGCCCTATTTCCAACAGTGGTATCAGAGCCATCGTTAAATCCGTTATTTCATATATGAAATTTAGAAGCTTTCAATAGGATTGAATGAATATTTATGTTTAGGATTAATTAACAAATTGTTTGGTTAATTAATTCTAAAGATAAATAAATGAAATAGATTATGTGTATGTTCCTAATTATTTCGGTTGATAATCATTATAACAAAATCTATTAGTTTTATGGTTAGATTAATAAAATTAGTTTTATTGATTCTAAAGATAAAATGGAAAGCTATTGTAGTTTTTCCTATTTCTGAAAATCGCTTTTCAACCGTATTGAAAATCTAATATATATATGAAATTTAAAATTTGTTTTGAATATAAAATATATATATACATGTTTCGGAAATTAATAGTTTTCTGTTTTGATTATCGAATGAAAATTCGTTTAAAAGTTTGTTTTTACCAAGTTGTAAATCAAAGCGTTAAATGAATTGAAATCAAAATAATTGGGACATGCATAATCAACGTTTTGTATGGTTATATTAATCTAAGAATGAATATAAAGATATAAAACGATTAGAAGTAAAATTGGATGAAAGTTAATTTGATAAGTTAATGTGATTAACCTAAATATTACATAAGACAGTTATGTAATCAACCAATTAAATTTATTTAATTGAGTCTTTGCATGTTTGGAGTTATGGACATATTTGGACCCTCTTTTAGTCTTTTGGTATTTTTGAAATAGGGCCTGCGCGTCCTGCCTTTCTACTATCTATTGTAATTTCTCCTCTCATCTGATTCCCTTCAATTCAATTGAAGTTTTCTTTTAGTAGTATAGAAATTAATATGTAATTTCAAGGCGCCATGGAGAAGACGGAGGACCTAAAGAGAAATATGTAATAGTTAGTATTTCCTTAGGTTTGCCCTTTTTATTCCGTCTCTGGCTCGACGGAATAATTTAGATGATATGTCCATAACGCCAATGTATGTGTGAATGTATGTCTGATGTATGCTAAAGCAAATCAAGACTAAGTTAGATTATGAGACTTAAATAAAAATCCCTCATTAAAAAGTTAAGTAAATAAATAAGTTATTAAAATCGGTTGCCCCTCCCTAATATTATAATTCAGCCGGCAGTACTGGGGGCCTTTGGGTTGTTGGCAAAAGTCAAGCTCGGGGTCTTATGGTAACACCTGGATTATCGAAAATAGTTCTTTCATGAATATGGGGTAATACTTAAATTAGAGTATGACAATTGGTTGGCAAAAGTCATGTTGTTCATACACTAATGGGCAAAATGGTTGGGATTAATATGAATGGCATATTAGTTACTAATGTGGTTAGTAACCCAATAACCTAGGAGTCACATTCGAGATGTGATTGATTGAATGAATCTACCTAACGAATGAGACTAGTTTGTTGGCTAAAGTTAAGGTGAAATCTCAGGAGTTAGGATCCTAGCTCACTAAAGGATTTGTGAAATTCTTCGAATTAATATGGAGGGTTATTAATTTGGCAAAATAGTGGGAGCAATCTGAAATAAATTAAAAGGCCTATAATTTTAGATTGTTAAACTTTAAAGCAAATGAATGACATACGTTTACTCTTTCTCACTCTCAAGTTTAATGAAACACTCTTAAAATCATGACTAACACCAATCTGCAAAATACATTTACCGATAACAAGTTGAATAGTTCAAACTTCACCGACTGGTATCGCAACCCCAAAATTGTTTTGAAGTTCGATAAAATAGGGTATGTATTTGATACATCGATACCCCCTATCCCTGAGGATGATGCTCCCATCGAGGAAATCGATGCTTACCAGAAGCACAAGGCTGATGACGATCATGTCGGATGCATCATACTTGCATCGATGACATCGGAATTACAAAGGCAATTATGCCTGTTCCATCATCATGCGCCTAAAGGAATTGTTTGGGAAACAAACCAGGTGCAAACGCTACGAGATATCCAAATGGTTATATCGTTGCAGGATGCAAGAGGGCACATCAATCATGACACATTGTGTCAAGATGATTGGCTATATTACCAAACTTTCTAGTATTGGATTCGCGATGGATAACGAACTAAGTGTAGACTTAATTCTTCAATCCCTCCCAAAGAGTTATTCATAGTTCATCATGAACTATCAGATGAATGACTTGCAAACCTCTCTTGAAGAGCTTGCAAATATGCTCAAGTCAGTTGAGCCCAATATTCAGAAAGACAATGCAATACCGGCTATTGTCATAGAGGGATCATAGAAAAGGAAAGGGAATTTTCCTAATCCTAAACATCCCAAGAAAGGTAAGAAAGATGTGTCCAAGGGAAAAGAAGTTAAGAAGCCCAAAGGAGAGTGCCACTATTATGGTGACATGGGACATTGGAAGAGAAATTGTTCTTTGTACCGAGCTACCCTCCATAAGGGAAAAGCCGGTACTCCAAACATTTGGTATGTTCTATATTTCGATAAAGAACAATAGTTGCAATTCTTATAAAGATTCGATCTTTTATTTTTCAAGAATATCACAAAATGGGATTTTATGTGTTAGATGATAAAACTCCTGTTTTTGCAATTGATACCAAAAGACATAAGCTAGATAATTCGACTTACTTGTGGCATTGTCGTTTAGGCTATATAAACAAGAGACGCATGCTAAAGCTACATTCAGATGGGCTTATAGATCCAATCGATTCTGAATCAATGGAAACATGCGAATCATGTTTAAAATGTAAAATGACAAAGACACCCTTTAGCAATAAAGGTGAGCGTGTATCAGACACTCTAGGACTTATTCATTCAGATGTATGCGGTCCTATGTCAGTCCAAGCAAGAGGAGGATTCAGATTCTTCATTAGCTTCATAGATGACCATTCTCGATATGGTTACATCTACTTGATGAAGCACAAATCAGAAGCTTTTGACAAGTTCAAATGCTTCAAGAATGAAGTAGAAAATCAATTAGGAAAGAAAATAAAGACGCTTCGATCCGATCGAGGTGGCGAATATCTTTCTGATAATTTTCTGAATTATCTAACTGAATGTGGGATATGCTCGCAATGGACACCTCCCTATACACCACAACACAATGGTGTATCCGAGAGGAGAAACCGTACCCTATTAGATATGGTACGGTCCATGATGAGCATGGCCTTACTTCCAAAGATGTTCTAGGGCTATGCCTTAGAAACTGCCCTCTTCACCCTAAATCGAGTACCAACTAAATCCGCTAGTTCCACACCGTATGAATTGTTCGTTGGTAGGAAACCTATGTTCTCATTTATGAGAGTATGGGGTTGTTCGGCATATGTCAAACGCATTGCGTCCGACAAATTAGATTATAAATCTGATAAATGTTTCTTCATTGGATATCCCAAAGAGACCGTAGGGTATTACTTCTATCATCCAGATGATCAGAAAGTAATAGTATCCAGATACGCAACCTTCTTAGAGAAAGAGTTTCTCGAAGAAACACAAAAGGGAAGCGTGATTGAACTCGATGAAGTTCAAGAGGAAGAGACGTCGGCTGAAACAACAGAAGCGGTTGAAGTACCCGAAGAAGTCCCATTAGATGAGACTCCAGTGGCACCTATTCGTAGATCACGAAGAGTTCGTGAACTCCCAGTTAGATATGGTTTTCTAGTGGGAGATGATGATGAGGTTCCCGTGTTAGACGACGAACCCGAAAACTACGAAGAGGCTCTTACTAGTCCAGATTCTAAAGCATGGCTTGAAGCCATGGATTCTGAAATGGATTCCATGTATACTAACCAAGTTTGGACTTTGGTTGATCCACCCGAAGGGATAAAACCCATTGGGTGCAGGTGGATCTTCAAAAGGAAGACTGACATGGATGGAAAGGTTAGCACCTACAAGGCTAGGTTGGTAGCGAAAGGATATCGTTAAAAACAAGGCGTTGATTATGACGAAACCTTCTCTCCCGTTGCTATATCCAAATCAATCAGAATCATGCTTGCAATTGCCGCTCATTTTGATTATGAGATTTGGCAAATGGATGTGAAAACAGCTTTCCTAAACGGAAACCTGCTTGAGGATGTATACATGATGCAACCTGAAGGTTTCATATCAAAGGATGCAAATAAAGTTTGCAAACTTCAGAGATCCATTTATGGACTCAAGCAAGCATCTAGAAGCTGGAATAAGCGTTTTGACGAAACCATAAAACAATTTGGTTTCGAACAAAATTGTGAGGAAGCTTGCATTTATAAGAAAGCAAGTGGGAGCTCTGTAGCATTTCTCATACTATATGTGGACGATATACTATTAATGGGAAATGACATTGCTCTATTACAATCGGTAAAAGTATGGTTATCCGGTAACTTCTCAATGAAAGACCTTGGTGAAGCAGCCTATATACTTGGTATAAAGATCTATAGAGATAGATCGCGTAGATTTCTTGGTCTTTCACAGGCTACATACATTGAAAAGGTGCTAAATCGGTTTAGCATGCTTGAATCGAAACGAGGTAACTTACCCATGGTGCATGGAGTGAAGTTAAACAATCATCAATGTCCTAAAACTGATGATGACAAACGACGCATGGCTGTAGTCCCGTATGCCAGCGCGATCGGTTCGATTATGTATGCTATGCTATGCACTAGACCTGACGTAGCGTTCGCGTTATCAGTAACGAGTCGTTACCAAGGGAATCCGGGAGACGAGCATTGGATTGCCGTCAAGAACATTCTTAAGTACTTGAGAAGGACTAAAGATATGTTCCTAGTGTACGGAGAAGGAGATCTGAAAATTGAAGGATTTTCAGACGCTAGTCATCTCACAGATGAGAATGATTTTAAATCCCAATCAGGATACCTGTTTATCTTGAATGGGGGCGCGGTCAGTTGGAAGAGTTCCAAGAAGGGAAGCGTGGCTTTCTCTACGACCGAGTCAGAGTACATCGCTGCTGCGGAAGCGGCAAAGGAAGCGGTTTGGATTAGAAAGTTCATTACAGAACTAGGAGTGGTGCCTGACATTGTCAATCCCATTACTCTGTACTGTGATAACAATGGAGCCATTGCGCAAGAAAAGGAACCACGGTCTCATAATGCATCCAAACACTACCTAAAGCGATACCACATCATCAGAGAGATTGTGGCTAGAGGAGATGTGAGAATAGAAAGAGTACCTACCAAGGACAACGTTGCAGATCCGTTGACAAAGCCGTTAGCCCAGAAAGTACATGATCATCATTTGACTTCTACTGGGATAAGTTTTAGAAACAATTGGCTTTAGTCCAAGTGGGAGTATGTTGGGGTTTAGTGTCCTAAAGACAATGGTTGTAGGATGCAAACTTATTGTAAATGAATTGTTCTTTATATCATTTGTTTTAATAAGATATATGTTTGATAACTATATAAAGGCAAACCCTTTTACAGCACTAAATAAAGTCTAATAAAAGGAAATCCGTAAGTTTGTTTAAAGTGATTATAAAGTGTTCATACAAGCATGAAGTGAGACAAGACTTTATAATAAACTAATAAACTTAAAACCACCCCAAGTCAAGTGAGATGTTTAGGATTGACATATCACTGTTGAGACTTGTATGTAACAATGTCTTCTGTCCAACAGAAAGCTGATCTCACAAGCTTCACATATATAGATATCTGGACAGTTACATAGATCCGATGAAACGTCGTTCATTAGGATTGGGGATCCGATTTGAGATAACAGGATGGGTAGATTCATCCTTGTCACCTGTTCATCTCATTGGTATTAATAGGTATAAATAATCCTCATACTCAAAGGAATGTTAATTGGTCATCCTGAATTACTGAATGTGAGACTTTGATCGCGTGGTCCCACGATCCTTAACAGAGATGACTCTGGGGTGTGAACTGCAAAGGTTGGGTGTCACAGGAGGTAATGTCAGGGTAGTTATACATTGGATTGAGCATTTATCACTCCCGACGAATGGGAGATACGTTCAAGGATCGCTTGTGGAAGACTCGACTCTAAATCCTTGCAAGGTGATAGCTTAAGAGTAGAAATACAGATTTCACTTAACCTATCTATTTGAGTTGACTCGGCCTGTACAAGTAAAACGAACGTCTCGCTATATATGACTTGACATCATCCATAGTCATAAGATTCAGTTCAAGGATGTAGTTGATAAAGGATCGAATTATACTGTAACTAATACGGAAGGGTTAACGGCAGAATCAACCTGTCTTCTTAATGGACTCTGAGGGAATGATTACGGACATGCCGATAACATGCTCTGTTCATCATTCCGTTATGCAAGGATTAAATATAATTCTTGGAGAAATTAATTTAATAGTTGCATACGGCCAGAAGTAGTAAGGACCTAATGGATCACACATAAGACTTGGAAACAAAAGAGAGATGGATCTGATTAATAGATGGAAGCCCAGTTGAGCCCAGTAAGGCCCATGGATAAGGGGGGGTCGAAATTATATGTATTAAAGGAAGGGAATTAATTTATTCCACTCTTCCTAATTGGATTAGGATTGTGAAATTAAATTAATTAAGAGATAATCAAGTTAGGAGTTATTAATTGGATTAATGTCCTCCTATTATTATCTAACTAGGTTACTTATTATTATCCTAATTATATTAGATATATAGTAAGATAATAATTAGAAATCCTATTCCGAATTGGATTGCTATTAAGTAACCTAATCCTATCTAACTAGGGTTTAGAGACAAGATAATATATATACCCCTTACCTAGTGAATTTCGACACACACTCTAGCCCTACCCCTTGTGATTTTCGAAATCTACTAGCTAGAGAGAGAAAGTGAATTCCATCCCCAAGTTCGTGGACAAGAATTCATTCGGCATTCCATCGATTGATTAATCTAATTCATCCCTCTTTCTCCTTGATCTTGTGTTGGTTAATTAGAGGTAATCTATTTTGGTTACATCTCATAAGGGTTGATTCTAATTTAACCTCACCGTGTTCACGAAAGAAGAAAAACAATCAAAAGGGAGAAATTCGTTTTTCTTCGCCTACATCAGGTCAGTTCACTATTGCGAGGATTCCCGGAGATTGAACCGTCGGATCCTCGCGATTTTTGGACAGTAGCTTCTAGACACATTCTTCCACGTTTCCACCGAAGGGATCGTCGTTCGGAGGTCTGGAAGGTCTATTTCGAATAGGGGCAGATTGGTAAACAGTTTACATCTCCTTTGAAGTTGTGGGCACTTCGTTTGCAACGGTAGATTGATCATCGAAAGGTATATCTTCTTATCCCTCTTTATATGAAATAACGATTAACGGATCCTATGGTTAAAAGGAAGTAGGCTAAAAATTTTATATTTCCGCTGCTATACCTTAGCCCTATTTCCAACAGGACTTTCGTCCTTTCCAAAGTTCATAAGGGGTTTTCTTAAGTATAGGTCTAACTAGAGCCCTATTCAGAATATAGCATGCTGTGTTAACAGCTTCTCCCCAAAAATACTTTGGAAGCCTATGCTCATCCAGCATTGTCCTGGCAATCTCAACCAGAGTTCTGTTCTTCCTTTCAACAACCCCATTTTGCTGAGGCGTTCTAGGAGCAGAGAAATTGTGGTCAATGCCGCTGGCTTCACAGAATTCAACAAACTTTTGGTTTTTGAATTCTCCACTGTTATCACTACGGATATGAGCTAATTTTAGGTCTTTCTCATTTTCAATTTTTCTAACCAAGTTTGAAAATGTCTCAAAGGTCTCGTCCTTACTGGTCAGCAGGATAACCCATGTGTACCGAGAGAAATCATCTACAATAACCAAGGAAAACCTTCTTCCACCCAGACTCAGCGGCTGGACTGGACCAAAGAGATCCAAGTGTAGCATTTCTAACGGACGCTTAGTTGAGACAATGTTTTTACTGTGAAAAGATTGCTTGGTTTGTTTTCCAGCTTGGCAAGCATGGCATAATTGATCTTTTTGAAATTTAAGTTCAGGCAGTCCCTCAACCAATTGCTTTCTTGCTAATTTGGCCAGGAGGTCCATGCTTACATGACCAAGTCTCCTGTGCCATAGCCAGGAATTTTCTTCCTTTGTTACTAAGCACACAATTTTTGAAAACTTTTTCTCTAAGTCTAGCATAAAGACATTATCTATCCGAGGGGCAGTTAAAATTAACTCATTAGTTTTACCCTCGTATATTTTACATCCAGTAGTATCAAATATAACTTTTCTCCCATTGTCACATAGCTGAGCTACGCTGAGTAAGTTATATTTGAGTCCGCTGACTAAGGAGACAGATTCAATAGTAGGGTTACCTCCGATGATTCCTGAGCCTACTATCTTACCCTTCTTATTGTCTCCAAAACTTACACTCCCTCCTCGTTTACGTTCAAACGTGATGAACTGAGTTTCATCACCCGTCATATGTCTTGATCATGCGCTGTCAATATACCACATCTTTGACTTCTCGGCACATCTCAGGCTTACCTGCATTGTAACTAGTTACTTTTAGGTACCCAATTCTTTTTGGGTCCTGCTTGTTAGGTGCAACAGGTATAGCATCATATTTTATTTTATAGCGACATACATGGACAGTATGGCCATTCTTTCCACAGAAGTCACAACTGAACTGCTATTTAGGATTTTTTACTGACTTGTCAGCACCCCAGTGCTGAGCGTGCCAGCACACTTTAGTAGTGTGTCCTAACTTCCCACAAAAGTCATATTGGACTTTTCGCTGGGGATTTCGTCTCTGCTGAGTACCTTGGTACTGTGTACCTTGATACTGAGTTCTCAGCGGAAAATTGTTTTTGTTTGGAACCTTTAATTGGTTCTGAATGGTTGTGACATCCTTCCTCAGTTTCTTTGAGACTGACTGGACTTCAGAGACAGACTCATGAATGATTTTCATATTTTCATGCAAAACTGAGTTGTCTTGAAGAAGGTATCTGAGGTCACTCAGTTTGACCTCTTCTACTTCATCACAGCGCCGGCTGAGTGCTTTAATCTTCCTGTTACACTTTTTAACAAGTGTATAGAGATCACTCAGGGCGTTACCCATTTCATTTCTGAGTTGAGAGAGTGAGATTACCTCATTAGATTGCTCTTCATTATCTGACTCATCAGATTGGTCAGCATGCTCAGAAATGCATGGCTCAGCAAGTTCGTCAGCCATAAAGCATATCTTCACTGACTCGGTGGCCTCAGTTTCTGTTGATGAAGATTCATCACTGTCACTCCAAGTAGCCACCATTGCCTTCTTCCCACTTTTCTTGTCTTTCCACAGCATGGGGCAGTTTGACTTAATATGGCCATCTTGGTGGCACTCAAAGCATGTAATGGGCTTTGAGCTGTCCTTTCTGTATTTGCTATCGCTTGAGTCAGCCTTATACTTATCAAACTTTTTGTAAGGCTTTTTAGAATATTTGTCGTTCTTCCTGAACAGCCTCTTCATCTTTCTTGTGAACATAGTCATCTCCTCATCATCAGTTGAACTCCCGTCAGTGGAGTCAGCCTTCATGACAAGTGACTTCTGCTTCTTGTCATCAGATTTTTCCTTCACCTCAAAGTTTTTCATGGATATCTCATGGGTCAGCAATGAACCGATGATTTCGTCATATTTGTAGGTGGTTAAATCCTGAGCTTCCTCAACTGCTGTCTTCTTTGCTTGCCAGTCTTTTGGAAGACTCCTGAGTATCTTTTTGACTTGTTCTTCCTCAGTGAAGATTTTCCCAAGTCTCTTGAGCTCATTAATGATGTTGGTGAACCTTGCGTTCATGTCTGAAATGCCCTCATCATTGTTCATCTCGAACAGCTCGTACAGTCTCATCTGCTGATTCACCTTGGATTCTTTTACTTTGTTTGTTCCCTCGTAGGTGACTTCCAGCTTTTTCCAGATCTCTTGTGCCGACTCACAACCTGAGATTTTGTTATATTCTGCAGCATCGAGCGCACAGTGAAGCATATTGATAGCCGAAGCATGGTTTTGAAGCTTCTTAAGATCATCCTCTGTCCATTCAACCTCAGCTTTAACAACTGACTGGCCAGCAACAACTTTCACAGGTACAAACGGGCCTTGGACTATAGATAGCCAGGCACTCATGTTTGTAGCTTGAATGAAGTTCTTCATCCTATTCTTCCAAAAGGTATAGTTTGACCCGAAGAATAGGGGAGGCCTGGTAATGGACAGCCCCTCAGGTAATATCTGAGTTGTCTGGTTTCCAGGGAGAAACCGAGTGCTGTTTTCGCCCATGGTATGGATCAACTCAAGGTTGTTAGACCTTTAGTAATGAGCTTTTAAGCTCTGATACCACTTGTTGGTCCCTTGTAAGGTTGCAAATATAGTTCCAAGGGGGGGGTTAGGAACTATTTTACCCTTTTTGAATGATTAGGGCAAATTTCTTTTTCTTAAGAAAAGATTATATGACAGCGGCGCTGATCAATCGACAAGACACTGGCTTAGTCAACTGGTGACTAGGTCAGTTTCGTTGCTTAGGTCAGGAAATAGCACTTAGAGTTTATTCCTGACTTAATTCATTGGCAGCGCACAACTCAGCTTGACCTCTTTTACTTGGTCAGTTTTAGTTTGTTTTAAGCAAGCAATATAAATAAGGAGTTAAGGTTTAGAAATACTTCACTCAGCAGATTTATCCAGGTTCGGCTTCTTCTAAGCCTACGTCCTGTCCCCGGAACACTTCCGAGATTTCAAATCCTCTACTGAGCTCTTTAAAGGTAGAGCCTCAAACCTTTTACAATATCAGCAATTGAGTATGACAAGAGTACCTTCCTCTATACTTCTACTCAATCCTAATCTCTCCGCTGAGTACTTAAAACCGAGTACTCAGCCTCTCCTTTCTATTCCTAGAAATGATTAAGATTTGTCCTAAACAACAATTGCTAGAACACCTTAGATGATTGAGAATCAATCACTCTAGACTTTTACACAAATGAATAAGCTTGTAGTGTAAGAATTTGCTTTGCTTTTGATGGAGAACTTTTGTACACGTTTGGTCAGCGTAACGGCTTTTGCTCAAAGTTCTCTAGTGAATGTGGATTCTGAATGCTCTATTTATAGAGAGCTGTGAGAGCTTCTGGTTATTTCAAATTTCGAAATAACCGTTGGAGGGAAACGGCTTCATGTCGCTTTCACTCAGTCTGTTCAGCAGTTCTCTTAGCCAATCAGATTCCAGCATCTTCTGTTCTTCGGTCAGTGTGGCAGTATGTTCCTCCAAATCGGGTAATGTCAAACAGACAGCTTCCTGCGTCTTCTGTTCTTTACCAACAGAGGAAATACTTGGTCTGGAAGTTGCTTTGTAGTCAGCGGCTGTCTTGTACGTTTTGTCGAGACAGCTCAGCAGCTTCATACCGAAGTTGTCTACGTGGATCTTCTCGATCCTTCATTGGCGAGCTCCGTTTCAATACTCAACGGCAGCGTTTTGAAATATGCGGGCTGAGTGATCTTGGGCTCGTTTGACTTGGGCCTTGACTTCCATATAGGGCTTGGGCCTTATGATCTTTATGTCTTATAACAATTATAAACTCAACATTGAACAAACACATTAGTAACAATAAATCAAAGCATTTAAACTTAATGTGTTATAGAATATTTAATTTCACTTAATTAGTTTTGTCAAATCAAAATCCTGTGAAAAGGTGTTTCAACAAACTCCCCCATTTTGATGTTGGCAAAACTAATCAGCAAGGAACTCAGCGTTGAGCTCCCCCATGATAGTTAACCTTTTTGATTAAGTGAACTCCCTCGTCAGGGCTGAGCTACTGACTTAGTTTTATTCTAAACATTCTACGGTTTGATTGAATAAGTCTAAGGTCAGTTTTCAGGTATAGGTCTGCTTATGGGACATATTCTATTTTACTCAGTATTCAGCGGAAGTGATGTATAGTGACAAAGCGCTGAGTAATTTATTTGTTCAATGGTTTATATTAGACAAGTTCAAACTTAATTTTTTAAACGCAGCATGCATTCAGATAATACTTGGCATTTGAAGGATGAATAACAGAAGTTATGATAGAGAGATGCAAGTATTATATTAGATAACATAGAATAGTCAGCATACATAAGAAGAAGGAAATAACTAAGTATAGACTAAGTTTTAATGGACTATCTATTTCTTCTTCTTTTGCTGACTGCCTTCAGCCGGAGTTCTTCGCTGATTTTTCTTCTCCCCCGTTTTGCCAGCACCAGGTGGAGGCAACTTGAAAGAATCCAAAAGAACAGCTCGAGAGAGCTCGGCAGAGAAGGTCTTCAAACGATCAACACTTTCGTCCAGGCCATCAAAGATAGGAGCACCGTTGCTGAGGACCTCAGGACTAATATGGATATCAGCAGCACTGAGCATACTGAGTACATAAGCTTGTCCTTTTCCCAGCCATGTAATTGTGTCTGTCAACGCAGCAAAGGAGTTGTGGAAGGTTTTTAGAAGTGAAGTATCGTAGTGCTCGCGCTGAAGATTCGTATGTCTAACATGATCAAATATGTTCTGGGAAGTGGTCAGTATTTCATCCTGTTTGAGTTGATCAGTGTCCATTTCTTCTTTGTGAAGGTTTAGTAGACGAACGGCCTCACTTAATTGCTCCATCGAGCATTGAGATGTGTTTGCAAGCTGAGCATTAGTCTTGTTCTGTTCAGTGTGAAGCTGAGCAAACAACATCTTTAACTCAGAAGAAGTGGCGAGATTGGGATTCACAGCTGACAGGTTCTGGAGCTGGGTAGATAGAGTAGTGAGGCATTGAATAGTGGTCAGCTGGATCTCTGCCAGTTTAGCAATCGAATCCTGCCTAGCTTGCTGGGCTTGCGAAGATAGGAGAATACTTAGCAGATCTTTAAATTCCTTAACTTCATTGAGAAGTTGAGTTACTTGAGAAGGCTGAGCAGACTCAATGGGAGAAATGGCAGCAGCAGGAGGAGTCGAGTGTTGAATGTCTCGAATCAAGGCCTGCACTGAGTCAATGATTCTTTGACTGGACTCAGTGACATTTGTTGGGGCCAGAGAGATATCAGTTTGACCAGGTAAAGAAGAGGTTGCGGGGTCAGGGACTGGAGTTAGTGTTGGGTTCTGCTCAAGTGTTTGTTGTCCAGATGTTTGGTGAGCAGGGTCAGCTTCAGTGGAATGTTCAGGTTGGACAGGTTCAGAGCTAACGGGTGCTATGTTTTCTTCTTGAGTTTGCTCGGTGTGGATTGTTGGATTGATAGGGTTAGGTTGTTCGGCATGTTCCTGTGTAGAAACAGAGGCTTGTTTTTCTAAGGCCTGGGAAGGCTGAGGAGTTGATGCAGAAGGAACTGGCTTCCTAAAGAAGGTCATCTTTACTTTGGAAGGATCATGTAACGGTGCGCTGACTGGTTGGTCTAAGATGTTGGCCTTTACCAGTCTTCTTCTTCTGGGCTTTTGTACATGAGGAATATTAGCTTGATTCTCATCAGCTTGAGATGGAGAGCCTTGTATGTTCTGATCGGTAGGTTGCTGGTCAGTTTGTTCGTGATGTTGTTCAACTCCATCGACTGACTCAGTAGTAGCTTGATCAGCTTGAGCATTTTCACCGGCTGTCCTTTCAGAGTCAGCTTCCTCCGCTTGCTCCTGTGCATTCCCTTCATCCTCAGTATCGTCGTTCTCAAGCTCTTCCTCAAGCTGAGCGACGAAGTGTTCGTCTAGGTCCACCGCATTTTCATGTTGCTCAGTTTCTTCAGCACAATGCTGAGCATAATGTGAGTCCGACGTGACAATGAAGTCAAGTGGAAGAGCATGGATGGGTGAAAGGGTAGAAGTCGTTTGCTTCTTCTGAGCAGCACCAGCTGTACCCTCAGTTGCAGGCTCATCTTGCCTGTAGTGCTTTTCAGCTGACTGAGTAGTCTCTAAGTTTGACTCAGCAGCAGATTTGGATTTCTTGGATTGAGGCTCAGTTTCCTTAGATGGGGTGCCAGTAGGCTTCCTTTTTCTGATAGCAGGAGCTTTTGTTCTTTTGCCTTTTGCTGGAACAATCACCTCAGCAGGTAGTTCTTCTTCGACTTGATCTTCAGGCAGCTCAATGAACTTTCCCTTCTTTAAGGGCTGATTGAATTTGAGAGCACGTAGTGAGGCTGCAGTGATCTCCGACCCCTTAATGCAAGTTTCTCCTTGAAGGTCAACTTTGTGATCAACTAGGATCTTAGTGATCAATGAGCCGAGTCGAAGATTGTTGGTACTGCGTAGAAACCCAGCTATGAGAAACACTGGCATGTTTATTGGTTTGTAGGTCAGCATGTGCCAGATAAAGCACATCTCGAAGTGTGATGCTGAGCTGGTGCAGTTGACCTTTTGGTAGATTAGTTGAACTAGCAGGAAATGGGCCATCTTCTGATGCTGACCCATGGACGAGCTGGATACCTCTCTAATGTACCCAGCAGGCTTACAGAAAGTTTCATTATAGTAGATGTCCTCCTGGTCACCGTTTCTTCTTAATTCGGCACCTTCAGTCTTGAGGCTGAGTAGGGATCCCAAGTACGTTGGGTTTATGAAGATGGTTTTTCCTCTGACTTCGGTGACTAAGTAGTCATGGTCTTTTATGTCAGCTTTGAGGTTATGGTAGAATTCCATAACCAAGTCAGGGTAGGTGGGAAAACGTAAGGAGAACAACTCGGTCCAGCCGTTGTTCTTTATCCATTCACAGAACGGTTGTTCTGAATCGATGAAGGTTTGAGAAACCCAGCGAGAAGCTTCCACTTTCCATTCCCGTACGTTCTCGAATACTCGAATGTATTGTCTAGGTTCAGCTGGTTTCCCCTGAGCTTGAATGGCTTTTTCTTTGCCATGACCAGCAGCTTTGGAGGGTGAAGGCTGAGTTGGGGGATTGCTGGTTGTTTGTTCATCAATGGTGGTCTGGGAACGACCGGCACCGGAGACGTTGAAAGAGGGTTTTGTCATCTTGGGAAGTTCTTAGGTGCTTAAGGAAATTCTGAAGCGTTCTAAAGTTCAGTGCGCGTAAAGAGAAGGTAGTGAGAAATACCTACTATTTATAGATTTTTAATCTAGGGTTCCGTGTGAATTTAAGTCGGTTTTGCCCTTGGGTTGTCCAATCGGCAGAAACCCTGACATGTATGACACCTTTAAGACGTATTCGGCGCATGCGCAGTACAGGTGTCATTACGCGTGCGGTTGCATTAAATGCAAATGATTACCTTTACTCAGCGTTTGTTGGTATAAACGTTTCGTATTCTAAGTAGTCAGTTTTGTTCAACGGATAGTTGTAGAGGTTTAGTTACTCGGCATGAGATAACTCACTCAGTGTGCATTTATTTCTGGGCATGTGATTTTGACAGATACTTTTTTAAAATACTCAGCATGTTAACATTCATTCAGCATGCATCATATCACATTTTTACTTAGGAATTTAAGACAGTGGATTAAACATACCAATGGCTTCTCTCAGTATGCTAAATTGCTCTCGTGCTAGAGGCTTTGTAAAGATATCAGCAAGCTGCTCATCTGTTGGCACATAAGTCAGCTTAATTTCTTTCTTGAGTACATGATCTCTGATGAAGTGATGCCTTATGCTGACATGCTTCATCCTGCTGTGCTGGATTGGGTTCTTTGAGAGGTCAATTGCACTCTTGTTGTCGCATTTGACTTCAATTGTCTTTGTTTGAACACCATAATCTTCAAGCTGTTGCTTAATCCATAGGACTTGAGCAACACAGTTTCCAGCAGCAATGTACTCAGCTTCAGTTGTGGACAGGGCTACTGACGCCTGCTTCTTGCTGAACCAAGATACAAGACAGCTTCCTAGGAAATGGCATCCTCTAGAGGTGCTTTTTCTTTCCAGCTTATCTCGTCCATAGTCAGCGTCAGTGTATCCAATGAGTGTAAAGTCATGAGTATTTGGATACCACAAACCTGCATTTACTGAGCTTTGCAAATATCTAAGGATCCTTTTTACAGCTATGTAATGGGATTCCTTAGGGTTAGCTTGATATCTAGCACAATAACATACTGAGAACTGAATGTCTGGCCTACTTGCTGTTAAGTAAAGTAAAGAGCCAATCATACCTCGGTATAACTTGCTGTCTACTGACTTACCATTTTCATCAGCACAGAGGACAGTGTCAGTGCCCATAGGAGTGGATATTGGCTTACAATGTTCTAGTTCATATTTCTTCAATATCTCCTTGGCATATTTAGCCTGACTGATGAATATGCCATTCTTTCCTTGTTTAATTTGAAGTCCGAGGAAGAAGTTGAGTTCTCCCATCATTGACATTTCGAATTCAGTCTGCATTTGTTTGCTAAATTCCTTGCACATAGATTCATTAGTAGCACCAAATATAATGTCATCTACATATATTTGTGCCAGCAGGGTATCTTTACCCTTTCTCTTAATGAATAAGGTTGTATCAGCTTGACCCCTGACATAATCTCTAGTCAGTAAGAAGTTGGTCAGCCTCTCATACCAAGCACGTGGTGCTTGCTTGAGGCCATACAGAGCCTTTTTGAGTTTGTAAACGTGGTTTGGGAACTTAGAATCCTCAAACCCTGGAGGCTGATTGACATAGACCTCCTCGTTTATTACTCCATTAAGAAATGCACTTTTAACATCCATTTGAAACAATTTAAAATTCATATACGATGCATATGCACATAAAATCCTAATTGCTTCTAGCCTTGCCACTGGGGCAAAGGTCTCACCGTAGTCAATACCTTCTTGCTGACTGTAGCCCTGAGCTACAAGTCTTGCCTTGTTTCTGACTACGTTTCCTTGTTCATCCAGCTTGTTCCTGAAGACCCATCTCATTCCAATGGTCTTTTGGCTCCTAGGATGTGGCACTAGTTCCCACACATTATTCCTCCTGAACTGATTGAGTTCCTCTTGCATGGCATTCATCCAGAATTCGTCATCCTCAGCTTCGGCAAAGTTCTTCGGCTCCTGTACTGAGACAAAAGCTACATTGCCGAGATACTTCTTTAGTTGGTTTCTTGTCATCAGTGTATTTCCAGCTGAGTCGAGAATTGCATTTTCTGAATGCCCTCTTGGGACTCTTATCTCCTTGGGTAGATTTATGTCTTGTTCTATCTGTGTTTCAACATTCTCTGCAGAAGTAGATTGGTCAGTGAAAGTAATCTTAGGTTCACTCTTACTCTTGGTCAGCCGTTTTGTGAAGGACTCAGTAGCTGGTTCTTGATCAGCAGGTGCTAAGTTTGGTTCATCTTCTATCAGCGGCTGGTATCTTCTTGCAGGGTCAGTTTCATCGAATTGCACATGTATAGATTCTTCTAATACTTGAGTTCTCTTATTAAAAACTCTGTATGCTTTGCTGTTTGTTGAGTAGCCTAGAAAGATAGCCTCATCAGCTTTTGAATCAAATTTGGCTAAGCTATCTTTGGCATTTAAAATAAAGCATCTACAGCCAAAGGCACGAAAGTATCCAATGTTGGACTTGTTGGGGTTTAGTGTCCTAAAGACAATGGTTGTAGGATGCAAACTTATTGTAAATGAATTGTTCTTTATATCATTTGTTTTAATAAGATATATGTTTGATAACTATATAAAGGCAAACCCTTTTACAGCACTAAATAAAGTCTAATAAAAGGAAATCCGTAAGTTTGTTTAAAGTGATTATAAAGTGTTCATACAAGCATGAAGTGAGACAAGACTTTATAATAAACTAATAAACTTAAAACCACCCCAAGTCAAGTGAGATGTTTAGGATTGACATATCACTGTTGAGACTTGTATGTAACAATGTCTTCTGTCCGACAGAAAGCTGATCTCACAAGCTTCACATATATAGATATCTGGACAGTTACATAGATCCGATGAAACGTCATTCATTAGGATTGGGGATCCGATTTGAGATAACAGGATGGGTAGATTCGTCCTTGTCACCTGTTCATCTCATTGGTATTAATAGGTATAAATAATCCTCAGACTCAAAGGAATGTTAATTGGTCATCCTGAATTACTGAATGTGAGACTTTGATCGCGTGGTCCCACGATCCTTAACAGAGATGACTCTGGGGTGTGAACTGCAAAGGTTGGGTGTCACAGGAGGTAATGTCAGGGTAGTTATACATTGGATTGAGCATTTATCACTCCCGACGAATGGGAGATACGTCCAAGGATCGCTTGTGGAAGACTCGACTCTAAATCCTTGCAAGGTGATAGCTTAAGAGTAGAAATACAGATTTCACTTAACCTATCTATTTGAGTTGACTCGGCCTGTATAAGTAAAACGAACGTCTCGCTATATATGACTTGACATCATCCATAGTCATATGATTCAGTTCAAGGATGTAGTTGATAAAGGATCGAATTATACTGTAACTAATACGGAAGGGTTAACGGCAGAATCAACCTGTCTTCTTAACGGACTCTGGGGGAATGATTACGGACATGCCGATAACATGCTCTGTTCATCATTCCGTTATGCAAGGATTAAATATAATTCTTGGAGAAATTAATTTAATAGTTGCATACGGCCAGAAGTAGTAAGGACCTAATGGATCACACATAAGACTTGGAAACAAAAGAGAGATGCATCTGATTAATAGATGGAAGCCCAGTTGAGCCCAGTAAGGCCCATGGATAAGGGGGGGTCGAAATTATATGTATTAAAGGAAGGGAATTAATTTATTCCACTCTTCCTAATTGGATTAGGATTGTGAAATTAAATTAATTAAGAGATAATCAAGTTAGGAGTTATTAATTGGATTAATGTCCTCCTATTATTATCTAACTAGGTTACTTATTATTATCCTAATTATATTAGATATATAGTAAGATAATAATTAGAAATCCTATTCCGAACTGGATTGCTATTAAGTAACCTAATCCTATCTAACTAGGGTTTAGAGATAAGATAATATATATACCCCTTACCTAGTGAATTTCGACACACACTCTAGCCCCACCCCTTGTGATTTTCGAAATCTACTAGCTAGAGAGAGAAAGTGAATTCCATCCCCAAGTTCGTGGACAAGAATTCATTCGGCATTCCATCGATTGATTAATCTAATTCATCCCTCTTTCTCCTTGATCTTGTGTTGGTTAATTAGAGGTAATCTATTTTGGTTACATCTCATAAGGGTTGATTCTAATTTAACCTCACCGTGTTCACGAAAGAAGAAAAACAATCAAAAGGGAGAAATTCGTTTTTCTTCGCCTACATCAGGTCAGTTCACTATTGCGAGGATTCCCGGAGATTGAACCGTCGGATCCTCGCGATTTTTGGACAGTAGCTTCTAGACACATTCTTCCACGTTTCCACCGAAGGGATCGTCGTTCGGAGGTCTGGAAGGTCTATTTCGAATAGGGGCAGATTGGTAAACAGTTTACATCTCCTTTGAAGTTGTGGGCACTTCGTTTGCAACGGTAGATTGATCATCGAAAGGTATATCTTCTTATCCCTCTTTATATGAAATAACGATTAACGGATCCTATGGTTAAAAGGAAGTAGGCTAAAATTTTTATATTTCCGCTGCTATACCTTAGCCCTATTTCCAACAGTGGTATCAGAGCCATCGTTAAATCCGTTATTTCATATATGAAATTTAGAAGCTTTCAATAGGATTGAATGAATATTTATGGTTAGGATTAATTAACAAATTGTTTGGTTAATTAATTCTAAAGATAAATAAGTGAAATAGATTATGTGTATGTTCCTAATTATTTCGGTTGATAATCATTATAACAAAATCTATTAGTTTTATGGTTAGATTAATAAAATTAGTTTTATTGATTCTAAAGATAAAATGGAAAGCTATTGTAGTTTTTCCTATTTCTGAAAATCGCTTTTCAACCGTATTGAAAATCTGATATATATATGAAATTTAAAATTAGTTTTGAATATAAAATATATATATACATGTTTCGGAAATTAATAGTTTTCTGTTTTGATTATCGAATGAAAATTCGTTTAAAAGTTTGTTTTTACCAAGTTGTAAATCAAAGCGTTAAATGAATTGAAATCAAAATAATTGGGACATGCATAATCAACGTTTTGTATGGTTATATTAATCTAAGAATTAATATAAAGATATAAAACGATTAGAAGTAAAATTGGATGAAAGTTAATTTGATAAGTTAATGTGATTAACCTAAATATTACATAAGACAGTTATGTAATCAACCAATTAAATTTATTTAATTGAGTCTTTGCATGTTTGGAGTTATGGACATATTTGGACCCTCTTTTAGTCTTTTGGTATTTTTGAAATAGGGCCTGCGCGTCCTGCCTTTCTACTATCTATTGTAATTTCTCCTCTCATCTGATTCCCTTCAATTCAATTGAAGTTTTCTTTTAGTAGTATAGAAATTAATATGTAATTTCAAGGCGCCATGGAGAAGACGGAGGACCTAAAGAGAAATATGTAATAGTTAGTATTTCCTTAGGTTTGCCCTTTTTATTCCGTCTCTGGCTCGACGGAATAATTTAGATGATATGTCCATAACGCCAATGTATGTGTGAATGTATGTCTGATGTATGCTAAAGCAAATCAAGACTAAGTTAGATTATGAGACTTAAATAAAAATCCCTCATTAAAAAGTTAAGTAAATAAATAAGTTATTAAAATCGGTTGCCCCTCCCTAATATTATAATTCAGCCGGCAGTACTGGGGGCCTTTGGGTTGTTGGCAAAAGTCAAGCTCGGGGTCTTATGGTAACACCTGGATTATCGAAAATAGTTCTTTCATGAATATGGGGTAATACTTAAATTAGAGTATGACAATTGGTTGGCAAAAGTCATGTTGTTCATACACTAATGGGCAAAATGGTTGGGATTAATATGAATGGCATATTAGTTACTAATGTGGTTAGTAACCCAATAACCTAGGAGTCACATTCGAGATGTGATTGATTGAATGAATCTACCTAACGAATGAGACTAGTTTGTTGGCTAAAGTTAAGGTGAAATCTCAGGAGTTAGGATCCTAGCTCACTAAAGGATTTGTGAAATTCTTCGAATTAATATGGAGGGTTATTAATTTGGCAAAATAGTGGGAGCAATCTGAAATAAATTAAAAGGCCTATAATTTTAGATTGTTAAACTTTAAAGCAAATGAATGACATACGTTTACTCTTTCTCACTCTCAAGTTTAATGAAACACTCTTAAAATCATGACTAACACCAATCTGCAAAATACATTTACCGATAACAAGTTGAATAGTTCAAACTTCACCGACTGGTATCGCAACCCCAAAATTGTTTTGAAGTTCGATAAAATAGGGTATGTATTTGATACATCGATACCCCCTATCCCTGAGGATGATGCTCCCATCGAGGAAATCGATGCTTACCAGAAGCACAAGGCTGATGACGATCATGTCGGATGCATCATACTTGCATCGATGACATCGGAATTACAAAGGCAACTATGCCTGTTCCATCATCATGCGCCTAAATGAATTGTTTGGGAAACAAACCAGGTGCAAACGCTACGAGATATCCAAATGGTTATATCGTTGCAGGATGCAAGAGGGCACATCAATCATGACACATTGTGTCAAGATGATTGGCTATATTACCAAACTTTCTAGTATTGGATTCGCGATGGATAACGAACTAAGTGTAGACTTAATTCTTCAATCCCTCCCAAAGAGTTATTCATAGTTCATCATGAACTATCAGATGAATGACTTGCAAACCTCTCTTGAAGAGCTTGCAAATATGCTCAAGTCAGTTGAGCCCAATATTCAGAAAGACAATGCAATACCGGCTATTGTCATAGAGGGATCATAGAAAAGGAAAGGGAATTTTCCCAATCCTAAACATCCCAAGAAAGGTAAGAAAGATGTGTCCAAGGGAAAAGAAGTTAAGAAGCCCAAAGGAGAGTGCCACTATTATGGTGACATGGGACATTGGAAGAGAAATTGTTCTTTGTACCGAGCTACCCTCCATAAGGGAAAAGCCGGTACTCCAAACATTTGGTATGTTCTATATTTCGATAAAGAACAATAGTTGCAATTCTTATAAAGATTCGATCTTTTATTTTTCAAGAATATCACAAAATGGGATTTTATGTGTTAGATGATAAAACTCCTGTTTTTGCAATTGATACCAAAAGACATAAGCTAGATAATTCGACTTACTTGTGGCATTGTCGTTTAGGCTATATAAACAAGAGACGCATGCTAAAGCTACATTCAGATGGGCTTATAGATCCAATCGATTCTGAATCAATGGAAACATGCGAATCATGTTTAAAATGTAAAATGACAAAGACACCCTTTAGCAATAAAGGTGAGCGTGTATCAGACACTCTAGGACTTATTCATTCAGATGTATGCGGTCCTATGTCAGTCCAAGCAAGAGGAGGATTCAGATTCTTCATTAGCTTCATAGATGACTATTCTCGATATGGTTACATCTACTTGATGAAGCACAAATCAGAAGCTTTTGACAAGTTCAAATGCTTCAAGAATGAAGTAGAAAATCAATTAGGAAAGAAAATAAAGACGCTTCGATCCGATCGAGGTGGCGAATATCTTTCTGATAATTTTCTGAATTATCTAACTGAATGTGGGATATGCTCGCAATGGACACCTCCCTATACACCACAACACAATGGTGTATCCGAGAGGAGAAACCGTACCCTATTAGATATGGTACGGTCCATGATGAGCATGGCCTTACTTCCAAAGATGTTCTAGGGCTATGCCTTAGAAACTGCCCTCTTCACCCTAAATCGAGTACCAACTAAATCCGCTAGTTCCACACCGTATGAATTGTTCGTTGGTAGGAAACCTATGTTCTCATTTATGAGAGTATGGGGTTGTTCGGCATATGTCAAACGCATTGCGTCCGACAAATTAGATTCTAAATCTGATAAATGTTTCTTCATTGGATATCCCAAAGAGACCGTAGGGTATTACTTCTATCATCCAGATGATCAGAAAGTAATAGTATCCAGATACGCAACCTTCTTAGAGAAAGAGTTTCTCGAAGAAACACAAAAGGGAAGCGTGATTGAACTCGATGAAGTTCAAGAGGAAGAGACGTCGGCTGAAACAACAGAAGCGGTTGAAGTACCCGAAGAAGTCCCATTAGATGAGACTCCAGTGGCACCTATTCGTAGATCACGAAGAGTTCGTGAACTCCCAGTTAGATATGGTTTTCTAGTGGGAGATGATGATGAGGTTCCCGTGTTAGACGACGAACCCGAAAACTACGAAGAGGCTCTTACTAGTCCAGATTCTAAAGCATGGCTTGAAGCCATGGATTCTGAAATGGATTCCATGTATACTAACCAAGTTTGGACTTTGGTTGATCCACCCGAAGGGATAAAACCCATTGGGTGCAGGTGGATCTTCAAAAGGAAGACTGACATGGATGGAAAGGTTAGCACCTACAAGGCTAGGTTGGTAGCGAAAGGATATCGTTAAAAACAAGGCGTTGATTATGACGAAACCTTCTCTCCCGTTGCTATGTCCAAATCAATCAGAATCATGCTTGCAATTGCCGCTCATTTTGAATATGAGATTTGGCAAATGGATGTGAAAACAGCTTTCCTAAACGGAAACCTGCTTGAGGATGTATACATGATGCAACCTGAAGGTTTCATATCAAAGGATGCAAATAAAGTTTGCAAACTTCAGAGATCCATTTATGGACTCAAGCAAGCATCTAGAAGCTGGAATAAGCGTTTTGACGAAACCATAAAACAATTTGGTTTCGAACAAAATTGTGAGGAAGCTTGCATTTATAAGAAAGCAAGTGGGAGCTCTGTAGCATTTCTCATACTATATGTGGACGATATACTATTAATGGGAAATGACATTGCTCTATTACAATCGGTAAAAGTATGGTTATCCGGTAACTTCTCAATGAAAGACCTTGGTGAAGCAGCCTATATACTTGGTATAAAGATCTATAGAGATAGATCGCGTAGATTTCTTGGTCTTTCACAGGCTACATACATTGAAAAGGTGCTAAATCGGTTTAGCATGCTTGAATCGAAACGAGGTAACTTACCCATGGTGCATGGAGTGAAGTTAAACAATCATCAATGTCCTAAAACTGATGATGACAAACGACGCATGGCTGTAGTCCCGTATGCCAGCGCGATCGGTTCGATTATGTATGCTATGCTATGCACTAGACCTGACGTAGCGTTCGCGTTATCAGTAACGAGTCGTTACCAAGGGAATCCGGGAGACGAGCATTGGATTGCCGTCAAGAACATTCTTAAGTACTTGAGAAGGACTAAAGATATGTTCCTAGTGTACGGAGAAGGAGATCTAAAAATTGAAGGATTTTCAGACGCTAGTCATCTCACAGATGAGAATGATTTTAAATCCCAATCAGGATACCTGTTTATCTTGAATGGGGGCGCGGTCAGTTGGAAGAGTTCCAAGAAGGGAAGCGTGGCTTTCTCTACGACCGAGTCAGAGTACATCGCTGCTGCGGAAGCGGCAAAGGAAGCGGTTTGGATTAGAAAGTTCATTACAGAACTAGGAGTGGTGCCTGACATTGTCAATCCCATTACTCTGTACTGTGATAACAATGGAGCCATTGCGCAAGAAAAGGAACCACGGTCTCATAATGCATCCAAACACTACCTAAAGCGATACCACATCATCAGAGAGATTGTGGCTAGAGGAGATGTGAGAATAGAAAGAGTACCTACCAAGGACAACGTTGCAGATCCGTTGACAAAGCCGTTAGCCCAGAAAGTACATGATCATCATTTGACTTCTACTGGGATAAGTTTTAGAAACAATTGGCTTTAGTCCAAGTGGGAGTATGTTGGGGTTTAGTGTCCTAAAGACAATGGTTGTAGGATGCAAACTTATTGTAAATGAATTGTTCTTTATATCATTTGTTTTAATAAGATATATGTTTGATAACTATATAAAGGCAAACCCTTTTACAGCACTAAATAAAGTCTAATAAAAGGAAATCCGTAAGTTTGTTTAAAGTGATTATAAAGTGTTCATACAAGCATGAAGTGAGACAAGACTTTATAATAAACTAATAAACTTAAAACCACCCCAAGTCAAGTGAGATGTTTAGGATTGACATATCACTGTTGAGACTTGTATGTAACAATGTCTTCTGTCCAACAGAAAGCTGATCTCACAAGCTTCACATATATAGATATCTGGACAGTTACATAGATCCGATGAAACGTCGTTCATTAGGATTGGGGATCCGATTTGAGATAACAGGATGGGTAGATTCATCCTTGTCACCTGTTCATCTCATTGGTATTAATAGGTATAAATAATCCTCATACTCAAAGGAATGTTAATTGGTCATCCTGAATTACTGAATGTGAGACTTTGATCGCGTGGTCCCATGATCCTTAACAGAGATGACTCTGGGGTGTGAACTGCAAAGGTTGGGTGTCACAGGAGGTAATGTCAGGGTAGTTATACATTGGATTGAGCATTTATCACTCCCGACGAATGGGAGATACGTTCAAGGATCGCTTGTGGAAGACTCGACTCTAAATCCTTGCAAGGTGATAGCTTAAGAGTAGAAATACAGATTTCACTTAACCTATCTATTTGAGTTGACTCGGCCTGTACAAGTAAAACGAACGTCTCGCTATATATGACTTGACATCATCCATAGTCATAAGATTCAGTTCAAGGATGTAGTTGATAAAGGATCGAATTATACTGTAACTAATACGGAAGGGTTAACGGCAGAATCAACCTGTCTTCTTAATGGACTCTGGGGGAATGATTACGGACATGCCGATAACATGCTCTGTTCATCATTCCGTTATGCAAGGATTAAATATAATTCTTGGAGAAATTAATTTAATAGTTGCATACGGCCAGAAGTAGTAAGGACCTAATGGATCACACATAAGACTTGGAAACAAAAGAGAGATGGATCTGATTAATAGATGGAAGCCCAGTTGAGCCCAGTAAGGCCCATGGATAAGGGGGGGTCGAAATTATATGTATTAAAGGAAGGGAATTAATTTATTCCACTCTTCCTAATTGGATTAGGATTGTGAAATTAAATTAATTAAGAGATAATCAAGTTAGGAGTTATTAATTGGATTAATGTCCTCCTATTATTATCTAACTAGGTTACTTATTATTATCCTAATTATATTAGATATATAGTAAGATAATAATTAGAAATCCTATTCCGAATTGGATTGCTATTAAGTAACCTAATCCTATCTAACTAGGGTTTAGAGACAAGATAATATATATACCCCTTACCTAGTGAATTTCGACACACACTCTAGCCCTACCCCTTGTGATTTTCGAAATCTACTAGCTAGAGAGAGAAAGTGAATTCCATCCCCAAGTTCGTGGACAAGAATTCATTCGGCATTCCATCGATTGATTAATCTAATTCATCCCTCTTTCTCCTTGATCTTGTGTTGGTTAATTAGAGGTAATCTATTTTGGTTACATCTCATAAGGGTTGATTCTAATTTAACCTCACCGTGTTCACGAAAGAAGAAAAACAATCAAAAGGGAGAAATTCGTTTTTCTTCGCCTACATCAGGTCAGTTCACTATTGCGAGGATTCCCGGAGATTGAACCGTCGGATCCTCGCGATTTTTGGACAGTAGCTTCTAGACACATTCTTCCACGTTTCCACCGAAGGGATCGTCGTTCGGAGGTCTGGAAGGTCTATTTCGAATAGGGGCAGATTGGTAAACAGTTTACATCTCCTTTGAAGTTGTGGGCACTTCGTTTGCAACGGTAGATTGATCATCGAAAGGTATATCTTCTTATCCCTCTTTATATGAAATAACGATTAACGGATCCTATGGTTAAAAGGAAGTAGGCTAAAAATTTTATATTTCCGCTGCTATACCTTAGCCCTATTTCCAACAGGACTTTCGTCCTTTCCAAAGTTCATAAGGGGTTTTCTTAAGTATAGGTCTAACTAGAGCCCTATTCAGAATATAGCATGCTGTGTTAACAGCTTCTCCCCAAAAATACTTTGGAAGCCTATGCTCATCCAGCATTGTCCTGGCAATCTCAACCAGAGTTCTGTTCTTCCTTTCAACAACCCCATTTTGCTGAGGCGTTCTAGGAGCAGAGAAATTGTGGTCAATGCCGCTGGCTTCACAGAATTCAACAAACTTTTGGTTTTTGAATTCTCCACTGTTATCACTACGGATATGAGCTAATTTTAGGTCTTTCTCATTTTCAATTTTTCTAACCAAGTTTGAAAATGTCTCAAAGGTCTCGTCCTTACTGGTCAGCAGGATAACCCATGTGTACCGAGAGAAATCATCTACAATAACCAAGGAAAACCTTCTTCCACCCAGACTCAGCGGCTGGACTGGACCAAAGAGATCCAAGTGTAGCATTTCTAACGGACGCTTAGTTGAGACAATGTTTTTACTGTGAAAAGATTGCTTGGTTTGTTTTCCAGCTTGGCAAGCATGGCATAATTGATCTTTTTGAAATTTAAGTTCAGGCAGTCCCTCAACCAATTGCTTTCTTGCTAATTTGGCCAGGAGGTCCATGCTTACATGACCAAGTCTCCTGTGCCATAGCCAGGAATTTTCTTCCTTTGTTACTAAGCACACAATTTTTGAAAACTTTTTCTCTAAGTCTAGCATAAAGACATTATCTATCCGAGGGGCAGTTAAAATTAACTCATTAGTTTTACCCTCGTATATTTTACATCCAGTAGTATCAAATATAACTTTTCTCCCATTGTCACATAGCTGAGCTACGCTGAGTAAGTTATATTTGAGTCCGCTGACTAAGGAGACAGATTCAATAGTAGGGTTACCTCCGATGATTCCTGAGCCTACTATCTTACCCTTCTTGTTGTCTCCAAAACTTACACTCCCTCCTCGTTTACGTTCAAACGTGATGAACTGAGTTTCATCACCCGTCATATGTCTTGAGCATGCGCTGTCAATATACCACATCTTTGACTTCTCGGCACATCTCAGGCTTACCTGCATTGTAACTAGTTACTTTTAGGTACCCAATTCTTTTTGGGTCCTGACTTGTTAGGTGCAACAGGTATAGCATCATATTTTATTTTATGCCGACATACATGGACAGTATGGCCATTCTTTCCACAGAAGTCACAACTGAACTGCTGTTTAGGATTTTTTACTGACTTGTCAGCACCCCAGTGCTGAGCGTGCCAGCACACTTTAGTAGTGTGTCCTAACTTCCCACAAAAGTCATATTGGACTTTTCGCTGGGGATTTCGTCTCTGCTGAGTACCTTGGTACTGTGTACCTTGATACTGAGTTCTCAGCGGAAAATTGTTTTTGTTTGGAACCTTTAATTGGTTCTGAATGGTTGTGACATCCTTCCTCAGTTTCTTTGAGACTGACTGGACTTCAGAGACAGACTCATGAATGATTTTCATATTTTCATGCAAAACTGAGTTGTCTTGAAGAAGGTATCTGAGGTCACTCAGTTTGACCTCTTCTACTTCATCACAGCGCCGGCTGAGTGCTTTAATCTTCCTGTTACACTTTTTAACAAGTGTATAGAGATCACTCAGGGCGTTACCCATTTCATTTCTGAGTTGAGAGAGTGAGATTACCTCATTAGATTGCTCTTCATTATCTGACTCATCAGATTGGTCAGCATGCTCAGAAATGCATGGCTCAGCAAGTTCGTCAGCCATAAAGCATATCTTCACTGACTCGGTGGCCTCAGTTTCTGTTGATGAAGATTCATCACTGTCACTCCAAGTAGCCACCATTGCCTTCTTCCCACTTTTCTTGTCTTTCCTCAGAGTGGGGCAGTTTGACTTAATATGGCCATCTTGGTGGCACTCAAAGCATGTAATGGGCTTTGAGCTGTCCTTTCTGTATTTGCTATCGCTTGAGTCAGCCTTATACTTATCAAACTTTTTGTAAGGCTTTTTAGAATATTTGTCGTTCTTCCTGAACAGCCTCTTCATCTTTCTTGTGAACATAGCCATCTCCTCATCATCAGTTGAACTCCCGTCAGTGGAGTCAGCCTTCATGACAAGTGACTTCTGCTTCTTGTCATCAGATTTTTCCTTCACCTCAAAGTTTTTCATGGATATCTCATGGGTCAGCAATGAACCGATGAGTTCGTCATATTTGTAGGTGGTTAAATCATGAGCTTCCTCAACTGCTGTCTTCTTTGCTTGCTAGTCTTTTGGAAGACTCCTGAGTATCTTTTTGACTTGTTCTTCCTCAGTGAAGATTTTCCCAAGTCTCTTGAGCTCATTAATGATGTTGGTGAACCTTGCGTTCATGTCTGAAATGCCCTCATCATTGTTCATCTCGAACAGCTCGTACAGTCTCATCTGCTGATTCACCTTGGATTCTTTTACTTTGTTTGTTCCCTCATAGGTGACTTCCAGCTTTTTCCAGATCTCTTGTGCCGACTCACAACCTGAGATTTTGTTATATTCTGCAGCATCGAGCGCATAGTGAAGCATATTGATAGCCGAAGCATGGTTTTGAAGCTTCTTAAGATCATCCTCTGTCCATTCAACCTCAGCTTTAACAACTGACTGGCCAGCAACAACTTTCACAGGTATAAACGGGCCTTGGACTATAGATAGCCAGGCACTCATGTTTGTAGCTTAAATGAAGTTCTTCATCCTATTCTTCCAAAAGGTATAGTTTGACCCGAAGAATAGGGGAGGCCTGGTAATGGACAGCCCCTCAGGTAATATCTGAGTTGTCTGGTTTCCAGGGAGAAACCGAGTGCTGTTTTCGCCCATGGTATGGATCAACTCAAGGTTGTTAGACCTTTAGTAATGAGCTTTTAAGCTCTGATACCACTTGTTGGTCCCTTGTAAGGTTGCAAATATAGTTCCAAGGGGGGGGGGGTTAGGAACTATTTTACCCTTTTTGAATGATTAGGGCAAATTTCTTTTTCTTAAGAAAAGATTATATGACAGCGGCGCTGATCAATCGACAAGACACTGGCTTAGTCAACTGGTGACTAGGTCAGTTTCGTTGCTTAGGTCAGGAAATAGCACTTAGAGTTTATTCCTGACTTAATTCGTTGGCAGCGCACAACTCAGCTTGACCTCTTTTACTTGGTCAGTTTTAGTTTGTTTTAAGCAAGCAATATAAATAAGGAGTTAAGGTTTAGAAATACTTCACTCAGCAGATTTATCCAGGTTCGGCTTCTTCTAAGCCTACGTCCTGTCCCCGGAACACTTCCGAGATTTCAAATCCTCTACTGAGCTCTTTAAAGGTAGAGCCTCAAACCTTTTACAATATCAGCAATTGAGTATGACAAGAGTACCTTCCTCTATACTTCTACTCAATCCTAATCTCTCCGCTGAGTACTTAAAACCGAGTACTCAGCCTCTCCTTTCTATTCCTAGAAATGATTAAGATTTGTCCTAAACAACAATTGCTAGAACACCTTAGATGATTGAGAATCAATCACTCACTCTAGACTTTTACACAAATGAATAAGCTTGTAGTGTAAGAATTTGCTTTGCTTTTGATGGAGAACTTTTGTACACGTTTGGTCAGCGTAACGGCTTTTGCTCAAAGTTCTCTAGTGAATGTGGATTCTGAATGCTCTATTTATAGAGAGCTGTGAGAGCTTCTGGTTATTTCGAATTTCGAAATAACCGTTGGAGGGAAACGGCTTCATGTCGCTTTCACTCAGTCTGTTCAGCAGTTCTCTTAGCCAATCAGATTCCAGCATCTTCTGTTCTTCGGTCAGTGTGGCAGTATGTTCCTCCAAATCGGGTAATGTCAAACAGACAGCTTCCTGCGTCTTCTGTTCTTTACCAACAGAGGAAATACTTGGTCTGGAAGTTGCTTTGTAGTCAGCGGCTGTCTTGTACGTTTTGTCGAGACAGCTCAGCAGCTTCATACCGAAGTTGTCTACGTGGATCTTCTCGATCCTTCATTGGCGAGCTCCGTTTCAATACTCAACGGCAGCGTTTTGAAATATGCGGGCTGAGTGATCTTGGGCTCGTTTGACTTGGGCCTTGACTTCCATATAGGGCTTGGGCCTTATGATCTTTATGTCTTATAACAATTATAAACTCAACATTGAACAAACACATTAGTAACAATAAATCAAAGCATTTAAACTTAATGTGTTATAGAATATTTAATTTCACTTAATTAGTTTTGTCAAATCAAAATCCTGTGAAAAGGTGTTTCAACAAACTCCCCCATTTTGATGTTGGCAAAACTAATCAGCAAGGAACTCAGCGTTGAGCTCCCCCATGATAGTTAACCTTTTTGATTAAGTGAACTCCCCCGTCAGGGCTGAGCTACTGACTTAGTTTTATTCTAAACATTCTACGGTTTGATTGAATAAGTCTAAGGTCAGTTTTCAGGTATAGGTCTGCTTATGGGACATATTCTATTTTACTCAGTATTCAGCGGAAGTGATGTATAGTGACAAAGCGCTGAGTAATTTATTTGTTCAATGGTTTATATTAGACAAGTTCAAACTTAATTTTTTAAACGCAGCATGCATTCAGATAATACTTGGCATTTGAAGGATGAATAACAGAAGTTATGATAGAGAGATGCAAGTATTATATTAGATAACATAGAATAGTCAGCATACATAAGAAGAAGGAAATAACTAAGTATAGACTAAGTTTTAATGGACTATCTATTTCTTCTTCTTTTGCTGACTGCCTTCAGCCGGAGTTCTTCGCTGATTTTTCTTCTCCCCCGTTTTGCCAGCACCAGGTGGAGGCAACTTGAAAGAATCCAAAAGAACAGCTCGGGAGAGCTCGGCAGAGAAGGTCTTCAAACGATCAGCACTTTCGTCCAGGCCATCAAAGATAGGAGCACCGTTGCTGAGGACCTCAGGACTAATATGGATATCAGCAGCACTGAGCATACTGAGTACATAAGCTTGTCCTTTTCCCAGCCATGTAATTGTGTCTGTCAACGCAGCAAAGGAGTTGTGGAAGGTTTTTAGAAGTGAAGTATCGTAGTGCTCGCGCTGAAGATTCGTATGTCTAACATGATCAAATATGTTCTGGGAAGTGGTCAGTATTTCATCCTGTTTGAGTTGATCAGTGTCCATTTCTTCTTTGTGAAGGTTTAGTAGACGAACGGCCTCACTTAATTGCTCCATCGAGCATTGAGATGTGTTTGCAAGCTGATCATTAGTCTTGTTCTGTTCAGTGTGAAGCTGAGCAAACAACATCTTTAACTCAGAAGAAGTGGCGAGATTGGGATTCACAGCTGACAGGTTCTGGAGCTGGGTAGATAGAGTAGTGAGGCATTGAATAGTGGTCAGCTGGATCTCTGCCAGTTTAGCAATCGAATCCTGCCTAGCTTGCTGGGCTTGCGAAGATAGGAGAATACTTAGCAGATCTTTAAATTCCTTAACTTCATTGAGAAGTTGAGTTACTTGAGAAGGCTGAGCAGACTCAATGGGAGAAATGGCAGCAGCAGGAGGAGTCGAGTGTTGAATGTCTCGAATCAAGGCCTGCACTGAGTCAATGATTCTTTGACTGCACTCAGTGACATTTGTTGGGGCCAGAGAGATATCAGTTTGACCAGGTAAAGAAGAGGTTGCGGGGTCAGGGACTGGAGTTAGTGTTGGGTTCTGCTCAAGTGTTTGTTGTCCAGATGTTTGGTGAGCAGGGTCAGCTTCAGTGGAATGTTCAGGTTGGACAGGTTCAGAGCTAACGGGTGCTATGTTTTCTTCTTGAGTTTGCTCGGTGTGGATTGTTGGATTGATAGGGTTAGGTTGTTCGGCATGTTCCTGTGTAGAAACAGAGGCTTGTTTTTCTAAGGCCTGGGAAGGCTGAGGAGTTGATGCAGAAGGAACTGGCTTCCTAAAGAAGGTCATCTTTACTTTGGAAGGATCATGTAACGGTGCGCTGACTGGTTTGTCTAAGATGTTGGCCTTTACCAGTCTTCTTCTTCTGGGCTTTTGTACATGAGGAATATTAGCTTGATTCTCATCAGCTTGAGATGGAGAGCCTTGTATGTTCTGATCGGTAGGTTGCTGGTCAGTTTGTTCGTGATGTTGTTCAACTCCATCGACTGACTCAGTAGTAGCTTGATCAGCTTGAGCATTTTCACCGGCTGTCCTTTCAGAGTCAGCTTCCTCCGCTTGCTCCTGTGCATTCCCTTCATCCTCAGTATCGTCGTTCTCAAGCTCTTCCTCAAGCTGAGCGACGAAGTGTTCGTCTAGGTCCACCGCATTTTCATGTTGCTCAGTTTCTTCAGCACAATGCTGAGCATAATGTGAGTCCGACGTGACAATGAAGTCAAGTGGAAGAGCATGGATGGGTGAAAGGGTAGAAGTCGTTTGCTTCTTCTGAGCAGCACCAGCTGTACCCTCAGTTGCAGGCTCATCTTGCCTGTAGTGCTTTTCAGCTGACTGAGTAGTCTCTAAGTTTGACTCAGCAGCAGATTTGGATTTCTTGGATTGAGGCTCAGTTTCCTTAGATGGGGTGCCAGTAGGCTTCCTTTTTCTGATAGCAGGAGCTTTTGTTCTTTTGCCTTTTGCTGGAACAATCACCTCAGCAGGTAGTTCTTCTTCGACTTGATCTTCAGGTAGCTCAACGAACTTTCCCTTCTTTAAGGGCTGATTGAATTTGAGAGCACGTAGTGAGGCTGCAGTGATCTCCGACCCCTTAATGCAAGTTTCTCCTTGAAGGTCAACTTTGTGATCAACTAGGATCTTAGTGATCAATGAGCCGAGTCGAAGATTGTTGGTACTGCGCAGAAACCCAGCTATGAGAAACACTGGCATGTTTATTGGTTTGTAGGTCAGCATGTGCCAGATAAAGCACATCTCGAAGTGTGATGCTGAGCTGGTGCAGTTGACCATTTGGTAGATTAGTTGAACTAGCAGGAAATGGGCCATCTTCTGATGCTGACCCATGGACGAGCTGGATACCTCTCTAATGTACCCATCAGGCTTACAGAAAGTTTCATTATAGTAGATGTCCTCCTGGTCACCGTTTCTTCTTAATTCGGCACCTTCAGTCTTGAGGCTGAGTAGGGATCCCAAGTACGTTGGGTTTATGAAGATGGTTTTTCCTCTGACTTCGGTGACTAAGTAGTCATGGTCTTTTATGTCAGCTTTGAGGTTATGGTAGAATTCCATAACCAAGTCAGGGTAGGTGGGAAAACGTAAGGAGAACAACTCGGTCCAGCCGTTGTTCTTTATCCATTCACAGAACGGTTGTTCTGAATCGATGAAGGTTTGAGAAACCCAGCGAGAAGCTTCCACTTTCCATTCCCGTACGTTCTCGAATACTCGAATGTATTGTCTAGGTTCAGCTGGTTTCCCCTGAGCTTGAATGGCTTTTTCTTTGCCATGACCAGCAGCTTTGGAGGGTGAAGGCTGAGTTGGGGGATTGCTGGTTGTTTGTTCATCAATGGTGGTCTGGGAACGACCGGCACCGGAGACGTTGAAAGAGGGTTTTGTCATCTTGGGAAGTTCTTAGGTGCTTAAGGAAATTCTGAAGCGTTCTAAAGTTCAGTGCGCGTAAAGAGAAGGTAGTGAGAAATACCTACTATTTATAGATTTTTAATCTAGGGTTCCGTGTGAATTTAAGTCGGTTTTGCCCTTGGGTTGTCCAATCGGCAGAAACCCTGACATGTATGACACCTTTAAGACGTATTCGGCGCATGCGCAGTACATGTGTCATTACGCGTGCGGTTGCATTAAATGCAAATGATTACCTTTACTCAGCGTTTGTTGGTATAAACGTTTCGTATTCTGAGTAGTCAGTTTTGTTCAACGGATAGTTGTAGAGGTTTAGTTACTCGGCATGAGATAACTCACTCAGTGTGCATTTATTTCTGGGCATGTGATTTTGACAGATACTTTTTTAAAATACTCAGCATGTTAACATTCATTCAGCATGCATCATATCACATTTTTACTTAGGAATTTAAGACAGTGGATTAAACATACCAATGGCTTCTCTCAGTATGCTAAATTGCTCTCATGCTAGAGGCTTTGTAAAGATATCAGCAAGCTGCTCATCTGTTGGCACATAAGTCAGCTTAATTTCTTTCTTGAGTACATGATCTCTGATGAAGTGATGCCTTATGCTGACATGCTTCATCCTGCTGTGCTGGATTGGGTTCTTTGAGAGGTCAATTGCACTCTTGTTGTCGCATTTGACTTCAATTGTCTTTGTTTGAACACCATAATCTTCAAGCTGTTGCTTAATCCATAGGACTTGAGCAACACAGTTTCCAGCAGCAATGTACTCAGCTTCAGTTGTGGACAGGGCTACTGACGCCTGCTTCTTGCTGAACCAAGATACAAGACAGCTTCCTAGGAAATGGCATCCTCCAGAGGTGCTTTTTCTTTCCAGCTTATCTCGTCCATAGTCAGCGTCAGTGTATCCAATGAGTGTAAAGTCATGAGTATTTGGATACCACAAACCTGCATTTACTGAGCTTTGCAAATATCTAAGGATCCTTTTTACAGCTATGTAATGGGATTCCTTAGGGTTAGCTTGATATCTAGCACAATAACATACTGAGAACTGAATGTCTGGCCTACTTGCTGTTAAGTAAAGTAAAGAGCCAATCATACCTCGGTATAACTTGCTGTCTACTGACTTACCATTTTCATCAGCACAGAGGACAGTGTTAGTGCCCATAGGAGTGGATATTGGCTTACAATGTTCTAGTTCATATTTCTTCAATATCTCCTTGGCATATTTAGCCTGACTGATGAATATGCCATTCTTTCCTTGTTTAATTTGAAGTCCGAGGAAGAAGTTGAGTTCTCCCATCATTGACATTTCGAATTCAGTCTGCATTTGTTTGCTAAATTCCTTGCACATAGATTCATTAGTAGCACCAAATATAATGTCATCTACATATATTTGTGCCAACAGGGTATCTTTACCCTTTCTCTTAATGAATAAGGTTGTATCAGCTTGACCCCTAACATAATCTCTAGTCAGTAAGAAGTTGGTCAGCCTCTCATACCAAGCACGTGGTGCTTGCTTGAGGCCATACAGAGCCTTTTTGAGTTTGTAAACGTGGTTTGGGAACTTAGAATCCTCAAACCCTGGAGGCTGATTGACATAGACCTCCTCGTTTATTACTCCATTAAGAAATGCACTTTTAACATCCATTTGAAACAATTTAAAATTCATATACGATGCATATGCACATAAAATCCTAATTGCTTCTAGCCTTGCCACTGGGACAAAGGTCTCACCGTAGTCAATACCTTCTCGCTGACTGTAGCCCTGAGCTACAAGTCTTGCCTTGTTTCTGACTACGTTTCCTTGTTCATCCAGCTTGTTCCTGAAGACCCATCTCATTCCAATGGTCTTTTAGCTCCTAGGATGTGGCACTAGTTCCCACACATTATTCCTCCTGAACTGATTGAGTTCCTCTTGCATGGCATTCATCCAGAATTCGTCATCCTCAGCTTCGGCAAAGTTCTTCGGCTCCTGTACTGAGACAAAAGCTACATTGTCGAGATACTTCCTTAGTTGGTTTCTTGTCATCAGTGTATTTCCAGCTGAGTCGAGAATTGCATTTTCTGAATGCCCTCTTGGGACTCTTATCTCCTTGGGTAGATTTATGTCTTGTTCTATCTGTGTTTCAACATTCTCTGCAGAAGTAGATTGGTCAGTGAAAGTAATCTTAGGTTCACTCTTACTCTTGGTCAGCCGTTTTGTGAAGGACTCAGTAGCTGGTTCTTGATCAGCAGGTGCTGAGTTTGGTTCATCTTCTATCAGCGGCTGGTATCTTCTTGCAGGGTCAGTTTCATCGAATTGCACATGTATAGATTCTTCTAATACTTGAGTTCTCTTATTAAAAACTCTGTATGCTTTGCTGTTTGTTGAGTAGCCTAGAAAGATAGCCTCATCAGCTTTTGAATCAAATTTGGCTAAGCTATCTTTGGTATTTAAAATAAAGCATCTACAGCCAAAGGCACGAAAGTATCCAATGTTGGGCTTTCGTCCTTTCCAAAGTTCATAAGGGGTTTTCTTAAGTATAGGTCTAACTAGAGCCCTATTCAGAATATAGCATGCTGTGTTAACAGCTTCTCCCTAAAAATACTTTGGAAGCCTATGCTCATCCAGCATTGTCCTGGCAATCTCAACCAGAGTTTTGTTCTTCCTTTCAACAACCCCATTTTGCTGAGGCGTTCTAGGAGCAGAGAAATTATGGTCAATGCCGCTGGCTTCACAGAATTCAACAAACTTTTGGTTTTTGAATTCTCCACTGTTATCACTACGGATATGAGCTAATTTTAGGTCTTTCTCATTTTCAATTTTTCTAACCAAGTTTGAAAATGTCTCAAAGGTCTCGTCCTTACTGGTCAGCAGGATAACCCATGTGTACCGAGAGAAATAATCTACAATAACCAAGGAAAACCTTCTTCCACCCAGACTCAGCGGCTTGACTGGACCAAAGAGATCCAAGTGTAGCATTTCTAACGGACGCTTAGTTGAGATAATG
Organism: Euphorbia lathyris; assembly: GCF_963576675.1. Taxonomy (NCBI): domain Eukaryota; kingdom Viridiplantae; phylum Streptophyta; class Magnoliopsida; order Malpighiales; family Euphorbiaceae; genus Euphorbia; species Euphorbia lathyris. The sequence goes on along the minus strand of NC_088911.1, from coordinate 72,961,586 downwards.
TTTTTACTGTGAAAAGATTGCTTGGTTTGTTTTCCAGCTTGGCAAGCATGGCATAATTGATCTTTTTGAAATTTAAGTTCAGGCAGTCCCTCAACCAATTGCTTTCTTGCTAATTTGGCCATGAGGTCCATGCTTACATGACCAAGTCTCCTGTGCCATAGCCAGGAATTTTCTTCCTTTCTTACTAAGCACACAGTTTTTGAAAACTTTTTCTCTAAGTCTAGCATAAAGACATTATCTATCCGAGGGGCAGTTAAAATTAACTCATTAGTTTTACCCTCGTATATTTTACATCCAGTAATACCAAATATAACTTTTCTCCCATTATCACATAGATGAGCTACGCTGAGTAAGTTATATTTGAGTCCGCTGACTAGGGAGACAGATTCAATAGTAGGGTTACCTCCGATGATTCCTAAGCCTACTATCTTACCCTTCTTGTTGTCTCCAAAACTTACACTCCCTCCTCGTTTACGTTCAAACGTGATGAACTGAGTTTCATCACCCGTCATATGCCTTGAGCATGCGCTGTCAATATACCACATCTTTGACTTCTCGGCACATCTCATGCTTACCTGCATTGGAACTAGTTACTTTTAGGTACCCAATTCTTTTTGGGTCCTGACTTGTTAGGTGCAACAGGTATAGCATCATATTTTATTTTATGGCGACATACATGGACAGTATGTCCATTCTTTCCACAGAAGTCACAACTGACCTTCTGTTTAGGATTTTTTTACTGACTTATCAGCACCCCAGTGCTGAGCGTGCCAGCACACTTTAGTAGTGTGTCCTAACTTCCCACAAAAGTCATATTGGACTTTTCGCTGGGGATTTCTTCTCTGCTGAGTACCTTGGTACTGTGTACCTTGATACTGAGTTCTCAGCGGAAAATTGTTTTTGTTTGGAACCTTTAATTGGTTCTGAATGGTTGTGACATCCTTCCTCAGTTTCTTTGAGACTGACTGGACTTCAGAGACAGACTCATGAATGATTTTCATATTTTCATGCAAAACTGAGTTGTCTTGAAGAAGGTATCTGAGGTCACTCAGTTTGACCTCTTCTACTTCATCACAGCGCCGGCTGAGTGCTTTAATCTTCCTGTTACACTTTTTAACAAGTGTATAGAGATCACTCAGGGCGTTACCCATTTCATTTCTGAGTTGAGAGAGTGAGATTACCTCATTAGATTGCTCTTCATTATCTGACTCATCAGATTGGTCAGCATGCTCAGAAATGCATGGCTCAGCAAGTTCGTCAGCCATAAAGCATATCTTCGCTGACTCGGTGGCCTCAGTTTCTGTTGATGAAGATTCATCACTGTCACTCCAAGTAGCCACCATTGCCTTCTTCCCACTTTTCTTGTCTTTCCTCAGCGTGGGGCAGTTTGACTTAATATGGCCATCTTGGTGGCACTCAAAGCATGTAATGGGCTTTGAGCTGTCCTTTCTGTATTTGCTATCGCTTGAGTCAGCCTTATACTTATCAAACTTTTTGTAAGGCTTTTTAGAATATTTGTCGTTCTTCCTGAACAGCCTCTTCATCTTTCTTGTGAACATAGCCATCTCCTCATCATCAGTTGAACTCCCGTCAGTGGAGTCAGCCTTCATGACAAGTGACTTCTGCTTCTTGTCATCAGATTTTTCCTTCACCTCAAAGTTTTTCATGGATATCTCATGGGTCAGCAATGAACCGATGAGTTCGTCATATTTGTAGGTGGTTAAATCATGAGCTTCCTCAACTGCTGTCTTCTTTGCTTGCTAGTCTTTTGGAAGACTCCTGAGTATCTTTTTGACTTGTTCTTCCTCAGTGAAGATTTTCCCAAGTCTCTTGAGCTCATTAATGATGTTGGTGAACCTTGCGTTCATGTCTGAAATGCCCTCATCATTGTTCATCTCGAACAGCTCGTACAGTCTCATCTGCTGATTCACCTTGGATTCTTTTACTTTGTTTGTTCCCTCATAGGTGACTTCCAGCTTTTTCCAGATCTCTTGTGCCGACTCACAACCTGAGATTTTGTTATATTCTGCAGCATCGAGCGCATAGTGAAGCATATTGATAGCCGAAGCATGGTTTTGAAGCTTCTTAAGATCATCCTCTGTCCATTCAACCTCAGCTTTAACAACTGACTGGCCAGCAACAACTTTCACAGGTATAAACGGGCCTTGGACTATAGATAGCCAGGCACTCATGTTTGTAGCTTAAATGAAGTTCTTCATCCTATTCTTCCAAAAGGTATAGTTTGACCCGAAGAATAGGGGAGGCCTGGTAATGGACAGCCCCTCAGGTAATATCTGAGTTGTCTGGTTTCCAGGGAGAAACCGAGTGCTGTTTTCGCCCATGGTATGGATCAACTCAAGGTTGTTAGACCTTTAGTAATGAGCTTTTAAGCTCTGATACCACTTGTTGGTCCCTTGTAAGGTTGCAAATATAGTTCCAAGGGGGGGTTAGGAACTATTTTACCATTTTTGAATGATTAGGGCAAATTTCTTTTTCTTAAGAAAAGATTATATGATAGCGGCGCTGATCAATCGACAAGACACTGGCTTAGTCAACTAGTGACTAGGTCAGTTTCGTTGCTTAGGTCAGGAAATAGCACTTAGAGTTTATTCCTGACTTAATTCGTTAGCAGCGCACAACTCAGCTTGACCTCTTTTACTTGGTCAGTTTTAGTTTGTTTTAAGCAAGCAATATAAATAAGGAGTTAAGGTTTAGAAATACTTCACTCAGCAGATTTATCCAGGTTCGGCTTCTTCTAAGCCTACGTCATGTCCTCGGAACACTTCCGAGATTTCAAATCCTCTACTGAGCTCTTTAAAGGTAGAGCCTCAAACCTTTTACAATATCAGCAATTGAGTATGACAAGAGTACCTTCCTCTATACTTCTACTCAATCCTAATCTCTCCGCTGAGTACTTAAAACCGAGTACTCAACCTCTCCTTTCTATTCCTAGAAATGATTAAGATTTGTCCTAAACAACAATTGCTAGAACACCTTAGATGATTGAGAATCAATCACTCTAGACTTTTACACAAATGAATAAGCTTGTAGTGTAAGAATTTGCTTTGCTTTTGATGGAGAACTTTTGTACACGTTTGGTCAGCATAACGGCTTTTGCTCAAAGTTCTCTAGTGAATGTGGATTCTGAATGCTCTATTTATAGAGAGCTGTGAGAGCTTCTGGTTATTTCGAATTTCGAAATAACCGTTGGAGGGAAACGGCTTCATGTCGCTTTCACTCAGTCTGTTCAGCAGTTCTCTTAGCCAATCAGATTCCAGCATCTTCTGTTCTTCGGTCAGTGTGGCAGTATGTTCCTCCAAATCGGGTAATGTCAAACAGACAGCTTCCTGCGTCTTCTGTTCTTTACCAACAGAGGAAATACTTGGTCTGGAAGTTGCTTTGTAGTCAGCGGCTGTCTTGTACGTTTTGTCGAGACAGCTCAGCAGCTTCATACCGAAGTTGTCTACGTGGATCTTCTCGATCCTTCATTGGCGAGCTCCGTTTCAATACTCAACGGCAGCGTTTTGAAATATGCGGGCTGAGTGATCTTGGGCTCGTTTGACTTAGGCCTTGACTTCCATATAGGGCTTGGGCCTTATGATCTTTATGTCTTATAACAATTATAAACTCAACATTGAACAAACACATTAGTAACAATAAATCAAAGCATTTAAACTTAATGTGTTATAGAATATTTAATTTCACTTAATTAGTTTTGTCAAATCAAAATCCTGTGAAAAGGTGTTTCAACAATTTTCTCATCATCAGATGAGTCAGCTTCGATGGAGTCAGCTTTCATGACAAGTGATTTTTGTTTCTTGTCTTCTGACTTCTCTTTTTCCTCAAAGTTTTTCATTGATATCTCATGAGTCAGCAACGATCCGATCAGCTCATCGTACTTATACGTAGTCAGGTCCTGAGCTTCCTCCACTGCAGTCTTTTTGGCCTGCCAGCTTTTGGGAAGACTTCTCAAGATCTTCTTCACATGTTCTTCCTCGGTGAAGTTCTTTCCAAGTCTTTTCAGCTCATTTATAATGTTGGTAAATCTAGCGTTCATTCCCGAGATGTCCTCATTATCATTCATCTCGAACAACTCGTATAATCTCATATGCTGATTTACTTTTGATTCCTTGACCTTGCTTGTGCCTTCGTAGGTTACTTCAATCTTTTTCCAAATCTCCTGTGCTGACTCGCAACCTGAAATCTTATTGTATTCTGCAGCATCTAAAGCACAATGAAGCATATTGATAGCCGAAGCATTGTTTTGAAGTTTCCTAAGGTCATCTTCTGACCACTCAGTTTCACTCTTAACAACTTTCTCATTGTTAACAGTTTTATATGGCACGTAAGGGCCTTGAACAATTGCAAGCCATGCACTCATGTTTGTGGCTTGAATAAAGTTTTTCATCCTATTCTTCCAGAATGTATAATTTGAACCAAAGAATAGGGGAGGCCGACTAATTGATAATCCCTCAGGGAGAATCTGTGTTGTTTGGTTCCCTGGAAGGAAACGAGTGCTGTTCTCATCCATTTATCGGGATCAGCTCAAGATAGTTATATCTTTGAGTAGTGAGCTTAGGCTCTGATACCACTTGTTGGTCCCGTGTGATTAGTTCCAAGGGGGAGTTAGGAACTAATGTAACTTTTTCGCTAATTAATCTTGCTGACTTGATAATTTTGGAGAGTTTATTAACTCAGCTTTGGTCAGCTTGGCCGATCTTAGTGTAAGACAGCTTTAGTCAGATGTTGACTAAGACTGTTTCACTTGTGAGTTGGGAATTGACACTTTAGTGATCAGCTTCCAACTCAGCACTCTAATTTACTCAGTGTCAGCTTTAAACAATTTATATGCTGAGTAAATATAACAAGCAACACATGCAAATATATATATTTTAAGAGAGTTAGAAATTACTTAGTATCACTTATCCTGGTTCGGCCTCTCCGCCTACGTCCAGTCCCCAGACTTCTCCGGGCTTTTAGAATCCAATACTGAGCTCTTTAAGGGTAGAGCACAAACCGGTTATAAGGCAGTTGAATATGCAAGAGTACCTTCCTCTATTCGTCTACTCAACTCCTACTAAGTGCTACAACCCAGCACCTAGATTTCTCTACCACTGAGTATTTACAACCAAATACTCAGCACAACACTCTCAATTCACAATTGATACAATTTGCTCTTTTTCAGCTAAAGAACACTTTAGATGATTACAAATCAATCAATCTAGCATTTACACAGGAATAGAAAGTTGGTGTAAGATTTCTTTCTTGTTTTTGAGTGCTTTGAGCTTGTATTTTTCTCTCTTGTATATTCTGTATTTCGGCAATGATCCAAGAGGATTGCTTGTCCTTTTATAGTTGTATTTTGAGGATCAAATGATTTGAATTTGATTTGTCCGTTGAATCCAAAACGGCTCTTTTGGGGGACAACCTTCTGGTCAGCTTCAGATGTGCAGACCAATCTTGTTTTCTGATTTCTTCAGATGTCAGGCTTGTCTTCTTCTTACAGGCTTTGTCTTCTTGCGGCAGTTTGTCTTATAGCAATGAACAGTTGACCCATGCATCTCGGAATTTGGCTTTTGCGTAATTCTAAGGCTTCAATTATTGGTGCAGACAGTTGTCGGATTTGTCTTTTAGCTAACGGATCATTCATGCTGTCCTGAAGATCACTCAATTTCACTTCGCTAGTCATTGTCTTTGATTGTCACCAATTCTCATACTGAGTTCTTTTTCACTCAGCTTTCATGGTCAGCTTCGTTCTGCAAGATCTAGTTCTGAAGCAGACTTCTTTTATGCCGAGTTCCGTTCCACTCAGCTTCTTCGATCAGCTTCTTTCTTAAGCTGTTGTTTTGAAGATGACTTATCTTCTCTTGTGCTGAGTTACTTCTTCACTCAGCTTGTGTTGTGTTCTCATGCTGACTTTGTCCTGTCTTGATTTTTATTTCCTTTTGCATTTATGTTTATACTCAATATTGAACAAACGGATTAGTACAATTAAATCAAAGCACTTAAATTTAATTGTCTCTTAATCATGGATGAAACTTAAATGATTTTGTCAAATCAAAATCTTGTGGAAAGGTGTTTCAACAAACTCCCCCATTTTGATGTTGGCAAAATATTTAATTTATGGAACTCATTATTGAAATTCCCCATGATTGAATTACATTTTATTCTTCTGAAATTACTCCCCCGTAAGGGTTGCATATATTGTCTTAGCTTAACTCTAAACCTTCTAAGATTTAATTGAGTAATAAGGGAAGACATGTTTATACTGACTTAGTTCAATCCTAGACTTTCTAAGATCTAATTCAGATGAACCTAGGTCAACTTTCAGAAGAGTTCAATGTTTACTCAGTTTGATACATGAATAGTTTTGGTATCAGAGTTTATGTGTGGATGTATCAGTGTTAATATGTACTGAGTATATTTTTAATTAGAATTTATTTGTTTGTTCAATTTTAGACAGATCAGCATATAGTATAATAGTAAGCATCACTTATCAACAAAAAAATATGAATGAAAAGATGCTTAATATGATATAAATGGTCAGCACAAAATACACAAGTCAATCTTAAAGCTAAAGACTAATCTATTTTCTATTGACTTGAGCTACCCCTTTTGCCTTTGTCTTTCCTCTTTTGCTGACTGCTTGAAGTTTCTCCTGCCTTTGGCTGAGTTCCATCAGCTGGTTCTTTCTCCCCCGTTTTGCCACCATTAGGCGGAGGAGGGATGAAGGTTTCATTGAGAGCAGCACGAGTCAGCTTGACCGAATACGCCTTGAGACGTTTCGTGCTTTCAAATAACCCATCAAGCACTGGGACTCCATCATCCAGAACTGAACCGGGGTCGCGAATAGATGCGCTGATCATGCTGAGTATGTATTCCTGTGATTTTGTTAGCCATGATATTACGTCAGTTAGCTGGGCATAAGATTGATGGTACATTCGAAGTACAGCCTTGTCGTAAATGTCACGCTGAGCGTTTGTGTGACGCACATGACGAAACAAGCTTTGAGTAGTTTGTAGGATAGTATTGGTTTTGACCAAGTCAGTTTCCATTTCCTCTTTACTCAGGTTTAGAAGACGGACAGCTTCGCTAATTTCATCCATCGAACATTGGGAAGTTGAGGAGAGAATGTCTCGAGTGCCAGTCAGCTCAGAAGTCAGCTTGGTAAAATAGTGACTTAACTCAGTAGAGGTAGCATAGCCTATGTTGACTGTAGGTAAAGCGTTGATCTGTCCCTGAAGTGAATTCATATGATTCACCATCATCAATATTAGCTCGGTCAGCTTGACAAATGATTCTTGCTTGGGTTGTTGTGTTTGGACCGAGGTCATGACACTTACTAAATCTTTGAGATTCTTGATCTCATTAAGAAGCTGAGTGACAGATGAGAATTCTTGTGATTCAGCATTGGCAGACCCAGCAGCACCGGCATGAGAAGTGTTTAAATCCTGGAGAAGATGTTGAGCCGAGTCAATGATGCGACGTCCAGACTCAGTTGCATGAAGATAGGCAAATTGTGCCTCAGGATTTAGCTCAGTGGCCGGGATTCTAGTAGAACCAGATTGAGAAGGGGTTTGGTGCTGTCCTTGAGTGGAAGTGCCAGTGTGGTCAGCAGCTGGACTTTGATTGTGATTAGCAGCAGGAACTGACTGCTCAATATTCTGCAAAATGTGATGGGAAGGAGGTGGATCTGCAGAGATATTGACCTGCTCAATATGGACTTGAGTTGGTGCAGGAAGAGGCACCTCAGGTTGAGCAGGATTTTCCTTAGCTTGCTTGTCTCCTTGAGCAGCTAGGACTTCGAGCTCTTGCTCGGCTTGGTTTGGATTTTCTGGAGTCTTGGCGTGTTGCTCAGTATGAGTAACAGAGGCTTGTTTTTCCTGTGTATATGACTCATGATGCGTTGAGAAGAACGTAAATTGAGTATCCGTGAGGTCAGTGATTTGTTCCCTTAGAGGCGAATCATCCAGGAGATCAATGACTGGGGATTTGTAGGCCTTCTTCTTAAGTCTTTTCAACTTTTTGGTCTTTGGAGGAGAAGGGTCAGCAGGAATGGAATCAAGAGATGATTCTACCCCGAGATCAATGTTCAGGCCTTCCATCACCATTTCTTGCTCTGTGAGCTCAGCATCAACTGTCTCATTCTGTACAGCTGGACTTTCAACTTGCTCAATATTCCCTGTTTGTTCTTGCTCAGCATAAGCTTCTTGATGTTGCTCAACATCCTCATCAGTATCATGCTGACCTTCATTGTTGCTTAGTTCTTCTTCTTCTTGATCAGCAGGAATTTGCTCAAGTTCAATCTCTTGGCTTCTTATGAAGTGGGAATCATAAGGAACTGCAAAGCCAAGAGGGACAGCTTCAACTAGACTCAGATCAGAAGTTTTCTTCTTCTTCTTCAAAGGGGTTTCCTCACTTTCTAGTTCATCAGGCTCATCTTGCCTCTTTCTTTTCTCTGCTGACTTACCCTGCTCAGCATCAACTTTTTTTCCCTTAGAGACAACCCGGATTTTCTTGGGGACAGCATCAACATCTTTTGAGCTAGTTTGGATTGCTTTCCGTTTCTTCTCTCGCTTGGTTTGGTCAGCAGGTTCCGGTATGGCGATGTTCTCTTCCTGAGGTTGCTCATCATCAACTTCCTCCTGAACTTCCTCGATGACCCCTTTTCCCTTCTTGGGCTTGATGGGTTGGTCATATACTAACCCAAATAACAACACAGCCGTGATTTCAGTTCCCCAGGTTTCTGTTTCATTAATCAAGTCGATTTGATGATCTTCGAGGATTCTGGTAATAAGAGAACCCAGCCTGAGCTTGATAGTACTTCGTTGAAGTGCTCTTACCAGAAATACGGGCATATTGAGAGGGCTGTAGGTCAGCATGTGCCAAATAAAGCACTGCTCGAAATTTGAAGCTGATGATGCTGAGTTGATTTTTGGGAAGATGAAGTTAGTGAGGAGATAGTGAGCCATCTTTTGATTTTGACCCATGCATGTACTGGGTATTTCTCCTTTGTGTTTCGCTGGTTTACAGAACGTTGCAATGTGGTCAAGCTTTTCCTTAGTAGTCCTGAATTCCATTCCGGTGTTTGGCAGATTTAGTAAGGTTGCGAGATATGATGGGGTAATCGTTAGCTTCTTACCTTTAACGTGGGTTACCAGATGGTCAGGTTCTTTCTTTGAGTCAGGAGATAGCACTTGAGTCTATTCCTGAACTCAGATACTCAATACACATAACTCAGCGTGACCTCTTTACTTGGTCAGTTTTGTTTAAGCAAGCAACATATATATTAAGGAGTTTAAGGTTAGAAAGATGTTACTCAGCAGATTTATCCAGGTTCGGCCACTAAGCCTACGTCCTGTCCCGGGAACACGTTCCGAGATTTTGAATTCTCTACTGAGCTCTTTAACGGTAGAGCATCAAACCTTTTACAACTTAGAAGCTGAGTATAACAAGAGTACCTTCCTCTATACCTCTACTCACTCCTAATCTCTTGTTGAGTACTATAACCGAGTACTCAGCCTCTCCTTTCTAATCTCTAGAAATGATAAAGATTTGTCCTAAACAACAATTGCTAAGACACCTTAGATGATTGAATAATCACTCTAGACTTTTACACAAAAGATATAGAATTTGGTGTAAGTATTTGCTTTGCTTTTTCTCACAGAACTTTGAGTAGAATTTTGGTCAGCGTAATGGCTTGATAAAGTTCTGTGTTGAAATGAAGCAACTGAAAGGCCCTATTTATAGAGACGTCTGAGGCATCAGTCATTTCGAATTTCGAAATAACCGTTGGAGGGAAACGGCTTCCTGTCGTCACTCAGTCCTGCTCAGTGCTCTTGGCCAATCAGATTCAAGTATCTTCTGTCTTCGGTCAGTGATGAGTAGCTTTTAGTCAGTCCGGCAGAATGTCTCTCCATTTATGGTAAGGTCAACTAGACAGCTTTCTATGTCTTCTGAACTTTACCCAAAGTAGAAATACTTTGTCTGGAAGTTGTTCTTGCTCAGCTGCTGTCTTGTACTCTTTGTCGATACAACTCAGCAGCTTCGTTCCGAAGTTGTTCAACGAAGGTCTTCTCGATCCTTCTTTCGTTGAGCTACATTTTGTACACAACGACAGCGTTTTGCACACGCGGGCCGAGTGGTCTTGATCTGTTTGACTTGGGCTTTGACTTCCGTATTGGACTTTAAGCCTTTTAGTCTTTATGTCTTATAAACAATTTAACTCAACATTGAACAAACACATTAGTGTAATAAATCAAAGCATTTAAACTTAGTGTGTTTAGAATGTATTTCATTTTACTTAAATAATTTTGTCAAATCAAAATCATGTGGAAAGGTGTTTCAACAAACTCCCCCATTTTGATGTTGGCAAAACTATTCAGCGAAGAACTCAGTGTTGAGCTCCCCCGTGATAGTTGACCTATCATTACTTAGCAGACTCCCCCGTCAGGGTTGAGCTACTGACTTAGTTTTACTCTAAACATTTTAAGGTTTAATCGAGTAAGTCTAAGGTCAGTTTTCAGATATAGGTCAGCTCAAGGAATATATTCTATTTTACTCAGAGTTAAGCGGAAGATTTAACATTCAGAGAGCGCTGAGTATTTTATTGTTCAATGGGTCTTATGAGACAGTGTTTTATAAACATACAAGATAATGTCAAACATTTTATCAGCATAGCATACAATCAACAAGTATTATAAGCAGTAAACACAGTTGATGTATTTGAAGATACATAGTAACATAATACTCAGCATCATATGAAATAACTTCAAGTTTGGATAAAAGATGCAAGTATTGAAATAAAGTAGTCAGCATATACAGCAAAAAGATAAGCAAAAAGAAACATAGAAACTACAAAGTAAAGAACAAAGACTGTGTTAGCCTATTTCTATTTCTTCTTCTTTTGCTTAGACTGACTACTTCTAGCAGCCTCCTGCTGAGTTCTAGCTTGTTCTTTCTCCCCCGTTTTGTCAGCATCGGGAGGAGGAGGAATTCGGAAGGAGTCGGTTAAGGCCGCGTTGGTCAGTACTGCGGACAACTCCTTAAGCTTTTCGGCACTTTCATTGATGCCGTCGAAGACAACAACGCCTTCATCTAAGACCTCTTTAGGTATACCGAGTTCAGCTGGGCTGAGCATGCTTAGTATGTAGGCTTGAGACTTACCCACCCAAGTAATTGTATCTGACAGTGCAGCAAAAACTTGATGAAATGTCTTCAGCAGGGCTGAGTCATAATATTGACGCTGGATATTGTAATGACGCACATGGGTGAAAGTCTTTTGGGTAGTGACCAGTATTTCATTCTGCTTCATTTGGTCAGTGTCCATCTCTTGCTTATTCAAGTTCAGCAAACGAACTGCTTCGCTAATTTGCTCCACTGAGCATTGAGAGTAGGAAGCCAGCTGATGGTTGGTCTTGGTTTGCTCAGTGTGAAGCTGGGCAAAGAGCATCTTAACTTCATCAGAAGTTGCATATTGAGTGTTCGCAGCTGACAAGGTCTGGAATTGTCCTTGAAGAGTGTTAAGATGTTGAACCGTTGTCAGTTGGAGCTCAGCCAGCTTCGTTATTGAGTCCTGCTTGGGCTATTGTGATTGAATTGAGATCATATCACTTAGCAAATCCTTCAGTCCTTTAACTTCATTTAAAAGCTGAGTGACTTGGGACAGCTGAGTTGACTCATTGTTGGTAGACCCAGCAGTAGGTTCAGCATTTTGATGAAGATTTTGGATTAATGACTACACCGAATTGATGAGTTGTCTACCAGACTCGGTGGCATGCAAATAGCTGAGTGATCCTTCTTCAGGTTGCCTAGTTTCCTCAGTGTGACCAGTTGATGGAGGAGGCAAATTTTTCTCAGTGACGATATGGTCAGTGACTGGAAGGGGGTTTTCAATCTGCACTTGGTTCTCTTGGAGAGATGATTGATCGGCAGGAATGATGGTTGGTGCAGAAGTAGGCTGACTGGGTTCAGTGCTGAGAATGGCAGGAATTTCCTTAGTCAGCACAGTGCTTGGAGCAGCAACATTATCGAGAACTTGCTTGGGTTGGCTTGTAGGGTTGGTAGAAGCATTCAAGTCGGCTTGTTCCTGTAGTGAAGAAACAGAGGCTTGCTTTTCAAGAGAAGCTGGTCGAGAAGAAGAAGTTTGTTTGCTAAAAAACTTTAGCTTAAGTGTAGAAGGATCTTTGGTCGGCTTCGGAACAGGAAGGTCAATGACAGTTGTCTGACTTTCCTTTACTAGTCTTCTTCTTCGAGGAGGTGTAGTGTCAGCTGGGATAGACTCTACTGAGTGAGGAGGAGAGGTCTCTTCTTGATCAGCATTGAGCTGGTCAGTTTGTTCTTGTTCTTCTTCTGCAGCCAACTCAGTATTAGTTGGGTCAGCAGCTTCCTCTCCACTGGTTGTCTTCTCAGTGTCATCCTGACCACTTTCTTCTTCCTCTTGTTGATCATTCCCTTTGTCTTCTTCAACCTGTGTGATGAACTGATCATCCAGTTGTACATCGTCTTCTTGATGCTCAGCTTCAGTTCCCTGACATTGTGTGAAGTGAGAGTCACTAGGATTAATGAAGTCAGTGGGGATAGCATCAATAGGGGTCAGCTCCGAAGACTTCTTCTTCTTCAGAGGTTGCTCATTAGCATCCATTCTTTCTTCTGTATCAGGCTCATCTTGCCTGCTTCTCTTTTGAGCTGACTTAGTTTTCTCCTGAACTTTTTGAGCAACTGACTTCAGCTTCTTGGCCGGGGACTCAGCATCTTTTGAAGGAGTTCCAGTAGCTTTCCTTTTGCGGGCAGCTGGAGCCTTTATTCTTTTGCCCTTCTTTGGGACAGTCTCCTCAGCAGGCTGATCACCACATTTGGCTTTCTTAACCGGTTGGTCAAACTTCAGGGCACGCAGCGCAGCAGTTATGATCTCAGAGCCTTGGGCCTCAGTTTCCTCGAATAGGTCAATCTGATGGTCTATGAGGATTCTGGTTATGAGTGAGCCCAGCCTTAGAGTTCCAGTGCTCCTTTGGAAGCCGGCAATTAAGAATACTGGCATGTTGATGGGCTTGTAGGTCAGCATATGCCATATGAAGCATTGCTCGAAGTTTGTTGCTGAGCTGGTGCAATTTATCTTTGGGAAGATATAATTGGTCAGCAAGTAGTGTGCCATCTTTTGGTGCTGGCCCATTGAGGAACTGGAGATTTCTCCAGAATGGCCAGCAGGCTTGCAGAAGGTGGCAGAGTACCCAGTTCCTTCATGATCACCAGTCCTCCTCAGTTTCGTTCCTTCATTCTTCAGTTTCAGCAAGTTGGCAAGGTAGGTAAGGTTGGCAAAAATTGTTTTCTCTTTTACCACAGTTACTAGGTAGTCCTGGTTATCGTCAGCAACCCGCAGATTATGGTAGAATTCCCTTACTAAGTTAGGGTAAGTTGGGTCTCTGATTGAGAACAGCTCCGTCCAGCCATTCTTCGATATCCATTCATAGAATGGTTGCTCGGTTTCTACGAAAGCCTCAAAGAACCATCTTGAGAAGTCTATCTTGCACTCTCTAACGTCTTCGTAGACCTTCGTATAGGTTCTGACTTTGGTCGGTTTTCCTTTAGAGGAGGTGGTTTGGCCAGCTTTGCCTTTGCTCGGTGTAGTGGCCTTAGTCGTTTCAGGCGGAGTAGAATGCCTGGAAGGTTCATCGGAACTGGTCTTAGGGTGACCGGCACCGGAGATGTTTACGGAAATCTTAGTCATAGTTTCAGAGAGGGGTTTAGAAGTTTTAAGAGTTTTAGAGAGAGAGTATTTGTGCCAGAGAATTCGGTAAGTGTAAAGAGATAAAAATGGGGATTTGCCCATTATTTATAGCTGTGAAAGGTGGATCTTATCGAATCCATGTGTCAGTTTTGCCTTGGGATTGTCAACCGACAAGGATCCTGGCTTTTATGACACATTCGGCGCATACGTCATCCTAGGTGGCTATTCGCGTGCTTTAGCATTAAATGCAACGGATCTTGTACTCAGCGTTTAGAATTCTAAACGTTCTATATTCTGAGTAGTCAGTTTTATACAAACGGATGGTTTAAGTAGTTGGTTGCTCAGTTTGAGATAACTACTCAGTGCGCTTGTTTGCTCAGTATGTGATATTCATTCATTTACTCAGCATACATCTATCCACTCAGCAAGTAATAGCATAAGTCATTCAGCATGGTAATTCACTCAGCATGAATATATATTAAGAGCTGGAATTTACTGAAGAGGATTAAACATACCAATGGCTTCTCTCAGTATGTTGAACTGCTCACGAGCTAGTGGCTTTGTGAAGATATCTGCAAGCTGCTCATCCGTTGGGACATAGGTCAGCTTTATCTCACCCTTGAGTACATGGTCTCTAATGAAGTGATGTCTGATGCTGACATGCTTCATCCTGCTGTGCTGAATTGGGTTCTTTGATAGATCAATTGCCCTTTTGTTGTCACATTTGACCTTAATTGTCTTTGTTTGAACACCATAGTCTTCAAGCTGTTGCTTAGTCCATAGGACTTGAGCAACACAGTGTCCAGCAGCAATGTACTCAGCTTCAGTGGTAGACAAGGCTACTGACGCCTGCTTCTTGCTGAACCAGGATACAAGACAGCTTCCTAAGAAGTGACATCCTCCAGAGGTGCTTTTTCATTCAAGCTTGTCTCGATCATAGTCAGCGTCAGTGTATCCGACGAGTGTAAAACCATGAGTGTTGGGATACCATAAACCTGCGTTCACTGAGCTTTGCAAATATCTAAGGATTCTTTTTACAGCTATGTAATGAGATTCCTTAGGGTTAGATTGATATCTAGCACAGTAGCATACTGAGAACTGAATGTCCGGTCTACTTGCTGTTAAATAAAGTAGAGAGCCTATCATACCTCGATACAATTTGCTGTCTACCGACTTACCATTCTCGTCAGCACAAAGGACAGTGTCAGTGCCCATAGGAGTAGATATTGGCTTGCAATTTTCAAGATCATATTTCTTCAATATCTCCTTGGCATATTTAGCTTGACTGATGAAGATGCCATTTTTCCCTTGTTTGATTTGAAGTCCAAGGAAGAAGTTGAGTTCTCCCATCATTGACATTTCAAACTCAGTCTGCATTTGCTTGCTAAATTCCTTGCACATTGACTCATTAGTAGCACCGAAAATAATATCATCAACATATATTTGAGCCAGCAGGGTATCTTTACCCTTTCTCTTAATGAATAAGGTTGTATCAGTGTTGCCTCTGACATAGTTTCTAGTCAGCAGGAAACTGGTCAGCCTCTCATACCAAGCACGTGGTGCTTGCTTAAGGCCGTACAGAGCCTTTTTGAGTTTATAAACGTGGTTTGGGAATTTAGGATCCTCAAACCCTGGAGGTTGATTAATATAAACTTCCTCGTTTATAACTCCATTAAGGAATGCACTCTTAACATCCATTTGAAATAGTTTAAAGTTCATATAACTTGCATAAGCGCATAAAATTCTAATAGCCTCTAGCCTTGCCACTGGGGCAAAGGTCTTGTTGAGCGATTTCCGCAAGTGCACGGTATACGCTTGTAGTAATAAAAGATATCGATCCCACAGGGAACGTTTTTTAACAAAACTTATTTTCAATCGGTTAAATTTACTTTAAGGTTTATAATATGGAAAAATCGTTTAATCGGTTTTGGTTTTGAAATTGCTAGAGTAAGAATTATATTAGAGTATGAAGATGTTAGAAGATATCTGATTTAAGAATGAATTTGCAAAACAGGAACGTTTTAGTACTTTAAAAAAAGTAAACAAGTATATTTGTTTGCATTAAGCAAAGAAAACAACTTTAAACTTTGTACGAATTATAAAGATGAAATAAATGACGGAACCTCTAATTAATAGGCTTTGAACGCGACAAAACCCTTATCCGGGATAATTGCCCTTAACCAAATTAAAACTCTACCGAGATAATAATTTGCCTAAGTGTTCAACAAAGTTTCCTTGTAAAGATTTTGAATTAAACTACGTTTTAATGAAAACACCAGCAGTCACTTTAGTGGATTGGTTACCATAAGTGCTGCATAAAAATCTATCGAATAGAACGGACTTTATTAGATGAAATATAAATTGATACAAGTTTACAGAGAACATGGAGCATTGAATTCTTAGACGGCGTGCAAGTGAACGGGTTGTCAATCCTTTCTTTGGGTTTCGTTAGAGTTTGTCAGGCTCAGGGGCGAATCCTCTACTCAATCTTCTCGTTGAATCTTCGTAATAGAGACTGGGTCGGTCCACTACGAAAATGTAAACTAAACTGGAACAATGTCTAAACGCTACTGAATTTGTTATTATTTAGTAAACAATGTGTGTACATCATATTGCTTTTGAACAGAATCGAAATCTAACTTCTGAATCACTTGATTCGGAATTTCTGCATAAATTCTACACTAATCTCTCTTTTCTACACGTATAACATTATCTTTCAATTCTCCATCAACTCTTTATTTATAGATGTTGAAGAGTCTTGATTGAAGTGTCGTGTCCATTGTGAAGGATCGTGTCCGCTACGAAAGGACGTCTTTATCCACCCGAACGATCGCGTTTCGTCGAAAACGAAAGTGTGTAACTAGGCCTCTAAAATCTCCTGCTCGTACCGAGAATATTAAATTCTCTACCGAGAATGGGGGAGCATCAATTGTACTTCAGACGAAGGGAAGGAGAGGCTGAGGGACGCGTGTCGCGACCGTGAATAGTGGGGGCCGCGGTCGCGGCACGGAGCATTTTTCACTTCTTCGCTCTTGTTCGTGTCCTCGACTTGGCGTTATTAATTTTCGTCGTCTTCGACTCCTTTTGTAGGGCTTTTCTTCTATTTTTGAGCTCTTTTTACTCCTATTTGGATTTTACCAAATATTTATGTACCTTGCATGAAAGAAACATATTCGAGAGTAAAAGCTTTCTAAATGGTTATAAATATCATAAATTCGTAGCAATATTGATGTAATTATTGATGATATTTTAGGTATATTTTGGACTTAACAAATCTCCACACTTAATCTTTTGCTAGTCCTGAGCAAAATTTCACTGAATTTATTCTCTAACTAATCTCTTTATGAAAATAAAACATATATCTCTGTATTACCTTTTAAATTAGTTAAGCCGAAAAGACTAACTTCGCATGGCAAATTTATACGCAAAATATCAAACTAACTTAGTACAATATACGATATATCACTCGTCTTGTATTTCCAATTTGGAATTGAAGCATTCGGGACAATGTAAGCACGCATGTTATTGAGTCTTTCGTCTCAAGGCATTTCAAAGCACAAAATTTCCTTTCCCAAACCTAAACTAATATATGAGATATATTATTTTAAATAAGTACTTGGGTTAATTATTGCTTAGTTACGCCCGAGATAAGGGTGGTCTTGATCGTAACTTTATACGTATTTTATTGCTTTGTGTTTGCTTAAGAGGTACCGACCATGCCATGGGTGGACGCAATCGTTACTTTAAACTTATACACGCTTATAATTTTTTTTTAACGTTCCTTCCATACCTCGATTGTGATAAGGGTGGTCGCAACCGTGGCCAAAAGTAAACGGTACTTAATTTTCTTCCCTTTCATACCTCGGTTGTGATAAGGTTGGTCTCAATCGTGGCCAAAAGTTAAGAATTCAACTAATTGATTGATTAATATGAATTATAAAATTGTAACTTGGGAAAAAGAAAAATAGCACATTCATCCTATATTGACTTAAAATTCAACATGTATTATGGCTAAAGTTTCCTTAAAAACTTCAATTGGTGTTAATGTAAGACGAAATCAAACCGAGCTAAAATTGTTAGTTCAATTTAATGCCTATAAACCTAATTGAAAATTAAAATAAGATTTATTGTATCATGATTTCATGATATAAAAATAGAGATTAAATAAAGAATTTTTTATTTAAAATACATTCACTCGAGACAATTTTTACTTAAAATCGTATCGGAGATTCGTGAAAATTTTTGAAAAATATTACCCGTATAGAAATATAATTTCTAACGATAATGATAACCTAAAAATAATCATATTAACTTATGATTAATTTTTAAAAATATATGAAAATGTGAAGTTAATAAAAATAGTGTTTTAAACAAGTTTATGTTGCAAAATACGTTGCATTTGTTATAAATGATTCGTTGCATTTGGTATTTGTGCTAGAAAAATGAAAATGATGTACATCATGTACATCTCCTCCCACACTTAAATTGGACCATGTCCTCATTGGTGCAAAAGCGAGATATCAAGAATAAAAGCACAAAAATTTAAGCATACGAAATAAAGATAGGAATGGTGCAAATGAAACATTCAACATAAAATTAAAAATTGAAAATTGTACCAAACATATGAAAATGAAAATTGTACCAAATTATAACAAGATAATAAAATTAAAGAAAACAACCTAAGCTTGAGGTGGGGAATCGGGAGGTGTAGGTGACGTCTCCACACTGCGGCGTCGGAAAAAGGAAAGCATCCGATGCCGAGTCGATCGATGTTCACGCCTCAAAAGGTTGAGGTTGTCATTCATCACCATATTGTTTTCAACCAAATCATCAATTCTTAAATTCATTTGACGATTGTTGGAATTGATTTGGTTCAAAATCCTCCGCAAATCTACCGGATCATCCGCCGCTTGAGGTGCTTGGGGTTGTGCTTGAGCCGGTGGTTCATCCTCCTCGCCTGCCGCCTCTCCGCCGCCTTCGGTACCTACAAATTGAGAACTTGAAGCGCCACCACCCATAGTGCCACGAAGATGGGAAATTCGGGTAGCATATGAAATAAAGACGGGAGGTCCTTGTGGAAGCAATAAATGAGCTCGCTCAAGAGCCGAGATGTCCAAAAGCGGAACATACCCACGGTAGGTGGACATGTCATAATCGGCCAACTCACCCCGTGCTCCCAACACAATAGCGGTGATAAAATTACAAAGAGGGATTTGAATGGTAGTAGCCCTCGAAGCACGGAACAAATTATCAAATAAAATACCAATGCTATCAATCCGCAAGCCTTTAAGCAAACTATCCAAAACATACAAATCCCGAACCTGAACCTTAGAACTCTCAACACGACCAAACAAGGAGAAACTCAAATACTTATGAAAGAAGAACGCACAATTGTCCTTAATCAACTTGCTTGAAGTGTTTTTCGAATTAAAATAGTCTTGGTCCGAAAGAGTTTGCCAAACCGCATCATTATCAAAATCCTTAGGCTTATCATAAAAATCAGAAGTAGGGAAACCAAACATATTGCCCATTGCTTCAAAGTCAATGGTGTAAGGGATGCCATTATTCCTAAAAGAAATTGAAGTTTTCTTCTTGTTCATGGTCAAAGTGACCAAAAATTCCACTACATATTCATTAATACACGGGAAACGCATATTAACGAATTCTTGCCAACCCAAAGCTTCAATAAAGGCATCAATTCGAGTAGAGAAATTTAATGCTCTTACCGAATGGAAGTCTAAGAAGTGCATATCCACAAATTGGCGGTCGTCTTGAGAAAAATGTTTGAAACGAGCGTCTTCTTCCTCCGAATAGATGTCAAAATAAGATCCGCATTGAACCCGAAGGCGATTAGCTTCCATAACAGCGGGCTTGTTACCAACACGCTTAGTTCTAACCATGGTGATGGTGTTTTGTGTTTTTAGGGTGTGAGAAGAAGAAGAAGAAGAAGAATTTGAGAGAAAAAGTAAAGCTTGAAGATGAGATTGGGGTTTTGAATTGGAAGTGATTGAAAGAGAAAAGAGGATAGAAATTGGAGTGAATAAATTGGGAAGAGTAAAAGTAGATTTTTGGGGAAGAGTTTAGAGTAAGGGATTGGGTAAAAATAGAGGTGATGTGAGGTTTGTGTAAGAGGTAGGTTTATATAGGGTTATATTGGTAGGTGAATAGGTAGAATAGGAATAGGAATAGGCAAAATTTGATGGCAAAATCGGATTGAAAAGGGCAATTTATACGCGTGTCGCGACCGCGAATGGCAAAGCCGCGGCCGCGGCACGCGATGTTCAGGCAATTTTCGCCCTGAAATTCTGCCAAAGTTGCTGCTCATACCGAGAATTAATAAATTCTCGGTAGAGAATTGGTAAAAATGGCCTATTTTGGTGCCTTTTGACATGGTTTGTGCAATTTTATTGAGGAAATGGTTCCTTAACTTAATATTTAGTGTTCCTGCACTTAAAACTTAAATAAATGTCATTAATTCCAAGGAAAACCAAAGGTTGAAACTTAATAAATTGAATTAAAATATAATAAATTGATTATGAAGAATTAATGAAACTTAAATGTTCATTTATGCATATAAGTTAAGAGAACCATATTAAATGCATAATAAGTGCATGGTAAAACATATTTAATACATGAATTGAATTGATTAAATGAAAACCTAATGCATTGAAAAGAAATTGAGTTATAAATAAAATGTAGATATACGTGTGGAAAAATAGAAAACCATATTAGTTCAAGTGAATCCTTTTTATCTTAATTTGAGTAAGAAAAATTAGAAATTACTCATATGAAATATGCTAAGTATAGATAATGGATCAAATGGATAAAAATTAAGAATTGAATGAAATAAGATCTTTATTATTTTAACATATGTACAAGTAATGAAAACAAACTAATAATTAACACAAAACAAAATATATACAAAAAATAAAATGAAAAACATAAACTATTCTACATATTCATCCCTATCTAACGGGATATTTCTAGCCTTAATACGATCAATTTGAAACTGCACGAAAGTTTCACGTTCCGGTGCAGACAAAAATTGAGGCCCTGCTCGAAAGACACGTTTCACAAGTCCTTCGTGCTCGAGAAATTCATAGTCAATTATCGGGAAGAATTCATCATCACTCTAGGGAATATCAATAGTACCCTTTGAACCGAGAATTATTCCACAAATTATATTGCCGAACCCAATCTTTTTATCTTTGGATCGAGAAGCGGCGACAAGACCTTCCATCAGAATTTTGGAAGAATCCACTGCATTTCCCTAGAATATATCTCCAAGAACATACAAATCTGTGTCACGGACCACACTACTGAATGTGCGCAAACTGTGACACAGAAATTTGTGTAAATACAGCATGGAGTTGGAGCGAAAAGAGTGATTATAGGCGAGTTTTGAATTGAATCGCCAGAATCCAGTGAGCATTCTCCAAATGTCCGAGGATGTCATGTCTCGTCCAGGATGACGTTTGATTGTATCCCTCGGGGGAAAACCAAACCAAGCATGCAACTCAGGATAGCCGAAAGTGAAGATTTCGCCTTCTCGACGAAAACTGAGACGTATTCGTCGTTTATTAGTAAAACGCACGATACAGAAGAATTCGAGTATCCAGTCGCCTATTATTAGAAATCGCATTTGGGCGAATTTTGTCCACCCTAGGCGCTCCATATAGCGGCTCATGTCATCAGAAATGCCTAATTGGCTATTAAGAAATTCATCCATATACAACATTCCGGTGAAGAATTTGTAACGATGATTCCAATAACGCCTACCTTCATCGTGACTGAAGATAGGAAAAGGCGCCCCATATCGCTTGGATAAGTCTGGGCGTTTGTTGATTGAGGCAGTATTGTGCCTAGATGGTTTGTTCTTGGTAGGAATGGTGCAAAGTTTGTGTTACTTTATTAAAGAACGGTGTTTGCGAAGAAAATCAGAGTTCTGACAAAGATGAAAAAGAATTGTAACAGAACTTGAATCCTCTAAGATTAATTTATAAGAGTTTAAATGAAAAGAGGTATCGTTTTATTATGAAAAGGTATAAATTGCACCTTTCGGAAATGAAGAAACTTAATGTTTCGTTTGCCAAGAGGTTCGTCGAAAGGGTTGGAGTGTTGCAGACCTGATAGTGCAGGAAACACGCATGTCGCGACCGCAAATGGCAAAGCCGCGGTCGCGACACGCTGATTTCCTTGAGGAAATCAGGCGTCTAAGCTACCTCCCGATTCACGGTAGAGAATTTAAAATTCTCGGTATGAACAGAGAAATCCTAACCTATTTGGACTGTTCTAAAAAAGAGGATTCTCGGCAGGGAATTCTAAATTCGCGGCAGAGAATTGCCTGAAACTTCAAATTCATCTTAATTTCCTAAAAATTAAATCTAAAATCATGAAATAGAAATATTTTATGCATTTAAATCATAACATAAAGTCATCTAATCATAAAAATGGCATTTTGGAAAAAATAAAACAAAATAAAATAAAATATAACAAAATAAAATAAAATAAATGAACAAAAATATAAAAACAATAAAACAAAATAAACTGTGTAAGAAAAACTGAGTAATTTATACGTCAGACAATCTTGTTACGAACTCAATTCCTAGTTGGGAAATATTTTCGTAATAGATTTTACATCGATTACCATTAACTTTGAATCGAACTCCGGTAGGACCTTCCAGTTCTAAAGAACCATAATCGAATGTTTTGACGACTAAATATGGTCCTATCCATCTGGACTTAAGTTTTCATGGAAATAAACGAAGTCGTGAATTAAATAACAGCACTTTATCCCCAACATTAAAGTGTTTAACTTTAATTTTGGCATCGTGCCATTTTTTTCACTTTTTCTTTATAAATCTTTGCATTTTCGTAAGATAGATGACGTAACTCATCTAACTCATTCAAATTGAGCAAACGCTTCTTACCTGCTTGTCGTAAATCAAAGTTTAGTTCTCTAATAGCCCAATAGGCTTTGTGTTCTAATTCGACTGGCAAATGACATGCCTTCCCATACACTAAGCGGTACGGAGTCATTCCTATTGGTGTTTTAAATGCAGTACGGTATGTCCATAACACATTATTGAGTTTAGAAGACCAATCTTTTCTAGAAGATGAAACTGTTTTTTCGAGAATCCATTTGAGTTCTCTGTTTGATATCTCCGCCTGACCATTTGACTGAGGATGGTACGGCGTTGATACGCGGTGGCGTACTCCATATTTTTTCATAAGCGTTTCAAAACTCTTGTTTATAAAATGAGTACCACCATCACTAACGATAACTCTTGGACAACCAAATCTACAGAATATATCGTCAAGAAAATTAACGACAACTTTAGAATCGTTCGTCGGGGTTGCAATTGCTTCAACCCACTTCGAAACATAATCGACGGCAACTAATATGTAAGTTTTACCATTGGAAGGGGGAAAAGGTCCCATGAAATCTATTCCCCACATATCGAAGATTTCAACTTCTAATATGGTTGTGAGGGGCATCTCATCTTTCCTTCCTAGATTTCCTGTTCTTTGGCACTTATCACAACGAGTAATAAATGAACGGACGTCCTTAAACATCGTAGGCCAAAAGAATCCGCTTTCAAATATTCTAGCAGCTGTCTTGTTAACTCCATTATATCCTCCATAAGAACTAGAATGGCATTCCGACATTATGGATTCGTATTCATTTTCACCAACGCATCTCCTAATTATCCCGTCACCACAAGTCTTGAACAAAAAGGGATCTTCCCAAAAATATTGTTTAATATCGAAGAAAAATTTCTTCTTTTGTTGGAAATCTAATCCTTCCGGAACAATATTTCCTGCAAGATAATTAGCAATATCTGCATACCATGGTGACATGGCACTTTTTATTTGATAGAGGTGTTCATCAGGGAAATCATCTCGTATACCGGTAGTTTCACCTATAGGACCGTTTTCATCTTCAAGTCTCGATAGATGATCGGCGACAAGGTTTTCAACTCCCTTTTTGTCTTTTATTTCTATATCAAATTCTTGCAACAATAAAACCCATCTAATTAGACGTGGTTTTGCATCCTTCTTAGCAAATAAATATCTTAATGCTGCATGATCAGTATAAATAATAACTTTTGAACCTAATAAATAAGACCTAAACTTGTCACATGCAAAAACTACGGCTAACATTTCTTTCTCAGTTGTGGTGTAGTTTAATTGTGCACCAGACAGTGTGTGACTTGCATAATAAATGACATGAAGTTTCTTATCTTTCCTTTGACCTAAAACACATCCGACAGCTAAATCACTTGCATCACACATAATTTCAAATGGTAGATCCCAATCGGGTTTAGCAATAACAGGTGCACTGACTAAAGCTGTTTTCAATGTTTCGAACGCTTTAACGCATTCTTCATTAAAATCAAAGGTTGAATCTTTCATGAGTAAATTAGTAAGTGGTTTGGAAATTACAGAATTTTTTTTAATAAATCTTCTGTAAAAACCAGCATGTCCTAAGAATGATCTTACTCCCTTAACAGTAGTTGGAGGGGGTAATTTCTCTATTACTGAGGTTTTTGCTCTATCTACTTCTAATCCTTTTTTAGATATTTTGTGACCTAAAACAATTCCTTCGTCAACCATGAAATGACATTTTTCCCAGTTTAATACCAAATTTGTTTCTTCACACCTAGACAAAACTTTATCCAAATTTTCTAGGCACGAATCAAAAGAATCTCCATAAACTGAAAAATCGTCCATAAAAACTTCCATGATATCTTCAATGAAATCATTAAAAATTGCAGTCATACAACGTTGAAATGTTGCAGGTGCGTTACATAGACCAAAGGGCATTCTTCTATATGCAAATGTTACGTAAGGACATGTGAAGGTTGTTTTATCTTGGTCATCCGGGTAAATGTATATTTGAAAGAATCCGGAATAACCATCAAGAAAACAGTAGAAAGCATGACCAGCTATCCTTTCGATCATTTGATCAATGAAAGGAAGAGGAAAATGATCTTTCCTAGTTGCTTTATTTAAATTTCTATAATCTATACAAACCCTCCAACCAGTGGTGGTTCGCGTAGGTATTAATTCACCTTCTTCATTCCTTACAACTGTTATGCCTCCCTTTTTAGGTACACAATGGATTGGACTAACCCATTCACTATCCGAGATAGGGTAGATGATTCCATTGTCCAGAAGTTTAGTAATTTCATTTTTTACTACTTCTTTCATGTTCGGATTTAGGCGTCTTTGTCTATCCGCTTTAGGTGGCTTATCTTCTTCTAAATGAATTCTATGCATTAAAATACTTGTATTAATACCTTTTAAGTCTGAAATTTGCCAACCCATACTTCCTATCCTATTTCTAACAACTTCTTTCAATTTCTCTTCTTGGACTTGTGTTAATTTGTTAGAGATAATAATAAGTAGAGAATCGCCTTCGCCTAAGAAAGCGTACCTCAAATGACTTGGTAATTCTTTAAGTTCTAATTTAGGTGGAACTACAATTGAAGGCGGAACTGGTCCATCTTCTCGAATCAAAGGTTCTGGGTCCTTATCTTCTAGTTCCTCACTCATTATAGGTTATATTATTTCTTCTTTTTGAACAATGTCATTTACACATTCTTCAATTAAATCAAGTTTCATACAAGCGAAATCTTCCATAGGATATTTCATCGCTTGGTTCATATCAAACTCAATCTTATCATCTCCTATTCGTAAAACTACTTTCCCTTCCGACACATCAACTAGAGCACGTCCCATGTTCATGAACGGTCTACCAAAGATTAGCGGACAATTTACATCATAAGCAAAATCTAAAATAACGAAATCGGTAGGAAAAATAAATTTGTCAACTTTAACTAAAACATCCTCAATTATACCGTATGGTCTTTTAGTGGTTTGATCCGCTAATTGTAAAACCATATTGGTACGTTTGATGTCTTCTTCTAAGCCTAACTTATTAAAAATAGATAATGGCATCAAGTTAATGCTTGCTCCTAAATCACAAAGACAACTTGGGAATTCTATATTGCCCAATTTACACGGAATGGTAAAACATCCGGAATGGTAGAACAGACTTTATTAGATGAAATATAAATTGATACAAGTTTACAGAGAACATGGAGCATTGAATTCTTCGACGGCGTGCAAGTGAACGGGTTGTCAATCCTTTCCTTGGGTTTCGTTAGAGTTTGTCAGGCTCAGGGGCGAATCCTCTACTCAATCTTCTCGTTGAATCTTCGTAATAGAGACTGGGTCGGTCCACTACCAAAATGTAAACTAAACTGGAACAATGTCTAAACGCTACTGAATTTATTATTATTTAGTAAACAATGTGTGTACATCATATTGCTTTTGAACAGAATCGAAATCTAACTTCTGAATCACTTGATTCGGAATTTCTGCATAAATTCTACACTAATCTCTCTTTTCTACACGTATAACATTATCTTTCAACTCTCCATCAACTCTTTATTTATAGATGTTGAAGAGTCTTGATTGAAGTGCCGTGTCCATTGTGAAGGATCGTGTCCGCTACGAAAGGACGTCTTTATCCACCCGAACGATCGCGTTTCGTCGAAAACGAAAGTGTGTAACTAGGCCTCTAAAATCTCCTGCTCGTACCGAGAATATTAAATTCTCTACCGAGAATGGGGGAGCATCAATTGTACTTCAGACGAAGGGAAGGAGAGGCTGAGGGACGCGTGTCGCGACCGTGAATAGTGGGGGCCGTGGTCGCGGCACGGAGCATTTTTCACTTCTTCGCTCTCGTTCATGTCCTCGACTTGGCGTTATTAATTTTCGTCGTCTTCGACTCCTTTTGTAGGGCTTTTCTTCTATTTTTGAGCTCTTTTTACTCCTATTTAGATTTTACCAAATATTTATGTACCTTGCATGAAAGAAACATATTCGAGAGTAAAAGCTTTCTAAATGGTTATAAATATCATAAATTCATAGCAATATTGATGTAATTATTGATGATATTTTAGGTATATTTTGGGCTTAACAGGTCTCACCGTAGTCAATACCTTCTTGCTGACTGTAGCCCTGAGCTATAAGCCTTGCTTTGTTCCTGACTACATTTCCTTGTTCATCCAGCTTGTTGCGGAAGACCCATCTTGTTCCAATGGTCTTCTTACTCCTTGGATGTGGCACTAACTCCCATACATCATTTCTTCTGAATTGATCAAGTTCCTCTTGCATTGCGCTCATCCAGAATTCATCGTCCTCAGCATCAGCGAAGTTCTTTGGTTCCTGAACTGAGACGAAGGCTACGTTGCTGAGGTATCTCCTGAGTTGGTTTCTTGTCATCAGGATATTCTCAGCGGCATCAAGAATAGCACTCTCTGAGTGTCCTCTTGGTATCCTTATCTCCTTTGGTAGATTGATGTCTTGTGCTGTCTGTGTTTCAACAATCTCTGTAGGTATAGACTGGTCAGTGAAAACAATTTGAGGTTCACTTTTACCTTGGGTCAGCCCTTGAGGGAATGACTCAGCGGCTGTATCTTGATCAGCGGGTACTGAGTGTGGATCATCCTCGGTCAGCGGCAGATATCTTCCTGCAGGGTTAGTTTCGTCGAACTCAACATGTACTGACTCTTCTAAAACTTGAGTTCGTTTATTGAAAACTCTGTATGCTTTGTTGTTTGTTGAGTAGCCTAAAAAGATAGTCTCATCAGCTTTTGAGTCAAACTTAACTAAGCTATCTTTGGTGTTTAAAATAAAACATTTACAGCCAAAGGCTCGAAAGTATCCAATGTTGGGCTTTCGTCCTTTCCAAAGTTCGTAGGGGGTTTTCTTTAGTATAGGTCTAACAAGAGCCCTATTAAGAATATAGCATGCTGTGTTAACAGCTTCTCCCCAAAAGTACTTTGGAAGCCTATGCTCACTCAGCATTGTCCTGGCTATTTCAACCAAGGTTCTATTCTTCCTTTCAACAACCCCATTTTGTTGAGGCGTCCTATGTTGAAAATAGGGCTAAGGTATAGCAGCGGAAATATAAAAATTTTAGCCTACTTCCTTTTAACCATAGGATCCGTTAATCGTTATTTCATATAAAGAGGGATAAGAAGATATACCTTTCGATGATCAATCTACCGTTGCAAACGAAGTGCCCACAACTTCAAAGGAGAGGTAAACTGTTTACCAATCTGCCCCTATTCGAAACAGACCTTCCAGACCTCCGAACCACAATCCCTTCGGTGGCAACGTGGAAGAATGTGTCTAGAAGCTACTGTCCAAAAATCACGACGATCCGACGGTTAAATCTCCGGGAATCCTCGAAATAGTGAACTGACCTGATGTAGGCGAAGAAAAACGAATTTCTCCCTTTTGATTGTTTTTCTTCTTTCGTGAACACGGTGAGGTTAAATTAGAATCAACCCTTATAAGATGTAACCAAAATAGATTACCTCTAATTAACCAACACAAGATCAAGGAGAAAGAGGGATGAATTAGATTAATCAATCGATGGAATGCCGAATGAATTCTTATCCACGAACTTGGGGATGGAATTCACTTTCTCTCTCTAGCTAGTAGATTTCGAAAATCACAAGGGGTGGGGCTAGAGTGTGTGTATCGAAATTCACTAGGTAAGGGGTATATATATTATCTTGTCTCTAAACCCTAGTTAGATAGGATTATGTTACTTAATAGCAATCCAATTCGGAATAGGATTTCTAATTATTATCTTACTATATATCTAATATAATTAGGATAATAATAAGTAACCTAGTTAGATAATAATAGGAGGACATTAATCCAATTAATAACTCCTAACTTGATTATCTCTTAATTAATTTAATTTCACAATCCTAATCCAATTAGGAAGAGTGGAATAAATTAATTCCCTTCCTTTAATACATATAATTTCGACCCCCCCTTATCCATGGGCCTTACTGGGCTCAACTGGGCTTCCATCTATTAATCAGATCCATCTCTCTTTTATTTCCAAGTCTTATGTGTGATCCATTAGGTCCTTACTACTTCTGGCCGTATGCAACTATTAAATTAATTTCTCCAAGAATTATATTTAATCCTTGCATAACGGAATGATGAACAGAGCATGTTATCGGCATGTCCGTAATCATTCCCCCAGAGTCCGTTAAGAAGACAGGTTGATTCTGCCGTTAACCCTTCCGTATTAGTTACAGTATAATTCGATCCTTTATCAACTACATCCTTGAACTGAATCTTATGACTATGGATGATGTCAAGTCATATATAGCGAGACGTTCGTTTTACTTGTACAGGCCGAGTCAACTTAAATAGATAGGTTAAGTGAAATCTGTATTTCTACTCTTAAGCTATCACCTTGCAAGGATTTAGAGTCGAGTCTTCCACAAGCGATCCTTGGACGTATCTCCCATTCGTCGGGAGTGATAAATGCTCAATCCAATGTATAACTACCCTGACATTATCTCCTGTGACACCCAACCTTTGCAGTTCACACCCCAGAGTCATCTCTGTTAAGGATCGTGGGACCACGCGATCAAAGTCTCACATTCAGTAATTCAGGATGACCAATTAACATTCCTTTGAGTCTGAGGATTATTTATACCTATTAATACCAATGAGATGAACAGGTGACAAGGACGAATCTACCCATCCTGTTATCTCAAATCGGATCCCCAATCCTAATGAACGACGTTTCATCGGATCTATGTAACTGTCCAGATATCTATATATGTGAAGCTTGTGAGATCAGCTTTCTGTCGGACAGAAGACATTGTTACATACAAGTCTCAACAGTGATATGTCAATCCTAAACATCTCACTTGACTTGGGGTGGTTTTAAGTTTATTAGTTTATTATAAAGTCTTGTCTCACTTCATGCTTGTATGAACACTTTATAATCACTTTAAACAAACTTACAGATTTCCTTTTATTAGACTTTATTTAGTGCTGTAAAAAGGTTTGCCTTTATATAGTTATCAAACATATATCTTATTAAAACAAATGATATAAAGAACAATTCATTTACAATAAGTTTGTATCCTGCAACAATTGTCTATAGGACACTAAACCCCAACATCCTAGGAGCAGAAAAATTATGGTCAATGCCGCTGGCTTCACAGAATTCAACAAACTGTTGGTTTTTGAATTCTCCACCATTATCACATCGGATGTGAGCCAATTTTAGGTCTTTATCATTTTCAAGTTTTCTAACCAAATTTGAAAATGTCTCAAAGGTCTCATCCTTGCTACTCAGCAAGATGATCCAAGTGTACCGAGAAAAGTCATCTACAATGACCAAGGAAAATCTTCTTCCACCCAGACTCAGCGGCTGGACTGGACTGAATAGATCCAAGTGTAGTAACTCTAACGGACGCTTAGTTGAGACAATATTTTTACTATGAAAAGATTGTTTGGTTTGTTTTCCAGCTTGGCAAGCGTGGCATAATTGATCTTTTTCAAATTTAAGTTCTGGCAGTCTCTCAACCAATTGCTTTCTTGCTAATTTGGCCAGGAGGTCCATGCTTACATGACCAAGTCTCCTGTGCCATAGCCAGGAATTTTCTTCCTTTGAAACTAAGCATACAGTTTTTGAAAATTTTTTCTCTAAGTTCAGCATGAAGACATTATCAATGCGAGGGGCAGTTAAAATTAACTCATTAGTTTTACCCTCAAATATTTTACATCCAGTGTCATCAAATATAACTTTTCTCTCATTGTCACATAGCTGAGCTACGCTGAGTAAGTTATATTTGAGTCCGCTGACTAGGGAGACTGACTCAATAGTAGGATTACCTCCAATGGTTCCTGACCCTACTATCTTACCCTTTTTGTTGTCTCCAAAACTTACGCTTCCTCCTCGTTTACGCTCGAATGTGATGAACTGAGTTTCATCACCAGTCATATGCCTCGAGCATGCGCTGTCAATATACCACATCTTTGACTTCTCAGCACATCACAGGCTTACCTGCAATGTAACTAGTTACTTTTAGGTACCCAATTCTTTTTGGGTCCTTGCTTGTTAGGTTCAACAGGTAAAGCATCATATTTTATTTTATGGCGGCATACTTGGACAGTATGGCCATTCTTTCCACAAAAGTCACAGCTGAACGTTCGTTTAGGATTTCTCACTGACTGGTCAGCACCCCAGTGCTGAGCGTGCCAGCACACCTTTGTGGTGTGTCCTTTCTTCCCACAGAAGTCACACTGGACATTCCGCTGAGGATTCCATCTCTACTGACCAGTACTTCGGTACTGAGTATTCAGAGGGATATTTCTTTTGTTTGGAACCTTTAGTTGGTTCTGAATGGATGTGACGTCCTTTCTCAGTTTCTTAGAATCTGATTGGACCTCAGAGATAAACTTTTGCATAATTCCAATGTTACTATGCAAATCTGAGTTGTCCTGAAGAAGATATCGAAGGTCACTCAGTTTGACCTCCTCAACCTCGTCACATCGCCTGCTGAGTGCTCTAACCTTTTTATTACACTTTTTGACAAGTGTGTAAAGATCACTCAGGGCATTAACCATTTCATTTCTGAGCAAGGGTAGTGATATTACCTCAGTTGACTGTTCCTCATCATCAGATGCAATGGAGGGGTCAGCATGCTCAGAAGCACATGGCTCAGCAAGTTCGTCAGCCATGAAACAAATCTTCGCTGACTCAGTGGCATCAGCTTCAGATGATGATGAATCATCACTATCACTCCAGGTTGCCACCAATTGCCTTCTTGCCATTCTTTCTTTCTTTCCTCAGCGAGGGACATCTTGACTTGATATGGCCAGTTTGATGACATTCAAAGCAAGTAATGGGCTTTGAGCTGTCCTTCTTGTACTTGTTGTCGCTGGAGTCAGCTTTGTACTTATCAAACTTTTTATAAGGCTTCTTAGAATATCTGTCATTCTTTTTGAACAACCTTTTTATCTTTCTGGTAAACATAGCCATCTCTTCATCGTCTGTTGAGCTTCCATCAGTGGAGTCAGCTTTCATGACAAGAGACTTTTGCTTCTTGTCTTCAGACTTTTCCTTCACCTCGAAATTCTTCATCGAGATCTCATGGGTCAGTAGTGAGCCGATGAGTTCATCATACTTATAAGTGGTTAAGTCTTGAGCTTCCTCAACAGCGGTCTTCTTTGCTTGCCAGTTCTTAGGAAGACTCCTAAGAATCTTCTTGACTTGTTCTTCCTCAGTGAAGATCTTTCCAAGTCTCTTGAGCTCGTTGATGATGTTTGTAAACCTTGCATTCATGTCAGAGATTCCTTCATCATCGTTCATTTCGAACAGCTTGTACAGTCTCATCTGCTGGTTCACCTTGGACTCCTTCACTTTGTTGGTTCCTTCGTAGGTGACCTCCAGCTTCTTCCAGATCTCTTGCGCTGACTCACAACCTGATATCTTGTTATATTCTACAGCACCAAGCGCACAGTGAAGCATGTTTATAGCCGAAGCGTGATTTTGTAGCTTCTTGAGATCATCCTCTGTCCATTTGGCCTCAGCTTTGACAACTGTTTGGCCAGCCACAAATTCAACAGGAACAAATGGGTCTTGGACTATTGAAAGCCATGCACTCATATTTGTTGCCTGAATAAAGTTTTTCATCCTATTCTTCCAGAAGGTGTAGTTAGACCCGAAGAATAGGGGAGGCCGAGTAATGGACAGCCCCTCAGGTAAGATCTGAGTTGTCTGGTTTCCTGGGAGAAACCGAGTGCTGTTTTCAGCCATAGTGGGGATCAGCTCAAGGTAGTTAAACCTTTCACAGTGAGCTTTTAAGCTCTGATACCACTTGTTGGTCCCTTATAACGTAACAAGTTAGTTCCAAGGGGGGGGGATAGGAACTATTTAAAATTTTAGTACGTTAAGGCTGACTTCTTTTTCTTTGAAAAAGTATTACACAACGCGCTGAGTAAATTAAGACACTAGCTTAGTCAACTGGTGACTAAGTCAGCTTCTTTCTTTGAGTCAGGAGATAGCACTTGAGTCTATTCCTGAACTCAGATACTCAATACACACAACTCAGCGTGACCTCTTTACTTGGTCAGTTTTGTTTAAGCAAGCAATATATATATTAAGGAGTTTAAGGTTAGAAAGATGTTACTCAGCAGATTTATCCAGGTTCGGCCTCTAAGCCTACGTCCTGTCCCTAGAACACGTTCCGAGCTTTCGAATTCTCTATTGAGCTCTTTAACGGTAGAGCATCAAACCTTTTACAACTTAGAAGCTGAGTATAATAAGAGTACCTTCCTCTATACCTCTACTCACTCCTAATCTCTTGCTGAGTACTATAACCGAGTACTCAGCCTCTCCTTTCTAATCTCTAGAAATGATAAAGATTTGTCCTAAACAACAATTGCTAAGACACCTTAGATGATTGAATAATCACTCTAGACTTTTACACAAAAG
This sequence comes from Euphorbia lathyris, assembly GCF_963576675.1. Lineage (NCBI taxonomy): Eukaryota > Viridiplantae > Streptophyta > Magnoliopsida > Malpighiales > Euphorbiaceae > Euphorbia > Euphorbia lathyris. The sequence goes on along the minus strand of NC_088911.1, from coordinate 72,928,521 downwards.
ATATAGAATTTGGTGTAAGTATTTGCTTTGCTTTTTCTCACAGAACTTTGAGTAGAATTTTGGTCAGCGTAATGGCTTGATAAAGTTCTGTGTTGAAATGAAGCAACTGAAAGGCCCTATTTATAGAGACGTCTGAGGCATCAGTCATTTCGAATTTCGAAATAACCGTTGGAGGGAAACGGCTTCCTGTCGTTGTCACTCAGTCCTGCTCAGTGCTCTTGGCCAATCAGATTCAAGTATCTTCTGTCTTCGGTCAGTGCTGAGCAGCTTTTAGTCAGTCCGGCAGAATGTCTCTCCATTTATGGTAAGGTCAACTAGACAGCTTTCTGTGTCTTCTGAACTTTACCCAAAGTAGAAATACTTTGTCTGGAAGTTGTTCTTGCTCAGCTGCTGTCTTGTACTCTTTGTCGATACAACTCAGCAGCTTCGTTCCGAAGTTGTTCAACGAAGGTCTTCTCGATCCTTCTTTCGCTGAGCTGCGTTTTGTACACAACGACAGCGTTTTGCACACGCGGGCCGAGTGGTCTTGATCTGTTTGACTTGGGCTTTGACTTCTGTATTGGGCTTTAAGCCTTTTAGTCTTTATGTCTTATAAACAATTTAACTCAACATTGAACAAACACATTAGTGTAATAAATCAAAGCATTTAAACTTAGTGTGTTTAGAATATATTTCATTTTACTTAAATAATTTTGTCAAATCAAAATCATGTGGAAAGGTGTTTCAACAATTATTGCTTACGTTATCCTAGGTGGCTATTTAATACGTGTGCTAGCATTTAATGTTTTAAATGGGTTCTACTCAGCATTGAGAATATCAAACATTTGAGATTCTGAGTAGTCAGTTTTATGTAGGATAGTTGTTTGTGAGCTTAGTAACTTAGCTTAGGATAATCACTCAGTATGTATATCTACTCAGCATAGGGTGATTCCATGTCATTTTTAACTCAGCATGCAACAGTTACTAATTTATCACAAATCACTCAGCATGGTAATCACTCAACATTCAATTTAGCACATAGGATTTATTGAAGAGGATTAGACATACCGATAGCTTCCCTTAATATGTTAAATTTCTCAAGAGCCAAGGGCTTCGTAAAGATATCCGCAAGTTGTTCATTTGTTGATACGTAGGTCAGCTTGATCTCACCCTTGAGTACATGATCTCTGATGAAGTGATGCCTTATGCTGACATGCTTCATCCTGCTGTGTTGGATTGGATTCTTAGATAAGTCAATGGCACTCTTGTTGTCACATTTAACCTCTATTGTTTCTGTTTTGACTCCATAATCTTCAAGCTGTTGCTTAATCCATAGCACTTGGGCCACACAGCTTCCAGCAGCAATGTACTCAGCTTCAGTTGTAGACAAGGCCACTGATGACTGCTTCTTACTAAACCACGAAACCAGACAACTTCCTAGGAAATGACATCCTCCTGAAGTGCTTTTTCGTTCTAGCTTATCTCGCCCATAGTCAGCATCAGTATATCCAATCAGTGTGAAGTCACTTGTATTTGGATACCATAACCCTGCATTAACTGAGCTCTGCAAATATCTGAAAATTCTTTTTACAGCTATTAAGTGAGATTCCCTGGGGTCAGCTTGATATCTTGCGCAATAACATACTGAGTACTGAATGTCAGGTCTACTGGAAGTAAGATAAAGTAGAGAGCCTATCATACCTCGATATAACTTGCTGTCTACAGACTTACCTTTCTCGTCAGCACAAAGGACAGTGTCAGTGCTTATTGGGGTTGATATGGGTTTACATTTTTCCATATCAAACTTCTTTAGCATTTCTTTGGCATACTTGGACTGACTAATGAAGATGCCATTCTTACCTTGCTTGATTTGAAGTCCAAGGAAGAAGTTGAGTTCGCCCATCATAGACATTTCGAACTCAGTATGCATCTGTTTACTAAACTCTTTACACATAGAATCGTCAGTAGCACCAAAAATTATGTCATCCACGTAAATTTGTGCAAGTAGGGTATTTTTACCCTTTTTCTTAATGAATAAGGTTGTGTCAGCTTTGCCTTTGACATAATTCCTGGTTAGCAGGAAGTTGGTCAACCTCTCATACCAAGCTCTTGGAGCTTGCTTTAGTCCATATAGGGCCTTTTTGAGTTTATAAACATGGTTTGGAAATTTTGGATCTTCAAACCCTGGAGGCTGACTAACATATACCTCTTCGTTTATAAAGCCATTAAGAAATGCACTCTTAACATCCATTTGATATAATTTAAAGTTCATAAAACTAGCATAGCCACACAGTATACGTATAGCTTCTAACCTAGCAACGGGTGCAAAGGTTTCACCATAGTCAATGCCCTCTTGCTGACTATAGCCTTGGGCTACCAGTCGGGCTTTATTTCTGACTACGTTGCCTTGCTCATCTAATTTATTTCTAAAGACCCACTTAGTTCCTATGGTCTTTTGATTCCTAGGTTTAGGTACTAAATCCCATACCTCATTTCTTGTGAATTGATCAAGCTCTTCTTGCATAGCGTTGATCCAATATTCATCGTGCTCAGCATCAGCAAAATTCTTTGGCTCATGCATTGAGACGAAGGCAACATTGTTGAGATACTTCCTAAGCCGATCTCTTGTCATCAGCTTGTTGTCAGCATCATCAAGAATGGACTTCTCCGAATGTCCTCTTGGAATTTTTATTTCTTTGGGCAATGTTGAGTTGTTTGGAACAGGTGTTTCTACAATCTCTGCAGGAATAGATTGGTCAGCAAAGGTTATTTCAATTTCTTACTTACCTTTGGTCAGCCCTTGTATTGATGACTCAGAGGCTCCATTTTGATCAGCGGAAGCTGAGCTTGGTTCATCTTCATTGAGCTGAGTTGACCTTCCTTCAGGGTCAGCTTCATCGAACTCAATATGGACAGACTCTTCTACAACCTGAGTTTGTTTATTATACACCCTATATGCTTTGCTGTTAGTTGAGTACCCTAAAAAGATCGCTTCGTCAGCTTTGGCATCAAATTTTGCAAGATTATCTTTTGTGTTCAGTATAAAACATTTACACCCAAAGGCACGAAAGTAGCCAATGTTGGGCTTTCGTCCTTTCCAAAGTTCATATGGGGTTTTCTTAAGAATAGGTCTAACTAAATCCCTATTGAGAATGTAGCATGCTGTGTGGACAGCTTCACCCTAAAAATACTTTGGAAGCCTATTTTCACTTAGCATTGTCCTAGCTATTTCGACAATTGTTCTGTTCTTCCTTTCAACAACCCTATTCTGTTGAGGTGTTCTAGGAGCAGAGAAATTGTGGTCAATACCACTAGCTTCACAGAATTCATCAAATAGTTGGTTTTTGAATTCTCCACCATTGTCACTTCTAATATGAGCTACTTTTAGGTCTTTGTCATTTTCAAGTTTCTTAATCAATGTTTTGAACATCTCAAATGTTTCATCCTTGCTACTCAGCAAGATGATCCAAGTGTACCGAGAGAAATCGTCTACAATGACTAAGGAAAATTTCTTACCTCCCAAGCTGAGTGGCTGGACAGGTCCGAAAAGATCCAAGTGTAGTAATTTCAATGGTCTCTTGGTTGAGACAATATTTTTACTTTGAAATGACTTCTTAGTTTGTTTACCTTGCTGACAAGCATTACACAATTGATCGTTTTCAAATTTAAGTTTGGGCAATCCCTCAACTAGTTGCTTTCTAGCTAATTTGGCAAGAAGGTCCATACTTACATGACCAAGTCTTCTATGCCATAGCCAGGAGTTATCCTCTTTAGACACTAAGCATATATTTTTAGAAAACTGTTTTTCTAAACTCAGCATATATACATTGTCTACACGAGGGGCAGTTAAAATCAATTCGTTTGTTTTTCCCTCGAGTATTTGACACTGAGTATCATCAAATACAACTTTTCTGCCGCTCTTGCAAAGTTGAGCTACACTCAGCAGATTGTATTTGAGACCTTTAACTAAGGAGACTGACTCAATAGTAGGGTTACCTCTGATAGTACCTGACCCGACTATCTTACCTTTCTTATTGTCTCCAAAGCTTACACTTCCACCTTGTTTAAGCTCTAGTGTGATGAATTGAGTTTCATCACCAGTCATGTGCCTCGAGCATGCGCTATCTATATACCACAGTTTTGATTTCTCCACGCATCTCAGGCTCACCTGCATTTTAGACTATTCATCTTTAGGTACCCAATTCTTTTTGGGTCCTCGTTTGTTAGCATAAACAGGTGCAAAGTCATATTTTAATTTATGACGACATACTTTTATAGTGTGGCCACTTTTACCACAGAAGTCACAGTGAATTTCCCTTTGAGGGTGATGTTGAGTGTGGTCAGCATTATTGTGCTGAGCATGCTAACATACCTTAGTGGTATGTCCTTTCTTTCCGCAGAAGTCACATTGGACAATCCACTTATTGTACCAACACACTTCTCTTGTGTGCCTTTTTTTCCCGCAACAGTCACACTGTGTGAACTGCTTATGCTGACTAGTACTTGAGTACTCAGCATGTGATTTATTTTTATTTGAGCCTCTCATTTGGCTCTGTAGGGTAGTGACATCTTTTTTCAGTTTCTTTGAATCTGATTGGACCTCCGAGACAAACTTATGTATAAGTTCTATGTTACTGTGCAAAGTTGAGTTGTCTTGGAGAAGATATCGGAGGTCACTCAGCTTGACCTCTTCAATCTCATCACACCGCCTGCTGAGTGCCTTTACTTTCTTATTGCAATTTTTAGTTAGCGCATATAAATCACTCAGGGCGTTTATCATCTCATTTCTAGGCAAAAGTAAGGATGTTACCTCATTATTGTGTTCCTCCTGGTCAGTTTCATCAGAGAGGTCAGCTTGCTCAGAATAAGTGAGGTCAGCATCATCGGCCATGAAGCATATAATTGCTGTTTCATTTGCCTCAGCTTCTGATGAGGTTGACTCATCACTATCACTCAATGTGACTACCATAGCCTTTCTGCTGCCCTTCTTGTCTTTCTTCAGCATAGGACAGCTTGACTTGATGTGCCCAGTTTGGTGGCACTCGACGCATGTGACAGGCTTTGAGTTGTCCTTCTTATATTTGTTGTCGCTGGGCTGAGCTTTATATTTGTCATTTCTTCTGAATGACCTTTTACTGTTCCTATCATTCTTCCTGAACAGCTTCTTCATTTTCCTGGTGAACATTGCCATTTCCTTATCATCAGATGAGTCAGCTTCGATGGAGTCAGCTTTCATGACAAGTGATTTTTGTTTCTTGTCTTCTGACTTCTCTTTTTCCTCAAAGTTTTTCATTGATATCTCATGAGTCAGCAACGATCCGATCAGCTCATCGTACTTATACGTAGTCAGGTCCTGAGCTTCCTCCACTGCAGTCTTTTTGGCCTGCCAGCTTTTGGGAAGACTTCTCAAGATCTTCTTCACCTGTTCTTCCTCGGTGAAGTTCTTTCCAAGTCTTTTCAGCTCATTTATAATGTTGGTAAATCTAGCGTTCATTCCCGAGATGTCCTCATTATCATTCATCTCGAACAACTCGTATAATCTCATATGCTGATTTACTTTTGATTCCTTGACCTTGCTTGTGCCTTCGTAGGTTACTTCAAGCTTTTTCCAAATCTCCTGTGCTGACTCGCAACCTGAAATCTTATTGTATTCTGCAGCATCTAAAGCACAATGAAGCATATTGATAGCCGAAGCATTGTTTTGAAGTTTCCTAAGGTCATCTTCTGACCACTCAGTTTCACTCTTAACAACTTTCTCATTGTTAACAGTTTTATATGGCACGTAAGGGCCTTGAACAATTGCAAGGCATGCACTCATGTTTGTGGCTTGAATAAAGTTTTTCATCCTATTCTTCCAGAATGTATAATTTGAACCAAAGAATAGGGGAGGCCGACTAATTGATAATCCCTCAGGGAGAATCTGTGTTGTTTGGTTCCCTGGAAGGAAACGAGTGCTGTTCTCAGCCATTTATCGGGATCAGCTCAAGATAGTTATATCTTTGAGTAGTGAGCTTAGGCTCTGATACCACTTGTTGGTCCCGTGTGGTTAGTTCCAAGGGGGGGTTAGGAACTAATGTAACTTTTTCGCTAATTAATCTTGCTGACTTGATAATTTTGGAGAGTTTATTAACTCAGCTTTGGTCAGCTTGGCCGATCTTAGTGTAAGACAGCTTTAGTCAGATGTTGACTAAGACTGTTTCACTTGTGAGTTGGGAATTGACACTTTAGTGATCAGCCTCCAACTCATCACTCTAATTTACTCAGTGTCAGCTTTAAACAGTTTATATGCTGAGTAAATATAACAAGCAACACATGCACATATATATATTTTAAGAGAGTTAGAAATTACTCAGTATCACTTATCCTGGTTCGGCCTCTCCGCCTACGTCCAGTCCCCAGACTTCTCCGGGCTTTTAGAATCCAATACTGAGCTCTTTAAGGGTAGAGCACAAACCGGTTACAAGGCAGTTGAATATGCAAGAGTACCTTCCTCTATTCGTCTACTCAACTCCTACTAAGTGCTACAACCCAACACCTAGATTTCTCTACCACTGAGTATTTACATTAGCACAACACTCTCAATTCACAATTGATACAATTTGCTCTTTTTCAGCTAAAGAACACTTTAGATGATTACAAAACAATCAATCTAGCATTTACACAGGAATAGAAAGTTGGTGTAAGATTTCTTTCTTGTTTTTGAGTGCTTTGAGCTTGTATTTTTCTCTCTTGTATATTCTGTAATTCGGCAATGATCCAAGAGGATTGCTTGTCCTTTTATAGTTGTATTTTGAGGATCAAATGATTTGAATTTGATTTGTCCGTTGAATCCAAAACGGCTCTTTTGGGGGACAACCTTCTGGTCAGCTTCAGATGTGCAGACCAATCTTGTTTTCTGATTTCTTCAGATGTCAGGCTTGTCTTCTTCTTACAGGCTTTGTCTTCTTGCGGCAGTTTGTCTTATAGCAATGAACAGTTGACCCATGCATCTCGGAATTTGGCTTTTGCGTAATTCCAAGGCTTCAATTATTGGTGCAGACAGTTGTCGGATTTGTCTTTTAGCTAACGGATCATTCATGCTGTCCTGAAGATCACTCAGTTTCACTTCGCTAGTCATTGTATTTGATTGTCACCAATTCTCATACTGAGTTCTTTTTCACTCAGCTTCCATGGTCAGCTTCGTTCTGCAAGATCTAGTTCTGAAGCAGACTTCTTTTATGCTGAGTTCCGTTCCACTCAGCTTCTTCGATCAGCTTTTTTCTTAAGCTTTTGTTTTGAAGATGACTTTGTTGGTCCCTGGTAATTAGTTCCAAGGGGGGGTTAGGAACTAATATAACTTTTTCGCGTTTTAATTAAGCTGACTGGAAGTAATTTTGAGAGTTTATTAACTCGGCTTTTGGTCAGTTTGGTGAGATATGTTTGAAGACAGCTTTAGTCAGATGTTGACTAAAGTTGTTTTCTTGTGAGTTGAGAATTGACACTCTTGGAGGTCAGCTTGTAACTCAACACCACTTATTTTCTCAAGGTCAGATTAGGCAATTTATATGCTGAGTAAATATAGCAAACAACACATACAATATAAGAGAGAGTTCAGAGATTACTCAGTATTACTTATCCTGGTTCGGCCTCTCTGCCTACGTCTAGTCCCCAGAGTCCTCCGGGCTTTTTGAATCCAATACTGAGCTCTTTAACGGTAGAGCACAAACCAATTACAAGGCAGTTGAATATGCAAGAGTACATTCCTCTATTCGTCTACTCAACTCATACTAAGTGCTACAACCCAGCACCTAGATTTCTCTACCACTGAATGCTTACAACCAAGCACTCAGCTTAACACTCTCAATATTCCTATTGATCACAAACTTGTTCTTTTTATGCTAAAGAACACTTTAGATGATTATACAACAATCAATCTAGCATTTACACAGAGAATGAAAAGTTGGTGTAAGATCTTTTTGTATTTGAGTGCTTTCAAGATTTTCTCTCTTTGTATTTTTCTCTTTATGCTTCAGTAATAATCCAAGGTTCTTCATTGTCTTTTTATAGAAGGAGTTTGCAGATTTGGATCGTTTGAATTGTTGTTACCGTTAACACCAAAACGGCTCTTTTGGGGAACAATTTCTGGCCAGCTTCAGACTGCTCCGCCATTCCCTTTCTCTGTTTTCTTCAGGCGTCAGATATGTCTTCTTGCGTCTGGCTTGTCTGTTTGTGCCAGTTGTCTTTTACCAATAATCCAATGACCCATGACTCTTGGAATTAGTCTTTTATGTGTCTTTGAGGTTCCAATTATTGGTGCAGAAGATTTTCATACTTTGTCCTTTAGTGAACGGATCCTTCATGCTGTCCTGACTGTCATTCATCTTTCTTCGTAATCTTCGGATGTTCAACTTCTAAGCTGAGTTCATTCTTGGTCAGCTCCGTTCTGTGTAAACGCTTCTGAGGAAGTCTTCAATTTTAGTCAGCTTCGTTTTGCTTCTGAGTCCTATTCCACTCAGCTTCCATTTTGTCATGCTGAGTTGCTTTCCACTCAGCTTTGTTTATACAGTTTACTTTATATATTTTTGCACTCAATATTGAACAAACACATTAGTACAATTAAATCAAAGCATTTAAATTTAATTGCCTCTTAATCATGGATGATTTTGTCAAATCAAAATCTTGTGGAAAGGTGTTTCAACAGACTTATCTTCTCTTGTGCTGAGTTACTTCTTCACTCAGCTTGTGTTGTGTTCTCATGCTGACTTTGTCCTGTCTTGATTTTTATTTCCTTTTGCATTTATGTTTATACTCAATATTGAACAAACGGATTAGTACAATTAAATCAAAGTACTTAAATTTAATTATCTCTTAATCATGGATTAAACTTAAATGATTTTGTCAAATCAAAATCTTGTGGAAAGGTGTTTCAACAGGCTCGATACCTTTCTCCGAAACCACGCAACCAAGGAACTTGCCGCTACGAATACCGAAGAAACATTTCTCCGGGATTAGCTTGAGGTTGTAATTCCTGAAAATTTTAAATACCTCCGCTAGGTCACGCGGGTGGTCACTCTCAACAGCGCTCAGGACGACCATGTCGTCGATGTATATTTGTACCGTTTTACTGATGAGGTGAGTGAACATCTTATCTACTAGTCGCTAGTATGTGGCCCCCACATTCTTCAAACCGAAAGGCATCATGTTGTAGCAATATGTGCCTTCATGCGTTATGAATGAGGTCTTCTCGGCATCGGCCGGATCCAGAGGGATTTGCTGAAAACCAGTGATGGCATCAAACTGGGACAAGATTTTGCGACCAGCTGTCTGGTCGAGAAGCTGATCTATGTTAGGCAGCGGGTAGGAATCCTTGGGGCATGCTTTATTAACATTGGTAAAATCTACACACATGCGGTACTTTCCGCTGGCCTTCTTTACAAGTACAACGTTAGAAAGCCAATCCGGATAGTGGACCTCGCGAATAAATTTTACAGATAGTAGCTTTTCGATCTCTGCTTTGACTACAGCTTGCTTGTCCTTTTCCTGCACCCGCTTCTTTTGCTTTATGGGTTCAACGGAGGAGTCGATATTCAATCTGTGAGTTGCTTGTTCGGGTGAGACTCCTGTGATGTCTTCGGTGCACCATGGAAATACGTCTGAATGCTCCGTTAGTACGGCCTTTATCTCGCTGGCTAGAGGAGGTGGGAGCTTGGTCCCAATCTTCAGTGTCTTGTTCTCCCCGATGGCACAGTCGCTGACCGGCTCAATCGGCGTGGGATTATACCCCCTCAAATCCATCAGACCGTCCTCCAGGTAAAGCGTTGTCCGAGGTTGAGTCGCCTCCCATTGCAGTTTCTTGGCCAGGATGCGATCTCCTTGGATGGTGATTTTGCCGTGTCGAATCGGTAAAGTCAAGCATAAGTCGGAGATATCAATTGTAGCTTTGAGGCTAGCTAGCAGAGGTCTCCCGATAATGGCGTTGTAGGCCAAGGGGATATCCACTACCACCCATTCTGCGGTGTCCTCTACTTCTTGGTCGCTTTCGGCAAAGATTGTTGATAGAGAGATGACACCCTTCACGGGGACTTCAATTTCTGATAGGCCAACTAGGGGAAAAGTTCCGGCTCGGAGGGCCGTGTGGGTATTTTTCATAACGCGGAGCGCTCTCCAGGTGAGCAAGTTCACCGAGCTCCCTGTGTCCACCAGCACCCGATGCGTTTTAAAGCCGGTGATGTTGATGGTGACCACGAGGGCCTCCGAATGGCTGGTCCGGAGTGGTGGCTGCAACGTCAGGGTCTGATCAGCTGCTTTTCTCTTTCGATTTAGGCCGAACAAGAGATAAACCTGCCCAAGGCTACGATCCGCCCGTTAAGGCGTTGCACTTCCCTGATATTCCTTGGCGCTTGCATCTCTAGAACAGCTTTAACCTTGTCAGGATTTGGGCTCACTCCCTTTTGGCTAATCATGAATCCCAAGAACTTTCCATACGTTGCACCAAAGGTACATTTTTCTAGGTTCAGTTTGATATTGTGACGCCGGAGTACGCCCAGTACCTCCCTTACATCATCTGCATGCTTTTCCACAGTAGTACTCTTGATGATCATGTCATCTACATAGACGGAGTAGTTATCACCTTTGCTTTCCGCGAATATTTTGTTCATCATCCATTGATAGGTTGCACCTGTGTTCTTAAGTCCGAAGGGCATGACTTTGAAGCAATAAGTGGCTTGATGAGTCACGAACGAGGTTTTGATTCTATCGGAGGGCTCCATCAGGATTTGGTGATAGCTGGACTTCACGTCAGTGAAGGAGTACATAGCGTGTCCCGCAGTTCCATCTACGAGGATATCGATACACGGCAAGGGGTAGTTGTCTTTTGGACAAGCTTTATTGAGATCTCTAAAGTCCATACACATGCGGTAGGACCCGCCTGCTTTCTTCACTAGAACGACATTCGCTAGCCATTGTGTATAAAGTAGCTCTTCAATGGCGTCCGCCCGTTGGAGCTTGGTGATTTCTTCCTCTATCACCTTCTACCTTTCTAGGCCATGGTTTCTCCGCTTTTGGGCAACTGGGACTGCATCTTTGTCAATGTTGAGTTTGTGAGTGATCACATCTGGACTAATCCTGGGGAACATCTCATCCTTCCAGGCAAAGACGTCTTCTGCTTCATGGAGAACCTTGGTGATTGCTTCTTTAATTTCTCCCTTGAGCCCTTTAGCCATCCGTACCTGCTTTTCATCTGCCATGAGGTACATTTCTGTTTCGCCCAACGCCATTGTGACGAGTTCTTCTTCGTCTTATGACATGGATCTCTCCGTGGTACCTTGGTCGCTTCGCTTCATCTACTCGGCCAGTGTCTCACTGCTTCGGTCTCTGTTCCCTCTGTCTAATGGTCTTCAGTGGCGCACATTGCTCCGTGATCTGCTCAATTTCTTTCTGCAGTTGATAGCAGTTCTTCGTGGAGTGTCCGAAGGATTTGTGGTACTTGTAGTACTCCTTCTCGACATGGGTTTTGCCTTTGTCTGCCGGCGGAGTCAGGTGTGCGAATCGGCGGGGCTGGCTCTGAGCAGCATAATGCACCTCCTTTCCACGGCATTGGTCCCCCTGCGCTCAAGGTTTGCTCACTCGACCCGCGCTGGAAAAGGCATCGGGGCCTCCTTGCGTGCCCGGCCTTCGTCTCGTGCTTCTGCGGTTGGTCTGCTCTTTTTTTGTTTGTGCGCATCTCCTCTGGCCTTGTCCCTTTCTGATTCCTCGTACCCTGCCGGACGGTCACATTCGTCATACCGGACGAAGGTCTGTGCCATGGTAATGCGCTCCTCGAAGGATCGCGGCATCTTTCTGAAGCACTTCTTCTTTAGGGGCTCACACGAGGTTCCTTTTGCTAGAGCATCATGAGCTACCTCTAGGTTGAGGCCTTTGACCTGAGAGGCCATGTGGTGGAACCTGGAAAGAAAGTTACGCAGCGGTTCGGTTGTTCCCTGCTTGAGCATGTTGAGGTCCGAACTGATCTTTCTTACCTTTGCTGCCACGGCGAAACGGGAGAGGAAAAGGTCTTTTAATAGGTCGAACGAGTCAATTGACTCGGGAGCCAGTCCTCGATACCACTCTTGGGCACTGGATGAGAGTGTGGTGGGAAAAACTTTACACGTGATGTCCTCGTCCTTTGAATACAGGTTGATAGTGCTCATGAAGGATGCCACGTGGTCGTTTGGGTCTTCGGTTCCCGAATATTGCGATAGGCGAGTAGCCTTCCAGTCTCATGGGAACCTTGTCTCGATGATTCTTTGTACTAGCGGCGTTTTGCTAGAGGTGATGCTTCCTCCCATTACGCCTCCGAGGGCTCTCTTGTCTAAAAAGCGATGGATCTTCAGTTCCAATGCGTCTTCGTTGTTCATGGCCGTTGTCTCTTCCCGTGGTACGCCGCTTCCTCCGGTTGTGGCGGCATCTCGGGTCCTAAGGACTGCCCCGGGGATATGCCTTCTCTTTGTGTCTCCGTTGCTGCCTTGAGGTATTGCCAGATTTTGGCGTTTTCCTCCTGCAAGCTTCTCTGTTGTTCTATGATCTTCATCTGAGCCGCCGTAAGAACAGCTTGAGTGGTTTGAAAACCTTGTATCGCATTGAGGAGCTGCGTGGTATTGTAAGTTTCCTCTTCTTCTGGGCTTACCTCCTCCATCAGTGGAGCCAGGTTTCTAGGGGAAATTGGGATGATCGGTGCGGACCGGTCCACGTTTGTCATAGAACTAGTTGCTCCAATTTTCGGCGCCTCCGTTGGAGTAGACTCAGTCGGCGTTTGCATCTCGCTGGAGGCTCCGCGGTCACTTGTAGTCCACGCTCACCGCACCAAATAATTAGGATACGCGAAACAGTGATCCGAGCTTTCTTCGAGGGGTGCTCGTGTTCCTCGAGGGTCATCTCTATGCGGGGAGCAGTCCCTGGGAACACTCCGACGATCAAGATAATTAGTTGCTCGAGAGTATTGATAATCTATTCAAAATGAGTTAGAGAGTATGTTACCCGATCCCCTTGCTTTGGTTGCTGATAGCTCCCATTTGTATAGGGTTTTTAGGCCCCTTTTAGCTTCCTTTTGCTTTATTTCCTTTCAGTTTTATTATTGTTTTGTTATCTTTTAGTTAGAATTAGTAATTTCTCTTATTTTTGGCATTTTCTGTGTTTTTAGGTGTTTTTGGGCCTATTTGAGCATTTCCGAACCAGACCCAAGCCTATTGGAGCATTTTCGGATTCTTCAGGGACCATCAGAGCACTTTTGGGATTCATCAGGGACCATTAGAGCACTTTTCGGAAGCCCAGGGACCTAAACAGATAAAAGCCGGAGCACAGTTCCTTGAATAGGACCTGTCTCGGCGAGACATCACTTGTCTCGTCGAGACAGGCCCTCGTCTCGTCGAGACATGCCTTGTCTCGACGAGACGAGGCGGGGAAAGGCGCACCAGCGCCTTCTCCCTTGCTGGAATGCGCGGATTTGGGCCTGAAGCCCACTAAAAAACACTTTGTAATTTTCCTTTTTTACCCTTGAGGCATTAGGGTTTCCTTCCTAACTCTATAAATAGGGAGCTAATCCTAATCTTTCAGGGGGGGATTAGCCATTGAATAAATCAGAGAGCCGCTAGGGCTTTCTCTCCTCCATTATGTAGATTTTTAGGTTTTAGATTAGATTTCATGCTTTCTAGGTTAGGTTTATTTTCTGTTTTGTCTTTTCTTTCAAGAACGATTGATGGGAGAAGCTCTTCATCTTCTATTTTTATAATCGAATCAGACAAAGTGGGTTTCAGATTTCTATCTCTCTCTTATCTTTTCCTTTTATATTTATTGTGGATGTTTTCCGTTATTCTTGATTTCCTCCTATTGTGATTAGTTTGTCTATGAACTGATCTCCATCCAATTTGGGATGGGGATGAAATTGATTATATGAATATGTGTGATTAGGGATCTAGGACCTTTGATTGATCAGTTTATGCATGCTTAATGCCTAGAAATTGTTAGGAACATGATTTATGCTAGAATGACCATTGATAATGATCAACTAGCATGTTTATGTATATAATGTGCCTAATGCCTGTGACCCAATAAATAGGATTATAAATAGATGAGAACCTGACCACGGAATCATCTATACTGAATCTGTGTAAATCTGACTTCGCTAGAGACCACTAGGAATGAGGCTTTGTGGCTGGGCTACGGCTTTAGCCTTAATTGTCAATAAACCTAATGCTTTGCATGACCTAGGGTATATGCCTAATCAAGCCGTCACCCGAATGCATGTGAATAGGAAGGACAATACTGATCATATTAGTTTTTCACTTAGGGCAATTACCTTCTGATAACACGGGGAAAAATCCTTGATCGGAGCACGTCCCTGTGAGGCGCCGTTGGGATCGGCCGGGGACACTCCGATGCCAAAGTCAGTAAGGAAGATCAAGAGAGCAAACTGAATTGACAAAGAATAAGTGAATGTGTGTACCTTGATAGCCTAGGTATGTAGGCTATATATAGTTGGGGAATTCGTAACCTCTAGGTAACTAGAAAGTCTCCATTAATGCTCATTTAATGGCGGTTACAAGTTACTCTTAACCTAGTGGTTTAAGACTATTAATGATTCATTTAATGATCTTTATGGCCGAGTTGGCGGTTAGTCGTTACTGTGATGAATCAGGTGAAAGAGGAGATTCGCCTCATAGGTTCGCCAGCGGATCTCACTGAGCTGAACCGTGGAGATCCGCCATCCGGTTCTTCTTGCGGCGTTCTCAAGGTGAATATCTCTTTTGGTCCTTGGGATAATATTCTTTGATCCGTCAAGGCGTATGTACGCTCTCCTTGAGAGCTATGGCGGGTCTCCACTACTTGCTCTCATCGGGCGTATCTCGTTATGGCGTATCTCACCATGGTCCACGTGGCGTGGCATAATGCTAGAGACTCCTTCATTTTCCTTATTATTTGCATATTCTCCCCTGCATTAATTATCATTAATGCCACATTAATCATGTATAAATATCTCTTTTAGAGGGAATAATGGTTTGCCATTATTTCTATTAATTTTCCCTTATTCTTTATTCAAGAATAATTTGGGTTGTTATCAGAAGCCCCCCTAAAGGTATAAAAAGCTCTTTAGGGCTGTCTAATCGTATTCCATGCTATTGATCTTTTAAGTGTTCAAACTTCTTCTGAATTTTCTCAAGGTTTCAAACTTGTTATGTCTCGAGGTAGGTGGCCAACCATATCCCTAGAGGCTTATGATAAGCTTTATGGATTTCTTTCCCTAGGATCCAATGTATGGAGATTTTTACGTTGTCTGTGAACTCTGACCGTTTATAAGGAGATTCGCCTTAGAGATCCGCCCGTGGATCTCATATGGCTTAGTCTTGATGATCAACTTGCTACCTATCTTTGAGTGATCTATCCAAGGCAACTTAGAGTAGGTGGCCAGCCATACCCTTGTATGAAAACCTTTGTGAAGGCTTGAACCTTGGTGAAGGTTTGTGTGCTTGGTATTCCTTTTGAGGGAATCAAGCTACCGTAAGCGTTTGATCTGCTTCCTCTCTTTGAGGTGGATCAATCTGCCATAGGTGTAGAAAACTCCTCTTTTTGAGAGAAGTTTTGAAGGATGTAAAGATCTCACGTCTGAGAAATGTTTTAATCCTGGCGGTGATCAGGGCTTGATCCGACGTGTTTTATTTTTCTATCTTGGAGGAAAGTGGACCCGCCCTAGATGGGGCCATTTGTTCCTACCACATAGGATTATGATTCGCCTTAGGGACTTCTTTTCTTCAGTTCTGCCATATTGAGGAGAATGACCCGCCCTTAGGGATCAGTGAGAATGATCAGCCATTTAGGGACTTTTGTGCATTTTGTGAAGGCGAGACTTTGTTATTTCTATGATGAAGATGCGGATTAATTTTGATGAAAACGAGACTTCATTAATTGGATAAAGACGAGGCTTTATGAATTGGATGAAGACGAGGCTTCATTACTTGGAGATGAAGACGAGGCTTCATTACTTGGAGATGAAGACGAGGCTTCATTACTTGGAGATGAAGACGAGGCTTCATTATTTGGAGATGAAGACGAGGCTTCATTATTTGGAGATGAAGACGAGGCTTCATTACTTGGAGATGAAGACGAGGCTTCATTACTTGGAGATGAAGACGAGGCTTCATTACTTGGAGATGAAGACGAGGCTTCATTATTTGGAGATGAAGACGAGGCTTCATTATTTGGAGATGAATCCCTTAGCAAGTAATTTTCTAGAATCTGGTTTACGATTTCTCCGATTGTTTAGGGTAGGTGGCCAGCCGTACCCCAATGTGTGAACCTTTGTGAAGGTTTAGAAGCTGTTCTATTCCTTCTAGAGGAAGTAAAGCTGCCCAGGGGATTAACTTGCTACCTATCTTTGAGGTGAAGCGATCCGCCCGTAGGACTTTGTGAACCCTTCTTTGGGAAGGGAGTGAGAGAGTGTAAAGTCCTTACGTCCAAGGAATGTTTTAACTCGTTTATGGTGTCCGACCGAATGGTGTCCGACCGAATGGTGATCATCTAAAGATGGATCCGCCCATGAGAGTGTTCTCCTATCTTTGAGGAGAGAGTTGAGCTTATTTGAAAGCTCCTGAGGATCTGTGCTTCTTACCTTTATGGAAAGGGGATCCGCCCGTGATAAGATCAATTGTCCTATCTTTGAGGTAATTGATCCACATGTGGAACTTATGATTCGCCAGCCACTGGACGTATATCAGCACTAAAAGCTAGGCAAGTGAATATAAGAAGTATGGTGAGAAAGAATAAATTATAAAATATAGGATACTATAACAGTTTAATGCACATATAAGAATATGTAAAAATACTGATTTTTAGGCCCATGGTTCCGTCTTTTCTGAGCAACTAGAACCACATCCTTAATGATGTTTGACTTACGAGTGATCACATCTGGGCTTATTCCTGTACGGATCTCATTCTCCTATGCAAATAGGCTTTCAGACTCAATGATGTTTAATCCTTTGGCGATTCGTACCCGCTTTCCATCAGCAATAAGGAGCATTTCTGTGTCGCCCAAAGCTGTAGTGACAAGTTAATATTTCTCACCTTCGTCCTCTTTGGATTGTGGGCGAATTGATAGTGACGCTGAGTAGGTCTCTTGAACCGTCTTTTGGTTCCCGCTAATCATTACTCCTCCTTTGTTGGTGAGAATGTACCTATGGTGATGATATTGCAAGAACTGCCCGTGTCTACCATTATCCGCCTCATTTCATCTTCCATCCTTCAATTGTCAACGCATCTGTATGTGGAGAGATTACTGGACCTGTTTCTGCAAAAGGAGCAATGGAGGGATGTTTTATCTAGAGCGGATATTTTTGCTTTTTCCACGGGTGGCTGATACCCTGGTCCATCCGCCATGACATTAATGACACTTTTGAATTTATTTTTGGGATCTGTCTTCTGCTTGTCATCTTGTTATTTGTTATTCTGGACAAAGCTATCTAGTTTGCCAGCTCCCAGCAAGCTTCAGTGTGGTGGCCAACCAAAGGGTGGTAATAATCTTAGATTGGGTACCCCCTCAAATTTGACCACTGGAATATTTATATTACTTGTACTAAAGTCCTGTTTATGGAGGAAGAACCCCGATTTTTGTCTTTCTCACGATCTCGATTGTGAGATTCGCCTTTGGTTTTATGTGATGGAGATAACGATTCGTGGCGTATGTCATCTACCTCCCTGAATGCTTTTGCATCGTTCAATTAGATTCGCCATATTGCGGGGTTTTCTCCGGATCAGATCCTCCTGTAAGCTTTTACATGTTGTATTTTTGGCCAATGCTTCTGCAGCTGATCCACCGCCGCCTGAACCGCCTATATGTAATCGGTCATGACCTCCTTGGTTTCCTACGGGGACATGACCAATGTCTCCTGGTCGGGAGGATGATGGTGGTGGGCCGGTACTCCGGGGTGTATCAATAGGCCTCTTACTACGTCAGTGTATTAGAGAGGGAGGTGACCTACCTCTGCGAGAAGAGCCCTGTCTTCGTGGCGAAGATGTTTTACGATGCTTCTCATTCGAAACTGACATTTGCACAGTTTTGTAGTTAGCTCAAGACATGAAAGTTTTGTTTATCCAATTTGGCAATTCATCAACCCATAATGGCCTTAATAGTTAGGGACAGTTACATGAAGATCACAAATTGATTTAATATGTTCAATTCTCTTACGTCGGTAAAAGAAATTCTAATAATGTCAGATAAACAGTTTTTATATGAATAAACACATCCTTGTAAAAAAGGGAATGAAATAACTGTTTGACAAAACAATATTCAAAAATATGAATTTTTGATATTAAAAGTACTAAATAGGAGAAAAGCCATATATAGATGGTGAATTGTACAAGGAAAACCAAATATGATTTTTTGCAATTTCTTCTAATAGTTATATGCTTGTTCACCCAAAAGACCGACTAGATCTAAATCCTTTGCAATTACATGAGCAATTTTATGATATTTTAATATCAAATGACAAAATCACATCGATGGATGATTTTTTCCTTTTGTAAATCCCAAGATCACGGGTCTTATACATGCGTTTGTACTGGTTCAATGATAATATCATATTACACTTGTCATGCATAAAAATATGAGGGCATAGTAAGCATGCAAGGTTTAATGAAAGATTTGCGTCTATGACTTCATCTTTTACAATTTATTAGATTTATCATAATAACATGTAACGATATTCATAGCACTTTATAAGAGTGAGGGATCTCAATTTTCTTTAATAAAAAATGGAATAAGAAATGGGAGGAAACTTATCTTTTTCATCATAAAATTCCAGATTTAATGTAGAAAACTCTTTCCCACCAATATATGGAGAACCGTATCTTTGGATAGATTTGTTGTACTGATTGAGCCAAAGTTGGAGATTGTGATTTCTATTCTGTTGACTTCATTGTTTTGTTCTTTGTGAAACTCTATACAATCAAGATTTTGTGATCTTCTGTTTGTTAGAGATCCACGATCACCGCACCAATTGATAACACGGGGAAAAATCCTTGATCGGAGCACGTCCCTGTGAGGCGCCATTGGGATCGGCCGGGGACACTCCGATGCCAAAGTCAGTAAGGAAGATCAAGAGAGCAAACTGAATTGACAAAGAATAAGTGAATGTGTGTACCTTGATAGCCTAGGGATGTAGGCTATATATAGTTGGGGAATTCGTAACCTCTAGGTAACTAGAAAGTCTCCATTAATGCTCATTTAATGGCGGTTACAAGTTACTCTTAACTTGGTGGTTTAAGACTATTAATGATTCATTTAATGATCTTTATGGCCGAGTTGGCGGTTAGCCGTTACTGTGATGAATCAGGTGAAAGAGGAGATTCGCCTCATAGGTTCGCCAGCGGATCTCACTGAGCTGAACCATGGAGATCCGCCATCCGGTTCTTCTTGCGGCGTTCTCAAGGTGAATATCCCTTTTGGTCCTTGGGATAATATTCTTTGATCCGTCAAGGCGTATGTACGCTCTCCTTGAGAGCTATGGCGGGTCTCCGCTACTTGCTCTCATCGGGCGTATCTCGTTATGGCGTATCTCACCATGGTCCACGTGGCGTGGCATAATGCTAGAGACTCCTTCATTTTCCTTATTATTTGCATATTCTCCCCTGCATTAATTATCATTAATGCCACATTAATCATGTATAAATATCTCTTTTAGAGGGAATAATGGTTTGCCATTATTTCTATTAATTTTCCCTTATTCTTTATTCAAGAATAATTTGGGTTGTTATCACCTTCAATCATTGGTAAAACACAAATCTGAACTCCCTAAACCCATACATAGGATTTAATCAAAGGATTCCTCAGCCTAGGTTGTGTCATCCATTAATTCACCTTCTACCCTATTAATTGTTCCATTTATTTTGTTATCTTTATTGCTTTCAATTAGATTAATTAGTTATCAAAAACCCAAATCTTTATCCAACTCTCTAAACAATTAGATCATTCTAGGTAGATTTACTAGTTGTAACGAATAGTCTTTGTGGTTCGATCTCGTGCTTAGCACAATATTACTTGTTGCGATAGGATACACTTGTCCTATTAAATGCTATATACTTTACGAGCATCAAGTTTTTGGCGCCGTTGCCGGAGACTATTTTGTTTATAATTAGATTAAATTTGCCTAGACCAATGTGTTTATAATTAGATTATATTTCAAAATACCCGACAACAACACCATCAAGTTTTTGGCGCCGTTGCCGGGGACTATTTCGTTTATAATTAGATTAAATTTGCTTGGAACTATTTTATTTATAATTAGATTATATTTCGAAATACCCGACAACAACACCATCAAGTGTTGCCGGGGACTATTTCGTTTATAATCTATGTAAATTGAATAGGTTGAAACAATTGTTTAGATTTGTATATAAAAATTAAAAATATATATATTTTTTTTGGGTTTTTCGTGTCGTCTCGTCGAGACACCTGGCTGTCTCGACGAGACACATAAAAAAAATTCCCGAGAAAAAAAAAAAAAATTCCGTGTCGTCTCGGCGAGACACTGTTCATCTCGCCGAGACGGACCAAAAAAAATTATTAAAAAAAAAAAATTAAACGTTTTTTTCTTTTTCTTTTTTTGTTGCTTTCTCTATTCTTATGTTTGTTTTCTTTTTTTTTTCTATTGGCAGAACCCTCTAATCGGAATACTCACCGACGCCGGATTGATTTTCAGGACTGCAGCTTGGAATTGAAAATTTAGCATCGGAAATTCGGGGTTGGATTGACAAGCCACCCCTGAGGGAGTTTTTCTATCCTATTTCTTTTCTGCACTTTATCTTTTACTTTTATGTAATGATGGAAGTAAATGCATGTTGTAAGTGTGGGGAGGAGATACTAGGATATGATGAATTTGGATTCTGCCATTTGCATGTTTTTAATTTCTTTTTGTTTTTCTATATTAGGTTGCATGTTTTTGTTTTAATTTTAGGATTTAATGCCTTTTGTTTTCGTTTGCTTTTTAATTCTAGGAATAAAAAGAATCCTATGCAGTTGAATTTGATACATTTAGCTAACCCGACAATACAGTTGATAATGCGCTTAAAAATTTGCACATTCTAAATGAAATTTATGCATGAGAAAAATCTTGAACAACGTTTGAGTCTCCAAAGAGTATTATTTGCCTAAAATTGACATGGAACGGAACGTTAGTTGAGGCTAAGATTGATACAAATAACCCTTCAATTGTGAGTTAGAGCCATAAAGATCAATATTTTAGACTCATGATTAGGAACAATTAATCTCTTAGGTGTAGGATTACATTTATTGTCTTTGTGCTCATAGGAATTGCATCCAATACTGGTTGAATTTTGTGTTTCTATTAAACTTGAAATGATTAGGCAACCTAGGTATAGCCCTTTGTGAAATTTAGCCTATTTCTTTGTTTAGCCAAAATCCCTTAACAATTCCACTAGATAAGCCCCTTTGAGCCTTTTACCCATTTCTTTGATCAACCATGTTACAAACCTTAGCCTTCTTAAATATCCTTTCTCACCCAAGTTAATTGACTCAATTTAGTTTTGATAAATCCTTAGACACACATCTCCTTCAAATTCTCGCTAGCAATCTTTAAAAGGTTGTAATTTTAATAGAAGAAGCAACCATTACCCATTTGATTTTCACTCTTTATCCCCTCTATTCAAAAAAAAGGGGGTTAAAAACCAAATCAAAAAAAAAAAACAATAAAATAGAGGAAAGGATAAAAGACGTGTTTATATTTTTAGTTGCTTCCCGAATACTTCACTGATTCACAAATACAACCTTGAGCTTAAACCTTCTTTTACATAGCGGAAAACGTGTCCCTTTTGGATTTCGACTTGCTTGAGGACAAGCAAGATTTTAAGTGTGGGGAGGTGGTTTATAGCTCCCTAATGCTGAAAATTTGTCCTTTTTGTAAAATTTTTAACTATTTGAGTCATTTAACTTTTTGCCTATAAATTCCCTTTTTTCTACCCTAACCTTCAGCCAATGTTACAACCCTTAAAGACCTATGATTTTGTTTAATTTTAATGCATTAATTTTGACCGGATGGATGATGCAATCCCAACGTGACCACTTTGTGCAATAACATGTAGAGCGTTTACAAAAAAAAAAATTTTACCCAAACACTTGAGCGTTAGAGTGACCACTTGTGAGCTATCAATTTTAGTTCTTTTCTTTCGTTTTCATGAAGTGTTGATCGATAAAACCAAATTAATCAGTTTTGGAGACTCGTCTGAGGTTCATTATGTTTTTAATTGCAAAATGAGTAGTCTGAACTGTTGTAAATAATACAGTGTAGTAGATTCTTGTTTTTGTAAGGGAGCTATTTGTTGATTTTTCTCTGCTTTAGATTTTGTCTTGCTTGAGGACAAGCAAGATTCAAGTGTGGGGAGGTTGATAGCTCCCATTTGTATAGGGTTTTTAGGCCCCTTTTAGCTTCCTTTTGCTTTATTTCCTTTCAGTTTTATTATTATTTTGTTATCTTTTAGTTAGAATTAGTAATTTCTCTTATTTTTGGCATTTTCTGTGTTTTCAGGTGTTTTTGGGCCTATTTGAGCATTTCCGAACCAGACCCAAGCCTATTGGAGCATTTCCGGATTCTTCAGGGACCATCAGAGCACTTTTGGGATTCATCAGGGACCATTAGAGCACTTTTCGGATGCCCAGGGACCTAAACAGATAAAAGCCAGAGCCACAGTTCCTTGAATAGGACCTGTCTCGGCGAGACATCACTTGTCTCGTCGAGACAGGCCCTCGTCTCGTCGAGACATGCCTTGTCTCGACGAGACGAGGCGGGGAAAGGCGCACCAGCGCCTTCCCCCTTGCTGGAATGCGTGGATTTGGGCCTGAAGCCCACCAAAAAACACTTTGTAATTTTCCTTTTTTACCCTTGAGGCATTAGGGTTTCCTTCCTAACTCTATAAATAGGGAGCTAATCCTAATCTTTCAGGGGGGGATTAGCCATTGAATAAATCAGAGAGCCGCTAGGGCTTTCTCTCCTCCATTATGTAGATTTTTAGGTTTTAGATTAGATTTCCTGCTTTCTAGGTTAGGTTTATTTTCTGTTTTGTCTTTTCTTTCAAGAACGATTGATGGGAGAAGCTCTTCATCTTCTATTTTTATAATCGAATCAGACAAAGCGGGTTTCAGATTTCTATCTCTCTCTCTTATCTTTTCCTTTTATATTTATTGTGGATGTTTTCCGTTATTCTTGATTTCCTCCTATTGTGATTAGTTTGTCTATGAACTGATCTCCATCCAATTTGGGATGGGGATGAAATTGATTATATGAATATGTGTGATTAGGGATCTAGGACCTTTGATTGATCAGTTTATGCATGCGTAATGCCTAGAAATTGTTAGGAACAGGATTTATGCTAGAATGACCATTGATAATGATCAACTAGCCTGTTTATGTATATAATGTGCCTAATGCCTGTGACCCTGACAATAAATAGGATTATAAATAGATGAGAACCTGACCACGGAATCATCTATACTGAATCTGTGTAAATCTGATTTCGCTAGAGACCACTAGGAATGAGGCTTTGTGGCTGGGCTACGGCTTTAGCCTTAATTGTCAATAAACCTAATGCTTTGCATGACCTAGGGTATATGCCTAATCAAGCCGTCACCCGAATGCATGTGAATAGGAAGGACAATACTGATCATATTAGTTTTTCACTTAGGGCAATTACCTTCAATCATTGGTAAAACACAAATCTGAACTCCCTAAACCCATACATAGGATTTAATCAAAGGATTCCTCAGCCTAGGTTGTGTCATCCATTAATTCACCTTCTACCCTATCAATTGTTCCCTTTATTTTGTTATCTTTATTGCTTTCAATTAGATTAATTAGTTATCAAAAACCCAAATCTTTATCCAACTCTCTAAACAATTAGATCATTCTAGGTAGATTTACTAGTTGTAACGAATAGTCTTTGTGGTTCGATCTCGTGCTTAGCACAATATTACTTGTTGCGATAGGATACACTTGTCCTATTAAATGCTATATACTTTACGAGCATCAGTTGCCTCCTCCCTATTTATAGTGAATCCTCTTGGGCCTTTGAGGCCTCTCGCCCTTTAGCCCGCCGGGCCTCTAGGCCTAAAAGGGCCTTAAAAGATATTCCGAATCATTTACAATATTTAATATATTACTAACACAGTTACAAATAACATGTCAAAATGACAACAACGAAACTCATCACATATACATTAATCACAAAGAAAACTACTAAAGTGTCTAAAATATTTAGGTCATGTTTGACAAATAGATGTTAACTGATTACCTTTTTGTTTAACTGATTTGATTAGCTGTTTGTGGAAACTTGTTTGGTAAAACTTAGCTGATTGTTAATAGTTTTTTTGTGTAAAATGACAAATAAGGACATTAGTATTTCGTAACTATTACTTGATTTTTTTATAATTTATAATTTAATCACCTTCTAAAAAATGACATATACACATATTATAACTTAGGTCTTTATTGTTGGCCGCCTTACTACTGAGGGCCATGTGAGGATGCTAGGAGTCTCTACATTCTCGTCGCCTCCGAACTTCCTTTTTTCTTTGCTTTCTGATGATCGAGTTGGGGTTAGCTTTCCCAGGCTAATCCCGGGTTAGTTTTTGGGTTTCTTGTTTCTTCTTTCTTTTGCCTACCAAAAAAAAATAACTTAGGTCTTTATAATAAATAAAAATGTATTTTTTTAAACAACATAAAAATGTATTTAAACAATAAAAATTATTCTTTAATTTTTACTAATAAAAGTGATATCTTCATCTATGATCCTAAAGGTTGGATCAAGAACTATAAACTTATATTGCTAATAGTATATTAGATATTATATAATGCACTTTCTAATTTATATCAATTAATTTATAATTTAACATTTTACTAAAATAAAAACCTAGTATTTTTATATTCTTTTCAAAGTTTCCAATAATATTCATTAGTTTAATTGTTAATTTTAATCTATATAATTTTGAATAAAATATCATTTTCAAAAACATAATGTTAAATTTAGATTTATTAATTGATATATACCACTAAAATGTATCTAGATGAATATATTTACCATGTTATTAGTTTATTTTCAGTGAAAGAACACAACAACATTTGTTTGAGTAAAGAGTATAGTTAGGGATAAAAATATCATTTAAAAGATATGAAGCAATAGACTAATTGAAAAAACTCTTAAAATTAGCTCTTCAAAATTAGAGATTTGTGTTGAAACACCTTTCCTCATGATTTTGATTTGACAAAATTATTTAAGTTAATCCCATGATTAAGACAATTAAATTTAAGTGCTTTGATTTAATTGTACTAATGTGTTTGTTCAATGTTGAGTATATTAATAAATGAGAACAGAAATAAAAAGTAAGACAGAATGAAGTCAGCATGAGCCACAGAAGCTGAGTAGAATACAACTCAGCATTATAGAAGAAAAGTCTTCTTCAGAACAAACGCTTGAAGACGAAGCTGGCCGAAGATGCTGAGTGGAACGTAACTCAACCCCATGAGATCTTAAAGGCAACGTCAATTAAGTCAAGCTGAGTGTTCGTCAGGACAGCACCAATGATCTGTTAACTAGAAGACAAAGCCCGACAAAGGTCTGCACCAATTCAGAAGCCTCGGAATTACGCCAAGAGACCTTTTCGAGATGCATGGATCACCTGGCGTTTTGCAAGAAGACAAACCTGATGCTAGAAGACGAAACCTGACGCAAGAAGATGAAACTGGCAAGCCTGGCGACTGCTAATTTCAGATGACAGGATTGGCCTGCAAATATGTATGTTGACCAATGAATGACGCAAGAAGACCGTTTGAATTCAACGGATATGTCCGAATTCAAATGATTGAAGCATCAGATTTTACTATAAAAGGACAAGTTCATCACTTGGATCCTTTGCCGATTTACAAAAAGAAAACGCAAGTACAGACAGAAAAGAAAATCATCACAAAAGTGAAAATCCAAAAGAGAAGCTGACTGATTAGAAAAAGCAATTTCTTACACCCAAATCCAATCTCTGTGTAAAATTCTAGAGTGAATTTGTATTCATCTAAAGTGTTCTTCATCTAGAAAGAACAAATTTGTCTCAATTGTAAAGGTTGAGAAAGTGAAGCTGAGTACTCGGTTTTAGTACTCAGCGGTAGAGAAAATCTGAGTGTTCAGTTATAGCGCTCAGTAGGATTGAGTAGACGAATAGAGGACGGTACTCTTGCATACTCAATTGCTTTGTAAACGGTTTGTGCTATACCTTTAAAGAGCTCAGTAGTGGATTGAAAAATCCTGGAAGGACTCTAGGGACTGGACGTAGGCGGTGAGGCCGAACCAGGATAAGACTGCTGAGTAATCTCTAACCCTCCTCTTGATATATATATATATATATATATATATATATATATATATAGGGGAGGGATCAAGTGAGAACCCTCCCCTAAGTGAGAACTCACCTTAGGTGAGAACCACCCAAAACTACGTAGTTTTGAGTAGGAAAATTAAGAAAAAATGCTACTGCTTACTAGGGAGTTCGAACATAGGACATGTTCATCTACACTCCATGTTGTTTACCACTGAGCCAATTGCTCTTTTTGTATATTATTTCGCACGCTGATTAATTTATCATCTCCCTTTTAGCTTCTATTGTTTTTTTTTTAATATTTGACGCATTCACTTATTAATATCGATTAAATATGCATAATAATGAATTATTAATAGAAAAAAGGAAATGTGCATAATAATGAATTATTAATAGAAAAAAAGAGAAATGTGTATAATAATGAATTATTAATAAAAAAAATCCAAGAACATGCTCTAATTTCTTATTTATTTAATTCCTTTATATTTTTGTAATTTATGTTACATAGGAAAATATATTTTTTAAAACATACGTTAGGACATATATTTTAACTTTTAAAACACGAACTATGAAGTTTAGAACGTACGACATATTTTTTAGAACATACGTTATGTTTTTTAGAACATGTGTTATGTTTTTTCGAACATGAGTTATAAATTATATTATAGAACAAATGAAAAAACGATCCAGATATCTACTGATTTTTTAGAACATTATACTTAATTTTTAGAACACAAACTATATATTTTTTAAAACATACGTTATAACATATATTTTAACTTTTAAAACACGAACTATGAAGTTAGAACGTACGACATATTTTTTAGAACATACGTTATGTTTTTTAGAACACGTGTTATGTTTTTTCGAACATGAGTTATAAATTATATTATAGAACAAGTGAAAAAACGATCGAAATATCTACTGATTTTTTTAGAACATTATACTTAATTTTTGGAATACAAACTATATATTTTTTAAAACAAACGTTAGAACATATATTTTAACTTTTAAAACACGAACTATGAAGTTTAGAACGTACGACATATTTTTTAGAACATACGTTATGTTTTTTAGAACACGTGTTATGTTTTTTCGAACATGAGTTATAAATTATATTATAGAACAAATGAAAAACCGATCGAGATATCTACTGATTTTTTTAGAACATTATACTTAATTTTTGGAACACAAAATATAAACTTTAGAACATGCGTTATGTTTTTTAGAACATACATTATGTTATTTAGAATATGAGTGTTATAAATTATATTATAAAACAAATGTAAAAATGGTCCATATATTTGCTATTTTTTTAAACATTATACTTAATTTTTAGAACACAAATTATAAAGTTTAGAATATATGTAACAATATTTAGAACATCGTCCTTAACATTTTAAAATATAAATTACAAAAATATAGAGGAATTAAATAAATAAGAAATTAGAGCATGTTTTTGCATTTTTTTTCTATTAATAATTCATTATTATGCATATTTCTTTTTTTATTAATAATTTATTATTATGCACATTTAATTGATATTAATAAGTGCATGCATCAAATATTAAACAATGAAAGCTAAAAGGGTCGTAATATATTAAGCAGCGCGACATATAGCACACAAGAAAGATAATTGGCTTAGTGGTAAACAACATGAAGTATAGATGAACAGGTCTTAGGTTCAAACCCACTAGTAAGCAGCAGCATTTTTTTTAAATTTCCTTACCCAAAACTACGTAGTTTTGGGTGGTTCTCACCTAAGGTGAGTTCTCACCTAGGAAAGGGTTCTCACAAGAGCCCTCTCCTATATATATATATATATATATATATATATATATATATATATATATATATATGTGTGTGTGTGTGTGTTGCTTACTTAAATTACTCAGTATATAATTTGTATAAGCCGACGCTGAGTAATAAGAGTGCTGAGTTGGAAGCTGACCTTAAGTGTTGTTTCCCAACTCACAAGTAAAACAGTTCTTGCTGACTCTGACTATTTGTATAAGCCGACTCTGACTAAATCTTTCTTACATCATGCTCAGTCTTGCTGACCAAAACTGAGTGAAGTTATTTAAAGAATCAAATTAAGTCAGCATAATTAAGTGAAAAAGTTACATTAGTTCCTAACCCCCCCCCCCCCCCCCACCCCTTGGAACTAATCCTATTACATTACACAGGACCAACAAGTGGTATCAGAGCTCAGTAGCTCACTACTCAAAGATAAAACTATCTTGAGCTGATCCCTGTAAATGGCCGAGAACATCACTCGTTTCCTTCCAGGAAATCAAACAACATAGATACTCCCTGAGGGATTATCTATTAGTCGGCCTCCCTTGTTCTTCGGGTCAAATTATACATTTTGGAAGAACATGATGAAAAATTTTATTCAGGCAACAAACATGAGTGCATGGCTTGCGATAGTCCAAGGCCCGTTTGTTCCTTACAAAATGGTAAACAACGAGAAAGTTGTTAAAAGTGAAACTAAGTGGTCAGAAGATGACCTTAAGAAATTACAGAATAATGCTTCGGCTATCAATATGCTTCACTGTGCTTTAGATGCTGCAGAGTACAACAAAATTTCAGGTTGTGAGTCAGCACAGGAAATATGGAAAAAGCTAGAGGTGACCTATGAAGGTACTAGCAAGGTCAAGGAGTCCAAGGTGAATCAACACATGAGACTGTACGAGCTGTTTGAGATGAACAAAAATGAAGACATCTCTGAGATGAACTCAAGGTTCACCAATATCATAAATGAGCTTAAGAGACTCGGCAAGAACTTCACAGAAGAAGAACAGGTGAAGAAAATCTTGAGGAGTCTCCCCAAGAGCTGGCAAGCTAAGAAGACAACTGTGGAAGAAGCTCAGGACCTGACCACATACAAGTATGATGAGCTCATAGGATCTCTGTTGACCCACGAGATCTCCATGAAGAATTTTGAAGCTAAGGAAAAGTTAGAGGATAAGAAGCAAAAATCTCTTGTCATGAAAGCTGACTCAACAGAAGCTGACTCATGAGGAGATGGCCATGTTCACAAGAAAGATGAAGAAGCTATTCAGAAAGAATGACAAGAAAAGCAAAAGGCCATTCAAGAGAAGCGATAAATACAAAGCTGAGCCCAGTGACAGCAGATATAAGAAGGACAGCTCAAAGCCTGTTGTTGGGGTTTTAGTGTCATATAGACAATTGTTCTAGGATACAAACTTAATGTAAATGAAGTGTTCTTTATATCATTTGTTTTAATGAGATATGGTTTCATAACTATATAAAGGCAATCCCTTTTAAGAACTAAATAAAGTCTAATAAAAGGAAATCCGTAAGTTTGTTTAAAGTGATTATAAAGTGTTCATACAAGCATGAAGTGAGACGAAACTTTATAATAAACTAATAAACTTAAAACCACCCCAAGTCAAGTAATATGTTTAGGATTGACATATCACTGCTGAGACTTGCATGTAACAATGTCTTCTGTCGCGATAGAAAGCTGATCTCACAAGCTTCATATATATAGATATCTGGACAGTTACGTGGATCCAATGAAAAGGAGTTCATTAGGATTGGGGACCCGACTTGAGATAATAGGATAGGTAGATTCATCCTTGTCACCTGTTTATCTCATTAGTATTAATAGGTATAAGTAATCCTCAGACTCAAAGGAATGTTAATTAGTAATTCTGGATTACGGAATGTGATGCTTTGATCCTATTGTAACACGATCCTTAACAGAGATGACTCTGGGGTGTGAACGACAGACGTTGGGTATCACAGGAAGTAATTGCAAGATAGTTATACATTGGATTGAGCATTTATCACTCCCGATAAATGGGAGATATGTCCATGGATCGCTTGTGGAAGACTTGACTCTAAATCCTTGCAAGGTGATAGCTTAAGATTGAAATGCAGATTTCTCTTAACCTATCTAATTGGAGTTAACTCGGCCTGTACAAGTAAAACGAACGTCTCGCTATATGTGACTTGACATTATCCATAGTCATAAGATTCAGTTCAAGGATGTAGTTGATAAAGGATCAAATTATACTGTAACTAATACGGAAAGGTCAACGACAGAATCAACATGTCTTCTTATAGCTCTGGGGGAATGTTTCGGATTTGCCAATCACATTTTGCGTACTCATTCCGTTATGCAAAGATTAAATATAATTCTGTGAAAATTAATTTAATAGTTGCATACGGCTAGAAGCAATAAGAACCTAATAGGTCACACATAAGACTTGGAACCCAAAAGAGAAACAGATGTTAATTAAATGATGGAAGCCCAACTGAGCCCAATAAGGCCCAGTTAATGAAGGGGGGCGATTTTATGTATATAAAATACATAAATAATTAATTTGATTTTATCAATTCTAATTAGATTAGGATTATGAATTAAATTAATTAAAGGATAAATAAGTTAAGAGTTTTAATTAGATTATATTACTCCTATTATTATCATATAAGGTTAATAATATTATCTTTATATTTAAGATATAATTATAGATAATAAATAAGAATTATATTCCGAATTAAATTCTTATTCAGTAACCTAATTCTATCTAACTAGGGTTTAAATATAAGAGGATATAAATTCCCCCCCCTCCTATGCAATTTTCGAAATACACAAGCAAGCCGGGAGAGAGAAATTTCGACCCACACACTAGAGGACGAGATTATCTACCGTTTCCTTCCCTTCAATTGATTTTCATCTTTTTCTCTTTATCCTTGATCTTGTGTTGATTAATTAGAGACAATCTATTTTGGTTGTTATAAACGGTTGAATTCTAACTTGATCTTCAATTGTTTTGTTTTATGCTCGGGAACTCGAAGTAAGAGTTGTGGGCACTTCGTTTGCAATGGTAGATAGAACTTCTGAAAGGTATTTCTTTTATCCCTCTTTATATGAAATAACGATTAATGGATCTTGGGTTAATGGAAATAGGTTAAAAAAAATTTATATTTCCGCTGCTATACGTTAGCCTATTTTCCTTCACCTGTCACTTGCTTTGAATGCCATCAAACTGGGCACATTAAATCAAGCTGCCCCACACTGAAGAAAGAAAAGAAAGGTAGCAGAAAAGCTATGGTGGCAACATGGAGCGATAGTGATGAGTCAACCTCATCAGAAGCTGATGCCACTGAGTCAGCAAACATATGTTTCATGGCTGACGAATTTGCTGACCACTGCCGATCTGAGCAAGCTGACCTCTCAGATGGATCTGACCAAGAGGAACACTCCAATAAGGTAACATCTCTTCTTCTGCTCAGAAATGAAATGGTTAATGCCCTGAGTGATCTCTATACACTGACCAAAAAGTGTAATAAGAAAATAAGAGCACTCAGCAGGCGATGTGATGAGATTGAAGAGGTCAAACTGAATGACCTCCGACATCTGCTTCAAGACAACACCAGGCAAGATGAAAATCTAAAAATCATGCATCGGTTTGTCTCGAAAGTCCAATCAGACTCTAAGAAGCTGAGAAAGGACATCACATTTATACAGAACCAGCTGAGTACATCGGCTAAGAAAAAGTTCTATCCAAATGCTGAGTATCAAGGTACTGGTCAGCATAGACAGTACACTCAGCAGAACAGTCATTGTGACTGTTGTGAAAAAAGAGGACACACTATAAATGTGTGTTGGTATGCTCAGCACCATCGTGCTGACCAAAAGAGGAAACACCCTCAAAGGGTAATCTTTTGTGACTATTGTGGTAAAAATGGCCACACCATAAATGTATGCCATCACAAAATAAAATATGATGCTTCACCTGTTTATGCTAACCAACGAGGACCCAAAAAGAATTGGGTACCTAAAGATGAATAGTTTAAATTACAGGTGAGCCTGAGGTGCGCGGAGAAGTCAAAGCTATGGTACATTGACAGTGCATACTCGAGGCATATGACTGATGATGAAACTCAGTTCATCACACTTGTGCATAAACGAGGTGGAAATGTAAGCTTTAGAGACAATAAAAAGGGTAAGATAGTAGGATCAGGTACTATCGGAGGAAATCCTATTATTGAGTCAGTCTTCTTAGTCAGGGGTCTCAAATATAACCTATTGAGCGTGGCTCAGCTGTGTGACAGCGGTAAAAGGTTGTATTTGATGCCACTGAGTGTCGGGTACTCGAGGGAAAAACAAATGATTTGATTTTAATTGCCCCTCGTGTTGACAATGTTTTCATGTTGAGTTTAGAAAAGAAGTTTTCGAAAAACATATGCTTAGTGTCAAAGGAAGATAATTCCTAGCTATGGCATAGGAGACTTGGTCATGTAAGTATGGACCTCCTTGCCAAATTAGCAAGAAAGCAATTAGTTGAGGGTTTGCCCAAACTTAGATTTGAGAAAGATCAATTATGCAATGCTTGTCAGCAAGGTAAACAGATCAAAAAGTCTTTTCAAAGTAAAAATATTGTCTCAACCAAGCGTCCATTGGAATTACTACACTTGGATCTTTTCGGACCTGTCCAGTCACTCAGCTTGGGCGGTAAGAGATTTTCCTTGGCCATTGTAGATGATTTATCTCGGTATACTTGGGTCATCTTGCTGAGTAGCAAGGATGAAGCTTTTGAGATGTTCTCAACACTGATCAGAAAACTTGAAAATGACAAAGATTTAAAATTAGCTCACATCCGAAGTGATAATGGAGGATAATTCAAAAACCAACAGTTTGATGAATTCTATGAAGTCAACGGCATTGACCATAATTTTTCTGCTCCTAGAACTCCTCAACAAAATGGGGTAGTTGAGAGGAAGAACAGAACCTTAGTTGAAATAGCTAGGACAATGCTGAGTGAGAATAGGCTTCCAAAGTATTTCTAGGGTGAAGCTGTCAACACAGCGTACTATATACTCAATAGGGCTTTAGTTAGACCTATACTTAAGAAAACCCCCTACGAACTTTGGAAAGGATGAAAACCCAACATTGGATATTTTCGTGCCTTTAGTTGTAAATGTTTTATACTCAATACGAAAGACAACCTTGCCAAGTTTGACTCTAAAGCTGACGAAGCGATCTTTCTAGGGTCCTCAACTAACAGTAAAGCATATAGGGTGTTCAATAAACGAACTCAGGTCGTAGAAGAGTCTGTACATGTTGAGTTCGATGAAACTGACCCTGCAGGAAAGTCAAGTCAGTCTGCCGAAGATGACCCATGCTCAGCTTCCGCTGACCAAAATGGAGCTGCTGAGTCATTACCACACGGGCTGACCAAAGGTAAAAACGAACCTGAAATTACCTTTGCTGACCAATCTAAAACTGCAGAGATTGTTGAAACACCTGCTCCTGAAAACTCAACATTACCCAAAGAGATCAAGATTCCAAGAGGACACTCGGAGAAGTCCATTCTGGATGCTGATGAGAACAACCTGATGACAAGAAATCAGCTCAGGAGATATCTTAGCAATGTTGCGTTCGTCTCAGTTCATGAACCAAAGAACTTCACCGAAGCTGAGCACGACGAATTCTGGATCAATGCGATGCAAGAAGAGCTTGATCAATTCAAGAGAAATGAGGTATGGGATTTGGTGCCAAAACCTAGGAATCAAAAGACCATAGGAACTAAATGGGTCTTTCGAAATAAACTAGATGAACAAGGTAATGTAGTCAGAAACAAAGCCAGACTCGTAGCTCAGGGCTACAGTCAGCAAGAAGGCATTGACTATGATGAGACTTTTGCACCCGTAAATAGGTTAGAGGCTATAAAAATATTGTGTGCATATGCTAGCTTCATGAACTTTAAATTATTCCAAATGGATGTCAAGAGTGCATTTCTTAATGGAGTTATAAACGAAGAGGTATATGTTAGTCAGCCTCCAGGATTTGAAGATCCAAAATTTCCAAACCACGTTTATAAACTCAAGAAGGCCATGTACGGCCTGAAACAAGCACCACGTGCTTGGTACGAAAGGTTGACCAGTTTCCTGCTGACCAGGAACTATGTCAGAGGTAAAGCTGACACAACCTTATTCATTAAGAAAAAGGGTAAATATACCCTGCTGGCACAAATATACGTAGATGATATTATCTTTGGTGCTACTAATGAATCTATGTGCAAGGAATTTAGTAAACAGATGCAAACTGAGTTCGAGATGTCAATGATGGGCGAACTCAACTTCTTCCTTGGACTTCAAATTAAGCAAGGGAAGAATGGCATCTTCATTAGTCAGTCTAAGTATGCCAAAGAAATATTGAAGAAATTCGATATGGAAGAATGTAACCCATATCTACCCCAATGGGTACTGACACTGTGCTTTGCGCTCACGAGAAAGGTAAGTCAGTAGACAGCAAGTTATATCGAAGTATGATTGGCTCTCTACTTTATCTAACTGCTAGTAGGCCAGACATTCAGTACTCAGTATGTTATTGTGTAAGATATCAAGCTGACCCCAGGGAATCTCACTATATAGCTGTGAAAAGAATTTTTAGATATTTGCAGAGCTCAGTTAATGCAGGTTTATGGTATCCAAACACAAATGACTTCACACTCATTGGATACACTGACGCTGACTATGGACGAGATAAGCTAGAACGTAAGAGTACTTCAGGAGAATGTCACTTCCTTGGAAGCTGTCTAGTGTCCTGATTCAGTAAGAACCAATCGTCAGTGTCCCTGTCAACAACTGAAGCTGAGTACATTGCTGCTAGAAGCTGTGTGGCACAAGTCCTATGGATTAAGCAACAGATGGAGGATTACGGAGTACAAACAGAAACAATCGAAGTCAAATGCGATAACAAGAGTGCCATTGACTTATCCAAAAATCTGATCCAACACAGCAGGATGAAACATGTCAACATTAGGCATCACTTCATCAGAGACCATGTACTCAAGGGTGAGATCAAGTTGACCTATGTTCCAACAGATGAACAGCTTGCGGATATCTTTACGAAGCCCTTGGCTCGTGAGCAATTTAACATACTAAGGGAAGCTATCAGTATGTCTAATCCTCTTCAATAGATTTCTGCACTTAAATGAATGTTGAGTGATTATTACATGTTGAGTGATTAGTGCATGATATGCTGAGCTAATATGAATAATATAAAATCACCCTATGCTGAGTAGACATACATACTGAGTGAGCATGCTAAAATCCCTTCTACATAAAACTATGCACTTAGAACTTCAAAACGTTTAGTATTCTAGACACTGAGTAAAGCCACTTGCACAATAAATGCTAGCACACGCATTAAGTAGCCACATAGGATGACGTAAGCGTAATAAATAGAAAACACATGCGCCGAATGTGTCATAAATGCCAGAGATAACGGTCGATTGATCAACTCGATGTGAAACCGCCATTCCGACCTATCAGATCAACCCAAAACGACTATAAATAGTGGATGATTTCCCACTAAACTCTCTTTACACTTGAAATCTTTGGCATTCCGATCAAGAATACGATGACAATCGCTCCGATGTAAATCCTCCGTCTCCTGCTGAGTAGGACTATAAAGAGACTTCCATTGAGTCTCAAGAACAAGGTCAGCATGACTTTTGAGCGATTTCCGTAAGTGCACGGTATACGCTTGTAGTAATAAAAGATATCGAACCCACAGGGAACGCTTTTTAACTAAAACTTTATTTAATTCGATTTTAATCACGTGTTTAGGTTTAATAAAAGAAATACGTTTAGTTGATGAATAGGTTTTGGTAAATTAGGATTAGATAGAAGGATTATATCGAGTTTAGAGAACAATTCCGTTTTGGAATTTTGATTACAAAACAGATACTTCCGTAATTGGAATAAAATAGATCTTATTTTCATAAAGCAAAGTAAACAACTTTAACTTTGTGAGATTATGGACATGTAACAATATAGCGATTTACTCAATTAAATGGCTTCGAACTATAGAAATCCCCCTGGCGTTGAGATGATTCCTACCTTAATCAAACTAGTGTTTTATTTCTGATAAGCCGCGATCAGCGATCATGTCATCCATAAAAACTAAATTCGTTAAGTGTTCAACAAAGTTCTTATATGAATAAGATGGAATAGAACGTTTTAATAAAAACACCAATTTATCATTTTGAAAATCATTTTGTCAGAACAATATCAAAATAACAACAGTAAGAATGTATTGAATAAATAAGTATATCATTAATGAAATGTGAATTTCCACAAGTTAACAGAGAAGTAGAAACTTGGATAGCATTGCAACGAAAACTTTGAGATCCGGGTCGTCAATCTTTCTCTCAAACTCCGTAGGCTCGTCAAACCTCATGCGCTTCAGCCGTCAATTCTTCTCGCTGGATCTTCGGAATAGAGACTGGTCTCGTCCACTATCAGAATGAAAACTAAACTAATACTGTGTTTATAACTAATCTAAATATAATTTGTGTACAACACGATTGTTTACAGAAATGTAATCTAACTTTTTGATTCTTTTCTGAATCAGAAACTCAACATAACAACTTTCTTCTCTAATTTCTCTAACTTTTCCAACCTAACCAACCTTGATTTCTGAAATGGATCACTTATTTATAGTTGTTGAAGGGTTGTAAATGACGGGTCGTGTCCGCTTGTGAAGGGTTGTTTTTATCCGAACGAACAGACGCGTTTTTCCGATTTAAAACATGTGTTTTGTGTGCAGAAGGGTTTGCTATCGCGACTGAGATTCTGAAAATCTCAGTCGCAACAGGGGATATAGGGGCGAGCTTGAAAACTTCATTTTCCCCCGATCTGGCCTCCGCAAGTCGCGACTGAGATTATGAGAATCTCAGTCGCGACAGAGAGATGTTCTCCCTGTCTCTCGACTGCTTTTCGTCCTCCTTGAGCGTTCTTCTGACTTATACGTATTCTTGGTACGTTTTTTAGGTTTTTCCTCCATTTTAGCTCCGTTTTCGCTCCTATTTGGATTTTACCAAATATTTAGGTACCTTGCATCAAAGAAGTAAATAAAGACGTAAAAGTATTCCAAATGAATATAATTAACATGATTTCAATGTAAATTTAATGTATTTATGTATAATATTTTAGGTATATTTTGGGCTTAACAAACTCCCACACTTAAGCTTTTGCTAGTCCCGAGCAAAATTTCACTGAATTTATTCTTTAATCAACCTCCTTATAAATAGAACATATATCCATATATTCCTCTTTGAATTAGTTAAACCAAAAGATAAACTTTTCATGGTAAATTTATACGCAAAGCATCAAACTAGCTAGTGTAAAAGAGATATATTACTCGTCTTGTATTTCAATTTTTATATTGAAGTATTCGGGACGGTGTAAGCACGCATGTTTCCGAATCTTTCGTCTCAAGGCATTTCTAAGCACAAAATTTCCTTTCCCAAACCTAAACTATTATAAATATAGATTTAAGGACTTAGGTTTAATATATTTGCTTAGTTACGCCCAAGATAAGGGTGGTCTCGATCGTAACTTTATACGCATTAATTCGCTTTCGTGTTCGTTTAAGAGGTACCGACCATGCCATGGGTGGACGCAATCGTTACTTAAAACTTTAAACACGTTTAATTTTGCTTTAATTAATTTTTAACGTTCCTTTCATACCTCGACCGTGATAAGGGTGGTCGCAATCGTGGCCAAAAGTAAACGGTACTTAATGTTCTTCCCTTTCATACCTCGATTGTGATAAGGTTGGTCTCAATCGTGGCCAAAAGTTAAGAATACGACTACTTGATTTAATTAACATGAGTTATAAAATGAAAATTATAAATTGGGAAAAGAAAAATAGCACATTCATCCTATATTGACTTGAAATTCAACATGTATTATGGCTAAAGTTTCCTTAAAAACTTCAATTGGTTTTTAATGTAAGACGAAAAATAATATCGACCTAAAAAGCTAAAGTTGTTAGTTTGATTTATGCCTATAAACCTAATTGAAAATTGAAAATAAGATTTATATTTATCATTATTTCATGATATAAAATAGAGATTTGAAACTAAAGAAATTTTACTTATATACATTTACTCGAGACGTTTTTTATAAAATCGTATCGAAGACTTGTAAAAATATTTGTAAAAATATTGCCCGTATAGAAATATTATTTCTAACAATAATGATAACCTTAAAATATGCTTAACATTATTTTAAAGTGTTTGAAACATATGAAATATATACTTTAACAAAAATATATGTTTATGAAAAATTTCTATTATTTTTGAAAAGTGTTGCACTTAATAAAAAATGTTGCATTTGTTTTTGAAAATGTTGCATTATATACTTTACTTAAACTTGAATAACAATATGCATTTATACTTTAAATAAATAGCATTCATTCTCATTCGTGGCATTCATTCGTACTTAAAAATAAAATGATATATGA
This sequence comes from Euphorbia lathyris, assembly GCF_963576675.1. Lineage (NCBI taxonomy): Eukaryota > Viridiplantae > Streptophyta > Magnoliopsida > Malpighiales > Euphorbiaceae > Euphorbia > Euphorbia lathyris. The sequence continues at coordinate 72,889,873 of NC_088911.1, read as the reverse complement.
GATATCTCCTCCCACACTTAATTTGGACCATGTCCTCATTGGTGCAAAAAGCGATAAAACACGAAAAATAGTACAAAATAAACCATACGAATTAGAAATGAAAAATATAGTACCATAACATTCAAACATAATAATAAAGAGAATTGCACAAAATATAAGTAAAAATATTGTACCAAACCGAATAAAACATAATAATAATAACGAAAATAAGTTAAAGAGAGAAACGATAAAACCTATCAAGGTGATGGTGGTGGAGAAGGCGTAGTCTCAACTCCTTGGCGTCGGAAGAAAGAGAGCATCCAGCGACGAGTAGATTTGTGCTCACGACTCAACGTAATGATCCTTGAACTCATTTCGGCATTATTGGCAACGACTTCATCTAACCACAAATTCATGTGACGGTTATGCTCGTTCATTTGTGTCAAAACATGTTGCCATCCATCTTGTTTTTCTTCATTTGGTTCCACATTTACTTGCTCGTTGGCATTAACATCAACATTCTCCTCCTCCTCTTCATCTTCATCAAATTCCTCTTCATCATCTTGGGCACCTAAACCTTGAGAACTCGAGGCTTCACTACCCATGGTAGCAAAAACACGTCTTGTACGAGCTTCATAAGAGATAAAGGCGGGTGGTCCCAATTTCTTCAATAAATTGGCCCTTTGAAGTGCCGTGAGATCCAATGAAGGTAAACCAACATGAGGCATATTTTGATAATCTACTAATTCACCCCGAGCACCCAAAACAATGCCGGTAATTAAATTACCCATAGGCACTTGCTTATTGCGGGACTTGGAAGCTCGAACTAAATTAGTAAATATCATCTCAATACTATCAATGGTCAAACCCTTAAAAATAGCATCCAACACAACCAAATCACGAACTTGCACTTTTGAACTTTCAACCCGACCAAATAAGGAAAATGATAAAAACTTGTGAAAGAAGAAGATACAATCATCCTTAAGTAGCTTACTAGATGTATTCTTTGGACTAAAAACATCTAAACCGGTTAAAGATTTCCAAACCGTGTGTGAATTAAAAGGCTTTGGCTTGGAATAAAAATTCCGAGTAGGAAAACCAAACCAACGGTTCATGGCTGCATACCCAACGTCATAATGAACTCCATCATTCCGAAAAGAGATAACTCCTTTCTTTTTGTCATAGGTTAAAGTAACCAAAAACTCAATAATATGCGATTTAATACTAGGAAAACGCATACTAGAAAATCTCGTCCAACCAAGCACGGATAGATATTCATCAATACGCTCGGTAAAAGAAAGAGTATTTACCGTGTCGGTGTCAAGAAAAGGCATGTCGACGAACTCTATTTGGCTATTAGAAAATCGGCGATATTTCCGTCCTTCGACTTCCGTCGCAATATCGAACGGTGCTCCATATTGAACCCGTAATCGATTGACTTCGGTGGCCTTGGCTTTGTTAGCAACGGTCTTTTGTCTAGGCATTTTGTTTTGTTTGTGAAATTTGTGAATGGAAAGAAGAAAATATGAAAGGATGAAAGTTAGAATAAAAGATAATGGTGGTAAATTGAGGAAGAAGAAGATGAATAGGATAAATATTTATGGGGAAGATGAGTGAATCTTGTTATTGGGAAGAGAAAAGATGATTGATTGGTGTAAAAATAGGTGATATAAATAGGTGTAAGTATAGGTATTGATTAGGATAGGTAAATAGAATAGGAATAGGAAAAGAGGGTGAAATTTCGCCCAATCCCGCACCTGCAGGTCGCAAGTCGCGACTGAGATTTTCAAAATCTCAGTCGCAACAGCAAGTAGGGAAGGGGCGAAATTTTGCCTAAAAAAAATTTCCTCCGCTGTCTCAATTGAGAATTCGAAATCTCAACTGAGATTCTGAAAAATCTGGGTAAAATTGGGACTATTGGTGATGATTTTAACACGTCTAAACCAATTCCTCTTAAAATTAAGTGACATTAATGTTAAAATTAATACCTGAAACTGATATAAACAAAACTGAAACATTAAATTAAAGGAAAACCAAAGGTTGTTCCTTAAATAAAAGAAAATAAACTAATGAATTAATGCACTTTTATTCACTATTATAAACAATACCATAATATACATTTATATAGAAACATTATAAAAACATAATTGACAAACAATCACTCATATATATATTAAAAACAACAAACAGAAACACATAAAATATATATATCCCTAACTAGATGACAGACGACGTGCATTGGCCCTGTTAATCTTCGTTTGAACGAAGACTTGCCTCTCTGGTGCAGAAAGGAATGTTGGACTAGAACGGAAAACTCGTTTGACAAGTCCCTCGTTCTCCAAGAACTCGTAGTCTAAAATCGGGAATGGTTCTGTATCAGTCCAAGGGACAGAAATGGTTCCCTTGGCTCCCAATATAATTCCACAAATGATGTTGGCGAACCCAATCTTTCGTTTCTTCGAACGGGAAGCAGCAACTAACCCCTCCATTAAAATCTTTGAGGAGTTCACTGAGTTGCCTTGAAAAATGTTGCCCAACACATAAAGATCAGTATCTTTCACAATATTGCTACTGACTCGACCAAAAAGGCTGTGACAGAGGAATTTATGCAGATACAGCATGGAATTAGAACTAATGGATTTGTTGAAGGCAAGACGTGGATTGAATCGCCAAAATCCTGTTAACATCCTCCATATATCTCTAGAAGTCATATCCCTTCCAGGATGGCGTTGAGTTGTGTCTCGGGGTGGAAAACCAAACCAATTATGAAGTTCTGGATATCCAAAAGTGAATACCTCCCCCTCACAACGAAAACTGAGACGAACACGTCTCTTGTTGACGAACCTAACGGTGGAGAAAAATTCCAGAACCCAATTTCCAATTATAGGAAATTTCATAGAAACAAATTTGGTCCAACCCAAATTAGTCAGATAGCGATCAATGTCTTCGCTTATCCCGAGTTCCTCGTCCAGATACATCATGCCAAAGAATTGAGCATATCTGAATTGCAGAAAGCGTTTCCCCTCGTCATGGTTATAAATGGGAAACCATGCACCATATCTATCGGAGATATCTACTTTCCCTTTTTGAGAAGAAGTGCGCTTTTGAACATTTTTCAAAGACTTAGTCATGTCTGTGAGAGAAAAGAAAATGAAGTCTGTAGGATTTGAGAATTTTCAGAAAGATGAAATGAAATGGAAGAAGTCTGATCCTACAGGAATATATAAATCCTATAAGTGAAAGGTTGTGTCTGTTAGAAAGAAATAGGTGTCAAAGTGATACCTCTTCGATTTAACTGGCAGAAAATTTTGAAGAAAGAAGACTGTAATCCCTTACAGCTATTTCAAATGTAAAAAGACAGAAAATTTCTCAACTGAGATTTTCGGAATCTCAACTGAGATTTCCAAATCCTGGAACATAGAAAATCTCAACTGAGATTTCAGCATGTATAATTTCTCAACAACACTTAACACTTAATGAAAATTTCATAACATGACTAAATTAAAATTCTAATGTGAACAAAACTCATTTGTACTTAATGATAAATATATAAAAATAAAAAATTAAAGTAAATAAATTAAATTAATTAAAAAAAACAAATAAATTAAAAAGAAGAAGAATAAATTAAAAAGAAGAAGAATAGTAATTATAAATATAAAATAAATAATAAATAAAAAAACTATAAATTAAAAACATGAAAATCAAAGAAATTAATTTTTATAAAATTTATCCACGGATTCAATTGCTTGAATAGGAACTCCGTCGAAATAAATTTTGCAACGATTACCATTGACCTTAAATCGGTCGCCATTAGACTTTTCTAGCTCCAATGTTCTGTAATCAAATGTTTGAACAACCAAAAATGGTCCAGCCCATCTAGATTTTAGCTTACCTGGAAATAACTTTAATCTAGAATTAAAAAGTAAGACCTTATCTCCAACATTAAAGTTTTTAATTTTGATTTTGGCATCATGCCACTTTTTAATTTTCTCCTTATAAATGCTCGCATTTTCGTAGGACAAATAGCGTAATTCATCCAACTCGTTTAAGTCAAACAAACGCTTTTTCCCTGCGCTTTGCAAATCATAATTAAGGGTTTTTATAGCCCAATATGCTTTATGTTCTAATTCAACCGGCAAATGACAAGCTTTACCATAGACTAATCTATAAGGTGTCATCCCGATAGGCGTTTTAAATGCAGTACGGTATGCCCATAGTGCATCGTCAAGTTTATGTGCCCAGTCTCTTCTAGAAGCCGAAACTGTTTTCTCAAGTATCCATTTGAGTTCTCTATTTGAAATTTCTGCTTGACCATTCGTTTGAGGATGGTACGGTGTAGAGATACGATAGTGTACTCCGTATTTTTTCATAAGTAACTCAAAAGCTCTATTTACGAAATGAGTACCACCGTCGCTTACCATAACCCTAGGAACTCCAAATCGACAGAATATTGAATTTAAAAACTTAACAACTACTTTAGAATCATTTGTCGGGGTTGCAATTGCTTCAACCCACTTTGAAACATAATCTACGGCTACTAAAATATAATTTTTGCCAAAAGAAGGAGGAAAAGGACCCATGAAATCAATTCCCCATATGTCGAAGATTTCAACTTCCAATATGTTCTTAAGAGGCATCTCATCTTTCCTTCCTATATTCCCCGTTCTTTGACATTTATCACAGCGGATAATAAATGAACGGACATCTTTAAACAGAGTAGGCCAAAAGAATCCGCATTCAAGTATTCTAGCTGCTGTTTTGCTTACGCTATTATGACCTCCGTAAGCGCTAGCATGACATTCTAACATTATAGAGTCATATTCAAACTCACTAACACATCTCCTAAATATTCCATCGCCGCATGTTTTGAACAAGAATGGATCTTCCCAAAAATATTTCTTAGCTTCTGAAAAGAATTTCTTCTTTTGCTGAGAAGTCAATCCATCTGGCACAACATGTGCAGCTAAGTAATTGGCTATATCCGCATACCATGGAGTTATGACACTTTGTAATTGCATGAGATGTTCATCGGGGAAATCATCTCGAATGCCTGATGTTTCACCGATGGGACCGTTTTCATCCTCAAGTCTTGATAGATGATCGGCGACCAGGTTTTCAACTCCCTTTTTGTCTTTAATCTCAATGTCAAATTCTTGCAATAGTAAAACCCATCTAATAAGACGTGGTTTCGCTTCTTTCTTAGCAAATAAATATCGTAAAGCTGCATGATCAGTATAAATGATAACTTTAGATCCCAACAAATAAGATCGGAATTTATCATATGCAAAAACTACTGATAACATTTCTTTTTCAATTGTGGTGTAATTTAGCTGTGCACCGGACAAAGTGTGACTCGCATAATATATAACATGAAGTTTCTTATCCTTCCTTTGACCTAATACACATCCTACAGCTAAGTCACTTGCATCACACATAATTTCGAAAGGTAGATTCCAATCGGGTTTTGATATTATAGGTGTACTGACTAAAGCTGTTTTCAAGGTATTGAAAGCTTGTAAACAATCTTTACTAATATCAAAAGTTGAATCCTTCATAAGCAAATTAGTAAGTGGTTTGGAGATTACAGAAAAGTTCTTTATAAACCGTCTGTAAAAACCTGCATGACCTAAAAATGATCTTACTCCCTTAACAGTGGTTGGTGGGGGTAATTTTTTTATAACTGAAGTCTTTGCTCTATCCACTTCTAAACCTTTTTCAGAAATCTTATGACCTAAAACAATTCCTTCGTCTACCACGAAATGACATTTTTCCCAATTTAAAACTAAATTCGTTTCCTCACATCTAGACAATACTTTATCTAAGTTCTGTAAACATGCATCGAAAGAATCTCCATAAACTGAAAAGTCATCCATGAAAACTTCCATTATGTCTTCAATGAAGTCATTAAATATTGTTGTCATACATCGTTGAAAAGTTGCGGGTGCATTACATAAACCAAAAGGCATTCTCCTATATGCAAAAGTTCCGTAAGGACATGTGAAGGTTGTTTTATCTTGGTTATCCGGGTAAATGTAAATTTGAAAGAATCCGGAATAACCGTCTAGGAAACAGTAAAATGCATGACCGGCTATCCTTTCGATTATTTGATCAATGAAAGGTAGAGGAAAATGATCTTTCCTAGTTGCTTTATTTAAGTTCCTATAGTCTATACAAACCCTCCAACCGGTGGTGGTTCGTGTAGGTATTAATTCACCTTCTTCATTCCTTACAACTGTTATGCCTCCCTTTTTAGGTACACAATGGATTGGACTAACCCATTCACTATCCGAGATAGGGTAGATGATTCCATTGTCCAGAAGTTTAGTAATTTCATTTTTTACTACTTCTTTCATGTTCGGATTTAGGCGTCTTTGTCTATCCGCTTTAGGTGGCTTATCTTCTTCTAAGTGAATTCTGTGCATTACTATACTAGGATTAATTCCTTTTAAGTCTGAAATTTGCCATCCCATACTTCCTATCCTATTTCTAACAACTTCTTTCAATTTTTCTTCTTGATCGCTTGTTAATTTGTTAGAAATAATTATAGGTAGAGAATCGCCTTTGCCTAAGAAAGCGTACCTCAAATGACTGGGTAACTCTTTAAGTTCTAATTTAGGGGGTGTTACAATTGAAGGCGGAACTGGTCCATCTTCTCTAATCAAAGGCTCTGGGTCCTTATCATCTAATTCCTCGTCTATTATAGGTTCAATCATTTCTTCACTTTGAATTACATCATTGACACATTCCTCGACTAAATCAAGTTTCATACAAACGAATTCCTCCATAGGGTATTTCATCGCTTTGTTCATGTTAAACTCGACCTTATCTTCTCCTATCCTTAAAACTACCTTCCCTTCCGACACATCAACTAGAGCGCGTCCCGTGTTCATAAACGGTCTACCGAAAATTAAAGGACAATTTACATCATATGCAAAGTCTAAGATAACAAAATCGGTAGGAAAAATAAATTTATCGACTTTGACTAAAACATCTTCAATTATACCACATGGCCTCTTAGTGGTTTGATCCGCTAATTGTAAAACCATATTGGTACGTTTGATATCTTCTTCTAAACCTAACTTGTTAAAAATAGACAATGGCATTAAGTTTATACTTGCTCCTAAATCACAAAGACAACTTGGGAATTCAATATCTCCCAACTTACACGGAATAGTAAAACATCCGGGATCTTTGAGTTTAGTGGGCAAATTACTTGATACTATTGAACTACAGTCTTCAGTTAACGAAATGGATGAAATTCCTTCCCAACTGATTTTCTTTGAAATCAAATCCTTTAAAAACTTACCATAGTTAGGAATTTGTGTGATTGCATCCATAAATGTCAAATTGATGTGCAAATTTTTAAGTTTATCCAAAAACGTTAGAAGTTGTTTATCATAGTCCTTATTTCGGACTTTGTGCGGAAAAGGTGGCTTGGGTACAAAAGTTTTGGTACCTGCGTCAGATGGTGAAATTTTTGTGTTTAAGATATCCTCTTTGGACTTTGGTAAATCATTTCCTGATAATGTTGCATCTTTGGGCATTTCAGGCCCTTGATAATTTTTCCCTGAACGAAGAGTAATAGCCTTCACCTGCTCTTTCGGATTTTCTTCCGTATGGCTGGGAAGACTTCCCTTTTTTCGGGATGGAATTGATTTAGCAAGTTGACCAATTTGGATCTCCAAATTATGGATGCTAGATGAGTGGTTTTTAATAAGCTGATCTAATTTATTTTCGATCCGTTTAAAACCATCGTCGTGATTACTTATTTTTCCACTGATAGCATCTATAAACTTGTCGATTTTAGAAGATAAAGCGCTAATCGTATCTTTTGACTGATTTTGATAATTAGTGGTACGATTTTGATTAGCACTGGCATTATTGTTACTGTTATCTTTCCAGTTAAAGTTAGGATGATTCCTCCATCCAGCATTATAGGTATTAGAATAAGGATTATTAGTTTGGTTTTGCCCTTGGACAAAATTTACCTGTTCGATCTCACTCATATTTTCGTAATCCACATCCGTTTGGATTGGATTACCATTGATATCGCGTGGTGCCATAAACTTATCAATTTTGTGCGATAAAGCAGAAAATTGGGCTTGTAGCATTGCGACTGGATCAAGTTCAACTATACCTTTAACTGATGGTGTGGTTGAGGATGATGGTTTTGCCACCGGCATATGTCCACGTTCCGCGGGCCACATACTGCTATTGATTGCCATTTCCTCCAAAAGTTCTCTCGCTTGGGCTGATGTTTTCTTCATAAATAGCCCTCCCGACATAGCATCTAATGAACCCCTAGTTGTAGGATTTAGTCCATTGTAAAATTTTGCATTAAAAGTTCAACGGGTAATTGGTGGTGTGGGCATAAACGTTGAAGTTCTTTAAAACGTTCCCAAGTTTCATAAAGAGTCTCATTATCATTTTGAGAAAAAGATGTTAACTCCTTTATGACTCTTGCGGTTTTTGCTAAAGGAAAATATTTCGATAAAAACGCTTGGGCTAATTGTTCCCAAGTGGCAAAAGTTGCGGCTGGCATAGAAGTTAACCATTCTTTGGCTCTATCCTTCAAAGTGAAAGGAAAGAGGCGAAGTTTGATTGCTTCTGCAGTCACATCTGGGATTTTAAAAGTGTCACAAATTTCTAGGAAATTTGTTAAATGGGTGTTAGGATTTTCGTTAGGTAACCCGTAAAATGTTACATTATTTTGCAACATATTAAGCAAAGCTGGCTTAATTTCAAATTGATTTGCGGTGATTCTGGGTCTAACGATACTATTGGTTACACCGGCCACACCTGGCCTAGCGTATTCCACAAGTGTTGGTGGGTCTGCCATTTTTTCTGGCTCGGTATGTGTTTTTACTGGGGTCTTATTTTTGTTTTTCTTATTTTTCTTGTTCTTCCTAATGGTTTTCTCAATTTCTGGGTCTATAGGGTCTGGTACAATGCCTGAACTTCGAGAACTGCGCATGAACCTGAAATCTTGCACGAACCAAAACTACCTACAAAACAGAATTTTTGAAAAATAAATAAATTAGTATATGAAAACTTTTAAATTATAAAAGTTAAAATAAGTATGTTTAAACCTAGATTCGAAATAAAACACGAAAAATTTAAAATTTTGTCAAAAATTTTGGCGTTCCCCGGCAACGGCGCCAAAAACTTGTTGAGCGATTTCCGCAAGTCCACGGTATACGCTTGTAGTAATAAAAGATATCGAACCCACAGGGAACGCTTTTTAACTAAAACTTTATTTAATTCGATTTTAATCACGTGTTTAGGTTTAATAAAAGAAATACGTTTAGTTGATGAATAGGTTTTAGTAAATTAGGATTAGATAGAAGGATTATATCGAGTTTATAGAACAATTCCGTTTTGGAATTTTGATTACAAAACAGATACTTCCGTAATTGGAATAAAATAGATCTTATTTTCATAAAGCAAAGTAAACAACTTTAACTTTGTGAGATTATGGACATGTAACAATATAGCGATTTACTCAATTAAATGGCTTCGAACTATAGAAATCCCCCTGGCGTTGAGATGATTCCTACCTTAATCAAACTAGTGTTTTATTTCTGATAAGCCGCGATCAGCGATCATGTCATCCATAAAAACTAAATTCGTTAAGTGTTCAACAAAGTTCTTATATGAATAAGATGGAATAGAACGTTTTAATAAAAACACCAATTTATCATTTTGAAAATCATTTTGGCAGAACAATATCAAAATAACAACAGTAAGAATGTATTGAATAAATAAGTATATCATTAATGAAATGTGAATTTCCACAAGTTAACAGAGAAGTAGAAACTTGGATAGCATTGCAACGAAAACTTTGAGATCCGGGTCGTCAATCTTTCTCTCAAACTCCGTAGGCTCGTCAAACCTCATGCGCTTCAGCCGTCAATTCTTCTCGCTGGATCTTCAGAATAGAGACTGGTCTCGTCCACTATCAGAATGAAAACTAAACTAATACTGTGTTTATAACTAATCTAAATACAATTTGTGTACAACACGATTGTTTACAGAAATGTAATCTAACTTTCTGATTCTTTTCTGAATCAGAAACTCAACATAACAACTTTCTTCTCTAATTTCTCTAACTTTTCCAACCTAACCAACCTTGATTTCTGAAATGGGTCACTTATTTATAGTTGTTGAAGGGTTGTAAATGACGGGTCGTGTCCGCTGGTGAAGGGTTGTTTTTATCCGAACGAACAGACGCGTTTTTCCGATTTAAAACATGTGTTTTGTGTGCAGAAGGGTTCGCTGTCGCGACTGAGATTCTGAAAATCTCAGTCGCGACAGGGGATATAGGGGCGAGCTTGAAAACTTCATTTTCCCTCGATCTGGCCTCCGCAAGTCGCGACTGAGATTATGAGAATCTCAGTCGCGATAGAGAGATGTTCTTCCTGTCTCTCGACTGCTTTTCGTCCTCCTTGAGCGTTCTTCTGACTGATACGTATTCTTGGTACGTTTTTTAGGTTTTTCCTCCATTTTAGCTGCGTTTTAGCTCCGTTTTCGCTCCTATTTGGATTTTACCAAATATTTAGGTACCTTGCATCAAAGAAGTAAATAAAGACGTAAAAGTATTCCAAATGAATATAATTAACATGATTTCAATGTAAATTTAATGTATTTATGTATGATATTTTAGGTATATTTTGGGCTTAACAATGACCAATCCAAGGTCAGCACTCCTAGGAAAAACCCCAAGGCTGACCAAGCAACTCCGTCAAGAAAGAAGAAGGAGAAAAAGAACAAGCAACCCCAAGAAAGGGTTTTCCTCCTAGTCTATAAAAGCGTAAAAAATTTTAAAGTCTTCCGTTCCCATTGGTTCTCCAAGGGATTTGTAGAAGCTGAGAAGCCCTTTTGCGAGTGGATTTCCAAGAATGGCTGGACCGAGCTATTCTCTCTCCCCGGTACTACTTACCCGCAGCTGGTAAGAGAATTTTACTCCAATCTAAGGGTTGCCGAAGATGATGTTGACCACTTAGTGACCAAGGTCAAAAACAAGGACATTACCATCACTCTGTCCTATCTCGCTAAACTATTAAAACTGAATGCTGCAGGTTCAGAACTCAGGACCACGAATGACTATTTGCGCGTTGATTACCCTGTTGAGTTCTGTAAACCAAAGAACCACAAAGGAGAAATAGCCAGTACTTGTATGGGCCAGCCTCAAAAGATGGCCCACTATATCCTGACCAACTTCCTATTCCCCAAGGTCAACTCCTCCTCATCAGCTTCTAACTTTGAGCAGTGCTTCATCTGGCACATGCTGAACTATAAGCCGCTCAACATGCCCGTATTTCTCATCGGTGCTTTCCAACGCAGTACCGGGACACTCAGGATGGGTTCTCTAATCACAAAGATACTGCAGGATCACAAGGTTAGCATGGTCGAGGAAATTGAGATTTCGGGTACGAAAATCACCACCGCAGTGCTGTTTGGCTTAGCCTACAACCAACCCATTAAGTCCAAGAAAGGAAAGGGTACTATGGTTGAAGAAGATCCCACTGATGAAAATGAAGAAGGGGATAATATGGTTGAAGCAGCACAGGCTGAGCTGACCAAGAAAGGGAAGAAAGTGATGGGTGACAAAGAACCCGCTGACCGCACTAGGCAGGATAAAAAGAGGAAAGCTGACCAATCCTCCTCCAAAGACATTAACATAGCCCCGAGGAAGCTTCATATAATCTCTAGTGCGAAGAAAGCTGCTGCTGAGCAAGCTCAAGGGGAACCTAAGTCAGCGGAGAAACAGAAAAGGCAAGTTGAGCCTGAGGAAGAAAGTGAGGAGACACCTGATCAGTCCCTAAAGATGAAGAAAACCTCTGGGTTGAAGCCGATAGAAGCCGACCCACTTGACTTCGTGATTACTAAGGAATCACACTTCGTGCGTAGTCAAGAAATTGATCAGGAAAAAGTTTCTTCTGGTCAAGAGGAAGAACTGGGTGATACTGAGGGACAGCCTCAAGCTGACAAGATGGGTCCTGCTGAGCAAAGTAAACCAGTTGATGCTGAGCAAGCTGAGCACCTCGCTGAGTCACTAATGAAGGACAAGGTTGTGGAAGGCCTTGATACTGATCTTAACTCCTCCTCTGAGTCCCTTGAGTCTATTTCTGCTGATCCTACTCCACCAACCAAAACTCCTAAGGACAGTACGAACAAGCGTTTCAAACGCAAAGCTCAAAAGCCCAACCTCATCGATTTGTTGGATGACTCCCCACTCAGAGATCCAATCACAGACCTGACCGGACTTCAATTCCAGTTCTTCACCAACGTCGTTGAACCAACTCCGGACCAAATCAAGGAAAAACAAGCCTCTGTTTCTAGGGCTGAGGAACATGCCGACCCAACAGTTCCTAAGGGTCAAATCTCTGCCGACACCGCTGCTCATCCTTCCACTGAGCAAGTGCTCGAAGTCCATGCTGCTCAATCAAACGAGCTAGCAAATGAAACTCCTGCTCAAGACAGTTCTGAGTTGCCTCAACCTCCAAAATCTACTCAACTTCAGACTGACACTGAGCAGGTTAATAACTCTGTTGATCCACCTCTTCCTACTCCTACAAAGCAGAATGAAAATCAGTCAGCCCCTGCTGCTGACCTGGCTAAAAGTGCAGCTGCTGACCAAGCTGGCACCTCCACTTCCCAGCACCAAACACCTCCTCCATCCGGTGCTGCCAAGATTCCGGCCCCTGAGCAAAACATTGATGAATCCTATGCTTACCTAAATGCTTCTGAGTCTGGCAAGAAAATTATTGACTCAGCTCAAGCTCTCCTTCAGGATATTCATCAAACTCACGCTGATGCTGCTGGGTCTGTTCATGTTGAGCCAACTCAAATCTCCTCTGTCACTCAGCTTCTGACCGAAATCAAGAGTCTCAAAGAACTGATGAGCGTCATGACATCTTTCGTTTCTCAACAGCCCAAGCAAGAGTCAATAGTGAAGCTGGCCGAACTCCAGCTGATGATGGTGAATCATATGAACTCCATCCAAGGTCAACTCAATGCCTTATCAGTTGTGAACTCAACATATGCCACCTCCGCTGAGGTTAATCAACACTTCTCCCAGCTGACCTCTGGGCTGACCGGAGCTCGTGGCCTTATCTTCTCCTCTTCTCAGTGCTCCATCGAATAGATTGGTGAAGCCATTTGCCTACTCAACCTGAGTAAAGAGGAAATGGACACTAACCAAGTGAAGACCAACGAGATTCTGCAGTGCACTCAGTCCACCCTTGCGCAGGTCCGGCACACAAATGCTCAACGTCAAGCATACGACACTGCTCTGCTCTAGATGTATCATCAATCCTATACCCAGATGACAGAATCGATAACTTGGATCGGGAAATCTCAAGAGTATCTGCTAAGTATGCTCAGTGCCAATATTAAAATCCCCGCTTCCAGTATGGCCGATGGCATGCAGGTCTTCCAAGGTCTAAGGGAGAGTACGAGTCAACTCCAACTGTACTCATCAAAACTGACTCATGCTGTTCAACAGGGAATCTTCTATGCTCCTTCTCCTCCATCTCATGATGCTGGCAAAACGGGGGAGAAAGAACGAACTCAACAGAAAAAGGGGAGATATTTAAGCCAGCTGCCGGAACTCAGCAGAAGCCTGGGTCAACTTCTGCTGACCCGAGCACCCACACTCAGCAACAACGAACTGCCCAAACCAAACCTAAGTCGAATCAAGTTCAAGCCAACATTAGGAAATAGTGCTAGCAATAGTCTATAGTGCTTGTTGTTGGGGTTTAGTGTCCTATAGACAATTGTTGCAGGATACAAACTTAATGTAAATGAATTGTTCTTTATATCATTTGTTTTAATGAGATATATGTTTTATAACTATATAAAGGCAATCCCTTTTAAGCACTAAATAAAGTCTAATAAAAGGAAATCCGTAAGTTTATTTAAAGTGATTATAAAGTGTTCATACAAGCATGAAGTGAGACAAAACTTTATAATAAACTAATAAACGTAAAACCACCCCAAGTCAAGTGATATGTTTAGGATTGATATATCACTGTTGAGACTTATATGTAACAATGTCTTCTGTCCGATAGAAAGCTGATCTCACAAGCTTCATATATATAGATATCTGGACAGTTACATAGATCCGATGAAACGTCGTTCATTAGGATTGGGGATCCGATTTGAGATAACAGGATGGGTAGATTCATCCTTGTCACCTGTTCATCTCATTGGTATTAATAGGTATAAGTAATCCTCAGACTCAAAGGAATGTTAATTGGTCATCCTGAATTACTGAATGTGAGACTTTGATCCTATGGTCCCACGATCCTTAACAGAGATGACTCTAGGGTGTGAACTGCAAAGGTTGGGTGTCACAGGAAGTAATGTCAGGGTAGTTATACATTGGATTGAGCATTTATCACTCCCGATTAATGGGAGATATATCCAAGGATCACTTGTGGAAGACTCGACTCTAAATCCTTGCAAGGTGATAGCTTAAGAGTAGAAATACAGATTTCACTTAACCTATCTATTTGAGTTGACTCGGCCTGTACAAGTAAAATGAACGTCTCGCTATATGTGACTTGACATCACCCATAGTCATAAGATTCAGTTCAAGGATATAGTTGATAAAGGATCGAATTATACTGTAACTAATACGGAAGGGTTAACGACAGAATCAACCTGTCTTCTTAACGGACTCTGGGGGAATGATTACAGACTTGCCAATAACATACTCAGTACATCATTCCGTTATGCAAGGATTAAATATAATTCTTGAAGAAATTAATTTAATAGTTGCATACGGCCAGAAGTAGTAAGAACCTAATGGATCACACATAAGACTTGGAACCAAAAGAGAGATGGATGTGATTAATAGATGGAAGCCCAATTGAGCCCAGTAAGGCCCATTTAAATGGAGGGGGCCGAAATTTATATATAGAAATAAGGAATTATTTTAATTCCATTAATCCTAATTTGATTAGGTTTGTGAATTAAATTAATTAAGAGATAATTAAGTTAGGAGTTTTAATTAGATTAATATACTCCTATTATTATCCAATTAGGTTATTTATTATTATCCTAAATGTATTTGATATATTATAAGATAATAATTAGGAATCCTATTCCGAATGGAATTCCTATTAAGTAACCTATTCCTATCTAACTAGGGTTTAGATACAAGCGACTATATATACCCCTCCTTATGAGAATTTCGACTAAGCCTCCTAACTCCCCTTTATGTGAATTTCGAAACCTATATTAAGAGAGAGAGAGAGAGTGAATTCGCATCCCCTAGTTCGTGGACAAGAATTCATACGGCTTCCGTCAATTGATTAATCTCATTCATCTCCTTTTCTCTTTGATCTTGTGTTGGTTAATTAGAGGCAATCTATTTTGGTTGCATCTCATAAGGGTTGATTTCATCTTAACCTCACCGTGTTATACTTTGTGGTTGGAATCTCGGAGAAGAATTGTGGGCGCTTCTTTAACAACGGTAGATTGTTCATTGAAAGGTATTCCTTCTTATCCCTCTTTATATGAAATAACGATTAACGGATCCTATGGTTAAAAGGAAATAGGCTAAAAATTTTATATTTCCGCTGCTATACCTTAGCCTTAATTTCCAACAGTGGTATCAGAGCCATCGTTAAATCCGTTATTTCATATATGAAAATTTAGAAGTTTTTCAATAGGATTGAATAAATATTTATGGTTAGGATTAATTAACAAATTGTTTGGTTAATTAATTCTAAAGATAAATAAATTTTAGTTAATTGTTAATTAAAATTGATTATGCGTATGTTCCTAATTATTTCGGTTGATAATCATTATAACAAAATCTATTTGTTTTATAGTTAGGTTAATAAAATTAGTTTTATTAATTCTAAAAGATAAAACGGAAATCTATTGTAGTTTTTCCTATTTCTGAAAATCGTTTTTAAAACCGTTTTTAAAAACTGATATGTATATATATTTATATTTTATATAAAAAAATACGACAGCGGCTCGGGTCGCGCCGTGAGGCGCGACCAGCCGCTGTCGCGCGGCTGCTGCCAAACGGCAGCAGCCTAGTTTCGGGCCCAAGCCCGAATCCCACTTGATTTTAATTGTTAAAATCGGCTTGTAAATAATTTATATATATATATATATGTTTCGGAAATCAATAGTTTTCTGTTTTGATTATCGAATGAAAAAAAAATTCGTTTAAAAGTTTGTTTTTACCAAGTTGTAAATCAAAGCGTTAAATGAATTGAAATCAAAATAATTGGGACATGCATAATCGACGTTTTATATGGTTATATTAATCTAAGGGTTAATATAAAGATACGAAACGATAAGATGTAAAATTGGATGAAAGTTAATTTGACGAGTTAATGTGATTAACCTAAATATTACATAAGACGGTTATGTAATCAACCAATTAAATTTATTTAATTGAGTCTTTGCATGTTTGGAGTTATGGACATATTTGGACCCTCTTTTAGTCTTTTGGTATTTTTGAAATAGGGCATGCGCGTCCTGCCTTTCTACTATCTATTGTAATTTCTCCTCTCATCTAATTCCCTTCAATTCAGTTGAAGTTTTCTTATAGTAGTATAGAAATTAATATGTAATTTCAAGGCGCCATGGAGAAGACGGGGGACCTAAAGAGAAATATGTAACAGTTAGTATTTCCTTAGGTTTGGCCTTTTATTCCGTCTCTGGCTCGACGGAATAATTTAGATGATATGTCCATAACGCCAATGTATGTATGTATGTGTGTCTGATGTATGCTAAAGCAAATCAAGACTAAGTTAGATTATGAGACTTAAATAAAAATCCCTCATTAAAAAGTTAAGTAAATAAGCAAGTTATTAAAATCGGTTGCCCCTCCCTAATATTATAATTCAGCCGGCAGTACTGGGGGCCTTTGGGTTGTTGGCTAAAGTCAAGCTCGGGGTCTTATGGTAACACCTGGATTATCGAAAATCGTTCTTTCATGAATATGGGGTAATACTTAAATTAGATTATGATAATTGGATGGGCAAACTCATGTTGTCATAAACTAATGGGCAAAATGGTTGGGATTAATATGAATGACATATTAGTTACTAATGTGGTTAGTAACCCAATAACCTAGGAATCACATTCGAGATATGATTGATTGCATGAATCTACCTAACGAATGGGACTAGCTTGTTGGCTAAAGTCAAGGCGAAATCTCAGGAGTTAGGATCCTAGCTCACTAAAGGATTTGTGAAATTCTTCGAATTAATATGGAGGGTTATTAATTTGGCAAAATAGTGGGAGCAATTTGAAATAAATTAAAAGGCCTATAATTTTAGATTGTTATACTTTAAAGCAAATGAATGACATACGTTTACTCTTTCTCACTCTCAGGTTTTGTTTAAACATACGCTCTTAAAATCATGACTAACACCAATCTGCGTTACATCCTTACCGATAACAAATTGAATGGTTCAAACTTCACCGACTGGTTTCGTAACCTCAATATTGTTTTGAAGTTCGAAAGGAAAGGGTATGTACTTGATACACTGATACCCCCTTACCCAATGCATGATGCTCCTTACCAAGAGGTTTATGCTTACTTGAAGCATAAAGCTGATGACGATCAAGTAGGGGACATCATACTTGCATCATTGACACCGGAGGTTAAAAGGCAACTACATTCAGATATGGATGCCTCTTCCATGGTCAAGCACCTTAAAGAGCTATTTGTGATAGAAACTCGGTGCGAGCGCTTCGAAATAACCAAGGAGTTATATAAAAGCAAGATGCAGGAGGGCACATCTGTGATGGTACATTGTGCCAAGATGATCAGCCTCATAACCAAGTTTTCTAGTATTGGAGATGCGATGGACCATGAACTAAGTGAAAACTTACTTCTACAGTCCCTCCCTGAGAGCTACTCACAGTTCATCGTGAACTATCAGATGAGTGACTTGCAAACCTCTCTTGTAGAGCTTGCACATATGCTCGAGTCAGTCGAGCCCATTATAAAAGAAAATGAGGAAATGTTGGCCCTTGCTATTGAAGGATCGAGAAAAAGGAAAGGGGTCGCTCCCGATCCAAACCATCTTGATAAATGCAAGGGGGCTGTGCTCACCGAAACAAGGGGAAAGGAACCAAAGAAGCCCAAAGGAAAGTGCTACTATTGTGGTGACTTATGGCATTGGAAGAGGGATTGCATGGAGTACCTAACCTTCCACGAGAAGGAAAATAACGGTGCTTCAGCATCTGGTATGTTTTATATTGAAATAAATACAGTTTCATTGTCTGAATCTTGGGTACTTGATACCGGATGTGGATCTCATATTTGTACAAATATGCAGGAGCTAAAACAGACTAAGGAACTTAAGAAAGGAAGCATAAACTTGCGAGTGGGAAATGGAGCAAGAGTTGCCGCCCTCACAATTGGAGATTATGTTTTAGTTTTGCCCTCTGGGCTTGTAATAGAATTAAGGAATTGTTTATACGTTCCTGAGATGTCTCGTAACATTATTTCTATTAGCCGTCTTGTTGACAACGGTTTTCATATTTCAATAAAGAACAATAGTTGCAATTTTTATAAAGATTCGATCTTTTATTTTTCAGGAATATCACAAAATGGGATTTATGTGTTAGATGATAAAACTCCTGTTTTTACAATTGATACCAAAAGACATAAGATAGATAATTCAACTTACTTGTGGCATTGTCGTTTAGGCCATATAAACAAGAGACGCATGCTAAAGCTACATTCAGATGGGCTTATAGATCCAATCGATTTCGAATCATTGGAAACATGCGAATCATGTTTAAAAGGTAAAATGACAAAGACACCCTTTAGCAATAAAGGTGAGCGTGTATCAGACACTCTAGGACTCATTCATTCAGATGTATGCGGTCCTATGTCAGTCCAAGCAAGAGGAGGATTCAGATACTTCATAAGCTTCATAGATGACCATACTCGATATGGTTACATCTACTTGATGAGGCACAAATCAGAAGCTTTTGACAAGTTCAAATGCTTCAAGAATGAAGTGGAAAATCAATTAGGAAAGAAAATAAAGACGCTTCGATCCGATCGAGGTGGCGAATATCTTTCAGATGATTTTCTGAATTATCTAACTGAATGTGGGATATGCTCACAATGGACACCTCCCTATACACCACAACACAATGGTGTATCCGAGAGGAGAAACCGTACCCTATTAGATATGGTACGATCCATGATGAGCATGGCCTCACTTCCAAAGTCGTTCTGGGGCTATGCCTTAGAAACTGCCCTCTTCACCCTGAATCGAGTACCAACTAAATCCGCTAGTTCCACACCATATGAATTGTTCGTTGGTAGGAAACCTGTGTTCTCATTTATGAGAGTATGGGGTTGTTCAGCATATGTCAAACGCATAGCGTCCGACAAATTAGATTCTAAATCTGATAAATGTTTCTTCATTGGATATCCCAAAGAAACCATGGGGTATTACTTCTATCATCCAGATGATCAGAAAGTAATAGTATCCAGATACGCAACCTTCTTAGAGAAAGAGTTTCTCGAAGAAACACAAAAGGGAAGCGTGATCGAACTTGACGAAGTTCAAGAGGAAGAAACACCGACTGAAACAACAGAAGCGGTTGAGGTACCCGAAGAAGTCCCATTAGATGAGACTCCAGTGGCACCTATTCGTAGATCACGAAGAGTTCGTGAACTCCCAGTTAGATATGGTTTTCTAGTGGGAGTTGATGACGAGGTTCCCGTGTTAGACGACGAACCCGAAAACTACGAAGAGGCTCTTACTAGTCCAGATTCTAAAGCATGGCTTGAAGCCATGGATTCTGAAATGGATTCCATGTATACTAACCAAGTGTGGACTTTGGTTGATCCACCCGAAGGGATAATTCCCATTGGGTGCAGGTGGATCTTCAAAAAGAAGACTGACATGGATGGAAAGGTTAGCACCTACAAGGCTAGGTTGGCAGCGAAAGGATATCGTCAGAAACAAGGTGTTGATTATGACGAAACCTTCTCTCCTGTTGCTATGTCCAAATCAATCAGAATCATGCTTGCAATTGCCGCTCATTTTGATTATGAGATTTGGCAAATGGATGTGAAAACAACTTTCCTAAATGGAAATCTGCTTGAGGATGTATACATGATGCAGCCTGAAGGTTTCATATCAAAGGATGCAAATAAAGTTTGCAAACTTCAGAGATCCATTTATGGACTCAAGCAAGCATCTAGAAGCTGGAATAAGCGTTTTGATGAAACCATAAAACAATTTGGTTTCGAACAAAATTGCGAAGAAGCTTGCATTTACAAGAAAGCAAGTGGGAGCTCTATAGCATTTCTCATACTATATATGGACGATATACTGTTAATGGGAAATGACATTGCTCTATTACAATCGGTGAAAGTATGGTTATCCGGTAACTTCTCAATGAAAGACCTTGGTGAAGTAGCCTATATACTTGGTATAAAGATCTACAGGGATAGATCGCGTAGACTGCTTGGTCTTTCACAGGCTACATACATTGAAAAGGTGCTAAATCGGTTTAGCATGCTTGAATCGAAACGAGGTAACTTACCCATGGTACATGGAGTAAAGTTAAACAATCATCAATGTCCTAAAACTGATGATGACAAACGACGCATGGCTGTAGTCCCGTATGCCAGCGCGATCGGTTCGATTATGTATGTTATGCTATGCACTAGACCTGACGTAGCGTTCGCGTTATCTGTAACGAGTCGTTACCAAGGGAATCCGGGAGACGAGCATTGGATTGCCGTCAAGAACATTCTTAAGTACTTGAGAAGGACTAAAGATATGTTCCTAGTGTATGGAGAAGGAGATCTGAAAATTGAAGGATTTTCAGACGCTAGTCATCTCACAGATGAGAATGATTTTAAATCCCAATCAGGATACCTTTTTATCTTGAATGGGGGAGCGGTCAGTTGGAAAAGTTCCAAGCAGGGAAGCGTAGCTTTCTCTACGACCGAGTCAGAGTACATCGCTGCTGCGGAAGCAGCAAATGAAGCAGTTTGGATTAGAAAGTTCATTACAGAACTAGGAGTGGTGCCTGACATTGTCAATCCCATTACTCTGTACTGTGATAACAATGGAGCCATTGCGCAAGCAAAGGAACCACGGTCTCATAATGCATCCAAGCACTACCTAAAGCGATACCACATCATTAGAGAGATTGTGGCAAGAGCAGATGTGAGAATAGAAAGAGTACCTACAGAGGACAACGTTGCAGATCTGTTGACAAAGCCTTTAACCCAGAAAGTACATGATCGTCATTTAACTTCTACTGGGATAAGTTTTAGAAACAATTGGCTTTAGTCCAAGTGGGAGTATGTTGGGGTTTAGTGTCCTATAGACAATTGTTGCAGGATACAAACTTAATGTAAATGAATTGTTCTTTATATCATTTGTTTTAATGAGATATATGTTTTATAACTATATAAAGGCAATCCCTTTTAAGCACTAAATAAAGTCTAATAAAAGGAAATCCGTAAGTTTGTTTAAAGTGATTATAAAGTGTTCATACAAGCATGAAGTGAGACAAAACTTTATAATAAACTAATAAACTTAAAACCACCCCAAGTCAAGTGATATGTTTAGGATTGATATATCACTGTTGAGACTTGTATGTAACAATGTCTTCTGTCCGACAGAAAGCTGATCTCACAAGCTTCATATATATATAGATATCTGGACAGTTACATAGATCCGATGAAACGTCGTTCATTAGGATTGGGGATCCGATTTGAGATAACAGGATGGGTAGATTCATCCTTGTCACTTGTTCATCTCATTGGTATTAATAGGTATAAGTAATCCTCAGACTCAAAGGAATGTTAATTGGTCATCCTGAATTACTGAATGTGAGACTTTGATCCTGTGGTCCTACGATCCTTAACAGAGATGACTCTGGAGTGTGAACTGCAAAGGTTGGGTGTCACAGGAAGTAATGTCAGGGTAGTTATACATTGGATTGAGCATTTATCACTCCCGATTAATGGGAGATATATCCAAGGATCACTTGTGGAAGACTCGACTCTAAATCCTTGTAAGGTGATAGCTTAAGAGTAGAAATATAGATTTCACTTAACCTATCTATTTGAGTTGACTCGGCCTGTATAAGTAAAATGAACGTCTCGCTATATGTGACTTGACATCACCCATAGTCATAAGATTCAGTTCAAGGATATAGTTGATAAAGGATCGAATTATACTGTAACTAATACGGAAGGGTTAACGACAGAATCAACCTGTCTTCTTAACGGACTCTGGGGGAATGATTACAGACTTGCCAATAACATACTCAGTACATCATTCCGTTATGCAAGGATTAAATATAATTCTTGAAGAAATTAATTTAATAGTTGCATACGGCCAGAAGTAGTAAGAACCTAATGGATCACACATAAGACTTGGAACCAAAAGAGAGATGGATGTGATTAATAGATGGAAGCCCAATTGAGCCCAGTAAGGCCCATTTAAATGGAGGGGGCCGAAATTTATATATAGAAATAAGGAATTATTTTAATTCCATTAATCCTAATTTGATTAGGTTTGTGAATTAAATTAATTAAGAGATAATTAAGTTAGGAGTTTTAATTAGATTAATATACTCCTATTATTATCTAATTAGGTTATTTATTATTATCCTAAATGTATTTGATATATTATAAGATAATAATTAGGAATCCTATTCCGAATGGAATTCCTATTAAGTAACCTATTCCTATCTAACTAGGGTTTAGATACAAGCGACTATATATACCCCCTCCTTATGAGAATTTCGACTAAGCCTCCTAACTCCCCTTTATGTGAATTTCAAAACCTACATTAAGAGAGAGAGAGTGAATTCGCATCCCCTAGTTCGTGGATAAGAATTCATACGGCTTCCGTCAATTGATTAATCTCATTCATCTCCTTTTCTCTTTGATCTTGTGTTGGTTAATTAGAGGCAATCTATTTTGGTTGCATCTCATAAGGGTTGATTTCATCTTAACCTCACCGTGTTATACTTTGTGGTTGGAATCTCGGAGAAGAATTGTGGGCGCTTCTTTAACAACGGTAGATTGTTCATCGAAAGGTATTCCTTCTTATCCCTCTTTATATGAAATAACGATTAACGGATCCTATGGTTAAAAGGAAATAGGCTAAAAAATTTATATTTCCGCTGCTATACCTTAGCCTTAATTTCCAACACTTGTAACTTGTATTTTATGGCATGTTAAGCTGAGTTATATAATTATAAGCATCTTTTATTCAAACTGACTTTATATATGCGATGCTTAATTGTTGTGCTTATATGCTGATCTATCATATTTAACTAATCATTGATAAACAAATTGAACCTTGTGAACATAAGGAATATACAAGTAAAATATACTCAGCATACAACTCTGATACCTATAATTGACACTGAGTAATAACTAAATGTTCCAAGCATTGACCCTCTTCTAAAAGCTGACCTAGGCTCATCTGAATTAGATCTTGGAAGGTCTAGAATTGAACTAAGTCAGTAAAGGCATGTCTTAATTTCACTCGATTAGATCTTAGAAGGTTTAGAGTTAAATTAAGTCAATAGATGCAACCCTTACGGGGGAGTAACTTCAAAAGTATAAAAGGTAAAACAATCATGGGGAACTTCAATGTTGAGTTCCATAATTAAATATTTTTGCCAACATCAAAATGGGGGAGTTTGTTGAAACACCTTTCCACATGATTTTGATTTGACAAAATTATTTAAGTTAATCCCATGATTAAGACAATTAAATTTAAGTGCTTTGATTTAATTGTACTAATGTGTTTGTTCAATGTTGAGTATATTAATAAATGAGAACAGAAATAAAAAGTAAGACAGAATGAAGTCAGCATGAGCCACAGAAGCTGAGTAGAATACAACTCAGCATCATAGAAGAAAAGTCTTCTTCAAAACAAACGCTTGAAGATGAAGCTGGCCGAAGATGCTGAGTGGAACGTAACTCAGCCCCAGGAGATCTTAAAGGCAACGTCAATTAAGTCAAGCTGAGTGTTCATTAGGACAGCACCAATGATCCGTTAACTAGAAGACAAAGCCCGACAAAGGTCTGCACCAATTCAGAAGCCTCAGAATTACGCCAAAAGACCTTTTCGAGACGCATGGATCACCCAGCGTTTTGCAAGAAGACAAACCTGGCGCTAGAAGATGAAACCTGGCGCAAGAAGACGAAACTGGCAAGCCTGGCGACTACTAATTTCAGACGACAGGATTGGCCTGCAAATCTGTATGATGACCAATGAATGACGCAAGAAGACCGTTTGAATTCAACGGATATGTCCGAATTCAAATGATTGAAGCATCAGATTTTACTATAAAAGGACAAGTTCATCACTTGGATCCTTTGCTGATTTACAAAAAGAAAAAGCAAGTACAGACAGAAAAGAAAATCATCACAAAAGTGAAAATCCAAAAGAGAAGCTGTCTGATTAGAAAAAGCAATTTCTTACACCCAAATCCAATCTCTGTGTAAATGTTTAGAGTGAATTTGTATTCATCTAAAGTGTTCTTCATCTAGAAAGAACAAATTTGTATCAATTATAAAGGTTGAGAAAGTGAAGCTGAGTACTCGGTTTTAGTACTCAGCGGTAGAGAAAATCGGAGTGTTCGGTTATAGCGCTCAGTAGGATTGAGTAGACGAATAGAGGACGGTACTCTTGCATACTCAATTGCTTTGTAAACGGTTTGTGCTCTACCTTTAAAGAGCTCAGTAGTGGATTGAAAAAGCCCGGAAGGACTCTGGGGACTGGACGTATGCGGTGAGGCCGAACCAGGATAAGACTGCTGAGTAATCTCTAACCCTTCTCTTGATATATATATATGTGTTGCTTGCTTAAATTACTCAGTATATAATTTGTATAAGCCGGCGCTGAGTAATCAGAGTGCTGAGTTGGAAGCTGACCTTAAGCGTTATTTCCCAACTCACAAGTAAAACAGTTCTAGTCAGCCTCTGACTAAAGCTGTCTTACATCACGCTCAGTCTTGCTGACCAAAACTGAGTTAAGTTATTTAAAGAATCAAATTAAGTCAGCATAATTAAGCGAAAAAAACTAATCCTATTACATTAACGGGACCAACAATTTGAGCCCAACAGTTGTTTCAAACTAATTTTCACAAAACACCACTATTAGAGGTTTGCTAGACAAAACCTCTAAAAGTGGTCAAATTATCTAATTACCAAACAAGTTATAGTATTAAAACAACTTGTCAAAATGGGCTAACACACATACAGTTAAACCTCGATAAATGCAAATCCGAGAGAAAAATGCTTTATTTTGTATCGATAAAGTAATAACCTCGTTTATATAATAAATTCTTTCGGTCCCGGCTTGGGCCAATGGACTAAAGTAATAACCTCGCTAAATGCATTAAGTAATAAAAATATTAATAAAAATATTTCTATTGAAGGAACACAACAACATTTGTTTGAGTAAAGAGTATAGTTAGGGATAAAAATCTCATTTAAAAGATATGGAGTAAGAAGCTAATTGAAAAAACCCTTAAAATTAGCTTTTCAAAATTAGAGGTTTGAGCTCCAAAAGTTGTTTGAAACTAATTTTTACTAAACACCACTATTAGATGTTTGCTAGACAAAATCTCTAAAAGTTGTCAAATTATCTAATTACCAAACAAGTTATAGTATTAAAACAACCTGTCAAAATGGTTTAATACATATATATGCTCTTATATTTGATTGTTTTGTCACATATATCCATATATTAAATAAATAAAAAAAAATGTTGGCATAATTGTTAACGATGGACAAATATACCATTATTTGAACGGTAAGTTTATTTGACATAATTTTGTTAGTCTAGTCACACTAATAAGAGTATTTGATTTGTATGTTGTTAACCATTACGGATGTATATTTGATTGTTTATTTGATATAGGTGGGGTGGTAGGTGAGGTGAAAATGATAAAGATGTATTTTTGGTGTAATTTAATTTGAAAAGTATAAGAATATATTTATATAGCAACATACCTGACATCACATAAAACAAAAAATACATTGGAAGTAGGGATTTGGAGGGTGATGTAGAAATATAAAGATAATTTTGTAGTAGCATTGGATAGATGAGGGTATAATTGGAAGAGTTTAATTAAAAATAGAAAAGACAAGAAAAAGAAAATAAAGAGTGAGGATGGTTATTCCAAGAGGCGCATTTATAGAGATGTTGGTCCTCTCCTTTTTTCAAACTTTTGTCTTCCTTCCTTTTTTTTCAATTCAAATCTCTTTCTCTATCTCTCTCTATCTCCTGGATAATACTTCAACTTCAACTTCAACTTCAACTGCTTGGTAATCAAAGGTCAGTTTGTTATCTTTATACACCTGGACTGGACTGGATGTTTTTTTAGAATGTAGTCAGATCTCCATTTTTATTATGTTTTACCAGAATTATGTAGCACGCCTGCGTGTATTCCTCTCTCTGACATTACTTTTCTGTTCATCTGCTTGCTCGTCGGTATAAAGCTTATTTTGAAAAGACATACATAGCTAGTGGGTTTACCTTTTCTTTTTACATTGCTCAATATGGAATATATTATATACCCTGTATGCCCTGCCCTGCCCTTTTGGACATTTTTTAAGTTTGGGAAAAAACATTAGAGATTTTATTTTCAATGTCACCATCCTTTTACCCTTTTTCATATCATCTTTCTCATTTATTTCTCAGAATTCATTCAATTTCCTCATTCTCCTTCCTTAAGCTCATCAAATGCCAAGATCAAGGTAAACTTCCATAAACTCACTCCATTTATGATATGATATGCATACACAAGCTACTTATTTGCCCTGAACATGCAATTTTTGATGTATGAAGAACAAGTTCATCTCATTTCATAGTTTGCGAATGTTATGATCTTCATTAGTATAGTGTTATGATGATAAACAGGAGTTCAGAAATAGCACAGAGGCAGTCGCCTCGAGGCCCTCATCCACTTAGGACGTCTAGCTCTGATTCAGATCCTCTGCACCACAGACCAATCAAGCCACGAGGGCTTCAACCTGATCCACT
The DNA here is from genome assembly GCF_963576675.1 of Euphorbia lathyris. Classification (NCBI taxonomy): domain Eukaryota; kingdom Viridiplantae; phylum Streptophyta; class Magnoliopsida; order Malpighiales; family Euphorbiaceae; genus Euphorbia; species Euphorbia lathyris. The sequence continues at coordinate 72,862,850 of NC_088911.1, read as the reverse complement.
GCACCAGAAAAAGCTTGGCACCCGCATAGCAGATTTAGAATCTCAACTTGGTCAGGCACAAGATGAATTGAAGATCTTGAAAGACCAGTTGGCTTCTGCTGAAGCTGCAAAGCAACTAGCTCAACAAGAATTGGAGAACAAAACTAAGAAAGCAGCTCGTCCAGAGACTCTACAAATTTCTGAGGAGACAGATGTTTTTGAAGTTGAGCTAGAAAAAGAAAATGTTCCTGAACCAGTTGACGAGGTAGGAAAAGAGACAGATTTGGAGGCAGAAAAGGATGATCTAAAAGCCAAGTTGGAAGAGAAAGAAAAAGAGAATATGAATTTAAAGAATGAAGTGAAACAAGCAACTAGTGATATAGTAATGTGTAAGGCAAAGGAAGAAGAAATGAGAGTAAGAATGAGGCAACTGGAGAAAGAGGTAGAAGAAAGCAGAGCAAATGCAGAAGATCTGAAGGAGAAGCTGGAAGGTGCAGAGAGAGCAAAGGAAGCATCAGAAGGTGAGATAAAGAAAATGAGAGTGCAGACAGAACAGTGGAGAAAAGCAGCAGATGCAGCAGCAGCAGTGCTGGAGAGCGTTGTTGGATCACCTGAATTGGATGATACTTTTGCAAGTGGAAAAAGGAAAGGGCCTGCTATCAAAGTGTTTGGTGATTTGTGGAGAAAGACAGGCCACAAATGATTTTAATGCTTGCTTTTCTATAACTATAACTAGTAGTATTTGTATCTATCTCCTTTGAAATTCCCAGTATTACTAACATCCATTTAGGTTTTGTTGAATCTCTGCCACTTTCCACTTCAACTTTTCAAAAGCTAGTAAAATTATTCTTAAATTAATTTAATTGTAATTGTGAGTTTGTGGCTGTATTACCACTTGTTTTACGAAACTAAAATCACCAACAGAAAATTACAACAAATAGAAAGCATAAGAAAATGATGAGCTGAATTTATGAAATGTTCATGGTTGGATTCATTATGGCTCTATAATACCCATTTTGCAAGTTTACAAGTTTGATATTCAGCCTAGTTTCTCTAAAATGACCAGAATACCCATTTTGAACTAATGCTACCTGGATGTCTGTCCTTTACTCTAAATTCGAAAATTATAGTCAACCTCATTTCTCATTTTCTTTTCTTTTTAAAAAACTACAGACTTTTTTTATACTTCATACTTTCTCTTACGGTAGTAACTGAATGGCCTTTGAACGCTTGAACTTCGGTTTAGCCCCGAATCAAACATTTGGGTCCAAACCTATGGATACATACATTCGAATGCTACATAGATGAATAAAGCTTCTTTGGGAGCTGCCTCAAGGGTCATGTGGACTAATGACCACTCTAGATTCTAAAAGCACGCTCCCCAATACATATTTAGTGCGGAACAAAAAAATATGGTCCGAAGACCAATCAAATGTTGCCGCATATCCAGGTACACACTTTATTGCCTATAAATAGCTTGGAATTCAGAGCTATGGATACGTAATCATACGCACTCTCTCCTATTCAATTGCTTTCAAGTTAACTTTGTACTTCCTTAACTTTGATATCAATGTATGCTTATAACCATTCCCATTTCTATTTTGGACTCATGAATAAAGTAATTGACAATTTTATAAATTGTAATTTCTGATATTCATTTGTGCTCGAGCAATTTCTTTTATAATTCTTAGTTTGTGTATTCTTTGATATACATAGAGAGTTCTCTTCAATCCAAATAAACTGAGAAAAAAAATAAAATATAAAAATCATTTTAAAAATAATTTACACTTTCCGATGCAATATCTGTCACAAAGTATTTAAATAAATATTTCTAAAAATAGATCACTGATGCATATGAGTCGGTGATGTTGTAGGAATCTCCGACCCAAGTCACCGACTAAAAGTAGTCGGAATTTCAGACACAAAATACCGACTGGAAATTGGGTCGGTGATTTCTTGTGTCGGTATAAAGTTATCGTAATAGCTTACCTAGGAGGCTATTGCCGACACGGAGGAAATTGTTGGAATTCCGTCGGTGATGACAATCACCTACGCAATTTAGGCTATTGCCGACACATAGGAAATCGTTATATTATTTTTTCCTCCGTCTCCGAAGTGAATCAAGGAACCCATGGGTATGGGACCCGGAACGTATGCTAAAACATTATATCCATCTTGTCCGAAAAAGGCTTTGAGACTCTTTCATAAGCTGTAATGGCTAATTAAGGTACTGACCAACTGAGATGGAGAGAGCCCTTTTTCAGTGTTGTCGGAATAGGCACCACCAGGGTTTTTAAATAAGGGGCATTTTTTAGATTAGTTAGCTAAAGAGAGTACGACTTTGGTTCCAGAGATAACGATTCGACTTAGTGAAAATATCCCTATCCCAAGTCTCTAATATCGTAGCGTAGGCACTTAGCTGCATTATTTGGTTTGTCTTCATTAGCATCACGCCCCTTGAGGTGGCTTGATGTTAACTGTCCTAACTTACCTATCATGGGTGCTTTGGTATGCGTCTTCATTCGCCTACCTTCTTAGAACAAGCTAGACCCCCAATTGTTATTGAGACCACTCTTAGGATGGAATTCCACACGAAATAGATGATGCGCGGAATCGATAAAAAATTATCGCCGCTGGTTGTGAGGCATGTGATTTTTTCTTCCAATATGCTCGAAAAATTCCGTCAGTGATACCAATTTTTCTTGTACTATAAGAACTTAACTGACTTTAGCATCGAAGAGGGTTCACCGGAACTACGACCCCTTTTCTAACGATTATTGTCCTTTCAGATCATCGGAGATGGTTGAGAGTCACATTTCAGAAAGGAAGACATCATTTGGTGCGGTGAGTGTGGATGCTTTTCATAAAAAGATGGTTCATGTTCAGAGTTCAGTTGTTCATCCTATAATTCAACCTACAGTTCAATTTGCATTTCAACCGGTAATTCAGCTTAACCAAAGAACTGAAGAGATGCTGAGTACTTCACTTGCATTTCATCGTGGCTTGGTTGATTCTCGTAATCATATAATATCACCACTGCTTATTACTCCAACTTTAGACTAGAGGATTGATGTTTGTTTTGGGTCATTGGATCCTGAGCAGCGAAGTTTTATAGATGGTTTAACAAGGCAATTAATCTATAATATGGGATTTGTTCAAGAGTTAGTGAACATCCTTCGAGTTGAGCATGCTACATAGATGGAAGTTGTAATTTGTGTTTTGGTATTTCTACACTTTTCTCATTCCATGCACACACATATATATACAGTCTAGGAGACACCTTTACCCTACAAGCAGCCTAAGTTATGTATCAGCAGACTATACATTAAATGGGTAGACTATTGGGGTTGGGTTTACATTAATTACACTCCCCCTCAAGCTGGAGCATAGATATTAATCATGCCCAGCTTGTTACATATATAGTTAACCCGATTACCCGGTAATGCCTTGGTAAACACATCTGCCAATTGTCCCCCTGTTCTGACATGTGATGTTGTGATTGTGCCATCTTCTAGCTTTTCTCGAGTAAAGTGGCAGTCAACTTCTATGTGTTTTGTCCTTTCATTGAATACAGGATTATTAGCGATGTAGATAGCTGCTTCATTATCACACCATAACTTCATGGGTTTCGTCTGAGCAAATCCAATCTCACCAAGAAGGTTGCGTAGCCATACAAGTTCACACGTAGTTTGTGCCATAGCCCTGTACTCAGATTCTGCACTGGATCTAGATACAACACTCTGCTTTTTACTTTTCCAAGATACTAGGTTGCCTCCGACAAATACACAATAACCCGTAGTAGAATGCCTATCTGTAAGATCTCCTGCGTAATCTGCATCTGTAAATCCTTCAACAGTGTGATGACCATGATTTTGATATAGTATACCACGCCCCGGAGTTCCTTTTAGGTATTTCAGAATATGACTAACATCATCCCAGTGTGAAGTTCTTGGAGACGACATGAACTGGCTTACAACACTTACCGCAAAGGAAATATCAGGACGAGTGATTGTAAGATAGTTCAATTTTCCAACGATTCGTCTATATCTTTCAGGATTCGGTAGTAAATCTCCATCGTCGGTCTTCAGCTTCCCATTTGGTATCATAGGTGCATCACAAGTCTTTGCCTCAATCAAACCAGCGTCACTTAACACATCTAGACAATATTTTCTCTGAGTGAGGTAAATCCCTTTACGGCTTCGGCAAACTTCAATCCCCAGAAAATATTTCAATTGTCCTAGGTCCTTTGTCTGAAAACAAGTACCGAGGAATTCTTTCAATTTTATAATGCTAGTTTCATTATTTCCAGTAATTACAATGTCATCAACATATACTACTAGTAAAATGCACCTAGAACCAGATGATGAGTAGAACACAGAATGATCATATGCACTTCGACGAAGACCAAATTCAATGACAGCAGCACTGAATCGTCCAAACCAGGCATGAGGAGATTGCTTCAATCCATACAAGGACCTGCGTAACCTGCAAACTTTCCCAGACTCCCCCTGAGCAACAAAACCAGGAGGTTGCTCCATGTAAACTTCCTCGCGTAGATCACCATTCAAAAAAGCATTCTTGACATCAAGTTGATAAAGCGGCCAGTTGTAAGTAGCAGCCAAAGAAACGAACAATCGAACGGAGGAGAGTTTGGCAACAGGGGAAAATGTCTCTAAATAGTCGATGCCATAAGTCTGAGCATAACCTTTTGCAACCAAACGAGCTTTCAAACGAGCAACAGAACCATTGGGGTTGAATTTGACAGTGAACACCCATTTGCAACCAATAGCACGCTTCTGAGGTGGAAGAGACACAAGATCCCAAGTATGATTCTGTTCAAGGGCATGAATTTCGTCTTTCATTGCTTGAAGCCAGCCAGGATGAGCCAGTGCTTCAGAAAGAGAGGAAGGAACAGCAACCGAATCTAAAGAGGCTACAAAAGACTTGGAGGAGGGTGATAACGCATCATAACATACAAATGAAGAAATGGGGTAAGTGCATTGGCGGGTACCTTTTCGGAGAGCGATAGGAAGTTCAAGACTAGGATCGGGCGATGGTGAAGGATCTGGAGACGAAACAAGAGGGGGAACACTGGCAACTGGAGCTCTGGGAGGTGCAGTACTTGAGGGATTTGTGCGTCGAGAATAAACGTGACGGATAGTCGGACGAGAAGGAACAGAAACCACCTACTCACTGACAGTGTAAACAAGATAATCATCATTAGTAGGACTTGTCATAGTAACAGAAAGAGTTGATTCACGACTAAAGAAAGAAGTGCTTTCAAAAAAAGGTAACATCAGCAGATACCAAATAACGACCCAAAGAAGGAGAGTAGCAACGATACCCTTTTTGAGACCGAGAATAACCTACAAAGATACACTTGATTGATTTGGGATCAAGTTTGGAGACTTGTGGGCGCATGTCTTGAACAAAACAAGCACATCCAAAGACACGTGGTGCGAGTGGAAATAAAGAGGATGAGGGAAAAAGAAGGGAGTATGGAATCTGACCGTTGAGGACTGAAGAGGGCATACGGTTGATGAGAAAACAGGCAGTGGACACCGCATCTGTCCAAAAAACTTTAGGAACCTGCATATGAAACAACAGTGCACGAGCAACTTCTAATAAGTGACGGTTCTTACGTTCAGTAACACCATTTTGCTGAGGGGTAACGATGCAAGAAGTCTGATGAATAATACCGTGTTGAGAAAGATATGATTGGAATGTATTAGATACATATTCTTTAGCATTGTCACTTCGCAAAATACAAATAGATTTGTTGAATTGTGTGTGAATCTCAGCACGAAAGGCACAAAAGATAGTAAATAATTCTGAACGAGATTTCATTGGATAAAGCCAAGTGACACGAGAATAATCATCAACAAAGGTGACAAAATAACGGAAACCAAGTTTGGACACAACAGGACACGGACCCCATACATCAGTATGCACCAAATAAAAGGGAGACTCGACACGTTTATTGAGTCGCGGAGGATACGAAACTCTATGATGCTTAGCAAACTGACAAGCTTCACATTCTAGAGTAGAATCACGCGGAAGACTAGGACATAATTTGAGCAAAATTGGCAAAGACGGATGACCAAATTGACAATGAAGTTGTAAAAGAGACGCGCTTGTGCAGGCAATGGATCTTGGCACCTGTTGATAAGTTGAATCAAGGACATACAATCCATTCACCAGGTTCCCTCTACCAATAATTTGCTTCGTCCCAAGATCCTGAAATAGACAATGGGTAGGATAAAAAAACAACACAACAGTTAATAGTCTTGGTAAGTTGGCTGACAGATAATAAGTTTAGAGGAAATTGGGGTAAACATAAAACAGATGATAAAGGAAGAGTAGATGTTGGGTTAGCTGTCCCTTGTCCAATTACAGAAGCACTTGAGCCATTAGCTAACATAACAGACGGTAAATTGGTCACATGTTGAAAAGAAGAAAGGATACCTGTGTTGCCGGTCATATGGTCTGTAGCACCAGAGTCAATAACCCAACTACGAGAGGAGGTGGATGGACATGCAGCATGATTACTTGTATCAACTAAAACGGAGGTGAAGGTTGATGGTTGTGCTACAGCATAAGTTGTAGAAAGCTACTGAAACCGAGCATACTCATCTGCAGAAATGGTGACAAAGGAAGGGGTTGGTACGATGCCACCGTGAGTTGCAGTATTTGCCGATCTCCTGGGGGCATTCTGTTCCGAGTATTGACGCGGTTTACCATGTAATTTCCAGCAATTTCCCTTAACATGCCCTTCTCCCCCATAGTGATAACAAGTACGAGGGGAGCTACGGTTGCCACTAGGAAGAATACTGTCTCCACTTTTGCGACCTGGACCAGCAGTACTTACCAAGGCGGCTGTGTCAGAAGACAATGTACCAGAAACTGTTACGCCATCCTTACAGACGTAATTTTGACTCCCAATTAATTTTCTATCCGTAATTTTAGAGGACCCTAAGGTAAATGCAGTCACAATTTGCTTTTCAATTCCTCCTGCCATAAAACTAGATGAAATATATATATATATTTTTTTTTTCTTTTTTTTAAGAGATTTGTTTTTTTTTTTTTTGCTTTCTTTCTTTCACTGTTTTTTTTCTTTTTTCTTTTTTTTTTTAAATAATAACAGCAGTGCCAATAAATGTAAAATTGGAGCAGTAGAAGGGGGGCAGGTTCAGAGGATAACTTCCCTGACACAGGCGGGCACCAGGAATGGCTGGAATTTTTATTCCGACGCCGGAGAAGTAGACCGGTACCGAGAAGGAGAAGCCACGCTCTGCCACGCGCTGGCGCGTGATGATTGCTGTGAATGAGGGCGGAGGCGCGTGAGGCCCACGCGCTGGTCAGATGGTGGCCGGAATTCGCAGGAGCGCCGATCGGAGGAGGAGAGGAGGAATGGGATGGGTGGTGAGATAAACTGATGTACCAAAAAATATAACCAAGAGACCGAAGCTCTTCACTGATACTAACCCTGGGAAAACTACCCAGAACAAAATTTTCACAAACCCTGGGAAATACTACCCAGAAAACAAACAAGCAAATTTCCACAGAACCTTAGGCTCTGATACCATGTAATTTGTGTTTTGGTATTTCTACACTTTTCTCATTTCATGCACACACATATATATACAGCCTAGGAGACACCTTTACCCTACAAGCAGCCTATACATTAAATGGGTAGACTAAGCAGACTAAGTTATGTATCAGCAGACTATACATTAAATGGGTAGACTATTGGGGTTGGGTTTACCTTAATTACAGAAGTTATGCGTTTAGAGTTAAAGGAGGCAATGGATGCTGGCAGATATGGTGAAAGAAGAGTGTCAGTCGCTTGTTCTACTAGACATCATGTTGCTCAAACATGTCCTAGGAAGCGGGGATTTTTCGAGGAATCTCAGCTAAAGGTACTTAGAGGAAGATAAAAAGAAAGGCCTAAAAGTCCTTCACATCAAAGGCGTCACCATTCGCCTTCGCCCATCAAGCATGTTCCAAAGCCAAAAGGGTCCAAGTCCCCGAAGCGGCATATGGGCATTCGTCATGATTCCATCGAATCCCTGATTCATCGTTGTGAAGCTCATAAAAAGAAATTGGAAGTTTCTAGATCCCCTGAATATCGTGACCGAAGGCAGCCGAGGCCAAAGGAAAATGAGTATTGTCTTAAGGAAGAAGTTTATAGCCTTATCAAGAGTGAGCTTCGGCACGTGATGAAAGACGAAGGACTGGAATCCAAGATACCAAAAACTACTGATGTTGACACTCATTTGAGTGGAGAGATAATGAGTCAGCCAATGCCAAGGGGATTCAAATATCCTCTACTTAAAGACTACAATGGTACGACATATCCAACTCTTCATGTGAAGAATTTTCTTAGAGCTCTTCAAACCACTACAACAACTGATGCACTTATGTGTCATTTGTTTTCAACAACACTAAGGGATTCTGATGCTTACTGGTATGATTAACTCCTGATATGCTCCATTAGATCTTTTAAGCAAATGTCTAAGGAGTTTGCATATCATTTTATTACTTATATTCCTGAAAGTAAGACGATGCAAGATCTTAACTACTTGGTGCAAGAGCCCAATGGATCCTTGAAAGAATGGGTTAAACGTTTCCAAAGAGTAGCTATTCAGATTAAGCATTTGAATGTAGATGGGGCGGTGGAAGTTATGGCAAGCAATTGCCAAAGAAAAGATTTATTCAAGGAATTAACTACCCGCAGACTGAAGAACTTCCCAAACCTGATCCGAAGAGCTACAGACTTTGTCAAGTGGGATAGTCAAAAGTTAAACCTTTGCTTAAGGAAAGATTTAGTTCGGTTCATCAACTGAAGGAGTCCAAGGGTGACAGGAGGATAGAAGATCATAACCAATCCAAAGAACACATAGATTGAAATTATACTCCTTTAAACGCTCCTCGAATGGAAATCCTTTACTGGGTAAAAACAAACATGCAACATTTTTGGTATCCTTCGAAGCTAAAGACTTCTGCCGAAGACATAACGACATGTATTGTGAGTTTCAAAAAAGTGAAGGCCATGATATGGAAGATTGCAAACAATTAGCTGTGAAACTGAATAAAATGGCTGAAGTAGGAAAATTGGCAAATTTTTGAAAAATACAATCAAATCTAAGGATTAAAAGGGCAAGCAATATGAAGAAAGAGCTCCTTGTGGAGTCATTAATTTCATCACCGGAGGGCCTAAGGAAGATCATTCAGCAAAATGATGAAGAATTCATAAAGATCAGGAAAGAATTATTGTTTCGAGATCTGAGTTTTCTTTCAGCAATTTCACATGACAAGCACATAATGATGCCTTGGTCATTGAAATTTTGCTAGAGGAATACACAGTTTGTCGGGTATTCATTGATACAGGAAGTTCCGTCAATATTGTCACCCATGAAGCTTATGAGGCATTGCGTCTCGATCATGATAGGCTTTTGAGAATCTTCTTTACTTGCTTCTCTTCCGAGAAGACTTTTCCTAGTCTCTTGAGCTCATTTACTATGTTAGTGAATTTGACATTCATCTCAGGGATACCTTCACTCTCTTTCTTTTTAAATAGTTCATAGAGCCTCATATTCTGGTTCACCTTTGATTCTTTGACCTTGCTGGTTCCCTCATAGGTGACTTCCAATTTGTTCCATATCTCTTGTGCTGATTCGCAACCTAAAATCTTATACTCTGAAGCATCCAGAGCATAATGAAGCATATTGATAGCCGAGGCATTATTTTGAAGCTTCTTTAAGTCATCCTCTGACCATTTTTCTTTAGTTTTAAGAGTTTTTACTCCTTCAAATGTCACATATGGTACATAGGTGCCTTTTACAATTGCTAGCTAGACACTTACATTTTGTTCTTGGATAAAGTTCGTCATTCTGTTTTTCCAGAATGTATAGTTCAATCTAAAGAACAAAGGAGGTCTGGTGATTGACAATCCTTCTGGGAGGATTTGAGTTGTCTCATTTCCCAAAAGGAAACTTGTGCTATTAGATGCCATTTAGGGATCTGGCTCAAGATAGTTTTATCTTAATGAATAGAGCTTGGCTCTGATACCACTTGTTGGTCCCTTTTGAGTTAGAGTTTAGTTCCAAAGGGTAAATTTTTCTCACAATTTAATTGAATAACACAAAACAAGGGCAAGTTCGGAATCAGAGGCATTCTTCGTTTACTGCGTTATGCTGATAAATGAAGCTTGATTCTGCTTCTAACCTTTCTAAACAATGTGCAGTTCAACTAGAGAAGCTTCTGTTATGACTTAAGGTTATGCGATCTATTGTGCACAATAGTCGGAAGCGTTACTTAGATATTTTAACACAAAAGTAAGAAAATATCAGAAAAAGTAAAGTAAAGGGTTAGAGAGAAGTTACTCAGTGATTTATACTGGTTCATCCTCCTACATACATCTAGTCCCCAGAATACCTTCTTCTGGGTTTTAATCCACTAATAAACTCTTTCAAATGGTAGAGTATAAACCTTTATAATAGACTTAAAGGCACTGCAAAGTACCGTCCTTTACACACTACACTCAACAATCTATCTACCTATAAACTTATTCACTTATAACCGAAGTGAACAGAAGAGCTTCTGATCTTACAACTATTGATGAATTTGTTCTAACTTATAACATAGAGTAAAGTACTATTAGCTATTACACAAATGGAAACAAGGAATGTGTATAAGCTTTTTGCTTTTTGCTTTTGGCACTTGAAAGATGATTCTATTGATTTCAGCGTTGATGATCAAGTGCAAATGAAGCTTTTGTTAGGGCTTTTATAGTGAAGCCTGGGAGATGGGTTTTTCGAAATTCGAAAAGACTATTGGAGGGAAATGCTCCTTCTGTCACTTTCACCTTCTGATTCCAGTATAAAAGCTTTCTATTGAAGTAGCTTTTTCCCTTTGTCTTCTTAAGAGAGAATGATTCTGATTTCTGCCAAAGGCAGTCTGACGATTTGGACAATTATGGTAAAGGGTCCAAATTGTCCAGAGGGACAAGCAGCATGTTGCATGTACTTCTTTCCCGATATAGAGGTCCAATGTCAGTGTGAATAGTCAATGTTGATCTTCTTTGATTCTTGTCTTCTGGTAGAATCAGCCTTCTGGGCTTGAGACAAGCATCTGGATTCTTCGAGCTATTGGGCCAAATCAAGCTTTCAGATTTTAGCCAATCTCAAGGCCTTTCCTTGATTTCTTTTCTTTCTCTTATTAATCAAACACACTTAAGAAACCATTAGTCAAATTAAATCAACATTTAATTTCTATACTTAAACTATTTATGGAATTTTAATTTCCTTATAATATTTTTGTCAGAATCAAAATTCAGTGTAGAAACTGTGTTTCAACAAAGTTTAGTAGGAGTAAATGCATTTTTCTGAGTATATATATATCGATGACATATAGCTTAATAAATTGACTCTATTGCATGTAACTAAGAAATTTCTATCAAAACATTTTGAGATGAAAGATCTTAGTGATGCCTCTTTTGTATTGGGGGTCCAAATACATCGGGATCACACTCAAGGTATTCTTGGATTATCACAAAAGGGTTAATATAGAGAAAGTACTTAAAAGGTTTATCATGCAAGGATGCAAACCAAGTGATACTCATCTGGCTAAAGGAGACAAATTTAGTCTCAAACAATGTCCTAAAATGATTTTGAACTTAAGGAATGGAAAAGCTTCCTTATTCGGTTGTTATTGTTGAAACACCTTTTCCACAAGATTTTGATTTGACAAAATCATCCATGATTAAGAGGCAATTAAATTTAAATTCTTTGATTTAATTGTACTAATGTGTTTGTTCAATATTGAGTGCAAAAATATATATAAAGTAAAGACAGGACAAAAGTCAGCACAAGCAAAGCTTAGTAGAACAGAACTCAGCATGACAGAATGGAAGCTGAGTGGAGTAGAACTTAGAAGCAAAACGAAGCTAACTAAATTTGAAGACTTCTTCAGAAGCGTTTAAACAGAACGGAGCTGACCAAGAAGGAACTCAGCTTAGAAGTTGAACATCCAAAGATAACGAATAAAGCTGAGTGACAGTCAGGACAGCATGAAGGATCCGTTCACTACAAGACAAAGACTGCCAATCCTCTGCACCAATAATTGGAACCTCGAAGACACACAAAAGACTAATTCCAAGAAACATGGGACATTGGATTATTGGTAAAAGACAACTGGCGCAAAAAGACAAGTCTGGTGCAATAAGACAAAACCTGACGCCTGAAGAAAACAGAGGAAGGGAATGGCGGAACAGACTGAAGCTGACCAGAATTTGTCCCCCAAAAGAGCCATTTTGGTGTTAACGGTAACAACAATTCAAACGATCCAAAACTGCAGTTTTCCTTCTATAAAAGGACAATGAAGAACCTTGGATACACACTGAAGCATCAAAAGAAAAATACAAAGAGAGAAAATCTTGAAAGCACTCAAATACAAAAAGATCTTACACCAACTTTTCTATTCTCTGTGTAAATGCTAGTTTGATTGTTTTGTAATCATCTAAAGTGTTCTTTAGTTGAAAAAGAACACGTCTGTGATCAATAGGAATATTGAGAGTGTTAAGCTGAGTGCTTGATTGTAAGCATTCAGTGGTAGAGAAATCTAGGTGTTGGGTTGTAGCACTTAGTAGGAGTTGAGTAGACGAATAGAGGAAGGTACTCTTGCATATTCAACTGCCTTGTAATTGGTTTGTGCTCTACCGTTAAAGAGCTCAGTATTGGATTCAAAAATCCCGGAGGACTCTGGGGACTGGACGTAGGCAGAGAGGCCGAACCAGGATAAGTGATACTGAGTAACTTCTAAACTCTCTCTCATATTGCATGTGTTGTTTGCTTTATTTACTCAGCATATAAATTGCCAAAGCTGACCTTGAGTAAATAAGTGGTGCTGAGTTAGAAGCTGACCTCCAAGAGTGTCAATTCTCAACTCACAAGAAAACAACTTTAGTCAACATCTGACTAAAGCTGTCTTGAAACATATCTCACCAAGCTGACTAAAAGCTGAGTTAATAAACTCTCAAAATAACTTTCAATCAGCATTACTAAACGAGAAAAAGTTATATTAGTTCCTAACCCCCCCCTTGGAACTAATTACCAGGGACCAACAAGTGGTATGAGAGCCTAAGCTCTCAACTCAAAGATTTAACAATCTTGAGCTGATCCCTTAAAATGGGTGAGAATAGCACTCGGTTTCTTCCAGGAAACCAAACAACACAGATACTCCCAGAGGGATTATCAATCACCAGACCTCCCCTATTCTTTGGGTCAAACTATACATTCTGGAAGAATAGGATGAAGAACTTTATACAAGCCACAAACATGAGTGCATGGCTTGCAATTGTTCAAGGTCCACATGTGCCATACAAAACTGTTAACAATGAGAAAATTGTTAAAAGTGAGGCTGAGTGGATAGAGGATGACCTCAGAAAATTACAAAATAATGCTTCGGCTATAAATATGCTTCACTGTGCATTAGATGCTGCAGAATACAATAAGATTTCAGGTTGTGAGTCAGCACAGGAGATTTGGAAGAAGCTTGAAGTAACCTATGAAGGCACAAGCAAAGTTAAGGAGTCTAAAGTCAATCAACATATGAGACTCTACGAGCTGTTTGAGATGAGTGAGAATGAAGACATCTCAGAAATGAACGCAAGATTCACAAACATTATAAATGAGCTAAAAAGGCTTGGAAAGAACTTCACTGAAGAAGAACAGGTGAAGAAAATTCTGAGAAGTCTGCCCAAGAGCTGGCAAGCAAAAAAAACAGTTGTAGAAGAAGCCCAAGACTTGACTACCTATAAATATGATGAGCTGATCGGATCCCTGCTGGCCCATGAAATCTCTATGAAAAACTTTGAAGCCAAAGAGAAAGAAAAATCAGAAGATAAGAAACAAAAGTCACTTGTCATGAAAGCTGACTCGACTGAAGCTGAGTCAACTGATGATGAGGAAATGGCCATGTTCACCAGAAAGATGAAGAAGCTGTTCAGGAGAAATGATAGAAACGGCAAAAGGTCATTTAGAAGAAATGACAAGTATAAGGCCGAGTCAAGTGACAAGTACAAGAAGGACAGCTCAAAATCTGTCACATGTTTTGAGTGTCATCAAACTGGGCACATCAAGTCAAGCTGTCCCAACCTCAAGAAAGAGAAGAAGGGGAGCAAAAAGGCTATGGTAGCCACATGGAGTGACAGTGATGTGTCAACATCATCTGAAGCTGAGAAAAATGAAACAGCCAACATATGTTTCATGGCAGATGATGGAGCTGACCAATCTCAATCTGAGCAAGCTGACCTCTTTGGAGATTCCGAGCAGGAGGAAAATAACAATGAGGTAACATCCCTACTTTTGCTTAGAAACGAAATGGTAAATGCCCTGAGTGACTTATATACACTAACTAAGAAGTGTAACAAAAAGATAAAATCACTCAGCAGGCGGTGTGACGAGATTGAAGAGGTCAAGCTGAGTGACCTCCGATATCTCCTCCAGGACAACTCTGACTTACATACCAACATACAAATCATACATGAGTTTGTCACGGAGGTTCAAACTGAGTTAAAGAAACTTAGAAAGGATGTCACAACGTTATAAAGCCAAATAAAAGGCTCAAGTAAGAATAAACTCCATGCTGAGTACGCAAGTACTAGTCAGCGTAAGCAATTCACTCTATGTGAATGCTGTGGAAAAAGGGGGCACACAAGGGATGTGTGTTGGCATAACAAGCGGATTGTCCAATGTGACTTCTGCGGAAGAAAAGGGCATACCACAAAAGTATGTTGGCATGCTCAACACAACAATGCTGACCATGCTCAGTTCAACCCTCAAGGGGTACCATTTTGTGATTTCTGTGGTAAGCCAGGCCACACCATAAAAGTATGCCGTCATAAGTTAAAATATGATTTTGCACCTGTTTATACTAACAAGAAAGGACCCAAAAGGAATTGGGTACCTAAAAATGAATAGTTTAAACTGCAGGTCAACTTGACATGCGTGGAGAAGTCAAAACTATGGTATATAGACAGCGCATGCTCAAGGCATATGATAGGTGATGAAACTCAGTTCATCACACTAGAACTTAAACGAGGTGGAAGCGTAAGCTTTGGAGACAACAAGAAGGGTAAGATAGTCGGCTCAGGTACTATCGGAGGTAACCCAACCATTGAGTCTGTCTCCTTAGTTAAAGGTCTCAAATACAATCTGCTGAGTGTAGCTTAGCTTTGCAAGAGCGGCAGAAAGGTTGTATTTGATGATACTAAGTGTCAAATACTCGAGGGAAATACAAATGAATTAATTTTAACTGCCCCTCATGTAGAAAATGTATACATGTTAAACTTAGAAAAACAGTTTTCTAAAAACATATGCTTAGTGTCTAAAGAGGACAACTCCTGGCTATGGCATAGAAGACTTGGGCATGTCAGCATGGACCTTCTTGCCAAATTAGCTAGAAAGCAATTAGTTGAGGGATTACCCAAATTAAAGTTTGAAAAAGATCAACTGTGTAAAGCTTGTCAGCAAGGCAAACAAACTAAAAAGTCATTTCATAGCAAAAATATTGTCTCAACCAAAAGACCATTAGAATTACTACACTTGGATCTTTTCGGACCTATCCAACCACTCAGCTTGGGAGGTAAGAAATTTTCTTTGGTTATTGTAGATGATTTCTCTCGGTACACTTGGATCATCTTGCTGAGTAGCAAGGATGAAACTTTTGAGATGTTTACCACACTGATTAAAAAGCTTGAAAATGACAAAGACCTAAGAGTAGCTCACAAGAAGCGACAATGGTGGAGAATTCAAAAACCAACAGCTTGATGAATTCTGTAAAACCAGTGGTATTGACCACAACTTCTCCGCTCCTAGAACACCTCAACAAAATGGGGTTGATGAAAGGAAAAATAGAACCATTGTTGAAATAGCTAGGATAATTGTAGACACCGAGTCGGAGGACCTGTGACGAAAACCTGTAACAAGACGGTCGAAGCGGTTGATTCCGGAAGTTTTAAAACAAAAATATATAATAAAAAAGGAAGAAGTTAGTGGGAGTCGCGATTGTCGAGTGGACGGCTCGCGAGTGCTCAGCGACGTGGTGCGAACGCCTAGCGGCAGCCGACGCGCGTCCGACGACAGTTGCACGCGTGTCCGGCAGCGCGGGGCGCACGCTTGACGTCCGCTGGGCGCGCGCGCCCGACAGCCGTTGGGCGAGCGCCCAACGACGTGGGGCAAACGCTCAACGTAGGTGGGGCGAGCGCCCGACGTCCGTTGGGCGAACGCCCAACATAAGTTGGGCGTCCGCCCAACCTGCTTTGGGCGACGCCCAATTTTGATTGGGCGTCGCCCAAAGTCTCCGGGATCCGTGCCTATATAAGGCACGGATCCCCATGCATTGGAGAGGAGGGAAATTTTTGGAGCTTTCTCACTCTAGACATTTTTAGAGAGAGAAAGGTAATTTTTTGGAGAAAATATTTTTTTCCCAAAAAAATCCAAATTTTCCAAAGTTGAATATTTTATCAAAAACGCCGGAAAATCACAACTCGTGGAATCAAACGACTTCGACTGTCAGATACCGATCTTAAGGTATTATCCGAGGACTAGACTCGTTTTATTTTATTATTTTTCTTTATTTATTTTTATGTTATAGTTTTTTATTTATTTAGTCTTTTATTTATCACGTTTTATTTATTATTCCGTATTTATTTAATTTTCGTCACGTGTTAAATAAACGTTCGGTTTTGTTTTGAAATAAAAAACCTCGTTTTAATATCCCAATACGAACCGTGATCCGATTCAAAGGTAGTTCGGGAATTAAAAACGTTGTAATTATAAGTTTTTTGCAAATATTTTTAAATAATGTTTTAAAAATAAAACGTCGTTTTAGGGATCTCCGTTATAGACTATGATCCAATTTTGGTAGTTCGGGGACCCAAAACGATAGAATAGATCTAATCTAAAGCTTTTGAATAAATCTGGAAACTTCTGGACTGTTTCTGTAATTCTGCCTTTTCTGTCACTAACAGCAGATTGACGACGGATTTTCCGTCGGTAATCTGCTGGAATCCGAAAATTCCATTTTTTAACCCTCTTTTCTCTTCTTTTTTTACATTTCTACTCGTATACATACGTATTTAATTATGTTATGTATTTGTAAAAATTATTTTCGAGTCCTATAATTATTAATTACATATTGTATAGCTCATATTTCACATTGGGAATTTAATCCGTTTTGATTCGGTTTTGTAAAGCATTATATTCGTGTATATATATAGTTTTTGGCTCATTTAAGCCATATTAGCTATTATTTAGAGTGGAAGTTGTTTTTCTATATATTTATTATGTAAAACTATTTTGAGATAAATATTATTTTCTATTTATGGATTTTGCCCATTATTTTCATATGTTTTTTGTAGGATAAAAATGTATTATACTTAGTATTTTGTATTATCACTATTATGCATATATTTAGTATCTTTTGCTTATCTTTTAAACTATATCCTTATTTTTAGATAAAAGTGTACATATGTATATCTATGTATATTTACTCTATTTTCCTACTTATATATATATATTCTTTCAAATATATTTGATGTGTGTAAATTTGAGATTTAATTCATTACTTGTTGTCATTTTATTTACATAAAGGATAATTGAGGGAAAAGGGGGAAAATAAACCACAAAAAAGAGAGTTTAATTTGTTTGTTTGAATTAAAGCTTTTCTAGATATTCCTAAAATGTAAATAACATTTTCTTGTCATTTTTAAACCATTTCCAAAATATCACGTGTTGAAACCTTAATTCGTTCCAACGACGGATTAAGCGAACCTTGTAATTAAAATCGTGTTGTTGTAAATAATAGAGTTTTGAATCGTTTTCTTACTCAAATGGATTTGTACAAAAATAATTGGACTTGTATGCCTAATCACGTTTTTGGAGTTAAAGTTTTTATTCCACATTTTCAAACATTCGAGTCGTTCCAACGGCGATTCGAGTCGATGTCATGTAAATTAATGGGGTTTTAAAACGTACCTAAATCGTTCCAACGGCGATTAAGGTACGAACCATGTAAATAAACTCGTTTTTGGGGGAATGAGATTAGCTTAGAGTTAGTGTATAAAGCATAAATCACCTTGTGAATAAATCAATTCTTCCTTCTCCCCCTCTCTCTCCTATGTATTTTTAATTCATGTAAATGGGTGATTCTTTACTAAAGTGGCTTTTAATGACATGCTCAAAACGGTTTTCAAAGCGAGAAAGAAAAGGTTTCAAATGAATTTTAAACTTAAAGAAATATGCGATTAGTCCGTTATCGCCTAACACGGTGAGTAGGAGGCCGGTGGTTCATAACCGGGCGATGTCGGGGTGCCTAGTAGCCTTTCTCCGGAAAGGAGCTAGCCTTCTCGGCTCGTACCTAAGTTTCCCGAACCCTCACCGGTCTCCCGCAAGGGATCGGTGTTCATTTTCCCATTCATGGGTGACGACTCTTCCATATCTCCGAGCTCCGGTCCTACCGAGCAGCTTGATTTCACGATTGGTTGCTTTCGGCGCCAATCACCGCTTACGTCGCCATGAGGTGTCCACCCCCCGATCCGCCCGGGCGAGGCCGTTCGGCACCTTGTCTAACAACAATGTTGAGTGAAAATAGGCTTCCAAAGTACTTCTAGGGTGAAGCTGTTCACACAGCATGCTACATACTGAATAGGGCTCTAGTTAGACCTATACTTAAGAAAACTCCATATGAGCTTTGGAAAGGACGAAAGCCCAATATTGGACACTTTCGTGCCTTCGGGTGTAAATGCTTTATACTCAATACAAAAGACAACCTTGCAAAATTTGATGCTAAAGCTGACGAAGCGATCTTTTTAGGGTACTCAACAAACAGTAAAGCATATAGAGTATTTAATAAAAGAACTCAGGTTGTAGAAGAGTCT
Source organism: Euphorbia lathyris (assembly GCF_963576675.1). Lineage (NCBI taxonomy): Eukaryota > Viridiplantae > Streptophyta > Magnoliopsida > Malpighiales > Euphorbiaceae > Euphorbia > Euphorbia lathyris. The sequence goes on along the minus strand of NC_088911.1, from coordinate 72,843,931 downwards.
GTACATGTTGAGTTCGATGAAACTGACCCTACAGGTAAGTCAGCTCAGCTCGAAGAAGATGAACCAAGCTCAGCTTCCGCTGATCAACCAGAAGCCTATGTGTCATCTATACAAGGGCTGACCTCAGGTAAGCAAGAAATTGAAATATCATTTGCTGACCAATCTATTCCTGTAGAGATCGTAGAAACACCTCTTCCAAACAACTCAACATTGCCATAGGAAATAAAGATCCCAAGAGGACATACAGAACAGGCCATTCTTGATGCTGCCAACAACAAGTTGATGACCAAAGATCAGCTTAGAAAATACCTTAGCAATGTTGCCTTCGTCTCAATGCTTGAGCCAAAGAATTTTGCTGATGCTGAGCAAGATGAATATTGGATAAATGCCATGCAAGAAGAACTTGACCAATTCACCAGAAATGAGGTATGGAATCTAGTACCTAGACCTAGGAATCAAAAGCCCATAGGAACCAAGTGGGTCTTTAGAAATAAACTAGACGAGCATGGAAATGTGATTAGAAACAAAGCTCGACTCGTAGCCCAAGGCTATAGTCAGCAAGAAGGTATAGACTATGGAGAAACATTTGCACCTGTTGCTAGGCTAGAAGCTATACGTATATTGTGTGCCTATGCTAGTTTCATGAATTTTAAGCTATACCAAATGGATGTAAAAAGTGCATTTCTTAATGGCCTTATAAACGAAGAGGTATATGTTAATCAACCTCCTGGGTTTGAAGATTCAAAATTTCCAAACCACGTTTATAAACTCAAAAAGGCCTTGTACGGTCTAAAGCAAGCTCCAAGAGCTTGGTATGAGAGGTTGACCAATTTCCTGCTGACCAGGAACTATGTCAGGGGAAAAGCTGACACAACCTTGTTCATTAAGAAAAAGGGTAAACATACCCTACTTGCACAAATATATGTAGATGATATTGTATTTGGTGCTACTGACGAATCTTTGTGCAAAGAATTTAGCCAACAGATGCAAACTGAGTTTGAAATGTCGATGATGGGTGAACTCAACTTCTTCCTTGGACTTCAAATCAAGCAAGGTAAGAATGACATCTTTATAAGTCAGTCTAAGTACACCAAGGAAATGTTAAAGAAATTCAGCATGGTAGATTGCAAACCAATATCAACTCCCATGGGTACTGATACTGTCCTATGCAAGGATGAGAAGAGTAAGTTAGTTGATAGTAAACTTTATCGAGGTATGATAGGTTCTTTACTCTATCTCACAGCTAGTAGACCTGATATTCAGTACTCAGTATGCTATTGTGCTAGATATCAAGCTGACCCCAGGGAATCTCATCTAACTGCTGTAAAAAGAATTTTTAGATACTTGCAAAGCTCAGTTGATGTAGGTCTATGGTATCCAACTTCAAATGACTTCACACTCATTGGATATACTGATGCTGACTATGGACGAGATAAGCTAGAACGGAAGAGTACTTCGGGAGGATGTCATTTCCTTGGAAGCTGTCTAGTATCTTGGTTCAGCAAGAAGCAATCATCCGTAGCCCTGTCTACAACCGAAGCTGAGTACGTGGCTGCTGGAAGCTGTGTTGCACAAGTCCTATAGATAAAGCAACAGCTTGAGGATTATGGAGTCAAAACAAAGACAATAAAGATCAAATGTGACAACAAAAGTGCCATTGATCTATCCAAGAATCCAGTCCAACACAGCAGGATGAAGCATGTTAGCATAAGACATCACTTCATCAGAGACCATGTACTAAAAGATGAGATTAAGCTGACCTATGTGCCAACAAATGATCAGCTTGCAGATATCTTCACTAAGCCCTTGGCACGAGAACAATTCAACATACTAAGGGAAGCCATCAGTATGTCAAATCCACTCTAGATAAATCTATATGAAAAATTAAATGCTGAGTGATTGTCGAATGATTGTGCAAATGTCATGCTGAGTAAATTAACAATAAGAAACTTGTACTCACCAAAGCTTGAAATGATCACCCTAGGCTGAGTTGACATATACATTGAGTGATTATGCTGAGTAGATAAACATATTGAGTAATCATCTTATGCCGAGTAGATGCACATACTGAGTGATCAAACGTATGTTGAGTTATTTAGAGATAGAAAAATCATGTTTACAAAAACTAGGCACTCAACATCACGAATGCTTCGAACTCTAGCAAAACCAAAAAGAAACCCACTCGTGTAAAATAAATACCTACACGTGTAACCTCTGGCACCTTGGAAAGACGCATATTAATGGCAAATCCCATGCGCTGAAGATGTCATAAATGACAGAATCTTTGTCGGTTGAACGTCCCTAGGTAAAACAGCTAGTTAATGAATAGGGACCGTCGTAAATCTATATAAAAAGTGGAAGAATCCCCACTCTTCACTCTTTACGCTTGCAATCTCCTGTAATCGAACTTCTCTCTCTCTCCCTAAAACCTCAAAACCTTCATTTGTAACAATGGCTTCCGGGAAGAATGAAACCCCTAAACTCACAACTCAAACCTCAAGCAAACCCACTCAGGCTGACCCCGCGGGTCCTTCAATGCAAATAGAAAGGAAGATGAACAAAGTACACAAAAAGGTCAACAATCTGGAGGTTCTGAAATGCAGATGGTTCTCTCCAGGTTTCGTCACCTCTGAGAAACCATTCTGTGACTGGATCGAGAAGAACAAGTGGACTGGTCTATTCTCTCTCTCAGGAACAACCTATCCTAGGTTAGTACGGGAATTCTATTCGAATCTACATATTGATGAAGATGATTCTGATTATTTGGAGACCTCAGTTAAAGGTCAGAAAATCACCGTAACCCCTGCCTATCTAGCCACTTTACTAGATTTACCAGACGAAGGAATTGAGTTTAGGACGACTAAGGAGAAGGTACCAAAAGAGAAGCTTGAGAAGATCAAGGGGTTCTGTAAACCCAAGGATCATAAGGGTGAAATACCCAGCACTTGTATGGGGCAAGAACAAAAGATGGCCCACTACATGCTGACTAATTTTATCTTCCCCAAACTCAACTCAGCCTCATCCGCCTCTAACTTTGAGCAGTGCTTCATCTGGCACATGCTGACCTACACTCCACTCAATCTTCCCGTCTTCTTAGTTGGAGCTCTTCAACGAGGTGGTAAAAAACTCCGTTTGGGTTCTCTGATCACTAAGATCATTGAGGACAAACAGATTGAGACAGTCAATGAAACTAGTAGCTTGAGAAGTGAAATCACAGCAGTTTTGCTGGAGGGATTGTTGTACAATCAACCCTTGAAAGGGTATGAAGATGTTGTAGATACTGAGGAAGACGAGGAAGCTGAACAACAAGAAGTTGTGCCTGAAAATGAGCCTGAAAGAGAAGTGGAGGCTCATGCTGAATCCCCTAAGACAGCTCAGCCCGAGAAGAAGAAGAAGAAAAGGAATGCTCTTGAAATTTGCTCCAAAGACATTCATGCTGTCCCAAATAAAGTGAGGCTGTTGTCTCAAGAAAAGGTTAAAGCTGACAAAGTTAAGGAAAAAGCTGAGTCAGCAGAGAAGAGAAAAAGGCCAGAAGGGCCTGAAGATGAAGAAGAGGAAACACCCTTGATGAAAAGGAAGAAAGTCAACACCTTAAAGACAGTTGAAGCTAATCCCCTAGATTGGGTTGTATCCTCCAAAGGTCATGAAACTGACCTAGAAAAGGAAACTGAGCAAAGACATGAAAAAGAGAAGGAAGCTGAGAAAGAAGCTGAGAAAGAAAGGGAAGCTGAAACTCATGCTGAGGAAGAACCCACTAATGTTGAGCAACATCAGGGTAATACTGAGGAAACAGTTGAGGAAGAAGAAAATGTTACTGTTATGGATCATGCTGAGCAACTTGAGAATCCATGTGTAGAAGAGGAGACAGTTGCTACTGAATCCAGTGAAGGTATCCCAGCTGACCCTTCATCCCCAAAAGCTCCGACACGACAGAGACTCAAAAAGAAGGCACAAAAGCAAATTGATCCTATGGACGACTTTCCTGTTGATGAGATTGATACTGACCTCTCCAAAATCCAGTACTTCTCGAATGATGCTGAGACTGAGTCACCTCCAGCAGATACCGTACAAAAGCAAGCCTCTGTTACTCAGGATGAGGAACAAGCCAAAACCCCTGACGATCCAATCCAGGCTGATCACGATGGATCAAATCCTGCCTCAACTTCACCCATTCAAGATGAGCAGGTCAACATGCCTAATCAAACTCCACCTCCAACTCAGCATGTTGACGACTCAGCTCATGGAATCGATCAAAGTCCAGGTACCAATCAAGGTACTCAATCTGGCAGAGAGCCAACTCCTCCACCACCATCAAGCTCAATACCAACCTCTAAGTCTCATGCTGCTACATTCACATACTTGAATGCCACTGAGTCAGGACGCCGTATCATTGCTTCTGCTCAGTCCTTGCTTCAAGATTTGAACCTTCCTCAAGATAATGCTAATCCATCTACTCAAGCTGCGTCCTCCGAATTTGTCAGGTATCACTCAGCTTCTAAATGAACTCAGAGGATTGAAGGATCTGGTCAGCATCATAACTACAGTTCAGACTCGGCAACCCAATCAAGATCAAATAGCAAAATTGACCGAATTGGTGCTCACAATGGCGAACCATATGAATTCGCTTGAAGGCAAAATTCAACAGCTGCCGAAAGTCAATCCAGGGTATGCCACTTCTACTGAACTTCAAAGATATTTTACCAAGTTAACTGAAGAACTGACCAAATCGAGTGCACCCGGCAATACTGAGTTTGCCACCTCTGCCGAACTTCAACAATGCTTTACCAAGCTTCATGCTGAGCTGACCAGTACCTGTGACTTAGTATCCTCCTCTTCTCAGTGTACTATTGACCAACTGAGTGAAGCAGTCAGCCTACTCAACATCAACAGAGCACAGATGGATGTTGATCCAGTCTCCAACAGTGAACTCTTGAGCTTTTCACAAGCTATAATGAAGGCAATGCGCATCAACAATGCCCAGCGCATGTTTTATGATTCTGTCTTGCTAAAGCTGTACCATCAATCTTTTGGTCAGATCATAAGCTCGCTCACCTGGCTGAGAAAATCTCATGAATGCCTACTTAGCATGATCAGCAGCTCCCTCCGGGTTCCTCGGTATGTCCAGGATGACAGTGTTCCTGTTATTGATGGTTTAGGTGAAAGCACAAAGAGGCTTCAGCGCTACTCCCATTATCTCTCCACTGCAGCTCGTAATGAAACCTTCCTGTATAAGCCCGATGATGGCAAAACGGGGGAGACTAGTCAAGGAGGAACTCAGCCTGCAGGTAATGCTTCAGGAAGTAAAGACAAAGGGAAAGGAATAGCTCAAGATGACCACCAAGCTCAGAAGAAGAAAAAGAAGAACTAGATATAGTCTAGTAATTGTTTAGAACTTAGCATAGAAACCCCCACATATGTGTTTGCTTTTTTTGTGTTCAATCTATGCCAAGTATTATTTTCTCAATATAATCGGAAAAATTGAACAAACAAATTAAGAAGTAAAGAATACTCAGTATACATTAACACTAAAACACTTAGATAATAAACTGAGTAACAACATACTTGAAAGCTGACTTAAAATTAAAAAAGATCAGATCTTGAAAAATCCAACATTAAACTAAGTCAGCATACACAAGTATCTTAAAAGTAATTCAATTAAACATTGGAAGGTTTAGAATTAAGTTAAGACAATATGTGCAACCCTTACGGGGGAGTTATTTCAAAAATGTCAATCATGGGGTAACTTATAACTGAGTTCCATAATTGTGTATTTTGCCAACATCAAAATGGGGGAGTTTGTTGAAACACCTTTTCCACAAGATTTTGATTTGACAAAATCATCCATGATTAAGAGGCAATTAAATTTAAATGCTTTGATTTAATTGTACTAATGTGTTTGTTCAATATTGAGTGCAAAAATATATATAAAGTAAAGACAGGACAAAAGTCAGCACAAGCAAAGCTGAGTAGAACGGAACTCAGCATGACAGAATGGAAGCTGAGTGGAGTAGAACTCAGAAGCAAAACGAAGCTAACTAAATTTGAAGACTTCTTCAGAAGCGTTTAAACAGAACGGAGCTGACCAAGAAGGAACTCAGCTTAGAAGTTGAACATCCGAAGATAACGAATAAAGCTGAGTGACAGTCAGGACAGCATGAATGATCCGTTCACTACAAGACAAAGATTGCCAATCCTCTGCACCAATAATTGGAACCTCGAAGACACACAAAAGACTAATTCCAAGAAACATGGGACATTGGATTATTGGTAAAAGACAACTGGCGCAAAAAGACAAGTCTGGTGCAATAAGACAAAACCTGACGCCTGAAGAAAACAGAGGAAGGGAATGGCGGAACAGACTGAAGCTGACCAGAATTTGTCCCCCAAAAGAGCCGTTTTGGTGTTAACGGTAACAACAATTCAAACGATCCAAATCTGCAGTTTTCCTTCTATAAAAGGACAATGAAGAACCTTGGATACACACTGAAGCATCAAAAGAAAAATACAAAGAGAGAAAATCTTGAAAGCACTCAAATACAAAAAGATCTTACACCAACTTTTCTATTCTCTGTGTAAATGCTAGTTTGATTGTTTTGTAATCATCTAAAGTGTTCTTTAGTTGAAAAAGAACAAGTCTGTGATCAATAGGAATATTGAGAGTGTTAAGCTGAGTGCTTGATTGTAAGCATTCAGTGGTAGAGAAATCTAGGTGCTGGGTTGTAGCACTTAGTAGGAGTTGAGTAGACGAATAGAGGAAGGTACTCTTGCATATTCAACTGCCTTGTAATTGGTTTGTGCTCTATCGTTAAAGAGCTCAGTATTGGATTCAAAAAGCCCGGAGGACTCTGGGGACTGGACGTAGGCAGAGAGGCCGAACCAGGATAAGTGATACTGAGTAACTTCTAAACTCTCTCTCATATTGCATGTGTTGTTTGCTTTATTTACTCAGCATATAAATTGCCAAAGCTGACCTTGAGTAAATAAGTGGTGCTGAGTTAGAAGCTGACCTCCAAGAGTGTCAATTCTCAACTCACAAGAAAACAACTTTAGTCAACATCTGACTAAAGCTGTCTTGAAACATATCTCACCAAGCTGACCAAAAGCTGAGTTAATAAACTCTCAAAATAACTTTCAGTCAGCATTACTAAACGAGAAAAAGTTATATTAGTTCCTAACCCCCCCTTGGAACTAATTACCAGGGACCAACAGTTATAGGGAGCCTTATTCATGCTCAAGTATGTACACGTCCAAATATTGCGTTCATAGTTGGGATAATAGGAAGATATTTGAGCAATCCTCAACTGGACCATTGGAAATAAGCTAAAAGGGTATTGCACTATTTATAGAAAACAAAAGACTACATGCTCATGATAGCTCCCTATTTTATAGAGTTTTTAGGATTAATTTAGATTGTTTTAGTTTAGTATTTAGTTAATTTTGATGTTAATTTGATAGTTTTTAGTTAAATTCAGTATTTTCCATTATTTATGGCATTATCAGTGTTTCCAGGGATTTCCAGGGACTATTCGAGCATTTTCGAACCAGACCAAAGCCCATTGGAGCATTTCGGGACTATTCAGGGACCATCAGAGCACTTTTAGGATTCATCAGGGACCATTAGAGCATCTTTCGAAAGCCCATGGACCTAAACAGAAAAAGCCGGAGCTAAATCGCCCTAACTGGGACCTGACTCGTCGAGACATTACCTGTCTCATCGAGACAAGCCCTCGTCTCGTTGAGACACTCCTTGTCTCGACGAGACGAGGCGGGGAAAGATGCACCAACGCCTTCCCCCTTGCTGAAATCCGCGGATTTGGGCTTTGGAGCCCACTAAAACATTATGTAATTGTCCTTTTTACCTTTGTTGCATTAGGGTTTCTCCCTAACTCTATAAATAGGGAGATATCTCTTGTGTTGAGTGAGGACCGTCACAATGTTGATTATTATCATTTTTATTTCAGTTTCTTTTCAGCTTTTTAGATTAGTTTCAATTTTGTTTTGTAAATCGGGATCGACAAAGCGGGTTTTAGATTTCTATCTCTCCCTCTTATCTTTTACTTTTATAATTTATTGAAGATGTTTTCCATTATTCCTTTACTCCATATTATCTGATTAAGTTTGTCTATGAACTAATCCCCATCCAATCTGAGATGGGGATGAGATTGATTATATGATTATGGACCTAGGGCTTAGGTGTTTATCTTTAATTGATCAGATTATAGATGCTTAATGCCTTGAAATTGCCAGGAATAGGATTATTGCTAGAATGAGACTCGATGATGATCAACTAGCCTGTTTTGTATATATGTTTGTGCCTAATGCCTATAACCTGACAAAGATAGGATTATAGATGTTGGGGTTTAGTGTCCTATAGACAATTGTTCCAGGATATAAACCTAATGTAAATGAATTGTTCTTTATGTCATTTGTTTTAATAAGATATGGTTTCATAACTGTATAAAGGCAACCTCTTTTAAAGAACTAAATAAGTCTAATAAAAGGAAATCCCTGAGTTTATTTAAAGTGATTATAAAGTGTTCATACAAGTATGAAGTGAGACAAAACATTATAATAAACCAATAAATTTAAAATCACCTCAAGTCAAGTGATATGTTTTGAATAGGGATTGACATAACACTGTTAAGACTTACATGTAACAATGTTTTCTGTCGAGACAGAGAGCTGATCTCACAAGCTTCAGATATGCAGATATCTGGACAGTGAGATAAAACATTATTTAAAGTGATTATAAAGTGTTCATACAAGCATGAAGTGAGACAAAATATTATAATAAACCAATAAACTTAAAACCACCCTAAGTCAAGTGATATGTTTTGAATAGGGATTGACATAACATTGTTAAAACTTGCATGTAACAATGTTTTCTGTCGAGACAGAGAGCTGATCTCACAAGCTTCAGATATGCAGATATCTGGACAGTTACATGGATCCAATGAAAGGGTTCATTAGGATTGGGGGCCCGACTTGAGATAACAGGATGGGTAGATTTATCCTTGTCACCTGTTCATCTCATTGGTATTAATAGGTATAAGTAATCCTAAGACTCAAAGGAATGTTAATTAGTGATTCTGGATTATGGAATGTGATGCTTTGATCCTGTTGTAACACGATACATAACAGGGATGACTCTGGGGTGTGTACGACAGACGTTGGGTATCACAGGAAGTAATTGCAGGGTAGTTAACATTGGATTGAGCATTTGTCACTCCTGATAAATGGGAGATACGTCCAAGGATCGCTTGTGGAAGACTTAACTCTAAATCCTTGCAAAGTGATAGCTTAAGACTTGAAATGTAGATTTCACTTAACCTATCTAATTGGAGTTAACTCGGCCTGTACAAGTAAAACGAACGTCTCACTATATGTGACTTGACATTATCTATAGTCATAAGATTCTGTTCAAGGATGTAGTTGATGAAGGATCGAATTATACTGTAACTAATACGGAAAGGTCAACGACGGAATCAACCTGTCTTCTTATAGCTCTAGGGGAATGTTTCGGATCTGCCAATCACAGTTCGCGTACTCATTTCGTTATACAAAGATTGAATGCAATTTTGAGAAATTAATTTAATAGTTGTATATGGCTAGAAGCAATAAGAACCTAACAGGTCACACATAAGACTTGGAACCCAAAAGAGAAACAGATGTTAATTAATTGACGGAAGCCCAACTGAGTCCACTAAGGCCTAGTAATAAGGGAGGGAGGGGGGGGGGGGGGGCGATTTTATATGTTGTGACACATAAAGGAATTAATTTAATTTAAACAATAAGAGTATTATTCCGAATTAAACTCTTATTCAGTAACCTAATTCTATCTGACTAGGGTTTAGATGGAAGATGCTATATTAACCCCCTCTAGTTGTAAATTTTGGCCACCCTTACTATCCCGGAGAGAGAGAATTTTCGACCCCTACTGTAGTGGATCGACTTTCACCGCTTGCTTCCGAATCAATTGATTTCATCTCTTTCCTTTTACTCTTTGATCTTGTGTTGATTAATTAGAGGCAATCTATCTTGATTGCTATTATACGGTTGAGTTCTAACTTCGTTTGATTTGTGTTTTGTTTTGTGCTCGTGAACTCGGAATAAGAGTTGAGGGCACTTCACTTGCAACAGTAGATAGTTCATCAAAATGCATTTCCTTCTATCCCTCTTTATATGAAATAACGATTAACGGATCTTAGTTAAAGTAAATAGGTTAAAAAATTTATAGTTCTGCTGTCAAACGTTTGCATATTTTCCTTCAATAGATAAATAAGAACCTGACCATGGAATTATCTATGTTGAACTTGTATGATCCCACCTCGCTAGAGACCACTAGGAGTGCGGCTTTGTGGCTGGGCTACGACTTTAGTCTTAATTGCCAAGGAACCTACTGCTTTACATGCCCTAAGTTATATATCTAATCAAGCTGTTAGCTGAATACATGTGAATAAGTTAGATAAATCTTGATCACATTTATCTTTCTTATTAGGGCAATTACCGTTAATTATTGGTAAAACATAAGTCTGAACTCTCTAAATCCATACATAGGATTTAATCAAAGGATTCCTCATCCTAGATTGTGCCATCCGTTAATCCACATTCTACCATGTTAATTGTTCGCTGTATTTTATTGACTTTATTGCTTCCAATTCAATTAGTTAATTAAACAAACACCATTTCTTATTCAACCCTCTAAATAATTAGATCAACCTAGGTAGATTTACTAATTATAACAAATAGTTTTTGTGGTTCGATCTCGTGCTTAGCACATTACTACTTGTTGCGATAGGATACACTTGTTCAATTAAATTGGCAAGGGAAGGCTTGCCCCCAATACACCCTTGTGGTGGGACCCCTCCCCGGACCCTCGCTCAGCGGGGACGCGTAATGCGACCGGGCCGCCCTTTATATTTTTGTAAGCATCAGCTCACATATAGAAGATCATATCACTTGATGATCATTAGGTACACAAATTCTGATCATGCTGGATATCAAGATATCCTCAAATCCATTTCTGGTATGTTTATCTATTGGCACATTGCACGAATGTATGATTAATTTTTTTTTTTTTTTTTTATAAAAGCCCATAAACAAGGGACATAACATGATAAGCCCATAGATCCATTAAAATAGGGTGTAAAAGAATGCATTGTTAATGAGTTGAGTTGAGAATTCTTTTCTCCTCCCGTACTCTACCGTCCCGTGCCTTTCTTGCTGCTTCTGCTTCTTCTTCATCTTCGCACCATTCTTCTCTCTCTTTCTAATAAAATAAAAGAAAATAAAATAAAAAACTAAACTAAAAAAAAAAAAAAAGAGGCAGGCTGAGGCTCCCTCAACTCAATCGGCAAACCGAACCAAGAAACCAAAAAACAGACAAATCATATCTTCATTTCTTGTTACTACAACGTAGGAGAAACAAGGAAACAAAGATACTTGTTCTGATTTGTTCCTTTTCCTGTTTCTCACACTCTTCTCTCTCTCTCTCTCTCTCTTTCCTTACGGTAAGTTTTCTTTTGCTTCACTTGGTCTTTCATTCTCTCTTTTCTCCTTAACTCCTTCTAGGGGTTTTCGGATGCACAATTCTCGACTTTACTGCTCATTGCTCTTCAATTTCTCCAATTCTTATCGTTTTTCACTTGTCATTTTATTGCAGGACCTTCACACTATGTATTTCTGCCCATGCCTAAGAATGCACACACGGATGGATAGTCTTTGATTGTCTCATGACTCTATATTTAGGGTTCCACATCTCATTCTTTCTTGTATCGGACTAGCTTTTGTCTTTCTCTTTAACAATCGGAAACGTAAAAGAGATAAAGAGATTTTACGTTGCAATTTGGATGGGTAACAAGCTCGGAAGGAGGAGGCAAGTGGTAGATGAGAGGTACACGAGGCCACAAGGCCTTTATGTTCATAAAGATGTGGATCATAAGAAGCTAAGGAAGCTCATTCTTGAATCCAAGCTCGCACCATGTTATCCCGGGGATGATGACTACTCCAATGATCACGAAGAATGCCCAATTTGCTTCTTGGTTTGTATTACTGTATCAATGTCTCTCTAGGTCTTGTTATTATTATTATTATTATTATATATTTTTTTTTTTTTTGCCTTTTCCATTCTTTCCCCATTCCTATTGTGTTTTGATGCTTGTAAAACTGAAGACAGGAATTATATGGAATTGGTTATTTTTTGTAAAATTAACACGCTCTTGATTTTAATTTTCCACTGATTATTCCCCTCTGCTCTGTGTTTAGTAATATAATACTATTTGGTCAAGCTTTTCTTATTTTCTATTTGAGGCATAGGACATAGTTTTCATAATCTCTTCCATTGGTTTCTTAATGACAGTGAGAAGAAAAATCAGCTTGCCTGAGAATTTTTTGACAGTACTTGAATTTTTGTGGTTCTTGTGACCAATCCAGAAGTTCTGTTTTGTTTTTGTCTCAGTATTACCCAAGTCTCAATCGATCACGATGTTGCATGAAGGGCATTTGCACAGGTAATTGGCAACTATCTTTTGAAATTGAATATTTTGTTTCTGTTAATGTTCTTCATGCAATTTGATGTTTCTTTCTTCTAGAGTGTTTTCTGCAGATGAAAAATCCCAATTCAACCCGTCCTACTCAGTATCCTTCATTGCAAGTTTTTGATTTGTAGTTACATTACATATATCAACAAATTCTCTTTTCTTTTGGGATCAATATTTCATATGCTTGTGATACTTTAACTTATCAGATGTCCTTTTTGTAAAACCTCAAATTATGCTGTGGAGTATCGAGGGGTGAAAACAAAGGAGGAAAAAGGCGTGGAGCAAGTTGTAAGATTTAGCCTAACCAGCTCTAATTTTTGCATTCGTGAATGGATCATTTGTTAAGGTTGAAGATTTGACCTTATACACATCTCTTCAAATCTGCAGGAAGAACAACGTGTTATAGAAGCAAAAATTAGGATGCGGCAGCAGGAAATTCAGGATGAAGAAGAAAGAATGCAGAAAAGACTAGAACGAAGTTCTTCAAGTACCAGTGTTGCACATGTGGAGACTGAGAGGGGCTCTGCAGCTGGTATCCACTCTTTGAAATTTTGGTTTCCGTCTATATGCCCTTATTTTGTACACCAAAGTGGACACAAATTTTCACATTTTTCATCTGCATCGTTCCCAGTTCAATCTTTCAGGTTCCCTGTAGAAAATGAGGACGTTGTTTCTCCTCAATGTTCAACTAGACATCCTCCCCCTCCACATTATAGAGTGAACAGGTAACACTTGTTTTGAGTTTCTTTGTTTCTTTGTTCATCAGGTTTTAATAATTGTGAAGTCTGTATTTTTACTATCAAACAAAAAATGTCTGTTATGGTCAGTTAGGTGTGGCTTGTCTGTTGGATCAAATGTTTGGTAAGTGCTGTATGCTTAACTATGCAAAGAAAAGTTAGTTTCAGTAACAACATTATCATCTTCGGTTTTTCTTTTTATTTGTTTCTTGAGTGCTGCATGCTTAACTGTTGAGTGATGGAATTCCTTTCATCTTTTTTTTTTCTTGGTCTGGAAGATATTGTTTGTTCCACTGTATTATTTTGGCGTATCATGTAACACCTTGATATTGTTCCCTAAGGTGACTATTGGTTCTTGATAGTAGCTAGAGCATGTAAATTTGGAATGGCCTGTATCCAAATTATCCCAGCTGGACTCCCGTTTTGGTTGTACATAATTTCGGAAATGATCTCTTTTGGATGATGAAAACCTGATGGATACTGTATTAGAAATGTAAGGATTACAAGTACATGGAAGCTAAGCATTTGCTTCAAAAATCATTCATCTTTATCTGAATATATACTATTTCCTTGTTTATTTGATATCCAATTACATGGTTTTGCTTGTTAATGATTCAATCTTTTGTTGATTGCTAGAATTCTAAGGTTTTAGGCTATGCTAATTAGTTGAATCAGTTTGATTTTGGTGTGTCCCTAATTTTTTTATGGCATGGTAATAAAACCACAGGGATGATGAGTTTGACCTAGATCTCGAAGACATTATGGTCATGGAAGCTATTTGGCTCTCTATCCAGGTAACTTCTCTTATTTGACTGAATCCCATGCACACATCGGATTGGCTACAAATTTGAGCTTTGGCATCTCTAGAATATAACATAATTCAGAAGTCCCTTATTTGCATGTTTGAACGACTGATACTAAAAATGAATAACTTGTCAAACAAGAAAGAAGGTTTATCAATTAAGATGTTACAATTATTTCTTTGAGCTCTTATTCTAGTTTTCAGAGATGCTTTCTATTCTTGACTTGTCTTTTTAGATCCAAAAACTTTAGCTGATGACTGATACTGTGCCTTGTTGTATTTGTTGGTATTTTAATGTGTTGGAGATTACTTCCTGATCAATTTGGAATATGAAAGCTCCATTATCAGCCATTGTGTAATGGGCAAAACTTGTAAATTTAGCCCTATAATATCCGTGAAAAGTCATTAAGGTCCCTGATTGGTTTTTTTTTTTCCAGTCTTTTATGTTATTATTTACTTATTTAAGCTTCTTCTTCTTTTTATTTTTATTTGCATTATTTTTTTTTGCTTAATGAAGCCTTCTTGTGTTAAAATAATATGCTCACATGGACCTGAGTTTCTCAAGTTTGACTTGCCTGACCAACAACCTTACAAGCCTTAATCCACTTTTTGTCAAATAGATAAGTCTTTTCTTATCACCATATTCTCATCTTCTTAGAGAAAGTGCTTATAGACAGCCTTTACATCATCTTCGTCTCTTTTATTTTTTATTTTTCTTATCCTTTCTTGCTTGTGAGCAAGCAGCCTAGCCCAATTGATTGCTGCCATAGCTCCCCCAGTTTCTTTTTCACTTTTGATTGGTGCATTGTATATTACTAGGCACTAATGTTACTCATCAGCATTGCTAGACACTATCCTTGCATAATTGCTATTAAGTAACTTCTTATCATTAGCTCATAAATGCCTCTGCCCCATCCTGACATTGAAATCAAACTATAAATTGAAAATGAATCATGTTTGCTTGGAAATAGTGAGTTAACCTAGTTATGCACCTAATCTGATTCTTCAAAGCTGAGGTCTGCTTTGTGAGATCTTGTGCCGGATTATCAGCCTTATTGAGCCTTATCAGTGGCTTATCCTTCAACAACAGTCTCTTCATCTAATCTCAAATCACTTCTTTTGGTCTCATCTCACCTAACAACTAGTTTATGTCTTTTACTACAGCTTCATTGGGATACCTATATCTGATCTGTAAGAGGCTAAGCCTGATTGTTGTCTATGCTCCAACTTAAGGGAGAGTGTTATATTATGAACATATGTGAACATAGGTAGCTGTAAAAGAAGAATTTTAGGGAGCAATCAAAGGACTAATTATAGGGATTATTATATGTGTCCACTTCCTATCCTTATTCTTGTATATAAATTCTTTACCTTTCAATATGTGAAATGGAGTAGTTTTCTCCCAAAGTAATTGTAAGTATTGATGTTTTTCACATGATGGTAGGATATGAGAAGTATGGGAAATTTGGTAGTGAAGGTGTTCTGGTAGAGGGAAGGGACCATGAATGAGCGTGGGCAATGTGTTCCATTGTGGCTTTATACATAAAGTGATAGTGAAATGGTGAAGGGGGCAGTATTTTAGGATGATTGTGTAGATGTTTGGAATGAAACCATGTTAGGAGTTTATGCATGTGTTTGGTGGGTGATCATGAAAAGCGAATGCTGAGGCTTGGAGTTGAAGATGTTCAGTTAGCAGCTTCTTACTTGCATTTTGGATACATTAGTGAGGGCATGAAGAATAGAGGAGGCTGACTTTGCAGTGAAGCTTGAATAAGAGCTTGCTGCTAATCTAATGTCTTAAAAGGATTGAAACTTGTGGCACATTTCGCTTTCATCATACTAATTTAACAGAAACTGGCTTTGTTACTGGAGAAATTAATTACGGTACACTGAAAGCATCAAGTAGTTGACTGAAAATATCAGATTAAGTGACTTTCTGGAGAGAGCCCACTTGCATAAATCATATGCATGTTATGAATTTGAGGAAGTTCCTTAGGCTGCTTTCAGAAAAATTCTAATTATTGTTGCTTAGTGACTTATCGGAGTGGCGGTAATGCGAGCCAAATTGACTTCTTCTTAGTAAGGAGTGCTTGGAGAAAGAGTTATATTGATTGTAAGGTGATCCCTGGTGAGAGTACGACAACCCAACATAGAGTAGTGGTGCTTGATTTTCGAAGTAGGAAATGTATAAGAAAACAAACACCACAAGTAGAGAATAAGATTAAGTGGTGGAAATTGCAAGGGGAGAATCAACAAAAATTTGTGGATGAGATGACCAAAAAAGATGTTTGGACTTGTAATATAGATTTAGATATAGATTCGATATGGACTAAGATGGAGCATAGTATAAGGGAAGTAGCGAAGGAAGTTCTAGGGGAATCTAAAGGTAGCATGCCACCGGGTAAGGACACATCTTGGTGGACAGAAGAAGTACGACAAGCAGTAAAGAGTAAGCGAGAATCCTATAAAATATTGGGGAAATGTAGGAGTGACGAGAACTACGAAAAATACAAAGAGGCTAAAAGGGAAGTAAAGAAGGTCATACGAGATGCTAGAGCAAAGGTGAATCGGGATCTGTATACAAGATTGGATACGAAAGAAGGGGAAAGAGACATATATAGAATTGCTCGGATGAGAGATAAGAAGACGCGAGATCTCAGAAAAGTTAAATGTGTGAAGGATGTGGACCAGAAAGTCCTAGTTGGAGATAAAGATATCAAGGAACGATGGAGATCCTATTTTGATGACTTATTTAATGGAGATCGCAGACAAGATGTTGGAGATATAAGTATCCATCACGATATGATAAATCATGAATGCCTGCGGAGAATTCAAAAGGGTGAAGTCAAAATGGCATTAAGTAAGATGAAGTTGAAGAAAGCAGTAGGACCTGATGGCATCCCTATTGAGATTTGGAGATGTTTGGGAGAAAGAGGAATCGAATGGTTGACGACGTTCTTCAACAAAATTTGGAGAAACAATAAGATGCCATCAGAATGGAGGAAAAGTATCTTAATCCCTTTGTATAAGAACAAAGGCGATGTCCAAGATTGTGCCAACTATCAGGGAATCAAATTAATGAGTCACACTATGAAACTTTGGGAGCGAGTGATCGAACAAAGGCTAAGGAGGACGGTGAAGATCTCGGAAAACCAGTTTGGCTTTACGCCGGGAAGATCAACTATGGAAGCCATCCATCTAATGAGACAATTAATGGAGCATTATCGAAATAAGAAGAAAGACTTGCATATGGTTTTCATTGACTTGGAGAAAGCATATGATAAGGTACCAAGGGAAGTACTTTGGTGGGCCTTGATAAGGAAAGGCATTTCGCGGAAATATATTGACATCATAAAGGACATGTATGAGGGAGCATGTACGAGTGTACGTACTAGTGTTGGGAAGACTGAAGAGTTTCCTATTACGATTGGAGTGCATCAAGGTTCCGCACTAAGCCCATTTCTTTTTGCCATCGTTATGGATGAACTAACAAGTTCACTTCAAGATGGTATACCATGGTGCATGCTGTTTGCAGATGATATTGTGTTGGTTGATGAGACGAAAGAAGGAGTGGAGAGGAAGTTGGAACTATGGAGACAAACTCTAGAATCTAGAGGCTTTAAGTTGAGCCGAAGTAAGACAGAATATTTGGAGTGTAAGTTTAGCGGCCATAGGAGGCAGGGACAATCGCCCTAGATGGGAGAGTTGTTCAGGCCTCGGATTGCTTCCGGTATTTAGGATCTATTATCCAAACGGATGGAGAAGTAGATGGAGATGTTGCTCATAGGATTAAAGTTGGTTGGTCGAAGTGGAAGAGTGCTACGGGTTTCCTTTGTGACCCCGGCATGCCTAATAAATTGAAGGGAAAATTCTACCGTACGGCAATTAGACCAGCATTGTTATATGGTACGGAGTGTTGGGCAGTGAAACACTGCCACATCCATAAGATGTCGGTGGCGGAGATGCGTATGTTGAGATGGATGTGTGGTCATACGAGAAAGGATCGGGTGAGTAATGAAATAATTAGGACAAAAGTAGGGGTCACATCTATTGAGAATAAAATGAGAGAAAACCGACTAAGGTGGTTTGGCCATGTGAGACGTAGAGCGCTTGATGCGCCGGTTAGGAGAACCGAAGAGTGGCAAAGAGATGTAGTGGTGAGGGGTAGGGGAAGACCTAAGCAAGGGTGATTGAGAGTGATATGAGTTTACTGGGAATTGAGGAAAATATGGTAGTGGATAGGACGGAGTGGAGGGAGCGAATTTGTGTCGCTGACACGACTTGATTTCACGGTTTTATATGATGGTTCATGTTAGCCGACCCCGAATCATTTCGGGACTAAGGCTTTGTTGTTGTTGTTGCTTAGTTTTCTTAAAGAAAGTTGGTCCTGGAACTAATCAAGCTTAACTCAATTGGTAGCTCCTGCAAAGAAAATAGATGGAGTCATGGGTCAGTTACATTCAGGGCCTTCCAAAATCCTACTTACCAAGAAAAAGAAAGAAAGAAAGTAAAATTGTGCTTAGATATGTGTAGGTTTAAAAGTTTTGAATCAGGATAGTAATAGAACTTGTCATGGTACCGTTTGAACTAAAAGCTTAAGCTGATAGTTAAGGTCCAAGAATAGTTCTATTATAATCTCTGACACAGCCCAAAACGCGAATGCCCATTGGGCTTGAAGCGTGCACAACACATGCCCATCCCACCATGTGTTTAAATTTCATCGATAAATGAGGTTGCCGCCAGGATTCGAACTCTCAATCGTTTGGTCCAAGAGGTTGTGATACCATGTCATGGAACTGTTTGAACTAAAAGCTTAAGCTGATAGTTAAGGTCCAAGAATAGTTCTATTATAATCCGTGACAACTCAATCTGGACTATAATAGTTTTAGAAGTTTTGTTATGCTTACACTTTAGTTTGGTTAGAAACTAGAAACTTGGGTCTCAGTTTTGGGATTTTATTTATAATTATTTGTGTATTGAGCATAGTTGTTAAAGGCACCCCTCGGGCGTCCCTCAGTCAACGCTCAGGGTCTTGAGCCTTGAACCCAGAAAATGAGGCTCTGTACAAAAGGCTCTAGCCTTGTGCGCCTCGTGCCTGGAGACTGGTGCGCCTGGCAGGTTTTAGTTATTTTTATTTTTTATTGTTACAGTTTTCTCTAAAATAACTGTTTGATTAATCTCAACAACTAATCTAACTTAAATAAGGTTAATCTTAAACCTTAATTTAAATAAGAATATCAAGAGTGTCAGTCATAATTAAATATATAAAAAGTAGAGAAAGATTAGGAGAAGAAGTCACGTAAAGAAAGAAGTCCCCCTCCACTTCAGGCAAAAACAAACTTGGACAGACACAGAGTGCAGAAGAAACAGAGTGATGATCTTGATGATGATGATTATTAGTTTTTGTTGTGTGTGTTCTTTTTGATTGACAATTAATGGTTATTAATTTAGTAGCATTAGTTATAGTTAGGTATTTTAGGTTAAGACGTTAAGTATATGTTATGTTTTTATGAGTTTTATTTTGTTTGTGTGGTCACAAGTGTGTTTTTTTGGTTTATGCTTAATTAGTAAAGAGTATATATATTTTTTTGTTTTATGCACCTCGTGTTTCTAAGGCGCACGCCTTGCCTTGAGCCTAGGCTCCAGGACCCCTTGGCGCCTTTAACAACTATGGTATTTAGAGTTTGTGTTCTTCCAATGAAGAGAATATTAGCTTCATTTTAAAAGTTGGTGATGTTTCTTTTTCTCTTTCGACTCCTTTTTTCTCCTTTGACTGCTCTCCTTTTGACTTTTGCCAACTCGTCTATGCCTTTTCTTTTCTCTCCCTTTCATACCCTTTTCCTTACTATACTTCTATTTCATATCAAGTTCTCTTTGTGAATTCCATGTAATTTGGAGATGGTACAGGTCCATAAGATTTTGTATTTTGGTCGTAGTGCACTATTCCAATAATGTGCTCTAGATCATTTTGTGGTTTTTGGACTAGGTTTCCATTTTACATATTACATAATGCTGTAGGTTTGAAATTGTGACAAATTGTCTGTAGCATCTCTTGAGGTATGGGAACCTTGGTTTTCTTGCTGCAACTATAGTTATTAAAGGTGCAAGGCATATGCATGTGTTTGATGGACGTGAGTTTAAAAAAGACTAGCCAAGGTTAAGATAGTAAGACTACTAATGTACTTATAATGCTGGAATTCAAGATTGATCACTTTATCATCTTTATTTTCTTTCCACTCTTTTTGAAGTACTATATTGAATACTAGTTATTAGCCACCATATTGTTAATTACCAAGCCAAGGATTGAGAAAAGAAAAACCATAAACATAAATTATTGCGCATGGGGGATGATAATGAATTACTAATGCATGAAAGCATGCATGTTGTATAATGGATTCAAATAATACAAATATTGTAGAAAAGCATTGAGAATAATAGTCAAAATTACAAAGTTAAAGAAGAGAGGATATGACAGCATAACAAAACCATTGTAGCACAAGAAAAGAAAATAGCAATAACAACTAGACAGTTGCAAATTATTGAAAAACATGATTAGTAAATTACACAAATTATATGCTTTTCTAGCGCTGACAAAAGAGATCAATGGAAAATCTGTATAACCCTCAGAATGTTTTGATTGTTTCTCTCCTTACGATAATAGGACATGTATTTTTTTTTTTTTTAAATAAATAAATATCAAACAAGTAGTTGTTGAACCATTGGGTCACTTCTATTGTGGTTATAATGCTAAAATAGTTGCAATGAGGTCATGCAAGATTAGTTTTATTTCAATCTAGTGAAATTTTGCTATATTCGATGTCAGATTTTGATGATGACATGGAAAAAACCAACCGTTTTCAAATTAATTTTTTCTTTCCTACTCACCAAGAGATGGTATGCTAGGTCCCAAGATTGTCAAAGTGGTATCACACTCAAAATGATTTGCTTTTTTCCCATTGCTGAAAGCATAAAATTTTAATGTTACATCTCATGGTGAAAAGGCCTATAAGGTAGAAAACGCTCATTTTAAAATTTCTGGATGTGCAAGTGGTTGTACAATATATTATTTAAATTTGAAATAGGGATATATAGTGTGGTCTTGAATTCTTCATCTTCATGATATGGAGATGGATTGAGGGCATTGAAGTGTCTGAAAGTTGTAAACTCATGGTAATCCAATATGGTATGCATGCTACTTACTGGTCTGATAGCTCTAAAGAGGTCATCATTTTGGGACTTGAATTTGGAACTTTCCCATTTGCTAGCAGTTTTATAATCAAATGAAGCTAATCCTAGTTGTTTCCTTTAGTTCAGCTACTTTTTGTTCTTCTTGGCCTCCAATTTGTGCTTTGTTTGCTTGAATATTTTATCTTGCCCCTACTCATGGATCATGATGAAAGACCCATCTCTCTACATTATATCATATCGTTTGTTTGTTTTCCATCTCTTTGTTTCTTATGGAAGCTGCCTGCTGCTTTAGTTACTGTTCACAGCCTCCAAGCAGCTCTGTATATCTTGTTTTTTTTAACCAGCTCCAATGCATATTATCCTAGGAAGCATCGACATGGGTACGGGTGGTGCGGTTGCTAAAAAATATGAGACATGGATACACCTTATATATATATATATATACAGATCATAAATAACATTTATAAGTCATTGTTGTCATGGAACCAATTGAACTAAAAGCTCAAGCTGATAGTTAACGGTCCACTTCATGTTAATATCTGACAATTGTAAACTATAAATAACATCCGTAATAAGTCATTAGTTCATAAAAAAAACATTTACTACTTTAAACTATTTAAAATAGCAAAAAAGGGGCGATTGCTATATTCTTTTCTTTAGATTTTTTTTTTTATATATATCAACCCCCTATTTTTGTAAAATATTAAAAATCCCTATATTTTACTTAACTTAGAACCGGTGTCCCCATATAAAAAAAGAGGAGGCACTTATTTTGGAGTGTCGGGTGCGTGTCCCCGGAGTGTCTGATGCTCGTACTTTAACCTCCTAGAAGTGTCGGTGCTTCCTAGATATTATCCTTTTTTTTTCTTAAATTCGTTGCTGTGATAAAATTGCACTGTTTTCGTTAGAGATTTGACGTATACTTTTGTGGTGTTGGTTATTTACTGTTTTCTAAGTATCTATGTGTTGCATAAAAAATATGCTGCAGGAAAATGGCAGGCAGAAAAGCCCAGTTTATGTCGATGTTGCTTCATCTGAAAGTTATGCTGTACAAACTCATTATCCATTGCAAGCAATGGCTCCAGTGTCTGGTTCATCATCATCCCCTTCTGGGGGTCTTGCATGTGCAATCGCTGCCCTTGCTGAGCGTCAGCAGATGGGTGGGGAATCCTCGGTTTCAAGTAATGAAAACATGGCAGCATGTAATATGCTTCCAGGAAGTTGTAGCTTCTACAACAGCTCCAGTACTGTGTCACCAGATTGTAGAATGGGAAATACACAAGATGATGGAGAATGGGCTGCAGATCGAGGATCAGATGCTGCTGAAGCAGGGACTAGTTATGCAAGCTCTGATATTACAGAAGATGGTAGTGGAATTTCTACTCTATTGCCACCACCACCACCCCCTCCAGATGAGTCTGGGATAGATTTGAAAATAACTCTGGAACTATTGTTCCTGAGAGTTTTGAGGAGCAGATGATGCTAGCCATGGCTGTTTCTCTTGCTGAGGCTCAAGCTGTGACTAGCATACCAGGGAGTGCGTGGCAATAATTTTCAGGGGTGGTACTGAATTCTAGACAAATCTTGCCACTTGTAGCGCTTGAGCTACCTGGATACTGCACACAAATGAGTCCACAATTGATTCATTTGGTGGCTCAGGTGTGGAGGTAGCAACTCTGTCCTTTCCCACTCTATTACTATATAATACCAGTTGAGGAAAGGAAGAAGAAGAAGAAAGGATTGTGTTAGTGAATGAAAGGTGGTTTGTTTGTGAAATGTTAACATTGACTGAGATTCTTTCCTTTGCATAGTTTTATAAAAGGTGTTTTTAGGGTTACTTGGAATCCAACTGTAGTGAAATATTTCATGATATTGTCAATAGTAAAATTGGGGTTTGGTAGGATGAATAACATCAATTTATATTTTTGATTGAATGTTTGATATTAAGAAATATGCCATCCAACATCATCCTTGCTTAATGCATCAATATGTTTGGAGGGGTTGGTTATTGTTGGTTGTATAGTATATCAGGTGGATAGTTCCATGTTTATGTTGAATTGAATTATTAATCACGATTCATTTTCTTTTTTTGGTGAACATAGGATTGAATTGAATTGAATTCTTTTAGAATTCATTCAAATTGAAGCTTCCAGGGATTACAGAAATTTTGAGATTATCTATTTCTGTCCGATCATGTAGCATGAGCTTTTAGTTTATAAGATTATACGTCATATAGTTGGTCTGTGACGGACAGTATGTGATTAAAAAATATTTGAAAACAAGGACTGAAAGTAGTGTATTATTTAAAAGGTCAGGGGTTCACATTTAATGCTTTTTTTTCTATATCCTCTATACTGAAGTCATCCTGGAAGCTGTTACATAGCTTTTTTCCTGTTTCTTTGGATCTGCTTTTATTTTTTAAGAGATTGGTTTTTGCTTATGGAATATTATGTGGATAGGTACTTTTGTTCTTTGTTGTGCAAGGTAAAATATAAATCTTCTTCTACTTTTATTGCTTATTGACATAGATAAAACTTAAAAAGGAACTAGTTACACTTATCAAAACTCTAAGAAGGCTAATTGATTCATCAACCTCTAGTTATTTCCTAATAAGAATATCAAAACCACTAACTGTCCATTCTGCTACTGCATCACTATCCATATAAACTTCAGTTCCCAAGTTGATTGATGACCAATGTCTTTCCGCAGGTTTTGTGCCTGGATCCTGCAATATAACGTATATTAACAATTAATAATTAGATTGCAACAATTGGAGACTCAGTAACAAACTAGAATAAAAAAAAAAAAAAATACCTGGTAAAAATAAAGGTTTTGAGATAATCTTCCAACATCAAGTTCCCAAGTAGTAGGATTCCCAACCCAGCCTTGACCTTTTTGTGTGGGATAACCATACTCACCCCAAACAGGATGAGGAAGAATTTGCAGAATCTCTTGTGGTTGAGGGTTGCTATAGGGATCACATAAGTTGATTGGTTCCTCAAGGACTTGAGCATTTCCTGGAGCACACCACACATGATACGCACCATATGGGAACCGGTCCTTATCCGTCCTATGAACTCTAGTTCCGTTTGAAAATGTATGATAAGGTGGGCATGATTTCATATCATTTATGCACCATGCTTCAGTTTCTGGATTTAATATCATCTCACTATAACGAGTCACATCTGTAGTTGTATCTCCATTGCATGGTTTTCCATTGTTTTTCCAGCAACTTCCTATGTCCATTAGGTAAAATTGGCTGTTTTTACCTCCCCCTTGCTTTATTTCTAGTCTAAATTTCACTTTGAAATTTGGCGAAGTTGGTACCTATTCGATCGGTTATAGTCATAAGATTTTATTTTATAATAATGGTAGGTAAGAAGAAATTAAATAAGAAGAGAAGCTTACAATTCTTGACATTCCTCGTGTGAGGTAATGATATCCACCGGAGAAACCTCTGGTAGCATCTGATCTCAAGTATAACATCAACCATGGATAATTTGGTGATGACTTTAACAAATAATGAAAAGTCCAAGTCCCTTTACCAATCTTTTTTTGCCAAGTTACATTGAAATAAGAAGAGGCATTAGAAGCAAGTTGTTTATTTAAATCCCAAGTACCATAAAAACTTCCCTTTAAAGAGGTGGTTTGGAGTTGGAGAGTTGTATGGTTATGATAAATTAAAGGCATGTTCATGCAGCCTTGACCAAAGCATGGAAATCTTGATTCGGGTGGGAAGGGTATGGATTTATGTCCATCTCTAGGGCATTTAGCAGCCATAGTGTCCATATTACCACTTTTGAGCATGATCATCCAAAATTGCCAGGCCTTATGCTTTCTGCGTACTTGGCATTTTTTCCCTAAATAAATCTCTTTTGTTGCGGCGTACAAATCTACGTTTCTGGCCTTTATTAGTCCCATTGAATTGTTGAGAAAACCAAGCCTGTTGTCTTTCTCAGTTACTTTGTGAATCACCTTAACTGCATTCATAAAGAATAAGCATGTTATGCTATGTTATGTATAAAAGCAAGTAATAAGTAAGATAGATACCCGGAGATGTCGATCTGTCAATATGAAAGCAATCAGCCATCCTAGGACTTCCCATGTGAGGAATTTCTTGGCCAACTTCATTGCATTGATTCCAAGCTTCAATTGCGACTCTAAGACCATCTAATCTCATTCCAGGGTCACCAATACCTGATATGTAACCATGACTGCCTTTAACAATTCCAATTCTGGAAAACGCTGCTATCATAATAATAATAAAAATACAAAGCCTCCACTTATTATCCATTATATAACTCAGTTGTTTTGTTTAGGGTGTATGTATGATGAATTTATAGTGATTAATTGTTATCGAAATCAAATCCTTTTGATGGACTAATTCTATTCAGATCTTGCTAAAGGAAAGGATATCCTTTCAACCGACTTGTACTACTAATTAAGAATTCAACTAGGATTTGGATTTCTACCATTAGAGAATCAGCCACACATATATGCATTAGCTTGTGTTTAGTTTAGATTCCAAATAGCTTTTTTATTTTCTATTCATCCTTTCCCAATACCAATACACATGTTAATATAACCACTCGTATATATTATATTATATTATATTATTTTATTTTATTGTTTTCAATTTTATTTTTTATTAATACATTTTTTTAAATTAGTTGTAATCTTTTTTAATAATAATAAATAATTTTTTTACATAATAATATGGTAATTAAATATATGTATGTAGGTGCAAGTTATAACTATTACTTTGTTTTTTCACCATAGTGTTATATACATTTGGGTGCCTTCTATGCTTACTCGGTTATTATATATATTTCTATAATTTAATGTTTTTTAACATTTTATTACCTAAAGTTATATATATATATATATATATATATATATATATATATATATATATATATATATTTACATTTGAATTAAATAATTATTATAGATAAAAATCAAATAATAAGAGAATTATTACTATACATAGAAATTTTACAACGACATAACAAAGTAATAAAAATCTAATATTATTGTATACATAAAAAGTAAAAGAGATAGTAAGACACAAATAAAAATTAATAATGTTAGTCTACTTTAAAAATATACACTTTCACATTTATCGTGGTGTGTGTATACCAAATATATATATATATATATATTTTTTTTTAGAATTTTGTTAGTCTACTTTTTACATGATATTTTATATTATCTATGATCTTTGGTAATTATTTTTTAAATTTACCCTTATTTATATTAAAAGAAGGTTTTAATATTAATGGAAACAATCCTATAACTAATTTATAGTATTTAAGAAAAGACATCAACATGAATGATAAAGTTTTAGGATATAAACATTAAGCTTGTTTCTACGTATAGCGATAGTATGAAAATTAATGTTTGTTATTGACCGAGATATATACATGAATATTAAATAATTATTTTACATTTAATTATTTTTATTTTAGATTTACATCCAAAGTCTAAAAAGAATAATTTAAACCACATAAAAAACAAAATAAACATAGAAAGTATATGAATATTAAATAGAAATCAAAAGAATAATGTTAGACAAATTTGAGGTATGTATTAGCAGTTTCCTTAAGATAGATTTCGTCGCTATTGGTACGCAAGCGAACTCTTACAACGTGTATATTCGTTATCGCTAGAGGATAAAAACAAGAGCAGAAAAAATCTCAGAGAGTATTTTTATTTTTCAAGACCTCCTTGAATTTTGACAGTTCTATTCTATATAAATAAAACTTGAAAGGACACTTTTATACACGAATGAATACGACTATTTGTGGACAAACACGACTATTCATGAAAGGAGGTGTTTGTTATAAAGGTGGGCAAAAAAACCGGACAAACCGGTAACCGAACCAAAAACCAATAACCGAATCGGAAAAAGTGGTTGACCAAACCAATGGTTTTTGTTTAGGGTTGAAAAATAGTCTAGGTTCAATTTCGGTTTAGTGTTAAAAAATCGCGTTTTACGGTTAACCGAACCGGTTAAAATATATGTATTTAAAAAATATATATATACTTATAATTACATACAAAATACATAAAAATAAATACAAATTATATACTTAAAATCTAAGACAAACACTTTGTAATTACAAATTATATACCTAAAAAAATTATACTTTGTAATCACGTACAAATTATATACACAGTATATACTTAACATTATATACAAATTACCAAACCAGTATACTAACTTATTATACTACACTAAGTACTTAACTTATTCTATTCTAATTTCTACCTTGAAATTATGTGTATTTTAATACTAATTAAAAATTTAGGTTTGGGTAAAAATTATGGTTAATGTTGATTTTTGGTTAACCATTGAGAATTGGTTAAAAACCGTTAACCAAAAAATCTAACCGAAATTAATGATTAACTGTTCATACGATTAACCGATATGCATGGACCGGTTTCAGTTTCAATGGTTAAAAAATCGATAGTTTCGATTCAGTTAATCTTTTAACCTCATGGACCGATGAACCAAACCGTGTCCACCCCTAGTTTGTTGGTATTTAAATTAATTTCATAATCTTATTCAATTTTGTCCAACAATCTCCCACATGAATAAAATTGGAAACGAGATGATTACGACGTGGTGATATTTTTCTAAAGTTGATATCTGCATATGATAGGTGGACAATATCCCTTAAACCTTCTCTTGTGAAAGTATATTTACTTTACTGGCTGATATCTGCATATGATATGTCGTTGAACTATTTTGTCGTTTGTGTAAACGATGATATACTCCACACAGATACCAACATAACACAGTAATGGTTCTCATGGTTATATTCGTTATGGTCATGAATAGGGGTGCAAACGAGCCTTGGTAGTTCGCAAACTATTCGAGCTCGGCTCGGTGAAAGCTCGATTAAAGCTCGGTTCGATAAGGCTCGACTCGAGTTCGGGATCGGCTCGAGCACTAACGAGCTGAGTCCGAGCTTCCTCAGGTTCGGCTCGAAAGCTCGCGAGTAGGCTCGATTATTTTTAATTACTATATATATTTCATTACATATATATATTTCATTGGTTATTATTAGTTTTCATCACAATTCACAACTCAAATAAGATTTAACCCATACAAAATAATAACACAAAAAAAAAACTTAGACATTTGAGTCTTTAGCGAGACAATTAGGTTTTGATATGGAATAAAATATATTACAAAGTTTAATATATATGTCATTGTTAGAAAATTTTCTCCAAGCTTGTGTTTTCCGATCACAAGTACCATATACTGTTTTGGAATCTCGACAATAACATGATTGTTTTTCTTCATAAATATTTTAAACTCATATGGAGTATGTTATAAGGCTTTTCTATTTTTTATGCTACTTATTCTATGCATGTATGATGAATTTGGTTAAAGCTCGTTAGAAGCTCGATAAAAGCTCGGCTCGGTCAAAGCTCGGCCAGATTCCGTCAAAGCTCGGCTCGGTCAAAGCTCGATTCGAGAGGGCTCGGCTCGAGATATTAACGAGTCAATACCGAGCCTACCTAAGGTTCGGCTCGGTTCGGCTCGGTTGCACCCCTAGTCATGAACATTCTGTGAGAGTTTTAGAGAACTAGGCCAACCAGTCTCCTTTGAAGCGACACCACTTCACTCTTACATAGATGATTTATTGATTGAGTATTGCACAATAGATCATTAAAAGCATACAGCTTAACCTTTTTCCTATTTTTATGTCACTGTTTACATTTAGGAATGGACTGGGTTTAACCCCCAAAATAACCACACAAGGTTCATGCAATTAGATTATCTCTTTGAACCTATATCTTGGGACACTATAAGATAACAGTTGACCAGCTTCCTAATTAATTAATTAGATAAAGAAGAAAAGATAAATAAGAAAAAAGGGGAAGAATGAAAGTGTTGCCTGCTTCCTATTTTATTTCAGTGGGATTAAAATTTTGGTTTTTTTAAATTATTAATTTTTTTTATCTCCAGCGGAATTCCGCTGCTAATAAAGAATTTTCGGTTGTAATCAATAGAGGATATTTCCACTGCTGATCACCAGCGAAATTTGTTTCTACTGCAGTTCTGACGGTATCAACACCAAAACTCTATCCACTGCAGTTTCGCCGTGATCAGTAACGGAATAACTTCAGCTGCTGATCAACTGTTTTCTAGTAGTGGGATCTTTAGTCAAGGATATGTTGGCAGATGCACATATGACAAATGCCACTCCAGCAAATTCTCCTTTACCTTTTGGTTTCAAACCCACAATGACAATAGCAGTTCTAGATGCTGCATATACTTTCACAAGGCTCATTGGCAGATTTTTGTATTTGAGATTTACCTGTCCTGATATTTGCTTTCCAACACAACTCAGTCAACATATGACAGAGCCACAACAACATCACTTGGATGCTGCATTACACATCCTTAAGTATCTTAGAGGGACTTTAACAAGAGGAATTTTTTATCTAGTCCAGCCAAGGCTCACTTTGTCTGCATACTGTGATGCTAATTGGGAGTTTGTAAACAAACAAGGCGCTCAGTTACATGATTTTGTGTTTTTTGGGCAAATCCATGATTTCATGGATAAGCAAGAAGCAATCAACGGTTAGCCGATCTTCAGCAGGGGCAGAATACATGAGTTTAGGAATGACAACTTGTGAACTTCGATGGATCTCATTTCTGCTCAAAACTTTTTAAGTACATGTTCCAAAACCAATCCAATTGCACTATGATAACTCCTCAGCAATTGCAATTGCAGCTAACCATGTCGATCATGAGAAGACTATGCACTTTGACATAGACATTCACTTCATCAGGGACTATGTTGAAGAGGGATTCATAGCCACACCTCATGTTCCTTCAAAGAAGCAGTTGGCAGATCTTTTTACTAAAATGCTGAGTGGTACACAGATTGGTCGTTTCTTAGTCAAACTTGGTGTAGTTCATATGAATACAACAAGTTTGAGTGGGGAATGTTAGAGTTAACAGATATAAATCTGTTAATAGCAGAATATTAACTAATTAACAGATTAGCAGGTATAATCTTGTTAGTTAGTTAAGTTTCTTCTATAAATAGCTTTTATAGTAATCCCATCACTATCAATTTCAATTCTTTTGATCAATAATACTTCTCTTCCAATTATCTTCTCTAGAGTTTACATACGAATAAGAATTAGTAGAGAATAAGAATAGTGGAAAAGTAGAAGGTTAATCTACACAAAGTAGTCCATCCTTATTACACTCAAAATATATAAGCAATGATTTAATCTGCATGTTGTATTTTCAAAGTATCAATGTAGGATTTTTCACGAAGCTGGCGAGAAAATAAACCCTTAAAGAAGTCTTGAACCGTTATTGTTGTATACAATGGTGGTGTTTCCTCAGTAATCAAGCTTGGGGCAGGTCCTATTTCACCATCATATCTTGGTGAATGGAATGATGCAATTGACAGTCTTTCCTTTTCCGAATTCACTGTTGCGCGATGCAGGATGCTTCGGTATGTCCCATTGGTTATGATCTGCAAGCAAGTAAAACCAAACCAAACCAATCAAATCCTTGACTTGTTGAATCATGTCCAAAGAAAGAAAGAAACATTCATTACCTCCAAAATGTCACCAATGTTGACAACAAATGCATTTGGGAGAGGCTTGATAGGAACCCATTTGCCGTCTTTGGTAATCTGAAGACCTTCAACATCATTAACTTGCAGAAGAATGGTGAGGCCGGTGCCATCTGAGTGTGGGGTTAGTCCTATGACCTTTTCGGGTTGAGGACATGGTGGATAGTAATTCATCCTCATAGTTTGCCTAGTTTCATTCCAAAATTCTCTCATTTCCTCAGGTTTAATTTTCAAAGCTTTTGCCATCTGATCAAGGATAGACACTGCCAAGTTTTTGACTTGTGATGAGTAATTCTCCAAGGTGTCTCTGAAAGGAAGAGGGAGGTTTGGGAACAAGTGAGGTTTCCTCAAATGAAGAGGTTGAGTAAGCATGAAAAAGAGGTCGCCCCAGTCAAGCTTTTGGTCATCAGACACAACGAAGGCTTGTCCGAATCCCTCTATTTCGCCAGGATATTGCCAGAACCTTTTCTTATCCTCCATTGGGAGATTGAAGAACTCTTGAACTTGGATCTTCATTTTATCCAGCAATGAAGAGCTTACTCCATGGTTTATCAACTGTCATATACACATAACAAGTAAATCTCTACTCTACTCATAGCTAAGCCCAACGTGAATATTTGAACACTTAACAACAATTGTATGAAAGTATATCTATCTATCTACTTATGAACATAAATATACATCAGCGCTTTATTAGCAAATCAAATCAGTTTTAAGCAACATCCCCAAAGTAATATAAATTGATGATAGATAGAATGAGGCAGTAGTACAAGAACAGAGAATAGCCCTAATTGATTTGTGAAATACATAAATATAAAAAAAGAAACCAAAACCTGGAAAAAACCCCAATCTTTGGAAGCAAAATGGAGTCTGGACAATTCGGAATCCATAGATTCAGGATCAAGTAAACGCTGAAAATCAATAACAGGGACTTCATCTTCATCATCATGATGATGTGTATTTAGTTCCAAATCAGAGCGAAGATATCTTGGAGGGACAGTAAGCAAAGAGTCCTTGGCTAATTCTTGAACACACGGAACCAACAAAGAGTTTCCCAGACTGGGATTTTTTTTCGGTTGGGATGATTCCATCCTAAAATAACTGGATTTGAAATTGGAATTGGATGGGATAGGATTTTAATTGAAGATCTGAATTCAACGCTCGGTGGAATTTTGGTACCTTTTTTGGAGTCATATTTGGAGGCTCACTTTATTTTTATTTTCATTTTCATTTTCAATTTCAATGGTCTCTAACAAATCAACCTTTCGTTTTATCTCTTTAAAATTTACATAACTATTATCCAATTCATTCTTAATCATATGCACCTTAATGATCATGTAGAATTTGGTCATTCACTCACCGTTAGACAGAGACTTAGTCTCAGGATGCTTTGAATCTCCAGCTTAAGATTCTAATAAGCCTATATATAACAATGAGCAAATTCACTTGCTCATTAAGGTGTATGTGAAAATTCGACTAACTTTTAATTTTATACTCTTTTAACTTGTTTTTACTTTCGCCATGCCAACTTCAAAAATAACTGCACCATAAAATTACTGACATGTTGTGAGCGGCTAAAAATTTGGTTTAAGTTCCAAAACTATTCGAGTTGCTACTTCCAAGGGTCAATAAATATTTTGGAAGAGTTCCGTTAACACATCACACAATTCGTCAACAGTGGCCAAGACATGAGGGGGTCCAGGCCTCTCCAGCCACCGGAACCACAATGGCCACGAGTAGTCTAGTCTCATGTCTCCACAAAATTTAAGGTTGTGGTGATTCCGGTCCTTCTGTTTCCAAGAAATTTAACTCGGGTGCTATATTAGTACCCAAAATTGGCCTAGGTCCCATTAAGTCAATTGCAATTTTTTTTTTGCCTGTTAGGCCATCTCTAAGTCCAAATTTCTAGTTTTTTTTTTTTTTGTTTGTTAGACCTTTCTTAAATCTAAATTTCTAATTTTTGTCACCTATTAGGCTCTCTCTAAATCCGAATTTTTTATTAGACACCGATTTAGCAAAAAAAAAAAAAAATTTACACACCACGTGTAAAATCGTCCCCCTCCAAACAACTCTGTATTCGCCACTGT
This sequence comes from Euphorbia lathyris, assembly GCF_963576675.1. Classification (NCBI taxonomy): domain Eukaryota; kingdom Viridiplantae; phylum Streptophyta; class Magnoliopsida; order Malpighiales; family Euphorbiaceae; genus Euphorbia; species Euphorbia lathyris. The sequence continues at coordinate 72,810,964 of NC_088911.1, read as the reverse complement.
ATATATGTTAATCATATTAAATATATTTCATAGTTACATTTAGGTTATACATATATTAATTATGCCATATATTTTCGTTACTTATTTATATACATATATACTATTTACATATATATTAACCTTTGGTTCATGTAGCTTACATCTTATACTATTTTCTCTTTTCTCTTATATATATTTACATTTATTATATATTCCTTATATATATATATATATATATATATATATATATATATATATTTATAAGTAGCATATGAATGCTGGCACCTCTTCTAGGCTCTTAGGAGCCCCGAATAAATATCTTGTCTAGTTGGGCGGGTCTGGGTTTGCTCTCCTCCTTTGATGGATCTGTTTGTTTGGAATGTTAGAGGAGCGGATAGCAAGGCGACCCGTATCCATGTTAAGGATTTAATTAAGCAGTTCAACCCTTCTTGTTTTGCTTTATTGGAAACTAAAGTCGGTGGCGCTAAAGCTGATGAGGTGGTTAATTTATTTAAAAGTTGGAAGTGTGTTAGATCAGAGGCGATTGGCCGGGCTGGTGGGATTTTGCTTTTTTGGAAGTCGGATCTGGTTCTTTTCGATATTGTGAGGGTGGATAAGCAATTCATTCACAGTAAAGTTACTTATCCTGGTAATAAACCTTTCTTTATTACTATTGTGTATGTTGATCCTATCCTTGCTAATCGCAAACGGCTTTAGGAGATTTTGTTTTCTTTAAGTTCGTGTATGGTGGATGCCTGGTTTATTGCTGGAGATTTCAATGATATTGCTTTTATGAGTGATCAAAGAGGGGGGGGGGGAATCATTATATTAATCGGTGTCTTAACCATAAACAGAATATGGATTTGTGTGGTCTGAATGATCTTGGTGCTGCAGGTCATAAGTTTACTTGGAAACATAATAGTACCTTTGTTCGTTTGGACAAAGTTTATGCTAATATTATTGCTCAAAATAGGTTTTCTGAAGCAGCAGTGTTGAATCTCCCCTTCCGTCACTCTGATCATTGTCTTATTTTAGTCAGATTGGTGAGAGCTCCTAGAACTAGAGGGATAAGACCTTTTAGATACTTGGTGGCTTGGGAATCACATCCCGAGTTCAAGCAATTTGTTCATGATAATTGGAAACCCCAGAATAATGTATTAATGGTTGCTGAAGATTTTAGAAGTAAAGTGGTGGGATGGAATAAAAACATTTTTGGTCATATTATCAGAAGGAAAAATAAACTTCTTAATAGGATGGAAGGTATCCAACGTATCTTGGAGACCAGATTTGACCATAGTTTGAATTGTCTTCTTAAATCCCTCTAGAATGAGTTGGAAGCGGTTCTTAGGCAAAAAGAGTTGCTTTGGTTCCAGAAATCGAGGAAAGCTTGGATTAAGGATGGGGATCGGAATACGAGGTATTTCCATCTTTCTACTGTTATCAGAAGACAGAAGAATAGGATTAATGCTATAAAGGACCCTAATGGGAATTGGGTTTATGAGGATGATGGAATCCGTATCTTGGCCCTTAATTTTTACAAAGAGCTTTTTAAAGAAGACCCTGTGGACTTGGATAGAACTTTGACTAGGAAGACATTGTGAGGAGAAGATTATTGATGCTTTTCATCCTATTGTTCAGAAAGAGATTAATCAGGCTGTGTTTAGTATTGGAGCTACCAAAGCTCTTGGGGTTGATGATCTTCCGACAGGCTTTTACCAAAAACATTGGGAAACTGTCAAAGATGGAATTTACAATTTCGTCAAAGGGGTTTTTAATGGGTCTGAGAATATTAGGCTTGTGAATAAATCCATTTTGGTCCTGATTCCTAAAGTGGAGAAGTCGTCATCTTTCTTGCAGATGAGGCCTATTAGTCTGTGTAATGTTCTTTATAAAGTAATTACCAAAATTGTGGCTAATAGGCTTAGATGTATCCTCCCTGAGATTATTTCCCATAATCAAGGAAGTTTTGTCCCAGGGAGACAGATGATGGACAATATTGTTATCGCTCAGGAGATGGTTCATTATATGAAGGTTAGAAAGGGTAAACGTGGTATTGTGGCCTTGAAGCTGGATCTGGAGAAAGCTTATGATCGGCTTAACTGGAGTTTTCTTCTTGATAGTTTGGAGAATGCTGGGATCCCGGAAAAGTGGAGGAATTTAATTGAGATTTGTATTTCTTCTCCTGCTTTCCAAGTTTTAATTAACGGGGACTTATCTGAGGAGTTTACTCCGTCCAGGGGTATCCGTTAAGGGGATCCAATGAGCCATTTCTTATTTGTGATCGCGATGGAGCGGTTATCTCATCTCATCCAAGATGCGGTTAGTAATGGTAGGCTTCATCCGGTTTCCATCAATAAATTATGTCCCCCAATCACTCATTTATTCTTTGCTGATGACGTCATGATCTTTGTGGAAGGTAGTGAGGAGCAAATTGGGGTGATTATGGAGATCCTCAACAACTTTTGTTCTGCTTCAGGTCAGAAGCTTAGCATTCAAAAATCTAGGATGTTGTGTTCTAAAAATATGGACCAAAGGTTTGTAAAAGACTGAGTGAGATTTCGGGTATCCCTCTAACCAAGGCTTTTGGTAACTATTTGGGGGTTCCTCTCCATAGTGATAGAGTGTCAAAAGCCTCTTTTAAAGAAATCTTTGATAAGACTAATAATAAGTGTGCGAGTTGGAAAGCTAAATCCATTTCTCTCGCAGGTCGTCTTACTTTGATTCAGTCGGTGAACTCTGTTGTTCCTAATCACATAATGCAAGCTTGTAGGTTGCCTGAGCCTATTCTTAATGGCCTTGATAAGATCAATCGTCGGTTCCTGGCGGGGGACTCAAAAGAGGGGGAAAAAATCCATCCCGTTCCTTGGAAAGAGGTTTGCCAACCTAAGAATAGGGGAGGATTAGGGATTAGACAAGCTAAGGACAACAATAAAGTGCTGTTAATGAAACTTCTTTGGAGGATGTGGCAAAATCCGGAGGCTCTGTGGGTCCGGCTTTTGTGCAGGAAATACAGAAAGGATAGGATTTTTGGGGGCCTGAAAGAGAGAGTCCTTAATTGTTCTTTCCTTTGGAAATGGGTTAATGCTGTATTTTCTGAGTTCTGTACTGGGGTTGGTTGGTCGATGGGTAATGGTAGATCAATTAGTTTCTGGAATGATACCTGGCTAGGGAAGAAGCCATTATCTGAGGTGTGTACGTCTCCGCTGCCTCTTGATATCCGCTATTGGAACATTGCTGATGTCGTGGATTCGGAGGGAGATTGGGTGTGGTCTAGATTTGAAAAGTATCTTAGTCTGGAAACTCTCATGAAGATTCGTGGAGTTAAAGTCAGTGGCATAGAGGAAGATAGGGATAATCACTGCTGGTCCCTTACGAACAATGGTACCTATTCTTGCAAGTCTGTGTATGAGGCTTTCAGTCTTAACTTGGGGAATCCTCCTTCAACTTCGTGGAAAAATATTTGGGCTTTAAAAGTTCCTTATCGTATTAGGAGTTTCCTGTGGCTTGGAGTTAAAAATAGGTTGCTTACTAATGTGGAAAGGAAGAGACGTCATTTAGTGGAGGTGGATACCTGTAGTAGATGCAAAGTTCAGGCAGAAACCATCTACCATTCTCTTAGGGACTGTGCTAAGAGTATGAATGTGTGGAGGAAAGTGATCCCGATTCAGTTATGACCTAAGTTCTTTGACAAATCAGACCATGATTGGTTTATTAAAGGTATTAATTAATGGTTTGTTACTGCCTGAGCTGGAGCATGGAGCCATTCTTTTTGTCGTTGTCTGTCACCAGATATGGCAGTGGAGGAATACTGAGATCTTTGAAGATAAAGCTATTGTTATTCTGAATCTAATTGAATATTTCTCCAAAAAAATGAACACTGTTATTAACAGCTTCAGAGGGGATAATCTGGTTAATAATGGCCAAAGTTCTATTGAGCATCTTTTGGGTTGGACTAGACCGGGGGAAGGTTTTGTGAAACTTAATACTGATGGTTCGTGTCTAGTGGATAGTAGGATTGCAACTGGTGGGGTTTTGAGAGATGCATGTGGTAATTGGGTGTCTAGCTTTGCTAAGAACCTGGGAGTGGGTTCTTCCTTTACTGCTGAGCTCTGGGGTATTTTCTCTGGGCTTAGACTGGCCAAAGACCTTGGTGTTAAAAAGTTGCTCGTTGAAACTGACAACCTTGAAGCTGTCAATATGATATCCGAGAATAAGGCTCTGTGTGTGGGCAACCAAAACCTGGTGAAAGGAATCAAAAGATTGGGTCCCTCTTTCGAGACAATCACCTTTGGTCATGTGTTCAGAGAGCAGAATAGGGTGGCTGACTGTCTTACTGCAGAAGGCCATGCAAGGTTATTGGGAGTTTCAACCTTCTCTTCTACTCCGGACTTTCTAGTTTCGTTCTTATCAGATGACCGGGTGGGGGTCTGCTTCCCCAGGCTAATCTCGGGCTAGTTTTCTGTTTGTTTTTTCTTCTTTCCCTTTCCTACCAAAAAAAATAAGTAGCATATGAATCTTTATTCATGCTTGTAACGTTGAGTTGTATTTATTTTCCTATTATGTAGAGACAAACTACTTTAGGAGATGGGGGATTTAAATAAAAAAGGGAGAGTTTCAACTTGGTTTTTCAATTAAAAGTGTTCTAATGTTTAATGTAAATGAAAATGTTTTGGTTTCATATTCTTTCCTAATCAATTTTCACAAATAATCAATTTGTAAACTTGATCATCTTTTTTAATCAAATCCGAATGATTCTTAGTTTCACGTTTTCAAAACGCCTAAATCGTTCTAACAACGATTTAGGTACGAACATGTAAATAAAGGGTTTTCGTCTTCTCATCTTTGTCAAATGCTTTTCATAAATAAATGGACTTGTATTGTTAACCACGTTTTTCATAATTAATTTCAATCGTTTTTTAACTTCACGTTTTAAACGCGCTTAAATCGTTAAGTAGGTGGATGGTGGTTCAAACCATGCAATTTCGAGGTGCCTAGTAGCCTTTCTCCGAAAATGAGCTAGCCTTCTCGGCTCGTACCTAATTTCCCAAACCCAACCGGTCTCCCACAAGGAATCCGGTGATCATTTCTCATTCGTGGTTGGCGACTCTTTCAACTCCGAGCTCCGGTCCTGCCATGTAGCTTGATTCCCAGTTTGGTTGCTTTCGGCTCCAATCACATCGTTGTCATCAACGGTATCATCCCATTGGGTTCATCGGGCGAGGCTTGATACCTACAACAGGGTCTTAACCATAATTTATTACTTGAGGGGACACCTGCCCCTAATCGTGTGGGGAATCTCTGATTGCGATCAGCTCGGGATACCGCATATCAAGTTTTTTGCATCATTACTGGGGAGTTATTAATTCCTAGCAATATTGTTTAAAGTGTTGGATTATTTCTTTCAGCATTTTTCTGTCAATATTTTCTTTTTGTGAATATTCTACATTTGTTAATACTATATAATTGTTCATATTTGTAATGGTAAGTCTTAGCCTCCTAGTTTATCCATACCAAAGCAAGAAGTAAATCGAATCTTCCATTTAATCCTGAAATTTAATTTACTCTTCGCAGGTTGAGAAGAGGAAGAAACCCTCGTTTGGAGGACGAGATGGCATAATACTTTGATGCTCAAGGAAACCTGATCTTGAACAACAATGGTCCTCTCCCTCGCCACCAAATGACAATGATGATGATTAAGGAGTTATAGGCGGTATGAATAAAAATAACAACCGCAGTGGTGGAGGGGCGACCAGAATGACAACTGGTCTATGATGGAGATTCTAGCTCTATTTCTGCCTCAAAACCATTTCAATATCTTCTCAGCAACGATATAAGACAACACATGCGAGATCAAAACTAGCATGATCTAACTGGTATAGTAGAGCGTTCAATTCAGAGGGGAAACTCCACAAAACCCCAATAAACATTTGGAATAATTTCTGATGTGTGTTGATATGTCTAGACAAAATGGTATCCCCCAAGATGCGACGAGATTAAAGTTGTTTCCTTTTTCTTTGAAAAATCAAACTTTAGAATGGATCATTTCACTAGAGTCGGCTTCCATCACCATGTGGGAAGAGTTGGAGTGGGAGTTCCTTGCATATTATATCCCGTCATCAAAGACTATCATGATCCATACTGAGATTAGCTCTTTTCATAAATCGAAAAGTGAGGCCCTTCATGCAGTTTGGGATTGCTCCCATCGATTTCTTCGGAGCTACCTTCATCACAACCTCCCCAAGCATACTAAGTAAGCACTTTACTATTGTCGGAAATCTTTTTACTAAGTCAATGGATGAGTCGTATGATCTCGTTCATGAGCGGGCTAGGAAGAGGGTTGAATGGAAAGTAGAAAAGGCCCACTGGACTGGGGTGCTATCAAGTGATGGAATTTGAAGAGGTTTTCCCAGCCCTTTCCATGAGCATAATGAGGGTGATCACCCTGGGAAGGAATTCAGTGGATATGTAAATACGAGGAGGTGGGAACCAACACATGTATAATTCAATTCTAATGACCATTATAACAATGGGTGGAGGAATCATCCTCGTTATCTTATTCTAACTCTAAGAATTCTTTCATGATAAAATCCAAAAAGCATAAAGGGTGTACCTTCCATCTTCACATAATTCTTGAAAACGACAGACAGATGATGATATATAGAAAATTCAACAGGCCTGAGCATAGTGTAATATCATCATCACCTCATAATAATGCTTGTAAGTGCACTCATATCCTTATTAATCTACATTTTGATGAAATTAACAAACCTTGTGGCATGTATAGCTTGACGAAGGCGTACATACCAAACTAAAGGTTTATTTTCTCGCCAAATTAGTTCCCTCCACCAAGTCAACAATGTAAAATATATCGTGATCGATGCATAGAAGGAATTAAGTCTCCAAACATTAACCCTCGATGTGGCTCCATATCGGCACGTATATACTTGCACTCTCAAAAAGAGGGCAACATACCCAAATAAGAAGGTTAGGTTTTAAGAGATGTGGGTCATCATTTAAATCGGAAAGAACATTCTTAATGGGTGTCGAATCCACTAAAAATAAATATAATTTCACTTTGCTAAAAAAAACAGATTGTAAAAGAAAGTAAAGATTGAATCCAATGGATTAACACTGATTCAACTAGATTAATAACCAGATAGACAAGTAAAATAAATTGGGAGTCTATTTAACACTAAACTAAATAAACAATATAGCAAAAATAAAAGTAACAAAAGTTAAGGATAAATGAAGAATTCTAGCTAAAGATTTCTCAAGCAATGAATTCAATTAATTATTGGTCATTCACAAGTAAGGTAATTCACCAAATCAAAAATCAGATCAGTTATAGTGTCACAAACCTTATTCTTCCTTAGTAGTTAAGTAAGACTATAACTATTTCCTAATCAACAAATAGTTCCACCTTAGTAGATAGAATTCAACCTGTTGACAACTTTACGAAAGAGAAGAACCTAATGTTGGCCAACCGACTCTCAGCGATATCGATTCAAGGGACCAAATTACAAATTCACTTAACAAACAAGTATCAGAACTATTTCATTAATTCCTACCTGTACTGGTTCAAATAAAAAATTGCGGATTTAATTTCACCAGTTAGATTGATAGATGTATGCTATTTAAAACCTTAAACAATTGCTCTTCATTGCTCAAAGACTAAATAACAATGGGGAAATTCCCTAATCCACCGTGAATACACAAATGATGCAAGAATAAGAAGAAAGCAATAAATTCAATGATCTCACAGTAATTGAAAAAACCCCAACTTTGAATTAACCTTCAACTGAAAATTAACGTTTCGCTATATAATAGTCATGGGAGAACAAAGTTGTAAGTTGTTGAACTGAGTTAAATGAGCCGAACATGAGTAGACCAAAGCTCGGTTCAGCTCGATTGCAACTCTATGATTATTATTAGGGATAAGGATCAAATTTGACCCTAACATTTTAGGTAAAGCGCAGATCACGTACGAAATGATCCAAATTTAATCCTAATGTTTCCAAGCAAGATCAATTTTAATTCTCCATTGCCGAAATTTTAAAAGACCTGTTTGACTATTATTTAACTGTCACATTGGACTTTTCAAACATCAATTACGTCTAAGATATTTAACGTATCACTAACATAGTTATAAAAAAAAAACCTATTAAAATGCTAACAACTAAGTCTGCCATATACAAGTTAATCATAATTTTTATCAGTGTGTCTAAATTGTTTATTGGTATTACTAATATAGTTAGAAAACAACAAAAAAAAATGTACGAAACTGTTTCAGTTTATCGATGAACTTATTTGGAATGTCCGTGTCAAACCGGCTTTTTTACATTTCGGTAACATAATACTAAAATTGATCTTAATTAAAAATACTAAGATTAAATTTACATCATATATCATTTCACATGATAGTATTAAATCTCCATTTTTTTCAAAAAAAAAAAAAGCATTTGGCTAAAATTTGATCCTTATCATTATCATTATCATTATCATCATCATCTTGTGTTTCATAGAATATTTCAACCAAAACAATTAGAGGAATGTGAAGTGATACACTCAATATATAATAGAATAGTCAATAGAAATACATGAAAATGGAGTTTATAAAAAAGTGATATGGATGATGATGATGATGATACATCCTTATTTGAATAAGGGTTGAAAAAGGGGGTGGGTCATATTCTAAAAGTGTCAAGAAAAGATTTACTACGAAGCTGACGAGCAAAAAGGGTTTTGAAATATTGTTCAACTCCAATTCTTCGAAACAAAGATGGATTCTGATGGTTGATCAAGCTTGGTGCTGGCCCTATTTCAGCTTCATATTTTGGTGCATAAAATGTTGCAATTGACATTCTTTCCTTTTCTGAATTCACTGTTGCCCTGTGCTCAATGCTGCGGTATATCCCATTCGTCATAATCTGCAGTCATTTTCCCCAAAATTAGAAAGAAATTTGTGATTTTATGATAAATTAAAATATGAATATGAATATACCTCCAAAATGTCTCCAATGTTGACTACAAAAGCATTAGGGAGAGGGTTAATGGAGATCCATTTCCCATTTCTTTTAATTTGAAGACCTTCAACTTGATCGAGTTGTAAGAGAATAGTGAGAGCTGCAGCATCTGAATGTGGTGTAAGTCCAATTACTTTTTGAGGTTGTGGACATGGAGGGTAATAATTCATCCTCATTGACTGATGTCCATCTTCAAATATTCCTGTATCTATCTCAACTGCTTTGGCCATGCTTGATAAAATCTTCATGGCTAAGTTTTTAAGGTCTATAGAGTAGTTATCCAAGATCTCTCTAAGAGGAAGAGGAAGGTTAGGAAATAGATGATGCTTTCTAGCATGACAAGGGTGAGTAACCAAGAAGAAAAGGTCACCCCAATCAAGCTTCTGTTCTTCTGAAACAACAAAGGCTTGACCAAAACCTTCTACTTCTCCTGGATATTGCCAATATCTTTTCTTTTCTTCCATTGGGAGTTTGAACAATTCTTTCACTTCTTCCTTTATCTTATCCACTATAACTCCATGGTTCACCAACTGGAAGAAACCCCACTCTTTGCAAGCATGGTCAAGCTTCTCTACTTCAGAAGCCTCTGAAACTAATCTATGCATATCAATGATTGGAATTTCATCATCATCATTTTGGATATCATCATTTTGATCTTCAAGATAGTCTTGAATATATCTGTGTGGAATATCATCATCCTTGTTTTTGGCTAATTCTTGAACACAAGGTACAATAAGAGAAGTTCCAAGATTCACTATCTTGTTTTCCATTTTCTTTTCTTTTCTTTTGCTAACTGTAAAACTGCTACCCTATTTTTATAGTACCCAGGATGGTTGCAACAACACAACACCTTCTAGAAATTCTTACCAATTAATTAATTAGTTTTCTGATATTCAGACTCGCCAAATGTCAAATAGTTCGTAATATTTTTCAATCAAACTAGTTCACATACACCACCTCCCCTTCTTCAAAACAGCAGCACCCTCTCCCTTTCCTTTTTCTTCTTTTTCGTTTGGTTCTAGCCTTCTAGTTAGTTTTACTTCGAGCACCAAGAAGAAAATCCTCCTCTCATCTTTATTTTAAGTTTAGTTTTGACGTTATATTTGCATTTTTTTTTTTTTTTTGGAACATATTTGCATTTTCTTTGCTTGTAGTTTAGTTGGTTTTAAATCTATTACCTTATCGAAGTTCTTTTCTGTCATATCTATTAGAGTATATTATTTATTAAAGTATAGTATTTATCTGTATAGTTATCACTCAACTTAGTTCTCTATTTTCTAGCCTAGAATATAGGTTCAGTCATTAACTACTATGTAAACTATACTCTGTATATATTTGATTTACACATCAATAATAATCACTGGGCAATTCATATTGTTACATGGTATCAGAGACCAAACCCTAACCTACCTCTCTATCATTCTCTCTCTCCAAACCGCAACCCTAACCTCCCTCCTCCATCGACCACCGCCGCCGCCGATCAACTCTGCCCTACTTCGACCGCCGATGCTGCCCTTTATTCACTGCTGCCGCCATGACAAACACCTCAGCCAACTCCAACACCGAAACACCACACACCGCATGTTCTGTGTCACTTGAATATACATATAGCATGTTCATTGAGTGAAATAATGATGCAAGGACTCATATAAGTTTATATATGTTCTGTGTCCCTTATATATATTGTGATTGGCCATACTCTTATGCTATGAATGTACATATGTTATGTGTCCCTTGTATATACATATAGCATATTCTGTGTCACTTGAATATACATATATTCGTTGAACATGCTTAGTGCTACTTGTATATACCTTAATCAGTGAAGTATAGTGATGGATTTATGATGCTATCAGCCCAAGTTTTATATTAATTTAGGAATAGATTTGTATACACGAATAAATTGTCTACTTGATGTATATCATGTTCTGTGTCACTTGAATATACATATGTCTACTTGAATAAGTTGTCTACTTTGTATTACAAAAAAAGGATAACGTGCAAGCGGGGCATGATGATGTGCGAATAGCGTGCAAGGGGGGCGTGATGTGCAAATAGCAACCAAGGAGATCTGGATGCTAAACAAACAATAGAGCTGGATGGTGTGGAGTACTGGAGAGGCAATGGAGCCAAAATTGAAGATCAGATTGATTACCAAGTAGATTTATAAACGGTAATCGTTCTGTTCTTCAATTTTGGCTCTATGCCTCTAGTAGTCCACATCATCCAGCTCAATGTTTGTTCAGCATCCACACCTCCTTTGTTGCTATTCGCACATCACGCCCCCCTTGCACGCTATTCGTACATCATCTTGCCCCCCTTGCATGCTATTCGCATATCATCATGCCCCCTTTGCATGCTATTGAGTCCATCTTATGGAAGTTGCTACATAACCTGCCATGTTGCTGATGTATTGCTCAACAATTCGCTCTTAGCCAGGAAATGGCCCCTCAATGAAGGGCTCTATCAGCATTCCATAAATATGCCACAACATCTAGAAAATGAATAGATAAATTAGACCCCAAACATGCATAGATAAATTAGACCCCAAACATAGGCAAATGGATAGATTTATAGCACCATCTTACCGTGGCAACACGATAGAAAGGGCGATCAAGTAGCTGGGGCATAGATACACGCACCAAAGGACTGATATTAGGATGATAAATCCTAGTCCTGAATATGAACTGAGAATAATAATAATGTCATGAGTGTATATGCATATATATGAATTGATTATTATGTATTAATAAGTTCGTGTTCTTACAACTGGAAGTGTGGAGGGGAAATCGACAGAGAAGTTGATATCGACTCTGAATACACCTCCTTCATAAGGGGTGTTTGAAGGGCCCTTCATCATGACAGACCATTACCGACGGTCGCCATTCTCAGGACCTGCACATATAGCAGCAAACGTATGTGAGTTAGCAGAAATAGAGACGGAAGAACAATGCACAACTTCAGACGTGAGTAAGAAAACATACTTGTAATATTGAGAAGTCACCTGGGTGACTCCTGTCGGAGTGTGGAAATCTGCTTCCCAATACGAAAATGGATGCCCTATGATTAGCCATCATCGGTATAACTAGGGTAAGTATATTGTTGGGTTATGGACTTTTGAGAATGTGGTAAAAGCTTCATATTTATACTATGGGTGGGTAAGTGAAAGGTCTGAGAATGGGAAAGGGTAAATGAGTTATTAGGTCTCAATAGTCTCTGTAATACATACGTAATTAATTAAATGCATTTGGTTTTGCAGATATCAAGACTTGGGGGATTGCAGGCCTAATAATGACTTATAAGATATGCAGATCAAGTTGGATTTTGCTTCCAACACTACGCCAAATTGAAAGATTGAAAGATTGGATATGTATTGCTTTTTGTTTTACCTGATATTAATTACATTCATAAATTTATCTAATTCAAATGTAAACAAATTATAAGTATTAGTCTCCAATAAATTTAAAATCATTGATATACAGAATTTCTTGTTCATTTGACTATGTTTCATTACTAGAAATACATTCGAAGAAGAAGGCAAAGAGTGACATTTACGTTTAAAAAAATGTCATCTAAACAACAATAAAAAGACATTAAAATAAACGAATCTGTCATCTGAAAATAAATCCATTGACATGATTGATTAAGACCTATGTCATCTGAAACAAGCTACAACGACAGAAATTATTATAAAAATTATCATTGCAAATACCAATATGCCAATTTCCCATATATCTACTTGACATTTTTAATTATTAGTATGTCATGTGATGACATCAAAGGTGATGGTAGTAATAAATAAGTTGCATCGTAACAAGAGTGATATGACAGTATGCAAATAGGCTAATATCATGTGTCGTGCCTTCACATGACAGAACATAACCATCATCTGAAGGTGCATCAGATGGCAGTGAGCCCCGTGACAGATTTATATCTCACGGGACGATGGTTTTTAACTGTCGTCTGAGAGGCTATTTAGCGTAGTGATGACAGACTTAATGTTATTAACATTTTAACAGGTTCAAGTGTGTTATAACATACTAAGTATCTTACACATAATTAATGTTTTGAATACCTGATGTGGCAGTTAAATACTGTTAGGATTAATTGGGTATGGATCTAATTAATCTGATCCGTCCGAAATGGAACGGGCCAAGCCCATATTAAGAGATGGAGGATTGGGGTTTTACCTTCCTATAAATAGACTTAACCTAATCACAACATAAGGTTGAAAGGTTGGCTCCTCCTCCTCTCCTGGGTCTTCTCTCTCTCATCCTTCTTCACTTTAGTCTGTGGATTATTCAGTCTTCTCTAGCTAACGTTGTGTGGTTGCCTATTACCGGTGGTACAAGATCGTGGTGCTTAGATCTGCTTCCACTACCACTTCCTCTACTCTGAGAGATCTACAGATTCTGCTATTCAATAAGGTACGCCTGAACCGTATATCTCAAATGGATTGATTACTGTTAATCCCTTCAAATACTAACCAAAACCAATTTTTCAAATTTTGATAACATAAATTGATCTCGCTTAGAAACCATAAAATTAAATTTATATAATTTTATATATTGAGGCTAAATTTTCACTTGGCACAGTGATCGAGCAAACCGAATTTGGGTAAAGCTCTCGTTGCGACCCTTTTTATTCTCATTTTAACCATCGATCATTATATTGAGCTATTGTCGGTTGAGTTTCAATTGTATTTTATTGAATTAGTTGACTTTTTTTTTAAATTACACCATGTACTTTTAGGGGGCGTTTGGTTCGCATAGGAGTAACGGAATGGAATCAAGAAAGGAAAACAAGAAGAAAGGAATGGAATGACCATGAATTCCCTTCACTGTTTGTTTCAGCTCCACAAAGGGAATGATATACCGATAATTCCCTCTGTGGTTGTTTGGTTCAAATGAGTCTAATAAACTAGACTTGTATCTTTAAAAAATAATTTCTATACAATAATATGTCTATATTAATAAATTAATCACATGTAAATATAAGAATGAAAATCAATTTATTCAACTATTAAAATCAAAAGACGATGAAACTAAAGAAAAATAAATAAAATAAATTAAAGAAAATGTATAAATATTTTATTTTAAAAAGAAAATAATTATTTTAAAATAATTAAAAATAAATATCAAAACCGAATAATATGATAAAAGAAAAATATTTTTCTTTTATTTTTTTATTATTTTTTTTTTATATATTTCATACCAAAAAAAAAATAAAAGAAAAATATTTGTCAAAATTATTTTTCAGGATAAAAATAAAAAAACAAATAAGTATAAGGATCAAAAGTGAGATTAGTCTAGGGAAAAAAATAAAAAAAATAAATATAAGGATCAAACAAAAAAGTAAAAATTAGTCAAAAAAATATTTTTTGAGAATAAATAAATAAATAATATATAAGTATAAGGATTAAAAGTGAAATTAATCTAAGGATTAAAAAAGTAAGAATAGATAAATATATGGACCAAAATAAAATTAAAAATAAAATAGAGACTAAAATAAAATTTTATAAGGAGAGTAGATGTTTAAATTAGTGAGAAAGAGGGGAAAGGAAATGGAAAACCTTGAGAGGTTAGGGGGAATGAGATTAGAGTAGTTAGGAGTAAACTCAAAACTAAAAGAGAATAAAGGGAATGATTGAATTGATAAAACAAAAGGAATGAAATCTCTCCATTCCCTTAACCTTTCCTGAAACCCCAAAATAAACGCCCCTTATTGAGTTTCGTAAAAAAAAGAAAAGATTAAATTGAATTTTTTTTAATGAAAATAGCTTTCAATATGTTTAGGTAAAGGTTATGCTTACTTTGTTTTTGACAAAGTAAGCCTTACTTTGTATGTTTTCACAACATATCAAGTAATGGTACTTTATCAAAAACAAAGTAACCATAGAAGACACCGTATGATTTACTTTGTCAAAAACAAAGTAAGCATAGCCTAACCGTACTTGAATGTATCTCAAAATTAAATTACAGTAAAATTGGTTGCAATGACTTTCTATATAAAACTATATATTTATTTATTTCATTAAAAGCTAAAATAAATAAATAAATGAAAGAGGGTTGGTTACATGGTCATATCATATGGACATGGCGGCACTCCTTGATTTGCTTATCTCCTGATTAGATCATCATGATGATAATCTTTTGACAAAATTATCTTGATTAAGAAGTTTCCAAACTCTTATAAGTTTTTCTTTCCTTTTCTTTAAGTAAATTTGATTAATTAATTCTAGATAGATCAAACATTGTTTCATTTAAAAAAAAAAAAAAAAAAATCAAACATTTATAGTTGGTTTCTCTGGTAGATACTATGGTTACATAAGTCCATTTTTATATGATAAAAAAAAGGTCCACTAGATTGAATTAGTAAAATAGGACCAGTTAAATTTGAAAAAATAAAATAAGATACTAAAGTAGGTTTTATTAGATATGGATATTTCTGCTGTAATTTAGGAATATAATTGATTTGTAATTATCATGTTCACACATATATCTTGTGTATATATATCACATTATCAATGAATGGAAAGGCAAGGATTCTACATTATCATGGTATCATGAGCCTAATTTCTTTCCTAAAAACTCTCTCCTAAAATTTCTCTCCCTAATCCCA
Source organism: Euphorbia lathyris (assembly GCF_963576675.1). Classification (NCBI taxonomy): domain Eukaryota; kingdom Viridiplantae; phylum Streptophyta; class Magnoliopsida; order Malpighiales; family Euphorbiaceae; genus Euphorbia; species Euphorbia lathyris. The sequence goes on along the minus strand of NC_088911.1, from coordinate 72,795,341 downwards.
CCCAAATCTCTTCTTTCTCTCTTCCTCATTCTGCCGTTCTTCATCCCTAAAAACTCTACTGCCACCATGCCAAACAATGAACAAAACAATGGTGCCGCCGCCGCACCAACTCATCCGGCCCTCTCCATTATCAACATTACCTCCTTTATTCGTGATCCTCTCGAATCCGGCAAAGGCCTCTATACCACTTGGGCTGAACTTTTTAAAACACATGCCCGTGCTTTTCAAGTTCTTGATCATATCCTTCCTGAAACCGACGATAAATCGGAAACCTCTTCTTCGGTTATGAAAGCAAAGAATCCAGGTTTATGGTCTCGTGTTGATGCCATCGTGTTGCAATGGATTTATGGAACCATATCTTCAGACCTTCTCAACAGTATCATCGGACCAAATTTAACAGCCGCCGACGCTTGGAAACTCCTAGAACAACAATTCTCCGATAATAAAAATTCAAGAGCCCTTTATTTACAACAAGAACTGTCCAATGCTAGACTTGAAAATTTTGATGATATCTCTGCCTACTGCCAACATTTGAAGTCCCTCTCGGACCAATTAAGCAACGTCGGGGCTGCCGTATCCAACGATCGTCTCGTTCTTCAATTAATTTCGGGGCTCACTGACGCCTACGAGACAATCGGAACACAAATTCGCCACAATGACATTCTGCCCAATTTCACAAAGGCAAGGTCCATGTTATTATTGGAAGAATCTGCCCGTAAAAAACGCACAGCCGCCACCGTCGGATCTGAAATTGCCGCCGTTACTATCGCCCAACAGTCCCCGTCAAATCAAGCTCCTCCATATTCAAATCACGTTCGGCCTTCTTTCCCTCAAAATTCTGGCGCTGCTCGCGGTGGCCGGGGTTATTATCGCCGTGGCAGAGGCGGACGGGGCAGAGGCGGACGATGGCAGCAAAATAGCGGTCCTCGCTAGTCAGGGGCTGTTTCTTTACAACAGCCATGGGGGTACGGGCCATGGACTGGACAGGCGCCCCAATGGGCCTATCCCCCATGTCCTTATCCTTCTTGGCCCAATTCTTCACATGGTGCAACTCATGGTGCAACTCGCGGGCCTGTTTTTAATAACAATTCTTCTGCAGTCCAGCCAGGCATATTGGGAGCCCATCCGCAGGCCCATCTGGCCCAGTATTACACTCCAACAAACATTGAGGCGGCTATGCACACCTTGACAATCACACCACCTGCAGAACCTTGGCATATGGACACCGGCGCCACTTCTCACATGAGCGGGGATGGAGGTAAACTCACATCTTATTTAAATAAGAGTCCTAACACAAGTATCGTAGTAGGTAATGGCACTTGTATTCCTGTTATCGGTCTTGGTAATGCATCCTTAAAAACAAACAACAAAACCCTAGAATTGAACAATGTTTTACATGCCCCTAGATTAATCAAAAACCTTATATCTGTGCGGAAATTTGCTATTGATAATAATGTGTCCGTTGAATTTGATCCTGTTGGTTTCTCTGTGAAGGACTTGCGCACGGGGATCCCTATTATGAGATGTAATAGCACCGGTGATTTATATCCAGTCACATCCTCCTCTTCAGAGTCTTCTTATGCTTTAAATGCTTCTGTTTTATCTCCTTCAGTTTGGCACAATAGATTGGGCCATCCTGGTCCTCAAATTTTAGACAATCTTCGAACTAATAATTTTATTTCTTGTCCTAAAAATGTTGATTTTTCTATTTGCAATTCTTGTGTGCTTGGGAAACATATTAAATTGCCTTTTTATGCTTCTAAAAATATGTCATCAATGCCGTTTGATATTATTCATAGTGATATATGGACATCTCCTGTTCTAAGTTCTAGTGGCTATAGATATTATGTTCTTTTCCTAGATGATTATTCTAATTTTCTGTGGACTTTTCCCTTAGCAAATAAATCTCAAGTTTTTTCTGTGTTCCTCACATTCCGAAATTACGTACGTACTCAATTTGAAAAAGATATCAAAACTTTTCAGTGTGATAATGGTGGTGAGTATAACAATAGTCATTTTCATGATTTTTATAACAATAATGGTATGCAATTCCGTTTTTCATGTCCACATACTTCCTCCCAAAACGGTAAATCTGAACGAACGATTCGAACAATCAATAATATAATTCGCACTCTTCTAACACATGCTTCTTGCTCTCATTCTTTCTGGCCTCATGCTCTTGCTCATGCGACCTATCTTTTAAATATTCTCCCTCACAAAAATCTTAGTCTTCTTTCACCGACTCAAATTCTCTACAATCGTACTCCTTCTTATACTCACTTACGCACTTTCGGTTGTCTTTGTTACCCACTTGTCCCTTCTTCCTCTAGAAATAAACTTCAACCTAGGTCCTCTCCATGTGTGTTTCTTGGATATCCATCCAATCATCGAGGCTATAAGTGTTACGACATCTCCGCGCGGAAAATAATTATATCTCGTCACGTTATTTTCAATGAAAGCAAATTTCCATTTTCCACTCAACATGTCTCGGCCTCCCCTCCCATTTCTTCTATTTCCAACTCACCTACACAAACAACCCAACCCATTATTCCCTTCCCCACTAATGCGTCCACTCCTAACCAAAGCCCAGTTTCACCACGGCCCAACAGTCCCAACCCATCTTCCCAAAACAGCCCAGCACTTCCCCCTTCTCCTCTCGACAGTCCCTTTCCTTCTCCAATTCAACACGGCCCAAACACAAATTCCCCACAACAGCTCACCTCCCCACAACAGCCCACTTCCCCGCCTTCTCCCGATCCTATACACGCCAACCCAACCCAACCGACTCACCCTATGACAACCCGAGCTAAACTTGGAATTTTCAAACCCCAAAGAAAGCTCAACTTACACACCACCACTATTTCTCCTATTCCTTCTAATCCCTCACTTGCTTTACAAGACCCTAATTGGAAACAAGCCATGACTGAAGAATATAAGGCTCTTATTGAAAATAAGACGTGGGTCCTCGTACCCCGTCCTTCTAATGCTAATGTTCTTCGTAGTTGGTGGATTCTCAGGCACAAATTTAATGCAGATGGATCTTTTGAAAGATACAAAGCAAGACTTGTTGGAAATGGGGCGAATCAACTTGTTGGGGTAGACTGTGGTGATACTTTCAGTCCAGTTGTTAAGCCAGCAACAATTCGAGCTGTATTAAGTATTGCACTTTCTAAAGGTTGGCCACTACATCAGCTGGATGTAAAAAATGCTTTTCTTCATGGGGATCTTCATGAGACTGTTTATATGCATCAACCACTGGGATTTCGGGATCCCAACTATCCAGATCATGTATGCCTTCTTCAAAAGTCTCTTTATGGTCTCAAACAGGCACCACGGGCGTGGTACCAACGGTTTGCCTCTTTCTTGTCTACCATGGGTTTTTCTCACAGTAAATCTGATCATTCACTGTTTGTCTTTCGTCGGGGAGCAGAGATGGCATATCTACTCTTATATGTGGATGACATCGTTCTAGCTACTTCTTCCACTGCTCTACGAGAGTCAATTATCAACAAATTGAGTTCCGAATTTGCTATGAAAGATCTTGGCCCATTGAGTTATTTTTTAGGGATATCTGTCACTCGGAGCGCCGGCTCTCTTTTTCTGTCTCAAAAGAAGTATGCTACTGAGATCATTTCTAAAGCCGGTCTTTCTTCAGCAAATTCCTGTACAACACCTGTTGACACTAAGCAAAAACTGAGTGCTTCATCTGGTTCTGCTTATCATGATCCATCTGAGTATCGAAGTTTAGCTGGTGCATTACAGTATTTGACTCTCACTCGCCCAGACATCAGTTATGCTGTTCAGCAAGTCTGTTTATTCATGCACGATCCCAAAACGTCTCATATGGCAGCTATCAAGCGGATTCTTCGATATGTTAAAGGAACCCTGGAGTTCGGACTTACATTCACAACCTCTTCACTAGATTCCTTGGTCTCCTATACAGATGCAGATTGGGGGGGATGTCCTGACACTCGACGTTCTACTTCAGGATATTGTGTTTTCCTTGGTGACAATCTTCTGTCTTGGTCTGCTAAGCGGCAACCCACTTTATCTCGTTCTAGTGCTGAAGCAGAGTATCGTGGTGTTGCTAATGTCGTATCTGAAACTTGCTGGATTAGAAATCTTCTTCTTGAACTTCATTGCCCTATTAGTAAATCCACCTTGGTATATTGTGACAATGTGAGTGCAGTTTACCTCACTGGTAATCCTGTACAACACCAACGTACCAAGCATATTGAGATGGATATACATTTTGTTCGAGAAAAGGTTGCTAAAGGAGAGGTTAGGGTACTTCATGTTCCTTCTCGTCATCAAATTGCAGATATTTTCACCAAAGGTCTACCACAAATTCTTTTCGACGACTTCCGCTCTAGTCTCAACGTTCGACCACCTCCCGTTTCGACTACGGGGGTGTATTAGATATGGATATTTCTGCTGTAATTTAGGAATATAATTGATTTGTAATTATCATGTTCACACATATATCTTGTGTATATATATCACATTATCAATGAATGGAAAGGCAAGGATTCTACATTATCAGGTTTAATGGTTTTAGGGAGTATCAATTTAGTCTTTACGATGCAAAATAACACTAATGTAAACTTAACATTTACAAAAGAATATGACATATCATTCATATTACTCCGTTAAATTCTCCAACTGTACGTGAAAAGAGAAACCAGAACTTAACAAAGTAATATGAATAGTGATGCGTCTCGTTTCATTATGGAGACCTAAATTGGTACTATTTTGCAAACATTAAACCTACATTAGTGTTATTTTGTACATAGAATCTAAATTGACACTCTCTCAAAAACCTTAGATCTATTTTGGTAGATGTAATATCCAAAATCCTCAGAATTAAAAAAAAAAGAAGCAATAAGGTGATAATTCATAATTTTGTGTGAATATGTGTAGGACTTGTTAAATTGAAATTGCATTTGTATGAGGAGGTGGTGTAGAGGTTGAAGAATATTAAGTGGTTGTGAATTGTTTCTAGACTTGTAGAATTCAAGAAGGATTGTGCTGTGTACCAGAGGTCTCTGATATTGGCTGCTTTCTGATGTTGTTTTCTGTCGGAGATTGATATAAGATCTATGATTGGACTTTAACTATCAGTTCGAGCTTTTAGTTAAGAAAGACATGTTTAAATCATTGGCTAAATAGAATTATGGTACGCTTTGATTATGGAAGTTTTTAATTCTTATATCACATATGAGTTTGATGGTGAAGGAACAATTAAACTTGAAGTGGTTTTGGAGGTGAGGAATCAAAGAATTTTGAAAGTTGAAGTAGCTTAGCTTATGTGTTTAATAAGGTAGATGAGATCAGGTTGGGTGTTGATTATAAATTGAAAGTCAAAAATTGTGGCATCTTTGAAATATTTAGAATCCTCCTCCCAATAAACAGATTCATTCATTTTGTTGACAATCCTTGTTCATTCACTTTATCCACTTGTATCATTGCCCATAATAATGCCTTGCTACCTTTGCTGCTTGCTATCCAATAACTTTGCTCTGATAAAAAACCAACATTTTCTTCTGTTTTTTTTTTTTTTTTTTTGCAAAAAAAATGCTTCATTTGATGATCTAAATTGCAACCCAAAATTACATAGATTTATGTACAAGTCAAACCTTGCAATGTTCGTCACCAAATTAAGAGAGCAAGTAATACACTATATCGTGTTGATGTTTTTGTTTTCCTAATTGCAAGCGTTGAATATGACATTATTAAATACATGTCATTAAATTCTTAGATGCTACTTTTGTGTCTTTTACCTTGCGGCAATACAGTCTTTGAATTTTTGGGCAAAAGATCAACTTTGGTGGTATGGACTTGCCCGAATTATGAAAGTCCGCAGAAAATGAGCATAACAAGTAATGGTATTGAAGGCATAATGGAGTTTTTGTTAGGCGGAGTTAAATGTTAGCTTAAATTATGCACATTATGGTAGATTGGTAATTTTATTGGTTTTAAGTCGAATTGTGTACATGTATAGTTTTATATGTGCGATTTGTGCACATTTTGGTGTATGTACAAGTTTAATATTATATATAATTATTTATACATTATTTGGATTACGTTGGGATTGCACTTTGGTTAATATACAAGTTTATTAAAGATGTAAAAACTAGGAAAATGGCTTATAGAATTGGTAACCAACTGTCATACAAATTAAGTTCCAACGACAGACATATAAACTAAAATTGTCATAACATTAATATAATAGCTTCATTTTAGCTTAATATTTTGACAGATTATTGAAACATGATGTCGTGAGAATATAAATTCAATGGCAGTTAATATTAGATAATTCGTCATATAATTATGTTGGTGTGCCCTAGTTCTTAGGCATTGGTTCTTGTATACTGTATTGTACTTTGATTATTCTTGTATAGATACAATATTTTTGTCACATTAATAAAAGCATTAATCTGGTTCATTTATATCTTTTGCTATAATATGATTAGAGAATCCATTAATTGATAATCATAAAACCATATCTCAAGTCTATTCTATCATGGGAATGATTAAGACCATTGACTTGTATATTCGATGATTGTATGATAGTAATTCATACTAGCCATGGCACTTGTTAAGTCAGTTGTGAATATATGTACATGTTGCATACATGTGACTGGATTGATCTGCCTGAGAAAACTACATGGTGGTTGTGTCATAAGTTTTCTTAAGTATGTTTCTTATTGTCTCCAGACCAAATTTCATTATAATATCAATGTGGAATCCGGTTCACTTTGACATACGCCTAAAAGGTCTGTAATAGGATCCCAAATACGGGTATGATTGGGTGAACAAGTGAACATATTAGCATTGATAGATAAGTGATGGAATCACCACTCATGTAATAGTGAGGTGATATCATAGACCACTTGATAAGTGAGATTGATAAGTGTATGGTCATACCATAGTAAATAGTTTACTTATCTGATTCATCAATCTACTTAAGGTCAAGAAATATCATAAACGGTAAAGAGGATGACTGTCGTCGTGCCTCTAGTTTATAATATCGATATCAAATGGTAAAAGATTATAAGAGTTAAATACGGGGCCTCTGCATCTTTAGATTGATGATACTCTATCTTAGTTGGAGGCTATAATGGTTTGCTAGAACCCACTTACATTCTGTGGATTGTGAGCCCACTGCTAACTAAGGACAGGCCCATGGGATCGTGCACATAGAACATCTGAGTTTGAACTTATAGAACGATAAATTGGAGAGATGAAATTAATTAATTAATTAACAGTAAAATGTCAAGGTAATTAATTAGTGGTAAATTAATTGGTTAATTGTTACTCTGTATCAAGATAATCAATTAATGGATTTAGGAGTTGAGTATTTAATTGACTAATTAGTTTGCGGGATGTAATTAATAAATTTACAAATTAATGGAATTACATTCAGTGAATAATGAATTGAATTAATATGTTAATTTATTAATTAGTGTGATTTTTTAAGGGAAAGTTACAAAACTGGGTCAAATGGGATGCTCATTTACATATTTAGACCAATTACTCAACTCATTACCTATCTAGACTATTTATTTGTGATTTTTCCAAAATGCCCCTAACCTTTCATCTTCCCCCTTCTTTTCTATCGGTTTCAACCTTCCATCTCCCCCTTCCTGTGTATCGGTTCATCTTTCCCCCTCCTTTATATTTTGTGAATCACCTCCATTTTCTTCATCATGTCTCTTCTTCCTCTCTTTGTCTCTCTGTTTTTGTGAAGGATGGTTCTTCATCTTCCTGTTTCATGTTCGTCTCTTGGTTTCTTGCTTCTTGTGCGAATCGAAGACATGGTTATTTGATGTTCTTCTGCATTTATCATATGTTTATTGTAGATTTCAATGGCAAAAGGTGGAAATAAGGTAGGTTTCTATTGTTTCATCTTCATGTTTTTCCAGAAATTACTTGGCAAAATGAGTTTTCGTCATATTTTGTGAAGTCTGTGAACATGGTTATTTGATGTTCTTCTGCATTTATCATATGTTTATTGTCGATTTCAATGGCAAAAGGTGGAAATAAGGTAGGTTTCTATTGTTTCATCTTCATGTTTTTCCAGAAATTACTTGGCAAAATGAGTTTTCGTCATATTTTGCGAAGTCTGCGAACAGAAAATCACTTGGAAAGGGATGATTTTGCTTCGCAGAAAGCGATTCTGTGAAGCCTGCAAAGCAAAATCATCCTTTTCCAGTTTGTGTTTCTCTTCGCATGTTTTGCAGAATCGCTTTTTACGAAGCAAAATAATCCTTTTCCATGTGAAGTTTACTTCACAAACTTCACAAAATGTGACGAAAACTCATTTTGCAAAGTAAAAATCATCATTTTCAAGTGTCTTTCATTCATTATTTTCCTAAAATTACTTAATTTTTATGAAGGTTGAATACAAAAGCATCAATCACGGTGATCCATTTATCTTGAATACAAAAGCATCAATCACTGTGAGGGATGATTGGGATGTGACGAAGATGGTGAACCTGCCGATTTTTCTTGGATTCTTTCTTGAAAAGAAAAGAAAAATCACCATTATCATCCCAAAGGCCATTGATTATGTATGGCGCCGCTGATTTTTCTTGCTTCGTTAAAGCTTGGAAGGACTCCAATGTTCTAGTTCCTTCTGCTTCTGAACTTCCTTTTGCTTATGAACTTCTTAGCAAAGTCCTGAGGTTTAGGGTTTAGGGTTCAGGGTTTGAATTATTGTTGCAATCTTGTTGTAAATTTTGATAATGTTATAATTATTGTTGCAATCTTGTTGTAAATTTTGATAATGTTATGATTTTAATGTTAAAATTATTGTTGCACTCTTATTGTTATGATTTGATTGTTATATACCACTTCGCATTTTTCATAATTTGCGAAGCCTGCGAAGATAATACTGCTTAAGAACATGACTTTTACTTCGCATATTGTGAAAACTGCGAAGAAAAAGTCATTCTGCGAATTAGTATTACCTTTGCATGCTTCACAGATTGCGAAAAATGCGAAATCAATTTCATGTTCTTAAGTAGTATTACATTCACAGGCTTCACAAATTGCAAAAAACGCGAAGTCAAAAGGAAGAGAGAAAGAAGAAAGAGTAAGAAATTTTTAAGCGATATATATATATATGAAGAGTATTTCGGGAAAGTCACAAATAAATAGTCTAGATAGGTAATGGATTAGGTAATTGATCTAAATATGTAAATGGACCTCTCATTTGACCCAAATTTCTAATTTTTCCTTTTTTAAATTGGGATAATTAAGTTTAATCTAACTATTATTAATTGCATAGAATAATTACTTATGGTACTTATTTATGTAATTAGAATAGTTTAGGATTAATTTTTTAATTAACCAATTAACCCTAATCCCATTACTAATCTAAATACGTTATGTATATAAATTGAAACACCTAAACCTTGGTCATATGACAGGTAGCAACTTGATCGTTGTCGTGTGAAGTTATTTCATATGACAGATTTGAACTGTCATTTGAGGCATCATCAGACGGCAGCGAGCCCTATGACAGTTTTAAACCGTCATCTGAAGGGGTTATCGGCGTAGTAAAGGAAGAAGAAAGCAGGAAAAATAAACTTATTGGAGAAAAACTGACAAATTGAAATTCAAAATGCATAAGAAAATGGGAAAGTTCTAGGAATACAAAGCATCAGAAACAATGGTGAGCAAGCTTAAGTCACTTTTATAAGAGAAAGAGAACATCAAAAGGCAAAGAAGAAACGACCAAAATAGACATAATAAATGCCAATAATCATTGAAACTATTCGTCGTTTCATAACCCGTGACAGACGCAAAAAAAGAAGTCAGTGAAAACAAGCATGTACAACACGTGCTAGAGGGAAAGGCGCAAACAATTTTCGAGAAAACCCTTGCCACACGTGTAAATAGGGAAAGTTACACCCAAGCAATACAAGCGACAAAATGAAAATAACTGAAGCTGAAATACATCTTCATTTTTCCCTTTTATCGAAACCCTACAAGGGTTCGAAAAAGAAGGGGAGGCATATGATATCGTATAAAACAATTCAGGATACATGGTACTTGAGGTCTCTCAGATCGAATACCTCATGTAGAAGCTTATGCATTTGAATCCATCAAGAACTTCCATAGAACGTTTCCCATTAAAAGAAACCACTATGTATCTAAGGCAAAGACTTCTTCCCTACGAAGACTTGTCCCAAAGCTAGACTTCCAATAGAAGAAGGAATCCTTATGCAAATAGGATTTCAAGAAGAAAAATGGTTCGGTCCAAACCTTATAAATAGACAGGTATAGTCACACCAAATGGTACGTTAACATTTCTATCTCTCAAACAATTGATATGCTTCGAACCCTTCCAACACTTACTGGCTTAGTCATCTGACTGACTATTCTGTCTTACAGGGATTCCACTGGAAGGTTCGATAAAAAAAAAAATAAAAAAATCATACGTTGGATTACAAGTTTAGATACACACATAAACAATGATTATATTATTAAATAAAAAATAACCAAATTTTGATTTTGATATTAATGAAATTAAATCTTAGAAATTGAATTTTGTTTTAAAAACAATTCATTAGTAAAAAAATCATTAAATACATTAACTCTATATAAATTAGTGAAGTTGAAGACAATTTTTCTATTTACATAACAATTCATCCTCATTATTTTATTTTATTTTTGTCTTTTTACATGTATTATTTTATTGTAGTTTATACGTAAAGTTTCATAATGTTTTTAAAAATATATGTTAAATAATAATAATAATAATAATATATTATTATAGCTATTATTTTTGTCTTAATAAATAATGATAGAAAATCGAGTTGTATTGTATACCAACTATCATCCATCCTTGACTTAAGAAAAGAAGAAGTTTGTAATCATCCAGATACTTTTGACTTCTAAACAACTTGCATCTAATTCTGACTTTTTAAATGTTGCGAAATTATTACTATCTACTCCGATAACATAACAGGGAAAATTACAAAGCTGAGTTAAATGGGAGGTCCATTTACATATTTAACTCATTTACTCATCCTATTACATATTTAGACTGATTTTGTATGATTTTCCCATAATACCTTTAACCTTCCCACTTCCATCACTCGCGAACCGCCGCTCCACCTATCTCCTTAGTTATGCGAAAAGTTGCTCCTGCATTAATGATTTCAAGACTTTTGATCTTCCTTTCTTCCTTTAAATTGCACGAAATCTGCACCATTTAGTCCAAATCACAATGAATTTCTCTTTTTCCTCTCTTCATCTCTTGAGTCTGCAACTTCCCAACCCTAGAAAACGAAACCATGGTTTTTCATCTTCATGTTCGTTGCTTGGTTTCTTTCTTCTTGTTACCATCAAAGAAATGGTTTTTCTACGTTATTTCTTTCGTTCTTCTCATGTCATCATATTGTTATTGTCGCTTTTGGGGGTGAAATGGGCGAAAAATGTAAGTATCTGTTTTTTTTCTGCGTTTTTTCATAAATTCACTTCGCAATCGATAGTTTGTGAAGCTTGCATCTAATTCTGACTTCTTAAATGTTGCGAAATTATCACTATCTACTCCGGCCGGATAACATGAATTTATCTTTTAAACAGTTTTGCAAGCTATTCTACTACTTGGCCCTTCATCTTCTAAAACATTTGTGTATATAACTCTCTAACATCTTCGATCTCCAAATTAGATGGACAATTAAAAACTCGGTTAACTCCACGTCGCAAGTTTTAAATATATTTTTTTGACACATTGCTTTTTTTATGTGTAAAATATCATTTATTTTAAAAAATAAAATAAAATCAACCCTAAACCACACACACAAGGTAAAGATGGTGAAACCTAAATCGTTTCAAATCCCTAAACTCAATTCAAAGTTCTTCTTTTCCAATTCAGTGTTCTTCCTCACCAATTGAAAAGGCCTAAATTTTTCTCTTCAAAAAACCTAAACGCCACAATTAAAGTCTAATTCGAAGTCAAAAGATCAATCAAAGATTCAAAATCCCCAACTATTCGTCATCTTAAAATCTGCAATTGAGGTGGCATTTGAAGTCGGAGAACGATCTATTGAAATCACCTATCGCCAATTCAGGACTCCATTCAAAATTCACAATTAAAGGTATAAAAATACCTTCTTAAGACACATTCTGCCTTTTAAATGCAAATATTGTGAGACCACAAATGTGTCAAGAAAATGTTGAAGATGGTAGTTCCGGTGACTAAGCAAATGAACAACATCCACACTGTTTGGGAATCATAAAAAAATAAAAGGTTGCCACATGTTAGTTTGGACAACAAAAATTTGACACATGGCATGAAGTTAACAGACCGTTAACTTTCCCTCCAATTAGAGTGAAATATCACGAATTGTAATAGGTCGATGGCCAAATATAACTCAATAATAGATTTAAATGTACAAATTTTAAATAGATCAAAAGTGAAATAATGTTTTCAATCTTTTTCTTTTAATCATAATTCCACCAAATAGATCGAAGGTTGACTTGATGAAGATCTCTTATTTGTCTTGTTGTTTGATTCAAGTAATGAATTGGCCTTTTTATAGTGATGTTTGAGGCATCAATTATTTGAATCGTGACATAGCCGTTGTGGGGAAACATTCACCTTTCGTCACCACTTGGTCAGCACTCAGTGCTGCAGGCCAATCCTGTCTTCTGTCTTCGTCAGATGCTAGGTTTGTCTTTTTGTTGACGTCAGATGGTCCATGCTCTTTTTCAAAAAGTCTTCTAGACAGATTTCTGTGGCTTTTGAATATTTCAGAAATGGACAGACTTTGTCTTCCAAGTTGACCGATCATTGACGCTGACCTGACGATCACTCAGTTTGACTCAGCGGCTTCGCCTTCAAGCTTTTTAGAAGAAGACTTTTTCTTTGTCAAAGCTGAGTTGCACTTTACTAAGCTCCGGGTGTGTGACTTTCATCAGCTGACTTGGTCGTGACTTTGTCTTATACATTTTTAGTTCCTATTCTTATAAATCAACTTACTCAACATTGAACAAACACATTAGTACAATCAAAGCACTTAAATTTAATTGTGTTGGAATATTTTTATCATGGAGATTTACTTAGATAATTTTGTCAAATCAAAATCATGTGGAAAGATGTTTCAACAAACATTTCCTATACCGCCTCGACGTGCCAACAAAGTGAGCCTAGGATCCACAAGTCACTAACCACACTAAGCTCACAGTCCTGGGGAGTAGGAGTAGAAATCCCTAACCCCTCAACAGGCACCCACGGGGAGCCTTAAATACGAATCGTACCTCCATCACTGATACGCCATCGAAAGTTATTGGTTAAATTTGTAACCGAATTCCAAATGCCACACCATAGTTATCTTGGGTTAGAGCCCAGAGTAGCCAAGAGAATGTCCCTCCTATGGAAATATTTAGATTTGAGAAGTCGACACACCAGAGCATTTGGGTTCAAAATAAGGTTCCAAACATGCTTACCCAACATAGCAATATTGAAAAGCAAAGGTGACGAAAGCCAAAACCACCATTCTCTTTTTTATCACAAAGTTTGTCTCAGGAAGCCCAATGAATTCACCTAAGGTCGTTGGGGGTGAAGCCCTGATGCGCCTCGCGCGTTCGGTACCGCAAGGCTCACTAAGGGATAAGTGTACCCTGTCGTTATCAAGTAATAAAATTCTGGAAAAGTCAAGGTATCGTCCACAGGATTTATTTCTACAAGTATCAAGCTACTTGGTCTCAGGTGTTATCTAGGCTTTGGGGGTTTTGAGTTTGGGTTTGTTTAAGTTAATCTACTCCTAGTTGAATTATACTACTCCTAGCTAAGTTATTCTAATTCTAGCTAAGTTATTCTACGCCTAATTAAGTTACTTTACCCCTAATTAAGTTAAACTACTCTTAGGTGATATTTCACTAATGCAATTACCCGAAGGAACATGGTATGAACAATAATAATGAAGATAGATTATTAGGTCTATTGATTAAAAACCTAATCTAAGTCACTTGTACTCAAGGCGATTAACCCTACTTACCCTCCTGAAGTTCCTAGTGCCTGATTCCCTTGTAAGGCCGAAACTGGGTCTAAGGCTCAGCAATTTGGGCTTAATCAACTAAGAGGTCGTCAATCTCCTAGGCTCTGACTAGGTCAGATTCAGCTCGCAATATGTGCCAACTAGATTTTGGGGCTTTTGAATGAGTTAAACCAATTGAATAAAGCGTAAGACAAAGATTAAACAAATAATCATAGAACAAAATAAGAGCTAAAATATTATTAAAGGCGAAGAACAATGTCACAGGATACAATTAGCCTAGGATTCATAGACTGTATCAAAGAGTACAAACAAGGAAAGATAAAAGGAGATACGAAAATCCCTTTCAGGGAACCTGTCTACTCTGCAGCCGGCTTCCTAGGTCTTAAGGACGGACCTTCAATATTCCTCGGTGAGCGGAGCTTCGAAGGTGCTTCAATGGAGGTTGAAGGAGATGGAGGAGGTGGAGAGGAATCTTCAAGGGTGAAGGCTAAGGTAAATTTACAATAATGAAAGATATCTAATTAACAATGGAAAAGTTCTATTTATAGATGTAGCTCGGGCCCTCTTTCTGACCTATTTCGTGTCCTTATGCAGGTAGGAAGTCGTGGGACCGGTCGTGGAGTCGTGGGGGCAAAATTGGGATTTTTGACCAATTCCCGCAGGTCAGCTCGCCGAGCAGGGCGCGCTGCCGTGAGCTGGCATGGCTGGCTCGCCCGAGCAGGCCCCTGGAGGCCAGCTCGGTGAGCTGGCCTAAAAAGGCCAGTCCGACGAGCGGTTTTGCCCTGCACGCCTCCGCGCATTTGCTCGATGTCCCATGATGTAACTTTCGCCCAAACTTATCCCTGCGCATGCACGAAAACTCCAAATAGCATTAGTCTCAAGGCTAAATTGACCCGCCAATCGCTCATTTTGAGCAAACGCTCCGTTTGGTGCCACTTTTGGCGGATCAATTGGCTATAAAAGATAACGGAATTATAACATACATGCCATTTTGGCCATATTTGCCTAAAATGATCAGAAAACGAGCCCAAACAACGAAAAGTTAATAAAACTTTTCCAATTTCTAACTAACTCACACAAATGCATATAAATGCGAGAATTGATCGCTTATTCACGAAATAACACTAAAAACCGTCCTAAAACCGTACCCAAAGATAGGGGTTTTTGACCCCTATCAAACCTCCTCGCACTTAAAACTTTACTTGTCCCCAAGTAAACTAAAAAACTAAACCCGCAATCACAAGCAAGCTTGAAAACCTCCTGGTTTGACTAAGTGCTTGACACAATTTCGAGCATCTGTAATTACATGCATTCGGAAATACAAAGTAGAGACACGATATCCAAAAGCCGCATTTCAATTATCACAGGTCATATGTTTAAGAAAAAGGACACATGTTCAATTAAACGAGCTGAAGGGGATAGCTAAGTAAAACACCTCACCATAGGTAGTTCACTCAATTCACACAATTTTGGTGGCTAAAGTGTTTACTCTCGGCTTATGTTCTTGCTTAGGATTACGTTGATTTTGTACGTTCATCCGAGTTCCTCTACTATGCCATATGACTCCGATTATATCAAAAACAGCCTCGAATTGGGGTTGTAATGTGGTTAGGGGGTTAAAGGTACAACAAGGGTTAGGAGGTCTAGCGCTAGAAAAACGAAGTTTAAAATGGCTTTAGCAAATTGTGAAGTGATTGAGCTTTTTATTCATTATTTTTTTTCTGAGACGTTCTAATTTTAGAACTGGGGAATAGAGTTCTCCCTCTTTTGTTCGTCTCTTTTTCTTTTCCTTTTCTGTTTTTCTCTTTTTTTTCTTTTGGGTAGTGATGCTCAGTCACTTCTTAGCCTTTTGGCTTGCTACTATGGTGCCATAAACAATGATAAAGCGCTAGAAGAAAATAAAGGCTTGATACGGGCTTTGTAAAAACTCGAGTCAAGCAACAAACCAAGTGATGGTTTGCGAAAATATGGGTTAGAACGAAAGAAAATCTATAAACTACAAAAATACAGGCTCAAAGGGGCTTCCTAGAGTAGATGAAAAAGAGAAAATAAGGTAAAGAAAAGGTTAATTCTGATGAGGCTGATTCATCGTTTAACATCTCAAATCAACGCATGTAGGTTCAACTCAGTATTAGGTGCAAAATCTGTAATCTTTCCACAAGTCAAAACATTCACACAAAAATGTCAAGAAAAAGAGTTTTTTTTTATGTTCGCTCTTGGGCTCAAATTCAACTCACAGTTCTTGGGTTTCAATTTTGTGCTTACTAGTTCTCCCCAAACTCAAGTTTAATATCACATGCCTTCAATTCTTAAGTTATCTACCTAAGTAATGATTTTGGCATTTCTTCAAAAGTAGGGTCTAAATGCAAACTTTAGCTCATGCTTTTACAGATACAAGGATTGTGTCCTATACCTAAACTAGTTGTCATGCAATCTTAGATTCGGTTCTCAGCCCTTAAAGACAAATAACGAAGTTTAGATTCGAAGGAGGTTCACGGTTTTAGGTCCTAAACATGCGAAAACATAAATAAAACCCGAAAACGCTAAACTAAACTAGACACGACGCAAAAAAAATTTAAAAATATACAATTTTTGTAAGTTTGTCTACCCCTCCTCCTCACACTAAAAATGTGCAATAAGTTCCAACATTGCATCACAAACCATAAAGTACAAGTGCAAAAAGTTAAGGTGGAGAAGACAACTTACTGATCGGCCGGGGGGTATGGCCAAGGCATGTTGTAGCGGTCACAGTAGTCTGCCGCCACATATTCGAGACCTGTGAGTCTCCGGTCCATGTTCTGCTCGAAGTTGGTGAACCGTTGGTCCATTTGTTGAACAGTGTTGAAAGTCCGAAGGTTAAGGTCTCTCATCTCTGCCATCATGGTGTTAATGGCTTGGAACTGGGCCTCCGTCCCCGGCTCTTGGTGTTCCGCGTGGTCTCCTGCTGCTGCAGCTGCAGCTCCTTCCTCTTCAACTCCTTCTTGCTCTTCCTCTCTCCGTTGTGGTGGGTTCCGTGCTCATTTCCGCGCTCTTCCGCTTGAGCTTGCTCCTCCAGATGGGTCCCTATTTAAAAATGCATGAAAAGTAAATCTTCCCAAAAATTTGGAGTCAAGCAAAGTAGGGTGGAAACCATCTTCCTCAATTTCCAAATCTTTGAATTGGCTACTAAGGAAGTTGGTTACTAAATACCTAAGACCAATCGACCCGCGTTTCCTACTTGTTTGGCTTTGAAAGCCTTCAAAGATAGCTTTGAAATTATCAACGGGTTTATGATTGACCACACACCACAGTATGAGCAATTCTGTGCTCGAGACCTTATTGCTCTCGTTTTTTCCTAGCAAGTTGTGTGCTACAAACTTGTGTATAAGGTTTATCATTGGGTCTAGGAGAGAGACAGGGCTAGCAGTGCGGGAGTCATAATCTGATGGCCCTGTTAATTGGAGCCAAGCATCAGACAATGTCACGGGTTCCTCAAAACCCGAGACTGCCCCTGCTGAGTTACGGACTCCCATCAAAGCTGCTATCGTAGTATCACTGAGACGATAAGGTGTGCCATTCAGTCTGAAGGAGTATTTATCAGTTCCTATGGGCCCTTCCTTTTTCAAGGTGGTCAGAAATTCTATGGTGTATGCATAATAGGCTAAGGTCCTTTTTGTGGCTAGTTTATACCACCCCTGGAATTTCAGGATTTCGATGAAATCCTTTTCCCAACCTAGAGATGCTAGACACCTCGGATCAATGACAATTCGCGTGGCAAGGTCTTGCTTAGGAAGCTGATCATATAACAACCCCTCACGTTCATTGACTAATCCAAAAGGGGGATTCTACTTAGCTTGTAGGGCATCGTTGAACTCGATGTCAGAATCGGCTTCATTGTCAATCGTGACCTTGGCCTTGCCTTTTCTGCCCATAGTACCTGAGAGATAGACCAAACGGACTAATTAGAATTTCTTCATAAAATATAAACATAAACCCCCAAACAACCAACAATTAGGCATAAACCATAGCTTAGAAACTTAGGGACCAAAACCATAAGCTTTCAATCCCTAAGTAATTTACCCGTAATTCCAAATTCGTGCAAAATCAAAGATACCTAGTGACCAAAATGCGTTAAGAATATGATATAGAACCCCATTGGCAAGTTTTCAACTATAAACTGAATAGTTGAACTTTGAGCTAAAATGGAGATTTTACCCAAATTGAGTAATTTCTCCAAATATTCACAAATTAAGAACTAAAATCATACCCAAAGCACATATTGATCATAATGTTAACATATATTGCAAGAAGATCAAGAATTAAAAGCAAATAAGAGATTATTTGAGAAAAAAGATAAAAGCCCCAAAACCTAGGTTTATCTCAAATCTCAAAAATCAACACCCTAAACTAAAATCTAAGCCTAGAAACATGTTAGAAATCAAAAATAGGTAATAATACATACCTTGTTTGTTGAATTCGGGTTAGTATGGTGGATTTGGGGGGTTAGGTTGTGAAAGAAAAAGAAAGGAGAGAGAGAAAGAAAGAAAGAAAGAAAGAAAAGAAAGAAAGAAAGAAAAAGAAGGTAAGAAAGGGGATGACTAATTTTTTTTTTATTTTTTTTTTTTTAGTTCGGGATTTTAAAAATCCCGAACAGCCCCGTGTCGGCCGACCAGCTCGGCGAGCAGGGCGTCAGCGCCTTGCTCGTCCGAGCTGGGGTGCTGGGCGAATTTTTTTTTTATAGAGTATGGGGTGCAAAACTTGACAATATAATGACGAAAATGAGAATTATAAAAATAACAACCAAAATTAACATAAAAGGAAAAGAAAATTGCAGAAATAATTGTTCAAGATTTGGATTTAAACCGAGGAGAACCCGATTTCTCCCCCTTACTCAATCCTTTCTCAGTATCTTTGGATTCTTCTCCGTTGTGCTCGGGAGAGAACCCTGTGGCCTTTCCTACCTGTCCCTATTGATCTGGGCTACCTGATTGCTCAAATCTTTGCAGAAAGCTTCATTATTGGCAAGCCTAGCCGAAATCTCTTTCAAGAGTGTAACCACCTCGTCAGATTCCTTAGGAGGTTGCATTGGCCCTTGGTTCTGCTGTTGATATGGGGGCATGCCAAGCCCCTGCTTTTTGTGTTCCTGAACAAAACCGCTGGAAGGTCTAAGCACATTCTGATTTGAATTTCCGTAAGATAGGTTTGGGTGTTGAGGCCTCATATAGTTGTTGTTGTTGTAGGAGTTGTAGTTGTTGGGGTTGTAGTTGTTATATTTCTGGTTGTATCTCGGTTTCCCCCCAACATAATTGACCATCTCCACCCCATCTCCAGCGAAAGGGCTACCTGCCTGACAGTCCTTTCCATGGTGGTCACCGCCACAGTGCACACAGGTGGGAGGTTGGCTGAATTTAGCCAACAGGACGTCCATCTTCCTACTCAAATCCGCAACAACCGGATTTTGTTCTTGTTCTTCCACAGCAAACACCCGCTGCCTTGTGGGGCCAGCGAGTTTCTCCTCTTGCCACTGCACACTCTTCCTAGCCAGCTTATTAATCATGTCATACGCCTCTGTTGCTGTCTTTCTGAAAAAATCTCCACCTACTGCGGAGTCTACAGTAGCTCTGTTAGTGGGTGTCAATCCGTGATAGAAGACGCTCACCAATTGATGCTTAGGTATGTCATGATGAGGGCACATGCGCAGCATTTTCCTGAATCAGGTCCAAGATGTGTGGAGCGCTTCGTGCTCGGGTTGGTGGAATGAGGTAATCTCACCCCTGAGCATCGTTGTCTTCGAGGGAGGAAAGTAGTAGGACAAGAACTCCTTCTCCAATCCTGCCCATGTTGTGATTGACCCGGGCTCCAGCGTTCTTAGCCATTCCAAAGCTTGCCCAGTTAGAGAAAATGGGAACAACTTCAGCCTAGCAGCATCTTGGGGAACCCCATTTGTTCTCGCAGTGTCTGTGCACATTAGGAAGCGATCCAGATGATCATTCGGGCTCTCATGTGCTTCCCCTCCAAACAGTCTGGTCTGTTGAATCAAGTGAATTATGCCTGACTTGATTTCGTATGTGTTGGCCAAAATATTCGAAGCAGCAATGCCGGACAGATGCTGGTGTCGGTGTGGTGCCAGAATCTCACTCATCAGACGAGTGTCAGTTTCCGGTCCGGTGTTCTCAGTGTTTCGGTTATTGTTAGGAGGATTAGTCTCAGCATTTTGATAGGCTCGATGATCTCGTCTTGCTTCAGCGTTCCAATCTGTTTGCTCCTGCGAAGAGTACGTTCAAGTTCAAGGTTAAGAGGGACACACGGTATTCCCGCTGATCGCGTAGGCATATGCTGAGAAGAAATAAATACAAGAAATAAATGAAAGCAGAAATTTTTCCTATGGAAGGAAAGTATTAACATCTAGTGCATTTTACAGCGTTATCATACGTGGTCACACAATTCTACACAAGTATTCTTATCGGTTTATATTGATAAATACAGATTGGTGTACATGGTACAAACAAGTAGAGATAAGCATGTATGTACAAGTATGGGTTAGAATATGAACAAGTATAAGCATAAGTATAAACAAGTATAAACGATATAAATAAGTATATATATAAATAGGTATAGATATAAACAAGTATAAACAATATGGACAAGTATATGTCTAAACAGGTATAAATATAAACAAGTATAAATGATTATAAACAAGTATAGATAAATAAGTAATGGATGATATTCACAAAGGAATGCTTAAACTAACAAATCGACCTTTGGTTCGATATTGCAGAAGAAATAAATCCCCGGCAACGGCGCCAAAAACTTGATGCGCCTCGCTGCGTTCGGTACCGCAAGACTCATTAAGGGATAAGTGTACCCCGTCGTTATCAAGTAATAAAATTCTGGAAAAGTCCAAGTATCGTCCACATGATTTATTTCTGCAAGTATCAAGCTACTTGGTCTCAGGTGTTATCTAGGCTTTGGGGGTTTTGAGTTTGGTTTTGTTTAAGTTAATCTACTCCTAGTTGAATTATACTACTCCTAGCTAAGTTATTCTAATTCTAGCTAAGTTATTCTACGCCTAATTAAGTTACTCTACCCCTAATTAAGTTAAACTACTCCTAGGTGATCTTTCACTAATGCAATTACCCGAAGGAACATGGTATGAACAATAATAATGAAGATAGATTATTAGGTCTATTGATTAAAAACCTAATCTAAGTCACTTGTACTCAAGGCGATTAACCCTACTTACCCTCCTGAAGTTTCTAGTGTGTGATTCCTTTGTAAGGCCGAAACTAGGTCTAAGGCTCAGCAATTTGGGCTTAATCAACTAAGAGGTCGTCAATCTCCTAGGCTCTGACTAGGTCAGATTCAGCTCGCAATATGTGCCTACTAGATTTTGAGGTTTTGAATGAGTTAAACCAATTGAATAAAGCGTAAGACAAAGATTAAACAAATAATCATAGAACAAAATAAGAGCTAAAATATTATTAAAGGCGAAGAACAATGTCATAGGATACAATTAGCCTAGGATTCATAGACTGTATCAAAGAGTACAAACAAGAAAAGATAAAAGGAGATACGAAAATCCCTTTCAGGGAACCTGTCTACTCTGCAGCCGGCTTCCTAGGTCTTAAGGACGGACCTTGAATATTCCTCGGTGAGCGGAGCTTTGAAGGTGCTTCAATGGAGGTTGAAGGAGATGGAGGAGATGGAGGAGGTGGAGAGGAATCTTCAAGGGTGAAGGCTAAGGTAAATTTATAATAATGAAAGATATCTAATTTACAATGGAAAAGTTCTATTTATAGATGTAGCTCGGGCCCTCTTTCTGACCTATTTCGTGTCCTTATGCAGGTAGGAAGTCGTGGGACCGGTCGTGGAGTCGTGGGGGCAAAATTGGGATTTTTGACCAATTCCCGCAGGTCAGCTTGCCGAGCAGGGCGCGTTGCTCGACGAGCTGGCCTAAAAAGGCCAGTCCGACGAGCGGTTTTGCCCTGCACGCTCCGCATAGTTGCTCGATGTCCCATGATGTAACTTTTGCCCAAACTTATCCCTGCGCATGCACGAAAACTCCAAATAGCATTAGTCTCAAGGCTAAATTGACCCGCCAATCGCTCATTTTGAGCAAACGCTCCGTTTGGTGCGACTTTTGGCGGATCAATTGGCTATAAAAGATAACGGAATTATAACATACATGCCATTTTGGCCATATTTGTCTAAAATGATCAGAAAACGAGCCCAAACAACGAAAAGTTAATAAAACATTTCCAATTTCTAACTAACTCACATAAAATCATATAAATGCGAGAATTGATCGTTTATTCACGAAATAACACTAAAAACCGTCCTAAAACCGTACCCAAAGATAGGGGTTTTTTACCCCGTTCAAGCCCCACCAGAAAAAATTCATGAGCCGTTGTAGGTCATCACATAAGGACTCGGGAAGGAGAAATATACTCTTACAGAAGGTCGGGATGGCTTGAACTATGGATTTAAGAACCTCCCTACCCGCCTAGGAAAGCATTTTGCCATGGCACCCATGAATCCGCTGCCATACTGTATCGCGCAAGAAACTAAAAATAGCCCTCTTATTCCGAAAAACAACCAATGGGAGACCTAAGTAGCGGCTCATATTTAATTGGCTATAGGCATTGAGTATTCCTCAAATCTCAACCTGCAGGTGCGGAGGGACATTCATGTTGGTCCCGTGTGATTAGTTCCAAAGGGGGGATATGAACTAATATAATTTTTTCGCTAAGTTAATTATACTGACTTGATAATTTTGATGAGTTTGTTAACTCAGCCTTTGGTCAACACGGTCGATCTTAATGTAAGGCAGCTTTGATCAGATGTTGACTAAGGCTGTTTTACTCGTGAGTTGAGAATTGACACTTTCTGTGGTCAGCTTCCAACTCAGCACTCTGATTTACTCAGTATCAGTTTAAATGATTTATATGTTGAGTAAATTCATCAGACAACACATGCACATATATATATATATATATATATATATATATATATATATATATATATATATATATATATATTGAAAGAGTTAGAAATTACTCAGTACGACTTATCCTGGTTCGGCCTCTCTGCCTACGTCCAGTCCCCAGAGTCCTCTGGGCTTTTGGAATCCAATACTGTGCTCTTTAAAGGTAGAGCACAAACCGTTTACAAGGCAGTTGAATATGCAAGAGTATCGTCCTCTATTCTTCTACTCAACTCCTACTAAGCACCACAAACCAGTACTTAGATTTCTCTACCACTGAATGTTTACAACCAAACACTCAGCACAACACTCTCAATATCACGATTGATACAAATTGTTCTTTTTCAAATGAAGAACACTTTAGATGATTACAAATAATCGATCTAGCATTTACACAGGAATAGAAAATGGGTGTAAAATCTCTTTCTTGTTTTTGAGTGCTTTTAACTTGTATTTTTCTTTCTATGAATCGGCAATGATCCAAGGAGTTTGATTGTCTTTATATAGATGAAGACCTGGAGGAGGATCATTTGAAATGATTTAGCCGTTAAGTCCAAAACGGCTCTTTTAGGAGACAACGTTTGGTCAGCTTCAGGTTTTGCAAGCCAATCCTATCCTCTGATTTCTTCAGACGTCAAACTTGTCTTCTTCCTGCAGTCGTTGTCTTTTTGTGGCAGTTGTCTTTTAGCAATAATCTGTTGGCCCATGTATCTCGGAATGTGTCTCCTGCGTAATTCCGAGGATTCAATTATTGGTGCAGAAGGTTTGCAAAACTTGTCTTCTAGTGAACGGATCTCTCATGCTGTCCTGAAGATTAGCTCAGCTTCAACTTTATTCGTTGTCTTTGTTTGTTGTCAACTTCTATGCCGAGTTCTGTTTTGCAAGACAACTTTTGAGAGGGCTTTTAATGCTGAGTTCCATTCTAAAGTTTGTTCTGCTCAGCTTGTTCTTTGATCTCATGCTGACTTCGTCCTGTCTTACTTTTTAAATCTTTTTGTATTTAAATTTATACTCAACATTGAACAAACGGATTAGTACAATTAGATCAAAGCACTTAAATTTAATTGTCTCTTAATCATGGATGATTTTGTCAAATCAAAATCTTGTGGAAAGGTGTTTCAACAATTCAAACCGAATTGGAGGCCTGATTTTTGAAAGTTCACACTTTGACCTGAATCAGCTTCAAATCTCTGTAACACAGCCCGTATAACCTGACACTCAGTAACAAAAGCATGAAAGAACATTATACTGTCATCAGCAAACAAAAGATGAGAGACTATAAGAGCACCCCTGCAAATTTGAGCCCCGTGGAGCTCCCCGATCACGACTACACGCTTAGAGATAGAGTAGAAGATAAGTGAAGAATAAAAGTTTTGTCCTTCAAATTTTATATTTAAGAGAGTAGGATAAATTCCTACCATTTTAATGAAATGAAAAATTTTATTTTATCTCTCAAATCAATTTATGTAATTTACATAAATTGAAATAATATATTATTTTATCCTTTTATATATAAAATAAAACAAATGATATTTAATCTAACAAAACAAATGACATTTGGTATTAATGATATTTAAAGAAAAAACAAATGGTATTGCATGGTATCAAACTTCAAAAGGCATGAGCAGGGTGAGGAAGGTCGACCGACCCTCTGACCCAGTCGGAAAACCCCAGAAAGGGGTTTTCCTTCCTAGCTACGCCAAAGGGCAGCTATAGCTGGAGCCCCTTTCTAACTATGGCTAAATGAAGAAGATGATCTTTTTTTAATTTAGATAACACAAAGCATCGTCATTTTGTGCCACCTAACTTAAAAAAAATTAGGATGGGAAAGGACAAAAGTATCCTTCCCACTCTTTCTTTAAGGAAATTTTCAAAATCCCACTCTTATTTTTAAGTTTTATCATTAAACACTCATTACTTCCAATTAATTTACAAATCCACCTCAAAGTTTTATTTTTTCTATTATTTATCAAATCATGTAAGTTTTATTTCTATGATTATTTATCTCTAGTTTTTTTAGGATTTTCTAATTTAGGTTTTTTTATAAATATCTAACTATGGTTTAATTTAAAGATTTCTAATTTATTGTTTAATTTGAAATTTCTAATTTAGGGTTTAATCTAAAGATTCCTAATTTAAGGGTTTTGATTTAACTAAATTGATATTGATATTCAAGAGTTTTGAATTTAATTAAGTATAATTATATTATAACTAAATTTTATAAAATTAAACTAAGAATCCCATTGTAACCAAATGTGATAAAAAAAATCAAATAAAATTATATTAGTGTAGGTATTTTTAGA
Organism: Euphorbia lathyris; assembly: GCF_963576675.1. NCBI lineage: Eukaryota > Viridiplantae > Streptophyta > Magnoliopsida > Malpighiales > Euphorbiaceae > Euphorbia > Euphorbia lathyris. The sequence continues at coordinate 72,770,061 of NC_088911.1, read as the reverse complement.
TTTTAACTCAATCAATTGTTAGTGAACAATGCACATATCAAAAAAAATCCAAAACAGTTTTTATATATAAAGTAAGAATCAAATTCTTGAAAAAAAAAATTCTATCTACAATAGAGCCTCCCCGAGACATGAGACCCGGCTCTACCACTGTCAGAGATTGTAACCACACAAAGAAATTGAAATAACAATGTCATTGTTTTATCTTCCCATTTTCCAACTCACCAAATGATAGTTTGCAATTTTGAACAATAATTTAAAGTATCTCATGAACCATTCATTATACCCTATTATATTATACCCTCTAATGCAAAATGAAATTTATTAATCAGTTCATAAATAACTTTTTACTACCATTTTGCTCTTGATGGCATGAAAAAGTAGCTATTTAATTTTTTTTAACCCCATTTAGAATAAAAACCTTATTTTATTTTTATTTTAACCAAATGCATATCCAAACTATTTATTTTACAATATAAATACCCAAGTTTCTTTACAAAAAATTTACACTCATTTTTTTCCAAACTAAACTTATTATTAATTGTATAATTAATTATTTTATAAAAAATTAATTGTGTAGCTAAATTAATAGTGCATAAAATGTCTCCAAAAAAATAGTGTAGAAAATACATATTATTATAAAACTAATAGAAAAGATGTGATTTGATAATGGATGTCATATCATTGTAGAATTTAACAATGGGAGAACAATATATAATAAAATGAAGGTTATTGTATAGGTCCTACAATAATGATGGGAAACTGATCGTGGGGTGGGAATTTGAGAAAGTTGAGGACAAGATTAAGAGACAATTGAACCTCTGCGTGGACACAATTGAATCTCTGATCATCAAAATTTTACTAAAAAATAAGAGCAGCAAGCACTTGTTCTTTACCATTGAACTGATGTATATTAACAAGAATGAAAGTAATGTATATTAACCAAAAAAAAAAGAGCAGCAAGCACTTAACAGATATATGCAATTATAAAAAATAAACCCAGGTAAAGAACAAGTGCTTATATATTTATAAAAGGTAAACATTAATATATTTAACAATTACCAATGAATTAATATAAGGTAAAATGTATTAATATATTAGGTGTTACTACCCTATCTTTCTCTCTCCTCTTCTTTTAGAGGATATGATTGGGGTTAGCTTCCCTAGGCTAATCCCAGGGTAGTTGTTTTTATTTGTTTTTCCTTTCCTTTTTCTACCAAAAAAAATTAATATATTAGTTCGTTGGCATAATGCCGTTAATAAAAGCCTTCTTGTAACCAGTGGCGGAACCAGGATTTCATATCTGGGGGGGCTAATTTTAGCTCTGCGGTTAGGTCATTTTCTAAAGTCCAGCCCGTTAGGGTTGAGCAAATTTTTTTTGCCCTCCAGCATGATAAAACTGTTTCATCTTAGTGTGTTTTCTAAAGAATTAAAAGTGTCTAATGTGAATGTTACCGAAAATAAAAGTGTCTAATGTGAATAGAGTAAACATATTTAATTTTCTAAGTTCAACGGTGTAAAATGGTCTTAAATATCAATTTAGTTTATAAAAAACGTAAATAGTACACCATATGATTACTTCTTTCGATTTAGGAAGTTGTCCTTGTGTTTAAAGAAAAAAGTTAAAATTAAATAATAAGAATTATAAAAAAAAAATTAAATTAGATAATAATATTGAAAAAAATATAATTAGATTAAGGCAATGATAGAAAAAAAAATATAATTAGATTAAGGCAATAATAGAAAAAATAATAAAATTCAAAGAGGTATTTAAAAGAAAAATTAAAAGTGGATAGAAATTGAGAAGGTGGGGGTTCGAACATGGTACCTCAGGTGTACAAAAAATATTTTAACAGCCACTTAGACCAACAAGGCAAACCTAGCTTCATGTCATATAATTAAATCCTATTGGATAAGGACTATTTTAATTTTCTTAGGGGGGCTTTTCAAAACTCAACTACGGTTCCTCAGGGGTGGTGCCGGAGACCGTGGGGGCTTCGGCCCCCCGGGCTCCGGGCTGTCTCCGCCCCTGCTTGTAACAATTATAAAAGATATGCATAATGCCATTTTAAATTATAAAACAATTACCATTTAAGATAAAAACATGAAACATTTGAAATTAGCATTATTTCTATAGGTATAATGTGTAAAACAATGACACTTTAAGAACAACCAAAACAAACAACAGAACCACAACTTGTCATGGTTTTCAATTAGCACCTGACACTTGAAAAAAAGCAAACATGGTTTCAATTAGTTATTGACACTTAAAACAATACAACCATAACTTGTTTCACTTCTGGACATAGTTACAAGCTATTGACACTTAAAAGAACAGCCGAAACAAAACAAGATTCAATTAGTACATGTTAACTAGCTACCATCAATGTACTATCGGCTGTCAAGAGACTACAATGTAAACAGAACTCAATTTGTAATATAGGAGTTGAATTAGCCCTTAAACAGAACTGATATTACTTATGTTTCAACTACAAAATTGACATCAAGAGAAATTCATTTTTTCTTCAATTGAAAAACAAGGCTAGGAAAATTATACAAGATCAACCAATTATCGAAACCAAACCATTTCATTATTTCTATCAAGCAGACTCAATACACAAAGCACTTGCTATTCCATTCCAAAAATGGAATAGAAATCAAAGAAAAACCTCAAATCTTATAAATTTGAAACTCAAACAAAACAAAGAAACCAAATCCAAGAAAATAGAGATCAATTAGAAGAAAAAACCAAACTTTATCAACTTTAACCAGCTGTGTCCAAACCTATCAACAGTTTCTCTGAGTTTTAACCTCAACCACGAAACTGGTTCAGTTTCTTGCAAATCCTTGAACAAACCAAGAAGAAAGCAAGAGAGAAAGTATACTAAAACATTCAATTGGAGATGCATCCTTGCTACGGTGTTTAGCAAGTGTTATTGGAGATGCTCTAACATGGTTTGTGTATTGAGTGATGGTGTAGTATAAAGATGGGAGAAGATCTTGTAATTGAGTGATGATGTAGTATAAAGATGGGAGAAGTTCTTGTAGATATAAGGCTTGTAGGTCCAAAAAGTTATTTCATCACATTGGGGTGATTTTTAGTTTTGCAATATCTCTCATTCCTTAGTTTTTATTTTAATTTGTATACATGTTGATGAAATATTCAAAGATTATAATGCTTTTTATATGGTTACACTTATATCTATAGTAGAGGTTGATTTGTATTGTTGCATATTGTGATTTGGCTATATAGATTATCAATGAAAATTCATTTCGCATTATTGCCGTTGTGGTCATTTTTCCCATGAATTGGTTGAGTGAAAATGAATATTCTCCAATTCATTATATGGCACAGGACAGGAGGCATCCCTTTTGTTTTATTTATGATATATCTTCAATCTGCTATAGATTCATTTCCCACATTTATTTCACTAATGGTTCTTGTAAGCATCATCATATCTTATTTATGGTTGTGATAGCAATAATAATAACCAACAAAAAAGAAGAGAAAGTTATAGTAATTCCAACTGTTTGGCAAATAAATTTGACAGTGATACACAAGCAAATCCAGAATGACTAATATGCATATGAGATTAGCTTAAGCAATTTAAGCATTGAAACAAGCCCATATACATACATACATACTTGTGCTAAAATCTAAAGAAAATCTATAAACCTGTTTTGAAATGAGAAAATCCAGTTAGTTGTTGTGATGTTTAGTGGCCACAATCTTGAACTTTCCAGTCTCTTGTTGCTGCAATGCATTGAAAATAATCCATGATTGAGGGCAATTAAGAAAAGAGAGAAGTGAATAATTAATATAAAGTACCTTCTTCCAGAGCTGAGAATGGGTATTGCAGAAGCCAGCAACAATGATTTGATTCCCTTGTTGTTTGTACTCAATACAAAGATGTTGATTCAAGGCACAGGTAACATGAAATGGCAAAGTACACATGGGTTCAGAGCATCGAATAGCACATCCTTTCCTAGTATTGCAAATATAGCATTTGTCTTGCCATCGCCTCTTAGGAATCTTAGAGCAATCGATTCCTTCACGCCCATCTGGATCCTCAAAGAATACTTCAGGAACATAAACTGAACACACAATATGTGCCCATAACCCATCTTTTGTTGGTTTCATAGCACCACTCTTTTTTGGACATAGGCAGCAAGAGAAACCCTTTCCAGACAAACATTGAGCACAAAACCACTCACCTTCAGGAACACCCATTATCAATGGATTTCCATAGCAACTGGTGTGTACCATTAGATCGCACCCATCACACAACACAATAGGATCTGTTGGATCCCCATCTGTGCTTTCACAGATAGAGCATACAATCCCATCATCATCTTCTTCCTCTTCTTCTTTTTCTGGTTGGGGAATTTCAGCAAAAGAAGGAGGGGGTTTGTACTCAATGTTAAGATCAAAAGGTGAAAGGAAATCGGGATTGAGAGCTGAAACTCTCTTCTTGGCTGGCAAAGGGAAGGGAGTATAATCGGAGGAATGAAGAGGAGGAGGACGGGACTCCTTTCGCTTCTTGGCTGGGAGTCGGAAAGAGGGATTGCAATTTTCTTTGTTGTCATGTAGATGTCGCTCCTGCAAAACCCTTAACCTTTTCAGGGGAGGTAGAGATTCAAATCTCATATCATCTTCCATTGATCAATTCAGTGGATTTCGGAACAGTGAGCTTTTGTAATGATTGATTCCTTTGGTTTGGTTGGAAGAAAAGCCGGGCAAATTTTATTAACGTTTTCCAATTACTCTTATGGCGGGAACCAAATTTATCTTTCTAAAATTTCTTGTCATTCTTATTTTTACCCTCCAAAACTTTTCATTTTTCCTTGCCGCGCAAAAAAAAAAAAAAAAACACCAAGTTTTACTCTTTGCGTCTCAAAGTAATGTGCTTATTTTTTCGAATTATTTTTCATTTCTTTTTTATGAGAATACACTAGTTTCTTGAATTTTCAATATGTCCCATATTTAATATTCATTTATCATAAAAAATAATAATAATAATGTGGATCAGTTCAATCGGAGAAGTAGATAAATTTGAAAAAAAATAAAAATGATAGAGAAACAAATTATCTTTTCAATTCTATTGACTACATTTTTTTAATATGTTCAAAAATAAGCTATAGTACAAAAATAAATCTTTTTTTTTCTTTGAGGAAACAAAAATAAATCTTTTAATCTTATACATTTATAAAATCGTTCGAGTGATTTAAAATTGTCCAAATTTAACTAACTAGCAAACATTAAAAACAAAAAATTAAAAGTTTTTTCTTCCCATTTAAACTGCTAGGATATAACAACATTTCAAAAAAAAAACAAATTGTTATGAAACAAGACCGGGTAAATTACACACATGGCCACTGAATTTTGTCTCATTGTATAGTATAACCACTAAACTTTAAAATGCAATATAAAAAAATCATTGAACTTTATACTTTATTACATCTGTAACCACTATTAACATTAACCCGTTTTTTTTACATTCGACTCCTTTTTAATAGGTTAATTTTTCCCTCTCTCTCTATTTTAACCCTTCATTGCTTCTTCTTTCATAACTTCATCTCTTTCTCTATATTTTTTTCATTCTCTTTCATCTCTTTCTCTCTCTTTTGCTAAAAATTCTCTACCCAATTATGGCATGCCAGTTTACAATTTGTGGCATGCAAATTCATTTTTCATCCCACATCGGTACCGTAGAATGGACAATACCAATCGATTATGTATTTCTTTATCAAAATTATTTCCTCTGCAACGTCAAATACAGCGAGCACTCAGTTTTCTTGTAGAGTCTGCAATAGTCAGGTGCTTTGTTCTCCTCCGACTAACGGCACTGCTGGTCAGGAGAAAACGTATCTAGACTGTGACTGGAATTCATCCTGGCCAGTCTGAAAAGGTGTAGCTCGATATTGCCAGCTCATCCTATCATCCGGACACCAGAAATGCATCCTTTGTTCTGTTAAGGTACTTCAGGATAGCCTTAATTATTGTCTAGTGCTCCTTGTCGGGACCCGACTAGTATCGACTTGTCATGCTTAATGTAAGTGCAACATCAGGCCTTGTACATAACATGGAATACATGATAGATCCTATAGCTGATTCATAAGGAATCTTCTCCAGGCGTCCCTTATCCTCTTTGGTCTTAGGACTCTCATTCTTATTCAGTTTCAACCCATGGCGCATGGGAAGTTTCTTTCTTTGCTTTGCCTATGCTGAAACTTTTAAGAACTTTGTCTATGTACGAGGCTTGACTTAAAACCAGAAGCCCTCAGGATCTATCTTTGTAGATTCTGATCCCTATGATTATTTTGGCTTCTCCTAGGTCCTTCATCGTGAAGCACTTGTTCAACCACTGCTCGATATCTTGTACTGTTACAACATTGCCTCCAATAAGGAGTATATCATCGACATACAGTGTTAGGAAAGTTCGTATGCTCCCAATAACTTTCATATGCACACAGTGTTCATCAAGATCCTGCATAAATCCATATTTTGTGTAACTGGCACATCCTCCTCAATTTCTTGTGGATCAGGTTCGATTCTCGTAGCATCATCGGCTTCAGTTGCAATTGTTTGTAAGCTTTGAACTTCAGCGAGTTTAAAAATGCTCACACTGTCTTCCTTGGAAAGGAATTTCTTCTCCAAGAAAACATCCCTATTGGCTACGAATATTTTATTCTCAGTCGGGTTGTAGAAATAATAAACCTTAGTTTCCTTAGGGTAGCCCACGAAGTGGCATTTAGTATATCTGAACTCTAGCTTGCCACCCATCAATTTCTTGACGTGTGACTCGCAGCCCCAAATCTTCATGAAAGATACATTGGCCTTTTGCCCGGTCCACAATTCAATCAGCAACTGCAAGGTAAGAATCTGCAATTCGACAAAAGAAAAGTTAAAAAGTTATTCTCAAAAAGTCAGTTGTTGGCCATGAAGGTTTCGAAGTAACCAATTGTCGCAAATAATACAGGGAAATTCAAAGAACCACAATGAAGATGAGAAAAAGACAGCTCTAATCACAATGGAGAATAAAAGTGTGAGCGAGCAATTTCACAATTCTTGCAACAGGATTTGGTTTCTGTGTTATCACTACCAGGGTGTCTTACACATATCGAGGTCTTATCGCCGCAGTTGAGAATGAACCAACAAAACAATTGTTTCCGCCTCTCTACTCTCTTCAGCAACACAATGGAGTGGAACTGTCTGCACTTGGAATGGATATTACAATCGTGGTAACTATTACTGAGATCTTAAAGAATAATGGATCAACGTTTGAGAAGAAGGTCATGACATCCACTGCTGACATGAGAGAGGCAAGTGCCAAAAGTAAAGATTGAAATTTTGCTAGAAAAGACAGAAAAGCATGACGAGTTTATAACAGCGACAACTGCTGCAGACATCAATGAAGAGCAACCTAAACTGCAGCTAGGTAAAACCAAAATCAATCTTCAATTATGGTATTTAATGATGTACGTGAATATGTTGTCAAATTGTCTTTGTTTAGGATTCTATTCAGGTATCCTAATTGTGTTTGATTTGAAATTCTTTACATTTACAAATTAGTATTTAAGCCAAAAATATGTGCAAAACCGTGTTTCTCATCCATGGGCTTGCTTTTGTTGTTGCTCTTCTCATTTCCACTCAGATCTCAGCTCGCAATCTTACCGAAACTGCTCAAACCCGTAAGTAATTAATTAACCGTCTGTAATCTCATTTCAGACTCTGATTTTGAATTCATTGAAGCTGTTAATTGTACAGAGATCACTGGACACCACACGCTCGATGGTGAAGAGGGATATACCGTCACCACCACCACGACCCGAACTGCCTCTTATCAAGGATCTTATCTTCTGCTAATTAAAGATTAGATTTAGAAAGAGATGGAAATTCAATTTTTTTTAGTAAAGAAGGGCTACCCGGGAGAGAGCAAACGGACATCCCAACTAGGTTGGCACCCCCGAAATACTATCCAAACCAAGCGCCCATATTATTAAAAATAAGAATAAAAAATAGTACAAAATAAGAGTCAAAATCAGGAGAATCGAAATGAAGTTTGACCTCTAGAATTACAGTAAAAACTAGATAAACAAAAAATAGGAATTGAATTCCACCATTTGAACCCAGTAGATGTCCTTCCATAACTTGCTAACTCATCCGCAACTTGATTCCCTTCACGAAAAATGTGAGAGACCACTAGTGTCAGAGAGTTAACAAGAGACAAGCATTCAATCCAATCTTGTCTAATCTGCCAAGGAACTGAGTGTGATTTGGTACGAAACAGCAGAACCACGTACATAGAGTCGCTCTCCAACCAAAGGCGAGTCCAGCCCCGCGTGAAGGCTTCTCTGACCGCAAATACAGCCGCCATCAGCTCCGCCATAAATGCATAAGTCGGATCAGTTGGGAAACTGAAGGCCCCAAAAAAATCACCGGCTGAATTCCTGAATATTCCTCTGCAACCTCTTGACCCTAGGGATCCCATTACTGATCAGTGTTCGCCTTTGTCCACTTAGGCAGCGGGGTTTGCCAAATGACTGGAATAATACGCAGGCAGCGTGGAGCATGCCTCTGGATGCCAAGCTCAGATAAAATTCGACATTCAACAACGGAGTTCCATGTCGTGCCGATTTCATGACGAGAAGCATCCCGAACTTCTCGCCAAATCTGCCAAAAAGAGTTATAAATAGTCGGTGTTTCATCTTCAAACAACAACCTATTACGACAATTCCATAAAATACAAAAATTATTGACAACTGCTGCTGCCCATAGCGCTCGAATTTGAGAGTTGAACCGCTGAGAGGCCATATCATTTAAGAGTTGTTGAACTGATCCCTCTAGATTGATTCTTCTACCGAAAAGCGAACTCACTCCTTGCCAGACCTGTTGCGAGAAAGAGCATTGTATAAAGATATGTTCTGTTGTTTCCGAAGCTGCTGCACACAGACAGCATCGAGAGGTTAGCACGATGCCGCGAGCTCTAAGATTTTCATGAGTTGGTAAATAAAGAAGAAATGCCCTCCAGCAGAAAAATGAGTGCGAAGGCAAGATGAAAGCAGCCCAAATGAATCGACACCAGGCTGGACTTACCTGTGCCGAGGAATGCCAGTCATAAAATTGTTTTACAGTGAACAGACCTGTGACTGTGGGTTTCCAAATACAGTAGTCTGTCACGTCCCTACCACGGCGGGTGGCCCGAATCCTAGATTCAACACCTGGTGGGAGACTAGGTAGGTTTATCCAAGTATCGCCAACAAGATAATCCTCTATTGTTTCAGTTCATTGCCCTGTAACCTAGACTTCATTTGACTCTGCAACAATTGGGCCAGTCCACCTCCCATGCCAGAAATTTAATTCAGACCGACGTCCAATCCACCAAAAACAATGGCTGTGAAGAAGAGTGTAAACAATCCTCATCGACATCCAAATCGATGAGTTGACTATCCAAGGGCGCGGGCGACCCTTACTGTTCAGAAAACGAGATCGTAAAAGACGGAAGCATAGAGAGTCTTCTTGAATAAGCCCCCAGGCAGTTTTCCCAAGAAGCGCTAAATTTAGAATCTTCAAATCCTTTAATCCCAACTCGCCTTCCTTAATTGGTTGACAACACTGAGCCCAAGGAACTGAAATTAGCTTCCGATTGTCAATTGAACCGGTCCAGATAAAATTACGTATGCTGCGTTTCATACAAGATAGGAGCGAAGCAGGCCACTTGTACAAAATGAAAAAGTGTATAAATGCCCATGTTATGACAGATTTAACTAGAGCAACTCTCCCAGCCATTGCGAGACATCGACCTTTCCATCGGGCAAAACTGGATAGTATTTTATCTATCAAGCTGCATAGAACCCGAGTCCTAGGACTTCCTCAAAATAACGGAACACCCAAGTACTTAAAAGGAACCATGCTGATTGTTATTCCAAGACTACCAGCTAGTGTGGAAGAGCGCCTGCTTGCAATGGTAGAGCTGAAAAAAATTTCAGATTTATTCCAATTAATGTGTTGCCCAAACATAGAGCCGTATAGCTCAAACGCTTCACGAATGGTGAGGATGTTGGCAGTGGAAGCTGCACAAAATAAGAGAACGTCATTTGCATAGAGAATATGTGTGGGAAAGTAGTTGCTCTGCGTGTATCTCATAGGACATAACCTGCCAGTATCAACCAAATGGAGAAGCCAACGCCTGAGAAAGTCTTCAGCAATTCCAAACAAGATGGGCAAGAGCGGGTCCCCTTGTCGGACCCCTCGAGAGCACTGAAAGTAACCAGTACTGATACTACCAGTCAAAATAGAGACTCTAGCTGCAGACAAAATGCTCAAAATTCAATCTCTAAATTGCACACAAAAACCAAAGGCATCTAAAACATTCATTATAAACTGCCAATTGAGGGTGTCAAAAGCTTTCCGAATGTCCACTTTCATTGCCATGGATCCACCAAAACAGCGCTTCTTTAACAAATTAGTGCCTTCAGAGGCAAGAGCAATGCATTGGTGTATGTTGCGCCCCGGGATAAAACCAAATTGATTGTCAGAGACAATCGATCCCGCAATCCTGGCTAGCCTATCCGCCAAAATCTTGGCAACTAGCTTGTAACAAAAATTGCTCATTGCAATAGGACGATACTGATCAATAGAAAGAGCATTCTGAACTTCAGGCAAAAGGACCATAATACTCGAATTTATACCAGGTAGTAGGGTACCAGTGAGGAAGAAAGAGTCAACCATTGCGCAAACATCCTTTTCAATTATCTCCTAAAATTCCTGATAAAAACATCTCGTGAACCCATCTGGTCCAGGAGCACTGGTCCTATCCATCGCGAAAACCGCATTCTTAATCTCCATTCTATCAGGACAGTGAACAAGAGTATTATTATCCTCGTCAGTGACCAAACGCGGGATAACCTGAAAAACTGGTGTAAAATCCTGTTGATTTCCTGGGATATCCCTGAATAAATTCTCATAAAAATCTGTGACATGCGCAGCAATTGGTCTTAGGTCAGTCACCATCTCACCATTCACCTGCATTACCGTGATACCTACAGCAACCTTTCTCGCAGAGGCAACTCTGTGGAAGAATGTGTTGTTGCGATCCCCATCTTTGAGCCATTTAATTCTGCTTTTCTCACGAAGATGGATCTCCTTTCTGTGCAAAGAAGATTCAAGCAGCGCATGAGCATCCAGCTCCTGTTTATGCAAATCATCTGTTAAACCATGATCAGAAATCTCAACTTGAATGTTATTTAATGAGGCTTCCGCATTCGCAATAGACACATCCAAGTGTCCAAAGACTTCACGGTTCCATTTGCGAAGAATTGGCTGCAGAAGACGAAGCTTCAGACCTAACAATTGCATAGGCGGCAAACGCGGATGTGAGCCGTTCCAAAAATAAAAAATGACAGTACAAAGTCCGGGATGCGATACCCACATGGCCTGAAAAGGAAACCTTGAGAAAGGAGGTGGAACATTGGAACATCGAAAAAACAAGGGACAGTGGTCCGAATGGTGGCGGGTTAAAACAGAAGTATTGTGTGAGCCCCAATAATCTGAGAAATCTGATGAAATTAACACTCTATCAAGGCGACTCTCCACTCTGACAGAACCGGTTCTCCCATTGCTCCAGGTATAGAACATACTAGTTACAGGACTATCAATAAAGTCCCCATCATCAATAAAAGTGCGGAATTCCCAGCACGGTCGTCCAGCTGGAGCTCTACCCGTTTTTTCATGCGAACCAAGAATAACATTGAAATCTCCCAAGACATCCCAGTTGCCCATGAATCTAACCCCGCTGCTCTAAAATACAATTGCACATATCACATCTTCTATTAGCTCAGACACTCCCATAGACGATACATATATGTTGCGGAACACCATGAATCAAAAAATTTAAGAGGACAAATTGCTCATGGCATAAACTAACTGAGATATGTGCATTGAAGTAGTTTGAAACCAAAATCCATAATGTTGGCTGATCTTTCTGATTTGAAGCGACAAAAGACATGCCCAATCTTCTCCAGTAAGAGTCGGATATTGATTGAAACGAAACCATAGGTTCCGCTAAGCATAATAAATCAGGTTTATGCAAGAGACATAAATTGTAAAGATAACGTTGTGTATCCGAATTAAGGATACCCCTGCAATTCCAATAGAGCAAATTCATTTAAATCTAGCAGGTAGTTTACTGACCCGTTTTGTACGTGTTTGGGTTGCATTCACCTTCTGTTTATCACTGCTTTTGTCTTTCCTCGAGGTTACTGTCTTCCTAGCTTCTTCCCCATCATCCATTTGATCTCCCCATGATTTCTCAGACGATGTTGGGGTTGACATGGAGTCGTGTAACTGAATGTTTTCATTACCGGGAGAGTCTGCTCTGTCAGGGGACGAGAATAGCAAAACCTCATCTTGGAATTGCGGACTACTCGGCAAAGGAGTAACAGCATCCGATGTGTGACTTATGAGAGTTCGATCATCATTGGGTTGCAGAGCAGTAATGATGCGATTCGTGGCCGCCTGGACCAGAACAACTGTATCCGATGTGTCCTTGGTCACAGGTTTGGCAGCAGTATGTCCCGTAGCTTTCCTCATGATAGGCTTTTTGTTCCGTCTACAGTCGTATGCCATGTGGCCGATACATGAGCATACCTTACAAAAACTGGACAACTTCTCATAAACAACCTCTATCCACAACTGTTTACCATTCATCTCGATGCCCAATTTAATAGGCAATTCATTTGACAAATCCACATCAAGGAGTAATCGTGCATAATGCCCAAAATCCCCATCTAGAGTGGAGTTGTCAAACCATAAAAGACCTCCAATGCCTTGAGCAATATCAGCCAAAATCTGTGCATCCCAATACTCCCAGGGGAGTGAATAAAGACGAACCCATACCTGTGCGTTACTCGTCTTCTCCGCTAACGTGTCAAAATCCGGAACCTAGGGTTAGAGACGAAAGGTTCCTGGCTTGACATTGACAATTCCTTTTCTAAGGACTAGATTTTTTGCTGCCTGAGATTCTAGGAAAACATGATAATATCCTCTCCCTATAGAAATTAATCTCCAATTTTCCTGAATCCCCCATATCTTTGTTAAAGCTTGCTTCAATTCGGCTACTTTCCATGGTGCGTCTCCTCTGTTCAACACAATTCGACCAATCAACGAGAAAGCACACATGGCAATTCGTCTGTCATATGCCACCTGAGAGATGCGGACAAATTTTATTCCACCGATATCGGAAACAGTTGTCGTGGATGCAGGCCTAGTTGGCGTGTTCTTCTAGAGAGCAGCGACGTAGGATCCAGTTCCAGTGGGAGGTGTTATCGCAGTACCTTGAGGGGTCGAATCGATTGCAAGATTATACCTCAGCTTTGGATTGAAGAGAACTCCGATTCCTACGTAATCGCAAGGAGGATGATGGGGATCAGCCATAGCAGTCAGGTGCAGCTCCGGCGAGGAGAGCGGCGGGCGTTGGCGGCTAGGTCAGAAGTGTTCTAACAATGACATTTTTAATATAAACATTTGTTTTTACGGAAATTCAATTGATTTTAGAGAGAGAAATTAACAAAAAGGAGAGAGAAGAGAGAGAAAGAAGAACAAAAATAAAAAATTAAAGAAAGATGGAGAAGATGTTGTATTTGATTTTTATTTTTTATTTTGGGGTTTGTCTGTGATAATTAGATAATAAGGGGAGTTAATTTAAAAAATAAATAAATATAAAGGCCAACTTAACTCTTTTTCCTTTGACTTTTAACATAATTAGTCAATTTGACATGTGTTTGCTAACAGAATGAACCTCAATGTACCATTTTATAAATTTTTAAACTACAGGGTGCCAATCGAAAACACTATAACAACAAGGTTTATTTTTTATTTTTCCCTTAATTTAATTCAATCTTTTAATTTTCACTTGACACATTTATTTACTTTTACTTTATGCATTTTTTTTTTATTTTGGAGTCTAAAAGATTTTGTGGAGAGATCCAAGCATAAATTTTCGGCTCTCAAATTCTTATTTATGGGGGCAATTGTTTGCACCATAATTAATTTTTTGGTTTTATATAATTTTTAAATGTATGAATTGGTCTAAATTACGTCTAAATAGATTTTCCAAGAGTGTGTAAAGGGAAAGCTACTTTCTAGGGTGAACATCAGGGGAGACCTAAGATAAATCAAGAGAAATCATAAGGTTATTTATGATTTTTAACATGTATTTTGTGAGCCAATTAAAAAGGAGGAACGTGGATTGATGGAAACAACAGAAAGTTACTCACAACATCTATAAAATGCAAAAATCACGATGAAAATGGGAACTGAACACACTCAAGCAAAACTCTAGTATTTCTCTTCGGACTTTAGCAATTTAAGTTTCTTAATTATTTCCTTAGTCTTAATTTTCAAGTGTAAAATTCGTTCATTTTCCTAGTACAATTTTATTGTATTTGTTCTTCAATCATTTCGGTAAAGTCAATATCGCTTTGATAATCAAATCTTTTGAAAATTTACAGTCTCTTTATTCCTTACAATCGTTTGCTATTTAGAAGATAGTAAACACATTTCCATTCCACAGTTCGAGAATACTATAATTCTCTGGCACACCCACATTTTCCACAAAAGAGCCAAACAAATTCTGGTATATGTTTGTTGGATTAATTTGAAAAAATTAAAAGTTAATTTTATCCAATTTTAAGAACCTAATAGGTTGGACAAAGATTTTTTTTATATAGTTTGTCCAAATTCTTCGTCAAGAACCCTTAAGGTGGATCCTCTTCATTTTTTTTTTCTTTTTGCGTATACTAAGAGTAG